>NC_045635.1:88963185-90213185 GCF_009829155.1 Mustela erminea
TGGAGAAAGGTACGGTGGTGTGCTTCTCTCCGAACTGGATTTATCATGGCTGTTCTCCCCTTCTGGGTAGGAGACAGCTGCCTCCACCCTCCTATAAGGGCCAGGCATGGAATAATCTAGAGGAGGTGTTGTCATCTCATTCTGGAGCCTTCTTCGTTTCTCCACCGGCTCCTCTCCCAGGATCCATTTGTACTTACTGCAAGAAGAAGAGGGAATTAAATGTTAAGCTGTCAAAATACAAGCTAGGTGTATTCTTATCCCATGGAGCCTCTCTCCAAACTTCCTGCATTAGAACTGACTCTAGCTGTTATCCACAGATCGCTTCAGGTTAGGAAAACACAACTCTACCCCCGAACTCCAAATCCTTCACTCATGCACCTTGCTGAGCTAGCAACCAGTCTGAATGGAGAGATGAAATCAAAAAGTATGAGAGTCAGTATCTGGATATAACAAGACCAAGTTGATCTTGGTAAGAATTCTGAAAACAGGATTGAAACCAGCGTGACTCGGAAGTTTCCAAAAGGCAAGGAAAGGGAGAAACACACACACACACACAAATACACATGCAAAATCCCCTAACACGAGAATGGAAAAAAAGGTCATAAAAAGCCTGGTAGAGTATGCGGAGGAAAGCTGAGCCAGCTCGTTAATTTTCAAGTGTCACAAAAACCTCCCAGTATCAAAGACTTAGGCACATTTTTTATATTGCAACAGAACACCATGCAGTTCCTTTGCCAGCCAACTGGATTGTGGCTATAGCCCATTATTCACTTATAAAAGTTAATTAAAACACAGGGCCCTAGTCAGAAACAAACAAGTGGAATCGGCCACTTCAAATCATTTCCCTCTTCGGGTAAAAGAACGGCCCTCTGTCAGGGCAAACAGGCACTCCCTCACTTCTTCAGGAAAGTGCAGGAGAGTAATGGCACCATTGCCTTCCATTTCTGGCTTCTATTCGCACTAAGTGGTGAAGGAACTAAGGAAATGACTGGCACCCGTGAAATCCACAGGCAATTTAAAATCCTGCAGTAGGACAGGACACCTCCCCCACCCCCGGCACGCCAGCTCATTTTTACCCCATAATTATTTTGTCCTCCCTGCAGAAAATGTAGAAATTTCTAAGTAAATATCAAATTCCAAATTTTCAATGAGAAAGAATCAGGCATGTCATCAGTCACCTTACAGTGTTTCAAGGCTGCCCACTTTTCTTTGCAAGTTCTGAGAACGTTTGTAAGACATCTCAAACCTTAGCTTCTTACAGCGCCCTGAACATTCTTTGAAACTAGTGTTCACCCAGAAAGAAAACTGGTCTTGCTGTGTCAACCTTAGGGGGAAAGCAAAAATATTTAGGGGCAATGTGAGACCAAATGCATTCATCTAGAACCTGCATAAAGGGCCACTGCAGAGGGCCCATTTAGCTGTGGTAGGGAGGAAGAGTCAGTCTCTCAGTTCAGAGGTAGGAAGGAAGGGTACACGATCCCAGATAGCAAGACCACACTTCTATGAAAGGCAATTAGTCAAATGATATGCTTTCTCTTCCTTTTGCTGCCTCCAAGGGTTCTATCTTTATCTCTCTCCCTGTATTTCTTTTCTTTGGTAATCTCAGACCACCTCTGGGCTATAACCTCTGGTCATTCCCCCAGCCCTGATCTCTAGTATGGAATTTCCAATCACCCAACACACCCCTTCCTGCCTGTCCCACTGGTGTCTCAGGGTGTAGAAAACTGGCCTTCTGTTGTCAAGGTCAAACCCATTCCCTCTCCTATGTCTGATTTGTGTTATGACACCAGCAAACTCTCAGTAATTTTACATAGTTCTACTACTAGCAATACTCAGGTTTGAGCTCACATTCCCTGTCCTGAGCTACTGCAATGGCTTCCTCCAGTCTCCCCTTCTCTCACTGACAGACCACCTGCTGCCAAGCTACTAATCTTCCTAAGGTGCTGCCCTGTTTATGTTACACCCTTATTTGAAATCTTTATTTATTGCTACCCACAACACAAAATCTCAAATGCCTTAGTTTGGTATTCCATTCCAAAACCTAAGAAACCTTTACTGAGCACTTACTCCATGCCAGACAGTATGATAAGTGCTTAATGTGCCTGGTCTCATTCAGTTTTCCCAAAAACCCTGAGGTAAGTGGTATGTTTATCTGCATTGGTTAAAGAGGATGCTCAGATGTAGAGAAGTTAACTTTGTCAGGGTCATGTAGCTAGTCAGGGGCAGGGATGGGACATTACTTGGCCCCAGCTTTCTCTCTCATTACTTCCCTTCAAAAACACCAGCCAAAAGAAATGCCCATGATTTCTTATGCTGCTTCGTTTGATTGGAATGCCCTTCTCCTACCCAATACTGCGCGTCTAATCTGGCTCAAATACTACCTCTGAATTCCTACAGCACCTTAGCACTCAATTATAACATATTATCTCTTTTTTACCCTGTGTGTGTGTGTATGTGTGTGTGTGTCTTGTAAATTCCCTACTAAAGTACTAAAGTATAAGCTCCTTGACAGAAGAGAGCTTAACTAGCTGTGCTAGATGGGAAGGAAGGGACAAAACCTGGCACATAAGAGGAAATAAAAATGAAACTATTATGTGAGAGAAAAATAAGTGGTTCTAGAACTTAGTGGTTCTAGAAGTACTTAGCGGTTCTGTAAGTAAAGGTCTGATCTTCCCCTTAGGGACTGATTCTTATTCCAGACCTGTATTCACTCATTTAGTAAGGACTAATTGAGGGTTTATCCACCAGGAATTCTTTTCAAACTACATAGCTAGTTTCTTCTCATTTTCTTTTCTTTTTCTTAAGATTTTATTTATTTATTTGAGAGAGAGAGAGAGCACAAGCAGGGGAAGTTGCGGTGGGAGAGAGAGAAGCAGGCTCCCTGCTGAGCAGCGAGCCCCATGCCGATGCAGGGCTCGATCCCAGAACTCCTGAGCTGAAGGCAGACGCTTAACCAAATGAGCCAGCCAGGCGCCCCATCTTCTCATTTTCTCCTTTTTTTTTTTGTCGTACTCCTCAACTGTCTGCCTGCAGAGGAGCCAGCTGATATTTTGATAGGGGACTGCATCAAATCTGTAGCTCAATTTGGGGAATATGGCCATCTTAACAACAGCAAATCTTCTAATCCATAAACACGACATGTCTTTCCATTTACTCAGGTCTTCTTTAATCGCATCCAAAAATATTTTGCAGTTCTCAGTTTACAAGGCTTACTTGCACTTCTGTTAAATTTATTCCTAAAGACTATTTTTGAAGCCACTGTAAATTAAATCACTTTACTGTTTTCTTAAAGTTTTTAGTGGCTACTTATGTATTTGAAGTACAGTTAACATACAGTGTTATGTCAGCTTCAGGTGTACAATATAGTGATGCAGCAATTCCATACAGTACTCAGTGCTCCTCCAGATAAATGTGCTCTTAATCCCCTTTATCTATTTCACCCATTCCCCCCCATCACCCATCTGGCAACCACCAGTTTGTTCTTTATATTTAAGAGTCCATTTTATCATTTGATTTTTTTTCCCTCTGCTTGTTTTTTGTTTGTTTTGTTTCTTAAATTTCACATAGGCGTGAAATCACACAATATTTGTCTTTTTTTATCTGACTTATTTCACTTAGCATTATACCCTATCCTGTTGCAAATGGCAAGATCTCATTTTTTGTGGTAATATTCCACTGTGTGTGTGTGTGTGTACCCCATCTTCTTTATCTAGTCATCTACCAACAAACACTTGGGCTGCTTCCATGTCTTGGCTACCGTAAATAACACTGCAATGAACACAGGGCTGCATATGACCTATTCAAATTAGTTTTTTCATTTCCTTTGGATAAATACCAACAGTGCAATTACTGGATCAAATGGTCATTCTATTTCTAACATTTTGAGGAACCTCCATACTGTTTGGTTCCAGAGTGGCTGCACCAGTTTGCATTCCCACCAACAATGCAAGAGGTTCCCCTTTCTCCACATCCTCCCCAACACCTGTTGTTTCTTGTGTTGTTGACTTTAGCCATTCTGGTAGGTGTGAGGTGATAGCTCATTACGGTTTTGATTTGGTTTTTTCCTGGTATGAGTGATTTTGAATATCTTTTCATGTGTCTGCTGGCCATTTGCATGTCTTCTTGAGAAATCTCTGTTCAGGCCCTTTGCCCATTTTTTAGCCAAATTTTTTGTGGGTTTTTTTTTTATGTTGTGTTAAGTTCTTTATATATTTTGGATATTAAGCCCTTATTGGATATAAAATTGGCAAACATCTTCTCCCATTCAGTGGGTTACTTTGGTTTTTTTGTCGATGGTCTCCTTCACTATGCAAAAGCTTTTTAGTCTGTTATTTAATTTCCACATATTTGTGAATTTCCCAAAATTTCTTCTGTTGTTGATTTCTACCTGAATTCCACTGGGATTGGACTACATTTTTTGCATGTTATTAATCCTTTCAATTTACTGAGGCTTGTTTTCGGGTCTAACATAGGTTCTTATCCTGGATAATACTCCATGTACACTTCAGAAGAATATAAAGTGTTCTATACATTTCTGTCAGGTCCAATTGGTTTATGGCATTCTTCAACTCTTCTGTTTCCTTGCTGATCTTCTACCCATAATGGAAGGTGGGCCATTGAAGTTTTCAAGTATTATTGATATCCATTTCTTCCTTCAATTCTGTCTGCTTTTGCTTCATATATTTGGGGGAGCTCTGTTATTAGGTCCACATATAGGTATAATTACTACATCTTCCTGATGAACTCTGTCATGAAATATTCCTCCTAAAATCTAGTAACACCTTTTTGTTTGAAGTCAACTTTGTCTGATATTAGCATAAGCACTCTAGCTCTCTTATGGTTGCTTTTGCATGGTATATCTGCTTCCACTCTTTTATTTTCAACCTATTTATATCTCTGATTATAAAGTGTTTCTCCTGTATATTTGGATTTTTTTAAAAATCCAATCTTGATATTTTCTGATTGGATCGTTTGAACTAGTCATATTTACTGTTATTATGGAAATGACAGAATTTATATCTGCTATTTAGCTTGCTGTATTCTATATGTGCCATGCCTTCTTTGTTCCTTTCTTCTTCTACTGTTCCTTTTTCACGTTATATGGATATTTTCCAGTTTAACACTTATAAATCTAACAACACATTGCTGTAACTATTACTTTATGTAATGTTACGCCTTTTGAGGAAGTGGAGAGAAGAAAGAGCAACTGCATATTTATAATGTTTATAGAGTCTGCTAATCAACCTTATTTTTCCATTTGAAATTTTCTTCATTTCTTACTATGGTGTTCTCTCTTTACTCCAGTACTTCTTTGCTTCCACTCACCTCCTTTGTGCTGTTATTGTCAAACATTTCACATCTGTGGATGAGCCCAACAACGAAGTTATACACATATATAAAATTATATACATATATACACTTAATTTTATGAAATTATTCTTTAAATTAACTTAGTTAAGAATAAAACAGTAAGGGTGCCTGGGTGGCTCAGTCAGTTAAGCACCTGCCTTTGGCTCAGGTCATCATCCCAAGGTCCTAGGATCGACCCCACGTTGGGCTCCCTGCTCAGCAGGGAGTCTGCTTCTCCCTCTGCCCCTCCCCCTGCTCAGGCTCTTTCTCTCTCAAATACATAAATGAATAAATGAATGACTAAATGAATGAATGAATGAATGAATGAATGAATAAATAGAAACAGGAAAAAAAGCCATTATATTGTCTTTTATAATGAATTAGTTATCATTGCCAGTACTCTTATTTTTCATGTGAATTTGAATTACTATCTGGTATCACTTGCTTTCATCCTAAAGAACTCCCTTCAGTATTCCTTTTTTTTTAAGATTTATTTTATTTATTTGACAGAGAGAGCGATGGCAAGACAAGGAACACAAACAGGGGGAGTGGGAGAGGGAGAAACAGGCTCCCGCTGAGCAGGGAGCACAATGTGGGGCTCTATCCCAACACCCTGGGATAATGACCAGAGCCAAAGGCAGACAATTAATGACTGAGCCACCCAGGCATCCCCTTCAGTATTTCTTTTTTTTTTTTTAATTTTTAAAAAATTATTTATTTGACAGATCACAAGTAGGCAGAGAGGCAGGCAGAGAGTGAGAGAGGAGGAAGCAGGCTCCCTGCTGAGCAGAGAGCCCGATGTGGGACCCTGGGATCATGACCTGAGCCGAAGGCAGAGGCTTTTACCCACTGAGCCACCCAGGCGCCCCCCTTCAGTATTTCTTGAAAGGGATTTTTACTAGAAACAAATTCCATCTGCTTTTGTTTATCTGGGAAATGTATTATTTCACCTTCATTTTCTAAAGATAGTTTTACTGGATTTAAGATTCTTGCTTGACACTTTTTCTTCTTTTACTACCATGAATATGTGATGTGACTGCCCTGTGGTCTCCATTATTTGTGTTGGTTGGTTGGTTGGTTGGTTGGTTGTAGTTTCCGAGGTAGGGTTTAGTGATTCATCAGTTGCGTATCACACCCAGTGCTCATTCTATCACGTGCCCGCCTTCATGCCCATCACCCAGGTATGCCTTCCTTAAAATGGCTGCCTTGAAGTCTGTGTCTACTAAATCCAACATCTGGGTCTCTTCATGAGCACTTTCTATTATCTGCTTTTTCCCCCCTCTATGTACAGGTCACACTTTCCTATTTCTTTGCATGCCTCATGATTTTTTTCCTGACAATTGACTATTTTCATTTTTAAAGATTTTTTTTTTTAATTTTAAAGTAATCTCCACAGCCAACGGAGGGCTTAAACTGACAACCGTGAGATCAAGAGTCACACACTCCACCAACCAAGCCAGCCAGGCGCCGAGAGTTGGGTATTTTTAATAACAGAACAGCAACTCTGGACACTGCTCCCATATGCCTGAGTGGTTGATGTTGTTGTCTGCTTGGTTGTTTAGTGACTTGGCTGAAGAAATCAGAGCAGAATAAATCTGAACAGAAGTATCAGAGGCTGTTCACTGTAGAACAAATTGATTTCTTCTTGGTTTTTCTCTCTTACCTGGCCATGCAGGAGTCACCCCTGGGTCAGCATAGGCCAGTTACTGGTCACAGATTGTGCTTAAGCCCCCACAGCCAGTTAGCTTTTTACCCTCTCCCATTGGGTGTATGTATGGCGTGGAGGCTGCTATCACAGTTCAAGGAATCTGTTTTGGCCCCACTTCCGGCCTGGTAGTAGCAGCTTGGATTTTCCCTCTCGAATCACCTCTGGGAGGGCACGACTTTGAGCATGCACACAGTCTTCCAGTCTACCAGGATACGTGTGATTTCTTTTTAAGCCTGGTTTCCTAGGAATTGCCCCTGGGTCAGAAAAGCTTATTAATTGGCCAGTGGTTAGACAGAGGCTGTGCTTAAGTCCCTAGTGCCACTGAGGGCCCTGTCCTTTTGTTGCTTGATCTGCGTGAGACTCAAGGACTGCCTTAAAGTTCACCTCTTGTCCTAGCCTGACTGCTTCCGGGGAAATGGAGCCTCGTGCCTATGTGCAGCCTTCCTAATCCCAGGGCTGACTGTGATGCCAGGAGAGGTCTTTCTTGACTGTCTTTCTCCTTGGTTCTCTCTGTTAGCAAACTTCTGACCGCTCAGCCATTTCGCTTGTTGTAACGTGTTATCACAGAGCTATGAGAGCCCTCTTAATGACTGCTTACCAAGATTTCCAGTATTTTTGACAGTGCTTTTACGAATGGAATTCTCCATGATCTGTTCCGCATAAAAGTCAGGTCCTTCCGGTAGAGTGAAGGAGTTCTTCATCTTTCAGGCCCCTTGACCTAAGCAGAACCTTGGTGCCACTGTCCAAAAGTGGCATAAAAGAAAATTTTCTTTATGAATGTGGATGCCAGGATGTTTTTTGGGGCTTGCTACTTTAGGCATGAACCTCTGCCCTGTAAGCAAGCTGGAGCTAGAGCAGCAGGAGTCCAGTACTGTCAGCACGCTGTCCTGAGGGGAGGGCTTCCACCCTGAGTGGGGGCTGCATGGGAGAAGAGAGACCTAGTATTCTGGGTTGGCCTGGAATAGAGTTTTTGCAAGACAGAACTAGGGCACTTGAGAAAAGCCGGAGGCCTGTCCAACCCAGGTGAGACCACAGCTCCACACTGGGAGCTAGGGAAAGAAGGAGCCCCCACCTTTTTGACCATACCCATTTGGATTAGAACTCCCTGAGAAGTTTTTGTAAAATACAGCTTGAAGAGGGATAGGAGCAAAGCTGAAGGCTGAAGACCGTTGCAGTTGTCTCTGAGATTTCAAAGATTTTCTTCAATGAATGTTTTTTTGCTGTATGCCTCTAGGACAATTTCAAGGAGCTTCAGATGCTTGTTTTGTTTTGCTTAATAATATTTTCCAGTTACTGAGGTTATTTGTTGGTGAAAGAGTCTATCACACTCCTCATTTCTCCATTCTGGAAGTCTCTCTCATTAAAATGTTAACACTGGCTGCTGAATCCATTTTATTCACTTATAAAATTGTTCTTCTCTTTCTACCTTGTGTTTGTTGTTTCAAATATTCCTTTAAACATATCAGAATGTCTGTCTTCCTCTTCTTCAACTATTACAGTGTAATTTGGATGGTTTCTTTTTGTTATCCTTTTAAAACATGAACTCTTTATAATTAGCCTTCGATATATAGTTTATTCAAGGGGTCTCTAAACAACTAAATAAATTATAGCTACTAATTCCCTCCTGTGTCTATATGCTAATGGATACTTTGGACCTTAAGTTTGTAACTGCACATATGAAACCTAGCATGTATTGGGGATACTTACATACAGAACTCTGACTGCCATAAAATTCTTCATTTTTGAGTCCATCACTGCCTTAGAACATTGCCTTTCATACAGCAAGCACTCAAATATATGCAGAATAAATGAAGAAAAAGGACTATTTCCTTTAACAGAAATAAGCTAAATGATTATGCCCACTTGCATCCTGGCTGAACCTATTCCTCACCGCGTGTCCTCCCATCCCCTTGGCTAGTTTGTGAAACTCACAAAGCTATTTCCAATGACCCCTCGGGAGCCCCTGCTAGGTCAAATAACTTATTCCGCTAAAACTTTAAAAAAGTCTCTTGGATAGTATGGGCTTTATTTTATCTAGTGTTGGAAAGCTGTACTACATGACCCAAGGACCCTTATTAGCTTCAGGTTTTGATAAATAACACAAGAGACCTTTGTAACTGCTGACTAAACCTATTACCTCATTAACATTGTTTTACCAAGAAAGCCATGTATATTTTACCAAACCCCTGCATACCTTCACTTCTCCCTATAATAAGGCAGACTCTTTGCACTCAATCTGAATCCCCTTATCCACGTCGCTTAAAATGACAGCCTCAGCTTACTGACCCTATATAAAACAGGACATTAGCAATATCACTGATCACGTTATCGTTTTCCCTTGAAAGAATAGTATTCTCAAATTAAAATTACACACGAATGATGTACTTTGCCTGTCCTTTATAGCCAAAACCCAAACCTGGATATGGCTGTTCTATAAATAATTCATACAACAACCTCATTAAAGCCTGATGAAGTGCGCCACCCAATGGCCGTACTGCCATACTGCACTCATTAAATACACAAACACGTATCCGCGTCTATAACTTCCTTCCAGGGACTGGAAACCACTCAGGGTAACAAAAGAAACACTGCAGAAAAAGGAAAAGGCATTGGTTGCAGCAGGGAAAGGATAGCCTTCAAGAGCTATGACACCTTGAAATGCCAATGGCAATTTGGATGTGTGGCCACCTCAAGGAGATCAAAGCAGAGAGGCAACAATGTGCTTAAAAATTATGCAGCACTCTACTGTATGTCCCTCTTCACCTACAATGGGAGTTGGAAAACTATGGGTGGGAACAGAGTCAAATGAGACTCAAGGCCATAAGACGGACTGGACTCTATTTTGCCACACAGTTCAATCTTAGAAATGGCTCCTGTTGCAGGGCTCTGATTTCACTAGTTACTCAGGGCCTCCTAGCTCCCAAGGCACTGTTCTAGGTGATCTCCTACTGATTCTCATTTAATTCCTTTAGAGTTTTAATAGTGTCACTCCTAAAATAGCTTACTCCCTCTCGAGACCTTCTGTTCACGTTCAGGGGGGTCATGGGGTTCTTCGAATATCTACAGGGCTTAATTGTGGAAGAATCACAGAAGAGGGAACTTGAACACATATGGAGATATTTGCCTAGATGAGAAACTGAAAAGACCCACCTATGAAGCAAGACAAGGAAAAGACTCAGTACCGTTAGTGGGAAAAGCCAAGAGTCATTTTTGTTTGTTTTTTTACCCTGTTATGTACATACCATTGCTTCTATCCTATAATATATTAAGAAGATACCCCAAATGAAGAGGGTCAATGAAAAGTTCACAACCCACGATAAAACAGTCACATTACTGACAACTGCAGAAGTTTCTACTTTTAAAGGGCAACCCTGTACCTGCCTTATGGTTTGGCCTTGCCAGAAGGGAGAAGTATAGCGATAGGAGAAGGCAAGTCCTAATTAAGAGTCCTGAGTTCCAGTCTCATGGTAGTGGAGGGGCAGTCATATCGCTCAGCACTTCAAATACTCCTGCTATTTCAGAAAAAGAAGAGTTATGCTCCTTCCTGTTAGAAAGACTGACAAAATCATACCAACTAGGTGCTAGGAGATGGACAAGTGAAGCCCAAACGACACTCACACTCACAACTGACTCTAGGAGACAATGGATGAGAAGGCTTGCCTAATGGCACAAACTTCTAATAGTTGTTCTTTGTATGTGGCCAACATGTGCTAGACCTATGGGGCCCCACAGGACCTCAATATTCCTAAGGTTAAGGAAAGAAGTAACACTTACCTATGTTACATTACCTTACATTTGGATTGCATATTATGCTTTTCAAAGAGTTTTCACATCCATTATTTCACTTAACACAGTTCCCAACATAATGGGGATACAAAATACATAAAAGTATTTGTCAGTTGACTGCCTCAAAAGAGAGACAGACAAACTCGACACAGCAGTTGTAATGCTGAAAAATTGCAAGTACACGTAACACACAATTCTGTTACCCCCGAATCGTGTTTCTCCAACTGAAGTCCATGCTAGGCCTTAGGAGAAGCATAAATATGATAACCATCCCGGCTTACTTCACAGGAAAATGGACCCTGAGGCTTACTACTGAAGGCAAACTATATTCTGTACCCACCTGGAAAGCTGAAAAACACTGGAATCCAGAGGCTTAAGCTGAAGAGAGGGTGTCTTGCTTTCTTCTCCAACAGATGGAGGCCGGCTAGGACTATCCATTCCCTCATATTCAATTGTCTTATTGTTCAAGTCATCCATATCTCGACTAGCAGGGATCTTCAGCGGAGTGGCAAATACCTAGAGCAAAGAAAGAAGTGATTCATAAAAATCCCAATTTCAATAAAATATCAAAAGGATGAGTCAAATCCTTCTGATGCTAGGAGAAAACACTTGGCCAAATAAAAAGAAACTGGTTTCCTACACGAAACAAAAAGCGCGCAGTAACGTATACTAGACCACTGAACCTAGTTCAGTTATAACCTTATCGGCTGGACACCAACAGACCTCCCCAACTCACTTATTGGCTCCTAGAGTCACCCCACCCACAACACACACCCAGGCCCCCGAATCACCATCTAATTCTCTCCTGTGACCCAGTTGAGGGCTGGGGGGTCACTCCTCTGAGATCTGTGATGCGGGCAGGGGTGGAGGGAGTAAGCATCGCAGCAAATGTCAGGGCTGGTTTTGGAGAAATGCATGCAAGAGACGAACGCATATTCCCAGTGCACACACACAGAGACATGCATCTAAGATCTCGTGGGAGAGCCAGCTGAGGAAGAGAGTAGAAACAATGAAGGTAGAGGAATATAAAGGGGAGGTAAACTGAATGAGGACAGGGCGGTCCCAGGACATCTCCCAATCTCTAGATCAGATGATTAAGCCAAGACATTAGGGTATGAAACCTGGTTATTCATATGCCTGGGTCTCAGTAGGATGTCAGAAGATTAGTATCAAATTGCCTCTATCCTCACCAGTCTGACCTACCCTGATTGGGAGGGGAGAAGGAGAATCTAACATGCTACTAGCAGATATCTCTAGGAAAGAGGGTCAAGAGGAAGATCATGCAGAAAGGCAAGGTTGGGTGGGGAAGAGACATGGGTGCTATGGTGGCTGTCAGGAAAGGAGTGTCCCTGAGAGGACGGCCAACCTTATTGCACCCTTCAGCGTCCGGAGCTGGGCAACCATGTCCGAGAGACAGTGCTCCTGAAAATTCAAAACAGCAGAGTCTTTATAAAGCCAGCCAGCCTGAAAGCAGGGATAGGGGAGGGGCAGAGAGAACCACCCCTTCTTCCCAAGAGGAAGGAGGAAGGAATCACCCTTGAATCCTGGAAGAAAGGAGATTGAGGAAAAACTAGACACTCAATAGGAGCAGCCTGTATGAGGACGGAACACAGCCTTGAATATTCTGGGACACTGAACGTGACATTCACACTGTCCAGAATCAGTATGAAATCCAAATCTGAGAAATAAAAGATTTGGCTCTTCTATTTTTGGTGATCTGAACATCAGTAACAGCAGATCAAGGCAAAATCAAAAGATCCAATGGAAAAAAAGATCACCAGAAGAAATGGTTTGTTATTTCTACGCAGCTTTCAAGACTGCTGCTTTCTTCAACCTATGTCCTCTGTTGGGGAAAATTTTCTGTGAGAAAACAAAGATGGCGGACTGTCTCTCACCTGGTGGTTCTCACTGTCCACTGGCAGCTTCTTCTTCTCAACCACTTGATCCCTAGGAGAAGATAAAAGTGTTATTTAGTTCACTCATGAAATTTCTTCATCTGAAATGGATTACCAATTGTAGATTTAGGTTATAAGGTTCCTTCCGAGTTGAGTAACTGAGGGTGCCTTCCTAAACTCTGCCACTGAAGAGAGAGGTCCAATGCCCCATCAAAAGAGAGAGAGGGGAAAAGGAAGGTGAGAGACAGAAGACAATCATGTGTTAGACACTCAGGAGATGATTAGAAGGAAGAAAGAATTAGGAGAACAGAAGTGAGAGGGAAATCATTCAAAGCCAAAAAAGAAAGAGAAGTCCTCTCTCTTCTTAAAACTCCCCCTGTCCTGCTAGGAAGGGTCAAGTCCCCTCTACTGTATGATCTAAAACCTTAGGTATACTCAACTGTTTTTTAGCTTTGTTCAAGTACAGGTCTTCATCGATGAGTTCTTGTTCCTCTGGAACAGAGCATCTCCTGCAGTGCAGAGAAGAAATCATCTTTGGGAAACAAAATGTGCCCTTTGGTTTTACCCTTTGCTTTCCTTACAACTATAATGAGGCAGGTCATAGAGGTTCACAACCCTTTGGCACTACAGAGTTCAGATTCCACCCACATTACAAAACCTGTGTGCCATGTTACCATGCAACAATTCTTTTTCATTGTTGTTTTTAAAGATTTTGTTTATTTGAGAAAAAGTGAGAGGGAGAGAGAGTGCATATGAGCATGAGCACAAACCAGGGAGGGGGGCACAGGCAGGAAGCCAGATGCAGGACTCAATCCCAAGACCCTGGGATCATTACCTGAGCCAAATGCAGATGCTTTACCGACTGAGGGCACCTAGATGTCCAACATGTAGCAATTCTTACTTCAAGGCATACCATCATCTAATTTTTGGTGCATATGTACCTTTCCCCCAGGACATACAAAGTACTTGACAGCTACAAAATTCCTATGATGGTGCATGGCAAGAAGCATAATCTCTATTTTTACACAGTGGATTTCAAGGATGAGAGAGACCTGCCTGAGGTTCCACACACAGAGATGATTGCTGAGACCAGAACCTGGGTCATACGCCTCATGTTTATGAAGAAAGTAATTCCCAAGGTGCAGTCTAGAAGCATGAGAATCCCTAAACTAAGTGATGATACCTGAAGAAGAAAATCAGAGGTGATGACAGAGGGAAGCAATAAGGGATTAAGAGCTTACATTGTAAAAGCAAAATAGTGGAGACTAGAGCAAAAAGAGGATTCTATAAATGGAAATACATCTGTTATATGTAGAGCACAAGAAGAGAATCTTAGGAGTAAACACTAAAAGGAGTACTAGAAAATGTATTCAGTGATCTAAAGCAATCCTAGAACAAATAAACAGAAATTTGTAATGACTGGAAACCCTATGTTATACCCATTTTATAAGGAGGCATTTCTTAGAAGGCTATGTCTCCTGAACTAAAGTGTAAACTGACAGAAGATCCAGGCTTCAAAAATGAGACTCCTGAGCACTTAGTCCCATGTTCTAGTCCTACCATCCTGGTTACTGTCCAGGGAGAGGGGCTTAGGTACTTCTGCAGATGATGGGGGAATGCTTACTCATCACAGACCTAGACCTCACTTACTTAATTTCCTCCATTTTAAACACTTTTCCTAAAATGCATACCGTGTTTTAGTACCTTTTTTACTATCAGCATTTATCCAACAGGGGGAAAACAATATTAAGAAAGTCAGAGCTGAAGTGAAGCAAACCATATTATTATTTTAAACTTGTGTGACTACTGAGTCAAATCGGAATATCTGTTAAACCGAAATGAATGCTCACGGATATTCCAGGCAGTATCCAGATGTTAGATGCTGCAAGGGACATGTGCACAGATGGCATTAAATGCACAACAGGTATCATGATAGATTTAGGCAGCGGAAGGGAAGCATATGAAGAAAATCATCAACTCCACCTGAAGTGTAAAGCCCTTGTTCTCAAGTAGTTTACAATCATTTGGAGAGCCAAAGTATATACATATGAACATTATCTAAAGAATACAAAACAGTATGTGAACAAATGTCAAGAATTAAACACCACAGGAAGCCAGCATAAAATCACTGTAAACTATTGTTAACAGGAGAAGTACCCCACAAGAATACTTCAGCTTCCCAGATGGATAAGATTTCGACAGGCAGATGGAATGCAGAAACACACTGTAAGCAAGGAGAATGACCCTCTCAAGTCATGGAGGAGGGAACAAGTATGGCGCGTGCAGGGAACACTGGTGCCACAGGCCTAGCGAAAGCATACAATTTGTGTTAAGCTACAGTGAAAACTAAGGCTGGATAGGTAAGGTGGGATCAGTTAGCAAGGGGCTCGGATGCCAGGCTGCAGAGTGTAGACTTGAGATAAAGTGTTTTAAGTGGGCAAAATGAACGTAAGGGAGTGGGGTTCCGGTTATGGAGTAAGTCCTGGGAATGAAAGCTACAGCAAGGGGAATATGGTCACTGATCCTGACATAGTGCTATATGGGGACAAATGGGAGCCACACTCGTGACAGCAGAATGGATAGACTTGTTCAATTACTATGCTTGTGTCAGACATCTGAAACCAATGTAACGTTATAGGTCAACTATACTCAGAAAAACTTTTTAAAAAAGTGTTTTAGAATATAGAGACAAATCAGGAATGTTCCCTAACACAGTACTGAGTCCCAACCTTACCTGTACTTTGGATGGGAATTATAGTAACAAAACCATCTTGCAGGTAATGTAGACGGATCAACCTTGCCAGGAAGCTTCCTCCATTTAAGACACTCGTCACACTGTACCCATGTCTGGTCAGGAATCTTCCTGAAAGAAGGAAAACAGAAATATGACTGCGTATATCCTAGATCTGTGCCCTTACGTTAGAAAGTCACACCCCAAAAGTGAAAAAACAAAATTTTATATAGGAAATGTGTTAGAACTGTTATGTTATGGTCAGGGTGTCTAAAATATGCATCTTGGGGGCACCTGGGAGGCTCAGAGGGTTAAGCCTCTGCCTTCAGCTCAGGTCATGATCTCAGGGTCCTGGGACAGAGCCCCATATTGGGCTCTCTGCTCAGCAGGGAGCCTGCTCCTCGCCCTCTCTCTGCCTGCTTGTGATCTCTTTCTCTCTATGTGTTAAATAAATAAAATTTTTAAAAAATATGCATCTTGAACTTCACAAATAAAATAATAATAGAACTATACCAGATATGGAGATGAAAAATTATAACAAGTATTAAGAAGGTAAGCTACCATTATTTTTGGAAGTAAATAATATTTATCCAGAATCACTTGTTTTAAACAAACAAGATGATAATTTTAACTCTAAAATTATTAGGAAAACATCTATATACACATCAATATATAAATATATGTATTATATGTTAAATATATATATTTAACAATATTACCAAGAACCAAAACCCACAGAAATCATTTTATTTGCTTCTATCCAGCTGTGCAACAAGCTTAAAGTGCATTTGTAGGAGTCACAGAAGCATCATCATCACAAAATCTCCCCCATTTCCCTACAGACTCCCTAGTCCTCTCTTTTTTCTGTTCAAAAGTCTTTGTTTATACCTCAGTCAAAACTTTATTAGGTTGGTATTCCCAACATTCATCTTAAAAACATCCTATAAATGTGATTAAATTTCCTAACTAGATATGGTAGCTCCAGTCCAACAACTGGTTGAATTAAGGTAAAATCCTTCCAGAGTTGTACACAAAGCCACTCCCATCCCTGCCAGGAAGCTTAACCCAGTGAACTATATCGCATCGTGAATGTGTTTCTCTGTGAAAGGAGGTGGTCTGTGTATAGGAGCAGTCAGCATCCAAGGAATGTAAAGCAGACTAGAGGGAAATGACTGGAGAAAAGAAGCAGAAAGAGGGCAGAGGGGCACCAAGGGCTGATTTGAGAAACATGTAAATGTTAGCCTAGAGCAAGATGTGTGTATATTACATTTATACCGTTCTTCTAATAGCCATTTCAACAAAGTGATACGGTTCTTTTATGTCTTAGTTCAATGTTCTTATCTTTTTTTTTTTTTTTAAAGAGAGAGAGCGCGCACACACACGTGCAAGCAGGAGGTGGTAGGGAGGGGAAGGGGCAGAGGCAGAGGGAGAGAATCTTAAGCAGGTTCCATGCCCAGCACAGAGCCTTATGTGGGGCTTGATCTCACAACCCTGAGCTCATGACCTGAGCTGAAATTGAGAGTCAGATGTTTAACCGAATGAGCCACCCAGGTGCCCCTTCCTTATGTTTTTAAATGATGCTTTTTTTCTAGCTATAAAAATACAAGATGATAGAAAAACTGGAAAATACATAAAGATATAAAAAAGAAAAGACACTCTTATTTCTACAACTCAAAGACAATGTCCTCTTCTTGTTTAAAACTCTGTTTTAACGAAGAGAGTTCATACACATTTCTGGATATACAGCTTCCTATCTCCTGGTTCCAGGCTGCCCCAGCCTTGTAACCTCTGAGCTCTAAGCTCAGGCCTGACCTCTGGTGTCCATATATTTCCACACAGCCACTGTTTTTGCAAAAAGCACTTCTAGCAGGAGTGGTGGGCAGAGGAAAGGTCCTATTAGCTTTGGTTTTACATGGAGGTGCACAGAAGAGCTGCTTGCAGAAGCACGTCAATATTACTGCCTTGGAGGCAAGCATTAGAGACAGCAACTCCTTGCCTCAGGTTATATCAAACCATGGTAGATCCTTCCACCCAGGCAGACAGGAGAGGCATTTAGTTCGTGCTTGCAATAAATGGGTAGTTAAAGGGGTTAGACCATATTTCCCTCACTGCATCCTTCCAGAAGAGTGTCATGGCTAAAAACTTTGTATCTACCACTTTCTACTTGTTTCATTTTGAGCAAGCTATTTAAGCTCTCAGTGTACCAGTGTCTGCATTAGTAAACAGGTAAAAGTATGATTCTGTCTCCCTTATAGGGTTGTTGTAATGACCAAATAAATGAAACTACATATAAAGAACTTAGACCAGGGCCTGGCATATAAGTACTCAATAAATAATAGTAATTATTACAATTCTGCCTCCAGAAAGGTTGTATAACACATACACACACACTCCAGCAATATATGAACATCTGCTTCATTGCATTAATCACCACTTATGTGAAAGGCAAAAAAAAAAAAAGGCAACTTGTCTAGGTTGGCATTTCTTTGAAAACCACAGAGGTAGGACATGAGCAGAGATCTTCAGAATAAGACAGTGATTTACACAATGTTGCCTTCAGAAGGAAATTCTGTATCATTCATTTAAACCCCCCCCCCACAGGTGACAATCCCCAAAATGAACTTCTAACACTCTAATCTTTGTCAAGATGGTGGTGTAACTGATTATGTATGTGTTGTTGCACATTCTATCCTCTGTTTTTTGCTCCCATGCTGGCTCACTGAGGCATGTCATCCTGATCCACAGTTCTGTAACTCCCTATCTTTGATTCAATAAATTCTACCTTTTTCTGGTATGCTGGGTTCTTTACTTCTACCCTCAAATTCCTTGGTACAGGCCCAACAATGTTCCCTAAGATTAAAGAGAAAGGAAGTTTGCTAACACTTCTGAACACGTACTATATGCCAGGTACTATGCTAAAAATGTTATGCTACCTAATTTCATATTCTCAGGGAGGTGAAGTGTGACTGACTTACCCAAACTCACCAAACCATTAAGAACTAGATCCAGATTTTCAACCCACAAGTGTCTCATTTAAATGGCTTCATCTTCCACTATATCACACTGCCTGTAGGATAAACTCACAGTCCTAAACTCTTCACATTAATGAGCCAAACCACACATGTGTTCAACCAGAATGAAGAGGTCTAGAGAATGATGGAATTAGTACCTGTGATTTCCTATTATTAGTTCATTAAAGTTGCATATGTGAAAAGCACCATCTTACCCTTGTCCCTTCCACTCGCTCTATCGACATCACCCCTAATACTTTTTATATTCGTATTTACTACTTACGATATTGGCCTGGTGATGGCTGAGGTCTCAAAATTCTCTTGGGATGTCTTTTCCTTCCAATAAGAATTGAGCTTCTGGGCAAGGGCATTTATTGTCAAGCTGAAAGAAAAAGCAAGTAGAAGCACATCAATGCTGAGGATCTGTCAAACAATTTCATGATCTTTGAGATGCTCCCATTTAAGAGAAGCTGACAATGTAGACTATTTAGTCTAAGTCTGAACAACTATACTTCCAGAAACTAGGATGGGAATCCACGGCCTTTGCAAATTACATGTATAAAATGACAGTCATCATGTTGAGTGGTCACGTTGGTTGCAAAGGTAAAATGGCCACAAGTCCTAAAAAGTACTGTGTTCTCCAGATATTCAGGGTTTTGAGAATCATGAGGTGGGAGAGCTGACATTATTGACAATGATGGAAGACTAAATTGCAGAGCGAGGACAGAGCCATACTGATAAGTTGATGGGGAGCTGCTCCGATGGTCCGATAACTCCAGGTAAACAATTTAGGACCCAGTTGAAAGTTAGAGGATCACATATCAAATACTGCACCCTACTTATTACAAATCAATCCAATCCTAACTTAGAAATGTGTATATAGCTCTTCACTCAAATGTTGATCACAGAAGTTAGGGCACCAATGGACAACAAAGCCCCCTTCAACCCTCCACTGCGCATTTGTTAGTGGAGGCTGGACGCCAGCTCTCGCTCTGGCTCTTTCTCCTTTATCCCTCCTCCCCAATGAACAACAGTAAACCTAGGGTCAAACGATGTTATGTGTATAAGTCAAAACCTGAATTTTACTTTTAAAAACTGCCAATTTCAAATGGCTGCTCTATATTTAATTCTATAACCTAGTGTTACACCTAACTGTAGAGCTGTACACACCTGAAATACTACAAATCTAGTATTTTTTTAAAAAAATCTCTGGACTCCATGCATCATTCCCAAAGGTATTATAGACCTCTTCTCTCCTTAAGAGGTATTCTTCCTTACTTCCACCTTACTAATATTAAGTTAGATTCTTTTTTTAAATTTTTTTTTAAAGATTTTATTTATTTATTTGACAGAGAGAGATCACAGTAGACAGAGAGGCAGGCAGAGAGAGAGAGAGGGAAGCAGGCTCCCTGCTGAGCAGAGAGCCCGATGCGGGACTCGATCCCAGGACCCTGAGATCAAGACCTGAGCCGAAGGCAGCGGCTTAACCCACTGAGCCACCCAGGCGCCCTTAAGTTAGATTCTGACTACACAGAGAAGAGTAATCATTTGTGAGCTCCCCTATAAACACTTACTCCCCTCCAAGCTACTAAAAACTCACACTTCTCTGTCTGTATCTTTCCTTCAAGTCACAGATGAAGAATTATTCCTTGTTTTCTCTTACAATGCTATTTTAAAACTATTTTTTAAAAGATTTTATTTATTTGTCAGAGAGAGAGAGAGAGAATGCATGCATGCATAAGCAGAAGGAGCAGGAGGCAGAGGTAGAAGCAGCAGAGGGAGAAGCAGGCTCCCCACTGAACAGTGAGCCTGACGCGGGTCTCGGTCGCAGGATCCAGGGATCATGACCTGATCTGAAGGCAGACTCTTAACTGACTGAGCCACCCAGGTGCCTCTTAAAACTATTTTTAAAAGGAGATTAGATGGGATTCTGGAAAGATGATGGAGTAGGAAGCACCAGGAATCTATCCCCCCACCTAGACAGCCACTGCACTAGCAGAACTGCCTGAACTATTTGGAACTAGATCTAGAGTCTACTGATGGCTTGCAACTTTTGGGAGAAGCCTTGAATGGTACATGGGCAAATTTCAGCTCTCAGAACAGGAATAGCTACCATCTCCCATCCACAGACCCATGGCAGGCAGCTGTGCACACATTTTAGGAGCAACCTGCAGGATCCGGATAGGCAAAAACAGACTGCCCTCCAAATATGGACTCTGATAGCTATTTGCTGCTCCTGATCACAGATCATGTAATCCCATGGTTGCCACAAAGAGAACAGCTATAAAATGTACACAAAAAGAAATGAGGAATAAATTTTCACTACAAAAAAAATAAACTGAATACAAAATAAGACAGTAATACAGGAAATGAAGGACAAAAAGAAAATCTTCTAAGCCATACAGAAAACAGAGCAAAATGCAAGAAGTCCTTCCTTATCCCTAAGTGCTTTAAATGTAAATGGTTAAACTCTCCAATCAAAAACAGAGAGTGGTGGAATGGGTCAAAAAACAAACACAAAAAAAGACATGATGTCAATATATGCTGCCCACAGGAGATGAACTTCAGATTAAAAAAGACACAAATAGATTGAAAGTGAAAGGATGTTCCGTGTAAATACTAATCAAAAGAGAAAATGGTGGCTATACTAATGTCCAACGAAACAGACTATAAGTCACAAAGGGCTAGAATGTGGAAAACAACCCAAGTGTCTGCCAATGGATGAATGGATAAACAAAATGTATTGTGCGTGTGCATGTTTGTATACGTATAGATATACACACAGACACACATACAGACACTAGGCCATTATACGTCCTTAAAAAGAGGAAATTCTGACACATGCTACAACAGGCATGAAGCTTGAGGACATTATGTTAAAGGAAGCCAGTCTCAAAAAGACAAATTACTATATGATTTCACTTAGATGAGGTAGAGTAGTCAAGATCATAGAGACAGAAAGGAGAACGGGGGCTGCTTGGGGCTGAGGGAAGTGGAATGGGACTTATTGTTTAATAGGCACAGAGTTTCCATTTTACAAGATGACAACAGTTCTGGGGCTGGATGGTGGTGATGGTTGTAAAACAGTGTGAATGTTCTTTTTTTTAAAATTTTATTTATTTATTTGATAGACAGAGATCACAAGTAGGCAGAGAAGCAGGTAGAGAGGGAGAGGAGGAAGCAGGCTCCCTGCTGAGCAGAGATCCTGATGTGGGGCTTGATCCCAGGACCCTGAGATCATGACCTGAGCCGAAGACAGAGGCTTAGCCACTGAGCCACCCAGGTGCCCCACAGTGTGAATGTTCTTAATGCCACTTAACAATACACTTAAAAATGGTTAGGATGGTAAATTTTATGGTACATGTATTTTGCCACAATTAAAAAAAAAAACTGGAGGAAAAAAGGGAAAAGATTATGTGACTGCCAGGGACTGGGGTGACTGCTAATGGACAAGAGGTCACTTTTTGGGATGGTAGAAATGTTCTGGAGTTCAATGGTGGTGATGACTGCACAGGTTATGAATATACTAAAACCACTATAGTGTTCACTTTATAATGGTGACATTTATAGTATGCGAATTATACCTTTACCAAAAAGAAAAATAAAAGTCTGTTCTCATGTATTCAGGTAAAATTTACACAGAGTAAAAATAATCTTGTTAAGTGTGTAGTTCTAACAGTTTTGACAAACGTATACAGTCACGTAACTGCCATCTCAACCAAGATACTGTTACCATGTATTCTAAAATCCCTTTTCTTCTCAAAAAACCCTGGCTTGACTCTACGGTTCTATTCATCTCCATCCTTTTACTTCTCCAATCCTAGTACATGTGGCCTACACCCACTACTCCCTCTTCATTCTCCTGTCTTAACCCGCTATGGTCTAGTTTCCACCATCGTCACTCCACAAGACTGTTCCTTTTCCCAAAGTAGAGTCATTACTCTATCAATGATCCTGCCAATGTCTCAGTGTACTCAATTTGAGTCCTTGCAATGATCTTGGACTCTTCCCTCTCCTTTATATGTCTTACCTAGTACGTCACCAAAATCACTTGAACTTTTCTTCACATCTGTCCTATACTTTTCTTCACAGCTACTCTTATTTCAGACATTCATCTCAGACCTATGTTACTCCAAGAGCCTTTAATCCTTCCTTCAATCCATCCTGGGCCCTGTTTCCTGATTTATCCGCTGACGTAATTCATGTAAAGCACCTTAAAAACCATAAAGCAGTATATAGTTATAACATAGTATATCCTTAAGATAGAAGGGTTTCAAGTCACTCCACCATTCAAGAATACACAATGGAGTCTCACTGTCTACGGTATCAACTACTCTACCCAACAGTCCTGTAAGACAGAAGTTCTCAAACCTTCTCAGTTAGTGGCACCCTTTGTGTCTCAAGTTTTTCACGGCATCCTCAGGTCAAAAGCAATACGTACCAGTTCCAGTTACTAAACAGTTAAGTCCAAACAATTTAATATCGATTTGAGAAAATAATACATATAAATTGAAAAGGAAATTTTTATTTCATTCTTTTTTTTTAAGATTTTATTTATTTACTTGAGAGAGAGACAGTGAGAGAGAGCATGAATGAGGAGAAGGTCAGAGAGAGAAGCAGACTCCCCATGGAGCTGGGAGTCCGATGCGGGACTCGATCCCGGGACTCCAGGATCATGACCTGAGCCAAAGGCAGTCGTCCAACCAACTGAGCCACCCAGGCGTCCCTTTATTTCATTCTTAAACAGCCACAATTACTACTGGGATGGATATGTGTGCATGCCTGTTGGGCAGTGTACCACTGCTCAAACCTTGGAATGAAACTACACGGCTTCCCTCACTTTTTCTTCAATGTTGACTTTCCTGTATTACTTTTTATCACAACAACCACTAAACACCCAGACTTGCAAAGATATGATATAATCAAAAGGAATGCAACAGATTTTGTTATCTGGCAATGGGGTGGTGCTGTAACAAATACCCACAAATGTGGAAGCAGCTTTAGATCTGAGCGGCAGGCAGAGGCTGGAAGAATTTGAGGACCCAGACCGAAATGGCCGAGACTATATAACCTAGATTCTAGATTGAGCAGATGGTTAGTAGAAATATGGATGTTAAACAGCCAGCCCCCTGGTGAGGGCTCAGAAGGAAGGAGGGGTATGGTGGAGAAAATGCAAATTTCCTCAGAATACCTTCATCACTGGGAACCGACCGTTAGCAGAATCACGGATGATAAGATAGGTGCTGCTGCTGAAGGCCCAGGAGGAAATGAGGAACGTGCTACTGAGAAATTTGAGGGAACGTGATCCTTGTTACATCGCAGCAGAGAGCTCAGCAGATCTGTGTCCAACAGTTCTGTGGAAAGCAGAACTTGTAAATGATGACACTGGACATTTAGCTGAGGAGATTTCCAAGCAAAGTGTTGGAAGTGTGGCCTAGTGTCTTCTTGCTGCTTACATAAAAAGGTGGGGAGAAAACAAATATATTGAGAGAGAACTATTGGACAAAAAGGAACCAGGACTTCATGATTTTGGAAATCCTCAGCCTATCCAGACTGAAGAAGATGCTAAAATTGAGACATTCACTGTCAGGAAAGCGTGCTCTAGAGAAAAAGCCAAGGCTGTGTCTAGAAAACCTTTTGCTAATATCTCGGATCAAAAGGTCAGTGTATTCAGTCACACAAAAAGCTCTTTGAAAAGCTTAAAAATGTGACTCAGATCTTCACAGCCATCTCAGCAGAAGCCCAGAATAGAAATAGGATTATCTAGGAAAGACCCGTCAAGAGCTTCTAGTCTGAACGAATATCCACGACATACGTGGGAGACCCACAAGGGAATTGAGGTTGGCATACTAGCACTCACACTGCCTCACTGGACTGAAGGGATGGAGAGAGTATAACACTGAAAGAAGGCTGGTGGACCTCCAAAACTCTAGAGTCAGGAAACAGGCTGATGAGGCTCCTGAGCTGCACAGACATGCTCCCTTTCCTGAAAAAGTTAAGAGGACTCTGAGGGTGCAGCCATGAGCCCAGAGGGTAGAGCATGAGGTCTGCAGGATGAAGCTGCAAGCCCTAGATTTGTCGCAGGACTTGAAATTCAATGGAATTAGTTTGGCTGGACTTTGAAGTGGCTTGAGATCTGTGGCTCCGTTTTCCTTCCATTTTCCTCCGTTTGAACTGGAATATCTGTAACTGGTATCCTATGCCTGTATCACCATTATATTTTAGAGGGAAATACAAAAACAAATAAAGGACACAGCTGCAGAGGGAGAGGAATTTTGCCCCAGGATGCATCAGACCCACATCTGATTTAGATGATGAGATTTGGGGATTGTGAGCTGCTGACATTAAGATGAGGGTTTAGACTTGAGTCGCTGTAACAGTTGAGAGTTTGGGGATGTTGGGATGGGGCAAATATATTCTGCAGGTGAGGTATAAGTGGATCTTTGAAGGCCAGGGAGCAGGCTGTGGTAAGTGGAATGATGGTCCTCCAAAGACGCCTATGTCCTAGTCCCTGGAACCTGTGACTGTATCAGGTTACCTGGCAAAGGGGAATTAAGGATGCAGATGGAATTAAGGTTACTTACTTACCAGTTGACCTTAAAAGAGGGAGATTATCCTGAACTACCCAGTGTAATCACAAGGGGCCTTAAAAGGAGAAGAGTGAAGGGGAAGAGTCAGAAGCAGAGGAGCAGATGTGATGACAGATAGAAGCAAGTCATCGGAGAGATGTGATGTGAGAGGGACTCCACCCACCACTGATGGCTCTGAAGATGCAGGAAGAGGGCCACGTACAGGCCAAGGAATGCCAGCCCTCTCGAAGTTGGAAACGGCAAGGGAATGGATTCTCCCCTTGAGTCCCCAGGAAGGAATGTTAGTCCTGCTAACACCTTAAGTTTAGCCTAGTGAGATTTGCATTGGACTTCTAAACTACAGAACTCGAAGACAATAAATGAGCATTGTCTTAAGCAGCGAAGTGAGTAGTGATTTGTTCTAGCAGAAAGAGGAAACAACTTCTAGGATTTATAGGCAGAAGTCAAGTATCACTGTAGTTCCCTCAAAAATTTCAAATATCCTATGAATCCTCTGTGACTTCTTTAAGTGCAGCTTGACACGCTGTTTGGGAACGGTGGCTCTAGGACAGGGCTCAGCATACAGCCTATAGGCCAAATTCAGGCCATTGCCTGCTTTTGTAAAAAAAACAAAAACAAAAACAAAACACTGTACTGGACACAGTTCATTCCTTTACTTCTTGTCTAGCGCTGCTTTTATAGGACAGCAGAACTGAGCAGTTGTGACAGAGACCATATGGCCCGCAAACCCTCAATACTTATTTCCTGGCCCTTCACAGGAAAAGGATGTCAACTCCTGCTCCAGGAAGACGGCTCTACTCTATCTAGTAGACTCTATTTTCCTTCCCTCTAGCTGTCTCCTCTTAGCCCCACTCCCTATACTCTCAGCATTCTAAGTTCCTGTCATTACTTTAGATCATGCTATAGCCCCATCCTGGAATTCCCTGCCTCCTGTTTCTAAGTCCTATATCCTTTCAGACAAATCTCAAATCACACCTTCCACCTAAAACCTTCCCTATCTGCTCTATCAGGGCATTTTTTTCCCATACCATTTTAGGTTTTGGCTGATGACCCGGCCATTTTATTGCTCTCCAAATTGTTTCATGTATGTGACAATTCATTTTTTTTAATTTTTATTTTTTAAATTTCTTTTCAGTGTTCCAGGATTTATTGTTTATGCACTTTTTAAAATTTTTATTTTTTTAATTTCTTTTCAGTGTTCCAGAATTTCTTGTTTATGCACCACACCCAGTGCTTCATGCAATTCGTGCCCTTCACAATACCCACCACCAGGCTCACCCAACCTCCCATCCCCAATTCATCATTATAAATTGACTGTAAGCTCCTCAAAGACAGCAACAATGTCTTGAATTTCTCTGGAAAATTCCACAAAGCCCAGCCACTGTGCTATGCACCGGGGAGGTGCTCAGTGGTGTTCATTTATTTCTTAAGCTGAAATTCATTCTAAAAATGTTGTCAGTTTGAGCCCTGGTAGTTGCAACTGAAATCTGATATCCACAACTATTAAGAGTGATATTACAGTTGATTTATTTGTAGACATTCCAGCACTGTGATGGCTGGTATCTCTTTTAGCATTTGCAGGTTTTTTTATTTATAATTATTCTTTAGTATTTTCACAGAGCTAGTCTCTATTCAAATATCCTCAAATGTCATGCATTTGCAGTTTTAATATCTATAATACTCTTAGGATGAATTTCTGATAGCAGACAGCTTCCTCTAATCCCCTTCTCAAAGTCCCCTAATTTTTTTTTTTTTTTTTAAGGAGGAAGTAGGCTTCCGTTGAGCAGAGAGCCTAATGCGGGGCTCGATCCCAAGACCCTGAGATCATGACCTGAGCCGAAGACAGAGGCTCAAACCACTGAGCCACCCAGGTGCCCCCCTTTTTTTTAAATTTTTTTTAACTAAACATCTTTTCTTTTACATAAAATACAGTAAAAAAGAATCATGATGCCAGAACTGGAATAAAAGTAATGCAAATTTATTATCCTCAAAAGACTGTATATAGCATAGTATACTAGTTTCCTGTTTTTAATAAAATGTGTAGCAGATATTAAGCTACTTGAGGCAAAAATCCTAGATGTTTATAGCCAAATAAACCTACTGTCTATAGACTACCTCTGTTTGAATCCCCTGCAACCACCTCAAGCTCATCATGCTAAAATGAAACATCACAAGCCAAGGTTTAATATCTCTAAAATTTCAAAAGTAGATGGGGGTGTGTGACAGAGAGGATATAAAAGAATGTTAAGTGATGTTTAGTATCTAATATTTGGATGTCACAAATCTTAACTATTTGGTTAATCAATAGAAATTCACTGTTCCTTTCACTCAAGAGAAATAGAATGACTTAGCTCTGAGACTTGTCAAACTGATGTCATTTCTAAACTTTCACCCTCAAGAGTCAAGTTCTACTCAAAGATCTCTGTTCTGGACCAGACTCACATTCAAAAGGCCATTTTACTTAAATGGAGGGCAGGTAGTTACCATACCCACTGAGTAGCCCTAGAGATCAAGAACCAATTGCCCTGAATTAATTTAGGGTTGCCATCCAAACAGCTGTCTCTTTTTCAAGCACCAAACCTAAAATTCCTATGGTTTCTGACAAACTGAGGCAGAAGAGTTAACTAATTTTGTTACATTTTTTTTGTGTGTGTATATGCCAAAAGAGATTTGGGGAAATACTTTCCCCCCACTCTAAAATTTGCTACTGAGGCTTCAAGGAGAGCAGCACCAAATGTCCTCATACCTTCTCTCTCCTTATTCCCAGAACACCACTTGCCCCTTCATGCCTATTCTTCCTGGTCCTTAGAATGTCCCTGCCCTATTTGTCCACCTAGCCAATTCCAATTTCTCCCTCAAGTTTAAGCTCAAATAGGATCTGCTTCGTGATGAGTGACTCCTTTAGGTGTATTTAAAGGCTCTTCCCATTTTGCATGTATCCTCCATTGAAGCAATTATGTTATAGGTATGTGAGTTTCTTATTTGCATATATCTCATCCCATTTGTTCACAGACATCAAGGATTCTTACCTTTCATTCTTCTGTCCCTAGTACCTAGCACATTGGAGATATCTCATACTTGATGAAAAAGGAATGAATGACCCATCCCTCCTGAAAAGTTTTACAACAAACTATTTTATCCTGGCTTTATTGATTCCTTTTTTTGTCTTCTAAAAATATCCTTGCTGCTTCAGCCTCAACATCAAGTTCCTTTCTGATTCTTTTCTCGTCTCACCTATGAAATCTAGATGCGTCTATGAAAACACACATCTTTCCCGCTGCTTTCCTCTCAATCTGTTCACTGGCTTCAAGAAACTCTTTGGAACAAATTTCAAACTGCGGCTTTTTTCCCCCAACATATTCGATACCTGCAGATCCTTTCATCCCTTTTCATTAAGATCAATCCCAACTCTTTGTTTCACTACAAGTATTTTAGGAAATGACTCCCATATTCTCTCTGTACTTTTTAAAGGTAAGGTTTATCTCTAGTGGGCTCTCTCTATCAGGTATCAGTAAGTTTTAATTGAAAAGTCAAATCATTTTATCTCTAATCTTGGAAGAGAGATTTGAAGGAGTTCTCAGTTAACTCATATTGCTGGCTTTTAGAGATGATTTTAGAGGTTTCAGAGAATAGAAGAGAATTTTATCTGAAGAAACTATCAGAAACATGTCAGGCTGGGAGTGACTCACCGGTACTCTTTGGTGTACTCAAAGTCTTGTTTGTTGTAGGCGGGTTTTAAGAAATTGCACTCGATGACTCCAATTACTCCCACACCTTCTCCATGAGTTGGCTTCGAAAAAAATATTAATTTCAACACTTACATTACTGTTGATGGTCTGGAGACATTTCCTTTTGATTTTAGGCAGTAATAGAAAGGTTACATAACATTCAAAGGCAAGGAAAGTACAGCAACATCTAGAGAAATACTCAGAATGTACTTCAACAAACTGCAAGTATTAGACTGAACTGGCACCTTCGACCAATTCTAAGGCAAAGATTTTCAAACTATGATCCATAGAATCTCTAGGATTTTCCAGGGATTAATTGCCATCTCTACTTAATACACACTACTTCTACCTTCATCCGTTTTATATTATGGGATGGCCATAAGATTTCTTTGAACAAAGAATGACAATGCTAAAAAACAGAACAAAACAAAACAAAACAAAACAAAATCAAGGCCACGTACTACTGTTCTAGGGAATGGAAACCAAACCACGTGAAAAACGATTTTAAGGATGTTGCGGGAACATCACGCTCTATTAAAAGAAGTAATTTTTATATACATAGGTTACCGAACAGTTACTAAAGGGAGTCTGACTTGCAGTGGTTTTTAATGGGAAGCTGATACAAGAGATTTTTGGATTTACAAAGTCAGGGTGTAATTAGACTGGCATACAAATATGAGTTGCACATATAAAGATGATAGAACAAGGAAAAGCAGCACAGGCTGTAAACTAGCTGTCCTGAGTCGTCTTTAACTTTGTCCTACTGTGTAATACAAAGTGTTTTATCATTCTTCATGCTTTAGAAATCTTACCTGTAAAACAGGAATGAATAGGATACTTGTGGATATTACTACTTTAAATTGCCAATAAAACATTAAAGATGATGATATTTATACAGTTCAGTTTTTAAAGTATTTTCACATACTTTATCCCATTTAAGTCTCTCAACCCTGTAAGCTGTAGTATAGGCAAAGCAGGAACAATTATTACTGTTTTTTCTATTTTACAGGGAAGGAAAGGGATCCTCAGAGAAATTAAACAATGAAGTGAAAGTTACACAGCTTCTACATGGAAAAGTCAGAACTCGAAACCTGGTCATTAACAACTAAATTTTATGCTTCTTCTATGCTTTACAGTCTCCCAATAATTAGAAAGAGCTACCTTAAACACTAATAAACTGATACACACTGCAAAGTTGCTGGTGTTCTAATACTATCTCTTCTCTATGGCTACCTAGAAAACGCACTGAGTAAAGCTCCTGGATTGATCAACATCTGTGAAGAATGAGAAGTAGAAACAGCTTTTCAACAAAACACAGCTCACTAGTAACACAGAGTTCCAGGATCAGATTTAACAACTATCATTAAGATGGGAGTAAAAGCCATTCATGAGTCTATTCCGTTTGCAAATTTTAAATCCTCTTCCTCCTCTTTTCAGCCTTTTATGGCAAAGAAACATTAACTACTCACCTTCACCTGGCATCCCACCTTCTCAAAAGACTTTATGAGTCGGTTGTTATGATACATCATCATTCCAAACTGGTTATTATTCTTGCAAGAGAACCCAAAAGTTATTTTCACCTGCTTATTCTGAGAAGAAAATCATTAAGGAGACAAATGCCAGGGGATTTAACAGAGAACTTTTTGTACTATGCTATAACAAAAACCATCCAATACCATGGGACAGAAATTGGTATGACCTTTCTAGGGGACATTAAAAAATATGTAGAGTAGTTTTAAAAATATTCTTAATCTGTGACCAAGTAATTCTCTTTCCAGGAATTTATCCTAAAGAAACAGTCAGGAAAGCCCATAAAGGTTAATGAGTTAGAGATTTATCAATTAGTTATGACAGAAAAACAAATAATTCAAATGTCTGACAATGAGGGAATGACTAAAAAAATATTGGTATAGTCAGATGGTCTATTATCTATCTCTTAAAATTGTGTCCTTGAAAAATATTTGGGACCATTAGGAAATGTTCAGAACATAACAATGATCATTATCTAAAAATATGTATATATAAATACATGCATAGAAAAGAGTGTAGGAAAATACATCAAAATACCATCAGTGGTTTGAAATTCATTAACAATCACAAAACATTCCTTAACCTTTGCTAAGTTGCTCAGTTTGCTGTTGCATAAGACAAGAGTCATAACTAGTACAACACAAATCCACACAATTCCAGTTGATGCTTGAACAGCATGGGTTTGAACTGCACAGATCTACCTGCGCATGGATGTTTTTCAATAAATACATCAGAAAAGTTTTTAGAGATTTGTGACAACTTTTAAAGACTCACAAACAAACTGTGTAGCCCAGAAGTACCAAATAAAATAATAAAAAGTTATTATTCTAAGAATGCAGTATTTAGTATCATACAAAATGTATGTCAACTGTCTATGGTATCAGTTAAGGACTCCAACCACCGGTAGGCTATCAGTAGTTAAGATTTTGGGGAGTCAAAAGTTATACCAGATTTCGACTGTGTAGGGGGTAGGTGCCCTAACCACCCCTGCCCCCGCACTGTTCAAGAATCAACTGTATAAGCAATAAGGTAAGCCCTGCTAATCATACAAAACACAATGAAAGCAAAAGCACCAAGAACAAAAATCAGTTTTAGAGTTAAAAGGACAATGAATCGTCCTGTTGCAATATGTCTCATGAGAAGAAGTGAACAAGCTTGGATAGATGAAATAGAGCGAATTATGATATGTAAAAAATGAATATAATGTGTTTTTAGCAAGTCCTATTTGATTTAAAAAGCAAGGTAAGAGAGGGAGAAAGACAAAGGGGGAGACAGAAACTGAAATTTTCATTAAAACAAATATAAAGAAATCTTCACATCCAAATGAGTTAAAAATTATTTGTTACTGACTCAAAAAATGATCTCCATTGTCCCCTCTACATAATAAGCTATTTGCATCAAATCCATGTAACAAATGTGTCAGGTATGATACAAAGGCATCATACAAGTGGATACATAACAAAGTAATGTTTGGCTCAGAAAATATGTTCTGGGCTCCAGAAGTTCCAATCAAACCTCAGATAAGACCCTATTCCAATGAAAAAGCAGGACAAACTCCCCAAAACAGACAAACCAAAACTCTATACCATAAAATCAACATTTTTAGAGATATGACAAATTCTTCTGTTGCAGGCTTTTAAAATCCTAAATCATGGTGGGAGCACATTGGGGTAGGAGGTTCCCAACCCCAAATTAGTATAAGGAAAAAGGACAAGAAGACAAAAGAGGACTTTGATAACTGAGGAATAAGTCAGTCAACATCAGTGATCTCATCCCTCAGTGACCTTTGGGGAAATTTTATCGAGTTTCATTTCACTCATGCCTATAGTGAATTTGTTTAACCCAAATTCTAGTAGGGGAAGGTAACTAGTCTTATAGGAAGGAGGGTTGAAGTATGTATCAAATGCACTGCTGTTGAAAAAAAATGGGGTTCCTGGGGGGCTCAGTCTGTTAAGCCTCTGACTTGTGATTTCAGCCCAGCCATGAATCTCGAGCGTTATGAGACTGAGCGTGCTTGGGGAATTCCTGCTCAGCAGGGAGTTTGCTTGAGATTCTCTCTCTCCTTCTCTCCCCCACCCTCCATGTGTGCATCTCTCTCTCTCTCAAACAAATAAATCTTTAAAGAATAAAGAAGAAAACAAAAACAACCCCAAATCAGAATCATCTGGCACCCCCCACCCCCAGCCCAAGATAAACCAAGACTTAGTTATGGTTCCAACCAATCCCAGGAGTATGACCTTTCAATAGTCAATAGGAAATTTCCTGATCAGCACTATGTACACGATAAAAAACCTGCTGTTCCTTCTCCCACAAAAAGAAGCCAGCCTGGCCTAAAAGAATCCTTTCTTTTCTTTTGCTACCAACTTTTTGTCCCACTCTATAAATACCTTTCATTTTGTACAGCTTCTGGGAACATCTCTTAATTGCTAGATGGGATACTGCCCTAATCACTAATCACTTAATAAAGCCAATTAGATCTTCAAATTTACTCAGGAGAATTTTGGTTTTGAACAATGCATAGGAGTTGCTCTGATAGAAACCCACAAAAGAAAGAAGCTGGAGGCAGAAGTGTGGTATCCCCTGAAACAGCAGTTAGAAAGCACTTCTTTAAAACCGGCTCTGTGAAACCTAGGACACTCAGATCCTAGCCTACATACAGTGATATTACAACTAATTTACCTACACATGTAACAAAGCTAGCTTTGGATTTGTTAACGTGGACTTTTGTAGTAGAGAATTTATGTGTTCCCAAAACAGGAGAAAATCAATTGACCTAGGAGTAAGGACTTACACAGCTTTTTAAAAAGGGAACAACAATATCTCATTTTTGGTCAAGGAAGAAGGACAAAGCAAACTAGGTAATGCCTTTGATAAAGCAAATCGAGTGTGAACATGTTTCTTGGGCCAGGAGCTGTGCTTAATTACTAGAAAATAAAGTATAAAAGCAGCTTTTCACAACCACTTAGGAGTTCCCCCCTTTCAAAAAGACTTTATTTTGCCCCCAAAGCCATCAACAGAGAGGGACCTCACTTCCACAGTACAACTTAAGATTTTTCTCAAGCGTCTAAAATCCATTCTCACTGCAATGGGGATAGAAGTGAAAATCAGTAATTACTCCTTTGAGTGGCTGCCATTATGACAAGTACCAGGAAATCCATGTCAAACCTGATGAAGGTTTACCTCGCCTTAGAAAATCAACCTTTGATTTCTACTCTCCTAACTTCCATCAATGTAAGTCTGGACTTGTTACAACAACAATCATACCATGCCCAAAAGATTAACAAGTTCTAGTCCATATTTGCTTATTTCAATCAATGTAATATGTAACAAAATTCCAGTACAAACCAAACAGCGTGGATCATTCCTTATTGCAGAGGTTCTCAAACCTGGCTATTCATTAGAATTAGATGACAATTTAAAAATAAATATGTCCTATTAAAAAAAGAGACTTCAGAATCTACTGAAACAGAAGCTCCAAAATTTCAGGATGCTGTATGATTCTAACAATTTCCAAGTGATTTCTGATGAAACTGATACATCAACTGGCTTTGAGAAATATTTTCAACAACAAGAAAGAAATACCTTCTCAAAGAATATACAGTAGGGACACCTGGTTGGCTTAGTCAGTTAAGCATCCAGCTCTTGATTTCGCTTCAGGTCATGATCTCAGGATCGTGAGATGGAGCCCCATGTTGGGTTCCATGTGGAGCCTGCTTAAGGTTCTCTTTTTCCCTCTCCCTCTGCCCCTCCTCCCTGTTCTCTCTCTCTCTCTCTCTTTAAAAAAAAAAAAAGAACATACTGTAATAGGGTTTGTATTATAACACACATTTTTCAATTGGAAAAAAGAAAGTTTTTTGTTTCCCTATGCCAACTTAGAAATCTAATCCTGGAACGAGGAGGTCAGCTTCATGTAGTTGTAAGGATACTGTGAAGGTAGGTTTATATAAATCATATCCTACATTGGCCAGGCTCTTGGCAATCATCTGGGTGGTCACCTTCTTTTGGCGTAGAAAAATTTTCATTCGTGGCTTCATATACAGAATGCCACAAAATGCCTATGAAACAGTGAAGGGAAAATTATTATATGACATTGTCAGTTCTATTGACATTCTCATAAAACACTATTAGTGACTGAGATCTATTCCAGGCAAAGATCTCGCTTAGTTTCTATACCTTGTTATGTCAACTACTGCATGAAAATGCTAGTGACTACATCAGCTCTAGCAGAGACAGTGCAAAGGAATCCTAGCAGAGGGCTAAAAGTTTGTCATCTTTATCTAACTAAAGTGAGACCTTGTTCTACAATATTTTCATAATACAAGACATCTTACCTCTCATTGTTGAAGAAAAATCACTCTTACTCACCCGTAAAGAATACTCTGTTTCTGGCAGCTCACAGGTAACACCACCAGTCTCTTTTTCTTCTGTGCCAAAGTCTGATACCAGGATGTCATATTGATCTGTATCAAAGTCCAACTCAGACTTTCCATCTTTATTTCTGGGTAAAAGAGACAAGTACCAATCTAACAAATACTGGCTCCAAAGGACAAAAATGCACTAGGAACCCAAGAGAAAAGAAACAATATGAGCCAAAACTCAGACACCTATTTCTTTCCCTGACTATCAGTGCAAAGGAACTAAAAATTACTTGGTTTGAAGATCACACAATATTTAGAGGTATTCCCAGTCTAAACAAATTGACTATGTTTCATAGAAGTAGTGATGTCAGTACAGAAGAAAAGGAGAAAAAAAGGGGAAGGTAGAAATATCTGATCCGATAAATGGATGTCAGCTACCCTCATAGTGGGATCTTAAAATAGATCCCAACTTCTGGGTATTGCTGGGTAGGTCATTCAGCAGCATCTTCTCCAACTGAATAAATAGAGGAATGAATCAAAACCTCTTCTGATTTCAGCAATGGTTTAAGGACTAATGAAATATCAAGATTCCCCAGATCTAATCCTATTTCTTCGAGGGGAAAAAAAGGTTGCTATAGAAATAGCATGTATCTGCTAGTCCTCTGGAATATCATTTTCGAATTATCATTTAACTATAAAAGTACTCATATTCCTTTCATAACGGTCTTTCTTCTTCTCATCGTCTTTTTGGGCCACTTAGCTCTGATCCACTCCAAGACTCCGCATTAGATCACTAACAACTGTCAGGGTAAGAAGGCAAGACCCATCTTTGTTCCTGGGAAAAACGCAAAACAAATGATGGGCTATAGAGAAAACATATGTATCAGTTCCCCAAGTTTGTTCCATGGAATCATAGTTCCCCCAAATACTCTTAAATAAGAAACAAGTAATAAGGGTTGTATGACTGAATAAAATTGAGAAATAATTCCTGGCCCTCAGGGCCACCTCAAGCTCTATCAATAGCACCCCCCCCACCCCTCCCACACACACACTCCAGGCTCCAAAGGCTCAGAGCTGTGGTGTTGAAAATGTAGCTCCTTCTTCAGGGCTGGACCAGAGCCATTATGGTCTATATGAAGCCCACCTCACTATAATAGTATATTCTGAAATTTCCAGGATATTCCTGATTCTTGCTACCTCACTCCACTCTCACATACTCTGAGGAGGTTTCCTGTCCTCCCTGTTCCTCACCATTCACCATTCAAGGAAAAGGGGTCTGGAGAAATTATTTTTTTTGAAACTGGGAAATACCACATTCTATATTGCTCTCTTAAACATTTTCAATGCAGATTGAAATAACATTAGCATATGAAAGCCTCTGAGAAGTCCTGCAATAAAGTAACAAGGTAAATTTTGTTTAAGCCAGTTTCCTCTGTTACTTGACCATGAAAACTTTTATTCACATAACACCTAATACCATATAACTTCAAAACAATGTACAAAGAAAAAATTCTGCCTAATATGTCTGAGTCACTGGAAACACCACAGGAAAATGATCCTTTATAATATAAATTACATTACTTGAGATTTTTCCCAGTAGGACACAGAAGGATCTAAATTACCAATGTGTAAAACAAAAAACAAACAAAAAAACCTCCTTATGTTCTTCTTTTTAACTCAAAGTACTCTGTATAAACCAGCAAAGTTTTTATATCATTTTAGCCAGCTAAGAAATGAGGCAAAATACTTCACCTAAGGAGAAAAATAATGAATGTATCTGATACCCTGTTCTACTAAAGATACTGTTATCTCCTCTTTTATATAAAAGATCTCTAGATTTTTGTGGACACTGTTAAAGGTATTCCACTTGACAGAAGATTAAACAAATGACATATCCTAGAGTATTTCTAGATGGTTTTATTAGTTCTAAACGTATGATGTGAAGCCAGCCTCATTATAGTGCAAATTTATGTGCTTCAAAGATTTTCACACTTCTAATCTAGCTACTCTGAAAGCACAACTAAGAAGTTCTTATTTTAAAGATCATGTTGTTGTGCTTTGTTATTCTAATTTGTTTTTCTCATACTTCATCTCCATTGTCAAATACGTAAAATAACTATCATTATCTTATCTCCATGAATATAAGATACTCATAATGGATTCTGAAGATCTTAGAATAATGTCAACCTGTCTTGATTATTTGTGGCAACAGCCTCAGGATACGCATGTCTCTATTTTTTCAAGCTCCACATTTTACCAGTAAGAACCACTTTCTCAAACAGGAGCTGTGGTTCCAAGGAAATTAAGGAAAGCTATGAAATGAGACACAAATACGTATCAAATTTATCCACTCTGCTTTTCTTAAGAGATTTCTGAAAATGTCCTTCATCGTACTACTTCTGCTTACTTGAATCTATCATCCTTGAGATACTATACCTGCGGATGTTCCAAATGAGAACACGAGTGCCTTTTTTGCCTGGGATGGCATCAAACTGGGAAAGCAGGTCATTTTCACTGTTGAAAATTGAATAGTTCAAGATGGCTTCTAGGCTGGGCAAGGAATCCTCAGTAATAATCATTTTTTGTAAAACCAAATGCAGTCAAAGAAAAATTAATATCTTAAAAGGATGCTATCAATTAGTAAGATCTGCCTTTTGGGTTGTATCTTTAGACAAAATATAGACACACAGTCAGAAGCACGGGCAGTACTGCTACAGAAGGAAAGGGGGAAAATGGAGAAAGGCTGCAGGGACAAAACACCAAAGTCAGTTACCCCTGTAGACTACAGCTTCAAAGACACAGTGTAAACAAAGGCTATTTAAGAAACAGATCAAAGGCTGAATTTTTAGCCTCTTTGGAAGCAATGAGTTCAAACCTGGCTGCTGTGCTGCTTCCGTCAAGACAACCTGTGGTCTAACAGAAACAACAGCTTGTCTTAGGTGTAGGGAAACAAGCCATTCTTCCATCAGATAAGCTGGTGAATAGTATGTATTTCAAAACAATGGACATTTCAATACAATAAAAAACACATCTAAGCTTCTGTCAATGGCACATTTTAAAAGTATTTCATATGGTGAAATTCCAGGTTAATTTAAGACCCTTGAATAACTCTTTAAATATGAAAACTTTTGATACCAGGATTTGATCTAAAGACAAGAGCTTTCTATCATAATAGTCATATCAGGCCCATTTTAACCAACATTCACCATTTCCAGAAAGGATATTGTTTTGCTGGTTGAATGGAACAATTGGTACAATAACTGCCTGGGCCTGGACACATTCCAGATAGGTCTGTGACAGGAGTCCAACAGTGAGAGTACCCCCATTCTTGGTGAAGACGAGAGCATCCTTTCCTAGCCGCATGGAACCTGACTTGAAACCATTACCAAAGACCCCGATGGGACACTGGCTCTTCTTTATTACTTTATCTGTAAAGCCAAAGCTGTAATTAAACAAGAAAAAAAGAAATCAGAAAAAAAAAGAAACCAGAAAGGTAAAAAGCATCCTAAGACAGGCTGACAGGCAGAATGGCTTATGAATAAAACACACTTATAAAAAGTCACTCCTTCTTTTTTCCTTTTGGTACCTCTGGGCAAAACTATTAAGCAAAAACCATAGGAAGTTACTATGATGTAACAGCCCGGATTCTCCTATGTAGCTGGTGTGTGTACACACAGTCATACTTGACAAATATCAAGATGGCCTACTTCTTGCTGTCTAACAGAACTGGAGGAGGCGGTGGGCAGCTGCCTTTCTTATCTAGACACAATGGTTCTGACTGCTAATAGTGAAGTTAGGGTAGGGTGAAAAGGGCGGTTAGCTCAGAGTGTGCCCAAGTGCGGGTCACAAAAGGAACTGATAGCAATGCTGGTCAGAAGTATTAGATCTAGATAACCCTCTAGAATCTGAAAAGCCAGGGGCTATATATCTTAACAATTTCAACCCTCCACCAAAAGGATAACCCTTCCAATTCTTAACCTCTGCTCCATCTGCTGGGACGGTTCATTGGAATGTGGCCAAGGGATAAAAATAGGTAGGTCCACCACTGAGTATCAGCAGGCAGCTGCAGAATGAGGTCTCTCTTGTTGTATTTGGGACTTACACTGTGTCACCTCAACAATGTCTGCAGCCAGATCCTTTCCCTTGTTTAGAGACCTCATTCAAACACAAAACAGAATAACAGAACCAAAAAAAAAAAGAAAAGAAAATATGAAAAATACGAAATCCAGAAAATGATGACTGACTTCCTCACGGTCTTCTCTCAACATAAATAAAACTAATTTTAAGGACTGTTTCTCTCCAGACAAAGTGTACAATGTCATACACTATCACTTGTTCAATAAATATTTACTGAGTCTCTACTATGTGCTGCGTATTGTACTCAGCACTGGAGACACAACTGTTAATAACAACAGAAAAAGATGTGATTCTTGCCTTCATGGTTTACAATCTAAGGGAGAATTTCATGTATTACAGATTAGATGCTTCTCCAATATCAATAAAACAGAAAGTCTATCTGGCACAGCTGAGTGGCTTGGCCTCGGCTCTTTGGAGAAGGTCTGAGATGCCTGGTTTCTACTTCCTGAAGGCTGTGGCTTACGCTTACTCCCTAAGAAAAAAGGACCACCTTTAAATTTTCCATTAAAAGTGCTACACAATAAAACCATTATGTCCTTCTAGACACTTCCTAGGAGCTTTGTACATCCTAAATAAGTCTAACCACAGTAAAAGGTAATTTCTAGGGCAGCAGTTCCTTGGAAAATACCAAAAGATCATTGAGTTTCTGCCATCTATGGGCCTCAGTAACCCAGGAAATAAACTTATGGAAGCTGGTGAAATTCAGGCATTCCTAATCCTCTTGTGTAAGAAGTGCCTAAAAAAGATGGAGTCATTAGGAAGATTAAATTATATGCTATCTGAACAGTATATTTTAAATTATAAAGTAGCATTTAAACCTTAATTTTAAACTAACTCTAGAAGTCATTCTGAGACTATCCTGGGCTTTCCTTTCCCTCTACATCAGATCAAATGCTGAATCTGAAACTCAGGGCTCCTCATAAACAGTAATCCCATAAATACAGAAATCCAATGAAAACAAAATTAAGAAGGAAAAGTCTATCATTAAATTCCTTTAAACTCCACAATGAATTTTCTTTAGCTTTTGGGGATAGTGTGAGGTAGCTAGTCTAAATGTCCAGCTGCCTTTCTCCACGAGAAATAAATCTATATGGTTATGTGGACTTAAACCACCTCTAGTGCCACACAAGCTTCAATTTGGTGCTTAAGGGAAAGTGGTGAAAACAGGAAGAATCTATTCAATCCCCTTAAGTTCCCAGCCATTCCTGACTCTCCTGCCATCTAACCCCTCTTCTTCCTTTTATAAGAAGTATAAATCCTCCTGGTGTTATTTATTTGGAGAGACGTGATGACTATATTAGGCTGAGAAGACAAGTAATAGCTCAGGGTCAGAACCAGAAATGAAAAAGGATAAGAAAAATAAGAAGGGAGGAGCCGGAAGTTCTAGATTTTGTTGTTGTTATGTTCCAGTTAACCTATCACATCCATGTGTTCTTTTATTTCATCTACATTCCCATGTTAGGTATTCCATTTAACTCAAAACTGTGGAACGGATGCCAGATCCCAGTCAAACAAAAGCCCTCACAATGAAGAACAGAATCGTATGGATGCATTTTATATAGTTTTGTGTAGCTCACTAATTTTCCAGAGATCTCTTGGCTTAGACAGGTGGCTTCCCTAAGGTAAATCCTGTTCTATCATTTCATGTAAGAGACGGCAGTCTTTATACACCGGGGGAGGAAGGCTGAATACCAACTCTCTGAGTGGAGTTTGGGGAGACAGCAGCTTGCTCCCGAGATCCTTAAAATGTCAAGATTCTAGAATCTAAGGAGATCAATTTAAATTGGGACTCTGACCAATGAAACATACCTCAGTGAACCTGTGGACACAGGAGGGCAGGCAGTGCTGTTTCCTAGATATACTGGTGATGTAATATGGAACGTAAAACGGTGGAACACTGCTAAACACAGTTATTCTCTGGCTGTTGTTTTAGAAGAACAGACCTACTAGGAAATGCACTTCTGAGCAGAGGTGGCAAATACCTTTATTCCAAGGATCTGTGGCTCTTTTTTTTTTAAATTAATTTTTTATTTTTTATAAACATATATTTTTTTCCCCAGGGGTACAGGTCTGTGAATCACCAGGTTTACACACTTCACAGCACTCATCAAAGCACATACCCTCCCCAATGTCCATAATCCCACCCCCTTCTCCCAAACCCCCTCCCCCCAGCAACCATCCCAGACCTTTGAAAGAGGTTTTCTACCTTGTGGAAAAAGGCAGCTGGACATTTAGACTAGCTGCCTCACACTATCCCCAAAAGCTAAAGAGAACTCATTGTGGACTTTGAAGGAATTTAATGATAGGCTTTTCCTTCTTAATTTGATTTTCATTGGGATTCTGTATTTATGGGAGAAACTTGCTGCAGTTAGAGAACTTTTTTTACTAGCCTGGAAATAGGAAGAGTAGCATGAAAGGTTGGAAAATGTGGATAGGGTTATTACAAATGTTTTTGGTGAAGTAGAATTTCAGTGGGCTTAGTCATTTTGCATAATTACCTCTATAATTATACAAAAGTAATACCTCCCTAACCAAATCCAGAAAAATGAACATACTTAATTTTCAAGGCTACCACTAAAGTTCAATTATTTATAATGAAATTATGGTAACTGGAATCCATGGTCAGGAGTTAGGATTGGACTAAATGAACTTTTAAATAAATGGGACCTTCTAGCTCATTCAAATTTGTTTTAAGATATGACCATAAATAAAATCTGGTATATATACTATACATTAATCCAGGACTCATTAAAAATTCTCTAAAATTAATTTTGCAGTATGAAGAACAATTGCCCAGCTCAAATTAGTGGTAAAGATACTTGGTATGATAATGCCAAAAAACACTACAGCTAAGTAATTTTCTGCCTGGTTTGGCTATTTTGTTCTTTGGGGAGGGAACAAAATTACAAACACATAATACTCATCCTTTGTATTTCAATTCAAATGCCCCGTCTTCGGGGGATCTTTTTTTGACTCCCTAGACTAGGATAGATCCCTTCACTATATACTCTCATAGAAACTGTCTTTCTTCATAGCACTTGCCACTAAGTGAGATAACCTATTTAGTTGTATTACTAGTCAATTCTATTCTGTCCTTCTCACTAAACCGTCAGCCCCTTGAGAGCAGGGATCTCTATCTGGTTTACCACTTTATCTCCAGTGACTGTCACACAGGTGCTCAGTAAAAATTTCTTGAATGAATCAGGAACAAAAACTGTTGTGATTATTTTGAAACCATCCTCCTCCTTTCTCTTGCCTTGTTTCAAGGATGTAGTTACACAGAACAAATGGAAGGCACGAAGAGTGGCTGGGCCCACTATCAGACACCCATGTCACTGGGACAAAGTGTGGTGGGAAGGATTTACTAAAGAAATAAATGATTTTAGGGGAAAAATAAATATATACCTAATTAGACATACCAATATTTTGGTTCCACCTAAAATTTTATTTTTTAATATAAAACACCAACTCGAAGAGCTAAAAACAATGCTATAAATTAAAAGACAGGGCCAATTCCATACCTTCACCAACATACTGGCCACATCCCTATCTCACCTCTAGAAGATTTCCTCAAACATTCTTCTAATCATGAGGGTCTGAGACACAAGGTACACAGACTGCTGAATGGTAAAACATAATAATTTCATTGGTTAATGCCCAAATTTCATTTCCTTTCTTTGATGGATCAGATGGATTTCCCTATTAACAGGGTTACAGAATTAGAATACCTTGAAAGAGAACTACAACCAAATGAAAGTTTTCCATTTTTATAGTTTGGAGCCCTCTCCCTCCTCCACAGAACCCCTCTTCCATTGTTACTCATACTTCACACACTAGTTCAGGAAGCCACGTGGAGAGTAATTAACCTCATCTGCTAAAAAAAAGAAGAGAGAAGGACTTGAGGAAGCACTCATCTTTTACTGAGTGATATGTGAAGATAATCAAGTACAAACTAACACTCTCAACTACAAACGTTTTTAAAGTAATTAAATGAACTGAGAGTGGCAAAAGAAATCTCTATCACCAGCTTCAGCAGTTAAAAGAGAAAATTCCTGAATTTTGCCTCCTACTGCAAAACCTTTCAAAGATTATGTGTATGAATGTCTTCTATTTATCTTTCATGGGCCTTTATTATACCCAGGCATATTCATGGTCCTAACGCACATATCATCCCGACTGCAATACTTCTGATCAAAGAATGAGTTCAGGCTAATAAAATTAGGAGGTGGTCTCAGGTCAGTGAAGGCCTTCAGGTCTTTACACTTGCTATTCTCTGCCTGAACTCTCAACCCCTTGCCCCTTGCTCCTTTACCTCGTTAAATTCTACTACTCACCCTCGGATATCTGTTTAAGTATCACTTCCTCTAAGAGGCTTTGACTGACTTCCTGGATCAGATTTCGTTCCCCTGCTGGTCTATCCCATGGCAACCTATGCTTTTCTAGTGTGCTTACCATTTTTTTATGATTACTGCTCACTGTCAGACTTGCCAACTAAACTGTAAGTTCTATGAGGGCAAGAAGAGTGTCTACTGCATCACCAGTGCCCTGACACATAATATATGCACAATAAATATTTGCTGAGTGAATAAAGGGAAAGGGAAATACTAAAGAAAATTATGAAGCCCTAGGTAGAGTTCGTGAACTCAAGACAAGAGAACAAGAAAGAAGACATTTTTACCTGAGCATTCGGTGTAGTTTATGAGGTGTCATTCCACATCCATCATCAGTAAAGGTCAAACAAGATTTATTCTTGACCTCCTCAACATCTATAAAGACCGTCCTGGCAGATACATCTGGATCTACAGCATTATCTGCAAAAGGTAGAAATCTGTGATATTAGATCCCCTTTTCTCATATTTCAGTAAAATCTCTAGTTCAGTGCCCCAAGACAAAGAAACTGGCCTTTATTCCCTTCAGGTGGATATCCCCAAAGGTGGGTGGGGAGCTCTGATGGTAGTGTACTTACTGGGTTATTAGGAACAATAGGTAATGATGGCAGATGGGAGTTATAAAGCTGATTTCTAGATTTTATATAATGACTGAGCAGCAACCTGCCTTTCTCCCTTCATATTTCAGGGTCTGTGGGAAAAATAACTCCTCTACACAAAGCATTTTGCTCCATTTTCATCTTATTACTTCTTTCTAGTCTTTCAGCCACTTCACTGCTCTTAAACACATACAGGAGAGGGGGCGCTATGGAGAAGAGTTAAATCTGCAAGTTTGGTGCACACTGCACACATCGCAGTGCATCTGTAAACATTTTCTTTTCTTTTTTCCTACATCACCTTCTCTGTTAAAGAACACAGACATTATCACCATACCTGTTTGTGGCCTAAGAGGCACTGAGTTAGCAGTTCAAACCGAAACATTTAGTTGGTGGTGGTGGGGGGGGGGTGTCCCAGTAAATGCTAATAAGCATGCTTACAGAGAGGGCGGGATTCTACCTAAGTACACTGTCATAGTCTTAAAGGTGACACTGTCCCCCCTCATTAAATAGAGAAGGTGGGATCAAAGCAGAAAAAGAAAAAAAAAAAACCTGTAGGTAAAGTTACATGATTCCTCCTGAGTTCCATCTTCATAACGGGCTTCATCACTCTGAAGTCACCAGATAGAACCAATTCTAACATCTGGGCAAAGCTCACAACTGTCCGGGGGTACCAATGTCTAGTAGCCACATCTTTGTGCTCCAGACTCGAGGTCACACAAGTGTCAGTCACGGACACATGGACGGCAACAGCCTCATCAGGACTTGCTGGCCCGAATGAGAGGGCAGTTTGAACCACATGTCAGATGGGTTCCCTGAGCACTCCTGTCCCTACTAGCTCTTTAATCAGACAGAGACCTTCACTTTCACCCCCTTTCCCTTCCTCTGGCATCCTAGACTACCTTACTGATACCACATGGCTGGGCTGAGAGAGCACGAGGTGGGGTTCTGGCTATGTACTTGTCCCGCCGCCACTGTACAAATCATGGTATTTCTCCACTGGGAACACCCCTTACAAGCAAGAGAAATATTACTCACATTCAAAATATAATCCGCATTTTCAGTTACAACTACTTGGGAAGTGTGGAATGTCCAGCAATGAAAATAAGACATGGACTGATTTCAAGGGCCATAGTGGTGTTGCCCGTGTCCATTGATAAAATCCTCACTGACTGTAAGCCAAACAAGTCTTAACAGCAGTAAACCATTCCCAAGAGCCCCAAAAGGGAATTAAGAGGTCTGAGAGGGTCGATCTTTAAGAACTAGGTGGGGCCAAAGCCCTGTATCATGTGGCAAATCAAGTGGGCCAACTTTTTTGGCAGGAATTATAAGTTTGACATGCAATAGTGGCTTTATCACAAATATAGTCTTTTACTTTGTGTGAGAGGCAGGTTTTGTTTTTTTTTTTCCCCTCAAACTAACAGAAGGATTCAGCACTGTGAAGCTGCCTGCATTGTTTTAAGAAACCACTTGGCAAACAGGCCCTGAATTGTTTAAGGACTTATCAATCACTCTTGCTGGCAGAAAGCTAGGGCCATTGAGACTGATACCTTTACCTTGTCAATGGCCAGGGCGTCATTTCTGTTTTGAAAACTGAACACAGGAGGAAGTCCTTCTAACATTTTATGGACATTCACAACTCAAACACATCACACATGTCCATCCCGATTCTAAGTGTATGTAACTGTGCAGTCAATGAATCAGCTCACGCCTCTTACAAAATCACTTTTCATTCTTTCCTGTTTACTGCAAATTTTGCCCAAATGTTATTAGATGCTTTTTTTTAATGGAAACATACCAGAGAGTTTTAACACAGGCACTCCCGGAGTTACAAGGTAGCTGCAAAGAAGCAGCTAGGCATTTTATCTCCTTGGCTAGAGGCTGCTGGAGTGAGGGGAGGGGAGCACCCCAGCCACCAGGGTCAGCTGGAGCAGCATGGAATGAGACAGTAGCCAGCAGCAGCAAGCCCAGCTTTACACTTATTTTCAGTTTGAAGTGACCTTTCCCTTGGCCTCAGCAAATGAAATTATAATAATAACAAGGTCAGCCTCCACAAATGAATGTATAATAATAAGGCCCCAATCTGGTAGCTGGTTTTGATCCTCTCTATTGCTGCTTAACCTTCCAAAATTGTATCAACATGTAACACATGCTATCCCAGCCTACCCAGCCTACAAACAGGTAGGACAGGCAGAGAACCCTGGAGAACCCCTGCTCCTCTCCCCCTGCCCACCTTTTAGGCCAGAGCTGCACTACCACATCCTGGGATGTCTTTATCCTCCTAACCTGGCCTACACAATCTCACGTGCTACCAGATCCCAAGGAGTCTTTTTTTTTTTTTTAAGGATTTTATTTATTTGACAGAGAGAGAGAGACAGCAAGAGAGGGAACACAAGCAGGGGAAGCAGGAGAGGCAGAAGCAGGTTTTACACTAAGCGGGGAGCCCAATGGGGGGCTCCATCCCAGGACCGAGATCATGCTGAGCTGAAGGCAGACACTTAACGACTGAGCCACCCAGGCCTCCTACCAAGGAGTCTTCTCTCTCCTAAATCGGCCCACACTACCTGGAGTGTGAAGACCCTATCTCTGCCTCCCCTTACTCCCTGCCCCCACCCGACTTAGGCAAGAACATGAGAAACCAGATCCCAGGGAATCTATCTTATCCCTTGGCCTGGTCCACCTAACCCCTGATCTTCTAAGAAAGCATTCTAAGTGAATGAAGCCTCAGAGCTCATCAGAACCTGAGCCCCAATGAGAAATTGTCCCATGACAGCCTCCCTGTACAGACAGGACAGCAAGTGGGAGGTAGCTTTGAGGTAGCACTTTACAAGCCCCCCATCCTTTCCTGTTCCAGGAAGACAGCCTGTGTGGATTCCTGCAAGGCTGCCAGGGCCAAGCTGCTGCCCCAAAGACATCCTGCAGGTAACTAAAAGCATTCTTGTCTAAAATTACGGTCATCACCTTCCAACACAAACCAATCTTTCCTCCTGTCCGCCCCCTCCCCCCCCACACACACCCCATAGCGCCAGCATTCAAATGACCACAAGTTTGAAATTCAAAAATCATTTTTTATCCCTCACTCTCTCTTACCCTATGCATCCCTAAGCTCTCACACATCTAGCTTTTTCTACTCCCCCGTCACTTTCTTAGTTTACAGCATTTATTCCCTCTCATCTAGATTATCACATTAACCTCCAAATCAGTCTTTCAAAATCATGGTCTCTCTCTTTTGCAATCCATCTTTTACACTGAAGCCCAGCTCTGATCAGGACTTTTCCCTGCTCAGAAAACTTCAGACTTAAATAGTTGGGCCTCCTAGTCACATCCTGGCCCCAGGTACCTTTCTAACCTCAAGACCTACTTGGTACTTGGGATTAAAGAGACCCACGCTTGAGTCCTAGACCTGCCACTTACTAAACATGTAATCTTGGAAAAGTCAGTTAAATTCCTTGAGCCTCCATATCTTGATCTGCAGGACAAGAATAATAATGACAATAATAATATTAATTATAATAATGCCATATAATAATACCTCAAAGAGTAAAGTTAAAAATGTACTTGTGATGGCACTTTATAAGCTCTCTAAGGACCTACAGTTGTAACTACTTTGTAAAATCCACACTCTAATGAAACTCAACGACTCCACTCTTCATGCCTTTGTTCATGCAGTTGTTTCTTTTGCCTGGAATGCCCTCCCCTCCCCACACCCGTATCCACATGTCCCAATCCTTCAAATCTCAGCTCAAATGTCACCTCCTCTACAAAGCCTTTCCTAAACCCCCTCTTCCTGGTAAGCTGGAAGTCATCCCTCCTTCCTCTGAACTCCCACAGCACTCGATATGTAGATCTTTGCTGATATACCACTTTCCATTTTGCTGTTATACAAAGCATAAACCTTCTGTACGAGTTTCCTCCCCCCCACTAGAAAAGTGAGTCTATGTTGTTTTCATTTTTGTTCCTACCATGGTGGCCTTGCCCACAGTGAATGCTCCATAAATATTCACTGAATGAATGATTCACTACAAAATTAATGCGTAAATGGAGGAGAAAAAAAAATCGAGGGAAAACCTAAAATGAAAACTGTGGGTTACCAGTTAACCCTTTGCTCTCCTTTTCTTTCTACTGTTAATATTACCACAAATAGCTGTGATTTGTTTTTAAAATCTGTGTTTCTCTATGCATGTGTGCAGGCATGTGTGTCTACATAAATAATACACACACAAAGTCATCTTGGGCCCAGCTTAAGGATTTAATGCTTGGGACAAAAATAATATAGTATAGTCAAAATTACAAACAGAACAAACTCTTCAAGTCACCTCTAAAGTTTAGTATGCACAGTGCAGCTGTGCGGGAGTAACACAACAACTTCTCCCATTTCCCCCAAGTAAATTATTATTTTTCCGTCTTTTTTCTTTTTGGTGAGTTACCCACTCAGAGGTCTGGTTCCACCCTGCAGAGTTTCGCTCAAAGCATGGTGCAAACCCTTAATGATACAGTCCTTGTTCTTTAGGACTCAAAGTGTGTCGAAGTCACTTTTTTTCTTTCTTGCACCTTCAAAAGAACAGTCATACACGATGTAAGCATTCTTGTGATAGTCAATCTAACCATCAAAGTTCTCTGTCACCCTTCCCAATACCTCTTCTGACCCTTCTGCTGCCCGCTGACTTCGTGCTCAAGGCAACTCACACGGAATTGCTTCAGTCGGGGCTGAGGCTCATCTGGAGAGCTTGAAAACCACTCTTCAAGATTTTGTTCGCTGCTACCTCGTCCTGTAACCGTCTCTCCCTTCTTTCCATGTCTGAAACATTTACAATGTGCTCTCTGTGCTGCATTTTGTCCGGGAATGCCTTTCTTCTTTGCTTTCCACACAGTATTTAGCACACTACTGCAAAAGCTGGTGTACTTGGCTTCAAGGGATCAACTGAAAATGCTTTAAAAGCAAACATCGGTGGAGCGAGAGGTTAAGTGCTCAGTATTCATTCCAGCGGTGTGAGGGCGCTCGTGGACCACGAACCCAGCCCTCCGCGGTCGCAGAGAGCCAAATGCACTCGTGTCATCTCTTAAAAGATGTCCCATCATTCCCAGACTCTCTGGTCCCAAAAGTTAAGAACTCCGTTTTCCAGACCTTTCCTGAGGACCCTTCCGGGTCCTCCATAATGCCCCTCTGCTAACTTGGCGCCCTCCATCGGTCGCCAGTCCCTGCGGAGCCCAGCGGCCTCGGGCCCCCATATTTTTATGCATCTCCTTTTGATTATTAACTCAGCTATCCTTAAGTGCCCAGAACATCACGATCCAGAGAGAAAAACCACACGGGCGTCCTAACTCTTCGGACACACCTTGTTTCCTCAGCTTTGTCCGCGGTACCTCTTCCCCCTTGGCCGGAGAGCAGTCCCCCTCCTCCGCCTGCGGAGCCGGGGCCGGTCCCAACTCCCCCACCCCAGCCCCGGCCAGCCCCGCGCGGCTCGGCGCATTCCTCTCGCGTCCGCAGCACCACGTTGGCACCACTGCCTCGGGCGATCGCGGCCAAGCCCGCCCTCGCCACTCACCTAGCAGCTCCGCGATGGCACTGAAGGGTCGCGTGTGGCTGCTGGAGTTGCTCTGGAGGTAGCGGGGGCTCATCTGGGGGCGAGAGAAGGTCCCGTCCCGCGTGAGGCCTCGGCCCGCCAGGCCCTCCCCGCGCGCCCCCCACAGCCCCGGGGCCCGCGCGCGCGTCCGCCCCCTCGGGCCCCCGACCTACCGTGCTCAGGCGAATCCCAAAGGCCTGTGGGCCGCCGCCGGGCCGAGCCAGCCCGCTGCCCGGCGCGCCAGGGCCAGCGGGGGCCCCTCGATACAGGAGCATTTTTTTGGCCGCCACGATACTCGCTTGCTGCCGCCGGACTCCTCGCCCGGCCGTCCCGGACTGGCCCTCGCTCGCTCTCCCTCGCAGCTGGCGGCGGCCGTCCGGGACTGGCCCTCCCTCGCTCCCACCCGCAGCTGGCGGGGGCGGGGCGCGCTCCAGCCACCTGTCCCGGGCGGGAGGGGTGAGGCCGGCAGAGCCGAGCGGCGGCCCCGCCCTGTCAGCACCTCTCCCGACCCGCCGACTGCCTGTCGGGGCGGCCTCGGGGCCGTACAGAAATATGGCGACCTCCTGACAGCCGCTCCTTGATCCCCGCCCCTAATTAATTCTTGGTGTTTGCCATAGGCCAGGCCGCCGAGCGGGAAAGCGCGGGTGGGGGTAGGGGGGCGGGTGTGTGGGGAGGGGCGGGAATGAGGCTGGAGGAGGGAGAGGGTGTAGGGATTTCTGGAACGGAGTCCCAGTACGGCTGCATGACTAACGGGCAGGATAAGACAAGTCTCACAAGTTCGAAAAACTACAGTTTTGCTATCTGGGAAGATAGCAGTCTTGCGTGATGGGAAAGCATTCTGACTATGCTGGCTCCAGTGCCTCCAGAAGTACCCAGAACTTTCTGGAAGGCAATTGGGAAATCATCTTCAAAGCTTTGCTGGTGTACAGGGAGGCTGTTTATGAGAGAAAACATTGGAATGCACTTACATGCCCCCTAATGCGGGATTGGTTAAGTTATTGAGTATTCATGAAATGGAATACTATGCGGTTCTTAAAGGCCATGTTTGTAGATGAATATTTATTGATGTGGAAAATATTCATGAAGGAATTGAAGAAACAAGAAATTACAACATGTGCAATGTGATATCTCTTTTATTGGAAAAACAAGTCTCTATATATGCATATATATTCACACATACATAATACATATGCATGCATATACACATACACACACAATGAGAAACACTTGACATGATGTATTCCAGGATATCTCCAGGTCTGGAACTATACATTTGTTTCTTATTTTTTTTTATTTGTATTTTCCAATTTTTGTGCTATTATACCTACACTCTTTGATTATAGAAAAAAAATGTTTAATTTTAAAAAATACAACATTCCCTGGTATGGATGAAACAGAATTTATTTGACCATCCTTCTAAGACACCTCAGGTTGTTCTCAACTTTTTTTTTTTTTTTTTTGACAACACAGAAAGTGCTGCCTCAGGCATCCTCCTGTATAGATCACTAATTTCTGGTACTATAATTTCTACAGAATATTGCTGTCTAATAGTATATGCGTGGTTTACTCTTAATAAATATTGTAAGATGGAAGCAATTTGCCCTCAGCAAGTCAGCTATTTTGCCATGCTCATAGTGCTAGATATCTGGTCCTGCTCTTTTAACTTCTTGCGGATCTTCTGAATAAAAGATAGGATCTCCTTATTGTTTTAATTTGCATTTCCCCAACTACCAGTGAAGCTGAAATGTTTGTTGTACATTTGAATCTCCTTTTATCTAAGTGCCTGTTTATATCCTTTGAGCATCATTTTCCTTCCATTGGGTTCTTTGCATTTGTCCTTTTTTTTGGTATCCTAAAATTTCTTTTTTTTCTTAAGAAATTTTTTTTAAAGATTTTATTTATCAGAGAGAGAGAGGGGCAGAGAGCGAGCACAGGCAAACAGAATGGCAGGCAGATGCAGAGGGAGAAGCAGGCTCCCCACCCAGCAAGGAGCCCGATGTGGGACTCGATCCCAGGACGCTGGGATCATGACCTGAGCCGAAGGCAGCTGCTTAACCAACTGAGCCACCCAGGCGTCCCCTAAAATTTCTTTTTAAATACACAAAAGTGCAGAAAATGATATAACAAATCCCCATATACTTATTACTCAGATTCAAAAGTTACCAACCTTGCCAGATTTGCTTTATATATTCTTTTCTTTTTTCATTTTTGTAAGCATTTTAGAGCAAATCTCAAGCATCATATCATTTTACCCTATATACGTCCGTGTCCTCTAAAAATATGGACTTTCTAAAAAACATAACCACGATGCCATTTTCACCCTAAACAAAATTCATAACAACTTTTTGATGTCCTCCAGTACAGTCCATATTCTAATCTTCTCCATTGTCTCCAAGGTATGCCTTTTTACATTTGGTTTATTTAAACCTAGATCCAAACAAGATGCACACACTGCATGGGGTATATGTCTTGAACTTACTTTAATTTAAAACAGTCTCCCCTCTTTGACTTCATGCTTTTGAGTCACTGAAGAAACCCAGTCCCTTGTAGTGTTGAATGCCCTACGTTCTCATTTGTCTGTTTGTTTCTTCATAATTACCGTTCAGCTTGCTCCTCTTGTTAGAGCAATAAGTCTAACTTAACTAGAAATCATGAGTTGGCTCTAAAGCCTTCATTAGATTCTATTACGAAGGTTTTCTGAAAGCAGGAATGCTCGTAGATGGTGCTATAGACTTCCTATTGCATCACATCAGGAAGTACATATGATCCAACACTTAATGATATTCAGATTGATCAGTGAGTTCAGGTGGAGGCAGCCTCAATATCCTGCTATAAAGTTCCCCATCAGCCTTTCACTTTATGGTCTCATCAGTGTTCATTGTCTGAAAAAAAAATTTTATTGGGGTTGCAAAACCATGATCGTCTAATGCACTAAGTTCTTGGGAGCTTAGGCTGTTTGGTTGGTTGCTCTGAAATATAATTCCTGTAGGAAGGAGGATCAATGCCCAATTCTTTCCTTTTCATTGACAATTTTTAGGACGAAGAAGCTGGTGCCTGTGGTGGATACTGTGATACGCCGGCCCATCTCCCATTTCGATAAAGGACTTTGGGGCTGAGCTGCTGAGAATACTGTTGGCAAGCTGACTAGAGCTATTAGTCCCTTCAGGGATTGCCCAGGTACAGATACTGTTTCACTCAAGCTCACCAAGTGTTCTGAGGCGGCCACAGTGTTGGACCAAAAACGGAGTAGGAAAGCCTTGACCATGTCAGTCAGACTTGGGACAATTCCGAAGGGTCACTCTAACTCGATCTCTCTGTGTGGTTGCCTGAGGCTGCAGCGCCCCTCCACTCCCCCTCTGCCCTTACAAGCTTCCTTCCACAGCTGCTAATCCAAGACACCTCTTTTCCTTTCCTGTTTTCCCCACGAACGACACCTCTTAGTAAGGAAGCATCCTGCATGCTACAATCTATCTTGCAGTCCATTTCTTGGAGAACTCAAATGATGATGCTTGAAACGGAGACTTAGTCAAGAAATTGGCACGTAGATGCGACTTGGGAGCTGGGTCACTCACAGCCCAGTTGGCAATTAGGACCACATCACAGATAGTCCCCTGCCACAAGGTGGCAGTCCTATTATTGTTAAGATCTTCACGAGATGGTGAAGAGAACATACGATCTGGTGTGATATATATCGACTGTTTGAACAATAGGGGGGAAATAGTAGCTCTAAGACCAGTAGGATGCAGTGGTTATTGAGCTCCCAAGAAGCTTAAACTCCCCCTGGAGACAGGTTTGCTAATGCCAGATTCAGAATGTTTCCTGGGAAAGAACAGGACCCTGACACATGGTTTGGGGCTATATAGATGGATGCCACCAAAATCTTGAATCCCCAGATTTGCCTACAAAACTCATCTGACTTCCCTACTGATAACCTCCTTACCTCTTGCTTGGATATGATGCAGAATTTCTCCTCAACAGGGCAAAGTGTGCACTCACTTTCCCTCCTGGCCACTGGGTCTATAATGAAGTGTGAGCTTGCCTAACAAGGCCTGATGAGGGAGGAAAGTGACTATGCCCCCCAGGAAGCCACAAAATCTAGCCAGCATGGATTGGCAGGAGCTGGAGAAATTCCCATGGAATTGGATACTGCGAGCGCCTGATCGACGGAGCTAGACTATAATGTTGGATACAAGTGAGTTTCTCAATGCGGGAACACTCTCCTGGAGTATAGGATTTAACACCCTGACAAGGACCACAAGAAATGGTACAAACTCACTGCTGGGGTAGCTCCTAGAAGTACAGGAAGAGTGAGGATCTATGCTAAGTGAGGTTGGCAGGTCAGCATTGCTGGGGCAATCATGGAAGAAGGGATAAAAGGATTCAGAGGCGAGCGTCCTTGAATGGATATACTGATCAGGCCTGGAAAACTCCCCCGAAGGCTGCGGGATACACCATGTAGCAAAGATAAGGAACAAGCTGGCGAGAGGGGCACCAGCAGCTCTAAGAAATTCGGTCCTGGTTCTCTTCCGCAGGTCAAGCCTGCAAGTGGGAGTGTCCGCTATGGAGCCAGGCTCTCCAGAGCAGCTCTGACCTGATGGAGAGCGTTGGCTGAGAGCAACCATCAGAAGCCAGGTGGGTGGGTGCCTGGGTGGCTCAGCTGGTTAATAGCTCAGGTCATGATCCCAGGGTCCTGGGATTGAGCCCAGCATTGAGCTCTCTGCTCCACAGGAAGCCTACTTCTCTCTATCCCTCTGTGATCTCTCTCACTATTGCCTTCTCTCAAGTAAATAAATAAAATCTTAAAAAGAAAAAAGAAGAAGTCAGGTGAGTGCAGTTAACATAATTAGTAGCAGGCTTGGAGGAGGAGCCAGAAGTGCAGTTATGAAATAGAATATAGCATGGGGGGCAGAACAGATGGACAGGGACAATAAAGGTTATTCTGGTGAGGATCGGACCAGAACCCTTATACCTGGAAGTAGCATTCAGAATTTTCCGTGCCAAGTGACCCACTACTGTTTCTTAAAAACTCGTTTGCCCCTCACTTTTATTTGATTCAAGACTTGGAACTACTAAAAATGCCCATTTACTGCTTTCTTCCTTTTTAAAAATTTTATTTATTTATTTGAGAGAAAGAGAGTGAGCACGCCAGCAAGAGCACAAGCCAGGGGGGAGGGGCAGAGGGAGAAGCAGACTTCCTGCTGAGCAGGGATTCCCAGGAGCCTGGGATCAGGACCTGAGCCAAAGGCAGACATTTAACTGACTGAGCCACCCAGGTGCCCCTTACTGCTTTCTTCTAAGCTGTGCGGTCCATGTCTCCCGTTTGCTATGGCCATTGGGAATGCTGCACTAAGAACTGGTATGTTTGCTACTTGGGGGATTTGGTGTTTAAACAAAACCTTTGTGTCCTCCAAAGAGTCTGGCCTCCTGACTGGCAGCTGAAGTCAGAGGCTGCCTCTCAGCCCCTCCCCAGCTCTGCAAGACAGAGGGACGGTCCTCAGTGGCCAAGGGAGCTTCTGGAAGTTCGGGATTGGGCCCCCTTGGGGCCTTGCTGCCGCAGCACAGCAAGAAACAAAAGCAGCAAATGAATCCATACAAACCGCATCACTGTGGCTCCACAGGGCAGTAAAAAGGCCATAGCATGAAGTTCCACATACTTGGCCACCCAACAGGCCTGCGGCAGCAGCTGGCACATTGTAAGGGAGCACTCCAGCCAACAGATCCTGTCAGGGGGCCGAGCATGGGTGGCGGCTGTGAAACCGTGGGTCTTGCCTCAAAATGAGGAGCAGGGAAATGCTCAAGCAGGGTGTGGTGGGGCCCTCTGACAGCCTCCAGCCTGCCCCTGTTTGTCTTGCCCCGATCCAGAGCCAGCCTTGCCCTGATCCAGGGTCTAGGGTCTAAAGCCCTGAACCATCTACTTGATCTTTTCTTTTCTCTCTCTCTTTTTTTAAGATTTTATTTATTTATCTTTCAGAGAGAGAGAGAGGGAGCACAAGCAGGGGGGAGCAGCAGGCAGAGGGAGAAGCAGGCTCCCTGCTGAGCAAGGAGCCTAACTGGATCCCAGGGCCCTGGGATCATGACCTGAGCCAAAGGCAGATGCTTCACTGACTGAGCCACCCAGGCGTCCCTCCCTGATCTTTTTTATTTCTGCCTAGTCCAGGCTGAGATCCCCCAGCCGTTGTTGCAGGCAAATGAAGGAGCCCCGGGAGAACTAGAAAGGCACCTTGCATTTCCTCCCAGCTGATTCACCTGGAACAGGTAGCTCGATTTGTATGACACACACATGTACTTGTTACCATGCAGGGTGCTCCTGGGCGAGGAGAGGCTTCTCCTAGCCTCTTTGACTCGGTCCCTAAGGTCACTTGTCCCAAGTTCCTGGAAGGATGTGCTGGAGAGGGAGCCTAAGAAGCATCAGTGTGGGGGGCCAGCAAGATGGGATAGAAGGGTCGAGAGGCAGAAGGACAGGTTCCTGTCCAGACTCCACCAAACTGGGCTGTGACCATGGGGAAGTGTCACAGGCCATGTTCCTAGGGCCCCAGTTTTCTCATCTGTCACATGGGTGCTAAGGATGAGCTCTCGGGTGCCTTCCAGCTCTGGGGTTCTCTGATTCCACCAACCCACCCCCTCGGCTCTCACCACTACCTCCCATTCTCTTAAGCTACACTCAGTTTAATATCCCACCCCCTCTTACATTTTTGCAGGGACTCCTCGTTGACTGTGGCAAAGTACAAATTCCTTAGGTGACATTCAAGGCCTATCTCGATCTAGCCCTGACCTATGCCCTCAGTCCCCTTCCTCATTATTCTGTCCATGGGGAACACTTTGTTTCTATCATGTTTTCTCAGAAAACACTGTCTCCTCCTTGCCTCTGGTCTTTGAGTAAGGATGTGTCCTTTATGCATTCATGAGCAGAGCCACTGAAAAGGCTATGCAGCCAGAGCTGGGACCTGAGCCCAACTCTTTTAGCTGTGTAACCTTAGACGGGTTACCCAAGCTCTTCAGATGAGCCTCAGTTTCCTCCTCTGGAAAAACAGGAATGTCTTCTTTTTATCGACGTTTTTTCATATGATTGTTATGAGAAGCAAACAAGGAAACATATGAAAAAGGCCTAGTGCAAAGCTTAACATAACTCATAAATGTTCGTTCTCTTCACTCTTCCCTTTGGTGAAATAGATGCACCTAAACAACACCATCCAACAATTAGCTCCAAAATAGGTAGAATGTATAAATGGTGTAAATAATTTCGTATTTTTCTTACTCATCCTTAACTAAAAAAAAAAAAAAATCAAGTCTCTCAGAACTTTCAATCTGATGCCCAAATAAATCCCGTCTCTGTTCAGCCTGATCCTTGGTCTGCATCTCTTTCCATGGCCAAGGCCTCTCTGCCTTGGGCACAAGAACACAGAAGTATTTTTATCCCTTTGGCCAAGAGGTGTCAGTCAGTGTCACCTGGGGACTTGCTGGAAACGCACATTCTCAGCCACCGCTGTCCCAGACCTACTGATCAGAAGTGCTGGAGCTGTCGCCCAGCAGTGAAGGTTTTACCAAGAACGCCCCTCTCCCAGTGACTCCAACACATGCTCAGTTTGGGAGCCACCCCTGCTCTACCGCACAGCTCGTAACGGGCCACATGTCCTGGGGTTTGTTGGTGCCTCAGTTCCCTCCACCGCCCAGGAAGAGAAAGGCAGGACACCAGGTGTTAGAGGACATCTGCAGAGACAGGGCCTTTGACAGGATGTCCCAGCTGTAACACATATTCTTCAGCCACCAAGGGTGTCCAGGAGTAGCTTGCTGAGCTCTGCCCAAGGCCTGGCTGCATTGTCCTAGAAAACTCCTCTAGATCACATGGCGCAGTCCCTGCTTCTGGACAGGTTCCCCCAGGACCAGAGACTCCTGACTTTCAAGCCTACTCGGCACAGCTCCTAAAGCAGTGATTCTCAAAGTGCAGTCCTCAGACTAACAGCAGCTGTACCAACAGAGAACCCGTTACGGATGCAAGTTCAACAGGCCCAGCCCAGCCCACTATAGGTGATTTTCATTAAAGTAGAAGTTTGAGAATCACTGACCTAGACATTGCAATCTAGCCTAACTTAGTTTGCTTTTTCAACCTCTCCGTTCTCTAGGTATTTCTTTCTTTTGTACTACACAAAAGATAGAGAGATAAAACCACTTTGATGGAGAGAATATGTGAAGCCCAGTTTCTTCGTTAAAAGAAACTCCCTTTCCACTTTACTGTTTGGATTTCCCTTTCTGACCGGTCATTTCGAATGGGACCTGTGGCTGGTCTAACTTGATTTACATTTAGTACTTGTTTCTCCAGTGGCTACTGGTAAAAGCTTTGGCGCACAAAACAGCATTTGGAATACAAATAGAAGCATTTTGCACAGAGATTTAGTTTCATTACACCACTGGCTTGGTGTGTTCTACAGCTCTGATTTCAGTTCCAGTTGTGAAGACTCAGGGAAGGCAAACAGATTCCAGAAAAGAAAGAAAATGAAGGGCAGGGGGAGGGGGAGAGATATACTCCCCACCTGGCAGATCAAGGCCAGAGGGCTAAAGTAGCCAGGCAGTTTTATAGCAAGGGGAAATATTAAGCTGTGGAGCCCTCACCAGGGAAGGAGGGGGCTGGGGGCAAGGCAGGGCTGGCTGAGGGCCTGGACAGGACAGACCAGGGGCCAGAGGGAGCTCTGTGGGAGAATTCCCAGAAGGCAAATCAGGGCCAGGGGCTCGGGCCTGAGGGCCCTGGGGTGTGGATTACCAAAGGACTTCCCTCTCCAGCCAGGCAGAGGACTCCATAAAAGTCTCACTGAGAGAGGAGTCAGCACTCACTGGCGTACCTGTCAGTGTGAGAGAGAGGACAAGGACAAAGTGTGGAATGAGCCCCCTGCCTCCCTCCCAGTGCCCCCGGGCCTCCACGAGGCTCAGTCCCTTTCCCCAGTTAGTGACAGGCATAAGGCCTTCCTACAGAAAGCCTCTCTCCCTCTTGACTTCGTTGACTTGCTCCTTCTTTCTCTTCCTGGGGTCTTACCAGGAGCCTAAGCAGACCTTGCCTAGGCATCTTGGTCAGCAGAGAGCACGTGTTCTTGGTGATTTCTGTGTTCCCCTCCTGACAAATGCGGGCCGGCTGCCTCCAGGCTCCCACCTGGCAAGAATCCCAGAGACCTCAGGGGGAATGCGAGGGAAACTTCAGCTCCCTGGAAGGATGGCATGGGAGCACCCCTGGTGGGGGTGGGGGTGCCCTCCAGATGAGGCAGGAGTGTGCTGTTAGCTCAGCCCAGGCTGACTCTCCGAGGGGGTGCTCTTGCTGTGAGCAGGCCACAAGGCCAGTCTCCAGCTGTGAGTCAAGGCGATGCAGTCCCTGGGTATGAGGGGGTTCAGAGAGAAGAAGGCACTTGGCTAATTTATGCAGAAAGGACTAGCTGAGTAGCTTACTAGCTCACTCAGGTGGGGCTGGTCCCAAATGTGTGTATGTTTGGGGGGTGGTAGGTGTGCAAATGGTATGATGCATAGGTTATATATACTTGTCAAAAGCCATCAAATGGTGTACATAAGATTTGTGCCTCTCATTATATGAAAATTTTACCTAAAATGAAGTTTAAACAAACATTGATATACATGATGAATTTTTTCGAGGGAAGTGTTCTGATGTCTGTGACTTACTTTGAAATACATATTTATTTATTACCACTTCCTCATATCAGGGAGATTATATGGTAGTTGTCTTTCTCTGCTTGACTTATTTCGCTAAGCATGATACGCTCTAGTTCCATCCATGTTGTCGCAAATGGCAAGATTTCATTTCTTTTGATGGCTGCATAGTATTCCATTGTGTATATATACCACATCTTCTTGATCCATTTATCTGTTGATGGACATCTAGGTTCTTTCCATAGTTTGGCTATTGTGGACATTGCTGCTATAAACATTCGGGTGCATGTGCCCCTTTGGATCACTACGTTTGTATCTTTAGGGTAAATACCCAATAGTGCAATTGCTGGGTCATAGGGCAGTTCTATTTTCAACATTTTGAGGAAACTCCATGCTGTTTTGCAGAGTGGCTGCACCAGCTTGCATTCCCACCAACAGTGGAGGAGGGTTCCCCTTTCTCCGCATCCTTGCCAGCATCTGTCATCATTGGGAGGGAGACAAACCATAAGTGACTCTTAATCTCACAAAACAAACTGAGGGTTGCTGGGGGGAGGGGGCTTGGGAGAAGGGGGTGGTATTATGGACATTGGGGAGGGTATGTGCTTTGGTGAGTGCTGTGAAGTGTGTAAACCTGATGATTCACAGACCTGTACCCCTGGGGATAAAAATATATGTTTATAAAAAATAAAAAATTAAAAAAAAAGAAATGCATATTTAAAATTTGAGAGATTGAAAGATAAAAAAATAGATAAATAGGGGATAAACCAAATGTAATAAAATGTAGAATCTAGTTAGTGTCTACATGGGTGTTAGCTGTATAGTACTTTCAACTTTGTGTAAGTTTAAAATTCTTCCGTAATGGAAATTTAGGAAAAATAAGATTGCATTTAGCAGTGAGGTATGGAAATTAATATCATTCGTAACATCTACACGTGCACAGCTGTTAGGTCCTATCATATCTATGTTTAATTCAGTAATCTAACCCTTGGAAAAAAAATGGACAGATCTTAGAAAATGACAGACTATTCTAAACTCAACCAAGTAGCATCCTAACTCTGCCACCAGGTTAGATGTGAAATATTTGCTAGAACATGTAAGTATAGCCCCATGCAAATGGTATAGTACCATTAATTTGGTGAATGTCTTCTTTTCTATACCATTCAGAAAAAAAGATCAAAGTCATATGGGAAAAACAACAACATACATTTGTAATTTTGTTATAGGTCTATATTAACTCTCTTGCCTTCTGTCTGAAGAGATTCCGACGCCCTCCAGAACACTGCAATGATTCATTATGTGAAAGAAACAGTGCTAATTAGCCTGGATGAGCAAAAAGTGTCTTGCATTTTGGTGGCCTTGGTGATAGAGAATCACTCACAACATGGGAGATCAACCCTATGAAGTGTCCATCGGTTATGGGCACAATGAGTAATCCTATCTGAGGTAAAGGACACATGATCGCACTTTGAACCTCACAGCACAAGGAAGGGCAGCACAACGTCTGGTAGCACAGTACCTGGCCATGCAGACCACATACTCCGCCCTTGGAAATTCTGCTCTGACCCATATATTAGATGATGTGAAGACTGACACCTTTGAGTTGAACTCAAGGCAGGAAGAGCTCTGTAACAGGTCTACACCATAGTGCAAACAGCCCTACTGTTTCGGCTGTATGACTAGAGTACCCTATAGTATCAAAGTTAGCAGTGGTGGAAAAAGGTGCCAGGTGGAGTTCATGGCAAAGCCCATGGGGTATTCACAATGCCAGGTTCAGAACAGAGCTATGACATTTCTAGAGAATTATATGCCTTTGACAAACAACTCTCAGCAGACTACTGGGTACTGGTAGAATTGGAATAAGCTGGTCATGGGACACCAAGTGAGCATGTGGCCACAACCACTCCTCATGAACTGGATTCTGTTAGACCCACCAAATCCAAAGGTCAACTGGGCCTAACAGAAAGCTCTCAGAAGGAAGTGATAAAGCCAGCACAAGTAGGCCAGAGGACACAAGTACCTACATGAGTGGGCAGCCTAGATCTCCATGTTCTCCACCACTATCTCACTGGCATCTCTTCCTCTGCTCACACTTATGGTATATGGGACCATCCTTTAAGATTAGATGACAATGGAGGGAAAAGCTCGAGCTTTGTTCATGGGTGGATTGCCATGGTGCATGGGTATAAGCTAAAAGTGAGTGACAGCCACACTACAGCTCAACTCATGATGGCTTTGAACAGAAATGATGAGGCGTAACTCTGCAGGGCTGAGACTGTCTTTGGGCCTGCATCACAACCCTACTTCTCCCTCTGCCCACTCCTGCTTCGTTCCTTTCCCTTCCATAGCCATTGATCCAAAGCTTACTTTTTTTCCTTTTTAATGATTTAATTTATTTATTTGACAGGCAGAGATCACAAGTAGGTGAAGAGGCAGCCAGAGAGAGAGAGAGAGAGAGGAAGAAGCAGGCTCCCCACTGAGCAGAGAGCCCAATGTGGGGTTCCATCCCAGGACCCTGAGATCATGACCTGGGCCAAAGGCAGAGGCTTTAACCCACTGAGCCACCCAGGGACCCCCAAAGCTTACTGCTTAATTAACATCCTGCTTACTCACTCCATCTTTGAGTCTACTTCTTACCACAACAGTGCCCTTTAGAAAAAATTCTTGATTTATAAGACCTCTTTGTATATCAGCAATATTAATGCTCAGTTATATGTGCTGCATCTCTTTTTTCATCATCTGTCTTATATCATTTAATATTGCCTACATTGTCTTTTACAAAACAAAAAATTTGACTTCTTTTTATGATCAAATCTGTTCATCTTTCTTTACATCTACTGAAAGATCGTGACTTCAATGTATAGGCATTAAGCCGAAAGGATGACTGTGTTGTATTGTATTGTTGTACTGTTAAGATATAAAAGCAAGCTGTAGAATAATACAGAGAGCAACGTTAATCAAGCTCTTCCGATTATAGAACTCACTAATTAGCCTAGGGTGAGGCCCAGGAACCTGCATTTTTAAAAAACAAACACTCAAGGCAATTCTGTGACCAGACTCCTTTGCGTGTAAAGTAACACTCCAGTTTTGTAAAGAACATAAAGGGAAGAGGAACTGTCTTTTGGTGTGTGTGTGTGTGTGTGCACATTACTATATAAGCATAGAGAAAAGTGTGTAAGGATACACATCAGATTAATACTGGTTTTTCCAAGTGGATGAAATCAGAAAAAATGAGATTTCCTTATACACTTTTGTTATTCTTATTACAATGGGCATGAATTACTCATGACATTTTAAGAAATCCAGTAAATTTTTAAAGCCATTTTCAAATTGCCTTTTGTCCTTTTAAAAGAATAAGACAAAGAGGAAAAAGACCCATTTAGAAGAGTTGTCTTAATTCTTGGCTAGGCCTCCCCGCAAACTCCACTATTGTATCAGGAATCCCCCCTCTGTTACAGCAGCCAAGGCTGGCCAGTGGTGGATGAGGTTTATACCTATGTGACCATGAAATAGTTAACAGTCTCTATGTTGTTAAAATTTTGGTTCACACCAAAAATAGTTTATACAGGTTGTGTAACAGCTGCTGTTGCAATTATGTCTAATGGAAGGTTTTGATTCACACCAAAAACACTTACATGTGTTTTGAGTGGCTAAAACTTCTGGTTTCCTAGGAACTAACTACACAAGTCTCCCCTGGGGACTCTGAAATCATCCTTCTTACTTTTGCCTGGTTCACTGCCTTGGAAACATTCAAAACAGATCGCTGGTCTGCTTCGAGGCACTGAGCTTTTGAGACTTGCTTGTCCCTTTTATTTAGAAAAAGTATTTTTCTGATTATGCAAGTGATTACATGTTCACTGTAGGAAATTTGAAAAAGACAAAAAAGTATAAAATGAAACAGAAAAAAATTCTCTCACAACCCTACCACTCAGAGGCAACCACAGCTAACCTTTTGGCATATTTCCTTCCAATTTTGTTTCCATGTACTTTTTTTTACATAGGGGAGCTCATCCTGGGTGTATAATTTTATATACAACTTTTATCATGTAATGCAATAAAACAAGCAATTTCCCACAAACCGTGTTTCTATAAGATTCCATTCATATGGTGTACTCTAATTCACTCTACTATTCAATAGTAGAGTAAATTTTATTTTTACTTTTATTCAATAGTTGTTTCTATTCTGCTGTTCTAAGTAACATTGAAGCTTGTATCTTTAAGAATAAAATTGATTTGAATTTGAAATCATTGTCCATTTGTAATGCTGAAGATGGTATAGCCTAACAATTATATCTCATTAAGGTGTAGAACTTTTCACCTTGTAATCATCACAGTGAATTGCAGGATCCCTTAAGCCCACCAGCCAAGATGGCTCTCTTGAAAACAGGAGACAAGGAAATAAATGAAATCATAGTTCCAATGACAGAAAGGACAAACTTGTTACCTTAAAACACAAAGCTAGTGAAATTCCCAAACAGCAACAACAGTGGTATCCTCGATATTCAGCCGAAACTCCTACGTTTCTATGTCTGAGTTGTGCTTTGTTCTTATCTGAAGTGTTCAGTCAAAAAATTTTTCCATTCTGTTTGTTCTGGCAGAACACTTTTAAAGGGAGAAGGGCCAAAAGACACCTTGTCCAGTTGAGTTGTGTGTTAGCTGAGCTAATGCCATAAAAGAGACTTTGCTAAAGCTGGAATAGTTTTTTGTTTTTTTTTTAAATCATGCTGGCAATTTAATTAGGGCTAAAGACCCAGGAGATTTGGAAGGACATATATTTTCTCATTCTAATTTCACACCCCTTCAAATCTTTCTCAAAACTAAGACTGTAGTTTCTTTAAAACGCTCCAGGAGGGGCGCCTGGGTGGCTCAGTGGGTTAGGCCGCTGCCTTCGGCTCAGGTCATGATCTCAGGGTCCTGGGATCGAGTCCCGCGTCGGGCTCTCTGCTCAGCAGGGAGCCTGCTTCCCTCTCTCTCTCTCTGCCTGCCTCTCCATCTACTTGTGATTTCTCTCTGTCAAATAAATAAATAAAATCTTTAAAAAAAAAATAAAAAAACATAAAACGCTCCAGGAAAAAAAAAAAAAAGAATGGCTGTGTGAAAAAAACAGATGAAAGAGGATTATTAAAGTGTTGATAATTGTTGAAACTAGATGATGGGTATGGATTATATTATTCTCTCTCTTCTTGGGTATGTTTAAAATTTTCCGAGAGAGAGAGAGAGAGAGAGAGAGAAAGAAACACTAAAAGGTATCCAATAATCAAAAGTAAAACAAAACACCATAAGATGTCCATGCAAAAGGTAATATTTGATCTTATTTAGGCCAGAATATTCTCACCTGTAACTCACTTTCTAAAAAATCTAAGAAACTACATAAAACAGTTTAGGGGGCACCTTTGATCATGTAGTTTCTCACCTACAATAATTTAGCTATTTGTGACAGCTATCCTATTGGTCCCTATATGTTTGATGACCTGATACTGCATTTGCTTAGAAAAATGTACTTTGGTTATTTACTAAGGCCTTTCATACCTCGCAGAAGGAAAAGTTAGATGAACGTGACTGACTGCAATTTTTCGGAGGCCAATAGCCTATCATTTACTGCACACACAAAGCAGGTAGATGTTCCAGCAGCATGGACAAAGCATGGCCTTTGAGTCGACTGTCACACATGGCCTCCTTTTCATTCTGGTTCCCTCACCAGAACCAGTTATTCCACCCAGCTTGTCCAAGTCTCAAGTCCAGCATCCGGCATATATTATGATATATCTCTCTACTGTTTTTTCTTCTCCTCTAGAATGTCAGAATTTCAAAGTCAAGACTGTATCTTGTTCAGTGTTTGTTTTCATGGTGCTTGGTACAATCTCTTGAAATGGATAGGGAGCATTAATGTATGATTAATGTATGATCAATGAACAAAAGAATAAATATGCAAAGTTACTGGAACCAGAATATGTGGACAGAGGGTTAAGATTTGGCTTTGTTTTTGTTTGTTTGTTTATTTAAATTCAGTTAATTAACACATAGTGTATTATTAGTTTTGGAAGTAAAGTTTAGTGATTCATCAGTTGCATTAACACCCAGTGCTCATTACATCAAGTACCCTCCTTAATACTCGTCACCCAGTTACCTCCCTTCCAGCAACCCTCAGTTTGTTTCCTGTAGTTTAAAGTCTCTTATGGTTTGTCTCCCTCTCTGATTTCATCTCATTTTATTTTTCACCCCCTTCCCCTATGATCCTTGGTTTCTTAAATTCCACATATGAATGAAATCGTATGATAATTATCTTCCCTGATAGACTTATTTTGCATAGCATAATACCCTCTAGTTCCATCCACGTTGTTAGAAATGTTAAGATCTGGCTTATTTTTATGAGCTCGTACAGTCTTAACAAAGTTCCTTAACCTATGTGAGTCTCGGTTGCAAAATGGGAAAGACAATGCCAAGTTTTCCTGCTTCACAGTGTTATTGCAAGACTTAGATCAACTTAAAGTAGTGCATATGAAAGGATTTTGGAAACCAAAAGGAGGGAGGGCCACCTGTGTTGTGTTAAGGCGGGAGACCATATAGCATGGTGTTTATAGCTCCTATCATTGGGTTACTGTGAGAGTAAAATGAGGTGATATATGTAAAACACTTGGCAAGGTACCTGGGACAAATAACTTTTCCAGAAATGGAAACAAGGAAGATTATTCCCTTGTATGTGAAAAGGTTCATGCAGCTGAGGGTGGTGGGATTCAAAATGGACCAGATGTCCTTTAAAATGACCCCTTGACCCTTTTGACACTATGGAGAGCAATTCAGAATCCTCCATCTTGCTTACATAACAACAGACCCACATACAGTCTCTATGGCGGGCTGGTGTCCTCACTGGGCCTGAGAGCAACTCTTTCATATATATATATGTAAGTGTATGTATATGTTTATCTGTGTGTCTGTGTATACCCATGTATGTTTGTAGGCATGTATGTGTGTTGGGCCTAAGGACTGCCCCAAATAAAGGGCATGTGTCTCTATCTTCACATATTTGTTATGTGTGTATGTACATGCATGTATGTGTATGTACACGTAAGCATTAGGTGAGTTAGTGTTTGTGTAGACGTGGGTATAGTGTTTGTTTGCATATGTCAATGTGTATTTGTAGGTATGTATATATATGTTGATCAGGGCTGTTCACCTTGGCTGACCTGAGTGTAAGGGTGAGCAGAAGCTACAGGCTCCACCAGGTCCCAGGCTGGACTAGGCTATAGGCCTGTCAGCAGTGCTGTGAGGTAGGTATTGATATGGAGGTTATGTGAGGATTCTCAGCATGTCAGGTGAACTTAGCTCTGGCAGTGCTGAGTGTGAGGTAAAGGATGAGGAACAGGACATTTGGAGTTCAGGAGCTGTGATAGAAGGTAAAATTACAGGCTGGTAAGTATTTTGTGTGTAGGAACAGATCTTGCCTTGGGGTCTTCTACTGAAGAACATGGGTAGAAGGGGGGAGAAACATTAGAGCGCCAAGGGTGCAGAGGGGTCAAGAATTACATCTGTAACAATTCCCAATTTCCACAGAGTTCCCTCATAGAATAGTACCCTGGGAACAGGAACCTAATGTTAATGAAACTGGATTTGACACTCTGAAGGCTCAGACCACATTCTACTTCAGGGGGATGTTGTTCAGAGGTGCAAAGTCACCTTCTCTGGAAAATAAATTCAGCCTGAGGAAAACTGTAGTTCTGAGAACTACATGTTCAAACAGCCTAATTGGCCTTTCCCCTAAGTTCATATATGGATAATTTCACTGTGTTCATTTTATTTCAGAGACCTGAAAACCTTATTTTTAAAAGCTGAAAACTTTATTCAATCTTCAAGTCAGAGATTTCTCCATGTCTTGTTTTAGATTATACATGACACCCATGAGAAAAAGTGGCAAAGAACTCAAGGAACAATAAAGTAGTTGAGCAATCTTACATTTGCATTTTCTTATTGTGTAACTTTAGTTGGGAGGCCAGAAAAGCTGTTAGTAAGAGGCCCTTTTAGAAAAAAAAAAAGGTTTTTGGAAAAATGTCTGTGATCTCAGATAATTCATATTGGAAAAAAGAGTACTTTATGTGCAAGGCTGGGAAGTTCAAACAGAAGACGGTAGGTTATGATAAGTGGCAGTCTTCCCTTTCCCCTCCACCAGAACGTCTCCCTGAAAATACTTTTTATCAGTTTCTTATAGTTCTTTCCAGAAAAGAAATATTTTGCTCAACTTATTAGCACCATTTGTCTTATAGTTGTTCACTTCCTCCCTTTAAAACATGTATTCACTTAGCTTCCAGGCTCCCAAGCCCCTGTGGTTCTCTTTCTTTCTCCTGGGATGCATCTTCTCAGTTTCTTTTGTTGTTTCTTTCATCTTTCCCACACATCCTTGCCCAAAACAAACTTGATAATGTTCTGCTTCCTCATCACCCAGGGACTAGCAAATGGAAATACAGTCATATCAAGCTCTAGCAAAGATAATTGGGTTCTGGGTCCAAAAGCTCACAATCTATCTATGGTACATTGTTTTCAAAGATAACTATGACAATCCCTTCAATCCTGAAGGCCCATTTGCAGTATGACTTCGCTGCTCCTCCCATCAAGAAAAAGAGTCTATTTTCCTTGTCCGAGAATCTAGGCCAGCCTAGTGACTGGCTTTGACAAATAGAATGTCACAGAAATGATATTGTTTAATATCTGAGACTAGGCCTGAGGAGGTCTTAGTAACTTCTGTTTTTGCCTTTTGGAGAGCTACCCTACTGGAAAGAGAAGCTACATGGAGAATGAATCAGAATCAAGATCCCAGACATATGCATGGAGCCAACTTGGGTCTTCCAGCCTCAGTTGAGCTGACTCAGCTGACACCATGTGGAATGTAGGCAGCTTCCTGAGCCTTGCCTGAGTTTCTGAGCTTTAACATAGTGAGCAAATAAATGGTTATTTTGTCACTACATCTTAGGGTTGTTTGTTATACAGTGATTGGTAACAGAAATAATAGTACAAAGAACCCATATTCAACCAACTGAACATTAGTCTGATTCCTACAAGATATGACCTATATGTGCAAGTCCATCCACTTACCACAGCTAGCCAGATGAGCCCTGACCAAAAAAGGAATCATTAGTCCTGTTTGTACTGGTATCAACTAAATAGAATTATTTTTCTTTCAATCTTTGCTTTTAAAAGTAATCAAAGTCAAGTTCTTAAAAGTTAAAGATTTCAAAAACATTTTCCGAGTTTATTGTATTCTGGTTAATCCAAGTTAGAGGTAAAAATAGCACATTATCCAGGAGTAGTGGTAATGCTGAGCATATTACAGGTCCCAACTTATCTAACCCCAACCACTCACCTTAAATAATGCTATTCCCATTTTACAGATGAGAAATCAGAGACTTAGGTTAACTAAGTTGTGCTCAAGGTCACACGCACAGCTGGAAAATGTTGGAGGAGGGAATCATATTAGGTTTTCTAACTCCAGATATCTTAGACTCTTAACCAGCATATAGCATACTTCCTATTCCTTAAGAAGATGTCTGATCTTGGTCCTTAGGGTATCAAGACTGTGCTATGATGAAAGGTGTGTCAGGATAGAGGGAAAGAAAGGGTCATAGCAAGCTCACCTTCAACTCTTTCCACTATTGTTCTCACTTTCCTCTCCCATCCCAGATGCCAGATGGAAAATTACATGTCACCTATACACACCCACAAGATTTCTCTTTATTTGAGTTGACTCTGAGCTCACTCAATGTGAAAAACCTTTTCCCCTGTCGAAAATAATCAGTGGCAATTGTTCAACATAGCAGTTGCCTAAGGCAGTGACAATAGTTGGGGCAAACAACAAACTGCCCAAAAATTAGAAAGAAAGAGCTAGAGAATGAGATGTGCAAGGGAGCTTTGAATAAGGTCAACACATTCTTGGGAATCTAAAAGGCCATGCACATGTTTAGAGCATGTGCCTGTCCAGGGAAGACATGAGAAGGCTGTAAGTTCTCACCTCTGGCTGTCCTTGAGGCTCTGTATAAGTAGGAAGTGAAGCCTAAGGCATGGTTGTCAGTTGCCTGACTGAGAGTCAAAAGTGTGCCCCAACATGCACGAAGAGCCCCATAGCAAAGACTGGGAAGTTTATTTGTCCCAAGCATTTAAGGAAATCATTCTCTAATCAGTACCTGACCACTAATAGCTAAGCAGAGACTTCAATGCCATGAATAACAAAGAATACAGACCTCACAGAATTTGTTCAGAAAAGTCACTAAACAAACAGAACAGCAAATACTGTGGAGGGAGGGATCCAATTTCCAAAGCTGTCACACTATATTATTTTAAATGTCCACTGTTCAACAAAAATATGAGGAATACAAAAAAAGGTTTTTAATATACATAGAGTAAAAAGTAGTAATTAGAAGCTGTCCTTCAGAAAGCACAGGCATTGGATTTAATAGATGAAGACTTTAAACTATTTTAAATGTATTCAAGTAACTGACTATGTCTAAACTAATATATGAGAATGATGTTTCATCAAGTAGAGAATGTCAATAAAGAGATAAAAATTATGAGTCAAATAGAAATTGAGTTGAAAGTTATAATAAGTGAAATAAAAAATTCAGAAGGCTCAATGTAGATTTGAGCATGTAGAAGGAAGATTCAGTCAACTTCAAATAGATAAATTAAAATTATCCTATGTGAGGATCAGCAAGAAAAAGAATGAATTAAAGTAAACAGAGCCTCAGAGAAATGTGGAAAACCATCAAGCATACCAATATATAAATAGTGGAATTCCAGGAGAGGGAAAAAGGGCAGAATATATATATTAGAAAATGTCAAAAACCCCTGAATGTGATTAAAAAAAAAAACACAACCCAACAACATCTTAATCTGCACATCCAAAAACCTCAGCAAACTCCCAAGCAGGATAAACTCAAAGAGATACATCATAACTTAATTGTCAAAAATTAAAGTCAAAGGGAGAACCTTGAAGCAAGAAAGACAAAGGTGACTCACACATACAACGGAACTTCAATAAGAGTAACAGCTGATTGCTCATCTAAAACCATGGAGGCAAAAGGTGGTGGGATGACATATTCAAAGCAATAGTGAAGAAAGATTATCAGTGAAGAATTCTATATGCAGCAAACCTATCCTTCAAAGATGAAGAAGTTAAGACATTGTAAGATAAACAAAAATGTAGAGAATTTTTTGCTAGCTGATATGTCCTACCAAAAATACTAGAGGCTGAAATGAAATGAATAAATATGTCAGGCTGAAATGAAAGGACATAGTAACTTGATTCAACATGAGGAAATAAAAAGCATACATAATGGTAACTTCATAGATAAATATAAAAGATAGTATAAATTTTGCTTGTAACCTTTTCTCCTATCTAATTTAAAAGATATATGCATAAACCACTAATTATAAATCTACATTGATGAGAATACAATGTAAAAAGGTATAACTTATATGACAATCAATAGTACAAAGGAGAGGGAGAGAGAATGGAGTTACATAGAGGCAAAGTTTTTCTAAACTATTAAAATTAAATTGATGTTAGTTCAAACAAGATTGTTATAAATTAAGATATTAATTTTAATTCCCAGGGCAAGGGACACTATGCAGAAAATGAAAAGACAATACACCAAATGGGAAACATTTTTGAGAACTATATATTCAGAATATATGAATATGCAACTCAACAAAAACATGATAAATAACCCAAGTTTAAAATGGCCAAAGGATATGAATATACATTTCTCCAAAGAAGATATACAAATGGTTAATAAATCCATGAAAAGAAGCTTGTATTTTTATGATTATTTTTCATCCCTAATTATTACTGGGGAAATGCAAATCAAAATCACAGTGAGATACCACTTCATGCCCACCAGGATGGCTATAATGACAAAGAAGAGAACGAGTGTTAATAAAGATATGGAGAAATTGGAATGCTCATATACTACTGGTCAGAATGTAACAGGGTACAGTCACTGTAAAAATTATTTTGCAGTTTCTCAGAAGGTTAAATATAGATTTGCCATATGACCCAGCAATTCCAATCCTAGATATACATACTCAAAACTTTCAAATAAATGTTCATAGCAGCATTATTCATAATAGGCAAAAGTGGAAACTACACAAATGTACATCTATTAATAAATAAATAATCAAAATACATTATATTCAGGGTACCTGGGTGGCTCAGTCAGTTAAACATCTGCCTTCAGCTTGGGTCATGATCCTGGGGTCCTGGGATTGAGTCCCACATTGGGGTCCCTGGTCAGTGGGAAGTCTGCTTCTCCTTCTCCCCCGTGCCTTCCCCAGCTTGTGCTCTCTCTCACTCACTCTTTCACTCAAATAAATAAAATCTTTAAAAATATATGTTATATTTGTACAGTGGAATATTTTTCAGCTATTAAAAAGGAAAGAAGTTCTGATATATGCGATAATAATCCTTGAAAATAACATGCTAGAAGCCAAAAACAAAAGACCACATATTATGATTCCACCTATATGAAATGTACATAATAGGTAAATCTATAGAGATGGAAAACAGATGAGTGATTGGTTAGTGCTGGGATGTGGAGAAGGGAATGAGGAGGGTGAAGAAAAATTTTTTAAAATTGTGGTGATGGGGGCACCTGGGTGGCTCAGTGGGTTAAAACCTCTGCCTTCGGCTCAGGGCATGATCCCAGGGTCCTGGGATGGAGCCCCGCGTCGGGCTCTCTGCTCAGTGCAAAGCCTGCTTCTCTCTCTCTTTCTCTCTCTCTCTGCCTGCCTCTCTACCTACTTGTGTTCTCTGTCTGTCAAATAAATAAATAAAATCTTTTAAAATAAATAAAAATAAAATAAAATTGTGGTGATGGTGTATTAATTATATCTCAAAAAATATAATAATAGTTACACAGGCAATACTGTCGATAAGAGCAGGATTTCCTGGAATGCCGTAAATGAAGTCTGGGCCTTAGAGACCAGAGCCTTCCTGCAACTGACTGTACCAGTATAATGTCAATTTCACCACTACCTCCTTCACCATCCCCAGAATGGAAAAGATTCTGGCTGAGGACAGGGCTGATACTTTTTGAGATGTGTTTCTGTTACTTACTATAATGAAAGAGTAAGGTATAGAGTCCCATTAAGGAAGGAGAGGTGGTAGCCCCTGTCACACAATTGGAGTCAGTTCTCTGTTAATCCTAGAGCTATAGGGTCTTTTGGCTTTGCTGGACCAGCCCAGCCATTTGGCAGGTAGAGCATAGTCAGCCTCTTTACCAGTGGGGCTGAGGCCCAGGAAACAATAACTTGCCAGAGTTAGCTGTGCGCTATGGAGTGGAGATTGCCAGGGTTCAGTTGAGTCCAGGCTGAGCTAGGATTTGGATCTTGGTTGTCTGCCAGCTTCTTGGGAAAAATAGATGTTTTCAAACAGTTCGGTTAAAAATGACCCCTAGGCTAGGAGCCCTGTGGGAAATGAGAGGAATATTTCAGAAAAAAATGGATAAGAACAAAGGGAAGAAAAGTATCTCTCTTTTTTTTTTTAAGACTGTATATATTTATTTGACACAGACAGAGAGATCACAAGGAGGCAGAGAGGCAGGCAGAGGGGGGGTGGGAAGCAGGCTCCCCACTGAGCAGAGTCCGATGTGGGGCTCGATCCCAGGACCCTGGGATCATGACCTGAGCCAAAAGCAGAGGCTTTAACCCACTGAGCCACCCAGGTGCCCCAGAAGTATCTCTTTTGTTGTAGCAGGAAGAAGCCTAGATATTTGGGAGATCTGAGTTACAGTCCAGCCATATTAATTCAAGAATGACCCAGTATGTTTCTGGGCCTACTTCTTCATAGGTAAAGGAAGCAGGCTGAATGAATTAGATTAGTTTTTTTTTTTTCTTTCTCCAACATGTTTCAGGAAACTTTAGGGCATTATTACAACTAAATTATGACAACAAAATCCATATGTTGAAGTCCTAACCCCCAATGTGACTGCATGTTGAGATGGGGCCTATACAGGTCTAATAAAGTTTGAATGAGGTAATAAAAGTGAGGCCTTTGTTCCAAGGACTGGTGTCCATATAAGAAGAGGAAAAGACACAAGAGATCATTCTCTATCTTCTCTCTCTCTCTCTCTCTCTCTCAGTGCATACAGAAGAAAGGCCATGTGAGGACACAGTGAAAACATGGCCATCTATCTACAAATTAGGAAGAGGGTTCTCACCAGAAACCAACCCTGACAGCACCTTGATCTTGGACTTCTAGCCTCCATAACTGTGAGAAAATAAATGTCTGTTGTTAAAGATCCCCCCGCCCCAGTCTGTGGTATTTTGTTATGGCAGCCTGAGCTGACTGTTATAGCTATAGTGAAGGTGCATTAGTTCATAACCTTTCATTTGACTTAACTTTTTAAGAGTTTATTTTAAAAGCTTAGTAAAAGTCATGAAGATATAGCATTGCATGCCAAAAGAGTTAGAGACCACAGATTTTTGTTAAATTCTTCTGCCAGGTTAGCTCATTTTTAGAAAGGTCTTTGAATGAAGCTTCTTCTCCTAGCATCGTAAATGAAGAATATAAGGCTATTTGGGGGGTAAGCTGTTTTATTTATTTAAAGATTTTATTTTTAAGTAGTCTCTGCACCCAACATGGTGCTCAAAGCCACAATCCCAAGATTAAGAGTTTCATGTTCTATTGACTGAGCCATCCAAGTACCCCCAGGGTAAGTAGTTTTAAATGAGTGAGTTAATAAGCATAGATTTAAGGAGAGGGAGCACAGATCCTTCCTATCAATGGGAAAATGTGAAGTAATTTGCACACATTGTTTAAAACAACCACAATTTTATAGATATTTATCTGTGTGAGTTTAGTGTGTTCTCGATGCTATAAAACCAAATTCAATAATAAATTCAGTCCTGCACCTGAAAAGAGAGAACCACGACAATAGAACAATTTTTTCAATGAGAATATTAATGAAAGCAATCCAGCAATGTATTCAAAACCATTATATCATGACTCAGAAAGATTTACACAATAAATTTGAGAAAATCAATGCAAAGGAATCTACTTATGTTAACTATAGTAATCTCTGGATGGTAAGACTATGTAATTTAATTTTCTTATTTTTGCCCTATTATGTTTTCTGATTTTTCTACAATGCAAATGTACTGCTTCCATAATAACAAAAGATAATACAATTTTAAAAAGAGAATCTGGGAGAAATAATTTACAAAATTCATATCATAGAGAAAGGGCAATATTCCAAAAACATGAAAAAAAGTTTCAACAGAAGACTAAAAGACCAAAACTTCTAGTTTTTCTGATATAAGTGTGATACTCCAGCTTTCTTTTGCTGTCCATTAACATGATAGATCGTTCTCCACCCCTCCCTTTGAATCTGCAGGTGTCTTTGGATCTAAAATGAGTACCTCATAGACAGCATATACACAGGTTTTATTTTTTTTATCCATTTTGATGCCTTATGTCTTTTGATTGGAGGGCTGAGTCCAAAAAAAAAAAAAAGAAAGAAAAACTAGGTTTTAAAACAAAGACTGTAATAAGAGATGAAGAAGGGCACTGTATCATAATAATGGAATCTATCCATTAAGAAGATCAAACAATTGTAAATATTTATGCCCCCAACATGGGAGCACCCACATATGTGAATCAATTAATAACAAACACAGAGAAACTCATTATTAATAATACAATAATAGTAGGGGGCTTTAACGCCCCACTCACTGAAATGGACAGTTCATCTAAGCAGAAAATCAACCAGGAAACAATGACTTTGAATGACACCCCAGACTTAAGAGATATATTCAGAGCATTTCACCCTACAGCAGCAGAATGCATATTCTTTCCGGGTGCACTTGGAACATTTTCCAGGAGAGATCACATACTGGGTCACAAATTAGGCCTCAACCAGTACAAAAAGATTGAAATCATACCATGCATATTTTCAGACCACAATGCTATGAAACTAGAAGTCAAACACAGGAAAAAATTTGGAAAGACCACAAACACAGGGAAGTTAAAGAATATCCTACTAAAGAATGAATGGGTTAAACAGGAAATTAAAGAAGAAATTTAAAAAATACATGAACACAAATGAAAATGAGAACATGGCATTCCAAAACCTTTGGGACACAGAAAAGGCAGTCTTACGAGGGAAGAATATTGCAACACAAGCCTTCCTCAAGAAGCAAGGAAAGTCTTAAATACACAATCTAAACTTACACCTCAGGAGTTGGGAAAAGAACCCAAATAAAGTTTAAAACCACCAGAAGAAGAGAAATAATTAAAATTAGAGCACAAATCAATGATATAGAAATAAAAAGAACAGCAAAACAGATCAACCAAACTAGGAGCTGGTTCCTTGAAAGAACTAACAAAATTGATAAACCCCTAGCTAGACTTATTAAAAAGAAAAGAGAAAGGAACCAAATAAATAAAATCACAAATGAAAAAGGAGAGATCACAACCAACATCACAGAAACACAAACAATTATAAGAGAATATTATGAGCAATTATATGTCCCCAAATTAAGCAATCTGGAAGAAATGGATAAATTGCTAGAAACATAAAACTACCAAAGCTGAAACAGGAAGAAATAGAAAATTTGAACAGACCCATAACCAGCAAAGAAATTAAATCAGTAATCAAAAAATCTATCAACAAACAAGAGCACAAAACTGGAATTCTCAAACACTTAGAGAATTAACACCTATTCTTCTGAAGTTGTTCTGAAAAATAGAAATGGAAGGAAAATGTCCAAACTCCTTCTATGAAGCCAGCATCACTTTGATTCCAAAACCAAAGACCCCACTAAAAAGGAGAATTACAGGTCATTATCCCTGATGAACATGGATGCTAAAATTCTCAACAAGATACTAACAAATTAAATTAAGTACATTAAAGGAATTATTCACCATGATAAAGCTGGATTTACTCATGGGGTGCAGGGGTTGTTCAATATTCCCAAATCAATCAACGTGATACACCACATTAATAAAAGAAAGCATAAGACCACATGATCCTCTCAATAGATGCAGGGAAAACATTTGACAAAATACAGCATCCTTTCTTGATAAAATCCCTCAACGAAGTAACTACAGATACCTCAACATCATAAAGGCCAAATATGAAAGACCGACAGCAAATATCATCCTCAATGTGGAAAAAATGAGAACTTTTCCCTTAAGATCAGGAACACAGCAGGGATGTCCACTCTCACCAGTGTTGTTAAACATAGTACTAGAAGACCTAGCTTCAGCAATCAGACAACAAAAAGAAATAAAAAGCATCCAAATCAGCAAGGAAGAAGCCAGACATTCACTCCTCACAGATGACATGACACTCTATGTAGGAAACCCAAAAGACCACCAAAAATATTGCTAGAACTGATACATGAATTCAGCAAAGTCACAGGATATAAAATCAACATACAGAAATATGCAGCATTTCCATACACCAATAGTGAAGCCGTAGAAAGAGAAATCAAGGAATAGATCCCCTTTACAATTGCACCAACACCCATAAGATACCCAGGAATAAACCTAACCAAAGGGGTAAATGATCGGTATCCTGAAAACTATAGAACACTTAAGAAAGAAATAGAGGAGGACACAAAGAAATGGAAAAACATGCAATGCTTATATATTAGAAGAACAAACGTTGTTAAAATGTCTGTACTACTCAAAGCAATCTATGCATTCAAAGCAATACTCATTAAAATAACACCAGCATTTTCCACAGAGCTAGAAAAAACAATGATAAAATTTGTATTGAACCACAGGATGCCTGAATAGCCAAATCAACCCTGAAAAAGAAACACTAGCTGGAGGCATCACAATTCTGTACTTAAAGCTCTATTATAAAGCTGTAGTCATCAAGACAGTATGGTACTGGCAGAAAAACAGACACATAGATCAATAGAACAGAATAGAAGACCCAGAAATGGACGCACAACTATACGGTCAACCAATCTTTGACAAAGCAGGAAAAAAAAATCCAAAAGAAAAAAAAAAGACAGTCTCTTCAACAAGTGGTGTTTTGGGGGCACCTGGGTGGCTCTATTGGTTAAGGGTCTGCCTTTGGCTCAGATCATGATCTCAGGGTCCTGGGACTGAGCCCCACATCAGGATCCCTCCTCAGCAGAGAGCCTACTTCTCCCTTTCCCTCTGCTTCTCTGCCTGCTTGTGCTCTCTGTCTCTCTCTCTCTCTCCCCCAACCTCTCTCTCTGTCTGTCTGTCTTTCAAATAAATAAAATCTTCAAAAATATGTTGAGAAACCTGGACAATGACTTGCAAAAGAATGAAACTGGACTACTTTCTTATACCATACACAAAAATAAATCCAAAATTGATAAAATACCTAAATGTGGGAGAGAAAACCATCAAAATACTAGAGGAAAACACAGGCAGCAACCTCTTTGACCTTAGCTAGAGCAACTTCTTTCTAGACACATCTCTGAAGGCAAAGGAGACAAAAGCAAAAATGGACTTCAGGGACTTCATAAAGATAAAAAGCCTCTGCACAGCTAAGGAAACAATCAACAAAACTAAAAGGCAGCCTTTGGAATGGGATAAAATATTTGCAAATGACATATTTAATAAAGGGTTAGAATTTTAAATTAAGGGTGCTTGTGTGGCCCAGTGGGTTAAAGCCTCTGCCTTCAGCTCAGGTCATGATCCCAGGGTCCTGGGATTGAGCCCCGCATGGGGCTTTCTGCTCAGCAGGAAGCCTGCTTCCTCCTCTGTCTCTCTGTCTGCCTCTCTGCCTACTTGTGATCTCTGTCTGTCAAATAAATAAGATCTTTAAAAAAAAGAATTTAAAATATATAAAGAAATCAAACTCAATACCCAAGAAACCAAATAATCCAGTCAAGAATGGGCAGAAGATATGACCAGACATTTTTCCAAAGACAACATCCAGATGGCTAACAAGATACATGAAAAGATGCTCAACATCCCTCATTATCAGGGAAATACAAATTTAAACCATGATGAGACACTGCCTCACACCTATCAGAATGGCTAAAATTAACAACTCAAGAAACAACAGGTCTTGGTGAGGATACAGAGAAAGGAGAACCCTTTTGCACTGTTGGGAGGAATGCAAGCTAGTGCAGCCACTCTAGAAAACAGTATGGAGGTTCCTCAAAAAGTTAAAAATAGAACTACCCTACAACCCAGCAAATTGCCCTACTAGGAATTTATCCAAAGGATACAAAAGTGCTGACACCCCAATGTTTATAGTAGCATTATCAACAATAACCCAAACTATGAAGAACCCAAATATCTATCCACTGATGAGTGGACATAGAAGATGTGGTGTGTGTGTGTGTGTGTGTGTGTGTGTGTGTGTGATGGAATATTACTCAACTAATAAAAGGAATGAAATCTTGTCATTTACAATGACATGGATGGAACTAGTGTGTATTTTGCTAGTCAAAATAAGTCAGTCAGAGAAAGACAAATACCATATGATTTCACTCATGTGGAATTTAGGAAACAGATGAACATGGAGAAGGGAAGAAAAAATAAAATAATGTAAAAACAGAGAGAAAAACCATAAGAGACTCTTAACTATAGAGATCAAACTGAGGTTTGCTGGAGGGAAGTGGGTAGGGTTTGGCTAAACTGGTGATGGGCACTAAGGAGGGCGCTTGCTGGGATGAATACTGGGTGTTATGTATAAGTGATGAATGACTAAAGTGTACTCCTGAAACCAATATTCTACTAAATGTTAACCTACTTTAAATTAGAAAAAAAGAATTGGAAGGCTACTTTTAATTATTTATTATTTTTTTAAAAAATTTTACCACCTTTTTAAATGATTTACTCATTTATATTAGAGAGAGGGAGAGAATCTCAAGCAGATTCCCCACTGAGCACAGAACCTGAGGTAAAACTCAATCTCACAACTCTGGGATCATGACCTCAGTTGGAATCAAGAGTTGGATAGTTAACCAACTGATCCATGCAGGTACCCCACAAAACTTTATTTCTTTGGAGCAGGTTTTGGTTCACAGCAAAAGTAAGAAGGCACAGGGATTTCTCATATACTCCCTGCATCCCCACATGCATAGCCTCTCCCTTTGTCATTATCCCACCAGAGCAATAAATTTGTTATATTTGGTGAACCTACACTGATATATCGTAACCTAAAGTCCATAGTTTATGTTGTGATTCATTCCTGGTATTGTACATCCCATGAATTTGGACAAATCTTTAATGACATATATCCATTATTATATTATCATACAGAGCATTGTCACTGCCCTAAAAATCCTTTGTGCTTCACCTATTCATCCCTTCCTCCTCACAACTCCTGGCAACCACTGATCTTTTTTAGTATTTTCATAGTTCTACCTTTTCCAGAATGTTATATAGTTGGAATCATTCATTAGGCAGAATTTTCTTCTTGACTTATTTCACTTATCAATATGTATTCAAGTTTCCTCCATGTCCTCTCATGGCATAAAAATCTTATCTTTTTTAGTGCTGAGTAATAGTCCATTATCGAAATGTGTCACAGTTTATCAATCCATTCACCTACTGAAAGACATCTTGGTGGCTTTCAGTTTGTGGCAATTATCAATACAGCTTCCATAAACATCGGGTGCAGGTTTTTGTGGGGATATAAGTTTCCAACTAATTTAGGTAAATCCCAAGGAGTGTGACTGCTTGATCACATGAGAAGAATATGTTTAGTTTCATAAGAAACCGCCAAACTATCTCCCAAATTAGTTGTACCATTTTGCATTTCCACCAGCTATAAATGAGAGTTCTTGTTGTTCTACATCCTTGCCAGCATTTTGTGTTATCTTGTAATTTTTTAAAGCTTTTTTTAGCTAGGTTTTGGAGGCCAAGGGAACTTTTCAAGAAGATTGCATTTTTGCTTTGAGATTATTCTCAGTCTCCCAACTCTCAAGAAGTAAAGGTTAAGAATTCTCCTAGTGCTACTAACCTTTAATTAATTGAAACCTACATCTAATTAATTGAAACCTGCATTTAAACTTTTATGATTTGTTTCAAATGTTTGTGAAGCAATATTCAAATAAACTGAATATCAATTTATAAATACTAATTGACGTAGAAGATTGAAGAGACACTATAAAAAGTGAACAGATAAGACACAAACGGAAGAATTCTAAAGCCACAGTTTACATTTATACAGACTAGATAGAGACAACAAATCAATAGGACAAACATACCAATAGGAAATTGTGCCAAAGTTGAAATTTAGTATTTCATAGAAGATGCACAATGGGACAAGAATCATGTAAAAAAAATTCAACCTTGCTGCTAATTAGGTAAATGCATATTAAAATGATTGTTCATTTTATAGCCATCTTTGAAAAAAAATGACTGATAACATCAAGTGTGGTGGCCAGTGTTAGGAAGTAAGAACTCACACACTCTGTTTGAGAGTGTAAATTGATTTAACCACTTTAGAGAGCCATTCAGAAACACCTGATATGCATTTCTAAAGCTCAGCAATTACACTTCTAGGGATAAACACTCCTTAAGTCTCATTATTTACATTTGTAGATGTGTGAATATAATTTCTAGATTATAGACAGGGGATGTTGCTATGGAAAAGCGAGGAATACAAAATAGTTGTCAGGCAGTTATTACATAGCACAATCAATACTAAAATGAAGGTAATACAAGATGCCATTGGAGTATCCAAGAGGAAAAACTTCCATTTTACAAATGAAAACATCAAGATTTAGGTTAACTAAGTTATGTTCAAGTTCACATTGATGGGAAGAATTGAAGGAAGGGATTCCACTCAAGTTTTCTAATTCCGGGTATCCTTCATGTTTAACCAGCATGGGTATTATCTCCCATACATTAAAGGCCTTGCTTTTTTAAAACAAGCCTGTTACAGTCTTATATTTTTCTCTAAAATTACCCAAGTGTGAATGTGTCAGTTTCTTCTTGATTGAAATCTGTTAATATGAGGTATTTTCATTCTACCTTATTATGACTAAATTCACTGCTCTCTTGGTGTGTTCAAAGGGTTCCCATACTGAGGAATACAGTAATTAATGATACAATAATCTCTGCTTTGTATGGCAGAGACCCATTCAATTCGGTGATTATGTATTCAGGGAGTATCACAAACATGCCAGGTATTGTAGTAAATATATTTTGGTCTCAGTTCTAGAAGTCTACATGGGATCCTCTAGAATAGAATGACTCTTCTTATTTTGAGAAAGTATGGTTTCCAACAAAATATACAGCTTTAGGAGGCACACAAAGAGCTCCTGATAAAGAAAGGGGATTCCTCTCTAGCCATCTACTGTAACCAAATCCTGTTGATCAATTGGGAGACACAGATCCCCACCAACTCATCTCAAAACCTAATTTCTAGTAGCCTTTATACCAAAGTGACATGACCTGTCGTGTCCAGATGCCAGCTGTGACACATTTCTAGAACTTGTCTCATTCCTTGCTAACCAAAATGGACTGCTTAATTGTTTTGTGAGTTTTTCATTCGATTTCTCTTTCAGTTTTTCCTTTAAAAGCACATGAATCAATAAACAGGATGTGTTCATTAATTTTAGTTGTTTTTTTCTTTTCTGTATGTCAGTGATGCCCAAAGTCACTGAGTTGAGTAGCTGTAGGGCTGCATTATTACAATTTGTAGTCAAATTTTTATTTGGTTAAAAAAACATAGTTATGCAGGGCTCCAGCTCATCTGATATAGGAATTACAGGGAAGATTTCTCAGTGTTTGTTGTAGGAGGCCAAGAAGGATGAATGAGCAATGATGCAGCTATGACTGTGGATTCAGGAAAAAGAGAAGTAAGTTTGAAGATCTCATTTATAAAACTGATAATTTACGTGGATGGCATTTTATTTATTTATTTTTCATATTAAACTTGTAGATTTTTAAAAAAGATTTTATCCATTTGTCAGAGAGAGAGAGAGCACAAGCAGGGGTAGCAGCAGGCAGAGGGAGAGGGAGAAGCAGACTCCCTGCTGAGCAAGAGCCCTATGTGGACTCGATCCCAGAACCCTAGGATCATGACTTGAACCAAAGGCAGATGCTTAACTAACTGAGCCACCCAGGCATCCCAAAGTTGTAGCTTTATGTAGGTTTGATTTTAAATAAATGTGTTGGAGAGAGAGCCCACAGGAAATGATAAGGCCCATGGCAGGTGGAGGGAAATTTAAATCCTGTTTACTAGCCTGTTATTTGCAGAGTATGAGTGCCTTTGGAGAAAGGATTTCTAAGAGGTAAGTGGACTCTTTAAGGTGTATGATCAGAACCCTCAATGCTTGCAATATGGAGCATGTTGTCTGTAAGGATCATTTGACTGGAACCAAGGAACCAAGGTCCAATCAAGCCGGTTGTGGGAAGAAAGTGGCTGGCTATAAGAATACTTGTAGAGTCAGGGTTCAAATCCCATCCTTTTCAGTTGAGGCCTGGAGTATAAAGCCTAGAAAGTCTGCTCTTAAGTTCCCCATAACATTCTCAAATCTACTTCTTAGTCCAGACTCTTCTTAAGAGTCTATGTTCCATCTGACCCCACCACACTTTTTTGAACCCCTGTCTTGGCTTACCTCTATTCACAAAAGAAACTGACCTTGACAGAGGAATTGGCTCTGCTCCAAAGACCAGAGCATCTCCACCACACCTCTGAAGGGAACACAGCCAGATTTCCAGAATAACTATCTCTATTCAGTGTCCAAATGCCAAAAACAAACAAATAAACAAACAAACAAAAAACCCTGGCATTTTGGTCTAAGACATCCCTGAGAAGCTAATGGAGTTGGTTAGCAGATAGGTATCCACAAGAAGCATTTTGGAGAAGTTGAGAACATGGGCTCTGTGTTCTAATTGTGGATCTCCTTTGCTTCTTTTAGATTCAACCTAGAAGTATAATATGAATAATAGTTATATTTTCCATATGTACTAATAGGCAAAGCTCAGTTCTCCGTGTCTGGCATATAAAATTGCCCAGAACTATGATGTATCACTTACATTCATGCACAACAGTGGCCACAAAATAAGAAGGACATCATTCAGATCGAGATTGCCAGCTTTTTCTTCATCCTTCCCACTTCATATACAGTACCTAGAATCTGCTTAGAATTCAGTCATGCTTATGTACCGAATTATAGGTCATTTCTCATCATACTGTTTGTCTCAGTCTTGTGGTTTATGGAATTGAGGCTGTCAGCTGTTTCTCAACAAAGTGTGAAGCTGACTGGTTTTCCCATACATTTTGGAAGACTGTCCAAGGTCTTTAAAAGTCCTAAAATTGACCCTGAGTCCAAGGAAAACAGCCTGTGATGGTAGCCTGTATGTGACCCAAACCAGCTTTCCTATCAATGGTGCACCCTCTTCTATATGCCAGCATTTTACTTTTATAGACAATGCCCTTTATTACTACAATTTTACTGGAAATTCTGAAGTTGATCAAATAATAAAGCTATGGTTAGCAGGGACATAGCATAGTCGTGGATTTCCTCAAGCTTGTATGTGTGTGTTAACAATTTTTAAACTGAGATTCAAACAACACAAAATTTATCATTTTAATGTGTACAGAGTTCTTAGTATGTTTACAAAATTGTACAATCTTTACCACTATTTAGAACATTTCATCACTCTAAAGAGAATATTTTTATGTATTTGTAGTCATTCTCAATTCCTCCTACCCTTATTCCCTAGAAACCACTAATCTACTTTCTGTCCTTATGGGTTTGCCTATTCTGGACAATTTATATAAATGGAATCATATAATATGTGGGCTTTTTTGCATTTAGGTTCTTTCATTTAGCATAGTATTTTTTAAATCCCCTTTTATTATTTATTTATTTAGATTTAATTTTATTTTTTTAGCGTTCCATAATTCATTGTTCATGCATACTTAGCATAGTATTTTTAAGGTTAATCCACATGGCAGCATGCATCAATACTTCATTCCTCTTGATGGCTGAATAATATTTCATTGTACAAATACAACACATTTTGCTTATCCATTCATCAGTTTGGACTTTTGTGTTGTTTCCACTTTTTAAGCTATGAATAATAATGTTTAATGTTTAATTCTTTGTGAATACAGTCCATTTTTCTCCCTCTGATATTGGGAATGTGGGCTGATATTTTCAAGGCTACCCTGACCTAGAGGATGAAGGATAGGCCTAGAGTAAGTTTAAGCACCACAAAACTTGCTGTTCTTACTGGAAATCAGCTGTTTTTCTAGAATAAGTGCTCCCCATGTTGCTGAAAGCCTTTGGTTAGTTTTGAGATTAACTAAAAAGTTGATTCTTATAGTTTTGCCAGTTTCATAATTGTTTTTATGGAGGTACAAAATTCCAGTTTCATTTTTTGGTGAACTGTTAAATAAAGCAGTTCAGTTCTACCTGGAGATTTGGTAACTGGACAAGACCAAGAAATCAAGTTCTTTTGTTCTCAAAGTGCAAATGCCCCAGGTATCATAGTCCTTTTCATTGTTGAGGTTGGTAATAAGTTCAGCTTCATCTCGTGCTAGAAATCCAACTTGTACAAGTCTACAGAGAACAGCCTTTATCCAGCTGGCATAAAGCACTGGGAAAGGGATAACAAATATGACCAGTTTGAGAAGCCCCAAAGCTCAATTTTGACCAGGGAGGAGGAGGGCCAGCAACTTTCTTCAAGGCACAGACTACTGCTGCAACCTGGCTGACTTTGAGCCTCTTAGGAAACTGCTGAGCATAAAGTTGGCTCCATTAATAAGTGGATTTCGAGCAAATAACTGAGGACATGTCATCAAGTCAGATATGCAAAGCCATACAGCAACTCTGTGGGGATGATGAGGTATACATTTTGGACCCACACTCATATCAATAGTCTCCACAGAATTTATTCTGGATCAGAATTTGACTGAGAATTTATAAAACCAAAAATATAGAGGGGATTTCTGTGCAATATGCTGAGCCAAATTTAAGGATTAGGGTCCTAAAGTTGTTTGGCTCTTCTGCAGTTTTTTTGAAAGTGAATTAAACAACTAAAAACATAAGAAAAACCAGAAAGCTGTCCAAGACTATTTCATGATTTTGGGCAACTGATGCACTAGACATGGGGTTGACATTGGATCTGCAGAGACAAGAATATAACCCAGCAAACCACTTGATCTATCACTGCTCAGTATTTAGATAGTCATCATAATGTAATGCTGGTTTGGGTTTTTAAAATTTGGAATCTACCTATATACAAAACAGGTAAGATTTAATCTGGTTATAAGATAGAATATAATATTATCAGTTTTGCCAAGACAGTTGGACGGGGTGGTTAGGGAAGGAGTAGTAGCAGAGAGGTGAGAACAAGGTAAGAGCCTGAATGCCAATATTTTCATTTCACAGAGTGGGAGTAATAGGTATTGTTAAGAAAAAATGAGATAGGGCACCTGGGTGGCTCAGTCATTAAGCATCTGCCTTCGGCTCTGGTCATGGTCCCAGGGTCCTGGGATCAAGCCCTGCATTTGGTTCCTTGTTCAGCAGAATGCCTGCTTCTCCCTCTCCCACTTGCCCTGCCTGTATTTCCTCTCTCCCTATCTCTCTCTCTCTCCGTGTCAAATAGATAAATAAAATCTTTTTAAAAATGAGATAAGGAAGGTCAAGTATATTGTTTACAAAGAACAAAAATAATAAAACATCAAAATTAAGAATGGGATTAGTGAATTAAATCCTTTGTAAGCTCATAATGATATCATAATTATAACATCATTATATCATAATACATAAAATTGGTAAATAAAAAATAGAATAGATATGGAATTAAGAGTTATAAAATAGACACAAGACAAAATAAAAAAGAGAAATAATAATTCTGGGTTGTGAAGCTGGGGTTACAGAGTGGTGGCTCTTTCCTTAACTGTGAATAAATATGTAGAAGTAACATGGATATGTTGTAAAAAAATATCTTACAAGCACTTCCCAATTGCTTTCAAGGTATAATCCCAAGTCTTCACTATGGCTTCATTTGTGTTTATCCTTTGCTAACTTCCTCAGCTTCATCTTTATTTTTCTCCTCCCAGGATAGTTCAGCTATACAGAACTAGTCTTTCCCTAGCACGCTAAGTGTTGCTCATCTTCAAGTTTGCAAGTCTGATGTTCTTTCTGCCTGGGGCATTCTTACCTTGCTTTTCTTCCTCCTCACATAATTAGCTACTCAGGCTGATGGCTTTATTGTAGACCTAACTGCCTCCGAGAAGCACCTATGATCCAGACAGGATGAGAACCTCTCCTAAATGCTCTCACAGAATCCTCAAATGTCATGCACAGTTCTCAGGTGGACACCAGAAGTAAATGCACAGTTCCCTGTCCTACTGAAATCCGGGAGAAAGCTGTGCAAGAGTTAGATGCAACTGGACACATTGAGTCTGTGCTACAAGAGATGGAACCAGGACCCTGTGGCTCTCCCTTTTTATAGAGAAACTGAGAGAGCAGCTTTGCCAGAAAATAAAAAAAGAATTCGAGTTTTGACAACAAGTGATCTGAGCTTAAGTGTTAGTTTTCCTGGGAGTTGCTGGTAATGCCAACTTCTTAGTATCTGGAGGCCTTGGGAGAAGCTGACATCAGGTGCAGTTTCTATCATTGAGGGGAGAGGGAGCCCATATAACTCATCACCAGACTAGCCTGAGAGGATTCCTGGTGTCATTCATCTCACCACTATTTTTAGTAATTATCATACTACATTAAAATTGGGTATTTACTTTGTTCTTCCAACTAGTCTGAGTGACTTTTGAGGCCAGGGACCTTGTTTTATTGATCATTATATCTCCAGCTCTGAGTCAGGTTTTATAAACGTTGGTTCCTTTGAATGAATCAATGTATAAATGGCATGCCCTCTGAAATTATGCTTAGAAAGAGTTGTCCAACTACTTTATTTAATAGAACCCTTCTGTTTATATGTACGTTACTGTCTAAGCCTTTAAAGGAATTCCCTGGTGACCAGAAAACTCCTTAACAGCCACATGAGAAAATCTCAGAGTTGGCAAACTCCTTGGTATTATTAAGATGGAGAATGATGTTCTCTTGACTCCTTACTTTGTGTGTGTACATATACATGCATGCGTCCATCATTCTTCACTGGCCCCAGTCATAATCACAGAGAAGAGGAAAACACTTATATTAGAACTTGAGCTTAAGTCTTTTTAACTCCAAGCATAGTCTCTGAAGACATAAAGATAATGTGAAACATTGGTCCATGTAATGCAATAGAATCTCCCTTATGAATAAATTTAAAACTTTTTAAAAAAAATCTCTAAACTTTTTTGGAACATGCTGCTCTCTTTCTACATGTTTGTTGGGTAAATTATAAAGCCATAGCAACAGAGGAACTGTTTATTTTAGTACAGAACAAGGCTCTGAATTGTCCCTCCCTTATCACCATGAAAGCTCCAGCCAGGTCTATTTTCCCTTTCCTTCTGGGTAAAACAGAACAGCACCCCCTCCCTGAAATGATGTAGGGAAGGGTCCTTTCGTCTGTGCATTGCTTTGACTCTCATATAGTTTTCTCCTGATCCTGACATAAACCTAAGACTCCCCCAGAGAGATAACAGATAATTCAAGGACTGCTTGTGGTAGAGGAGGAACCATAGATCAATAGTAATTCTTGGAGTCTAGTCAACTGCAGTAAGGAATATCATGGAATTGCTCAACAGAAAGAGTAAGTTTGTGACCATTTAGACCCACCTTAAAGAAAAGTCTCATTTACAAACTGGCTAGTGGGAACCTACCCTACTTCTTTGAAATTCAGGGATTAAATAGGACAAGATTGGTTTTATTCTGTCTTGAGAAAAATTAATTAGACATTTTCATTTTTTTGTTTTGTGTGGAAAAACACTAATTTAAAAGTAATGGAAAATTCAATTTATTTTTTAAAAAAACTATTTCTTCATGAACACAATGACTTCTGAACTTAAAACTCAATGAAATGAAATTATTGCTTTTAAGTCTCTGATAAAACTGCTCACTTGAAGGGTTTTACTTTCCCTAGTCAAATAGGCTCCCACTGTAAATGGGCTGATTTCTACAATGTGAACCTTATCACAAACCTACCAAAAAAACCTACCATAATTAACTTATACTTGGTAAATATTTTATTTGGGCAACATAAGTGCTACTCATTGTAAATATGTGGATAAGATCAAATTGCTAAATAATGAACACCCCATAAACAAATTATTCTAATCAGGTAGTGATTTCTCAAAGTACTTCTTGGTCTATGATTCATTAAACATCTAAATATGTCATCTAGGGGCGCCTGGGTGGCTCAGTGGGTTAAGCCGCTGCCTTCGGCTCAGGTCATGATCTCAGGGTCCTGGGATCGAGTCCCGCATCGGGCTCTCTGCTCAGCAGGGAGCCTGCTTCCTCCTCTCTCTCTCTCTGCCTGCCTCTCTGCCTACTTGTGATCTCTCTTTGTCAAATAAATAAATAAAATCTTTAAAATAAATAAATAAATAAATAAATAAATAAATAAATAAATATGTCATCTAGAGACATGTGCAGAAAATATCAAAATAAATCATGACTAGCACATGAGGCGGTATCTGGTTTCATACATATATGTGCATTTATTATTGAACTGGAGTTACTGAATGTTATATGAGCCAGGAATCTATCTCTTACTCTCAGATATTTGTAAGAGGAAGTGATCAGGAGTAACTCATATAATGAAAATGTTAGGGGTTAGTCATACTTGATCTAGGTCTTTGTGAAGAATATTCTTCAGGAAGACACACATAATACTTAAGTGCTACAGGAACCATTCTCTTTGAGCACAAATGCTAGCCTACATTCATCTCTTTCAAACTAAACCCTGGTTGGAAAAGTCTGAACAGTCTGCAGAAAGAGACCAACAATTTCCCAGTTTTACCATTGAGAAAATGTAATGACCCATTCTTTTTTTTTTTTATGTTAGCTGTACATAAATTTGGGGGGCTTTCCTTCCAAACTAGGATATCTGGCCTGGAATAGGCATGTGTATGTTTTTCTTTTAATAACTGGAACTTCAATAGTTTAAAGTCAATTTTTTTAACTGCTAGAGGATTCTAGAACATCAAAATGAAATAAATACTCTTTTTTCTGAATTATAAGAAATGCAACTTATAGTATTAATTCAATGTTTACCTTGCCATCCATGCACAATGATTATTTTAAAATGGGAAGCACAATTAAACAGATAGTTAAGTGACACAGATCATATTTGGGTCTCGAAAAGTTGTTTGCCTTAATGAGCCTTGCTCTCCTTGGGAGTAAGTTGGCACTTAAATTTCTTCATAGCGTGTATAATTTCATAGTTGTTACTATATACTTCATCAGCAATTTTCAGAGTTGTTTTTGCTTTTTCCTACAGAGAGGAGAATGGAACTCAATAATACACACTATTTATAAACTACCTTTTTCTTTTCCCAATGACATTACTGTTTTGACTTTGTACTCTCCCTTTCTCTACTTCACTATATTATTCTGTAAACTTCCTCTACTATTTCTACATTGCACTATGCAATAGCACCACTTTACAACAACCTTGGACCCAGAATTTTCCCGGTTGAGTTCCTCTTGGCTACTTTCCAAGCACACAGTGAACCACTGTCATCAAATGGTCTCAGTTTCTTTTTTCAACCTTCTCTGCCGTGTGATTAATGCCAGTTGGTTTGTATCATTGATACTGCAATTAAAATCCTTCTTCGTTGAATTTATAACTTCTACACCTCCCTGAGCAACACATTCTTTCTGATCCTTTGAAAGTGATTCTCCTGATCTATATTCTGATTCCGATCTAATTCATTTCTGAATTTCTTTGATCCTCAAAAATATTTTTCAGTTCCACCAGCTGGGAGCTGGAAGGAGAGATACTGCAACATCTTCCAGGACAACTTCAAGACTAGGGCCCTTAAGGGAAGAGGGCCACCTCCAAGCTGTAGGTTCATTTATTTCAATAATAATAATAAGGTTTTAATACTTGTTAAACATGGTGGGAATAATAACAGAACCACCAGTGTGTGACAGATTCCCCATGGGCAGCCCTTACTCAGTCTACCAGAGCAAATCCTAAATAAATGCAAGTGCACACAGCATTAATAAAATTGTATTTCGGTAAGAATGTGTTTTCTTTCTCTCTTCTCTTTCCTCTTCGTCGGAGCTTGGGACAGGTAGCATGTTAGCATATCAGGAAACTGTCAGAAAAATCAACTGAAGGTCTGTTTACTTCACAGACCTCTGAGGATCTAAAGCACCTACATAAAGTCATTACAGGTGAAGAACTCACAAGTGAAAGGTAGGGGTTAAGAGCAAGACTTAATGAGATCTCTTGGAAGTAGAGGAGGTGGAGGAAAAAGGTGGAATTCCCAAAAGCACATCAGAAGAAAATTTTAGATTGACTGATGATTTGATGGGGAAAAATAAAGCAAGGTTGATTTCATCCTCTTGACTCTGTTCATGAGTGATTGGCTAGCAGTAAAATCTGATTTATAGTGATGGCCTTCCTTATACCTTCCCAAATGCTATTTCAAAAAAAGGGGCTATAGATTCTTTATCAAACATATTGGGGGAACCAGGGAAATAGTTTATATCATGCATCTTTATGAAACTTCATAAAGATAGTTGTGGAACACTCTTTCAGTGAAGAAGAATTCATCTGTTAACAATCCTTCCTTCTCCTTCACAGAAATTATTTCTCAAAATTACACCAATTTTCTATAGATATCAAACTCTTATCTTCATATTGGCATTCCACTTAGGTTAAAACAAAAACATCCTGGCAGTTGGTAAAAAAGCAACAATCTACTCTGAAGCCATGCCCCATGAGAATCTTTCTCTAACCCAACTGGCTTCTCAAAATACTTTATCCAGGAAAGACTACTCCCATTTATTTACCTTATATATCATTTTATTGAAGTGTTACTGTAGTGCTAGTCCTTTTATATACACTTGTAATAGCCACATATTCAGATTTAGTACACAATGAGAAATGGTTTTCCAAAGTTGTACCAATTTACATTTTTACCAGAAATACATGAGAGTTTCTGTTTTTCCATATCCTTATTATTTGCTTTTGTCACTCTTTAATATCTGACATTCTGGTGGATGTGTAGTGATATATCTTTGTGGATTTTATTTAAACTTTCGTGATGACTAATGATATTGCACACCTTTTAATATGTTTTTTCATCATTTGTATATCTTCTTTTATTAAGTACCTACTCAAGTCTTTTGCCCATTTTTCTATAGGTTTTTCTTTCTTAATGATTTGTAGTACTTCTTTATGCATTTTGTGTATGAGTCCTTTATCAGTTTTATATTGTGCAAAACATCTCTTATTCTTTGACTTGCTTTTTAACTCTCTTCATGGTGTAATTTGATAGTCATTCTAAATTTTAATGTATTACAATTTGCTAAGCTTTTAACTTAATGGTTAGTGTAATTTTTGTGTTTCATTTAAGAAATCTTTGGTATTACGTAGTCAGGAATATATTCTACTATGTTATGTTCCAAAAGCTTTATAGTTTTAACTTTCACATTTAGATTTTTCACATTGAGATCCACCTTGAAATTATTTTCATATAAGTGCATGGCTGAGGTGTAGATTCATTTCTTCCTTTAATGGCTATTCCATTGACTCAGATGATTAATTTAAAAGAATTCTTTTCTCCAATGCCTCATAGTGTCACCTTTGTCATAAATCAAATGTCCATGCATATGTAGGCATACAGGTTCATTTCTGGACTCTACTTCATTCTATTATTGTATAAGTCTACCCTTTTGAAGACAAACTATCTTTATTAAAGTAGTTTTATGAGACTTGCAATCTGATATTGTCAATTCTTCAACTTCATTCTTCTTTAGGATTATCTTGGCTGTTCTTGGCTCTTTGCACTGCTTTATAAATTTTAGAGTCAGCCTGTAAGGTTTCACACACACACACACACACACACACACACACACACACACACACATACAGAATGTGCAGAGATTTGGATTGGTTTAATTACATCTATAATTCAGTTTGCAGAGAACTGACATCTTTACAATATTGACTGTTTCTGTCCATGATCTTAGCAAATTCCTCCCTTTGTTTACATTTGCTTCAACGTTTTTCAGTAATATTTTGTAGTTTTCTGTATAGAGGTCTTGTTAGATTAATTCCTAGGTATTTCATGTTGTTGTAAATGTATCTTTTAAAATTGCATTTACAATTGTTTGTTAGTAGTATATGGAAATAAGATTGATATTTCCATACTGATTTTTCACCCAATGAATATTCAAAATTCACTTATGAATTATAACAATGTCTATAGATTCTTTTGTGTTTCTACATACATTTTAATACAATCAAAACATTTTTTTAAAGATTTTATTTATTTATTTGAGAGGAAGAGATCACAAGTAGGCAGAGAGGCAGGCAGAGAGAGAGGTGGAAGTAGGCTCCTTTCCGAACAGAGAGCCCGATGCGGGGCTCGATTCCAGGACCCTGAGATCATGACCTGAGCCGAAGGCAGAGGCTTTAACCCACTGAGCCATCCAGGCGCCCCCAATCAAAACATTTTTAAAGAATATGTGTATATGTTTATATGTATGTAATACAAATGTCTGTTGGGAGAGTGTAGCAAAGAAATGTCTCACATGAGACTACAAACTAATTTGTCAGCTGTGATTTCCACTTGGCATCTATTTTGTTCTTTCTTCCTTTTCTGGATCCCATTTGTCTGTATCATAAAGCTACTCAGAAAAGCATCACTACTGACACCAGGTACAGTCCCAAGTAGATTATCTTTAGCTGATTCTAAAATTCCCATACTTAGGATATCAGACCTGTATTGGGTCTGGTGGAAAGGCAAAAGAAAGGGCTTCTCTACTCTGTATTAGACTGTATTTCTGGGTTCTAGAGCCAACTTGCTTGTGGCCAGAGCCTTTCTTGAATGCCCCATTTCTCACCTTTCTCTAACTGCAAAGGGTAACTTAGTTCCCAGGGCTGGGGACACATTCTGTATCATCATCTTCATTCTCTATTTTCATCTTTTTAAGTTCCTCTCTCAAGAATAAAAACAAAAACATCTCCCAGTTTGTGAATAGAAGAAAATGGATACTGGTATGTATAGGGTGGAAGGTAGACAGGGACCTCATTACACTATCTGCAGACAGCATAAAATTCCCATTATAATTTCACAATAGCAAAATATTTGCAGTCTCTTGATTTAATTTTTCCTTTCTTAGAATGCTGTGTGTGTGTTTTTTGTGAAGTTGTGGGTACAAATACACAGAAACTGGGATAATAGAAGGGGGCTATTTGAAATGCAACTGTAAATAGACTAAAGAGACTGAGAATTTTTAGCATAGTATCTTATAGAAATTATGTTCAAATGCCAGACTGACAGGCATGGCTATCCTTCATCCCATCCTCCATGCACATGGAGTTAAAAACCTTTCCATATTTAATGAAAGAGTTAGATGGAACAAATGACAACTCACCTTGGTCAAAGACTGAAACAAGTAAAATATAGGCACTCAGAAGAGGGAAACAGAGGTTTAACAATAAGAGAAGCCTGTGAAGGAATGAGGAAAGAGATAATGAGTCCAAAGAGGGACAGTTTCCCTAAGAGAAAAGTGACTACATGGGCAGTTCCAGTAATCAAGATGAAGACTCAACATACCTGTAGTGGAGCAGGCAGGATGAGATGCAAAGTGTGGAAAAGCTACTTCCAGTTCTCCCACAAAGGTAACACTCTCTTGCACATTCTTATGGATTCTGAGCATGTGGCTGATTGGCTGAGAGTAGGATTTGTCTCTTTGGGAATGCATTTTAGTGTGCTCCGTTTGGGTATTCAGGACACAGTAAGGAGGCTATGCTCTCTAACTCTCATAGTATTTGGCTTTGAGCAGCTTCCAGGAAAGCCACATGTTAGCAACATTTTTCATTAAATGAAATTTAGAAATTTCATATTTGACTCTGATGTCCTTTGTCATCTTCAACCCCAAACTAGAGTCTATGTATATAGTTCTTTCCTTCCCCCAAACAGCTAATGCCACCAAATAAAACTCTCACAACCATGGTAATAGCATTCTTGAGGTTTAACCAGTTGTTCCCATTGCCTATTGTCCTTTCCTCCAGGTCTGACTTCTAGTTGGAATGTTTAACAAGTTTCCATGACCACAGAGTTGATCCACACCATAGACCCAGTTTCTGGAGGCAGCATCAAGCTTTTGGCTATATTTCACTCAGTAAAGTTTCCTATTCTTTGGCAACTGCAGATAGCCCTGAACCCTTCACTGGGGATAGTTTCAGTTGCTTATTGGTATGTGTTATGAGAGGTGGCATCAATATCTTAATCATGATCCCAGGTTTATAGAAAATATTATATTGAATAATAAAATTAAGTTTTATTAATACTACTGCTGATAGCACTGAGCTTTGTATTGGTAAGCAGTACATCTGAAAAGGCACATGATAATTAAGGGGGCAATTGTTATGATGAGCACTACGTGTTATATGTAAGTGATGAACCACTAAATTCTACTCCTAAAACAAATATTACACTATATGTTAACTAACTAGATTTAAATAAAAATTTGAAACAAAAAAATGAAAAGGCACACCATAAACATATTCTCTGTAAGATCCCATTTTAAAGTCAAGAATTTTATTTTGCAAACAAGATATTGAGTCTCAGCTTTAGACAGACTTACATTTATATAGCAATAACTATATATAATATCTTCATAATTTTCCTGACAAACCACAGTATTTATTTTAAAAGGATGTTAAATACAGGGTTTGGTGAAGCCAACAAACATTAGGAGCTTAAGTAAGTCATCAATGACTGAAGTACCTATATGTAGGCTTTTCCAACCAATGTCTAAAGGGGTAAAATTACTATATTACCCTCTGTTTGATCATTTAACTTTCCCTCTTTTTAAAAATTTATTTTTATTTCAATTTGATTAACATATAATGTATCATTGGTTTCAGAGGTAGAGGTCAGTGATTAATCAGTCTTATATAATACGTGCTCACTACATCACATGCACTCCTTAATGTCCATCACCCAGTTACCACCCCAAAACAAGACTAAATCAGAGAGAGAGACAAAGCATAAGAGACTCTTAAGCATAGGAATCAAAGTGAGGGTTGCTGGAGGGGACAAAGTTGGGAAGATGGGGTAACTAGGTGAATTTTCTCATTTTTATCTGATGACTCTGAGTTGGTTTGTGAAGGGGTTTCACAAATCTACAGTGTCCAATGAAACCCAAGAAGATCCTTAATTTTCTCTAATATGTGAACAGGGCTAGTTAATAAGAGTAAAACTCTTAATTGAATTTGTGATCACCACCAGGCACAATATACTCGACATGATCCAGGACTAGTAGAACTGGCCTTTGTCAATGGATACTTTTTTTTTTTTTTACGATTTTATTTATTTATTTGACAGACAGAGATCACAAGTAGGCAGAGAGGCAGGCAGTGAGAGAGAGAGAGGAGGAAGCAAGCTCCCCACGGAGCACAGAGCCTGATATGGGGCTCGATCCCAGGACCCTGGCATCATGACCTGAGCCAAAGGCAGAGGCTTTAACCCACTGAGACACCCAGGCACCCCTGTCAATGGATACTTTTAAGCTTGCATCTTCTAGTTGGTCTCATACCAGAAACAGTCCTCATTCATGTTTCTCCAAGTTCTTGGCTAATATGATTAGGCCTTCTAAATAAATTAACATCTCCAGGTAGTTCAAATTACCAGGCATGTCCCCCCCATCAACTGCTGGAACAAAGCAGCCTCTCTCCCAGGAAAACTTAGGGCATCCTTTCAGACGGGTGAAACCCCACAGGACAGAGGAAAACTTTCTCTTTGTTGCTCACTTCATCCACAGATGTTTGGTAATACTTGCACCCCCAGACCAATACACATTAACTCATTATAACCCTATGTGGTAGTTGTTAGATTAGGAAACTGAGGTACTGAAAGGTTGATGAACTAGCTCAAGTTCACACACTAGTTAATGGTAGAGCTGAGATTTGAACCCAGACCCAGAGTCTGCACTTTTAAGTTTGAACCTATTCTTTACTCTTCTCCTTCCCCTCAAGTTTTAAGTACATGGTGTCATACTTTATATCCTTTTATTTTGTGACTCCCTTGACTGATTTTTTATAGATATACTTAATTTTACTTCTTTTGTGTTTCCTATTTTTCTTACTCTTACGGACTTTCCTTTTCACTCAGAGTCCCCTTTAACATTTCTTGTAGGTCTGGTTTAGTGGTGATGAATTCCTTTAACTTTTATCTGGGAAACTCTTTATCTCTCATTCTAGTCTGAATGATAGCCTTGCTGGATAGAGTATTCTTGATTGCAGGTTTTTTTTCTCCCAGCACTTTGAATATATCATGCCAATTTCTTCTGACCTGCAGAATTTCTGCTGAAAAATCATCTGATGGCCTTATGGGGTTCTCCTTGTGTGCAACTGTTTTTTATTGATGCTTTTAAACCTCTCTATTTATCACTACTTTTTGCCATTTTAATTACTATGTCAGGGCTCTCTTGCCTCCGGAATCTGGATTTCTGTTTTCTTCCCCCAATTTAAGAATATTTTAGCTATTATTTCTTCAAATAAATTTTCTACCCCCTTTTCTCTCTCTCTCCTTTTGGGATCCCTATAGTGCATATTTATTACGCTTTATGGTGTCGCTTGGTCTATTTTCATTTTTATTATTATATTTTCCTTTCTCCTGTTCAGCTTAATTGCTTCCCATTATTCTGTCCTCCAGGTGACTGATATGTTCTTTTGCTTCCCCTAGTCTACTATTTACTCCATAGGGTGTATTTTTAATTCAGTGATTGAGTTCTTCATCTCTGTTTCTTTTTTATGTTTTCTATCTTTTTGTTGAGGACCCCACTGAGATCCTCCACTCTTTTCTAAAGACCAGCAAGTATTTTTATGGCCATTATTTTAAATTCTCTATTAGTCATATTACTTATTTCCATTTCACTTAGGTCTCTTGCTGTGATTTTGTCCTATTCTTTCATTTGGGACATATTTTGCTGTCTCTTTATTTTTTCTAACTTTCTGTTTCTATGTGTTAGGACAGTCAGCTTCATCTTCTGCTCTTTAAAGTAGTGGCCTTATGAAGAAGAGGTCCTGTATTGCCCTTCAGTGTAATGATCCCTGTTCACCAGAAGCTAGTGCTTCAGAAATGTCTCCTATGTGCGTTGCAAGCACCCTACTGTTGTGGCTGAGCCACTTTTGTCTTCAGTCCAGTCATCTACGATGACCTTCTTTGTCTCTTGTGGGCATTATGTATGTTGTTAGGGTATTATTCTGGGGCTGCCTTTGGCTTGAGTTGAATCAGACCAAGAATTTTCCAGATATACAGAACCACTGAAATACAGGGCAATCTCCCTGTGTTGTCCTCTGAGAAACTTTTATTGATGGGCAGGGCCTGCAGTCAGACTCAATGTATACCCCCAGGCCACTGCTGGAGCCAAAGTTGTATTGGTATGTGTGGTTATTTCCCCCATCTTTGGGGCAGAAGTCACTTTCAAGTGGTTCTGACCTCTGTCAGGGCTGCTTGCACACTGCTAGGCTCACAGCACCACTTAGGATGGGCTCCAGCCATAGGTGTACTGGAGGGGGCAGGTCTGCAGGAGAAGCTGGTGGTTAGGTGTGTAGTGCCAGGGAAGTCCATGCTGGTACACTGTGGGAGGGGATGCACAACCACCTAGGAAACTTCTGCCAACATGGGCTGGTTTGGAGGGGGCAGAGCCACAGAAGCAGGCAGGGGCAGGGTGTACTGTTCGTAAGCTAGGTGGATAGTGTTGGGTCTGGGCTTGTACATGCTCATGTTCCTGTATTTAGGCCAGGGTTGGGGGACAGAAATGGTACCCACCAGCTCTTTTGTTCTTGGAGAACTCTCCCAAAGATTCCTGTCCCTCCAGCACATGCTCTGAGATAAGTAAATAAATCTCCTTCTTGTATACCTAGACATTTTTCAAAGTACTGCTTCTATGCTGTGTTTTTACTGTTAGTTTTGCTATCTCCTTAAGAATGGTACTCAGTTTCCTACCACCCTCCAGACTCTCCCAGAGCCATGTCTGCTGATTTTTTAAAGTTCCAGATGTTAAGCCACACTATTTGTAAGAACTCATGAGGCCAGGTCCCTCTGGTTTTCAAAGCCAAATGTTATGGAGATTTGTCTTCCTCATGCAGGTCCCCTATGCCTGGGGTGCCTGTTGTGGTTGTCTGTTTCTCTCCCCTCTTTGTGTCTACCTCATCTTTCCCTTCTGTGACTAGTGCAGTAGGTCCTTTTAGCTCCCAATTGTTTCTTTGCCCTTCCTACCCACTTTAATGTGTCCTCTTCTCTAACTTTAGCTGAGGAGAGTCTATTCTTCCAGTTTTGGGGTCATTCTCTGGGTTATTTACACTGATATTGATGTTATTTAGTTGTATCTATGGGCCAAAGTGAGTTTAGGACCCTGCTACTGCACTGGTTCTTCCTCGTTGCTGAGTATGCTCTCTAAATATCTACTTTTAAATCTCTCTAAATAGTTTCTCACATAAGAAAAGATTCCTGTAACTCCATCTTATGCTTATAATCTTGAGCACAGCCCCCATCCAATTCACAGAGGGAGAAAATTCTATACTTAGAACTTTCTCCTCAATCTCCCCATTCTATCCTTAGGTATTAGTAGGTCCTCCTACTTATAATTTTGGATTTCAAATTATGGAAAGAACCCAAATATCCATCAACTGATGAATGGATAAAGAAAACATGGTAATGTGTGTATATATACCATATATACACACACACATACAAACACAATGGAATATTACTCAGCCATAAAAAGAATGAAATCTTGCCATTTATATGATTTCACTTATATGTGGAATTTAAAACAAATGATCATGGGGGGAAAAGAAAGGGGAAAACTAAGAAACAGACTCTTAACTATGGTTAAGACTCTTAACAGACTCTTAACTCTGATGGATAGCAGAGGGAAGGTAGATAGGGGGATGGGTAGAATAGGTGATGGGGATTAAGGAATGTACTTGCTGTGATGAGCATCTGGTATTGTATGGACGTGTTGAATCACTAAATCGTACACCTGAAAATATTACATTGTATGTTAACTAACTGGAATTCAAGTAAAACTAAAAACTAAACAATAAATAAATAAACAATCAAACAAATAAAACAGAATAGAATTCTGGATGTAATTTAGGAGACCAAGAAGTATTCACTTCCAGGATGGAAACATGGGGTGGGGCAATGGGACAATCCCAGAAAAAAAGCTGTGAAAACCACCACTACACTCAAGCCAAAATTGGAAAGAGTAAACCCCCACACATCAAAAGCCGTTGACATATAGGCTTTGCCAAGTCTACCACTACTGGCCATATGGCTTACAATTTTGGTGTAATTGATAAAGGTTGCTGAAAGGTAGCTGAAATGGGAAAAACAAGCCAAGGTCCTGGATAACTGAAGGTTAAGCATGAAAGTGGTGGCACCGCTAATATCTTTCAGTGGAAATTTGAGCCGATCAAATTCTATGTGATCTCCTTTGATGTTTCAGAACAGACATGTTTTATTTTATACACACACACACACACACACACACACACACACACTTCAGCCTGTTGGAACTGCCAAATATGAAACAACTGGTTGCCAGTTTTAATAAAATGGATCTTACTGAGGTACTCTACCAACCAAGAAATATTTGAGGAAATTGTCAAAAGATCTAGCCTTTACTTTTCAAAAATTGGATACCACCTAGACACTGTAGCATTTGTTCTAATATCTGGATAAAACGAGAAATAAGTGGGAGTCAAGCTCTAACATGACTTCATCAAATGGATGGAAATTCATACATAAGGATAACATTGCTGGTGGAAATACACTGCTTGTTTTGTACTGCATCTTTTTAAAAAAGATTTTATTTATTTATTTGATAGGGAGAGACAGCGAGAGAGGGAACACAAGCAGGGGGAGTGGGAGAGGAGAAGCAGGCTTCCTGCTGAGCAGGGAACATGATGAGGGACTCAGTGGAGGGCTTAATCCAGGACCCTGGGATCATGACTGGAGCTTAAGGCAGATGCTTAACGACTGAGCCACCTAGTAATGATTGCTGGGTCATAGGTAGCTCTATTTTTAACTTCTTGAGGAACCTCCATACTGTTTTCTGGAGTGGCTGCACCAGTTTGCATTCTAACCCAGGAACTCTCACCACATCCTTACCAACCCCTGTTGTTTCTTATGTTGTTGATTTTAGTCATTCTCACAATGTGAGGTTATATATTATTGTAGTTTTGATTTACATTTCCCTTATGTAAGTGATGATAAACATCTTTTCATATGTCTGTTGGTCTCCTTTGGAGAAATGTCTGTTTGTGTCTTCTGCCCATCCATTTAGGTTATTTTTCACCACAGACAATTTTTCTGAAGTTTACTTTGGGTCTTCCATGTCTCAACATATTCAGGCTTCCTTCTACCTTTTTGAACAGATGGCGTATAGTTATAATAGCTGTTTTCATGTCTGTGTCTAATAATTCTATCATATGTTTCTCTTATGTGTTTAGCTATTGACTCACTTTTATTCTCATTATGGGTTGTATTTTTATGCTTCTTTGCATGCCCAGTAATTTTTTATTGGATGTTTTCCATTGTGAATATTTCACCGATGGGTTCTAGAGTTTTAAAATTTTCCTTTTTGGGCATTCTGTAGGCTGATGTTAAGTTACTTGAAAATCATTTGATTCTTTTAAAGATTGATTTTAACCTTTGTTATGTGGAGGGTGCCTGGGTGGCTCAGTGGGCCAAGCCTCTGCCTTTGGCTCAGGTCATGGTGTCAAGGTCCTGGGATTGAGCCTTGAATCGGGCTTTCGGCTCAGTAGGAAGCCTGCTTCCCCTTCTCTCTCTGCCTGCCTCTCTGCCTACCTGTGATCTCTCTCTCTCTCTCTCTCTCTGTGAAATAAATAAATAAAATCTTTAAAAAAAATAACCTTTGCTATGTGGAATGCGAGCAGCTTCTAGTCCGGAGCTAGTCTGTTCTCATTACTGAGGAAATACCTTTGTGGGTACTGAACCTGATACCTTAGAATTGTGGAGTTTTCCAGTCTGGCTGGTGGGAATAATACTATTCCTCCTAAATCTTCAACAGTGAAGAACAACAAACCCTGAGAAAGGGGAAGAATTTAGTCTCCAGAGTTATCATATAATATTCAAATTTCCAGTTTGCAATAAAAAAGTTACAAAACTTATAAAGAAATGGGATATTATGGTTCATTCAAAGGAAAAATAAAACAGTTCCTGAAGAAGCCTAGACATTGGACTTACCGGACAGATTTTAAATCAATTGTCTCAAATATTCTCAAAGAGGTAAGAGAAGCTGTGGAAAACAACAACAACAACAACAACAAATCAGGAAACAATGTATGAACAATATGAAAACATTAATAAAATGATAGAAAATATAAAAAGGAGAAAATAAGGAAGTCTAGATGGTGGAGAAATAGCAGGCTGAGACTACATCAGGTAGCAGGAGATCAGCTAGATAGCTTACCAAACCATTGCAAATCCAACAGGAGATCGGAGAGAAGAAGAACAGCAATTCTAGAAACAGAAAATCGGCCACTTTCTGAAAGGAGGGACCGGGGGAGAAGTGAATCCAAAGCGATGGGAAGATAGACTGTGGTGGGGAGGGGCCAGCTCCCGGCAAGCAGCGGAGCAACTGAGCACAAAATCAGGACTTTTAAAAGTCTGCTCCACTGAGGGACATAGCTCCAGAGGCTAAACCGGGGTGAAGCCCACGCGGGGCCAGTGTGGCCTTAGGTCCTGCAGGGTCACAGAAGGATTGGGGGTGTCTGAGTGTTGCAGAGCTCGCAGGTATTAGAGCGGGGAAGCTGGCTACAGAGATAGAGCTGAGGAGTGAGCCCTCAGCTCGGGGTTACCTTGAACTGGTCGCAGGCTGGGTGAACTGGGAGCGCAGCCGGAGGCCAGAGAGATGCGAGTGATTGAGCGCTTTTCTCTGCGGGTGCACTGAGGAGTGGGGCCCCGTGCTCTAGGCTCCTCTGGGCTGGAGATTGGGAGGTCGCCATTTTCATTCCCGTCCTCCAAAACTCTACGGAAAGCAGCGTTCAGGGAACAAAAGTTCCCGAAAGTGAACCCAAGCGGATTACTTAGCCTGGCCTCTGGTAAGGCGGTGCAATTCTGCCTCGGGTGAAGACACTTGAGAATCACTACAACAGGCCCCTCCCCCAAAAGAGCAACAAAAAATCCAGCCAAGACCAAGTTCACTTACCAAGGAGAGCAGCAGAATTCCAGAGGAGGAGAAAGCAATGCATGGAACTCATGGCTTTCTTCCCATGATTCTTTAGTCTTGCAGTTAATTTATTTTTTTTTAATTTAATTGTCTTTTTCTTCTGCTAGATTTTTTTTAACTTTTACCCTTTCCTTTTTTAATGTTTTTAAACTAGTTTATCTTAACAATACCTTTCATAAAAGATAATAATTATCTTTTTGAAACTTCATTATAAAAGTCATATTTTATCCTTCATTGTATCTAACTTTATTTTTTGTATAGAAATAGGGTTTTTTCTTCTAAAAAATTTGGGGTACAACTTCTTCTAATAGATCAAAACACACACTAAATCTAGATCAGGGCTTATTCTAGTCTCCAGCCCGAGAAAATTCTCTCCACTTTCTTTTTCTTTATTCTACCAACCAACTAACTTTACCAATTCCTTTTTTAGAAATTAAAAAAAATTTTTTTTCATCTTTATAGGCATATTCCATTACTTCATTGTGCTTACCCTTATATATGTTTTTCATTCTTTAAAATTTTTGGAGGTAGTTTCTTCTAAGAGACCAAAATACTCCCCAAATTAAGTGGGTGACCCTGTTCTAGTCACCAGTCTAATATATATATATATATTTTTTCTTTTTTTATACTTTTTCTTTATTTTTTTTCTTTTTAAATTTTTTTCCCTGGACTTCTTTTTATCCCCTTTCTCCCTCCCCATGATTTAGGGTCTCTTCTGATTTGGTTAAAGCGCATTTTCCTGGGGTGTCTGCCATCCTTTTAGTGCTTTATTTGCTCCTTCATATATTCTTATCTGGACAAAATAACAAGACGGAAAAACACAACACACAAAAAAAAGAACAAGAGGCAGTACCGAAGGCTAGGGACCTAATCAATACAGACATTGGTAATATGTCAGATCTAGAGTTCAGAATGACGATTCTCAAGGTTCTAGCCAGGCTCGAAAAAGGCATGGAAGATATTAGAGTAACCCTCTCGGGAGATATAAAAGCCCTTTCTGGAAAAATAAAAGAACTAAAATCGAACCAAGTTGAAATTAAAAAAAGCTATTAATGAGGTGCAATAAAAAATGGAGGCTCTCACTGCTAGGATAAATGAGGCAGAAGAAAGAATTAGTGATATAGAAGACCAAATGACAGAAAATAAAGAAGCTGAGCAAAAGAGAGACAAACAAGTACTGGACCACGAGGGGAGAATTCGAGAGATAAGTGACACCATAAGATGAAACAACATTAGAATAATTGGGATTCGAGAAGAAGAAGAAAGAGAGAGGGGAGCAGAAGGTATACTGGAGAGAATTATTGTAGAGAATTTCCCTCACATGGCAAAGGGAACAAGCATCAAAATCCAGGAGGTGCAGAGAACCCCCCTTAAAATCAACAAGAATAGGTCCACACCCCATCACCTAATAGTAAAATTTACAAGTCTTAGCAACAAAGAGAAAAATCCTGATAGCAGCCCAGAACAAGAAGTCTGTAACATACAATGATAAAAATATTAGATTGGCAGCAGACTTATCCACACAGACCTGGCAGGCCAGAAAGAACTGGCATGATATATTCAGAGCACTAAACAAGAAAAACATGCAGCCAAGAATACTATATCCAGCTAGGCTATCATTGAAAATAGAAGGAGAGATAAAAAGCTTCCAGGACAAACAAAAACTGAAAGAATTTGCAAACGCCAAACCAGCTCTACAGGAAATGTTGAAAGGGGTCCTCTAAGCAAAGAGAGAGCCTAAAAGTAGTAGATCAGAAAGAAACAGAGACAATATACAGTAACAGTCACCTTACAGGCAATACAATGGCACTAAATTCATATCTCTCAATAGTTACCCTGAATGTTAATCGCTAAATGCCTCAATCAAAAGACACAGCATATCAGAATGGATAAAAAAACAAAACCCATCTATATGTTGCCTACAAGAAACTCATTTTAGACCCGAAGACACCTCCAGATGTAAAGTGAGGGGGTGGAAAACAATTTACCATGCTAATGGACATCAGAAGAAAGCTGGGGTGGCAATCCTTACATCAGATCAATTAGATTTTAAGCCAAAGACTATAATAAGAGATGAGGAAGGACACTATATCATACTCAAAGGGTCTGTCCAACAAGAAGCTCTAACAATTTAAAATATCTATGCCCCTAACATAGGAGCAGCCAACTGTAAAAACCAATTAATAACAAAATCAAAGAAACACATTGACAATAATACAATAATAGTAGGGGACGTTAACACTCCCTTCACTGAAATGGACTGATCATCCAAGCAAAAGGTCAACAGGGAAATAAAGGCCTTAAATGACACACTGGACCAGATGGGCATCACAGATATATTCAGAACATTTCATCCCAAAGCAACAGAATACACATTCTTCTCTAGTGCACATGGAACATTCTCCAGAATAGATCACATCCTGGGTCATAAATCAGGTCTCAACCAGTATCAAAAGATTGGGATCATTCCCTGCATATTTTCAGACCACAATGCTCTGAAGCTAGAACTCAATAACAAGAGGAAATTTGGAAAGAACACAAATACATGGAGACTAAACAGCATCTTTCTAAATAATGAATGGGTCAACCAGGAAATTAAAGAAGAATTGAAAAAATTCATGGAGACAAATGATAATGAAAACACAACAGTTCAAAATCCGTGGGACAAGCAAAGGCAGTCCTGAGAGGAAAATATATAGCGGTGCAAGCCTTTCTCAAGAAACAAGAAATATCTCAAATACACAACCTAACCCTACACCAAAAGGAGTTGGAGAAAGAACAAGAAAGAAAGCCTAAACCCAGCAGGAGAAGAGAAATAAAGATCAGAGCAGAAATCAATGAGATAGAAACAAACAAACAAAAAAATAGAACAGATCAATGAAACTAGGAGCTTGTTCTTTGAAAGAATTAATAAGATTGATAAACCCCTGGCCAGACTTATCAAAAAGAAAAGAGAAAGGACCCAAATAAATAAAATTATGAATGAAAGAGGAGAGATCACAACCAACACACAAGAAATACAAACAATTATAAGAACATAATATGAGCAACTCTACGCCAACAAATTTGACAACCTGGAAGAAATGGATGCATTCCTAGAGACATATAAACTACCATAACTGAACCAGGAAGAAATAGAAAACCTGAAAAGACCCATAACCAGTAAGGAGATTGAAACAGTCATCAAAAATCTCCCAGCCAAAAAAAAAAAAAAAAAAAAATCTCCCAGCAAACAAAAGCCCAGGGCCAGACGGCTTCCCAGGGGAATTCTACCAAACATTCAAAGAAGAACTAATTCCTATTCTCCTGAAACTGTTCCAAAAAATAGAAATGGAAGGAAAACTTCCAAACTCACTTTATGAGGCCAGCATCACCTTGATCCCAAAAGCAGACAAGGATCCCATCAAAAAAGAGAATTACAAACCAATATCTTTTATGAACACAGATATGAAAATTCTCACCAAAATACTAGCCAATGGGATCGAACAGTACATTAAAAGGATTATTCACCATGACCAATTGAGATTTATTTATTTATTTATTTTTTTAAAGATTTTTATTTATTTATTTGACAGAGAGAGATCACAAGTAGGCAGAGAGGCAGGCAGAGAGAGGGGAAGGGAAGCAGGCTCCCTGCTGAGCAGAGAGCCTGATGTGGGACTTGATCCCAGGACCCTGAGATCATGACCTGAGCTGAAGGCAGTGGCTTAACCCACTGAGCCACCCAGGCGCCCCCAAGTGGGATTTATTCCAGGGCTGTAAGTTTGGTTCAACATCCGCAAATCAATCAATGTGATACAACACATCAATAAAAGAAAGAACAAAAACCATATGATACTCTCAATAGATGCTGAAAAAGCATTTGGCAAAGTACAGCACAGCAAAGGAAACAGTTAACAAAACCAAAAGACAATCGACAGAGTGGGAGAAGATATTTGTAAACGACATATCAGATAAGGGCTAGTGTCCAAAATCTATAAAGAACTTAGCAAACTCAACACCCAAAGAACAAATAATCCAATCAAGAAATGGGCAGAGAACATGAACAGACATTTCTGCAGAGAAGACATCCAGATGGCAAACAGACACATGAAAAAATGCTCCACATCACTCGGCATCAGGGAAACACAAATCAAAACCACAATGAGATACCACCTCACACCAGTCAGAATGGCTAAAATTAACAAGTCAGGAAATGACAGATGCTGGCGAGGATGCGGAGAAAGGGGAACCCTCCTACACTGTTGGTGGGAATGCAAGCTGCTGCAGCCACTCTGGAAAACAGCATGGTGGTTCCTCAAAAACTTGAAAATAGAGCTACCTTATGACCCAGCAATTGCACTACCGGGTATTTACCCTAAAGATACAAACGTAGTGATCTGAAGGGGCACGTGCTCCTGAATGTTTATAGCAGAAATGTCTACAATAGCCAAACTATGGAAAGAATCTAGATATCCATCAGCAGATGAATGGATAAAGAAAAAGTGGTATATATATACAATGGAATACTATGCAGCCATCAAAAGAAATGAAATCTTGCCATCTGCGATGACGTGAATGGAACTAGTGGGTATTAGGCTTAGTGAAATAAGTCAATCGGAGAAAGACAGGAACTAGTGGGTATTAGGCTTAGCGAAATAAGTCAATCGGAGAAAGACAACTATCATATGATCTCGCTCATATGAGGAAGTGGAGATGCAACATGGGGGGTTTGGGGGGTAGGAAAAGAATAAATGAAACAGGATGGGATCGGGAGGGAGACAAACCATAAGGGACTCTTAATCTCACAAAACGAACTGAGGGTTGCTGGGGGAAAGGGGGGGTCAGGAGAGGGGGTGGTGTTATGGACATTGGGGATGGTATCTGTTATGGTGAGTGCTGTGAAGTGTGTAAACATGGCGATTCACAAGAAGACCTGTACCCCTGGGGATAAAAATACATTATATGTTTATAAAAAAAATTTAAAAAATTTTTTAAAAAGGAGAAAATAAGAAATTCTGGAGCTTAGAGATACAATAACTGAAATGAAAAATTCACTAGAGGGGTACAATAACAAACTTGAGCAGACTGAAGAGTCAATGAACTTCAAGTAGGATGATTGAAATTATCCAGCTCAAGAAACAAAAAGAAAAAAAAGAATGAAGAAAAATGAACAGCTCCTAGGTAACTTGTGGTAGACCATCAAATGAGCCCAAGTATACATTATGGGAGTCCCAGAAGAAGACAGAGAAAAGGGGTCAGAAAGGATATTTGAAAAACCAACAGCAGTCAAAAACTTTCCAAATTTAATGAAAAACATGAATCTAGATACCCAAGAAGACTGACAAACTCTAAGCAGAAAAACTCAAAAAAGATTCACCCAGAGACATATTAAAGCCAAAATTCCACAAGCCTAAGACAGAGTGAAGTTTGGAATCATTAAGGGAAAAGCAGACTTTCAGATACAAGGAATCCTCAATAACATTTATATCCAAGAAGTACCTGGGTAGCTCAATCAGTTAAGCAGCCAACTCTGGATTTCAGCTCAGGTCATGATCCCAGAATCCTGGGATCTAGCTCTGTCAGACTCACGCTCAGTGCAGAGTCTCCTTGAGGATTCTCTCCCTCTCACTATGTCCCTCCCCCTACTAGTGCTCTTGCTTTCTCTCTCTTTCTAAAATAAATAAATAAATAAATAAATAAATCTAAAATGAAAACCCCACTAACAGCTGATTTCTCACCAGAAACCATAATGGCCAGGAAGCAGTGGGATGACATTCTACATCCAACAAAACTATCTCTGAATAATGAAGGAAAAAATAATAATGCAAAAGCTAGGGGAGTTTATTACTAGTAGATCTGCTGTATCAGAATAAAAAAAGCTAAAGGGAGTACTTCAAGCTGAAATGAAAGGAAACTAGACAATAACTTAACATCACATGAAGAAACAAAGAACACTGGTAAAGTTAACTACTCAGGTAAATAGGAAAGCCATTATTACTGTACTTATGGTTTATATCTCCTCTATTTTTTCTTGTGTTAAAAGACAAATGCATACACCAATATTTGGAAATTTACATTAATAGGCACACAGTGTATAAAGACGTGACTTGTGGCAAAAATAAAGGGAAAAGGCAGAGACATATAGCGGTGGAGTGTTTGTATACTATTGATACTAAGTTTGTAGTATTAAAATGGGTTGTTAGAAATTTAGGATTTTACTGAGGTCCCCAAGATACCTACTAAGAAAATAACTAAAAGGTATACATAAAAGTAAATAGGGGAATAAAAATGGTCCACTAGAAAATACTAAATATGAAAAGGGGGCAGTAAAAGAAGGATTGGGGAACAAAAAGCGTATAAAACATAAAGAAAACAAATTGCTAGACAACAAAAGTTCTTCCTTATCAGTAATTACTTCAAATGTAACTGGAATAAATTCTTCAATTAGAGAGAAAGTATTTGAAGATTGGAAAGAAACACATGATCCATCTAAATGCTGTCTAAGAGACTCAGTTGAGATACAAAGACACAAGAAGGATAGGAAAAGATATACCATACAGATAGCAAGTGTAAGAGAGCCAGGGTACCTATATCATCATCAGAAAAAATAGACGTTAAGTAATAAAAAGTAATAAGACACAAAGAAGGACATTATATATTGAAAGAAGTTTCAATAATTCAAGAAAATATAATAATTATAAACATACATGTACCTAAAAGCAGAGCCCCCCAAATATGAAGCAAACATTAATATAACTGAAGGAAGAAACAGACAATCTAAAATAATAGTTGGAGACTTTAATATCCTATTTTCAATAATGGATAAAACAACCAGACAGAAGAAGAAAACAAGACTTGAAGAACATTGTTGAACAATTAAATCTAACAAACATATACAGAGCACTTTACCAATATAAAGACAGAATTTGCTTTCTTACCAACTGCACATGAAACATTCTCCATAATTGACCATATATCAGGCCAAAGAAAATGTCTCAATAAATTTAAAAGATTGAGAACATTGAAAGTGTATTTTCCAATGATAATGGAATAAAGCCAGAAAATTAGAAAACTCATAAATATGCAGAAGTTTAAAAACACACTCTTACAATGAGTCAAAGAATAAATCACAAGAGAAATTAGGAAACACCTTGAGGTGAGTAAAAATGAGAACACAACATGATAAACTTGAGGGATGCAGTGAAGGTAGTGCTTAGAAGAAAATTTATAGCTGAAAACATCTATATCAAAAATTGAAGAAAGACCTCAAAATAATAACCTAATTGTACACCTTAAGTAATGAGAAAAAGAAGATTAAACTAAACCCAAAACTAGCAGTTGGAAAGAAATAATAAAGATTAGAACAGAGGTAGATGAAATTGTAATTAGAAAAACAATAGAGAAAATATGTACAGGATCTATATGCTGAACACTATAACATCTTTATTTACCTTATACAAAATGTATCTCAAAATGGATCATGTATCTTAATGTAAGATGTAAAAATATAAAACTTGTAGAAGAAAGTATAGTAGGCTTTCATAACCTGGGGTTAGGAAAAGAGTTCTTAAACATGATAACAAAAATAAGATCCATATGAGATAATCTTGATACATTAAACTTCATCAAAACTGAAATTTTTCCTGGGGCACCTGGATGGCTCAGTGGGTTAAGCCTCTGCCTTCAGCTCAGGTCATGATCTCAGGGTCCTGCGATGGAGAGTCCGGCATCGGGCTCTCTGTTCAGCAGGGAGCCTGCTTCCCCCTCTCTCTGTGTCTGCCTGCCTCTCTGCCTACTTGTGATCTCCATCTGTCAAATAAATAAATAAAATCTTAAAAAAAAGAAAACTGAAACTTTTCCTGATAAAAGACAATGTAAAAAAAAATCAAAAGACAAGCTAAAGATTAGAAGAAAATATTTGCAAATCATATATGTGGTCAAAGACTCACATATAGAGAGGAGAAGGGAGTTGGGGGGAATTGGAAGGGGAGGTGAACCATGAGAGACTATGGACTCTGAAAAACAATCTGAGGGGTTTGAAGTGGCGGTGGGGGTGGGAGGTTGGGGTACCAGGTGGTGGGTATTATAGAGGGCACGGATTGCATGGAGCACTGGGTGTGGTGCAAATATAATGAATACTGTTATGCTGAAAATAAATAAAAAATAAATTTAAAAAAACTCAATAGAAGGTGACCAAGATCAGCATCAACATTGATAAGTCTTGCTAATAAGTATGTACCCTTGATGTGATATGATGAAATGTATTTTATCTCTCTGGTCTTCCTCTCCAAATTCTATTCTAATCATAAGAAGAACATTAAAAAAGTAAATTGAGGGACAATCTACAAAACGCCTAACTAGTACACCTTTAAACTGCTAAGGTCACTGAAAACAGGGAACATCTGAGAAAATGTCACAGCCAATAGGAACCTAAAGAAACGTGATGGCTAAATGTGAAGTGTATCCTGAATTGGATCCTGGAACAGCAAAATGACATTAGGTTCAAACTAAGGACATCTGAATAAAATGTGAATTTAATACATCAACATTGTTTCATTAATTGTAGCAAATGTACCAAACCAATGTAAGATGTTAGTGATAGGGAAAATTAGGTGGGAGATATGGAACTTCTCTATATCAACTTTGCACTTTTTTTCTGTAAATCTAAATATAGTCTAAAATTTTAAAGCTTATTAAAATATTAAAATAAAAAATAAAAATCACAACAGGAAGAAAACCAACAATCCAGTTTTATAAACTGGCAAAACACTTCATTCACCAAAGTGAACAAGTTCGAACTTGAAAAAACTTGAAAAAACACTTCACCAAAGAAGATATATAGAGGACAACCAAGTACATGGAAAAAATGCTCAACATCATTAATTTACCTTGGGAGAATTTCAAAAAATTATTTAGTTTTTTACATTTATTATTTATTGTTCCCTTCCTTCCCTCCTTGCTTCCATTCCATTTCTTTCTTTTCTGTCTTTATTCTTTCATTTCCTTTTTTTCCCACCACAATCATGTATGACATTTTAAAATAAGTGTTTTTATTTTGGAATAGTTTTAGATGTAGAGAAAAGTTGCAAACACAGTACATAGTTTCAGTTTCTCTTAATGATATCACCTTACATTACCGTGACATATTTGTCAAACCTAAGAAACTAACACTGGTAAAGAATTAACTAAGCTCCAGACCTGAATTATATTTTGTCATTTTCTCCCACTAATTCTGTTGTTCATTTCCAGGACCCAATTCAGTATACCACACTGCACTTAGTTGTCATGTCTTCTTAGTCTGCTCAAGTCTGTGATAGTTTCTTTCCTTGTTTTTCATGACTTTCACAGTTTTGAGGAGTATTGGTCAGGAATTTTGTAGAATGTCCCTCAATTTGTATTTATCTGATATTTTAATCATGATTACACTTAGGCTATGAGTTTTGGGAGGAAATACCATAGAAATTATGTGCTCTTTTTGCATCACATCAGGAGTACATAAATCATCATGACTTACCATTGTTGATGTAAACCTTGATCACTAAGTTAAGGATGTGCTTCCCAAGGTTCTCCTTACCATTTTTTCTCTTTCTAGTATGTATTAATTTTATAAGCTAATTAATAACATATTTTTAAATGTAGAAAAATTGTTTTAAAGATCAAATGGCTCCTTGCAGATTAGTGGATTCCCAACCTGTCCAGAGCCTTTTTCAGAAGAGTCAGACTGAAAATATTATTTCCCAGAGAACAGAGGAATATGACTTACTGGAAATTTTCTTTTTTATTTACTTTACTGGCAAAATTAAATTTTACTCATATCCTTTCTATGCTTCCCCCAGGAATATAAGACTTGCTTTGTTGAAGCAGTTTGAGTAGTAATGGAAAAAGAAAGTTTCCACTTTGTTTTATAGCAATCTAAAAAGAGATGATTTGACTTGATTCTTGGAAGTGGATTTAAGTGTTCTACGAGGATCCCAGACCACAGCTGTGCTGAACGAAACTTTACACATAGGGTATGGTGTCATAGAATGTTTTTGTTACCTTCACAAATTAAATGACATAATAAGGCCTCATTCAGGTTGAAGTTTACATTTGAATACTTAATGTCTTTGTGAAGAAACTGCCCTGCCTCCCTAAAGAAATATAGAAAAGTGTCATTGTTCCTTGGGTACTGCAATCCTTTAATTTCAATCATGAAGAGAAATGGTCCCCCGCCCCCGCTTTTTTTGCCGAAGAATACAATATAGTATTTAGAAGCATAAGCTTGCTCTGGATCCATTATTTACTTCCTGTGTAAGTCCCATAATGTTTCTATGACTTAGATGCCTCATTTGTAAAAATTGGAATAAAAAATAGTATCCCCTTTGTAGAATGAGGACTACTGCCTTCCTTTTGAAGGTATTATGAAATGTGTTTCTTTATTTCCAGTAATACTTCTTGCCTTAAAGACTATTTAATCCAATGTTATTATAACCATGAAAGCTTTGTTGTTGTTAGTGTTTGCCTGGTATCTTTTCCATCTTTTTACTTTTAGTCTATGTATCATTGTATGTAAAATATCTCTTGTAAATACCATTTAGTTCATTTATATTAATGTCATTAATGATATAGTTGTATTGAAGATGACCACCTTGTTATTATTTTCTGTTTGTCTCATTTGTCCATTATTTCTTTGTTCCTCTTATCCTGCCTTACTTCAAATTAATCAAGTTTCTCATTTTTATTATTATTCCATTTTGAGTCTTCTATTAGCATTTTGTTTATATCATTTTCTATTGTTTTGGTAGTTATTCTAGAGCAGTTTTTCTCAACCAGAGTGATTTTGCTACCTTGCGGATATTTGGCAATGTCTGGAAATATTTTTGGTTGTCACTCATAGGGGGGAAGTGCTAGTAGCATCTAGAGGATGAGTGAGTCCAGGGATATGGTTTACCATCCTGCAATACACAAGAAAATCCCCCACAACAAAGAGTTATCAAGTCCAAAAATCATAAGATTGAGATAAAGTTGAGAAACCCTGCTTCTGATAGTTAGAGATTACATCATGCATCCTTAATTTATTACAGTGTACCTTAAATTAGTACCTTACCACTTCATTATAAATGTAAAAATTAGGGGTTCCTGGGTGGCTCAGTGGTGCTAAGCCTCTGCCTTCAGCTCAGGTCATGATCTCAGGGTCCTGGGATCGAGTCCTACATCAGGCTCCCTGTTCAGAGGGGAACCTGCTTCCCCCTACCCTGCCTCCTTGTGATCTCTCTCACTCTGTCAAATAAATAAATCTTTTTTAAAAAATGTAAAAATGATACATCAGTAAAACTCCATTTACCTGCTCCCACACTTTTAGCTATTATATTTCATTTCTATGTACAATATAATTCACAAGGCACGGATATTATTGCTACTTTAAATGATATATAATGTTTTATATTTACCCACATATATCCCTTCTGGTATTCTTCAGTTCTTTCTGCAGTTCTGTTCTTCAAAGAAGTATCATTTTCTTCAGTCTGAAGGAATTAGTATTTTGTATAGTTCATCTCTTATTGCAATGAATTCTCACAACTTTTACATGTTCAAAGACACCTTTATTTCACCTTCATTTTTGAAGGATATTTCACTGGGTACAGAGTTGCAGTTTTCTCTTATAACATTTTAAAGATGTGACTATGCTATATCTTGGCACCCATGGATTATGTTATGTTGAGGGTATGTTGTTAGTTTCATATTCACTTCTCTGAAGGAAACTTGTCTTTTTTGTCCTCTGGGTGCTTTTAGGTTTTTCTCTGTATCCTTGGGTCAGAAGTTTGGCTATGACATACCTAGGTATGATTTTATTGTTTCTCTTCCTTGGGCTTTACTGAGACTCTTGTATCTATGGTTAATGTCTTTAAAACTTTTTTGTTTGTTTGTTTTAAATTTATTTATTTGTCAGAGAGAGAGAGAGCACACAGGCAGGCAGAAGCAGAGGGAGAAGCAGGCTCCTTGCTGAGCAAGGAGCCCAATATGGGACTCAATACCAGGATGCTGGGATCATGGCCCAAGCCGAAAGTAGCTGCTTAACCAACTGAGCCACCCAGGCATCCCTGTTTGTTTTTTAGAGAAGAGAGAAAGCACACACAAGAATTGGGAGAGTAGGAGAGGGAGAGAGAGAATCTCAAGCAGATTCCACGCTCAGTGTAGCTCAATCCCATTACCCTGAGATTATGATCTGAGCCAAAATCAAGAGTCAGACACTTAACCAACTGAGCCACCCAGGCACCCCATTGTCTTTTACCACTTTGGGGCAATTATCAGCCATTACTTCTTCTAATATATTTTTCTGGCTTATTCTTTTGCTCTTCTCATTCTGGGATTCTAGTTACACATATATTAGACTGACCGACAATCTCCCACATATGTTTCAGTTGGATAGTTTCTATTGAACTGTCTTTGAGTTCTCTATTCCTCTCTTCTGCTGTGTTCAGCCTGCTAGTAAACCCATTCAAGGAATTATTTTTTAATAGAGGCGAAATACACACATAAAAAGTTAATAATTTTTTCAGAGTAAAATTAATATTTTCCATGCAAAAAATCCCAAATATGGCCAAAGGAAAAAAAAGAGACACAGTGAAAATAATTAGCCCTCTTCAGACATCCATCTCCTGCTCTACCCTTTCAAGCATATGAACAAATACACTTGACCCTTGAGAACATGGGTGTGAACAAGGCAGATGTCCTTCTACAGATTTTATTTTTCATTATGTTCAATCATTGAACACTACAACAAAAACTTATGTAGTATATGTTGATGAAAATTAATAATTTTAAAGTTTATAGTTCAGTGGCATTTAGTACACTTACAATTTTTGTGCAACCATCACTGTTGTTCAACCACCACTTTTGAAACTTCTAGTTTCAAAACATTTTCAACACCTCCAAAGAAAACCCCCATACCCATTAATTAGTTATTCTCTATTCTCCCTTGCAGCTAGACCCTGATAATCACAAGTTTGCTTTCTGTCTTTAGGAATTTATCTATTCTGGGTATTTTATACAAGTGAATTCAAAGAATATGTGATACTTTGTGTCAGTTTTCTTTCACTGAGCATAATGTTTTGAGGCACAACCCCTTGGATCACCAGTCGTATAGTTACACTCACTGTTTTTCTTATTTATTAAGAGTCACAGTTTCCTGTTCCTCCATGTCTCATAATATTTGTATGCTGAACATTGTGCATAAAGTGACTATAAATTCTAATGTCAAAGTTTTTTTTCCTTCCAAGAGAGGATATGGTCATTGTCAGGAAAATGAGTAAGGAGCTAATCATCTCAAATCAAATAGGAATTGAGCTAGGTAACACTGGATTGTAGCTTTAGTTCCCACTCAGTTCTAACTAAAAGTCTCAAGGGCAAAATTTAAAATCAGGTCCTTTCCTTTTAATAGAAAACCTTTTCTCTACCTAGACTTTCTCTCTTATAAATCATGAGACTGCAATGAATCTATGTCTGACTTCCCAATCTAATTTCTTAGCCTCCAGTGCCATTCCAGCACTGAGCAAAAGCCCAAAGAGACAAACTAAAGTGAGGCAAACCAAATTCTGACCTGTCATGCCAACCAATGAGGCTATAAAATGTTATTCTGCTTTTTTGCCCCCTCAGCAGAGTGCCTCTGTCTACAGCAAAAACAAACCTTACTTCATATCCAGACTTTCCAGATGCCCACAGAAGGAAAGAGGTTGCTAATTTCCACACAAATTTAAAGGACTCTTCCCTTGTTAGGCCATATAGACACAGACAGATATCTCTTTTTTTCCTAGTTGTTACAATGAGAAGGAGGTTTGTTCCTACCTTCTATATCCTGCAGGGTTGTGCTCCATCTGATGTATACACAAGTCTAGAATTCAAGGGAGACAGCCAACCTGGAGTTATAAATTTTGGGACCATCAGGATATAGATGGGATTCAAAGCCATAGGTCTGAATGAGATTATCTGAGAATGAGGGCCTATTAAGAAGAGGTCTATAAGGAAGAGCAAGATGGCAGAGGAGTAGGAGACCTAAATTTTGTCTGGTCCCACGAATTCAGCTAGATAGTTAACAAACCATTCTGAACATCTACAAACTCAATAGGATATCAAGACAAGAATAGCAGCAATTCTAGGAACAGAAGATTGACCACTTCCTAGAAGGTAGGACATGTGGGGAAGTGAATCCGAGGTGATATATGGGAAGATAGACCATGGGGAGAGGGTTTCCTCTGTCAGCCAGCTATTGGCAAGCAAGAGAGCAAGGGAACACAAAATCAGAACTTTTAGAAGTCTGGTCCACAGAGGGATATCACTCCAGTGGCTAAGCAGAGGGTGGAATCCTCTCTGGATCAGTGTGGTCTCAGGACTTTCAGGGTCACAGAAAGACTGGGGGGTGTTGCCTGAATGTGCCAGAGATCCCAGGAATCAGAGCAGGGAAGCTGGCAGTAAAGACAGAGCAGAGGAGTGGGCTCTCAGCTAGGGGTTATTTAAACTGCGATCTGAGGCACAATCAGGCCACTACTCTTCCAGTAGGGACCCAACAAGCAGCAGATCTGGGGAGATACCCTTTCTCCCCGGGAGGAACAATGCAGGAGCAAGCTGCAGGAAGCTGCTGGGTATGGAGACTCCAAACAGGGCCATGTGCCAGAGATAGAAATGCTTAGTCACAGGCTGGATGAGCACGGAGTGCAGCCAGAGACCAGGGAAACAGATGTGACTGACTGCTTTTCTCTGAGGGTTCCCTGAAGGGGCGGGGGACCCTGAGATTGTAGCTCTTCTGGGGCCAGAGATTGATAGGCTGCCATCTTCATTCTCGTCCACCAAAGCTGTAGGGAAAGTTTTCAGGGAATAAAAACTACTGAGAGCAAACCCAAGCAGATTACTTAGCCTGGCCCCTGACAAAGGTAGTGAAATTCTACCTCAGGCAAAGACATTTGAGAATCACTGCAACAGGCCCTTCCACCAGAAGATCAGCAAGAACATCCAGCCAAGACCAAGTTTACTGATCAATGAGAACTGCAAAACACCAGTGCTAGGGGAGTACAGCACATAGAATTCATGGCTTTTTCCCTGTATTCTTTAGTCTTTCAAAGTTAAATTTTTAAAATTTTTGTTATTTACAAAAAATTTCCTCTTTCTTATTTTAACTATTTTATTTTATCAATACCTTTTTTTAAAAAGACTTTATTTATTTGACAGAGATCACAAGTAAGCAGAGAGGCAGGCACAGAGAAAGAGGGGGAAGCAGGCTCCCTGCTGAGCAGAAAGCCCAATGCGGGGCTCAATCCCAGGACCCAGAGATCATGACCTGAGCTGAAGGCAGAGGCTTAATCCACTGAGCCACCCAGGTGCCCGTATCTTATCAATACCTTTTTAAACATCTTTTTAAAATTTTCATTATCACATTCACATTCTATCCTTTCATTATATTTAACCTTATTTTTTTGTATGCTTTTAAGTTTTCCTTTCTTTAAAATTTTGGGACACAGTCTCTTCTAACAGACCAAAAGATGCCCTAAATCTAGCATATGCCTTTGTTCTAGTCTCCAGTCTTATTACATTCTCCCTCTTTGTTCAACCAACTTCTTATCAATTCCTTTTCTAAAATATTTTTAAATTTTCATCCTTACAGTCATATTCCATCCCTTAAACATGTTTACCATTATTTTTGTATATATATATATATATATATATATATATATATATATATGATTTTCTTTCTTTAAAATTTGGGGAGGCAGTTTCATCTAACAGAACAAAATATGCCCAAAATCAAGTGTGCAGCTCTCTTCTATTCAACAGCCTAATCATATTTTTAGTTCCTTTCTTCTCCTCCTCCCCCCCCCCCCAGTTTTGGGTCTCCTCTGATTTGGTTAGTGTATATTTTTCTGAGGTTGTTTTTACCCTTTTAGCATTTTGTTTTCTCATTCGTCTATTCTTCCCTGGACAAAATGACAAGGCAGAAAAACTCACCTCAAAAAACAAAACAAAACAAAACAAGAGGCAGTACCAATTGCTAGGACCTAACCAAGATGGACATTAGTAAGATGTCAGAACTAGAGTTCAGGATGATGATTAAAAAAGATGCTAGCTGGGTTCAAAAAAAGCATATAAGATACTAGAGAATCCCTTTCTGGAGAAATAAAATCCCTTTCTGAAGAAATGAAAGAACTAAAATCTAACCAAGATGAAATTAATAAAGCTATTAATGAGGTGCAATAAAAATGGAAGCTCTTACTGCTAGGATAAATGAGGCAGAAGAGAGAATTGGTGATATAGAAGACCAAATGATGGAGAATAAAGAAGCTGAGAAAAAGAGAGTTAACTACTGAATCATGAGGGGAGAATTCGAGAGATAATTGATTCCATAAGATAAAGCAATATTAGAATAATTGGGATTCCAGAAGAAGAAGAAAGAGAGAAAGGGGCAGAAAGTATGTTGCAGAATTATAGCAGAGAATTTCCCTAACTTTGGGATGGGAACAAGCACCAAAATCCAGGGGCACAGAAAACCTACCTCAAAATCAATAAAAATAAGTCAACTCCCCATCACCTAATAGTAAGACTTACAAGTCTCAGAGACAAAGAAAAAGTCCTGAAAGCAGCTCGGGACAAGAAGTCTGTAACCATAATGGCATTATATTAGGAGCAGACCTATCCACAGAGACCTGGAAGGCCAGACAGGACTGGCAGGATATATTCAGAGCACTAAATGAGAAAATATGGATCCAGGAATACTATATCCAGCTAGGTTGTCATTGAAAATAGAAGGATAAAAAGCTTCTAGGACAAACAAAAACTAAAAGAATTTGTAAACGCCAAACCAGTCTTACAAGAAATATTTAAGGAGGTCCTTCAAGCAAAGAAGAACTTAAAAGAAACAGAGTAGAAAGGAACAGAGACAACATATGCTAACAGTCACCTTACAAGAAATACAATGGCACTAAAGTCATACCTTTGAATAGTTATCCTGAATGTAAATGGGCTAACTGCCCCAATCAAAGACACAGGGTATCAGAATGGATAATGAAACAAGACTCATTGATATGCTGTCTGCAAGAAACTTATTCTGGACCCAAAGACACCTCCAGATTCCAAGTGAGGGGGCTGAAAAACAATTTGCCATGCTAATGGACATAAAAACAAAGATGGGGTGGCAGTCCTTATAACAGACAAATTAGATTTTAAGGCAAAGACCATAAGAAGAGATGAGAAAGGACACTGTATCATACTTTAAGGGTCTACCTCAAAAGAAGACCTAACAATTTTAAATATCTATGCCCCTAACATGGGATCAGCCAAATATATATAAACCAATTAAAAACAAAAAAAGAAACACATTGACAATAATATAGTAATAGTAGGGGACATTAATACCCTCCTCATTGAAATGAACAGATCATCTAAGCAAAAGATCAACAAGGAAATAAAGGTTTTAAATGACACACTGGACCAGATGGACATCACATATATTCAGAACATTTCATCCAAAGCAACAGAATGCACACTCTTCTCTAGCACACATGGAACATTCCCCAGAATAGATCACATCCTGGGTCACAAATCAGGTCTCAACCAGTACCAAAAGATTGAGATCATTCCCTGCATATTTTCAGACCACAATGCATTGAAACTAGAACTCAACCACAAGAGGAAAGTAAGAAAGAACTCAAATACATGGAGACTAAAGAGCATCTTACTAATGAATGAATGGGTCAACCAGGAAATTAAAGAAGAATTTAAAAATTCATGGAATAAATGAAAATGAAAATACAACTGTTCAAAATTTTGAGATACAGCAAAGGCAGTTCTGAGAGGAAAGTATATAGCAATACAAGCCTTTCTCAAGAAATGAGAAAGGTCTCAAATACACAACCTAACCCTACACCTAAAGAAGCTGGAGAAAGAACAGCAAGTTAAGCCCAAACAGGGCAGGAGAAGAGAAATAATAAAGAGAAGAGCAGAAATTACTGAAATAGAAGCCAAAAGAAGAGTAAAACAGATTAACAAAACTAGGAACTGGTTCTTTGAAAGGATTAATAAGATTGATAAAACTCTGGGCAAGCTTATCAAAAAGAAAAGAGAAAGGACCCAAATTTATAAAATCATGAATGAAAGAGGAGAGAGCACAACCAACACCAAGGAAATACAAAAAGTTATAAGAACACATTATGAGCAACTATACACCAGCAAATTTGACAATCTGGAAGAAATAGATGCATTCCTAGAGATTATAAATTACCAAAACGGAACCAGGAAGAAATAGAAAACCTGAACAGACCCATAGCCAGTAAGGAGATTGAAGCAGTCATCAAAAATCTCCTAAACACAAACAAAAGCCCTGGGTCAGAGGGCCAGGGGAATTCTACCAAACATTTAAAGAAGAATTAATACGTATTCTCCTGAAACTGTTCCAAAAAATAGAAATGGAAGAAATACTTCCAAATTTATTTTATGAGGCCAGCATTATCTTGATCCCAAAACCAAATAAAGACCCCATCAAAAAGGAGAATTACAGACTAATATCTCTGATGAACACAGATGGAAAAATTCTCACCAAAATACTAGCCAATAGGATACAACAGTACATTAAAAGGATTATTCACCATGACCAAATGGGATTTATTCCTGGGTTGCAAGGGTGATCCAATATCTACAATTCAATGTGATACAATACATTAATAAAAGAAAGAATAAGAACCATATGATCCTCTCAATAGATGCAGAAAAAGCATTTGACAAAGTACAGCATCCTTTATTGATCAAAATTCTTCACAGTGTAAGGATGGAGGGTACATACCTCAATATCATAAAAGCCATCTATGAAAAACCCACAGTGAATATTGTTCTCAATGGGGAAAAACTAAAAGCTTTTCCCCTAAGGTCAGGAACACAGCAGGGATGTCCACTCTCACCACTGCTATTCAACACAGAACTAGAGTACTAGCCTTAGCAATCAGACAACAGTAAGAAATAAAAGTCATCTGAATTGGCAAAGAAGAAGTCACTCACTTTTTGCAGATGATATGATATTTTATGTGAAAAACCTCAAAGACTCCACTCCAAAACTGCTAGAACTCATACAGGAATTCAGTAAAGTGTCAAGATATAAAATCAATGCACAGAAATCAGCTGCATTTCTATACACCAACAACAAGACAGAAGAGAGAGAAATTAAGGACTCAACTCATATACAGTTGCACCCCAAACCATAAGATACCTAGGAATAAATTCAACCAAAGATGCAAAGAATCTGTACTCAGAAAGCTATAGAGTCCTCATGAAAGAAATTGAGGAAGAAACAAAGAAATGGGAAAACCTTCCATGCTCCTGGATTGGAAGAACAAATATTGTGAAAATGTCTATGCTACCAAGAGCAATCTACACATTTAATGCAATCCCTATCAAAACACCATCAACTTTTTCATAAGAAATGGAACAAATAATCCTAAAATGTATATGGAACCAGAAAATACCTTGAATAACCAAGGGAATATTGAAAAAGAAAGCCAAAGTTGGCGGCATCACAATTCCAGACTTTAAGCTCTCTTACAAAGCTGTCATCATCAAGACAGTATGGTACTGGCACAAAAACAGACACATAGATCAATGGAACAGAATAGAGAGCCCAGAAATAAACTCTCAACTCTATGGTCAACTAATCCTTGACAAAACAAGAAAGAATGTCCAATGGAAAAAACACAGTCTCCTCAATAAATGTTGGGAAAATTGGACAGCAACATGCAGAAGAATGAAACTGAACCATTTCCTTATACCACACACAAAAATAGGCTCAAAATGGATGAAAGACCTCAATGTGAGACAGGAATCCATCAAAATCCTTGAGGAGAACACAGGCAGCAACCTCTTTGACCTCAGCCACAGCAACTTCTTCCTAGAGACATTGCCAAAGGCAAGGGAAGCAAGAACAAAGGTGAACTATTGGTACTTCATCAAGATAAAAACTTTTGCACAGCAAAGGAAACAGTCAACAAAATCAAAAGACAACTGACAGAATGGGAGAAGATATTTGCAAATGACGTATCAGATAAAGGGCTAGTATCTAAAATCCATATCGGATAAAGGGCTAGTAACCAAAATCTATAAGGAACTTATCAAACTCAACACCCAAAGAACAAATAATCCAATCAAGAAATGGACAGAAGAGGGGCGCCTGGGTGGCTCAGTGGGTTGAGCCTCTGCCTTCGGCTCAGGTCATGATCCCAGGGTCCTGGGATAGAGCCCCGCATCGGGCTCTCTGCCCAGCGGGGATCCTGCTTCCCCCTCTTTCTCTGCCTACTTGTGACCTCTCTCTCTCTGACAAATAAATAAATATAATCTTAAAAAAAAAAGAAATGGACAGAAGACATGAACAGACATTTCTGCAAAGAAGACATCCAAATGGCTAACAAGCACATGAAAAAGTGCTCAACATCCCTCAGTGTCAGAGAAATATAAGTCAAAACCACAGTGAGATACCATCTCACAACAGTCAGAATGGCTAAAATTAACCAGTCAGGAAACAACAGGTGTTGGTGAGGATGCGGAGAAAGGGGAACCCTCCTACACTTTTGGTGGGAATGCAAACTGTGCAGCCACTATGGAAAACAGTATAGAGGTTCCTCAAAAAGGTGAAAATAGAGCTACCCTATGACCCAGCAATTGCACTACTGGTTATTTACCCTAAAGATACAGATACAGTGATCTGAAGGGGCACGTGAACCCCAATGATCATAGCAGCAATGTCTGCAATAGACAAACTATGGAAAGAGCCTAGATGTCCATCAACAGAAGAATGGATAAGGAAGATGTGGTATACATATATATATATATATATGTATATATATATATACACACACACACAATGGAATACTATGCAGTCATTAAGAAACATGAAATCTTGTCATTTGCAATGGTATGTATGGATCTAGAGGGTATTATACTAAGTGACATAAGTCAATCAGAGAAAGACAAGTATCATATCTCACTGATTTGAGGAATTTGAGAAATAAGAAAGAGGATCATAAGGGAAGGGAGGGAAAAATGAAACAAGATGAAACCAGAGAGGGACACAAACCATAAGAGACTCTTAATCTCAGCAAACAAACCGAGTGTTGCTGGAGGGGAGGGGTATGGGTGGGGTGGGTGTCTGAATGATGGACATTGGGGAGGGTCTGTGCTATGGTGAGTGCTGGGAATTGTACAAGACTGATGAATCATAGACCTGTATCCCTGAAACAAATGATTCATTATATGCCAATTAATAAAAAAGAAAAGTTCTATAGTACTTACACCTGGGGAAATCCAGTATTTAGAGATGTGAGAAGGGGCATAAGTTAGTCAGCAAAAGAAGCAGTGAAGAAGCAGCCAGTGAGGAAGGAAGGAAACTAAGAGTAAGGTATCACAGAAGCCAAGTGAAGATAGCATTTTAAGAGGAGGGAGTGATCAATTGTGTTGAATGATGTGGAGAGATTAATGAAAATGGAGACAAAAATATGACCATTGCATTTGGCAACTGGTGTCCTTAACAAGAGCTGTTTCAGTAGAGTGGTAGGGCGTAAATCCTTGTCAAAGTGGAGAAAAAATGGAAATAAAAAAGTACAAACAACTTTGTGTGAATTTTACTGTAAAGGGGAGTGTAGAAATGGGATCATAGCTGGGAGGGCATCAAGAGATCAAAGGAGGGTTTATTTTTAAAGATGAGATTATGCAATTTACTTATAGAAACCATTTAGCAAAACACAGGTAGGTAAATTATGTTTATTATTTTTATGTCAGTATGAGAATTCCTTGAATTTTTCTATACTAGTCTAGATAATTTTAAGATTTTTATTATTCATCTTCTGATTCCTTAAGTTTGGAACAAAAAAGAAAGTCAAATCCTCAGAACAAGAAACTCAGAATTTTGTGAGCATACTTGTGGTGACAGAACACCCTCTCTCTATACATGAGCTAATCTCACCAGAGACCAGGAAGCATCCACAGCTGCCCAAGTATTATTGGAGACATAATATTTGGTGTTTGACTTTCATACTAGAATCACTGTAGCAAACAGAAAAACTCTGAGAATTAGCTAATGTGTCAATTATATCTTTTAATTCACTAATTCAATAATTACTTATTTAAAAATTATGTGCCAAACATTATTCTAGGTGCTTGGATCACTACAAACAAACAAACAGACAGACAAACCCACAACATTTCTGCTCTCTTGAAGTTTGTATTTTAATGGGGGGAGATCAGTAAAAAATATGCAAATAATTAGTAAGATAATTTTATATAATGTGTGGTATGAAGAATATACACAAGGTAAAGAGATAAGAAATATCTATGAGTACGGCAGGTGAAATTCTATCGAAATAAGGTAACCAAAGAAAGCTACTCTTAGGAAGTGACATTTGTTCTAAGAAAGGAGGAAGCCATGTGCAAATATGGGGAAGGAACAATTTTCTAGGCAAAGGAAACAAAGATCTCAAGGTAAGGTGAGCTTCAGTTGTATGTAGAACGGAAAGAAGGTTGGTATACCTGCTGTATAATGAGCAAAAGTAGTGGTATGAAAAGAGTTCAGAGGGGGTTGATAACGAGATATGGTATAAGGCTTTGTAATAAGGGCAAGGAGCTCACTTTTTAAAAAATTTGACAAATACACATAACATAAAATTTACCATTTTAAGAATTTTGAAGTGCACAATACAGTAACATTTAGTATATCCAAGATGTTATGCAATAATTACCTCTATCTAGTTCCAGAATATTTTCAGTATACCAAAAAAAACAAAAAACAAAAACCTGTAACCATTAAGTAGGAACTCTCTATTCCCTTTCCCTCACAACCCCTGGAAACCACAAATCTTTTTGTCACTGTAGGTTTGCCTATTCTGGATATTTCATATAAATGGAATCACACAATATGTGTGATATATATTTCATATAAAATGAAATGATATATATTTCATATAAAACTTTATATTTCATATAAAAAGCCACATATTGTAGCTTTTTTGTTTATTTATATTTCATATAAATGGAATCACACAATATGTGACTTTATGTTTAGTTTACTTATAATGTTTTCAAGGTTCATCCACATTATATAGCACGTATCAGGATTTTTTTTCCTTTTCATGTCTAAATAATATTCTTTTATATAGATATAATATATTTATTTATCAGCTGATGGACATTTGGATTGTTCTCATCTATCTATTACAATAGAATAGTAGAAACAGTAGAGCACAAACTTTGTTTGAACAATTCCTCATTCGGTCCAGCATATGGTAATTCTATGTTTGAACAATGGCCAAACTATTTTTTACAGTGGTTTCACTATTTTAAATTCCTTCCAGCCATATAGGAGGATTTCAATTCCCACATATTCTTGTTTTCCTTTATTTATTTATTTACATTTATTTTCTTTTAATGATAATAACTATTATTACTTTAATATCCATCCTAGTGGGTGTGATTTAATATCTCATTATGTGTTTTTTAAATTATTGAAGTATAATTGACATATGTTATATTAGTTTTAGGTGTACTACATACATATTGATTTGACAATTCTATATATTACTCAATGCTCACCACAATAAGTGTAGTCATCATCTGTCATCATACAATATTATTACAATATTATTGACTATATTCCTTATGCTATGGTTTTTATCTCTGTGACATTTATAACTGGACATTTGTACCTCTTTATCCCCCTTATCTATTTCATCCATCCCCCAACCTACCACATCTCTGGCAACCACCAGCTTGTTCTCTGTATTCAAGAGTCTGGGTTTTTTGTTTGTTTGTTCATTTGTTCTGTTTTTTAGATTCCACACGTAAGTAAAATCATGTGGCATTTGTCTTCGTCTGACTTACTTCACTGTTTAAAATACCTTCTAGGTCCATCCATGTTGTTGCAACCTTCATGCATTCATGGTGAGGGTGTAAATTGGTGCAACCACTATGGAAAGTAGTAAGGAGGTTCCTTGAAAAATTAAAATTTGAAAATAAATTTAAAAAAAAATTAAATTTAATTTTAAAAATTTTATTTAGAAAAAATTAAAAATTAAAAATAGAAATACCATATGCTCCAGTAATTCCGCTACTGGACATTTACCCAAAGAAAACAAAAGCACAAATTTAAAAAGATATATGCACTCTTATGTTTATTGCAGCATTATTTATAATAGTCAAGATATGGAAGCAAGTTTCCACTGATAGATGAACGGACAAAGATGTATCTATATAATGCAAGATAAGAGTCCAAATTCATATTTTGCATGTAGATATCCAATTGTCTCAGCACAATTTTTTGAAAAGGATACCAAATTGAATGGTCTTGGTATCCTTGTAAAAAATCAATCGACAATAGATGTATGGATTAATTTCTGGGGTCTCAATTCTAGTCCATTTATCTGTATGTTTATCCTTATGCCAGTAAAATAATGCCAGTTTTTATTACTATAACTGTTGCAAGTTTTGAAATTGGGAAATGTGAGTCCTCCAACTTTATTACTCTTTAAGATTGTTTTGGCTACTCTGGGTGCCTTACAATTCCATATAAATTTGAGTATCAGCTTTTACATTACTTTAAAAAAGGCTATTTGCATTTTCACATGGATTGCATTAAATCTGTAGATTACTTTGGGGAGCATTGTTACCTTAACAATATTATGTCTTCTACTCCATAACCACAGGATGTCTTTCTATTTATTTTGGTCTTTTATTTATTTCAGCACTGTTTTAAGGTTTAAATTTTACTAGTCTTGTACCTCTTTGGTTAAGTTTATTTCTAAGTATTTTATTCTTTTTGGTGCTATAATAAATTGAATTGTTTTCTTAATTTCCTCTGAATTGTTCATGCTAATATATAGAAATACAGTGAGTTTTTCTGTGTGTTGATTTTGTATTCAGCAAATTTGCTAAATGCACTTGTTGCTTCTAACAGTTATTTTGTGTGTGGATCCTTTAGGGTTTATATATCTATATAGATATATAGAGATACATAGATATAGATATAGATATATTTGTTCAATATATAACAATATTATTACTATCTATCTATCTATATACACAATACCATGCCCCATCTGTAAAGATATAGTTTTATATCTGTTTTATACAGATAGTTTAACTTCTGTTCGACTTGGTAAGTCTTTTTATTTCTTTTTATTTCTTGTCCAATTGCTTTCGCTAGAACTTCCAGTACACCATTAAATAGAAATGGCAGAAACCAGCATATTTGTCTTGATCCTGATCTTAGAGAAAAAGCTTTCAGTTTTTCATCATTGAGCATGATGGTAGCTGTGGGGGTTTTGTTTTTGTTTTGATTTTTTATAATGCTTTCTAGTATGTTGAGGAAGTTCCTTTCTATTCTTAGTTTGCTGAATGTTTTCATCATGGAAGTGTATTGGATTTTGTCAAATTATTTTTTGGCATAAATTGAGATAATCATATAGTCTTTTCCCTTCATTCTATCACACTGGTGTATTACATTGATTGATTTTCTTTTTTTAATATTTTATTTACTTGAGGAGTGAGAGTATCAGAGAGAGAATGTGTTGGAGTGGGGGAACAGAGGGAGAGAGAGAAGCCGACTCTCCACTGCACAGGGAACCCAGTGTGGGGTTAGATCCCAGGAACCTGAGATCATGACCTGAGCCAAAGGCAGATGCTTAGCCAACTGAGCCACCTAGGCACCCCTGATTGATTTTCATATGTTGAATAGGCTTTGCATTCTTGGGATAAATCCCAGTTAGTCATAGTGTATAATACTCTTACTATGCTATTGGATTTGGTTTGCTAGTGTTTTGTTGAAGAGTTTAGCATCTACATTAATAAGAGATGTTGGTATATCATTTTGATTTCTTGTGTTTTTTTTCTTGCTTTAGTGGCAGGGCAATACTAGCCTTGAAGAATGAGTTAGGAAGTCTTACCTCCTCTTCTATTTTTGGAGGTGTTTGAGAAGGACTGATAGTGTAAATTTGCCTTAAATGTTTGATGGAATGTATCAGTGAAACCTTCTGGTCCTGGGTTTTTTTTATTGTTGGGAGGTTTTTACTTACTGATTCAGTCTCTTGTTACAGGTTTGTTCAAATTTTCTATTTATTTTTTAATTTAAATTCAATTAGCCAGCATATAGTATATCATTAGTTTCAGATATAGTGTTTAATAATTTATCACCCAGTGCTCACCACATCATGTATTTTTTTAAAAGCAATTTTGGTAGTTTGTGTGTTTCTATGAACTTGCCCACTTCCTCTAGGCTATCTGATTTGTGGTTTACAATTATTCATAGTATTCTCCTTTAACTCTTTATATTTTTGTAAGGTTAGTGGTAACGTCTCCACCTTTATTTCTGAGTTTAGCAATTTGAATTTTTTTTCTTAGTCCAGGTAATGGCATGTTAATGTTGTTGATCTTTTCAAAAAACCATGTTTTGTTTTTGTTGATTCTGTTGTCTTTCTATTTCCTATTTTACTTATATTAATTCTAATCTTTTTATTTCCTTCCTTCTGCTAAATTTGGGTTTAGTTCTATTTCTAGTTCCTTAATGTGTTAAGTTGGATTATTGATTTTGGATCACTTTTTATTTTATTTTTTTTAAAGATTTTATTTATTTACCAGAGAAAGAGAGGGAGAGAGAGCGAGCACAGGCAGACAGAATGGCAGGCAGGGGCAGAGGGAGAAGCAGGCTCCCTGCTGAGCAAGGAGCCCCATGTGGGACTCGATCCCAGGATGCTGGGATCATGACCTGAGCCGAAGGCAGCTGCCTAACCAACTGAGCCACCCAGGCGTCCCAGATCACTTTTTAAAACGTAGGTGTGCACAGCTTATAAATATTCGTGTGAGCACCATTTTTGATATATCTGATAATTTTTGTTATGTTGTGTATTTGTTTTCATTTACCTGCATGTATTTCTAAGGTTTTTTTTGACCTGCTGACTGTTATAAAATCTGTTTAATTTTCACATATTTGTGGATTTTCCAAGTTTTTCTGTTATTGATTTCTAGTTTCATTCCATTGTGCTTGGAAAAGATACTTGATATTATTTTAATAATTTTAAATATACTGAGACTTGCTTTGGCCCAATATATGGTCTATCTTTGAAATTTTTCATGTGCACTTGAGAAGAATGTGTGTTCTGGTTGTGGGATGGGGTGTTCTATAAATATTTGTTAGGTTTAACTGGTTTATAATGTTGTTCAAGTCTTCTATTTTCTTAATGATCTTTGTCTAGTTGTTATATACATATCATAGATAGGATATTGGAATATCCAACTATTATTGTTGAACCCTCTACATTTCCCTTTAATTCTGTCAACTTTTGATTCATATATTTTGGAGCTCTGTTGTAAGATGTATGTACATACATAAATTTTATATCTTGGTGAGCTTATCTTTTCATCAGTATCTAATATTCTTCTTTGTATCTTGTAACAAAGTTTTGACTTAAAGTCTATTTTGTCTGATATTAATATATCCATTCTAGATTTCTTTTGGATATTATTAGCATATAATTTTTTCCCATTTTTTACAGTTAACCTATTATAGTCCTGGAGTCTAATGTGTGTCTCTTTTAGACAGCATATAATTGAATCATGTATCATTATCCATTCTTCAAGTCTCTGCCTTTTAATTGGAGAGTTCAATCCATTTACATCTAATTTCTGGTAAGAAAGGACCTATTGCTGCCATTTTGGTTTTTCTTTTCTATATGTCGTACCTTTTTTCTGTATATTTTTAGTTATATTCTTAGTGGTTACTTTGGCGATTATAATTAACATCCTTTTTCTTCCTTCCATATTATAACTTGATTGACATATAGCTCACATGCCATACAATTGCCCATTTAAAGTGTACAGTTAGCATCTTAACTTTATAAAAACCTAGTTTGGATTAATACCTACTTTGTTCAATAGTACACAAAACTCTGCTCCTATACATTTTCATCCCTCACCTTTGTTATTACTGTCACAAATTACATCTTAGTACATTGGTGCCTATTAACATAAATTTATAAGTACTGTTTAAGCAATTGTATTTTAAATAATATCAGAAAGGAGGTACAAAGCAAAACTACAATACTAGATTTGTATTTACATACATAATTATTTTTCCAGTGTTATTTATTTCTTCATATGACTTTGTGTTGCTGTTGAGTATCCTTTCATTTCATTCTGTAAGACTTTCTTTAGCACATTTTATAGGATAAGTCTAATTGTAACAAATTCTCTCAGCTTTTGTTTATCTGGAAATGTCTTCATTTTACCCTCATTTTTGAAGGATTATTTTGTTAGATCTAGAATTCTCAATTGACAGGGTTTTCCTTTCATCACTTTGAATAAGTCACCCCATAATTTCTGATTTATATGGTTTCTGATAAATAATCAGAGGCAATGCAAGTGTCCATTGATGAATGAATGGGTAAACATAATGTGGTATATACATACAATGGAATATTATTCAGCCTTTAAACAGGAAGGGGATTCTAACACGTGCCAGAACATGGATGAAGATTGAGGACATTATACTAAGTGAAATAAGTCTGTCACAAAAAAGATAAATATTATATGATTCCATGTATATGGGGTACTTAGAGTAGTTAAATTCATAGAGATAGAAAGTAGAACAGTGGTTGCCAGGAGTTGGGTGGTTGGAAGAATGGGGAATTATTGTTTATAGAGTTTCAGTTTTGTAAGATAAAAGACTTCTGGATATGAGTGAGTGGTGATGGCCTCACAATAGGAATGTATTTAATACCTCTGAACTGTGTGCTTAAAAATCGTTAAGATGACAAATTTTGTTATGTGTATTTTACTACAACAAAAAAAAATGGGGAAAATGCTGCCCAGGAGGCTACTCCATCCCGAGATAACTTGGGGTGAGGTGGGAAAATCAAAAGCAAGTTCCTGAGCTGATCCCTCAGGGAGCCACCAGGCAGGTCAAAATGCAAAACTACAACTCTTTGAAAACAAGGTCTGCATTGCCTCCTTTGGCAACTGTAAGCCCACAGTTCCATGGCTGTTGCTGAGTTATTGATTGGAGGATGTTTGGCAGGTAAGTAAAAATGTCATAATTCTCTCTTAATGAAACTCAGGAGCCTCTTTCTTCATAAGCACTACCCTGGTTGTTGTAAGCTGTTTTTGTTTTTGTTTTTTAATTTCAGAATTCCAAAAATGTTGATTCTAACAGTTTTTTCCTAAACATTGCATTAGTAAAAGGATAAACCCTTGGCTTTCCCTACTCCTCCATTTTTAGTGACATCGCTCTCTGGAGTTTGCTTTTCTTTCTTACTAATGTGGAAATTTGTTAAAGGATTTCTAAGCCAATTAGTTACAGGATTACAATTTATATTTTTAAAAGATTCCTCTCAGGGTGCCAGGGTGGTTCAGATGGTTAAGTGTCTGCCTTTGGCTAAGGTCATGATCCCTGGGCCCTGGGATCTAGCCCCACATGGGCCTCCCTACTCAGTAGGGAGTCTGCTTCTCCCTCTCCCTTTGCCCCTGCCCCTGCTCATGCTCTCTCTCTCTCTCTCTCTCCCAAATGAGTAAATTTTAAAAAATCTTTAAAAGACTTTTCTTAAAAAAATAAGATTCTATGCTCTTTGAAGAATGGATTGTAAAGAGGTAAGAGTGGAACAAAGGACACTAGTTAGGACGCTTAAGTGGTAGTTCATCCAATTATGGGTTTGTCTAGGATAGATTGGATTGGTAGTAAACTTTTTTTAAAAAATGGGCGATTCTTCAGTCAGAATGGCCAAAATTAACAACTCAGGAAACAACAGGTGTTGGTAAAATGTACAGAAAAGGGAACCCTCTTATAATGTGGGAATGTAAGCTGGTGCAGCCACTCTTGAAAACAGTATGGAGTTTCCTCAAAAAGTTGACAATAGAGTGACTCCACAATCCAGCAACTGCACAACTAGGTATTTATCCAAAGGACACAAAAATACTGATTCAAAGGGACACATGCACCCTAATGTTTATAGCAGCAATATCCCCACTAGCCAAAATTTGGAAAGAGCCCAGATATCCATCCACACATGAATGGATAATGAAGTGGTATATATATATATATATAATGGAATATTAGCCATCAAAAAGAATGAAATCTTGCCATTTGCAATGATGTGGGTGAAACTAGAAGATATTATGCCAAGTGAAATAGGTCAGAGAAAGACAAAAACCATGATTTTATTCATATGTGGAATTTAAGAAAGAAAACACATGAACATAGGGGACTGGAAGGAAGAATAAGATAAAAACAGAAAAGGAGGCAAACCATAAGAGACTCTTAACTCTAGGAAACAAACTGAGGGTTGCTGGCAGGGAGGTGGGTGGGATGATGGGATAACTGGGCTATGGGCATTAAGGAGGGCACTTGATGTAATGAGCACTGGGTGTTATATGCAACTGATGAATCACTAAATTCTACCCCTGAAACTAATAATACACTATATGTTAACTAAATTGAATTTAAATAAAAAAAATAAAGAAAAAACTAGGTGATTCCTGGTATATTTTTGGAGATTAGCTCTAGGTAAACTCCAGGATTGCTTATGAATATATGTGGAAAGTGAGAGGACAAAAAGAATGAAGAACATACTTAGAACTTGAATAATAGTGCCATTTTACCAATGAGGGGGACTAAAAAAAAATGACAGGTTGGGGAGGTAAATATTCAATGTTACATTTGAGATGGCTTTTGACATTCAACTGGCCTTGTCAGGAAGTCAGTTGGTATAAAAATCCAGAACTCAATAGAATGATCTGAGCTGGAAGCAGATTTGGCAGTCATAAACCTATAGCTAGTAATATAAATTTGTGAAACTAGGTAAGAACTTTTAGGGAGAACATGAAATCAGAAAATAATAGGCTAGGTAAGGAGCACTGGGGCCCAATAATATTTAGGCAAGCAGAGAAGGAGCCATAAAACAACTGGGAATATATTAGTAAAGTAAGAAGAAAACCATGATTATGGTGTTACAGAAGCCAAGACAACAATGTTTCAAGAAAGAGAAAGTGGTAAACTACATTGAATGCAGTTGAGAAGTTGAGATATAATGAGGACAGAGAAATTACCATTGATATGGCAAGATGGGGTGGGGGATGTTACAAAAGACCTTGCCAAGAGCAGTGCCTTACTGAAACAGATTTAGGAGAAAATGGGAAATATGGATACAATGACTATAGAAAACTTCAAGAAATTCTGTTGTCAAGAATAGAAAAATGGAGCAATAGCTTGATCGGAATGTGAAGACATGGAATTTTTTTTTTTTTTAAATAAAGAGGATACACAAGAATATGCTTATATGCTGATAGAAATGAGACTGGTGATGTAGAAAGAGAGTACACTTATATGTGTTAGATCCTTGAGAAATCAGGGGACTGGAATCCAAAGCAAAAATAAAGGGGATGGCCTTTGATAGGAGCAAGGATACTCCATCCATTTTAATGATAATCTAATATCTATTGAGCTCTATGTACCAGGTACTACTTAAAACACCTTACACATATTCATTTAATGCAACAAGACTGTGAGGTAGAAATTTTTACTGCCCTCATTCATTTTAAATAAGAAAAAACGTTACAGCCTAGTAAGTTTAAATAGCTTAGTCAAGTTCACTAAGTCAAGTTCTAGTAAAGGGTAGAGTCATTATTTGTACCCTGGGAGTATGGCATTTGATCCCACACCCTTAACCACTATTCTATACAGTATATGGAGAAAGCTAGAGTGTGGACACAAATTAAACAGATGGTAGATTTGGTTATAAAAAGAGGAGGAAGTTCTCATCTCATTGCTTTTATTTTTCAATAATATGAAGCAAGGTCTATATCAGTATCTATAGATGTCTCCTTCCTTTTAATGCCAACATAATACTTTATCATATAGTTGTACCACAATATAGTTATTTAACTAATGAGTTCCCTATTGATGAAATTTTGTTTTCAGGTTTTTTTTTTTAAGATTTTATTTATTCATCTGACAGACAGAGATCACAAGTAGGCAGAGAGGCAGGCAAAGAGAGAGAGAGGAGGAAGCAGGCTCCCCACCAAGCAGAGAGCCCGACGTGGGGCTTGATCCCAGGACCCTGGGATCATGACCTGAGTCGAAGGCAGAGGCTTTAACCCACTGAGCCACCCAGGCGCCCCTGTTTTCAGGTTTTTGTTATTATAATGCTGCAATGAATGTTTCTGTGCATTTATCTTTGAGCATATATGTAAGTATTTCTGTATAATGGATTTCTAGAAGTAGATTTTCTAGATCTTCTCCATTAAAATTTTAATAGATATGGCCAAATTATCTGCTCAAAAGATTACCCTTATTTATACTCCTATCCAAAGTATATGGAAGTGTTTATTTTCCATACCCTTGGAAACATTTCTTGTTATCAATCTTTATAATATTTGATACTCTCATAGGTTGCAAAAAGAACACCTAGTGCTGAGGTCTTGGTTTCTAAATACTGTTTTTCCAATCAAATAAATTAGGGCTCCATGTAGAAATGGTTGATCCCAGCACTGGGTTAGGAAAAATAAGATTAATCTGGTACAACATGTGGTGCCAGAAAGTAAGGAAGCAGTCAAATAATAAGGACCTGTCAAAATGACATAGAAGCTCTCAATGGCCAAGGTGGAAACAATCTGAACAAAATAATGGTAGTATTAGGTTATAAGTCAGAACAAAATAAACATCCATCTAGGAATGCATCTATTATAAATGAGTAAATAAGTGGGGGAGATGGGATATCTTCCTTATAGAATTTCAATTAATACATATAGAAGGAATGAAAGAATTAAAAAAAAATCAACATTAGGTAAACAGTAATAACTGTCACTATCAAGAACAATTGATGAATGCTAAAATTAGTGAGCAAAAGTATGATGAGAAACGGTATTTGAATAGTCTCAAGACATTTATTAATTATAAATAGGAAAACAGTAACTTTATAGTGAAGCTTACCAAACACTACCTTAACCAAATGATCAAGGTTAATATCACTAGTAATAAGACATATCAGCATTAGCTATCATCTGATATGATGCACTACAGAGGACAAACAATGGGGAGGAGTTAAGATGACAGAGGAGTAGGGGACCCTAAGTTCATCTTGTCCCTGGAATTCACCTAGATAGTTGTCAAATCATTCTAAACACCTGCAAAATCAACTGGATTTGAGAAAAAAAATGCTACAATTCCACAAATAGAAAAGTGACCACCTTTTGGAAGGTAGGAGATGTGGAGACTTGAATCTGGGGTGATCTGTCAGAAGACACTGTGGAGGGGAGGGAGCCAGCTTAAGGAGGTTACCACAAAGTAGCATAAACAGTGGAGTGCAAAATTGGAATTTTAGAAGTCTGCTGTGGGGGCGGCGGGGTGAGGGGGAGGACATCCCTGGCTTAAAGGTGCTCAGGTGGTGAAGCAGGATGTAATCCCAGGTCTGACAGTGTGGTCTTAGGAGTCCCAGGGTCACAAGAAGAACAGGGGTGCCCAAGTGCAACAGTTTCCAGGCATCAGAGCAGGGAAGCTGGCTGAAAACCATGAGTCTAGGTGCAGGCTTTCTGCTTCGTGTTGCCATAAAATGAGAACTGCTGCATGGTCATGTGACTGTTTTCCTGGCAGGGGCCTTACAAAAGGCAGAAGCCTGATGAGACCCCCAGCTTCCCCCAGGAAGAACAGTGCAGGTGTGTGCTGCAGGAGTCCATGAAATTTGGTCTTGAAATTCAGTTGTGTGCCTGAGATAAAAATGCTCGGTCACAGGCTGGGTGAACACAGAGTTAGGATGGAAACTGAGGAGACAAGAGTGATTGCTTTTCTATGAGGGCTCACTGAAGAGTAGGGGGCACGAACTTTTACCTCTGGGACTACAGAGCAGGATGCAGCCATTTTCATCCCCCATATCAGTGCTGAAAATCTTCAGGGAGCAAAACAGTGCCACATAGTGGAATCCAGAGCTGCTTACACTTAGCCCAGCCTGCTGGAAAAAGCAATGCCACCTGAGAATCAGTGGATCAGGTGCCTACACCAGAAGACCAATAGGAACAACTGGCTAACACCAAGTCTACTGATCATAGAAAACTGCAAAGCCTCAGCTCTTAGGGAAAACAGTATACAGCATTCGTGGTTTTCTTTATTCTTTCATCTTTCATTATTATTTTTTCAGCAATTTTCTTATTTTTCCAATTCTTTTTTAATTTTTAATTTTTATTTATGTATATTATAAATTTTAATTTTTTCTTTCTTTTCATTGTATTTTCCTATTTTTGAGTTTATATACGTTTTTCTTTCTTTCCTATTTGGGGATACAGTTTCTTTTAACAAGCAGACCAAAACATGCCCAGGACCTAGGACTTTTTTGCTCTGTTTCTTGTCTAATTTTACTTATTTTGTTTTCTGTTATTGTTATAACTCTCTTTTCTCTTTCTTTCTTCCATTCTTTTCTGAACAAAATGACAAAATGGAAAAATTTACTCCAAAGGAAAGAACAGGAGGTAGTACTCACTGCTAGGGATTTAATCAATATGTATATAAGTAAGAGGTTGGAAATAGAATTTAAAACAATGATTATAAGGATGCTAGTGGTGCTTGAAAAAAAGGAGAGAAGACACTAGAGAATCCCTTACTACAGAAATAAGAGAACGATAATCTAGTCAGGCCAAAATTAAAAATGCTATTACCGAGACGCAGTCCCAAATGGAGGCTTTAAAAGTAAGGATAAACAAGGCAGAAGAGAGAGTCAGTGATATAGAAGATAATGGAGAACAAGGAAGCTGAAAAAGGAGGGAAAACAACTACTGGATCAAAAAAGGAGACAGAGAACTCAGTGATTCTATAAAGCAAAACAATATCTGAATCATAAGGGTCCCAGACGATGAAGAGAGGGAGAGAGGGGCAGGTTTATTTGAGCAAATTATGGCTGAGAACTTCCCTAGTCTGGGGAAGAAAACAGGCATTCTAGTCCAGGAGGCACAAAGAACACCCCTCAAAATCAACAAAAACAGGTTAACACCTCAACATATAATAGTGAAGCTTGAAAATTTCAGTGATAAATTGAAAAACTGAAAGAAGCTCAGAACAAGAGATTCTTAACACATAACAAGGGTAGACATATAAGTCCAGCAGCAGACTTGTCCAGAGACCTGGCACCCAGAAAGGACTGGCATTCAACATGCTAAAGGGGAAAGATATGCAGCCAAGAATATTTTATCTAGCAAGGCTATCATTTAGAATATAAGAGATAGTTTCTAGGACAAGCAAAAACTAAAGAAATTAATGAAAATTTAATCAGGCCTGCAAGAAATATTTTTTTAAAGGTATTTATTTATTTATTTGACAGAGAGAGAAATCACAAGTAGGCATAAGTAGCAGAGAAGCAGGCAGATAGAGAGGGAGAAGCAGGCTCCCCACTGAGCAGAGAGCCCCATGTGGGGCTCGATCCCAGGACCCTGGGATCATGACCCGAGCTGAAGGCAAAGGCTTAACCCACTGAGCCACCCAGGCACCCCAGCCCTGCAAGAAATATTAAAGGGGAACCTTTGAGCAAAGATAGCGCTCCCAAAATAACAAAGATCGAAAAGGAACAGAGGCAATCTATAGAAACAGTGACTCTACAGGTAATACAATGGCACTAAGTTCCTATCTTTCAGTAATTACTCTGAATGTAAATGGACTAAATGCTCCAATAAAAAGGCACAGGTTATCAGAATGGATTTAAAAAAAAAGACCCATCCATATGCTGCTTTAAAAAACACTCTTTTTTGACATAAAGACACCTCCAGATTGGAAGTGAGAGGTGGAGAACCATCTATCATGCTAATGGAAATCAAAAGAAAGCTGGAGTAGCCATATCAATATCAGACAAACTAGATATTTTTTAAATTTTTATTTTTTATAAACATGTATTTTTATCCCCAGAGGTACAGGTCTGTGAATTGCCAGGTTTACACACTTCACAGCACTCACCATAGCACATACCCTCCCCAATGTCCATAACCCCACCCCCCTCTCCCAAACCCCCTCCCCCCAGCAACCCTCAGTTTGTTTTGTGAGATTAAGAGTCACTTATGGTTTGTCTCCCTCCCAATCCCATCTTGTTTCATTCATTCTTCTCCTACCCCCTTAACCCTCCATGTTGCATCTCCACTTCCTCATATCAGGGAGATCATATGATAGTAGACAAACTAGATTTTAAAACAGAGACTGTAATAAGAGATGAAGAAGGATACTATATCATAATAAAGTGGTCTATCCAATGAGAAGATCTAACAATTATAAATATTTATGCCCCAACTTGGCAGTAGACACTTATATAAAGGAATTAATGACAAAATTAAAGAAACTCATTGATAATAACACAATAATAGTAGGGGATTTTAACATCCCACTCATAGCAAAGGACAGATCATCTAAGCAGAAGATCAACCAGGAAATGGTGGCTTTGAAGAACACACTGGACCAGACGGACTTCACAGATATATTCAGAGCATTTCATTCTAAGGCAGCAGGATACACATTCTTCTCAAGTGCACCTGAAATATTCTCCAGAATAGACTACATACTGGGCCACAAATCAGATCTCAACTAGTACCAAAAAATTAGGATTAATCCATGCATATTTTCAGACCACAGTGTGGTCAGGAAAAGTGAATTGGCACAAATCGGAGGGGGAAACTATGAGAGACTGGACTCTGAGAAACAATCTGAGGGTTTGTGGGGGATGGGAGGAATGGGTGAGCCTGGTGTTTGGTATTAAGGAGGGCATATATTGCATGGGGCAATGGGTATTGTACATAAACAATGAATCTTGGAACACTGCATCAAAGACTAATGGTATGTTTTATGGTGATATAACACAATTTAAAAAAGCAAAAAAAAAAAGGATGAATGAAGAAGTGGTATAGACATATAGATAGATATAGAGAGATATATAGATATTATAATGGAACATTATTTAGCCATAAAAATGATAGAATCCTGCTGTCTATGACAACATGGATAAATCTGGAGGACATTATGCTAGATAATATAAGCCAGACAGAGAAAGACAAATACTATATGATCTCCTTTATATGTGGGATCTCAAAAAACTTTGAAAACCAAACTCATAGAAAAGGGGATCAGATTTGTGGTTACCAGAGGCAGGGGGGTGGGGGGAAGAGAATTGGGGGAAAGGTGGTCAAAAGATAAAAACTTCCAGTTATAATGTAAATAAGTAGTGGGGATTTAATGTAGAGTGTAACAACTATGGATAAAACACTTCTATAATACATGTGAAAGTTGTTAAGAGGGTAAATCCCAAGCGTTATCATCACAAGGAAAAACAATTTGGTTTTTTTTTTTTTTTTGCTTTCTCTTTTTATTCTATCTCTATGAAATGACAGATGCTAATTAAATTTATAAGTGATCATTTAACACTATATATAAACCAAATTGTATGCTGTATATCTTAAATGTATACAGTGATATATGTCAGTTATATCTCAATAAAACTTAGGGGGGAAAAAAGAAAATTTGAACAGATCCATAACCAGCAAAGAAATTATATCAGTAATCCAAAATCTCCCAAGAAAAAAAAGTCCAGGGCCAGATGGCTTTCCAGGGAAATTCTACCAAATAGTTAAAGAAGAATTAATACCTATTCCTCTCAAATTGTTCCAAAAAATAGAAATGGAACAAAACCTTTTTTTTAAATTTTTTTTATTTTTTATTTTTTATAAACATATATTTTTTATCCCCAGGGGTACAGGTCTGTGAATCGCCAGGTTTACACACTTCACAGCACTCACCAAAGCACATATCCTCCCCAGTGTCCATAATCCCACCCCCTTCTCCCAAACCCCCTCCCCCCAGCAACCCTCAGTTTGTTTTGTGAGATTAAGAGTCACCTATGGTTTGTCTCCCTTCCAATCCCATCTTGTTTCATTGATTCTTCTCCTACCCACTTAAGCCCCCATGTTGCATCACCACTTCCTCATATCAGGGAGATCATATGATAGTTGTCTTTCTCTGCTTGACTTATTTCGCTAAGCATGATACGCTCTAGTTCCATCCATGTTGTCGCAAATGGCAAGATTTCATTTCTTTTGATGGCTGCATAGTATTCCATTGTGTATATATACCACATCTTCTTGATCCATTCATCTGTTGATGGACATCTAGGTTCTTTCCATAGTTTGGCTATTGTGGACATTGCTGCTATAAACATTCGGGTGCACGTGCCCCTTTGGATCACTACGTTTGTATCTTTAGGGTAAATAGCCAATAGTGCAATTGCTGGGTCATAGGGCAGTTCTATTTTCAACATTTTGAGGAACCTCCATGGAACAAAAACTTCTAAATTCCTTCTATGAGGCCAGCCTTATCTTGATTCCAAAACCAAATATCCCCCTATAAAGGAGAATTACAGGCCATTATCCCTGATGAACATGGATGCAAAAATTCTCACCAAAATACTAGCCAATAGGACCTAACAGTACATTAAAACGATTATTCACCACAACCAAGTGGGATTTATTCCTGGTTGCAAGCATGATTCAAAATCCACAAATGAATCAATGTGATGCGCCACATTAACAAAAGAAAGGACAAGAACTGTATGATCCTCTTACTAGATACAGAAAAAGCATCTGACAAAATACAACATCCTTTCTTGATTAAAACTCTCCACAGTACAGGAATAGAAGGAATATACTTCAATATCTTAAAAGCCATATATTGAAAACCCACAGTGAATATCTTCCTCAGTGGGGAAAAACTAAGAGCTTTTCCCCTAAGGTCAGGAACATGAGAGGGATGTCCACTCTCACCATTGTTCTTCAACACAGGGCTGGAATTAATAGCTTTAGCAATCAGACAACAAAAAGAAATAAAAGGCATAAAAATCGGCAAAGAAGTCAAATTCACTCTTCGCAGATGACATGATTCTCTATGTAGAAAATGCAAAGGACTCCACCAAAAAATCGCCAGAATGGATACAGGTATTCAGCAAAGTCACAGGATATAAAATCAATGCACACAAGTCAGTTGCATTTCAATACACTAACAATGAGGCAGAAGAAAGAGAAATCAAGGAGTGGATCCAATTTACAATTGCACCAAAACCCCTAAGATACCTAGGAATAAACCTAGCCAAAGAAGTAAAAGACCTGTACTTTAAAAACTATAGAACAATTATGAATGAAATTGAGGAAGACAAAGAAATGGGAAAACATTCCATGCTCATGGATTTTAAGAATATTGTTAAAAGGTTTATGCAACCCAAAGCAATCTACATATTCAATTCAATCCCTATCAAAATACAATCAACATTTTTCACAGAGCTGCAATAAACAATCCTAAAATTTGTATGGAACCAGAAAAGATCCCATATAGCCAAAGGAATGTTGTAAAAGGAAAGGAAACCTGGAGGCATCACAATTCTGGACTTCATGCTGTAATACAAAGTTGTAAAATTATCAAGACAGTATGGTACTGGTATAAAAACAGACAAATACATCAAGGAACAGACTACAGAACCCAGAAATGGACCCTCAACTCTATTGCCAATTAACCTTCAACAAAGCAGGAAAGAATATCCAATGGAAAAAAAGACAGTCTCTTCAACAAACGGTGTTGGGAAAACTGGACAGCCACAAGTAGAAGAATGAAACTGGACCACTTCCTTAAACCATACACAAAAATAAACTCAAAATGGGTGAAAGACCTAACTATGAATTCATCAAAATCCTAAAGGAGAACACAGGCAGCAACATTTTTAAAAAAATCTCAGCTGCTAAGTTCTTGCTAGACAGGTCTCCAGAGGTAAGGGATAAAAAAGCAAAAATGAACTACTGGGGCTTCACCAAGATAAACAGTTTTCGCACAGCAAAGGAAAGAGTCAACAAAACTAAAAGTCAATCTACCGAATGGGAGAAGATATTTGCAAATATCTTATCAGATAAAGGACTCATGTCCAAAATCCATAGAGACCTTACCAAACTCAACACCCAAAAAACAAATAATCCAGTCAAGAACTGGGCAGAAGACATGACCAGACATTTTTCCAAAGATACAAAAATGGCCAACAGACACATGAAAAAATGCTCAACGTCACTAGGCATCAGGGAAATATAAATCAAAACCACACACCTGTGTCTCACCTGTGAAGTGAGATACCACCTTACACCTGTCAGAATAGCTAAAATTAACAACTCAGGAAAAAACATTCTGGTGAAGATGCAGAAAATGGGGAACTCTCTTACACTGTTGGTAGGCATACAAACTGGTGCAGCCACTGCTGAAAACAGTATGGAGTTTCCCCAAAAGTTAAAAGTAGAGCTACTCTACAACTCAGCAACTGTACTACTAGGTATTTATCCAAAGGATACATAGTGATTTAATGGGGCACATGCATCCAAATGTTTATAGCAGCAATGTCCCAAATAGTCAAAATTTGGGAAGAGCCCAGATGTCCAATGGCAGATGAATGGATGAAGTGGTATAAATGTAGTACTACTCAGCCATCCAAGAGAGAAATCTTGCCATTTGCAATGACATGGATGGAACTAGAGGGTATTATGCTAAGTGAAGTCAGTCAGTCAGTGAAAGACAAATACCATATGATCTCACTCATATGTGGAAATGAAGAAACAAAATGGATGAACATAGGGGAAGGGAAGGAAAAATAAAGTAATATGAAAATGGAGAGGTTGAGAGGAAGGCAAACCATAAGAGATGCTGAACTCTAGGAAACAAACTGAAGTTTGCAGGAGGGGAGGTGGGTTGGGGGATGAGGTAATGGGGTGATGGGCATTAAGAAGGGCAGTTGATGTAATGACAACTGGGTGTTCTATGCAACTGAGGAATCACTAAATTCCACCTTTGAAACTCTTAATAAAAGGGGGGGGGCACATCACTTCTCTGGTATTCTTAACAAAAACACATAACCTCACTCAGATCACAGGCAATCATCAGACAAACCCTAATTAGGGACATTCTACAAAATAAATGCAGTAAGTAATAAATGCAATGTGGGATACTGGAGTTGAACCTGGATCATTAAAAGACGTTAGTAGAACCAGTAGTAAAAATCAAATAAGGTCTATAAATTAGTTAGTAGTACTGTAGTGATATTATTTTCCTGCTTTTTGATAATTACACTGTGGTTATATAAGGTGTTAATATTAAGAGAGGCTGAGAGGCGCCTGGGTGGCTCAGTGGGTTAAGCCTCTGCCTTCGGCTCAGGTCATGGTCTCAGGGTCCTGGGATCGAGCCCCGCATGGGACTCTCTGCTTGTCAGGGAGTCTGCATCTCCCTCTCTCTCTGCTTGCCTCTCTGCCTACTTTGTCTGTCAAACAAATAAATAAAATCTTTAAAAAAAAATTAAGAGAGGCTGAGTGAAGGATATATGGTAACTCTTGCTATTTTTCTAACTTTCCTATAAATCTAATTTTTTTTTAAAAAAGAGAGTTCATTGTTCTAATTTTGATTACTATTCTGAATATTTTTAATTCGTCATTTATATTTGTTTCTATAAACTTTTTTACCCACATTTTTCTTGCATTGACTTTTGTATTTTAAGAAAATTATATATATTGCATATTAAGGAAATTATCTCCTTGTGCATGGCAAATTATTTTCTAGTTTGTCTTTTGATCTTTTTATGGTGGGTTTGTGTGTGTATATATATATGCAGATCTTTTTTTTTTTGCTATATGCAGATTTTTTAACTGATGATTTCTGTTGACCTGTGTGCAAAAAATAAGGAATAGTAGCTAAGTGGCTTTAAGTCTTCCATGTAATCAAAAGACCACAGAATAGGAACAATACTTTATGACTTCTCTCAATTAAAAATTACATTTATTTAAAAATTCACATATAGTAAAATTCATCCTTTCTGGCATATAATTCTAGTTTTGACAAATGCATACACTTAAGTAACTATAATCAAGATACAGAAACTTTCCATTATTAAAGCAAATTCCCTGTGCTACCATTTTGTAATCAGTCTGCCATTTTTAACCCCTGACATCCACTGATTTGTTCTCTGTTCCTATAGTTTTGCCTTTTCCAGAATATCATAAATGGAATCAAACTGCAAGTAGCCTTTTGAGTTTGGCTTCTTTTACTTAGCAAAATGTATTTGAGATTCATCCAAGTTGTTGTATGTATCACAGTTCATCATAGTTTTTATTGCTGAGCAGGATGCTGTTTTATGGATATACCACAGTTTGTTTATGCACCAGTTGAGGGACATCCTCCATTGATATTTTCCTCTATTGTTAGTGATCTGCAGGTCTAGCAAAGGGCGGAGGCGAGATATTCCACTCAACAGAACTAAGTTTGTTCTGAAAAGTCCAGCTTAGAAGTATGTCCCTGGGTAACATGTGCAAGAGGTTGTATCAGGATAACTTAACTTCTTCCTTTTACACTGTATTTAAAATTGAAGAGTTAATCCTAAATGAGCACTGTATCAAAGGAATAGGAGTTTGTCCTGAGTATAGTTAGATGATATCCTCAGAGCAGGCCTGACAAGTATTCTGGAAGCCAAGTCATTTGTAGAGTAGTAAAAAAAAAATTTTAATTAAAAAAAACCTGAAAAAAAAGTAAAAATTGCCCCAAATCATACCACTTTAAAAATTTTATAAAGCAAAAAGTCCCCTTTCAGTTTTTCTAATCTCACTTCTAAAAGGTTTACAATTTGGTATGTATATTTCCCCGCTTTTCCTACATTTATTCAGAAATACCTATATACACATGTATCGTACATATACAAATGCTTTTGTTTACAAAATGCATTCACATTATACCATTTCTTGCTTTTTAAATTAATACAAAATTCTGCATATCATACAGATCAGAATGTATTCACAGATATATCCCATTATTTTAATGGATGCATAGTATTCCACTAAATGAATGTGTCATGATTTATTTATTCATTTTCCTATTGATGGACAGTTGGGTTTTATCCAATTCCTTTTTTTCATGACTTTGAGATATAATTCATAAAAAATCACCTATTTAATGTATACAATTCATTATTTATAATATATTCATAGACTTGTACAATTTTCACCACAATCAATTTCAGAACATTTTAATCAACCTCTAAAAAAACCTCATACAATTCAGCTATCACCACCAGCCCTGAGCAACCACTAATCCACTCTCTGTCTTTACATATTTACCAATTCTAGTCACTTCATATAAATGGAATCACATATAGTCTTTTGTGACTGGCTTCTTTCATTTAGCATGCTTTCAGGGTTCTTCATGTTTGTAGCATAAATTAGAATATGAACACTTTTTTGGAAGAGAATGCAAAGAATTTGTATTAATTCTTTTTTAATGTTTGCTAGAATTTATCTGAGAAGCCATTTGAGCCTAGGTTTTTTCTTGTGGGTATTTTTAAGAGTTATTAATTAATCTCTTTGTTATACATATTTTCAGATTTTGTTTTCTATTGGTTCCAGTAGTTTTGTGTTTCGAGGAAATTTTCCATTTCATCTAAGTTATTTATTGTTATATACTTGTTTATAGGGTCCCTTCATAATATTTTTTATTTCTAGAAGGTTGGTAGTAACATTCCCTCCTTCACTTCTGATTCCAGTAATTTCCGTCTTCTTTTCTCCCTGGTTAATCTAACAAAATGTTTGTCACTTTTGTTAATCTTCTTTTATAGAACCAACTATTAGTTCCATTGACATTCTCTACTGTTTTTGTATTCTCTGTCATTTATTTATCTGATCTTTTTTAAAATTTTCTTCCTTCTGCTTACTCTAAATTTAGTCTGCTCTTTACCCAGTGTCTTAGGCATAAAATGGGATTATCGATATGTGATTATTCTTCTTATTAAATATAGGCATTAGTATTAGTATTTATAAATTATCCCCCAAGCATTACTTTAGTTGCATCCCATGTTTGGTATGTCATGTCTTCATTTTCATTCATCTCAAAGGATTTCCCAATTTTCCTTGTGATTTTTTTATTTGACCCATTGGTCATTTAAAAGTATGTCCAATTCATGTTTCTGAGTTCCTCAACTTTCTGTTATTGATTTCTAATTCCATTCCATGGAGTCAGAAACATACTTTGCATTAAATTAAATTTACTGAGGTTTGTTTTATGGTCTATGATATGATCTATTCTAGAGGTATTTCATATGCCCTTGAGAAGAATGTGCACTCTGTTCATGTTGGGTATAGTGTTTTATAGATCATTTTAAGGTCTAGCTCATTATGGTACTGTTCAGGTCTTCTATTTCCTTATTATCTAATTGTTCTATTATTGAAAATGGGATACTGAATACCCCAACTCTTACTGTAGACTTGTGGATTTCTCCCTTCATTTAAATCAGTTTTTAACTCGTGTATTTTGGCACTCTGTTGCTACTGCATATGTAATTTTGCTCTTTCTGATGGGCTGACTCTCTTATCATTGTAAGATGTCACTCTTTACGTCTAATGACATTTTTTGTTTTAAAGTCTATTACATATTAGTACAGCTGCTCCAGCTTGCTTACAGTTGCCATCTGATACTTCTTTCTATCCTTTTACCTTCAATCTGTTTTTATCCTTTTTTTAAAGATTTTATTTATTTATTTATTTGACAGAGAAAGAGATAGCGAGAGGGGGAACACCGGTAGGGGGAGTGGGAGAGGGAGAAGCAGGCTTCCCGCTGAGCAGGGAGCCTGATGTGGGGCTCAATGCCAAAACCCTGGGATCATGACCTGAGCCAAAGGCAGACACTTAACAGCTGAGCCACCCAGGTGCCTCGTTTGTATCTCTGAATATGAAGTGTGACTTCAACAAATAGCCTAGAGGTAAATCTTGCTTGTTTTTCCAGTCTAACACTCTCTTTGACTGGACTGTTTAATCCATTCATATTTATTGTTACTATTAATATAGGTGGACTTAAGACTGCCATTTTACTATTTGTTTCCTATGTGTCTCTGGGGTTTTTTTTGGTCTTTGTTCCTCTATTCATCCTTTTGCATTGAATATTTTCTAATGAAAGGTTGAAATTTCTTTAATAATATTTTTACTACATATTTTCAGGTAGTTTCATAGTGGTTGCTCTAGGGTTTACCATACAAATCTTAACTGAATTGACTTCAGATATACAGAAACTTAACTCCAATGATATAAACACCTTATTCCTATATGAACCTATTTCTTTCCCCCACTTTATTGTACTATTATTGTTATACATATTATTTCTACACATTATTAACCCAATATACTGTTATAATTATTACTGATACAATTTTATGTCTTTTAAAGAAGCTCAGAGAAGAAAGAAAAGCAAATAAATATTTGATGCTTTTTTATATTTACTTTCTTAATTCCCATTTCTTTTTCTCTTCACTTGCTCCTGTAGATCTGAGTTACCATCTGGAGTCATTTCTATAGTCCAATACAGCTTTGCCTCATCCACCTCCTATGGCCTGTTATTGGCAAATATATTGCAGTTTTATATGTTATAAACCCAACACTGCAACTATGTACATATTGTTTTACAAAATTACTTTTTCAATCAAGTAAGAGAAGAAAAATGCATTTAGACTATCTCATGTAATTACCTTTACCCATGCTACTTTTCTATATGGGTAGATTTAAATTATTATCTGAGGTCAATGCTTTCCACCTGAAGATCTTCCTTTAGTATTTCCTGTGAAGTCAGGTCTGCCAGCAACAACAGCTTATGATATGTGGGAAGACTTACATTTTATCTTCATTCTTTAAAACACAGCTCTATTGGATACAGGGTTCTATAATGACAGTTGGTTTCTCTGAGCACTTTGAATAAGTTATTCAACTGCCACCTCCATTGTTTCTGATGGGAAGTCAGCTGTTAATCTGACTGGTGTTCGTTCTCTTGTAAGTAATGATTCATTTTTCTCCTGTTACTTTCAAGAGTTTCTCTTCGTCATTGACTGTTAGCATTTTTATTATGATGTGTCTGTGGACTTCTTCTTTATCCTACTTGGGGTGTGTTGAAATTCTTGGATGTGTAGGTAATGCTTCTCATCAAATTTGGGACATTTATATCCATTATTTATTGGAATATTTTCTCTGCTTCTTTCTCTTCTCTTTTTCTGGTCCTTTCATTACAGGTATGTTGGAGTGATTAATGGTCCTACTCTCTGTTCAACCTTCATTTTTTTTTCTTCCTGTTCTTCAGCCAAAATAATATCATCTCACTTAATACTTATAACCCGGTGAGGTAAGTAATATTATTATCCTCATTTAATAGATGAGAAAACTGAGGCTCAGATAAAGTGACTTGCCAAGGTCATGAAGTGATAAGTGTGGCTGTGAAGTTCAAACACAGGTCTGATTCCAAAGTTTGTACTACATCCTCTATATCATATTTTCTTGCTATTCGCCAGCAACTACAAGCACACAACTGAGGGATTTGGGAATGGGTGGCTCTCTTCTAGAGACTGCTTTCTTCCCATCCTCCTTTAGGGTAAATTCATATACCTAATGGTAAATTCATATACCTAATATATAACATATATTAAATAGTCATTCAATGTTTATTGCTTTGAATTCAATGATTACTCAATGGTAGCTAGCTTAAATGACTATGAGAACATCAATATTTTGATCTAAAATTAGAAAAATATATAGCTTTTTGAAGACACTGGTAACTTTATGGGGAAGCATTCATTAAATATGTGGACTGATTTATGAAAATACATATTGTCACTGCTGATAGTTCCCACTCAACAGCATTTGTTGATGTTTAGGCCTGGGGTCTTAGTCCTTTATTTACTAGGTGGTTATAATTAGGGATAATAGGGAGCTCTAGTAAATAAGTATTTCAACATTTAATTAGTTTTTTGGTTCTGCATATAGGAGGAGATCTTAGAAAGAATGTTATATTTATGGACAAATACTGAAGACCCCAGATAAATCATAAAGATTTAAAAAAAATCCTTAGAAATAATCATTTGTAATTTATCCTGAGAAAATGATACTTTTTGTATCCTATATTTCATACTTGGCATGTCTGTCCTATATAGTCTTTGATTATAAAAAGTGTTTTCTACCAATTCATCCTGAAACTGAGAGGGATTATCTTAATTTTTCTCTCCCTCAGTTTCTCTTCTTCAAATCCAAACTCTATCTATACACAAATACTAGATCCAAGATTCTGATGCAAGGAAGACCTCCTGGGACTCACCATCTATATATCTTTTAGCTACCACTGATTTCTGTCATGTTATCTGTAGCAGATGATATGAGAGAAGCAGCCTGGAGATCTGACCGTTGCTTTTTGTTCTTTCCAAATTCTATCACCAATATTTTCCCACGTAGTTTATATCCATTTACTAGATATAATGCTTGCCTTGCTATCTCCTTACCTAAAAGAGAATGAAAAAAATATCAATTTACATAGGGCTTAATAATTCAATTCTATTCCAAGTCTAGTTTATTTTGTTTTGCCTTAGAGTTAAATACAGGCTATAAGGCTATATAGTTATTTAATTTTATTCTCTTTTCTATATTTTCAAATCTGTATAACTCAGCAAGATTAAACTAATGGCTAAGAATAATGACAATAAAAACTTAAAATGGATGTATGAGAGTGCCTCCTAATTCAAAGATAAGGTTAAAGAAATAAGAACGTAGTGTGCCAAAGAAAGCTAAGCTAAGCTATAAATAATAATATATGAACCTCTTAGATAACAGATTACAGGTGTTGTGATAATGAAATCATTTTCAAAATAGATGACATGAATAAAAGATGTTATCATGTTAACATTTTGTTACTTTTTTCTTTTGATGGAAGAGTGGGAATCCTCATTAGGATAAGTAAGTTTAAGAATTCTTACACCCAGGGGCACCTGGGTGGCTCAGTGGGTTGGGCCTCTGCCTTCGGCTCAGGTCATGATCTCAGGATCCTGAGATCAAGCCCCGCATCAGGCTCTCTGCTCCGTGGGAGGCCTGCCTCTCCCTCTCTCTCTCTGTCTGCCTCTCTGACTACTTGTGATCTCTGTCAAAAAAAAATAAATAAAATATTAAAAAAAAAAAAAGAATTCTTCACCCTGGGGCGCCTGGGTAGCTCAGTGGGTTAAGGCTCTGCCTTCAGCTAAGGTCATGATCTCAGGGCCCTGGGATTGAGCCCTGCATCGGGCTCTCTGCCCAGCAGGGAGCCTGCTTCCCCCTCTCTCTCTCTGTCTGCCTCTCTGCCTACTTGTGATCTCTCTCTCTGTGTCAAATAAATAAATAAAATCTTTAAAAAAAAGAATTCTTACACCCACATGGATGCCTGAGGTACGGGAGTATACAGTATATAGCAGGGGTTTTCAATTTATGGGCCTCAGAGCCTGGATGTGGGAAATTTGGAAGTGGAATTATTGCCCAGAGTCTGTGAAATCACAGGCAAATAAGCAATGTCTTTAGACTAAACCAATTTATGTCCCACATATGTATATACTGAGAATTTTCAAATGTGAAACTGCTGTTACTAGTAAAAAACTATTTACTTTAAAGTACTTAGTTTATAAAATCTTTTTATTATATATTTTTTCAATTAATGGGTCATAGTAACCTGAGACCAATAAAATATATTTAAGTTTAAAAAGGGCCCTCATACCTGAAAAGACTGAAAACTGCTAGTATAGAAGACCCACAAACCTCCAACATGATAGGAAAGATAATATAAGAATGTATGAAAAAAGTGGAGGGGAGTTTTGATACTGCTTACATGTAAAAGCACTTGCCTATACATGGACAACTGGGCTGTTTATAAGTAATGATAGTTTAGGGATAATGAAAGGTGTAGCTCCTCCCCAGATTCCACCAAAATAAACAGTCTGGTCTGTTATAGAAAATGAAATTCCTCTATCATTATTCTCTTTTAATTAGAATACTGAAGTCATGTATTAAGATAGAAACAATTGTTAAAATAATTTAACATCATTCACTAGTTGATTATGAATTACTAGTGAATTAGCACGTTAACTTATAGTCTCTTAGTCTCAAAGGAATAGGGCATAAGGCAAGTACAAGTATGCTGACCAGAATACCAATATATTAATAAGTACTATAACTTGAACTAGAAATACTGTCATCAGCAAAGGGAAGGTACATTTTGATAGAAGGAAGTGCCAAGACTAGGGAAAACTGAGGACAATGGGATACAGTGGCCAGTCACGTATTGTCAATGGAGGAGAGGAAGCACAGAAGGGAGGATAGAGGAACACTGAAAACACATTTCCCTTACTTCTCTTTCCTTCTTCCCATGTGCTTCTTCAAGCACATACTTCTTATATACTATGGAGAAATCAAAGGGCTAGATTTAAACTAGAGGGGGTATAAATAATCTCCAATGAACTGATGCTACAATTAATTGTCCAGATAAGGCTACTTACTGGGAAAGGTGATAAAAGCCTGCCCCCTCATTCGTCCAGTCATCATTCGGAATTGAATTGGTGGTCCTTTTTTCTCCTGGAACCGAGCGAACAGTGAGACAAGATCTCTTTCGGTCACCCGAGGGCTAAGGTTCTTCAAGTATAACACCTAATATAAACCGAGGATCAACAGAAATATCACATGAGGAAGGTAAGGCAACTATTTCACTTTGGTCTGAATTAGTTCCAGATAAAGATGGCAGATTGAATACATGCATCTAATTTCACTCCCTCCAGAAAACTCTCTAAAACTATAGGGACTTAAACACACACACACACACACACACACACAGACACACACACACACATCTGAAAGAACAAGGAAATGAAGCAATAGCAACAATATTCTGGAAACTGAAAAATAATTAGATAAGTGTACTAAGAAAGCTGAATCTTAAACCAGTGGTGGGGAAAGCCAGGAACCAACCCAGTACACACTTAAGAATCCTCAAACAGTTTAGATAGCTTCACGTACCTCTGGGAATGAATGTACAGGGATAAGGTTAAGATAAGGTAGGTAGGTTGAAAGTTGTTTAAAAGTCAACTAGATCTTAAATACCTTTTCCTAAAATTAGCTACTAGGTAAAGGCCAATCCCAATCCTGGTGAATAGTGGTAGCTCATTTGCTGAATATGGGGAATGCCAGACACAGATGAGGGTGTAAATACTATAACTGAACAAAAGGGGATTAAGAGAAATAATGCACACTAAATATGATGAGCCCCAAGAGAAAAGATTAAAAAAAATACTGGTTTGGCATTGGGAATTTCTCCAACAAATAGACCAGCCAGATAATTTTAAAATGAAGCTAAAAGTCAACAAGGGCTGCTCATGTGCTCAGAGCTTCCAATCTGCTTTTTGGCCCCCTACTCATAAATATGGGCACAGATTACCAGGAATCTGAGGAAAGCCTCTAATGTCAAAGAGAGAACAGAACAAACTGAAATGAAAGCAAATGGGAAAAAACATCATGCAGGGTGAAGAAAACTTCAAAAAATCATTAATAATACTCTTAAGAGAAATGAGACAATATTCTGTTAGAAATGGGATGCTATTTTTTAAAAAAATAACATTCAAGAAAACAATAAAGAGCCCTCAAATGCAATTTAAGTTCTGATCAGCTTAAAATAAATTGTTATAACTATAAGATGTTTTAAGGAAGCCCCATTGTAACCCTAAAGAAAATACCTGTGTAAGATATGCAAAATAAGAAAGGAAAAAAGCACATCACTATTAAAAAACCAATGAAACACAAGGAAGACTTCAAGAGAGGAAAAGAGGGACAAATGAGCTACAGGACAGAAAACAAATAATAAATGGGGATAGTAAGTCCTTCCCTATCAATAATTACAAGTAAGTATGTTAAACTCCCTAATCAAAGACACAGAGTGGCCAAATGAATAAAAAAAACAAGTTCCAACTATAGCTGTCTACAAGAAACTCACTTTATATTTTAAGGCCACATATAAACTGAAAATGAAAGGCTAGAGAAAGATATTCCACACAAATGATAACCAACAGAAAGCAGGGTGGCCATACTTCTATCAGACAAAATAGACTTTAAGTCAAAACTGTCACAAGAGACAAAAATGGTTATTATATAATAACAGAAGGGTCAATTCACCAAGAACATATAACAAGTATAAATTTATATGTACCCAACATCAGAGCATCTGAATATATGAAGCAAACATTGAGAGAACTGAAAGCAGAAATAGATAGCAACACAATTAATACTAGGACATTTCAATACCTCAATTCCAATAGCAGAAGGAAAACAAGAAAATTTACAAATATGTGGAAATTATATGTCATACTCTTGAACAACCAATGGGTCAAAGAAGAAATAAGAAGAGAAATTAGAAAATATCTTTAGACAAATGAAAATGAAACCACAACGTAACAATATTAATGGAATGCAGCAAGAACAGTACTAAGAGGTAATTTTATAGTCACAAATGCATACATTAAAAAATAAGATCTTAGGGGTATCTGGCTGGCATGCAACTCTTGATCTCAGGGTTTTGAGTTCAAGCACCACCTTGGGCTTTGGAGGCTACTTCAAAAAGAGGAGAGGAGAGAAGAGGGGAGGGGAGGGAAGAGAAAAAGATCTCAAATAAGCAACTCCACAACTTAAAGAACTAAAGTAAGTATCAAACTAAGCCCAAAATTAGCAGAAGGAAAGAAATAAAGGTTAAAGCAAAAATAAACAAAAGAGATTAGGAAAAAAAAACCAACTAAGATGCTGTTTTTTTAAAAAAAGATCAACAAAATTGACTGCCTTTAGCGTAACTGAGGAAAAAAAAAGACGACTCAAAATCAGAAATAAATGAGATGTTACAACTAATGCCACAGAATTAAAAAGGATTACAAGAGACTACTACCAACAACAAGAGACTACTACCAACAACTATATGCCAATAAATTGGGTAACCTAGAAGAGAAGGATAAATTCTTAGAAACATACAACATACCCAGACTAAATCATGAAGAAACAGAAAACCTAAAGAGGTTTAGAACTAGCAACAAGACTGAATTAGTACTCAAAAACCTCTCAGCAGGGCGCCTGGGTGGCTCAGTGCGTTAAAACCTCTGCCTTTGGCTCAGGTCGTGGTCCCAGGGTCCTGGGATTGAGCTCTCTGCTCTGCGGGGAGCCCACCTTTTCTCCTCTCTCTGCCTGCCTTTCTGCCTACTTGTGATCTCTGTCTGTCAAATAAATAAAATCTTTTTTAAAAAAGAGTCTCTTCGAAAACAAAAAACAAAACAAAACAAACAAACAAAAAACACCTCCCAGCAAAGAAAACCCCAGGACCAGATGGGTTCATGGGTGAATTCTACCAAACATTTAAAGAAGAATTACTGCCAACCCTTCTCAAACTCTTCCAAAAAACTGAAGAGGAGAGAACATTCCCAAACTAACTTTATGAGGCCAGCATTACCCTGATACCAAAAGGGAAAAAATGACACTATGAGAAAACTACTGGCCAATATCCCTGATGAATACAGGTGCAAAAATTCTCAACAGAAAAGCAGTAAAATGAATTCAAAAGCACATTAAAAGGATCATATACCATGACCAAGTGAATTATCTCTGAGATGCAAGGATGGTTCCACATAAAAAAATCAGTGTGATATGCCACATTACAGAAGAAAAGATAAAAATCACATGGTCATCTTAACAGATGCAGACAAAGCACTTGACAAAATCCCAACACTCTTTCACGATAAAAATGCTTAAGAAACTAGGAATAAGAGGAATTTACCTCAACACAATACAGGGAAAATATGAAAGGCCCACAGCTAATGTCATGCTCAACAGTGAAAAACTGGAAAGCGTTCCCTCTAAGATCAGGAATAAGGCCAGGATGCCCACTCCTGTCACTTCTATTCAACTCAGTTCTAGAAGTCATGGCCAGAGCAGTTAGACAAGAAAAAAGAAATAAAAGGCATCCAAATGGGAAAGGAAGAATTAAAATCACATCTGTTTGTATATGACAAGATCCTATATGTAGAAAACCCTAAAAACTCCACAATTGTTTTAACACAAGTAAAACTAATACATTCAGTCAAGTTGTAGGATGCATACAAAAATTAGGAGCAAACAAAATCAGCAAAGTGGAAAGGCCATACACAGAATAGGAAAAAATATTTGCAGATCATATATTTGATAAAGGATTAATATCTAAAATATATAAGGGGCTCCTAACATAAAATAACCCCCCAAAACCCCCAAATAACCCAATTTTAAAAATGGGTAAAAGACCTGAAAGACCTGAATAGTCATTTCTTCAAAAAAGACATACAAATGGCTAACAGGTATATAAGATGCTGAATATCACTAATCATCAGGAACATGCAAATCAAAACCTCAATGAAATATCACTTCACACCTGTTAGGATAGCTATTAACAACAATAACAACAAAAGTAAGTGTTGGTGAGGATATGAAGAAATTTTAAACCTCGTATGCTGTTAGTGGGACTGTAAATGAGTATAACCACTGTGGAAAACAGTATGGAGTTTCCTAAAAATATTAAAAATAGAACTCAAATATAATCGAGCAATCCACTTCTGGGTATATATCCAGAAGAACTGGAATTGGGGTCTGAAAGAAATATGTGTATTCCTTTGTTCACTGCAGCATTATTTACCATAGCAAAGATATGGAAACAACCTAAACGTCCACTTACAGATGAATAGATAAAGAAAATGTGTATAAATACAATGGAATATTATTTGGCCTTAAAAAAACAAATCTTGGAAGACACTATAAATAAACCAAACACAAGAACAAATACTATATGAGAATCTGTAGAATACTAAATAGGAATTTATATCAGGCATCTAACATAATCAAACTCATAAAAGCGGAATAGAATCATATTTTCCAGTAGGCTAGGAGGAGGGGTAACTGGGGAGATGTTCATCACAGCATATAGTTTCACTTATGCAAGATGAAGAAGTCCTATACATCTACTGTACAGCATATTGCAAATAGTGTTCAATACTGTATTAGATACTTAAAATTTATTAAGAGGGTAGATCTTAGTTAAATGCTATCCAAGAAAAAGGAGGGAGGAAATTTCTAGAGGTGATGGTTAAGTTTAGGGCATTGTTTTGGTGATGGTTTAATGGTGTGCACTTATTTTCAAACTCATCAAGGTACACACATTAAATATATACAGCTTTACTGGCTGTCATATGTAAGTGATGAATCACTAAATTTTACTCTTGAAACCAACATTTCACTATATGTTAACTAACTAGAATGTAAATAAAAAGCTGGGGCACTTGGGTGGCCCAGTTGGTTAAGTGTCTGCCTTTGGCTCAGGTCATGATGCCAGGTTCCTAGCATTGAGCCCCACACTGGGCTCTGTTCTCAGTTGGGAGCCTGCTTCTCCTTTTCCTTCCCACTCATGACCTCTGTTACTATCTCTGTCTCTCTCTCTCAAATAAATAAACAAAATCTTTTAAAAAATTGATACTAAAAAACCCAACTGAACAAAAAAAAATGTACAGCTTCTTATACGTCAATTATACTTCAATTAAAAAAAAACAATGAAGGAAGTTAAGGACTTGTACACTGAAGACCACAAAACATTGCTCAAAGAAATTAAAGACACAAATAAATGCAAAATTGTCCCATATTCATGGGATGGAAGACAACACTGTTTAATTTTATACACTACCTAAAGTGATCTACAGATTTAATTCCATTCCTATCAAAATCTCAACAGTATTTTCTAGGGATAGAAAAAAAATCCTAAAATTCATGGGGAACCACAAGAGACCCCCCAAATAGCCAAAGAAATCTTGAAAAAATAACAAAACGGAGACTTCACACCTCTTAATTTCAAAACATATTACCAATCTATAATAATCAAAACAGAGAACTACTATAATGACAGTTATATAGACCACTAGAACAGAACAAAACCCAGAAATAAACCCACACATACACTGTCAACTGAGGGGCAACACACATATACAGTCAACTGAAGGGCAAGAAACACAATGGAGAAAAGATAGTTCCTTCAACAAATGGTGTTGGGAAAAGCTGGTATCCACATGCAAAAGAGTAAAACTGGACTCTTAATTTATATGACACACAAAAATCAACTCAAAATGTATTAAAGTCTTAAACATAAGTCCTAAACTCTAAAACTCCCAGAAGAAAACACAGGGGAAAAGCTTCATGACATTGCCTTGGCAATGATTTCTTGACTATTACATCAGAACCATGGGAAGCAAAAGCAAAAATAAAGTGGGACCTTTATCAACTGAAACACTTGCGTACAGCAAAGGAAACAATCAGCAAAGTGAGAAGGCAATGTACAGAATGGCACAAAATATTTAGAAACCATATATCTTATGGTTTAGAAGTTAATATCCAAAAAACAGAATTAAGTTTGGATATTTAAGAATTAAGTTTGGATATTAACTTAGAAGTTAATATCCAAAATATATAAGGAACTCTTAGAACCCAACAGCAAAAAGACAACACAATTTTTTAAAAATGGGCCCAAGAACTAAACATTTTCCCAATAAATACATGTAGGAAATAAGTTGAAAAGGATGTAGACAAATCAGGATTCTTGCACACTGCTGGCAGAATGTAAAATGGTACAGGTACTATGGAGAACATTTTAAAGGTCCTGCAAAAAAGTAAAAATGAACTACTACATGATCCAGCAATCCCACTTCCAGATACTTATCCAAAGAATTAAAATCAGAATATCAAAGAGATATCTGAATACATACATTCATTGCAAACTGTTCACAATAGCCAAAAGGTAGAGACATCCATCGTGGATGAATGGATAAAGATATGGTATACACACATACAGTGGAATATTATTCAGCCAGAAAAAAGAAATCTGGTCATATGCTACAACATGGGTAAATCTTGAGTGCACTATGTGAAGTGAGATAAGCCAGTCACAGAAGGACAAATACTACGTGATTTCACTTGTATGTGGTATCTAAAGCAGTCAAACTCATTGAAGCAAAAACAGCAGTGGTTGTCAGGGACTGGGGGAGGGGGAAATGGGAACTTGCTGTTCAATGTTTATAAAGTTCAGTCATGCAGGATGAAAAAGTTCTAGAGATTTCCTATACAACACTGTGCCTACAGTTAACAATACTCTAATGTATACTTAAGATTTTGTTACGAGGGTAGATCTCAACTTACATGTTTTATTACTATAAAAAAAGATGGAGGAAAAAATCTCTATGTGTTAGCTGGAATAAATTATATAATTTATACTTAAATGGAACTTGAGAAGAATTCAGACAGAAGCAGCACAAGCAAAGAGCCAGAAAACAGAGCCCACTTAAATAAGGTAATCACTGAAATATGAATAAATATATTAAACACTATAATAAGCAAGAGACTCTATGTGTCATAGGCTTTAGAAGCTAGGTATTTACATACTTAGCATTTAACTATACTTGTAACTTAAAGGCAAAGGCACAGATTAACTGACCTATGATTCACTTAAGTGAATTCAAGTGATCTAGAGTTTTGGCTCTGAAATACTTAAAGTAAAAGCATCATCAAATAAGATAACTATAGAAAGGAGTATGTGGAACATACTGCAAGTTTCTCACCAAGTAGGAAAGATCCATACTAAGATTGTTCCCTTTGATATGAACACTTTTAAAAAATGAAGAAGACTTCTGGTCGAGGCGGCTTGGTCACTTCTTGCTTGGGAGCATCTTCTTTGCTCCAAACACACACACACACACACACACACACACACACACACACACACACACACACATCCATCTACATGGATATAGATGTATGTATGTATTAACAACACATATATATATTCATATATATCAAGGTACGCACAACAATACAGCTAGGCTCAAAAACAAGATAAACATTTCTGTGAAACAGAAAAACATATTCAAGTGATAATACAAGATGAAACTTCCGGGCCTCATTCTGCAATATACAGTATCATTTTGTATGTTTTTGAAGTATATAAATAGTATTATATTGTATGCACTCTTTTGCAGGTATCTGTTTTAATGTTTAAAAAGGAGACTATTTTTAGGACAGTTTTAGATTTACAGAGAAACTGACAGTACATAGTACAAAGAGTTCCTGTAACTCCACACTCAGTTTCCTCCACTACTAACATCTTACATTACTATGGTGCACTGTTAAAATGAATGAATGGATATTGATAACTTATTATTAACCAAAGTCCATAGTTTATTTAGATTTCCTTAGTTTTCCCCTAATGTCCATTTTCTGTTCCACGATTCCATCCAGGGTACCAGAGTACATTTAGTTTTCCTGTGTTTTTAGGCTCCTCTTTGGTTGTGGTAGTTTCTCAGAATTTCCTTGTTTTTAAAAATCTTGACAGTTTGAGTACTGGTCAGATATTTTGTAGGATGGCCCACTACTAGGATTTTTTTTGTTGTTGTTTTTCTCACGGTTAGATTGGGGTTATGGGTTGAGAAGGAAGACCAGAGAGGAAAGTGCAGTTTGGGTCACATATCAAGCATGCATGCTATCAACATTATTAATGAGTGTTGATGCTGGCCTTGATTACCTGGCTGAGGCACTGTTTGTTAGGTTTCTACACTGCAGTATTATTCTTTTGTCTTGCCTTTCCATACTGTACTGTTTCAAAGTCACTCAAGAGCTCAAAACTAAGGAGTAGAAAGTTATGCTCCCCTAGTCTGAGATGGAGCATCTATATAAATTATTTAGAATTCTTCTGTGAGGGATATTTGCCTTCTCTCCCCCAGTTATTTGATTTACTCAATCATTTTTATTATCACTCTGGAGTCACAGCTATTTATCCTATACTTTAGGTTATAATCCAGTATTAATTTACCTAAGTTTGCTGCACAAATTGTTCCAATTTTGGTCACTAGAAACTTTCAGTTGGCTCCCGTGCTTCTTTGACATATACCCAACAATGTTTTTATGCTGGTATGTTCAGCACTTCCTACTTCCTCTCACTACAAAATGCTCAAGTTTCATCTTGTATACTTCCTGCCCCAGTTCTAGAGCCAGTCATTTCTCTGAGAAACCCTGGTTACTTTTATATATATATATATATATATATATAGAGAGAGAGAGAGAGAGAGAGAGAGAGAGAGCGCGAGCGCAAGCAGGGGAGGGGGTAGGGGGGCAGGGGCAGAAGGAGAGGGACAGGAAGAAAGAGAATCCTAAGCAGGCTCCATTTCATGACCCTGAGATCATGACCTGAGCCAAAAACCAAGAGTTGGATGCTCAACCAACTGAGCCACCCAGTTGCCACCTTGATTCCTTCATTAGAGAATGGCATTACAAACTACAATTTGGGTGCTGAAGATGCTTGTTGCTACTGGAGTATCACTTCATTTAGATCCTCTCAGCTGACAGGGAAAAAAATCATATATTTATACTAACCTGTGTGTATATACATATCGATAATTATTTTATATGTAACCATCTATATCTATGTCGATTTAAACATGATTTCATACTGATGTCTCTAACTCTAAACTACTGAATGGATCATTCCAGTTTCTTTCCTTTGCTTATCTGTAAATTCCACCAGTGAGAAACCTGGCTCCCAACACCTGCCATCCATTTACTTAATTGCTCCATCTCATAATACACATGTATCAGTATCAGGATTGCTAACCAGTACCTCCATGAGACGCAACCTTATTAACTAGGATACAGTGATTATATGCAGCTCTGTTTTTAGTCTTCTAGATTCTACATATTTCCAAAGATGCTTAAGTCAGTACCTTTCACACCCCATACCTTCACTGAAGTTGCTTCACGTATTTGTAACATAGATTCCCTTGTCAGAGTCTGCATTCTTTCCTGGGGTTCCCCTACCTCTCAAATGGTTTTTAATATTTGTGGGCACTAAGGGTCACTCTTTATACTGTACCGTTTTATGGGTTTTGACAAATGTGTATCTTGCATCCACCATTATATTATCATATAGAGTAAGTTTACTACCTTAAAAATCCCCTGTGCTTCACCTATTCTTTTTTTCCCAATCCCTTAAACTCCTGGCAACCACCGATCATTTACTATATGTTTTTGTGTTTTCTGGAATGTCATATAATTGGAATTACATAATATGTAGTCTTTTCAAACTGGTTTTCACTTATTAATATACTCATTAGTTCCTCTATGTCTTTCTGTGGTTTGCCAGATCATGTCTCTTAATTGACAAATTATATTCCACCATATAGATGCAGCACAGGTGATTGTCTCCATTCATCTACTGAAGGACATCCTGACTGCTTCCAGTTTGGAGCAATTGAGTAAAACTATTATAAACACTTGCATGCTGGTTTTTGTATAAATAATAGTTTTCAAATAAATTGGGCAAATAACTAAAAGTGTAACTTCTGGATTATATGGCAAAACAATGTTTAACTTGGTAAGACTACAAAACTGACTTCAAAGAAGTTGTACCATTTTGGATTCTCAAAAGCAATGAATGAGTTCCTGTTGCTCAGCAACCTCAATAGCCTTCGATATTGTCAGTTTTATTGTGAATTTTAGCCATTCTAATAAGTGTACGGCATCTCACTGTTGTTTTATTTTTTAATTCTCTGATGACAAATGATGATGAGCTCCTTTTCATATGCTTATTTGAGATGTATATAACTTCCTTTCTGAGATGTCTGTTCTTACATTTTGCCATTTTTTTTAAGATTTTATTTATTTGTCAGAGACAGAGGGAGAGAGAGCGAGCGAGCACAGGCAGACAGAGAGGCAGGCAGAGGCAGAGGGAGAATCAGGCTCTCCGCCGAGCAAGGAGCCTGATGTGGGACTCGATCCCAGACCCTGGGATCATGACCTGAGCCGAAGGCAGCTGCTTAACCAACTGAGCCACCCAGGCGTCCCTATTTTGCCATTTTTTAATTGAGTTGTTTTACTACTGTTGAGTTTTAGGAGGTCTTTGATTATTTTGGATACAAGTCCTTTATTAGACATGTTTTACAAATTTTTTTTCTATTCTTAGGCTTGTCTTTTGATTTTCTAAAATGTCTTTCACCTAGCAGTAGTTTATAAATTTAACAAAGTATGATTTTTCAATTTTTTTCTTTCATAAATCATGCTTTTGGTGTTGTATCTATTAAATGTATCACCAAACACAAGGTCATTTAGATTTTCTATTTTCTTCTAGAAGTGTTACAGTATTGTGTTTTACATTTGGATCTACAATCTATTTTGAGTTAATTTTTTTTTAAATAACGTTAAGATCTGTGTTTAGATTCCGATTTTGCATGTGGTAACCAGTTAGTTATTTTAGCACAACTGCCTGAAAAAACTATCTTTCCTTTATTGAATTGCCTTTGCTCCCTTGTCAAAGATTAGTCCATTATATTTGTGTGAGCTTATTTCTGGAGTCTCTATTCTATTCCATTTCTGGAGTCTCTATTCTGCTCCACTGATCTACGTATCTTTTTTTTTTTTTAACCCAAACTATCCTTTTTGATTATAGTAAATCTAAAAGTTGTGTGGTATAAGTCATCCCACTTTGTTCTTCTTCAGTATTATGTTGGGTATTGTGGGCCTTCTGTTTTTCCATACAAACTTAGAATCAGTGGTCTATATCCACAAAATAGCTTGCCAGGATTTTATTGGGATTGTGTGGAATCTACATATCTACATATTGGGAAGAACTGACATCTTAAGAATACTAGGTCTTCCAATCCATGAACATAGGATATCTCTGCATTTATTTATGATCTTCTTTAATTTTTCAGCACAGTTTTATAGTTTTGTGTGTATAGATCCTATACATATTTTGATAGATTTATAATTTAGTATTTCACTTTTTTGTGGTGCTTTCATAAAAAAGTATTGGATTTTAAATTTCAATTGTTCATTTCTTGGTAGAAAGAAAAGCAACTGGCTTTTGTATATAAACCTTGTATCCTCCAACCTTGCTACATTCCACTTATTAGTTCCAGTAGTTATTTCACATTGTTGTTATTGTTGATTCTTTGGGATTTTCTACCCAGACATATATGTCATTTGTGAAAAAAGACAACTTTATTTTCTCCTTCTCAATCTGTGTGCTTTTCCTTTTCTTATTTTACTGCATTAGCTAGCTTTTCTAGCACAATACTGAAAAGTAATAGGGAGGGGATTTATTCCTGATCAAAGGAGAAAGCACTCAGTTTCTCACCACTAAGTACAATGTTAGCTGTAGGGTTTTGTAGATATTCTTTATCAAATTGAGGATATTTTCTTCTATTCCTAGTTTGATTAGAGTTTTCTGTTATGAATGATTTTTGGATTTTGTCAAATACCTTTTCTTTATCAACTGAAATACCTATACGATTTTTCCTCTTTTGTTTGTTGATATGGTGGATAATATTAATTGATTTTCAAATGTTGAATCAGCCATAGATACCTAGAAAACTCCTACCTGATCATGGTACATAACTATTTTGATACCCTATTGGTTGTGATTTTTTAATATCTTGATTTTTTCAATCAAAATGTTTTAATCAAATATTTTTATTCTCCTAAAATTTAGGATTTTTCATCTATGATCACGATATTGGTCTATAGTTTTGCTTTATTCAATGACTTTATCTGGTTTTGGTATTACGCTAAGGTTGGTTTCATAAAATGAGTTACAAAGTGTTCCCTCTGTTTCTATTTTGTAGAAAAGATTGTAGAGAACAGATATCGTTTTGAGATTCCATTTTTCACCCCTTTCAGCATATCAATTACACTTCATTTTATAATTTTTAGTGGTTGCCTTAGAGTTTACAATATTCATTTACAACTAATCTAAGTCCACTCTGAACATTATACCATCTCACAGGTAGTACAGATAACTTGTAACAGTTATATACACTAAATACTAATTCCTCCCTTCTACTCTTATAACATTCCTGTTTTATAACATTCATTTTCCCATATGCTATAATTGCCTAACATATTGTTATTATTACTTTGAACAGTCATCTTTTAAATCACTTTAAAATGAAAAAATAAAAGATTTTATTTTACCTTCAGGTCTTCTTTCTCCTATACTCTTCTTTTCTTTGAAGAGATCTGATTTTCTGACCTATATCATTTTCCTTCTCTCTGGAAGACCTTTTTTTAAAAAAATAAATATTTCTCACAAGGCAGATTTACTGCTGACAAATTCCCTCAGTTTTTGTTTGTCTGACAAAGTATTTTTTTGTTCACTTTTGAAGGATTTTTTTTGCTGGATATAGATTTCTAGGTGGATGGGTTTTTTTTTTTCCCTTTAATACCTTAAATATTTCACTCTTCTTGCTTGCATGGTTTCTGACCAGAAATCCAGTGTAATTCTTATTGTTCCTCTATAACTAAAGTGTTTTCTCTGGGTGTTTTCGAGATCTCTTGTCTAAGTTTTCTGTGTTTGAACATGATATGCTTAGGGGTATTTGGGGGGTATTTACCCTAGATGGTTGTCTTTCCAGATCCTGAATCTGTGGTCTGGTGTCTGTCATTAATCTTGGAAAATTGTCAGCCATTCCTACTTCAACTAGTTCTTCTGTTCCTTTTCTTTATTCTCCTTCTGGTATTCCAATAGCATGTGTGTTACAGCATTTGAAATTGTCCCACAGTTCTTAGCTATTATTTTCCTTTTTTTTACAGTCTTTTTTCTCTTTGCATTTCAGTTTGGGAGGTTTTTACTGACATGTCTTCAAGCACACTGATTATTTCCTTGACCACTCCCAGTTTACTGATGAGGGTATCAAAAGTATTTCTTTTTAGTGTTGCTGATTTCTTGCATCTCCTTTTGATTCTGAGTTTCTATCTGTTTACATTACCTATCCGTTCTTGCATATTGTGTATTTTCTCTAATAGATTCTTTAGCATATTAATCACAGTTATTTTAAATTCCATATATCTTATAATTCCAAAACCTATATATCTGAGGAGTTTGGTTCTGATGGTTGCTTTATCTCTTCAGAGTGTGGTTCTTCTTTTAGCATGCCTTATGAATTTTTGGTGAAAGCTGGACATGATTTATAAGTTAAGAGGAACTAAGGTAAATAGGGCATTAGTAGAAAGTTTTGTTAATCTGGCCAGGAGTTGGCAGTGTTTAGTGTTCACTCTAGCTGTAGGTGACAGAGGTTTCAATTACTTCTAATGTCTTTGTTTATTCTCCCCCTCTTTTGGGGGGTTTCCCTAAATACTCATTAGATTCTGAGCCTTGCAAATCTTTTACCTGTAATCCATAGCTATTGCACTGAAGCCCTATTGATGTAGTGATAAAGTGTGGAGCAAGAGAAACATTCTGTAATCTCATAATTAAGTCTCAAGTCTTTTACTGTGCCTGTGATCCCAGCCTGTAACCTTCACAAGTGTTTCATAGCTTTTTTTTTTTCTCTCTCTCTTAGATGAGACAGGAAAGCTAGAGGCATCTGGAGTTGGATAATTTCCCTTCTAGCAAGCTGAAGGCTTTGGTAAAGTTCTTTCACTTGCTGGGTATCCCTCTGTTAGTCGAACCTCTGGATATATTTCAAAATGATTACTTTTTCCTTCTCTATGCCAGGAACAGGAGATTGTTTCTTGGCCCTTCCCCCTTGAGAAACCTAGTGGAGTTCCTGAAACCAAAAGTAATGCAAATGTGAAGGCCCTCATAGACTGAGGCCCCTAGAGTTTGTCAAACAATCTACATTCTGCTTCCAGAAATTTGTCAAGGTTACCACTTGTCCCTACCAGTTCATGGCGCCAGTGCTTTTTCATCCTGATAAGCCGTGATTCTCTATAATTGCCTGCCTCATCAGATTTGGGGGTTGCAGTTTACTCTGTGACTTCAGTTCTCTGATGGGTCCAAGAAAAATCATTGCTGTTTCCTTTGTTCAGCGGTTTCTCTTGTTATAAGGCATGAGTGACAACTTCCAAACACTTTACATGTTGGAGCTGAAACCAAGTAGCTTTTTTCATTCAAAATTGTTTGTGAGTTTCATGCATGTTGATACCTGTAGTTCTATTTTATTCATTTTCTATATTGTACAGTATTCTGCTTTATGAATACACCATGCTTTACCCATTCTCCTGCTGATGAACAAGAGTGTTGTTTATAAACAATGCTACAGTGAGTATCTTCATAATATCTCCTAATATGCATGTATAAGAGTTCCTCTAGGATAGAAACCTAGGAGTGGGACTGTGGCCTTTTAGTGTATGAGCATCTTCTATTTTACTAGGAATTGCCACAATGTTCATAAAAATGATTGTCTTCATTTACATTCATCCAGCAGCATATTAGAGTTCTTACTACTCCATATGTTCACCAATACTTGGCATTGTCAGGCCTTTAAAAGTATGCCAACTTCATGGATACTAAATAGGTTTACACTGTAGTTATATTCTGCATTTCTTTGATTACTAATAAGTTTTGTAGGCAATTGGCTATTCATGTTTTTCCCCTGTGAATTGCCTGTTTACATCTTCTGGTCATTTTTATTGGGTTGTTTGTATACTTCTTGTTGGTTTGTAGGGAAAGATTTCCTTAAAATGACTCAAAAAGCACAAACCATCAAATAAAATACTGATGACTTGATTACATTAAAATGAGAGACTTCTGTTTAACAAAAGACATCATAAATAATGTTAAAAAGAAAGCCACCCATTGGGTGAATATATTTGCTAAACAAACAACACATGTTTGCATCTAGAATTTAAAAATAATTTCTTGGGGCACCTCAGTGACTTAGTCGGTTAAGCATCTGACTCTTGATCTCAGTTCCGGTCTTGATCTCACAGTCCTGAGTTCAAGCCCGTGCTAAAAAAAATTTTTTTTCTGTAAATAATATGACAAACTAAACAATCAAATAATAGGCAAAGAAAAGAAACAGGCAAAACACACAAGATTACTGAAAAGCTAACAAATGTATAATTATAAGCGTAACTTCATTGCCAGTCAGAAACATGGCAAATTAAATCAATGAGATACCTTCAAACATTTTATACTGGCAAAAATAACAAGTCCAATACTAAAGAGTCTTTGCAAGAATATGAAAGAGATTCCTGAAACCCTGCTCATGGTGTTGAATACATACATACCCTATATCATAGTAATTCCACTCCTAGGAATGTAATCTAGAACGGTAATTCTTAAACTGTCACTCTTGGGCCAGTAGCATCAGCATCTCATGAGAACTTGTTGGAAATGCAAATTCTCAGGCCCTACACCAGGTCCACTTAATTAAGAAATTCTGAAGGTGGAGCCCAGCAATCTGTGCTATAACAAGCCTTCCAGGTGATTCTGGTGCATACTAGCATTTGAGAATCACGGCAATAGAACAAGATTTTTCCAACTTTTTGACTGAAATCTATCGGAAGAAATGCATTTTACATTCTGGCCCTCATACATACACCACACACACACACACACACACACAACCAAACCAAAAGCTCTTTCCAGAAACAGTAATCACCCTTACTCTCTAGAATGTACTTTGATATTTTCTATTCTATTCCATTATGTTTCATTAAAAAATTGCTTGTTGTGACCTACTAATTCCAACCTAAAGTTTGGAAAACTGTTCTAGAGAAACTCTTGTACATATACAGTAGGAGGTACATACAATGCTTGCTGCATAATTGTCTGTAATAGCAAAAATAAAAAGAAAATATCTTCAGGAGAATGCATAAATTATGGTATATTTCTACAATGGAATACTACATAGTTTCTTATATTATTAAAATAAGTTTCAAAAACATTTTATATATTGAGTTAAAAAAGCAAGTTGTAGAAGGATATGTAGAGTATGATATCATCATTTTAAAATATGTAAAACTATATGTTGCTTATTAATATATAAATATGTAGTAAAAATATAAAACATGCATCAGAATGATAAGTAACGAATTCAGGATAGTAGTTACCTCTGCAGAGGAGATCAGGAAATGGGACTGGTGAGGGATACATGGAAGTCTTCAGGTCTATCTATAAGGTTCTATTATTTTCCTAATTAAGCAAATATGGAAACTACCAAGAACTGATAAAGATGGTTGGCTAGGTATAAGGGTATTGCTGTATTATTCTCTATAACTTTTTGTATAATAGTAATATTTTATTATTAAAAAAACACAAATCAAGCTGCCCTTGAACCAACAGCAAGAATATATTAGAATTGCAATCACTCAAAGGAAACTGTTTTAATATCCCTCATCTACAATGTGTTTTATTTTTTTTTTAAATTCAGAGATAGCCAGAAGCTAACATTATTTTGTTTTGTTTTGTTTTTTAAATTAAACACAACCAAGTATATGCTCCAGGGGCTTGTGCGGCCTCTTTGAATGACATGACAATAAAGTTTTCCATTCTGGATCTAACATACACCAGTAATGTGAAATAATGATGTGATCAATAAAACAAGGATTATTTACAACTCTACTTACATATTTGTCAATTTCTCAAGATTTAAGAGATCCTGCACTTTCACTTTGCTGTTCAGTATCAGAAATTTAAAGTCATGTCATATGAAAGCCAGGTGGAGCATTCTAAAGAAAAATACTCACGTAATAACAGTAGACCCTACTCACAACCAGGTGGCCACTTATTTATTGACTAATTACAGAGGCACAATGGCTACCCGATACAGTGGTCCTATGAATATTACTTGATTTATTACTAGCCTGGGAAACTGGAAGTTACTCTTCCTTCACTTCAAGACCTCTAGTAGATGAGGACTGGGGTCTCATCAAGATTTCTTTAAAATTCTAAGGGTAGCTTAGGACCTTAGGAAACCACAAAGAACATCATAGGAAATATGCTATGTATATAGTTCGCAGAGAATTAATAGTCAAAGTCAAGGAAAAACACAATCACAGTGCCTATGTCATGATTCCTTGGTATAACCAAAGCTAATTTAAAAGTGTTAATTTAGGTAGAGGTAAAGAAAAATGAAAACAACCCATGTTTTTTTTTCTTGGTTTGGCCTATACCTTGTTTGGCTCCCCTGGATTATATGAAGAAAACATAGGAATTTTTCGGATCTCTTCCTCTGACAAACGATTTCTCTGGATCTCATCTTCTGGGACAAATTCTATTGGCTGCGTCAGCTTCTTAGGCCCAGTCCAACACTGCTCAGGTGAATTATCAATAACTTTTGCCACATGGAGACTGGGACCTTTACCCTGTGCTGCCTGTTTTCCCTTGTCCTGGAGTAATGACGGGTTCTCAGCTGTGCCACTATCTCCCACTGATGTAGCTGAGACCAGTGAGTGGGAAGCAAAGGGTTCACCTCTCATAAGTTGGAACTCTTCAAGACGTTTTTTCATTATCATCTCTTGGTAAAAACTTTCCAGGTTGTTCATGGGATCACCTTTGTTCTTCTTTTGGGGTTCATCTAGATCAAGACAAAGAGATAGGGAAGTTCTACAAAGCCTACCAACACAACCTTTGACAAATAAATAAAAATTAAATCTTGGATCTCAGACACAGAAACTTTGCTGGGGCAAGTTTGACAAATGACAATAGTATAAAGCTATTTTAATGTGGTGCATCTCAAGCAAGGCTGGAACTATGGTGAAGCAGGTGAGGCACCTCAGGTGCAAAATTTAAGGAGGGGCTCACTCTCAGATTCATGCAAGTACATGCACCTAACTGATAAAGACATTAAAAATGTAACCAGTATGGCATTATCGCACTTGACAAAATTAATTCTTAGTATCATCTACTACTAAGTTCATATTCAAATGGCTCTGATTATCTTAAAAGGTATCTTTTTATACTTGGATGTTTGATGCAAAATCTAAACCAGGCTTTGGCTGTTTCATCTTTTAAGTCTCTGATTTTAAAACAGTGCCCCGTCTTTTCCACCCCTCCAACTCATTTTTTCTCCATCTTATTGAATTATTAGAGGAACCACATCATTTGTTCAGAGAACAAATGAAATTTGACATTGTTGCTGACATTATTGTTTAACTTGATCCTCAAGTTAACTTGATACCCTCTATTTCTTACAAACTGGCAGTTAAATCTAGATCTATGCTAATACAATAGTCACTGGCCACACAAATTTATTTAAATTAATGTTTTAGATGTCAGTTCCCCAATTAAACTAGTCACATTTCAAATGCTCAATAGTCATATGTAGCTAGTAGATACCGTAATGGGCAGAATAGATAGAAACCATTTACATCATTGTGGACAGCTGCATTAAGATAGTGCTGATCTAGAGATTTGATTAGATTCAAGTTCAGTATTTTAGGCAACAATCGTCCATAGGTAGAGATGTACTCCCTATTACATCATGTCATAAGGCACATGTGTGGCCGTCTCACTTTAATGGCACTAAAGTTGATCAGCATATTCAGGTGGTATTAGTCTAATCCCTCCATTATAAAGTTTTCCCACTCAACTAATGGGTCTTGCATCCATTAATGACCATTGCTTAGATCTGTTATTTATTATAAAGCTGCAAAATGGAGGTCCCCTAATTATTTTATTTTATATTTATTAATTCTATTATTTCTTTTGATTTATTATCTGGAATTCTGTAATGAACTTACCGTCAATTATTTGGTTTCCCCATATATAGTTCATACAGGAAAGGTAGGACAAATGCTTGATTTTTTTTCCCCAGTATTTATCAACTAAAAAAGTACGGTACTTTAGAAATTTCCAATAGTGACCAATTATTATTTTTAGTATAACTGTAAAATCATTTTTATATGTTGGATGTGCTTCAATTAAATGTAATATTTATTCTTTTTAGTGGTCAAATTATCCCACTTGGGACCAATAAGTCCCTTCAAATTGGCTCCTGTGTTTTCCAGTTTTTTGGCACAGCAAGATGTCACAAGTTCATTTTGAATATTTCCTGACTCAAACCTAGATTATCTCTCCAAGGATCCCTGGCTCTTTTTAATTGGAAATAGTATTTAGAAACCACAATGTGTTGCTAGCTGTGTTCATAGCTGTTGAATTGTTTTGTTGCTTCTAGGCCTTTTCAGTGGAAAAGCTAGGAAATTCTTTTAAAAGAAAAATAAGTCATTAGTTCCTACTAGTATTTCCACTTTAAATTTAAGATTACAAGTTTTTTACTCAAATGCCTTGATTTTAGACTTGTATCTCTTTTCACATATGCTTAAAATACTGGCTCAATGATATTAACAAACTTATTTATTAGCTTTTTCCTATAACATATTTATAGAATTTTAAAATGTCAAAAAATACTAAGATAACTATTAATGATAAAACTACTAAGTACAGTTTCATACATCTTTGCAGTTATTTTTGTCCTTAAAATAATATATCAAATTAGTAATGTACAAATGTTTTAAAGTCCCTTTACACAGTTGTTTTTTCTGGATGGTTACATTACCTGCTTTATTTAAGGGTAGGTTTATTTGCTTTGGGTTATTTATGTATTTTAGGAACTGATTTTTCCCTTTTCATTATTATGCAGAACATTTATATGAGTTTAAAGTGAAAACTGTGTTACACAGTACCTTCACAGAAGTCTCACCTCCATCTCTGTCCCCTTCATCCCATTCCTTTCCTTCTCCGTTAAGTAATCATTTTTATTAGGTTTTGATATTATGTTTCCATTATTTTTTTTTTAAATATAAGCTAATAGGGGTGCACACACAACACCTATATGTGTGTATCTATATCATTCATTATTTACATCCCTTTCCTACATAAAAGGTAACTTATTATAAATACTGTTCTACAACTTACTTTTTTGCACTTAACAACATATCCTGGAGATAACATATTAACATGTAGAGCTCTTCCCCTTCCTCTTGATAGCTCCACAGTACTCTATGAGGTTTATCCAACTACTGGTTTATTCTAGTTTATTCAACTACTCCCCTCCTGAGGCACATTAGTGTTATATCCAGTCTTCTTTGTTTTTATGAATAACACCCTGACAAATAGCCTTGTGCATACATGATTTTGTATTTTTCCAGTATATTTCTGAAACAGATAACAAGAGAAGGCATTGCTGAGACAAAGGGTAAATGTGTATGTAATTTTTCCTAATATTGCTAAATTCCACTCTGTAGGAGTTGTATTATTCCTCATTTCCACCAGCAAGGTATAAGAATATTTATAGCAGGATTTCTTAAGAGCTCATAAGCATTAACCATTAAGGAACATATTGACAAATTCAACTATATTAGAATTTAAAACTTCTGTTCATTAAAAATATTATAAAGAGAAAAGTCATAGAATGGGAAAAATATCTGCAGCATAAATAACTGGTAAAGAACCATTAAGAAAAGGGGCAGACAAATGAAAAGATGCCTCATAAAAGAGGAAATATACATGGCTAATAAATACACACAAAAATGCTCAACCATACTGGAATTCAGGGAAATGCTAATTAAGAATGGGTTGGGATATTAATAGGAAACTGCCATACTGGCAAAAGATTAAAAAGAACACCAATATCACATGTCAGTGAAATTGTAAAGAAATGACACCCTTATACATTGCTGGTAGGAATGTGTACCCACAGCACGAATCACTATAACATTATCTACTGATGTTGAATATATCATAATATGACCAGTCAGCTCCATTCCTACATATATACCCTAGAGAAACTTAGGCATATGTGTACCAGGACACAATAACAATAATGTTTAGATCAGTGCTACTTATAAGTAGCCTGATACTGGCAAAAATATAAATGTCCATCTAAGAATCAATTATAAAACTGTAGTCAGTTTATATAATGAAATACTATATTCTAATGAAAGTGAACAAATTTCAGCTACATATGACCAAGTGGATAAATATTCTAATGTATACATTCAAAAATATATATTCGGTGACTATTATGACTCAGGTACTATTCTAGATTCTTGGGATATATCAGTAAATAAAACAAAGATCACTATCTTCATAGAGCTCAGTGAATTATATAGTATGTCAGAAGGTTATGAGTGCTATGGAAAAAACAGAGCAGTATAATGGGTGATTGGAAGTGCTAGGGGGTTGTAGTAGTAGTAGTTGGAATTTTAATGCTGGACTCAGTGTCTCATTAAGAAAGTGACATTTAAGAGATATGACTTAAAGAAAGTGAGGGAATCTATCATGCTGATATTAGAGTGAGAGCCCCAAAGTGAGGAATACATCTCAAAAAATTTAAAAAGTCTGAATCATGTGAGTACATATGAAATCACATATGATCACTACGTTTGTATCCTTAGAGAAAACTCAAATATTTAGAAATTAAACAACACACTTCTAAATTACTCATAGGTAAAAGAACTCACAAAGGAAATTTTAAAAATATTTTCAACTAAATGAAAAGGAAAACATAGTGTCTAAATTTATAGATGCAAATCAAACAATGTTAAGTGAGAAATTTACAGCTTTAAACAACTGTATCAGAAATGAAGAATGCTTTTAAACCAACAATCTGAGCTTCCAAACTAAGGAAACTAGAAAAAGAACAACTAAACACAAAGCCAGGAAAAAGAAGGAAATAATAAAGATTAGGGAATAAATCAGTAAAATAGAAAACAGAAAAAGAGAGAAAATCAATGAAACTAAAAGCCGATTCTTTGAAAAGTTTGGCAAAATAGCAAACCCTTAGCTAGACTAACCAAGAGAAAAGACAAAATTGACTAAAATCAAGAATTAAAGATGAGGCATCACCCCAATGTTCATAGCAGCAATGTCCACAATAGCCAAACTGTGAAAAGAGCCGAGATGCCCTTCAACAGACAAATGGATAAAGAAGATGTGGTCCATACACACAATGGAAAATTACTCAGCCATCAGAAAGGACAAATACACGGGGCGCCTGGGTGGCTCAGTGGGTTAAAGCCTCTACCTTCGGCTCGGGTCATGATCCCGGGGTCCTGGGATCGAGCCCCGCATTGGGCTCTCTGCTCAGCGGGGAGCCTGCTTCCTCCTCCCTCTCTCTCTGCCTGCCTCTCTGCCTACTTGTGATCTCTGTCAAATAAAATAAATAAAATCTCTAAAAAAAAAAAAAAAGAAAGGACAAATACCCAAATTTTGCCATCAACATGGATGGGACTGGAGGAGATTACCCTAAGTGAAATAAGTCAAGCAGAAAAAGTCAATTATCATATGGTTTCACTTATTTGTGGAACATTAGGAGAAGGAAGGGAAAAATGAAGTGGGGGGAATCGGAGTGGGAGATGAACCATGAGAGACTATGGACTCCAGGAAACAAACTGAGGGTTTTAGAAGGGAGGGGGTAGGGGGATGGGTGAGGGTAAGCCTGGTGATGGGTATTAAGGAAGGCATCAAAATGAAACAATATTTAAGAATTAATAAAAATATAATACCTGTAAAAATAAAACTATAAAACATAACTGAAATAAATTATAGAAGCACTAAATAAAGGAAGAGACATTCCATGTTCTTGGATTATAATAGTCAATATTATTAAAACGGCAGTTTTCCCCAAGTTGAATTACAGATTCAACACAATCCTTATCAAGTATCAGCAGGCTCTGTTATAAAAAAGTTGACAAGTTGCTTCTACAATGTACATGGAAAAACAAAGGGCCTAGAATAACCAAGGCTATTTTGAAAAACAGGAATAAAGTAAGGAATTACACTACCTGATTTCAAAACTTAAATAAAGGTAGACATTCAGAGTATAAGGATACATCAATGGAATCAATGGAATCAAAACAAGTGCCCTGAAATAAACACTTACATTTATGGTCGACTGATTTTCTATGAAGGTGCCAAGACAATCCAATGGAGAAAATAATAGTCTTTACAATAAATAGTGCTGGGACCGTTGGACATGCATATTTAAAAATATGAACTTAGAATCTTTATCCCACACACAAAAATGAATTAAAAACAGATAACAGATCTGTAATTGTAAGAGCTAAAACTATACATATTCTAGAAGAAATCACAGGAGACTATCTTTCTGACCTTGAGTTCAGTAACGATTTCTTTCACATGATACCAAAATGCCCAAGTCATAAAGAAACAAATCGATAAGTGGAAACTTCATTAAAATTAAAAACTTTTGTGATTCAAAAGACACCATTAAGAAAATAAAGCAAGCTACAGACTGGAAGAAAATATTTGCAAATCATATAACTTATAAAGTACTTACATTCAGAATACATAAAGAACTCTTACTACTCAATACTAAGAAAACAACCCCATCAAAAAATGGGTAAAAGAATTCAATAGACACTTTATCAAAGAAGACATTAAAAAGGCTAATAAACACATGAAAAACATTCATGATTATTTGCTATTATAGAAATTCAAATTAAAGCCACAATGAGATATCAGTACACACCCACAAGTATGGCTGTTAAAAATAGGGGAATAACAAGTGTTGGCAAGGATGTAAAGAAGTAAGAATGCTCATACATCACTGATGAGAAAGTAAAATGATGCAACCACATTGGAAAACAGTTTGGCAGTTCCTCAAACGGTTATATAGAGTTACTGTATGACCTAGAAACTCCATTCACTCAAGAGAAATGAAAACATAGCCATACAAAAACTTGGACATGAATGCTCATAGTATTATTCACAGTAGCCAAAAAGTGGACAATAACCCAAATGCCATCAGCAGCGAAAGGATAAATAAAATGTGGTATATTTATAGAATGGAAAATTATTTAGTAATAAGAAGGAATAAATGCTGATACAGGTTACATGAACAAACCTCACAAACACGTTACCTGAAAGAAGCCAAATTCCAAAGATCACGTATTGGTAAGATTCCATTTATATGAAACACTTACATACAACAAATTTATAGAGACAGAAGGCTTGGGGTAGGCACGGGAGTTATCTACTGCAACTACGTTGATGGGAATTTAGCAGAGTGATGGAAATGTCCTAAAGACTGGATTGTACCGATGACTGCATAAGTCAATAAATTTACTAAAAATCACCTAATCGAATACCTACAATAGGTGAATTTTACCACATATAAATTATATATCTCAATGAAGCTGTTTAAAAATCAAGAAAAAAACCTATTGATCTCACAAAATGTTAGAACAGAAAATAGGGAAAATATATTAAAAGACATAAAAGAATAATTAAATGAATGAGAGGATATAGCATATTCACCTTTGAAGATCTGAAGATTCATACTGTAAATATGTCAATTGTCCTCAATTCATTTAAATACTCGACGGAATCTCCATCAAAACCACGTAAGAGAATGTGTTTGAGTATGTGTGTGTAACTTGCCAAGCTGATTCTAAAATTTCCATGGAAAAACAAAGTATCAAAGTATACAAAACACTCTGGAATAAGAACAAGGTAGAAGGAATTGGTTTATTTTATTGTACCAGAGATCAAGACATTTAAAAAGCTAAAGTGTCATACTAGTTCTGGTATACTGATAGCCAAAAAGACCAAAGGAACAAAAGAGAGAAGCCAATAAAAACACCCATGCATATATGAACACTTGATGTATCCCAGAACTAGCAATATAACAACACTGCAGGTACATTTTCCAAAATATAGTACTGGGATAGAGGGTTATTTATATGGCAAAAAACAAAACAAAACAAAACCTGAAATCCTATTTCATACCATATACAGAAATCAACTCCAGGTGGATCAAAGACTTAAATGTGAAACGCAAAAACATAAAGTCTTTAGAATAAAGAAAAATATCTTCCTGAGCTCATGTAGGGAAGGATTCATTAATCAAAGCACAAAAATTACAAAGTAGAAAGAAAAATTAATAGATTTTCATTACATACAAATGAAGAACTTTTATTCATCAAAAGACACCATAAAGGGAATGAAGTGATAAGCCACAAAATGGAAACAGACATTTTCAACACATACAGCCAACAAAGAGCAAGTATCCACAATAATAAAGAACTTGTACAAATTTATAAGAAATGCATGTAAGATGAGAGACGTAATTTGGAAATAGAATATTCAGAACATAAATCACAACACTTTCCTACTAGCCCCATTTCTCTGTAGCACTACTGAAGGTAAGTAGTGATCACTGAGATCCCAGGGCTTTGGGGCTGAGCCACTGCTTTGATACAGGCCTAAAATGACCTCTGAACCAAGACTGCACCTGGACACAGATATGAACAGATGGAAAGATATTCAGGGAACATTTGTTAAATGGACAAAAGAACTGAACAGTCATTTCACAAAGGAGGCTATCCAAATGGCCAATTATGTGTGAGAGGGTTTCCAACCTCATTAGATATCAAGGGAAGGAAGTTAAAACCGTAATGAAACAAACAAAACAAACTGAACTTAGACTCCTGAAAAATATCAATGCCTGCAAGATAGACAGACACACACACACACATACACACACACACACACACACACACACAGAACTGTTATAAAGCAAACTAAATGCAATATGTGATCCCTGATTACAACCTAAATTTAAAATTGAGAAATTTAATTAGAAACTGTATTATTAGATAGTATGTGTAATAATGCTAAATTGCTTGAGTGATCATAATACCATGATTATACAGGAGAATATCTATTTTCTTAGAAGAGACGTAATGGAAGTATTTAAGAGTAAAACCTCTTAATGTCTGAAATTTACTTTCGAATTGTTTAACAATACACAAACTACACAAACACACATTCTAGTGTAGAGGAAATTGGTAAATGTACGTGAAGGATGTGGGTGTACTATTCTTTCACTTTTTCTCCATGTTTGAAAGGTTGAGGCAAACAAGACCTTACTAAACCCTAGTCAAGTAAAAAGTCATATAAATGAATGCTAATTAAGAAAGGGAAAGATAATATACTGAAATATAAGTAAATACCCATCAGATTGGAGTCTGACAATACCCAGTGTGGACAAAGATATGGAGCAACCTGAACCTTCTTCGCACGTGGTTGGTAGGTTTTTAACTTGGGACAATCCCTTCACAAAAGAGGTAACATCTATAAAGTTGAACAGGTAGGAATTCTTCACCCCTCAAGTCCACTCCTAGGTATACATCCCGAGAAACTCCTGTACATGTGTCCCAAGATACATGTACAAAAATGGTAACAGTAACAGGACTGATATTTACAGCACCCCCTCCAATGGAAACAACCCACATGTCCAACTACAGTAAAATGGATAAATAAATGCTAATATAACCATAGAAAGGAATACTATACTACAGTGAAAGTCAATGAACTATGGCTATACATTGAAGTATGGATGAATCTCACAAATTTAACAGTAGGTAGAAAAGGAAGACCCAGTGGAATACATACAGTACTATTTATTGATATAATGAATGCTTAAAGACAAGAAGAACTAACCGCTGTCTAGCAATATATGTATAGTTGGTAAAAATATAAAGAAATTATTATCACAAGTCAAGACAGTGGTTAGATCTGGAAGGTAGGGAGATGTGATTTCCAGAGCGTACAGGGACTTCTGGAGTATTGGCAACGTTTGATTTCCTGACTTGACTGTCCCTAAGTGCTACATACTCTCTGGCACGATCCATTTCATTATTAGAAATATTTTTTTAGGGGAACCTGGGTGGCTCAGTTGGTTAAGCATCTGCCTTCAGCTCAGGTCATGATCCCAGGGTCCTGGGATTGATCGCACCATGTTGGGCTCCCTGGCCTGCTTCTCCCTCTCCCTCCACTCCCCCTGCTCATGCTTTCTCTCTCTTTCTCAAACAAATTTTAAAAAGTCTTTAAAAAAATTTTTTTAAAAAGTAAGCAGTAAAGAGGAGATAACTCAGTATACCAGGTTGAATAATATCCCCCCAAAATTCATGTTCACCCAGAACCTCAGAATGTAACCTTATTTGGAAATAGGGTATTTGCAGATACAGCTGGGACAACCCCTTCACAAAAGATGAGGTCATACTGGATTAGAGTGGGTCCTAAATTCAATGACTGGTGTCTTTTTAAGAAGGCCACGTAGAGACACAGACACACAGACATACATGTCACCTAACTGTAGAAGCAGAGATCGGAGTGATGCATGTACAAGGCAAGGATAGCCAGCAACCACTAGAAACTGGGAGAGGGGCACCAAACAGTTTCTTCCTCAGAGTCTCCAGAAGAACCAACCTTGTCAACATCTCAGTTTGAACTTCTAGCCTCCAGAACTGTGAGAGAATACATTTCTGTTGTTTTGAGTCACCTAGTTTATGGTACTTTGTTACAGCAGCCCTAGGGAACTAATAGATTCTGCACTGGGAAATGGGGTGCTGCTGTAACACATAGCTAAAAATGTCTGAGTGCCTTTGGAAATGAGTAATGGTTAGAGGCTGGAAGAACTTTTGAGTTGCTTGACAGCAAAAGGTCAGTTACCTTGAAGACTGTCAGTAGAAATACGGGTGTAAATAGCAGTTCTGGTGAGTGCTCAGAAGTACAGAGGATAACAGAGAAAGCTTCTACCATCTTAGAGAATACATATATCATCATGAACAGAACACTGCTGGAGATACGAGCATTAGAAAATGTACTTCTGGTGAGGCATTAGAAGGAAATGATGAACATGTTATTGGATGCTGGAAGAAAGGCAATCTTTGTCATCAAGTGGCAGAAACTTGGCTGAATCGAGTTTTGCTGTTGGGTGGACTTCACTTATAAGTGGGTATTTAGCTAAGAAGATTTCCCAGCAAAGTGTGGAAGATGCATCTTGATTTCTCTTTGATGCTTATAATAAAATGATGAGAAAAGAGAGACAAATTGAGGAAGGTTCTGTGAAAAAAGAAACCAGCACTTGATGATCTAGAGATTCTCGTGTATCTAAACAATGTGCTCTGGAAACAGGCCAATGGTGTGGCTGGACAGACTTTCATTGAAGAGGTTAGGTGTGTGACTCATGGATGCAATCAACTATCTCATCAGGAGCCAGGAAGAGAGGAGGGGTTATCCAGAAAGGACCTGTGGAAAACCCTTATAACTGATTATATGGGTCTCTTGACATGCATGAGATCAATAAGGTTTTTAAAGAACTGCATACCAGCAGAAACCCCAGCCTGGTGCGAAAGTGACAAAGATGGGACAAAATGAAGGATGACTGCAAAGGCAAAGCCACAGATGCAAAAGCAAATGAGGGTGGGGCTACAGCCACCTGGTAGGCTGAGAAGGTGGGGCTATCCCAGAGGACCCAGAGATCAAGACCGCCCCTGGGGGCCAGAAGACAGAGCACTGAGCCTATAGCATTATTCTCAGGCCTAACAGAATTTGCCCTGCTGGGCTGTTAACTTGCTTCAGACCAATAACCCCTTTATTTCTTCCTTTCTGCCCTTTCAAAGTAGGAATGCTGATTCTCTGCCTGTCTCACAACTGTATTTTGGAAGCAGATAATCTCTCTGGTTTCACAGGTCTCTGGACAGAGAAGAATTTTGTCTTAGGGTGGAACATACTCAGGGCCTTGCTGACACCTGGTTTTGATTATTTAGATAATGACACTTGAGACTTTTTAAGTTGGTATTCACATGAGCTTTCGGACTTAGACTTGATGCTGGAATAGGTTAGGACTTGTGTGGATGTTGCAATGGGGTGAATGATTTTGTGTGTGAGATGGATATGAATATTTGGAGACAAGAGGGCAGACTACACTGGGTTGAATAGTGTACCCTCGAAATTCATGTCCATGCCAAGCCTCAGACATGACTTTACTTGTAAAGGGGGTCTTCGCAGATGTCACGAGTTAGGATGACATTACAATGAATTAAGGTGGGCCCTAATTCAAATGACTGATGTGCTTATAAGGAGGCCATGTGAAGGCACAGAGACACAGACACACACTGAGACCACCATGTGATGACAGGGGCAGAGACTGGAATGATGCAGCTAGCTAGAACACCAAGGAATGCTGGTAGTGCCAGAAGCTAGAAAATACAAGGAAGGCTTCTAGAGACCTTTGGAAAGAGCATGGCCCTGCCAACGCCTTGATTTCAGACTTCTCACCACTGTGAAAGACTAAACTTCTGTTGTTCTAAGCCACTAGATTTGAGGCCATTTGTTATGGCAGTCCTAGAAAAAGAATCCAGTGATTTTAGAAAATTCTTCTAAGAAATTTTGTTGCAGAGAAAAGGAAAAATGACTGACATACACAATAGGAATGAATCTCAAAAACACTGCTCAGTTAAGGAAGCCTTACAGAAAGAACACAAAGGATATCATTTCAATTATCTGAAGTTCTAGGACAGGAAAATCTATAGTGAAAAAAAACCAAAACACCAGTTGCCTCTGGGAAATTGCTGACAAGAAGTATGATAAAACTTTCTGGAATGGTGGTAATCTTCTATGGATTAGGTTACACAGATGCATAGTGGTATGCTAGAAATGGCCCAATGATTAGACACATGTCTTCCAGACTCCATTTTCAGTGATAACACTTTGGTAGCTTAAGAGTTGCCATGCAAGTATGTACAGCATGGAAACTGGCAAATGAAACAAATCAGAGCCCTTTTACTTTCTGAAGAGCCGGCTGTTAAACATTTGCCAATACATCACTACAAAAATGTATATACTAGTCAAAAGTTCACGGATGAACACTTGAAATTTGTGCAGTTCATGACATGCAAATTTTACATCAAAGAAAAAAATTTAAATATTTAATTCTAGTTAACAATATGCATACTGAATCATTTAGGGGGATATGTATTTACACTGGCAATTTATTTTTATTTATTGTTTTTAAAGATTTTATTTATTTATTTGACAGAGATCACAAATAGGCAGAGAGGCAGGCAGAGTGTGTGGGGGGGAAGCAGGCTCCCTGCTGAGCAGAGAGCCCAATGTGGGACTCGATCCCAGGACCCCAGGATCATGACCTGAGCCAAAGACAGAGACTTTAACCCACTGAGCCACCCAGGCACCCCTGGCAATTTCTTTTATATACATCAATAAAGTAAGATGGGTTGATAGATGAATGGAGGGACAGATATGTAATAAGATATTAATGACAGAATCTAGTTGGTAATATAATGGATATTTGTAATAAAATTTTTTCAACATTTCTGTGTGTTTGAAAATTTTCATTAAAGACTAGGGAAACATCATTTCCTATATAGATATCAAAACAATATTAACATATGTATTTAATTCTCTCATTTTGGTATTTCAATTTTTAAAACAAGTGCTATTCATTATGGTATAGTGAAGGCAGAGAATCTAACATATTGTTAGCTCAAGTAGCTAAACAACTGAAGGGCATTTTTGTCTATATCAATTTTTTAAAAAATGTTTTATTTATATATTTGACAGACAGAGAGATCACAAGTAGGCAGAGAAGCAGGCAGAGTGAGAGGGGGAAGCAGGCTCCCCACTGAGCTGAGAGCCTGATGTGGGGCTCGATCCCAGGACCCTGGGATCATGACCCGAGCTGAAGGCAGAGGCCCAACCCACTGAGCCACCCAGGCACCCCTGTCTTTATCAGTTTTTAAAGATAGCTCCCGGTAGGAGTATGCATACTACGGAAACCGTCAGGTAGTAAAAAGCATATTAAAATCCTGAAAGGAGGGGCTCCTGGGTGGCTCAGTCAGTTGGGCATCTGCCTTCAGCTCAGGTCATGATCCAAGGGTCCTGGGATCAAGCCCCACATTGGGCTTCTTGCTCAGCAGGAAGCCTGCTTCTCCCTCTCCCTCTGCCTGCTACTCCCCTTGATTGTGCTCTCTCTCTCTGTGTCAAATAAATAAATAAAAGCCTTTTAAAAAATCCTGAAAGGAAAGAAGCAATACTGGGGATAACTGACTGAGATCCCTCAGGAGATCATAGGGCTAGGATCCAGCACAAATGTGTAAAGATTAACTTAAGGCACAAAGGATGTACCTACACCACTGAGCTGAGATGGAAGAAAATAAAGACTCAGGATGCAGAAGTTAGCAGAGTCAGGCAGAAAGCAGATGAAGGCTCTTATCAATGACAATGTTTCCTTTGAAATAGGAAACCTATCTGCTAAAAATAATGAAACAGGAGGATGGAAAGAATAATGAAGATCTAAAAGAGTATATGGAAGGAATGAAATGGAGAGCTGACCAGGGACCAGGAGATACACTGCTGAATAAGCAAGAAGGCTCTAGACAAGATCAGACATGAGGAAACTGCAGAGGCATTAATCAGTAAATTATACAATTGTTCTCTGGCAATGCTGGAAAACTATGCTGCAGAAATAAAGAAGGCAATTAGTTGGATTGATTCAGGGTTGAGGTTTTTGCCAGGCGGGTATGGCACACAGACAAGGATACAAAAAGAATGCTTCACTGGCAAGAACATGAGTAAATAATGGGTGAGGGGGTCTAAGTAAGATGTGCAAGGAAAGACAGACATGAAGGGGATGACAGATTGGGAGAAAATAAAAAGGTCAAGGAACCGGAGATTTCAACAGGGTCGAAGAGAGTTACGAGGGCCAGAAGTAAAAGAAATAGGCTGTGGTCAGAGTAATATACTGGGGCTTAAGATTTCAGAGGAAGTTTATTTCTAGAGATGATGTATGTTGCTTTCCTACTGATTTAAGGTTAGAAGATGGGATATGTGTTACTCCCCCAAAAATGTTTATCTCAAGACAGAGCAAAATCAGGGGCACCTGGGTGGCTCTGTTGGTTGAGTATCTGCCTGCCATGATGCCAGGGTGCTGGGATCAAGTCCCATATCAGACTCCTTGCTCAGCTCCTTTTCCCTCTCCCTGCTTGTGCTCTCTTGCCCTCTCTCTCTGTCAAATAAGTAAATAAAACCTTTAAAAATAAAATCTTTAAAAAAAAGATACAGCAAAATCACACTTAATAAACCAAAAAATCTTCTCAAATCCCCAACACAGATGCTATGATCAAGACCACTGATGTTCACATAATAACAGACCTAGATTTAAGTCCTAGCATGGCCACTTAACAATTGACCTTGAGAAAGTTGCCTACCTCCTCAGAAGCTCAATTTCATTATCTGTAAAATGGATATAATACTGCCACTATCTTGCAGGGTTATTATGAAGTTAAATGAGCAAACATACAAAATGCTTAGCACAAGGAATGGCACAAATAAGCCCTCAAAAATGATTAGCTATTAGAAATTCTGTTTCTATGTAAGAAGTAACCATACTTCACCCCTACCTCTCACACTGAATACAATTCTAAAACCTGGCGAAAATTCAGGGAACATTTGATGACTGCAAAAATTACACAGTAGCAGGTGGAACAGGTGAGAATTTGAAATAACAAAGAGCCCATGCCCAGACACAGCATGATGAGATTGCTGAAAAGTAATCAGAACAAAAAAGAGTAGAATAATAGAGAGAGAGCATTTAAAAACCCTTATATTTATAGTCCACTGGTTTTTCACAAAAGACAATTTAACTTGGAAAGGATAGTCTTTTCAACTGAAGGTATCAGGACAATTGGATACCCACATGCAAAAACAGATTAATGTAACCCTAACTTTACATGACGTGTAATTCAGCAATTAATTCAAAATGGTTCATAGACCTAAATGTACAAGCTAAAACTGTAAGTCCTGCAACAGAATACGTATGAGAAAATCTCTGCAACCTTGGGTTAAAAAAGAAATCTTGGTTATAGGACCAAAAGCAGAAGTCATGAAAAAAAGTAAATTTGACTTCGCCAAAATCACAAACTTCCAAGCTTCAGAAGATATTGTTAAGAGAGGTGACATTAGTGAAAATGGCAGAGTACGGACCTCCTGAAATTTTCTCCTCCATAAAAGCAATGAGAACACTGTCAAAAACCATCAGGATCAGCTTTCCAGGACTCTAGAAATTAACCAAAGGCCTGCAGCAATCTGAAAAATATTTATTCAATAAAAATAGCTAAACCTCAGCAAGAATAATAAATTTTGTGGCATTTTAACTCGCCCTTTCCTTGTCCCTTTTTTTCCCAGGTCCGTGGTAACCTTGAAAACCAACAATGTGAAATCCCAGTGAAAACCAGCAGCCTGGCGGCTACCAGAGAGGGAAGAACGGGGCTGGAATACCTCCAAAGCACCACTGTCAGAGAACAGTCATCTAGGTGGCCTTTCTAGTAGTTTCCTGGAAGATTTCACAGGCAAGGCTCTCCTTGATGTAACTCAAAGCTCACCAACCAGTGCTCAGAGCCTTCTTCCCCAGAACTTTTGTCAAAAATAATCAGAGGCAGGGTGTGCCTGGGTAGCTCAGTCCGTTAAGCATCTGCTTGCAGCTCAGGTCATGATCCTGGTGTCCTAGGACCAAGTACCACATCAGGCTCCTTGCTCAGCGGGGAACCCGCTTCTCCCTCTGCCTGCTGTCCCCCCTGCCTGTGCTCTCTCTCTTTCTCTGACAAATAAATAAATAAAACCTTTAAAAAAAATACTCAGAGGCAGTTGGTGAATTCTTCCCCTGCCTGAGGTGGTAGAGCTGGGATAAACAATAGGTTAACCAAAAACGCCTAGACAGAAATTTGGGGGAATGGAATGTCCTTAGAGGGCAGAGAAAAGCTCCAACATATTTCCAGGAATCTAGAAGGCCACACATGTGCATAGGCCTGTCCTCATGGCTGGAGCTGTATGCACGCTCAGGAAAAACTAGAAAAAACCCTAAGCTCTTACCTGACTAATCTTAAGTCTCTGCATAAGCAGGAAGTGAGGGTTAAAATGGAGTTGTAAACTGCCTGGCTGACTATGGAAGATGTGCTCAGTTTGCATACAAATCCTCCATGACTAGGAAATCCCTTAGTTCTGGGAAGAGTACTAGTTCTAGGAATAATTAAAACACTGTGTTAAGTAAGTTAAAGAAGGTCACATGGTCCCATTTATAATGAAATGTCCAGAATAGGCAAGTTCATAGAGAGGAACAATAGAATAGTTGCTATCTGGGCTGGGAGAAGAAAAAGGGACTGAGAACCATCTCTCGGGTGATGGACATGTTCTAAAATTAGATTGTGATGATGGCTGACCAACTCTGTAAATTTATTATAAGTCACCGAACTGTACATTTAAAATTAGTGAGTTTAATGCTATGTCAATCATAACACAATAAAAAAGTGGGGGGAAAAATGACCTAACTACATTCTATAGTAAACTCATTAAAAAAAATGAAACTTACTTTCAAATATAGTAATATAGATAGGATAAAAGTAAAATGGACAGAAAGTAGTTCTAGAATGTTGGAGTAAGGACCTTGAAAATCCGCTCTTTCCATAAACCCAAAACTCATTAAAAATTAAACTTTTGATAAGTCTGGAAATTAAATAGAGGCATACAACAATAGGAAGAACAGTTACTCAAGAAAAACAGCTGAGTCTCACTAAGAACAGTAAGATTTACTGCATTTCAACTTTCTGTAATCATGATTTCCTCTCTCCAACTTTGCAGTAGCCTTGAAAGCCAACAATCTTGCAACTGTGGTAACTGTAAATAAAACAGCAGCTTAGCTGATCTTATAGGAAGTAGAGCAGTCTGAAGTTCACCAAAAGCCCCATCCTAAGAGAACTGTCACTGCTTGACCAGCCTAGTACTTCACTGAAAAGCTATAATCTGAGGGTTTGTCTTTGACTTGGTTCACATCTCACTCTGCAGAACAGCCCAGCCCTAAGGCATTTGTCAAAACGAATTGGTGAGGGTTGTTCAACACTGTAGCTGCTTGAGAAAGCATTACCAGTTGGGGCTAACAAGAGGACGACAAAAAAGTTAAAAGAAGACATAGGGAATGAGCACACACTTACGGTTTTCAAAAATATACTACAAAGCTATAGCAATGAAAACATGGTATTAGCATAAAGACAGACATACAGACCAGTGGAACAGACTAGAAAGCCCAGAAATACACCCTCACATATATGGTCAACTGGTCTTTGGCAAGAGTGGCAGAATACACAATGGAGAAAGGATAGTCCCTTCAATAAATGATGCTAGAAAACTGAATCTCCGCATGGAAAAGAATGAAATGGGGCCCTTATTTTATACCGGTTACAAAAGTCAATTAACAGTGGATTAAAGACTTGGGGCACCTGGGTGGCTCAGTGAGTTAAACCCTCTGCCTTTGGCTCAGGTCATGATTCCAGGGTCCTGCGATCGAGCCCCGCATCAGGCTCTCTGCTTAGCAGGGAGCCTGCCTCCCCCTCTCTCTCTGCCTGCCTCTCTGCCTACTTGTGATCTCTGTCTGTCAAATAAATAAATAAATAAATAAATAAATAAATCTTTAAAAAATAATTTAAAAATATTTTAAAAATGGATTAAAGACTTAAAAAGAAGACCTGAAACTCTAAAACTCCTAGAAAAAAACAGAGGAAAATTGTCTTGACATTGGTAGTGGTGATGATTTCTTAAATATAACTACGAAAGCACAGGCAAGAAAAGCGAAAATAGAAAGTGGAACTATATCAAACTAAAACCTGCACAGCAGAAGACATAATTAACAGAGTGAAAGACCATATATCCAATAAAGGGTTAATATCCAAAACATATAGGGAACTCCTACAACTCAACTTAACTATACTGGAATTCAAAATTTTTAAGATTTATTTATTTATTTGAGAGAGAGAAAGCATGAATGGGGGGAGTGGCAGAGGGAGAGACTCTTTAAGCAGACTGCCCACTGAGTACAGAGCTCAACACAGGGCTCAGTCTCACAACCCATGAGATCACGACCTGAGCCAAAAGCAAGGGTTGGACACTTAATCCACTAAGCCACCCAGGGACCGCTGGAATTCAAATTTTAAACAAATTATTTACCATGAGAGACTATGGACTCTGAAAAACAATCTGAGGGGTTTGAATTGACGGGTGGGTGGGAGGTTGGGGTACCAGGTGGCGGGTATTATAGATGGCACGGATTGCATGGAGCACTGGGTGTGGTGAAAAAGTAATGAATACTGTTATTTTTGAATAAATAAAAATAAATTTTAAAAAATTATTTAAAAATTAAAATAAAAAAACCTGGGGCGCCTGGGTGGCTCAGGTCATGATCCCACAGTCCTCGGATAGAGCTCCACATCGGGCTCTCTGCTCAGTGGGAAGCCTGCTTCTCCCTCTCCCACTACCCCTGCTTAGGCTCTCTCTCTATGTCTCTCTCTGTGTCAAATAAATAAATAAAATCTTAAAACAAAAAAAAAATTTAAAAACCTGATTAAGAAATGTGCAAAGTATTAGTATAGACATTTTTCCAAAGAAGATATACAAATGGCCAACAGGAATATGAAAAAGTGCTCAAGAGCCTTAATCATCAGGGAAATGGCAATCAAAACCACAGTGAGATATCCCCTCACAACTGTTAAAATAGCCAACATCAAAGAAAACAAAATATAACAAGTGTTGGTGAGGATCTGGACAAACTGGAATCTTTATACACTTTCAGTGGGAATGTAAAATGGTGTAACTACTACAGAGATCACTTAGGTTTCTGCAAAAGTTTAAAAATAGAAATACCATGTGTTAAAACAACCCTACCGCTAAGTATTCATTCAAAGAACTGAAATCAGAGCCCGTACTTCTGTATTCAGCGCTATACTGTTCACGACAGCCAGGATGCGGAAACAACGTAACTGTCCATCAATGAATGAAGATAATGTGGTATATACATACAATGGGATATTATTCAGCCTTAAAAAAAGAAGAAAATCCTGCCACCTTGACAACACAGATGAACCTTGAAGACATTCTGCTAAGTGAAATAAGCCAGGCACAAAAGGACAAATGCTGCCAACTTATGTAAGGTATATAAAATAATCAAACACAAAGAAGAAGAGAATATAATGGTGGTTTCCAGGGGCTGGGGTAAGGGGAAAATGGGGAGTTATTATTCAAAGTTTATAAAGTTTTGGCTATGCAAAATGACTAAGATCTAGAGACCCACTGTACAATGTTGTGCCTATATAATAATATTGCATTGTACATTCAAAAATTTGTTTAGTGTTCTTATAAAAAAGAAAGAAAAAGAGAAAATGAGATGTCCATAAGGGGCTCTGAGAAGTTCAGACATACTCCTGGGACTCTAGAAGGTAACAAACATGTGCTGAGCTATGTGTGTGCCCAGGAAAGTTAGTGCCTGAGAAGTCACTAATCTCTCACCTCTGGCTAACCTTGAGGCTCTGAACAAGTAGGAAGTGAAGTCTAAGGCACAGCTGCAAACTGCCTGGTGGGGCACTGAAGGAGGGACGCAACACAAACACCCTCAACAAAGGCTGATAGAACTTTTTGGTTCAAGGTACTTAAGGAAAACTTTCTCTACTCATTAGTGGACCACTCTGCTTACTGAACAGACTTCAGCAGCTGCACATGACAAAGAATTCAAATTTACAGCATTAGTCTAGGACAGTCACTATACAAACATCAAGAACAACTAACCCTGGGTGTGTGGGGGAAAATGACTTTCAGAATTGTCACATTACATTATTTTAACTGACTCATTTGCACCGAAAAAATGTTAGACTGCTCTGGACTAAATATCTGTCCCCCATCCCCCAACAGGTATTCTGAAACCCTACTGGTGATGTGATGGTAATAGGAAGTGAAGACCTTTGGGAGGTAACTGGGATTAGATAAGGTCTTGAGGGTGGAGCCCTCATGAATGGGGTCAGTACCCTTATAGAAGTAATGAGAACTTGCTTCCTCTCCCTGTTCTCTGATATGTGAGGGTTCAACAAGAAGTTAGCACTCTGAAACCCAAAACAGGGTTCTCACCAGAACCTGATCATAATGGAACCCTGATCTCAGACTTCCCGCCTCCAGAACTGTGGGAAACAAATCTGTTGTTTATAAGCTACCCAGTTGATGGTTCTTTGTTATAGCAGCCTGAGTTGATTAAGACAAAGACATTGAAAAAGAGGGAAAGAAAAGGAGAACATGGCCCATACACAGGAAAGAAGAAACAGTCAACAGAAGCTTTCATGAGAAAGCACACTGGGCTTCTCAGACAAAACTTTTAATCAGTTGTTGTTAAAGTTCTTCAAACAATTAAAGAAAACCATGTATAAAGAACTAAAGGAATGTTTCAGAATGCCTTACCAAATAGGGAATAAAAATAAAGAGACAGAAATTATAATAAAGAACTAAATAGAAATTCTGGAGTTGAAAAGTACAGTAACTGAAATGAAAACTATACTAGAGGGGCCCAACAGAAGATCTGGGCTGACAGAAAAATCAGCAAACTTGAAGATATGTTGACTACTCATCTAAGGACGATTACTCTGAGGAGCAAAAACAAGAAAGAATAAAGAAAAAATAACAGCCTTAGAGACCTGTGGGTAAGCATCATGCACACCAACATATCCATAATGGAAATTTCAGAAGAAGAAAGAGCACAAAGAGTATTTGGAGAACTAATGCCTGAAAACTTCTTAAAATTGATGAAAAGCATTAATCTACACATTACAGAACCTTGAAAGAATCCAAGTAGGACAAACTCAAGGGACCTATTTGGAGTCTGTCCAAGAGACATTCAGACATGTAGCCAAACTGTCAAAATCAAAAGATGAAGATTGAATCCTGACTGTAGCAAGAGAGAAGAGACTCATCATGGACAAGGAGTCCTAAATAAGATCAATAGTTGGCTGCTCAACAGGAACTACATGGGCCAGAAGGCAGTAAGATGACATATTTGGTGTGCTAAAGGAAAAAGACTATCAACCAAAAACTTCAGACTGGCAAAAAACTATACTTTAAAACTAAAGGAGAGGGGCGCCTAGGTGCCTCATTTGGTTAGGCATCTGCCTTTGGCTTGGGCCATGATCCCAGAATCCTGGGATCGAGTCTCAAATCAGGCACTCTGCTCAGAAGGGAGCCTGCCTCTCCTTCTCCCTCTGCCTACTTGTGCTCTCTCTGTGTCAAATAAATAAATAAACTGACAAACAAAAAAAACTTAAAAAAACAAAAAAATAAAAACAGAGAAGAAATTAAGACATTCCAAGATAAGCATAGACTAAAAGAATTCATCACTATAAGACCTACCCTATGAGAAAACTGTAGGGAATACTTCAGGCTGAAATAAATGAACACTCTTCAGGAACTCAAAAAAAGAAAACTATAAAAAGTTGACTGTATAGGAAAACATAAAAAAAAACAGTATATATGTATTTGTCTTTGTAACTCATTTTCTTGTCCTGACTTAGGAAATAACTACATAATGAAATAATTTTAATACTATGCTGATGAGCTTGAAATCTATAAAGATGTAATTAGTGTGACAGTAGTAGTACAAAGGAAGAAGGAGAAAACAGATAAAAAGGACTAAGTTTTTGAGTATTTCTGAAATTACGTCAGTATTAATACAAACCTTTTTTTTAAACTAAGATGTTAATTATAATCCCCAAGACAACTATTAAAAAAGCAACTAAAAAGATAGTAAAAGAAGCAACACGTTAATTAAAATTATATACTGGAAAAACCTACTTCATGTGAAGGAATAAATGGAATAACAGAGGGGAAGAAAAGAAAGACGACAAAGAGTAAAATGGCAGACCAAATCCTATTTTAGCAAAAGATTCCAATTACATAGATTAAATATAAATGAACTAAACACTCAATTGGAAAAGTAGATTAAAAAAGGAAAACTCAACCTAACTATTTGCTGTCCATAAGAGATACACTTTAGGGGTGCCTGGGTGGCTTAGTCGGCTAAGCATCTGCCTTCAGCTCAGGTCATGACCCCAGGTCCTGGGATGGAGCCCCTTGTTGGGCTCCCTGCTCAGTGGGGAGCCTGCTTCTCCCTTTCCTCCCTGTTCGCTTGTGATCTGTTGCTATCTCTCTCTCTCTCTCTCAAATAAATAAAATCTTTTTAAAGAAAGAGAAAGAGATACACTTTAGACTTTTTAAAAAGTTAATGGAAAAAGATGCTCCATGCAAAAAAAGAATCAAAGTAGAGCAGGGTATAAGAAATTCTTCATTCTTCTTCCTTCCTTGGTAAGTCTAGCTAAGGATTCTGAATTTTCTTGATCTTTCCAAAGGACCACTTTTGGTTTTGCCTATTCTCTGTATTTTTTAAATTATTTTTTATTTTTATTATTATTATTTTTTTGCTCTAAGCTTATCATTTTCTCCCTTCAGTTTGATGTGGGTTTAGGTTTCTCTTTTTTTTTTTTTTTTGTAGTCTCTTTATTTTTGGAGAAGTTACAGGTTCACAGCAGAACTGAGGGGAAGGTACACGGATTTCCCACATTACCCCATTCCCACACATGTATAGCCTATCCCATTATCAATATCCCCCATCAGAGTGGTATAGTTTTACAACTAATGGATCTACATTGACTCACTATGATTACAATTATGGTTCACTCTTGGCATTACACAGTCTAAGGATTTGGACAAATTATTCTAGCTTTTAAAAAAATTTTATAGGTCTTAAGGTAAAAGGTTTTGGTTATTAATTTAAGAGCTTTCTTCTTTATTAATATGGGAATTTATAACTATAAATATCCCCCTAAGCCCTGCTTTTACTGCATCATGTAAGTTTTGGTATGTTAAGTTTTGTTTTCATTCATCTCAAAGCATTTTCTAATGTCCCTGGTGACTTCTTTTTGATCTATCAGTTATTCAGTAGAGTGTCATTCCATTTCTGCATATTTGTACATTTTCTAAATGCCCTTCTATTACTGATTTCTAATTTCATTCAACTGTGAATGGAACTGGCAAGAGTGAACATCTTTGTCTTATTCCTGATACTGAGGGAAATATTTCAGTCTTTCACCATTTATTATGAAGTTAATTACTAACACAATCATTAACACAAACATATGGCCAATTTATTTCTGACAAAAATATGCAAAGGCAAGTAAATAGAGAAAAATACTCTCTTCAACATATGGTGCTGAAACTACTAGAAACTCACAGGCAAAAAACTGAACCTTAACCTAAACCCCACACTTTATAAAAGCATCAAGACAAAATAGATCATAGATCTAAATGTAGAATATACAACCATTAAACTGTTTAAAGAAAAATCTTATTCATAATCTGCTGTCAAAGAGTTCTTTGACATAAAAAAGTATAATATGAAAGAAAAATTCTTTCTGATAATTGGATAACTGGATTATATAAAAATTTAAAACATCTGCTCTGAGGCAAAAAAAACCTTGTGTACTAAAAACTACAAAATGTTGCTAGAAGAATTAAAAATACAAATAAATGCAAAGACACCCCTTGTTCATGAATTGAAGACATAGTATATCATTAAGATGTCAATATTACCTAAAGTGCTATACAGATTCAGTAAAATCCCTATCAAAATTCCAATGACATTTCTTCCAGAAATAGAAAAACCCATCCTACAATTCATATGGTGTCTCAAGGATTCCTCAATAGTGAAAATCTTGAAAAAGAACAAAGTTGGAGGTCTCACACTTTCTGATTTCAAAACTTACTACAAACCTATGGTAATTAAAACAGTGTGGCACTGGCATAAACACAGACATACATACCAGTGGAATAGAATGGATAGCCTAAGAACAGACTCATATTTATGGTCAAATAATTTTTGGAGAGGGTGCTAAGAACATTTAATGTGTAAAGGACAGTCTTTTCAACAAGTAGTATTGGGAAAACTAGATTATCAATGTGCAAAAAACAAAGTTGGATCCTTACCTTATAACATATATAAAAAATTAACTCAAGATGGACCAAAGACCTAAACATAAGGGCTAAAACTATAAAATGCTCAGGAGATAACATAGGAGAAAACCTTTATGAAATTAGATTTGGCAATGATTTATTGGCCATGACACCAAAAGCATAGTCACAAAAGAAAAAACTGACAAATCAGACTTCACCAAAAACGTAAGCTTTTGTGCATCAAAGGACACTATCAACAGAGTGAGAAGGCAACTCATGAAATGAAGGGAAATACTGGCAAATTATTTACCTGATAAGGGAATTAAATTTAGAATATGCAAAAAAAGCTGACAACTCAACAAAAAATAAACAACCAGTTTAAATAATGGGCAAAGGCAGTACACAGACATTTTTCCAAAGAAGGTACACAAAGGCCAAAAAGCACATGAAAAAGATGCACAACATCACTAATCATTAGGGAAATGCAAATCAAAACCACACAAAGTACCACTTCACACCCACTAGAATGGCTGTCACAAAATAGAAAAGAATTTAAGTGTCGGGCAAGGGGGTGGGGGAAACTGGAATCCTTCTTCATTGCTGGTGGGAATGTGCAATGATACAGCCTCTGTGGAAAACAGTATGGTGGTTCCTCCAAAGATTGAACACAGAATTGCATATGATCCTGCAATTCCACTTCGGGGTATATATGCAAAAGAACTGAATGCAGGGACTTGAACAGACACTTGTACATCCAGTTTCACAGCAGCATTATTTACAATAGCCAAAGGCAGAAGCAGCACAAGTGTCTACGGACAAACGAAGGGATAAACAAAATGTGATAGGTACATATAATGGAATATTATCCAGCCTGAAGGAAGGAAGGAAGTTCTGACACATGGATGACCTCGAAGACATGAAGTGAAATAAGCCAGACACAAAAGGACAAATGCATGATTCCACTTATATGAGGCACCTAGGGTAGTCAAATTCACAAAGACAGAAGGAATGGTGGTTGCCAGGGGCAAAGGGGAGGAGTGTAAGGGGAGAAGGTGTTTAATGGGTACAGAGTTTCGGTCTGGGAAGAGAAAGAAATTCTGGAGGTGGATAGTGATGATGGTTGCAGAACAATGTGAATATACTTAATGCCACAGAACTGTACACTGAAAACATGGTTAAAATGGTCAATTTTATGTTAGGTATATTTTACCATGACTTAAAAAGTTTGTTCTGCAAAAGACACTGTTCAGAGAATGAAAAGATAAGCTACAGACTGGGATAAAATATTTGCAAATCATATATCCGTCAGAGAACTGCATTTAGAACATGTAAAGAACTCTCAAAAGTCATGAAGAAAATACACAACCCAGTTAAAAACCAGCACAAGATTGGAACAGACACTGCAGCAAACAGGATAGAAAGATGGCAAATAAGCACATGAAAAGATGTTCAACATCATTAGCTACTAAAGAAAAGCAAATGAAAACTACGATGAGATACCACTGCACGGCTACTAGAAGAACTAAAATAAATACCAACAATACCAAATGCCGACAAAGATGTAGAGCAACTGGAACTCTCATACATTGCTGGTGGGAATGCAAAATGGTTCAGCCATTCTGGAAAATGGTTTGGCAGCTTCTTATAAAGTTAAACAAACACTTACCATATGACCCAGTAATCCCACTCCTTATTTACCTTAGAGAAATAAAAATTTATGTTCACACAAAAACCTGTACAAAAATGTTTGTATCAGTATTATTCATAGTCACCATAACCTGGAAACAGCCCAAATTGCACTTCAATGGGTAGATGGATACACAAATCTGGAATATCCGCACAATGGAATGCTACTCAGCAAAATGAAAGAACTATCAATACACACGACTTGGATGACTCTCAAAGGCATTATACTAAATGAAAGAAGCCACACTTAAAAGATGATGTGCTGTACGATTCCATCTTTATGACATTCTTTAAAAGACACAACCATAGTGATGGAAAATAAATCAGGGATTACCAAAGATTATGGGTGGAGTTGGGGGTGACCATCAATGATGGGATGAGGGACTTTTAGAGTGATCAAGCTGTTCTCTATCCTGATTGTGGTGGTGGTTACATGAATTTACATGATTTACATGATTTACAATTCATGGAATTATACACCAAGGAAAAAATAAGAAAGAAAAACAGACAATTTTATTGTAAATTCATTTTTAAAATAAAAGAGAATATTGCTATTATACCATCATCATCATAATAGTTATACTTTAGTGATTAATAAAAAGATTCAGAATGAGTTGTGAAATAGAATCCAAAAATCATTAAGGTCATTTTATGTCTGGTACAATAACATAAAGGTATAGAGAAAAAAAATTAACAACACTAAATGTAAAAGTTTTACAACTTTTAATATCTCCTCTCTTTAATATTCTTTATCAGGATAAATGGCTCCCTCTGGATCATTTCCTACAAACATTGTCATATACTGAATATGGAATTAAATAAGCACTCAACTCAGAAGTCTGGGACCCTATGTTACATTCCTAAATCTAACACTGTAAGAAAACTCTCGACTTGCCTTTTGTGCCTAATTTTATCTTCCTCTTCATTGAGGTCATGTACTTGTCTGCACTTGTCTTTTTGTGGTATGCTGTGAAGGTTTAAAGCAAGGAGTTTCAAAGATAGGAAACAGAACAGATTCATACACCACCCACCCACCCCAAATACCAGGTACTGCTCTAGGTGATTTACATGTATTACCTCACTTAATCCTCCTAACGAATGTAGGTCTTATTAATATTCTCATTTTACAAGATGAAGACACTGAAGTGTAGGGTGGTAACTTGCCCAACATCTTACCACAAGCTAGCTAAGTGGGGGAGCCAGGGTTTTTCCAGTAGTCTGCCTCCAGAGCTCATGCTCTTAATCAGTATAATCAGTATACTAGGTCTCTCCACAAGAGGCTGTTCACTTGTTTTCATTCCTTCCTTCACCACTGCTCTTCCATGTCTATGGTCTCTGTCTCTAACAAAGCATTCATTCATGCTCATGGCTTTACCTGTCTGCCACCTGAGTGTCCGTGATTGCCACGTCTATGCAGCCAGCTCTGACCACTCCACTGACTTCCCTGCTGCATTTCCGACCACCTTCTCAATAAGTGCATTTAATGATCCTGCCATTCTTACCAAATCAACATGTTTCAAACTGAACTCGTCTTTCATCAGAAACTCCCCATAAAGACTTCCTTAATTTTGCCAGTTGTTAAAAAGTCACACAGGCTTGAAAACATCTGGGTTGTCTCTGACCTCACCTTCGACCCTCCTCCTTCATTCTCAGTCAGTAAGTCTAACCAGTTCTTCCTTTGTGATGTCTCTTATAACCACACCTACCTCTCTTTCCAATACCACTGCCATCATTCTAGTCTAGATCTCCATGCCTAGATGACCATAATGCCTCCTAAATCATTCTCGCTGCTTTCAGTTCTTTCTCTGTCTCATCCTATTTTTTTGGCCACTAGATTCATCCTTTTCAAATACTGCTTTTACCGGGTTACTCCTGGCTCAGAATCCTTTCACCATATCCAAACTATCTGAATAACTGACTCTGTACAGGTCTCTACTACCCACCAAATAAGGTCTAAAATTTTTAGCTACCTTTCTAACCTGGTCTTTCACAAGAGCCCCAAACACCCAATAGTGTTCATACCATCTGCTGCAAATGAATTGCTTTTCCTTCTCCTTACTACAGAATAGGTAGTATTAAAAGAGCACTGAAATCTTACCTCCTCTGAGAGGCCTTCTTCAGTTATGCCAAAGCACGGTGGCCTTTCCCTCCTATGAACTATAGCACTTAACAACTATATCCAGTGTTGTCACCAAATGTTACATGGTTCTCTCTCCAACCAGACTATAATTGCTACAAGGTCAGGAACGATTTCCTAAACTTCTGAGCACCTCCCACAGTGCCTAGCAAAACTTATCTGTTAAACTAATACTTTCTGGTTAAGATGCATAACATTTATCTATATATTTTGTGCTCATATACAGTTCAGCCCAAAGACCCTTCACAGTCTAGCCTTACCTCCCTTTCCAGTGTCACTCCCTCGCATCCCCTGCTGTGCCCCATACTTCCTGCCACAATGAATTTCTCATTGTCCCCTAGATGCACTATGTCCCTTCACAGACCCGTTCCTGTTCACCTACTATCTGTAATGCCCTCTTACCTTATTTACCTGACAAATGACTGTTGCTCTATCAAGGCTTAGTACAAATGTCAACTCCTGACTCCCCCCAACTAGACTTCCATGTTCAATGTTCTGTGCTCCCTTAGCATTTTATTCACATCTCTGTATCAGTGATTTCCATGTGGTATCACAACTGACTATGTACATATTTGTGTCTGCCACGGACATATACATTCCTCAAGGAGACTGATTGTTTGTCCTTCCCCTACTCCCTTCACTAACTCTTCATATTTAATGCTGTTAAATCTTTCTCAGTGAAAGAGCACATTAAAGTCAGTGGCAATCACATACCTTGGTAATAAAGAGCCTTGAGGAAGGAGTGCCGATCGGCTCCCTGAAATAAAGACTTTTCGATTTCCATTTCTCGCCGGGTCAGCTGTTTGCTCTTGGCAAATCTCTGTGGTAGGCAGAGGATGCGCTGACGCTCCGAGATCCTTTCTTCAATATCTTGAAGACGGTTCTGGATTGCTTCCGGGGTTGCCCTCAGTCTTGTCCTCTGAAACCAGAGAAATGAGATGGCATGTGTCATAGAGAACACAGCCTGAAAGTGATGATCTAATGCCTCAGATAAAAAAGAAGCTGGTGAAGGACCAGAGGTGACTGTTCATAGAGGTGTTCATAAAGTCAAGGAAGACATTAGCTTTACCAAGACCCCTATCACAGAAACCAAAGAAAACTCACATACAGAGCTCAGTTTGGTAAGAACTAAAAATGAAAAGGCTCTCAGTGTTAAAGGAAGCGATCTTCCCCTTGATTCTTTAGGAAAAATAAAAGTGGCCCCACTCACCTTTTCACCTGAAACATGGCTCTTCCAGATCAAGATTTCTGTTTCATTGAGCCCCAGTTCCCTAAGAGAAGCAGTTTCCTGGTCCTTCTCATGCAGTGTCTGGAACTGGGACAAAGTCATAGTCCCAGCTGCTTCCTTCCCAAAGGGCTTGTACATAGTACCAGGAGCAAAGCTCTCTTTCTTAGACACACATCTGCAAAACAAGCAGGAAGCAAGTTAAGAATATCTTCAGGTTACCACAATTTACAGAAATAGGACTAGCCATTAAAAGAGGCACAATGGAACATACTAGCGATTTCTCTCTCATGGCCTATTTCTAGGCTGACAGCACCACTGCAATGACATGGAATTCTGTCCTTATTCCCCTCACCCAGGGCCAATAAATGAGTGAATCAAATATTTACTGAATACCTACTACACATCAGACACTGGGCCAGGTACGGAGCATTTAACCGCAAAAAAAGATAAAAATGGTTTCTGCTTTTGCAGAAGAGAATCAAGTAAACAGACAATGATCTTATTGGGTTACAAGTGTTATGTATGTTAAGGGAAGACAGGAACGGGCACCTAGCCCAGACTTAGTGGGATATGGGAGGCTTCCCAGAGGAAGAGACACAGAAGCAAAATGCTGTCCAATAAGTAGAAGTTGGCCAAGGAAAAGGGAGTGGGAGAGGAGTGTTCCATCCGGCCTTTCAGAGGCGTCGGCCACCTGGAGGTGAGGGTCTATGATACTCTACCTGTTCGCAAAATCAATACCTACTCCTCAATGGAGACAGAGGTATCAAGTTGATGCTGAAGGAGGCTTTTCAGCTGCCTCTCCCCTTCTGTTTCCAACTCCTCCAGGACATGCTCACCACTTTTCACACAGCTATTTACCCTGGAGCAGATATAAGAATGTATACAGAAAGCAGAAGAAATAGTCAATCTCAAAACATGTTCTTTAGCTATATTATCTACCAGTAGTGACCCCATTTGTTTGAAGACACCCTTCTGTTTGTTGCCCTTCATCATTCATTCATCCTACAAATGTTTACTAAATACCTACTTCCATGCAGTGCACTGTGCTAGGTACTGATGCAGTCAAAGATATTCAAGGCACAGTCCCTATCCTCAAGAAGCTTGCAATTTATTTAGGGCCTGTGTATATGTGTTGTGTTGTATGCCTACGCGGGGAAGGAGGGAGAGGGAAGGGGAGAGAGGGAGGATGAGAAAAGTACGAGATGACTGGGAGCTAGGATGGTAAATGAAGACTTTGGAAAGGTAATTCTTAAACTGGCATTTGAAGGACTGGGTATGATGAAGGAAAGAAAAGGGAGGCTGAATAAGAAGAGACAGAAATATGTTCTGGGGAATAGGAAGCTCCCTTCAGTTGGCATTCACATATAAGCACTAGGAGATAATCTTGGAGGGGGTAATTAGACACGGATTTTGAAAGGCCTTAAATACTCCAACTAAGGGGCCTGGGTCTTCATGTATAGATATCAGAAAGCAATTTATTAGGCAGTTAAGTGGCAGGGTACAAATGATGGTTTAGGAAAATGAATGTGGTTATACTATGTCTTGTGGATTCATAGGAAAGAAACCAGAATAATGAGTTGGGAAACTCTTTAAATTTGTCGAGCATAACACAAAGAAAGTTCAAACTGGCGTGGTAATAGTGGAAACAGAAAAGGAGACTTAGATGAGCGAGGCCTTTTGAAGGCAGGGGTAAGGAAGAAGTCAAAGATAAACCTGAAAGTTCAAGCTGTATAACTATGAGAATAATGGTACCAATGAAGGAAAGAGGAAAATCCAGATGGAATAAATGTTTTCAGAAGGGGAAAGTCAGTATTGTCTTAGCCAGGCTGAGTCAACTACCTATTACAACTGACATGCCAGCATGAAATATCAGGAATGCTGATATTTGTATGCTCAGTATGAAAGACATACTGAGTCTGAGGTGACAGTATAAGTGATACTGGCTAACAGGAAACCGAGAGATGGAAGAATTGTACAGGTGAGAGTCTGAGGCTGGACATGGAAATCTCGAGTCATCTGTGTTGGCAGGATCTGGAGCTGTGAAAGAGGAGCAGATCTCCAGAGAGTATAGAAACAAATGCAAAGAGGGTCATGACACTTTATAGCTGAGGCACTACTCTGTAGAAATCTAGGTAATGCTATAAACTAGCCAATCCTAAGTAAGTGAAAAACTCTTACTAGAGTGTAAATAGCAGGACCAGTAGAGCATGCAACAACAGATGATAAAAGACAAAAATGAAATGAGTTAATTCCAAGAGAAAAACAAGTATGAAATACCTTCTTTATAAAATAGTCCTTTACCATTTGGGTTATGAGCAAGATCTCATACTCTAGAAAGACTGAGGCCTATTTTTAGAAAATTTTAAAATATCCTTCCTTAGGCCCATGGTTTTAAAAAAAACTTCCTTCTAAGTATCTCAATTTTTATTTATTATTTAAAATTCTGAAATTTCTTACTATGTTTAAAGTGGCTTTGAAAGGAATAAACCCCAGTTAACTACATCAGTACACATGAACCTCAAAAAGAAATGCCGAGTGAAATAAAGGCAAGTCACAGAAAAATTCATACAGTCTGTATCCATTTACAGAGTTCAAAAATGGATAACACTAGCAACATTTTGTTTAGAGATAAATTCATCTGTGGTGGACCTATTTTTTTAAAGCAAGGTAATGATTAAAGCCAAATTCTGGATGGTGATCCCCTCAGGGAGAAAGGAGGAAGGAGAAGCAATCAGGGAGGGGCACACAGGGGACTTCTTAAAAAATTTTATTTATTTGAGAGACAGAGGGAGTGAGAGAGAGCACAAGCAGTGTGAGGGGTCAAGGGATAAGCAGAGGCCCCGCTGAGCAGGGAGCTGGATGAGGGGCTGCATCCCAGAATCTGGGATCATGACCAGAGCTGTAGGCAGACCCCAACGAATGAGCTACCCAGGCGCCCCCAAGGGACCCATAAGACACTGCTAATGTTCTATTTCTAAAGCTTTAGTGGGTCCGAATCTATTATTATTCTTTAGACTGTACATATGCATTATTTTGCATGTATGAAATATCACAATAAGCATTTTTTAAAAGTCATTTTGAGGCAGGGAAACGTTTGTTTAAAAGATGCAGAAACCAACAATACAGGAGAGCATAATATCAGAACTTTAAATGCACCGCTCTATTCCAGAGTGATTATTCTACTTTGCAGTGAATCCAAAACTAATTTAATGAGGATCCTTTAAAAAAGCCATTGTGTACTGTCAACAACTGTGAAGCTCCGGCTTTCAACAATGACCAGCTAAGTTAAAGCTGCCATTTCCTGCAGAACCAGTAGGGGGAACTGCTTACAGCGCTGCTTTTCTTTCCCTATGATACACTGAGCCCGTTTTGTACTTTCCGTCTAAATTTTTAGAAACAAAGTATCAGTAGCTTAGGTTAAGATTTGAAAGCTCTACATGCTCTCAGGGCCCGAGAAAGTCTTCCTTAGTAAACAAACACTGCAAAAAAAAAAAAAAAAAAACACACCCCCCCCCCTTCCCGCCCCCACCGTGTGCCCTTCCGAGGATGAGATGGAGGTAGGGCGGGACGGGGAAGAGCTGGCCTGGCTTTCTCCCGCACTGGGCATCAGTCGGCCAAGACCCTTTTACCTGGGTGGGTCCGTGTGAAGTAGTAAGAAGCCACAGCATCCGTGCAGCTCCCGGGGCCGGAGCCGTGGCCTAGATGCCTGTGCTGGCAAGGCATTCCTACGGGAACCGGCGACGGAGGCCCTTCCTGAACTTCGCCCCGCAGGCCTGTCTAGCCCGTCTCCCCTCCTCCCTCCTCTTTTGTCTTCCCGCTCACACAAAATCGCATCCCGACAACGTGACATACCCCAAACACAAAGTCATAAAAGCCATTTTCAAAGTTAAAAGGTAGATGAGAGCTCCCTTCGCCGCCTGCTCTCAGAGAAGCCCTTACCTCTTCATGTTTCCACAGGCCCCTATCTCTAACTTGGGTGAATAGGCCGCGGACTTCAAGTCCCAGAACTCTGTGCGGCAGACTCTAAGGGGATTGTGGTGGAGTACGGGGCTCTGGGAATTGTAGTCGCTCAGAGCTAAAGAAACGGAGAGTACGTACTCTACCGAGTAAGGTGTTGTAAGTTGTTTAAATATTTCTCCTGCGGGTTAACGGCAGCACCCAAAATATCCAGCTCATAAAGCTAGGAGTCATTTGAGACTTCTTGACTGTCTCATTCAAAATAGCCAAATCCTGGCTCCTCTATTTTTCCTCCAATGTATGCCTATTAAAAACCCTGGTCTGCTTTCAAGGACTTATTATCGAGCCTACCCGCTGTTTCCATCTGGGCCCCTGATCCATCCTCTGCAGTGTAGTCCGTGATCAGACACAAGTTTGACCGGATCACCTGCACTAACGGTTTTCTCTAACTGTAACAGAAGCTTAGGAGATGTTGTACTTCCTACCCTGAGAATCAGAAGTCCTTATGAATGTTTTGTTGAAGATTAGGTTGAATCAAGAGAGAGGTATAGCATAGTGGTTAAGACCATGACCTCTGAGCTCCCAGAAATGGAAATACAAACATCCCTAAGTATATGAAAAGAAGTTTAATCTCACTTAATAAGTGCGATGGAAATTTCGAAGTACAAGGACTATAAAATATATGACCTGTACTCCTCAAAACTGTGCAGGTTATCAAAAACGTGGGAAGTCTGAGAACGTGTCAGCGAAAGGAACCAAACGAGACATAAAGACTAAATGTAATGTGATATCCTGCATGGGACTCTGGAACAGAAAAGGGGCCCTAGGTAAAAACTAAAAAAATATGAATAAACTATGCACTTTAGTTTATAACATTCATTAGATGTGACAAATATACCAGAATTATAAAGATGTTAACACTAAAGGTTAAATGAGTGGAGGTATACACAACCCAGTACTATACAACTTTTCTATATATCTGAAACTGTTCTAAAAATAGTTTATTAAAAGTACACTAAAATAACATTTTCACCTGCAAGATTAGTAAAGATCCAGAAGTTTGAGGGCGCATTACTTTTGTTGAGATTGTGGGAAAATAAGCACTCTCATTACACACTGCTGGTAGGAACATAAATTGGTACAACCTCTATGGAAGGTAATGTGAGGATACAGTTGAAACCATAAATCCCCATTTCCTTCAGAACAGAAATTCAACCTCTCTGAATAGGATCCTCAATACTATATGTCAAGTGTGTGTGTGTGTGTGTGTGTGTGTAATATGTATATATGTACATGTGTATTTTATGTGTATATATTTCATACACATATACCAGTTTATATGTATTTTACATGTAAAGTTATTCACTGCAACATTGTTTATAACCAAATTTTGCAAACATAAAATACCCACAAATGTAATAAATCCATTCAATGTAAAACTGTGCAGCAGTCCTAAAGATGACAGAGTTTACTGTGGGCTGCTACTGAACAATCTAAATTATGTTTAGTGAAATAGCCAGGTGCAGAACAGTATCAATAGTATGCTTCCAGTTGTGTAAAAAGAAAGGAGGGGGATTATATGTATGTATGCTTGTGTATGCATCAAATTCCTCTGGGAAAACATAGAGACCAGTGATAAATGAATGCTTCCAGGTAGGGGAGCTGGATGATTAGCAAAAAGGGTGGGGAAAAACTTCACTTTTTATACCTTTGATTTTTGAATATTTATTACCTAGTCAACATTTTTTTTTTAATTAAAGGGACCCTTCTTATACCACAAAGAATAAAAAAAAGAAAAAGATCATGTGTTTGGGGAGCACACTGTTTGGATTTCTCAGTTCCCATAGTTAGAGAGAACATAGTAGGCAGTTTGGACTTGATCTTTTGCTTTGCAAGTTATAAGACTATGTGATTTTCAGGAAGTTTCTTTAACTGGTCTAGGACAGCTTCCTCATCTGTAAAATTGGGAGAGTACCTCTGAATAGGGTGACCATAAAGTGTTACATAAAAGTATGGTTTTAAAGTCACTTGATAGGTGGTCATCTATGAGCAAATATTCTGTCATCTGGTAGAACTTCTTCAAACTTTCTGTACTCCCATGCTCAAGTTAGAGGATAAGACAAAGAGCAGCTCCTAGAAGACACTGTACTTCCTAAGAACTTCTTACAGATTGAAAAGGTCACAGAAAGTATCTGAGCTATCCAAAACCTGTTATATGTATGTTCTTGAAGGACACGGATGAATGAATGCTGGTATAACATGTACTATTTTGTGGCTCCCGCAGAGAGCACAGAAAGAATGTAAGCGTGCACAAAGTGTGGGTCATACCAAAGCCTGTACCAGGTAAATCCTGTATGATGGTGAGGCTGAATTCTGCTGCTCAACCAAACTGTTCAATGGACACATCAATCCATAAGTAGATGGGAAAATCTGCCAAAGCTGCTGGTGTGTTTGTCCCCTGGGAAAGTGGCAAAGGGTGGAACAAATACTATACCAGACATGTGTACGACTTCGAATAAGACATACATCCTATCGGCACAGAAGAGATACACACTTCATTAGGAATCCATCTAGGTGGGATGAGTAGAGGATAAATGGCTAAAAAGACATGTAGAGTGGAACTGCAACTCGAAAGCAAGGTCACGAGGAAGTACTCTCTGTACCTGTGTATAACTGTAGCTAGTCCCAGGGGTTGGTAGCAAGGGACAAACATTCAGAAAATTGCACTAGAAGGAAAAACAGGCTATTTCTAGTTCTGCCAAACGTATTAACTGTGGAATAATAGCTATTTCTTTTCCCACGGCATGCCTTTCCCTGCTTTTAAAGGGAGACAGTGTATAAAAGCTTTGAGACAGTTCACAAAAAGCTTTGAGAGTTGTAGATGTTATTCATGGACACAGACATCTTACCATGAGGTAATTTCACAATTTCATCTCAGAAGAATTTATGACAAACTGAAAAATATGCCTTATTTGTCTTTCTGACAATTTAATAAGGTTCGTTTAATTAAGCCAGAAGTTCTTCCTTAACACAGATATATTTTCAGTGTTTGTCCTTTTCAGATGCTTTGTTTGCAGCACATTTCTGATGAGTACATTATGAAACAATGATAATTTCCAGATGTGGAAGAAGATGCTAAAACCAAAACTCTTCTCTAGAAGAGGGCTAGCATCACTCATCCAATATTAAGAGAAATCAACTGTGCATGTCTTTCAAATACCCCAAATAAGATAGCATAAATGCTGTTTTAGAGAAAATAAATACAGCATCTTTTTCAAAGGACAAAGAAAAGTCTACAACTGTCAAATTTAATAACATGACAAATTTAAGAAATTTTCCTTCAGCTAAATCCTAGCTGGTCTTGAATAATGGTTAGAAGAGGCTCAAGACTCTAGTACCTAACAAAAATGTTGCCTTAAAATGGGTTATTTGCGATCTTTTAATTAATATTTGTTCAACAATGTCATGTTCTCTAGACACACGTTAGAATCCAAGTCAAAAGGAACCTTAGAGATGAATTAATCCAAGACTGCAGATTCCAGTACATGGAGATTCTGCCAGTAAATCTTATATTGTTAACTGCATTGATCTGGAAGCCCTCGCCACCCACCGTTTTTCCAGCTCTTGGGGAGTAAAAAAAACCCTAGAACTCCCAGTACAAATCCAGCAGGAATACATGAGCCCCTCATTTCACTGAGGAACTTTAGAATAAGCATGTATCATTTGTGAAAGGACATAAAGGAATCACAAAGCTTCAGAGAAATGAAAAATCATTTCTTTTACTTGGAAAGAACTTATTCATATGATTAAATGCTTTCATGGGAGAGATGAAAGATGATACCCAAAATGAAATTATTTGTCCAGTTAATTAAGTAGGGACAAGACTAAATCCGGTGTTTCCACTAATATACTATGTACCTGAGCATAGAACTTAATTCATACACCAACTACTTTATAAGAGTTAAATCTCCAAAAACAATAAGGAAAATCTCTTATCTACGGTATAACAGAAACAACACTAGGCTCAAAAACTGGAGATTACTCAAAATTATAGCCAAAAGCTCTTTGCCTACAGAAATCATCCACAAAATTAAATTGTCTCTGGATTATTTTCATATTCTAAAGTTTTGAGTGGTAACAAAAGCTTACCTGATAAGCTGCTACTTTGAGAAGTTTGGGTAGGAATGAAAAGGTCATATACGTTGATATTTAGTTTACTTATAAGGTGGTGAAAATCACTAGTACTCATTTCAAAGATATTTTCTTCCTGTAATATGTGCAGGACCCCCCTGCACATGTACAGTCAGTATTAGAGAAATTTAGCTCAGTAATTATAGTCGACTAAGCTCTAGTCACTCAAGAACTTTTAAGTAAGTTTGCTTTCACGTTATACGTTTATTTTTTAGAATATCACCTTTATTTATGACAGGTAAAACATGTAACACAAGAGATCAGACTGTTCCCAAGCTAAGAACAAGGTTTTTTCTTGAAAAACAAATGTCCAAAAGCCAGCAACTATATGCTAAAACCAAATAAAATACCAGACTATCCGTACATCAAAAATATATGAATTGCCTGAACCTTATGCTTTTTAACATAACCTAATTCAAGAACTAAATCTACTCTAATATTTCTTCTTCTCCAAATTTCTCACACTTTCTATACTTTATAACACACTTCTTTGTATGATCTATACTGTTTTCATACAGACAGGCATTAATTATATCTCAAACTAGACAGTAAGTTCCTTTGAGGAAAAAGACTACGGTACCTAGCACTACATGTTGAAAGCAGACACCCAGTAAAGACTAGCTGGAATCTATTTCTTGGCAAACATCTCTCGATGATCCGGTTAGAGGAAGAAGGACAATGTGTGCTGCTGGTAGAATATGGGATCTAGGAGAGTTTAAGATACAAATTACACACACGGAGTCAACATGTAATAGGTTACTGCCTAGAGCCAAGAGGGCTAATACAGTCACAGTTTGCTACTACTAAAAGCCAAACTACAGTATAATTCTCAACAGCACAATATTTAATTGAAAAAAAAAAATCAAACCAACCACAAGAAAAATTCATTGTAACCAAAGACTAAGTAGTTAATTGTGAATACTACTCTATTTCACATCATAAAAACTTGTAGATAAAGTATAATCCCAAAACAGCATGCAGAATATGTGGTCGTTCAATCAAAAGCAATTCTGATATTGTGTTCTTGCTCCGCACGACGATGATCCTCAAAAATCCGTGTTACCTCTTCTACCTTCTTCTGCAGCATGCCTACAGGAGGAAAAGTCATGCATCATTAATTTGAGGTCAAAATGTCCAAGGAACAGAATAGCTTACATTCTCACTTCAATATGACTTATAAAACATCAGTTTTATTTAATAGCTTTAACTATTAGAATATACAGGAAAAAATAATCTGTTTAGAAACTTAAAAGAGTGGACAAGACCATTCTTGATTTGCTCTAATTTTCTGGTAAATAACTGTCTACTTGACATTTATGTTTTGTTGAAGAGAAGTGAAAACTGCTTTTTACTCATTACAGCTTAAAAGTGCTATACAAGGTAGTCATTAAATTGAGGTTATAGATTCTGGTACAGGTTTTTGCTGTCTATGAGCAAATTAGTACACATAGTATATTCACATTTCTGTTCCTTTCTAATGGTTTATTTAACTTGGTGGTCCTCAATTTGCTTGGGAGCAGAGCAACACAAAACACCATTAATTTTACCATATAAAACAGCAATATTCTATAGTAAAAATAAGCTGTCAAAGTAAGCATGATAATCTAGATTTTTCTATTAATGTGCAGTTGGTCATTTGTTTTAGTGTTCATTAATGCTTACTAGCCAATAAGCAATAGCTGGTGCCAACGATTAAAAAAAAAAAAAATCACAAGAGAAACACGAAAAATTCGAAACAACATACTTCAGTTTTCTTCAGCCAATTGGAAAAGCCCCAATGTTATTCAGTTTTAAAGTATAAGAATACATCATTCCATCTTATGACATACAGACATTTTGCAAGATTATACCTTAAGAACTAATGGTTATATACTGAAAGGCTAGAAAAACAGTGTACATTGAGCCTGCCAAAATACATCTCCTTTTTTTCCTAATAACTGCAGGGTGCAATTTTTTTTAACCACTAAATTACATTTTTCAGTGTGACAGAGGCACAATGAGCACTATAACAAACCATTAACTTGAGGCCAGAATTGTCAACATAAGCAAAATCTACTTAATTTGCTGATTGATAATGTATTAAGGAATACATTTATAAAATTTTTTTTAAATCAATGAAATGTTGAGCAACACAAGCCAGCATTATTAAGAGAGCTTTCTATAAATATTTTGTCATGTCTTCAAATTAAATTCTCAGGACTATTTCTATATTAACATACTTTACATTTTTTAGGAGTTTCATTATTTGAGGGCAAAAATTGCTCCTAAAATTTAACTGCCCAGAGTTCAGTTCTGAAGATATGTATTAGGGACTGGTTCCTGTAGGTCTATGAAATTATATACCATACTAGAAGATAAATGCCAGGACTAGTCAATAATTGGGGGAAATACACCATATACATTTTGAGATTAAAATGAACTGTATTGAGCAATATGAAAATGAAATTAAGAAAACAATTCCATTCACAACTGCATCAAAAAGAATTAAAACACTTAGAAATAAACCTACCAAATGGAGTATAAGACCTGTACACCAAAACTTACAGAACATTGCTAAGAGAAATTAAGATCTAAAGAAATGAAGAGGAATCCCATGTTCATGGATTAAAAGACTCCATAGTGGTAAGACGGCAATCCCTCACAGGCTAATCTACAAATTCACTGTAACCCCTATGAAAATTCCAGCAAGCTATTTTTATAGAAATAGAAAAGCTTTAAAATTTACATGGAACGGACCCAGAATAGCAAAGCAATCTTGAAAAAGAATAATAAATTGCAAGAATTACACTACACAATTTTAAAACTTACTACAAAGCCACATTAATCAAGATGGTGTAATACTAGCATAGGATAGCCATAGAGATCAATGGAACAGAAAGTCCAAAAATAAAACTCTATATTTCTGGTCAATTCATTTTTGATGAAGGTGATAAGACAATTCAGTGGGGGAAAACATAGTATTTTGCAACAAATAGTGCAGAGACAACTGGTTACCTACATGAAAATGAATTTGAATCCTTACTTCTTAACTATGCACAAAAAACAACTCAAGGTGGGCCGAGCTGAAAGCGACCAGACAGGATGTTCACAATGTTAGGGCAGAGCTAAAAGCTACCAGGGCTGAGGTTCACAATGTCTCAAAGAGTTCCAATCTAATTTAAATTATCTCAAACCTAGGGTAACTGAGACAGAAGATAGAATTAGTGATCTGGAGGACAAACAGAAAGGATCAAGAGGAATCCTGGAACAAACAGTTTAGAAACCATGAAAACAGAATCAGGGAAATAAATGATGCCATGAAACGTTCCAACGTCAGAATTATTGGAATCCCTGAAGGGGAGGAGAAAGAAAGAAGTCTAGAAGATACAGTGGAACAAGTTCTTCATGAAAATTTTCCCAATCTTGCGATGGAACCAGGGTTCATGTACTAGAGGCCGAATGGTCTCCACCCAAGATTATAGATTCCAGAAAAACATCAAGGCACCTGATAGTCAAATTGAGAAATCATAATTATAGGTATAATCTCTTGAAAGCCACTAGGACAAAGAGGCTCCTTACTTAAAAAGGAAAACCCATCAGAATAACGGCAGACCTGTCCACAGAGACCTGGCAATCCAGAAAGGGCTGGCAAGATATATTCAGGGCACTATTGAGAAGAACATGCAGCCAAGAATACTTTATCCAGCAAGACTGACATTCAAAATGGATGAAGAGATAAAGAGTTTCCAAGACCGGCAAGGCTTAAAAGACTATGCAACCACCAAGCCGACACTGCAGGAAATATTAAGGGGGGTTCTATAAAAGAGGAAAAATCCTCAGAATAGCACTGAACAGAAATATAGAGACAATCTACAGAAAGAAAGACTTCAAAGGTAACATGATGTCAATAAAAACGTATCTATCAATAATCACTCTCAATGTGAATGGCCTAAATGCGCCCATAAAATGGCACAGGGTTGCAGATTGGATTAAATGACAGGACCCATCCATATATTGTCTACAAGAGACCCATTTTGAACCTAAAGATACACGCAGACTGAAAGTGAAGGGATGGAGAAGCATCTTTCATGCCAATGGGCCTAAAAAGAAGGCTGGGGTAGCAATTCTCATATCAGATAAATTAGATTTTAAACTAAAGACTGTAGTCAGAGATACAGAAGGACAGGACATAATTCTTAAAGGGACTATCCACCAAGATGATCTAACAACTGTAAATATCTATGTCCCCAATATGGGAGCAGCCAATTACATAAGAAAACTGTTAATCAAGATAAAGAGTCATATTGATATGAATACATTAATAGTAGGAGATCTTAACACACCTCTCTCAGAAATAGACAGATCATCGAAGCAGAAAATCAATAAAGAAACAAGAGCATTGAATGATACACTGGACCAGATGGACCTCATAGATATATACAGAACATTCCATCCTAAAACAACAGAATACTCATTCTTCTCAAGTGCACATGGAACCTTCTCAAGAACAGACCACATACTGGGTCACAAATCAGGACTCAACCGATATCAAAAGACTGAGATTATTCCCTGCATATTCTCAGATCACAGTGCTTTGAAACTGGAGCTCAATCACAAGGAAAAGTTCTGAAGGAACTCAAACACCTGGAAGCTAAAGACCACCTTGCTTAAGAATGCTTGGATCAACCAGGAGATCAAAGAAGACCTGAAACAATTCATGGAAACCAATGAAAATGAAGACACTTCGGTCCAAAACCTATGGGATATAGCAAAGGCAGTCCTAAGGGGGAAATACATAGCCATCCAAACCTCCCTCAAAAATACTGAAAAATCCAGAACACAGCTGCTATCTCTATACCTTAAAGAACTGGAGAATCAACAACAAATCAAACCAACTCCACATATAAGAAGGGAAATCATCAAGATTAGAGCTGAGATCAATGAGGTAGAAACCAGAGATACAGTAGAATGTATCAGTGAAACTAGAAGCTGGTTTTTTGAAAGAATCAGTAAGATAGATAAACCATTGGCCACACTAATCCAAAAGAAAAGAGAGAAAGCCCAAATTAATAAAATTATGAATGAAAAGGGAGAGATCACCACTAACAACAAGGAAGTAGAAACAACCAAGAGAAGTCATTATCAAAAGTTATATGCCAATAAGCTAAGCAACCTAGATGAAATGGATGTATTCCTAGAAAACTATAAAATCCCAAAATTGAACCAGGAAGAAACTGACAATCTGAATAGACCGATATCTAGTAACGAGATTGAAGAAGTGATCAAAAACCTCCCAAAATACAAGAGCCCAGGACCTGACGGATTCCCTGGGGAATTCTACCAAACTTTCAAAGAAGAAATAACACCTATTCTCCTGAAGCTATTTCAAAAATTGAAGCAGAAGGAAAACTTCCAGATTCTTTCTATGAATCCAGCATTACCCTGATCCCCAAACCAGGCAAAGACCCTACCAAAAAGGAGAATTTCAGACCAATATCACTGATGAATATGGATGCTAAGATTCTCAACAAGATCCTAGCAAACAGGATCCAACAGCACCTTAAAAGGATTATCCACCATGACCAGGTGGGATTCATTCCTGGGCTACAAGGATGGTTCAACATTCGCAAATCAATCAATGTGATACAACAAATTAATAAGAAAAGAGAGAAGAACCACATGGTCCTCTCAATGGATGCAGAAAAAGCATTTAACAAAATCCAGCATCCATTCCTGATTAAAACGCTTCAAAGTATAGGGACAGAGGGAACATTCCTCAACTTCATCAAATCTATCTATGAAAGACCCACAGCAAATATCATCCTCAATGGGAAAAAGCTTGCAGCCTTCCCGTTGAGATCAGGAACACGAAAAGGATGCCCACTCTCACCACTCTTGTTCAACATAGTATTAGAAGTCCTAGCAACAGCAAATCAGACAACAAAAATAAATAAAAGGTATCCAAATTGGCAATGAAGAAGTCAAACTCTCTCTCTTCACAGATGACATGATTCTTTATATGGAAAACCCAAAAGACTCCACCCCCAAACTACTAGAACTCATACAGCAATTCAGCAACGTGGCAGGATACAAAGTCAATGTACAGAAATCAGTCGCTTTCTTATACACTAACAATGAAAATACAGAAAGAGAAATAAGAGAATTGATTCCATTTACTATAGCACCAAGAACCATAACATACCTGGGAATAAACCTAACCAAAGAGGTAAAGTATCTGTACTTGAGGAACTACAGAACACTCATGAAAGAAATTGAAGAAGACACAAAAAGATGGAAGACCATTCCATGCTCTTGGATTGGAAGAATAAACATTGTTAAAATGTCTATACTACCTAGAGCAATCTGTACTTTTAATGCCATTCCAATCAAAATTCCACCGGTATTTTTCAAAGAGCTGGAGCAAATAATCCAAAAATTTGTATGGAATCAGAAGAGACCCCGAATCGCTAAGGAAATGCTGAAAAACAAAAATAAAACTGGGGGTATCACGTTACCTGATTTCAAGCTCTACTACAAAGCTGTGATCACCAAGACAGCATGGTACTGGCATAAAAACAGACACATAGACCAGTGGAACAGAGTAGAGAGCCCAGATATGGACCCTCAACTCTATGGTCAAATAATCTTCGACAAAACAGGAAAAAATATACAGTGGAAAAAAGACAGTCTCTTCAATAAATGGTGCTGGGAAAACTGGGCAGCTATATGTAGAAGAATGAAACTAGACCATGCTCTTACACCGTACACAAAGATAAACTCGAAATGGATAAAAGACCTCAATATGAGACAGGAATCCATCAGAATCCTAGAGGAGAAAGTAGGCAGTAATCTCTTCGATATCAGCCACAGCAACTTCTTTCAAGATATGTCTCCAAAGACAAAGGAAACAAAAGCGAAAATAAACTTTTGGGACGTCTTCAAAATCAAAAGCTTCTGCACAGCAAAGGAAACAGTCAAGAAAACAAAAAGGCAACCCACGGAATGGGAGAAGATATTTGCAAATGACAGTACAGACAAAAGTTTGATATCCAGGATCGATAAAGAACCCCTCAAACTCAACACACACGAAACAGGTAAACATATCAAAAAATGGGCAGAAGATATGAACAGACACTTCTCCAAGCAAGACATACAAATGGCTATTGGACACATAAAAAAAAGTTCATCATCACTAGCCCTCAGGGAGATTTAAATGAAAACCACATTGAGATATCACCTTACACCAGTTAGAATGGCCAAAATTAGCAAGACAAAAAACAACATGTGTTGGAGGGATGTGGAGAAAGGGGAACCCTCTTCCACTGTTGGTGGGAATGCAAGTTGGTGCAGCCTCTTTGGAGAACAGTGTGGAGATTCCTCAAGAAATTAAAAATAGAACTTCCCTATGACCCTGCAATTGCACTCCTGGGTATTTACCCCAAAGATACAGATGTTGTGAAAAGAAGGGCCATCTGTACCCCAATGTTTATAGCAGCAATGGCCACGGTCACCATACTATGGAAAGAACCAAGATGCCCTTCAACGGACGAATGGATAAGGAAGATGTGGTCCATATACACTATGGAGTATTATGCCTCCATCAGAAAGGATGAATACCCAACTTTTGTAGCAACATGGACAGGACTGGAAGAGATTATGCTGAGTGAAATAAGTCAAGCAGAGAGAGTCAATTATCATATGGTTTCACTTATTTGTGGAGCATAACAAATAGCATGGAGGACATGGGGAGCTAGAGAGGAGAAGGGAGTTGTGGGAAACTGGAAGGGAAGGTGAACCATGAGAGACTATGGACTCTGAAGAACAATCTGAGGGTTTTGAAGGGTGGGGGGTGGGAGTTTGGGGTACCAGGTGGTGGGTATTATAGAGGGCACGGATTGCATGGAGCACTGGGTGTGGTGCAAAAATAATGAATACTGTTATGCTGAAAATAAATAAAAAATAAATTAAAAAAAACTCAAGGTGCATTATGGATCTAACTTTAAAGGAAAACTGTATTTGGAAAATAAAACACAAATATCAATCAGTTGATGAGCAGATAAGCAAAATGTGGATGTCCACACACTGGAATGATACACAACAATAAATGGAATGAAGTACTAATATGTATTACAACATAGATGATCTCTCAGACCATTTTGCCAGACAGCAAAGGCCACATATAATATGACTCCATTTATATAAACTCTCCTGAAAGTACAAATCTCTAAAGACAGAAAAAGTATTGGCAGGAACAGGGATCAATTGCTAACAAGCAAAAGGGAATTTTTTAGGGTAATAGAAATGTTTTCTAGTGGACTGTCTAATGTTTGCACAACTCTGAGTTTTAAACAGCCATTGTTTAAGATGATAGATTAGTGTGTTTAAAACATTTCCTAAAAATCACTTGCACCTCCCAAGAAGATTCTGGTAAAATTGCTTCTAGCCAGTCCTATTCTGTGTATGGGACAGATGTTTTCTTCATCTAAACCTACTTGCAAATATTTTAGGTAAAGATTAAAAGACATTCATATAAAGTTATGAAAATAAGTGAGTTGCTCATTAAACCCTAACAGTGCTCTACTATAATTATTTTAAGTTACACATATAAATTTTTTTTAATTTTTTTAAATTTAATTTACTTATTTGACAGAGAGAGATCACAAGTAGGCAGAGATGCAGGCAGAGACAGAGGAAGGGAAGCGGGCTCCCTGCTGAACAGAGAGCACAATGAGGGGCTCGATCCCAGGACCCCAGATCATGACCTGAGCTGAAGGCAGAGGCTTAACCCACTGAGCCACACAGGGGCCCCCACATATAAAAATTATTAGATAATACTAAATTCATGGCTAAAGGAAACAATGTACTTTCATAAACACTGCTATAGTATAACTCTTATTTTCCTTTTAGAAAAACAATTGGGGCAGTTGGAGTAAAAAACATCTTGAAAAAATGGTCAAAAGATACAAATAAGCAGCTTAAAAAAGGAAATACAGACTGTTTATAAATATTTAAAAATGCTGATCTTCACTGGTAACCGGAGGAATGCAACTGAACAATGGAAATATTTTCACCTATAAATTGTAGAAAGGAATGATGACTGTGGTGGTAGAATGCTAAAAGGATTTGGAATTAGCAGAATTAGGTAATTCAAAGAAGTGCTTAAAGTGGGACTGTAAGCAGTCAGTAAGAGGCAGATCTCTCCATTCCGCATCATCTGGGTAATTCTCCCTACCCAAGCCTAGCAGAGGACTTATTGTTTAGAAAGGGTAAACCAGGTGGTTGTGGCTCAGAGTCACCAGGGAGAGCTGAGGACAAGGTATCTGTACCAAAAATATAAGTGAAAGTTTGCAAGGGATGAAGTAAAAGTCTACAATCTAAGCACTGAGCTCCAATCCCTTTTTTAACAGCCCCAAGAACACTGGCGTACCACTAGGCTTATTAGTCTCTAGCCAAAAGCTGAAAGATTCTTCTTTGGAGAAATGACCAACTGAAGAGAAGAATCCTAAAAATTCTAAAAGTAATGGCTGGAGATCCTCCAGTAAAAAGGTCTTGCCAAATTATCCTATAGTAAATTAGCAAGATCCATCTACAGTTTAATGTCTCATTCTTGAATATAAATAGAAAACCAAGAATCACCAGAGTGTTGAGGAATATCTTTAATATAAGACAGACCAGGGACACCTTGGTGGCTCAATAGGTTAAATGTCTGACTCTTGGTTTAAGTTCAGGTCATGATCTCAGGGTTGTGGGACTTAGCCCCATGTTGGGCTCTGTGTTCAGCACGTAGTCTGCTTGGAATGCTCTCTCTTTCTCTCCCTCCCTCCTCTGACTCCTGTCTCTCTCTCTCTCTCTCTCTCTCCCCCATAAATAAATAAATAAATAGAAAGACCAAAAAACTAAAACAAAGCAAAGATAAAGAAAGCTGGAAGACAGAATCCAGGAAAACTAAAATATTTGTTTATGATTTTTTTATTTGAGACAAAGTGAGAGCATGAACGGGGGGAGGGGCAGAGAGAGGGAGAAGGTGACCCTCCACTGAGCAGGGAGCCTGACATTGGCTCAATTACAGGACCCTGAGACTATGACCCAAGCCAAAGGCAGACACTTCAGCAACTGAGCCATGCAGGTGCCCCAGGAAGAATAAAACATTTTTAAAAATCAGTAATATCGTCAGAGTGAAGACACTGAATCCATGAAATAAGAACTGGATGCTATTTAAAACACACACACACACACACACACCATAAAACAGTACTACAAGCTCTTGCGAACTAAAAAGATTTACAGGAAGCAAAGATCAGTAGAAAGACTGGAATAAAAAGCTGAGTACTTATCTGAGAAAATTTAACAAAAATACAGCAGAAACCTAATTCCAGAAAATTCCCCCAAACTGACATAAATCACTTTCTTAATTGGAAAAGCTCACTGAATACCATCTCAGTGGATGAATTAAACCTACATGGAGGCACATCTGAAATTTCAGTATTGTGGGGAAGATCTTGAAAACTTCCATAGCGGGAAAAAACATGAAAACGAAGGGGTCACATTAAAGGTTTAGGAATCAGAATGGACCTCAAATCTAGAAGACAATCAACAACATTTTCAAATGCTTAAGAGAAAATTATTTCCAAGCTAGACTTTTTTTAAAGATTTTATTAATTAATTTACTTATTTGACAGACAGAGATCACAAGTAGGCAGAGAGAAAGGCAGAGATAGAGATGGGGGAGCAGGCTCACCACTGAGCAGAGAGCGTGATGCAGAGCTCGATCCCAGGACTCCGGGATCATGACCTAAGCCGAAGGCAGAGGCTTTAACCTACTGAGCCACCCAGGCGCCCTCCAAGCTAGACTTTGATAGCCAATACTATCAGTTGTCGGGGTAGAATAAAGACCTTTCCCCAAAGAAAACCAAAAAAGTAACTTGTTTTTTTTTAAAGATTTTATTTATTTATTTGATAACACAGAGATCACAAGTAGGCAGAGAGGCAGGCAGAGAGAGAGAAGGAAGCAGGCTCACCGCTGAGCAGAGAGCACGATGTGTGGGGCTTGATCCCAGGACGCTGGGATTATGACCTGAGCTGAAGGCAGAGACTTTAACCCACTGAGCCACCGAGGTGCCCCCAAAAAAGTAATTTGAAAAGACACAGGCACCTTTATGTTTACTGTAGCATTATTTACAGTAGCCAAGATGTGGGAGCAACCATAATGTCCATCGATAGATGAACAGATTTTTAAAAATGTGGTGAATATATACTCTGGAATATTACTCAGCCCTAAAAATCCCCTGAAATCTTGCCATCTCCAACAGCATAGATAGTCCTAGGGTATTATGCTAAGTGAAATCAGTCAGAGAAGGCAAATATCATACAATTTCATTCATATGTGGAATTTAAGAAACAAAACAAACAAATAAAAAGAGGAGACAAACAAAAAACAAGACAACTACAGAGAACAAACAGGTGGTTGCCAGAAGGCAGGTAGATTGGGGGGTCAAGGTGAAATAGATAAAGGGGATTAAGAGTATACTTACCTCTTTTTAAAAGATTTTATTTGAGAGAGAGTATGAGCAGGGGCAAGAGCAGAGGGAGAAGGAGGAACAGGCTCCCTGCTGAGCAGAGAACCCAATGTGGGTCTCAATCCCAGGACCCCAGGATCATGACCTGAGCTGAAGGCAGTTGCTTAAACAAGTGAGTTACCCAGGCACCCCAGGCATCACTTCTCTTGACTGAGCACTTAGAAATGTATGAAATTGGGAGGGTATGTGCTACAGTGAGAAAAAAAATGTATAGAATTGTGGAATCATTGTATTGTACACCTGGAACTATTATAACACAGTATGTTAATTACACTTGAAATAAAAAAAGACCTCAGATACGTAATATCTCAAAATACTTACTTCCCATGCATTCTCTCAGGAAGCTGATGAAATACATGTTATACTAAAACAAGGGAATAAACCATAAAAAGGGAAATATAAGAGCCATGAAAGAAAGAAAGAAATAGATGGAATACAAGATTGCTGTAGAGGGAAGAACCTAGCTGAGTAGTAAACCAAGAGAGCAATGATACCAGATAATAGATTAGGGATTCGGGAGTAGAGGGATTACAGGGTCTGGGAGAAAGGAATCCAAGAAGGTGAAACTGATGGGTTTAAAGAAAAAGCACCTATCAGAGAATGAACTACTTACTGGTAAGTATATAGAAAATTTAGCAAATGATGAAATAAACTTCAGAGGAAAACAGAAACTTGTAAAGAAGTAAGATAGTGGTGCCTGGGTGGGTCGGTTGGGTTAAGTGCCTGACTCCTGATTTCAGCTTGGGTCATGATCTCAGGGTCCTAGGATGGAGCTCCACATTGGACTCCATGCTCAGTGGGGAGTCTGCTAGAGATTTTCTCTCTGCCCCTCCCCCTGCTCACTCACTCTCTCTCTCTCTCTCAAATAAATAAATAAATAAATCTTAAAAAAAAAAGAAAGAAGACAATATAATATGCTATATGGCCTGGCTGTAAATAAAATTTATGCAATCTTAAATATTAAAACAATAAATATTGTTCTATGTGTAATTTATGATATGGTTATATTGGTAAGATGACAGAAAAGTGTGCTTACATGCATATATTTATATGCTTCTATAAATGTAATATGTACATATACTGGGGGGCAGTATGGTGGTATATTGTACTGCACACACATACACATATACACAAAATGAGGGTGGTATAAAAGAGTTAAATCCTTACTTCCCATTTGGGGAAGCCAATACAGAAGGCCTAAAATGGAAAAACTAAAAAGTAAAGTATACATGGTATTTAGAGATCTAGAAATATTAAAAAAAAAACCAGCTGAAATAATTGAAAATGATTGTTTCTAGGGGTGGAAAACAGGGTATGGAGAGAGAAGCTGATGTTTTTCATAAACCTTACTTAAAAACTTTATCCTTGGGGCACCTGGGTGGCTCAGTGGGTTAAAGCCTCTGCCTTCGGCTCAGGCCCTGATCTCAGGGTCCTGGGATCGAGCCCCGCATTGGGCTCTCTGCTCACCCCTCTCTCTGCCTGCCTCTCTGCCTACTTGTGATCTCTGTCTATCACATAAATAAATACAATCTTTAAAAAAAAAAAAAAACGTTACCCTCTACTTTCAAGGTGGTAGATGAAAAAGACCTGAAATAAGGCAGTGATAGTAATCCACTGAAAAGAAGATTCAGGAGCTATTAAGAAGTATAATCATCATCACTTACTGAAAGAAATAGAAATAGTCTACCATAAGTCCCTGAGCAAATAATAGCAACTGTTAGCTGAGAAAAAGAAAAGTTGAAGGAGTTGGAGTTACTGATCTGGGAGGCCCAGGAGAGAGTGAAGATAATAAGTTTAGCTTTACACAAGTTTAATTTGAGGCGCCTTTGGGGTATCTATGTGCAGATGTTTGTTAACATAGAGCTTTATAATGCAAAGTAAAAGAACCATAAGTAAAACTGATGGTTAGAGATGACAACTGAGGTTTAAGAAGTGCTGATATTCAGAAGAGCCTTAAAAGAGAACACTATTAGAGATAAGGGGAGGTCTCAAATCAATAATCTAAGTTCCTACCTTAAGAAAATAGAATATGAGCAAAATGAACCTGAAGCCAGCAAAAGGAAGGAAATAATAAAGACTAGTTATTAATGAAACTGAAAACAGGAACAGTATAGAGAAAAATCAATGAAACAAAAGCTGATTCTTTGCAGAAAAAATTAATAAAAATTGATTAACCTCTACCAAGACAGAAAAAAATAAAAATAGAGAAAACACAAATCACCAATATAAGGAATGAAACAGGGCAGATCACACAAATCCTGTGGTCATTAAAAGTATCAAAAGGAAATCCTAAGAAAAACTTTATGCTTATAAATTCAACAACAAAGAATTGTACCAACTCCTAGAAAACGATAAATTATACAAATTCAACCAAGATAATCTTAGGAGAGAAGGAAACAAGCCATAACTGACTCTTTACGCAGGGAACAAACTGAAGATGGATGAAGGGAGGTGGGTGAGGGGTGGGCTAGATGGGTGGTGGGTATTAAAGAGGCCACTTGTGATGATCACTGGTGTTGTATGTAAGTGATGAATCACTGAATTCTACTCCAGAAAGTAATGTTGCATTATATGATGACAAAACTTAAATTTAAAAAATATATCAATGCAATTCACCATATCAACAAGTTAAAGAAGAAAAAAAAACACACGATTATATCAATTGATGCAGAAAAAGCATTCAACAAAATCCACTATCCATCCATGATAAAAATGCTCAGCAAGTCAGGAAGAGCATGAAATTACCTAAACTTGATAAAGAACATCTACAAAAAGTCTACAGCTAACTGTACTTAAAGTGAAAGACTGAAGGCTTTCCATAGAAACTTAGGAACATGACAAAGATGTCTGCTTTCATAACTCTTATTCAACATAGTACAGGAAGTTCTAGCCAGTACAAAGTGAGGAAAAGAGATAAATGGCATACAGATTGGAAAGGAAGAAATAAAACTTCCCCTATCTGCTGATGATATAACTACCTATGTAGAAAATCTCAAGGAGTAAACAAAACAAAACAAAAATTCCTAGATATAAGAAGTAAGTTCAGCAAGCATACATACAAGAAAGGCTAAAATTAATAAGACAGGGAACAACAACATTGGAGAGGATATGTGGAGAAAGGGGAACCTTCTCACACTGTTGGTGGGAATGCAAGTTGGTACAGCCACTCTGGAAAACAGTATGGAGGTTCCTCAAGAAGTTAAGAATAGAGCTACCCTATGACCCAGCAATTGCACTACTTTGGGGTTATTACCCCAAAGATACAGATGTAGTGAAAAGAATGGGCACCTGCACACCAATGTTCATAGCCGCAATGTCCACAATAGCCAAACTGTGGAAAGAGCTGAGATGTCCTTCAACAGATGAATGGCTAGGGGCGCCTGGGTGACTCAGTGGGTTAAAGCCTCTGCCTTCAGCTCGGGTCATGATCCCAGGGTCCTGGGATCGAGCCCCACCTCAGGCTCTCTGCTCAGCAGGGAGCCTGCTTCCCATCCACCCCTCTGCTTGCTTCTCTGCCTACTTGTAATCTCTATCAAATAAATAAATAAAGTCTAAAAAATTAAAAAAAGATTTGGTTCGTATATATTCCTCAGCCATCACAAAGGATGAATACCTATCATTTACATCAACATGGATAGAACTGGAGGGAATTATGTTAAGTGAAATAAGTCAATCAGAGAAAGACAATTATCATATGGTTTCACTCATATGTGGAGTATAAGAAATAACACAGAGGATCATAGGGGAAGGAAGGGAAAACTGAATGGGAAGAAATCAGAGAGGGAAACAAACCATGAGAGACTCTTGACTCCAGGAAACAAACTGAGGGTTGTAGAAAGGAAGGTGGGTAGGGGAAGGGGGTAATTGGGTGATGAACATTAAGGAGGGCACATAATGTGATGAGCACTGGGTATTACACACAACTAAAGAATCACTGAACACTACATCAAAAATTAATGATGTACTATATGTTGGCTATTGTATTTAAATAAAAATAAATAAAAACAAATTGCATTTTTATGCACTAGCAATGAACATATGAAAACCAAAGTTTAAAACACAATATAATTTGTAATTACTACAAATAAAATAAAATAGTTAAGTATAAATCTAATAAAACCAAAACATATATAATGTGGATGCGAGGAGTTACAAAATGCTGGCGAATAAATAAATGGTGGGCTATGCCACACTCATGGATGGAAAGATTCAACATAGTAAAAATGTCAATTCTCCCCTAAACTGATCTACAGGTTTAATATAATTTCTATCAAATCCCAGAAAATTTTTATGAGAGGGCAAAGGAATTAAAATGGCCAAAATAATCTTGATGAAAAAAAATAATGTGAGAGGAATCCCTCTACCATATATTAAGGCTTACTATACAGCTACAATAGTGAACACAGTGTGATATTAGAGGAGGGAAACACATATAGATCTATGGATAGAGAGCCCAGAAATCCATATGCCAAACTAATATATGAAAAAGATGCAAAAGCAATTCAATTGAGGGAGGACAGTCTTTTCAACAACCGGTGTTGAAACAACTGGCTACCCATAGGCAATAAAAAAAGGAAGAAAGAAAGAAAGAAAGAAAAAAAGAACCTTGATCTAATCCTCACATCTTAAAGAAAAACTAACTCAAAAATGGATTACAGCCTTAAATGTAAAATGTGGAACAATAAAACTTGCAAAAAAAAAGGAGAAAATCTTTGGGATAGAGTACTAGGCAAAAAGTTCGTAGATTTGACACCAAAAGCATAATCCATTAAAAAAAATGGAGAAATTCAAAATTAAAAAACTTTTATCCTATGAACAGCTCTGTTAAGAGGAATAGACAAGGGGCACCTGCATGGCTCAGTGGGTTAAAGTCTCTGCCTTCAGCTCAGGTCATGATCCCAGGGTCCTGGGATTGAGCACCACATCGGGCTCTTCACTCAGTGGGGAGCCTGCTTCCCTTCCTCTCTCTCTGCCTGCCTCTCTGCCTACTTGTGATCTTTGTCTGTCAAATAAAATCTAAAGAGGAATAGACAAATGACAGGCTAGGAGAAAATATCTTCAAACCACAGAGCCAACAAAGGACTAGCATATACCCTAGAATATATAATAAAGTCTCAAAACATTAAAACAAACGAACAAGGGGTATCTGGGTGACTCAGTAGGTTAAGTGTCTGCCTTCGGCTTAGTGAGTAGCCAAAAACTAGAAACATCCCACATGTCCTACAACTGGTAAATGTGTAAAATAACCTGTGGTGCATACGTGCTATGGAGTAGCTGACTAGCAACTAAAAGGATCGAACCATTGATACATGTAATTTAGATGGATTTCAGGGGAACTACACTGAGAAAAAAAAAAAAAAGCCAACCCCATGTGGTTATATGCTGTACGATTCCATTTATATAGTATCTTAAAATGATAAAATTTTAGAAATGGGTGAATAGATTGGTGGTTTCTAGCAATTAGGAACTGGGTTAGAGATGTGGGAGGAAGGTGGGTGTGGCAATAAGAGGGAAATAGGAGGAATTCTTATGGTAATGGAACTGTTCTGTATTTCAACTATGGTAATGCACACAAAAACCTACACGTGATAAAACTGCATATAAGGAAACACACACAAACGCAATACAAATAAAACCAGGAAAATCTGAACAAGACAGATTATGCCAATGTCCTTGTCCTGGTTGTGTTACTGTACTACAGTTTTATAAGACATTAGCACTGGGGAAAACTAGGTAATGAATAAATAGACCTCTGTATTATTTCTTCAGCATTGTAATGTACAATTAACTCAAATTGTAGAATGTGTAAAAATTTCAAGGATGAAGACTAACACACACAAATAAGGTTTGGATTCCCTACCTCTTTTCCCAGAATTGCCTGTTCAATAGGCACATAATATGACCCCCAGTTTACATGATGTGATAGTTTTAACAAATCTGTTCTCACTATTTAATATGTTGGCCATCTTTTTAGCTTTATGATCTAGGTTTCCTCATTGCTGCATGCCTGTTAAGCTAGAGCCATATATTAAGGTTTTGTATTCAGTTAGGATGCTGTTTAAAAGTAACCTTGAAATCGCAGGAGCTGAATATAATTAAGGATTATTTTTGATTCAGAAAGGGGAAGAACGAGATAGGAAGGGGGCAAGGAAAGAAGAGAGAGAGAAGACACTGTCCTCCTATTTGTCTTAGCTACTTTTAAGAAGATTCCCAGCTTATTAAAATTGAAGTAACACTCAGAATAAATATACTTGAATTCTCAGTACTATGGTCTGATGGGAAGAAGAGTACTTCTAGAGAACAAAGCTCTCATCTGTGCTATGGGAATGCTCGTCCCCGTCTTGCTACTGACACATTAAGTTGGTGATGTGGATACTCTGCTTGTGTATAGCACTACCCCTCACACAAAATTAATAAAATATACATTTCAAGGAAAGGCATAAAAAGAAAAGATGGTGAAGGTATCCTGAATTCTTGGAAACGACATGGCAGAAACAAGGTAGTAGAATTATCATTACATTACATCCTAAGTGGTCCTCAGACAGTTATCCTATTGAAGTATCACTTACTATTCAAGCCTCATTTCAATTTTACTTCCTCCAGGAAATCAACTAAAGATTAGGTTTCTCTTTCTTTGCTGCCTCCACCCCCCACACTTTGAACCTGTTCAAGGCAGTGCACCATTCATGTTTATACCTCCTACACTGATTAACAGTGCCTCAGCCCATAACAGGTGTTTTGTATTTAAGAGTCACAGCTATGCGGTTTTAACTTGTATCTGAGAGAACACATTCCCATTAAACAGTACTTCAGTTTTCAAAATGGCTATACCTATCACCTTATTTGAGTCCCACAATATCCATCAGGATAGAGAGAATTAAAAAGTCAAGAAGGTAAGGTTCAGTAGCTTCCCAAAGGCCAAAGCTCATGAAAAATGATATCAGGATTCGTATCTTCAGACTCCCATCTACGAGTGCTTTTTCTATTACAGTGTGCCTGTTTGTCAAATGCTGTGAGGGGTTTAAAGAAAAAGTACTATGCTGAGCTAATAACTGGCACCACAGAATAATGCTATTCGTTGTCCTTTCAAACACTGAAGTGCTCAAAATAAGGCAGGCCTATCTGAACCCCATCTAGGGAGAAATTTCATCAGTGAAATACTATCAGGCCATTTTATCTATGAGATGGTCATAGAGCATGGCCCCCAAAACAGCATTATAGTAAGACACCAGCATATTTATAGTTTTTAGTCACTAAAAGGAAGAAAATTGCTTTGGAGAAAATTCTGTATATCTCACAAACAATATAAATCCAGCTATTTGAGAGTGATTTAAATCATGTTACATATAATTCATCTGGGGAGGCTCTCCAGCTGAGGAAATTCACTTGGGCACAAAATGTACATAAACAGGATTAGTGAGAAATCTAATTTTGCAGATGCATTGAGTGTATTTCAAATCTGGATTTACATATAGAAAAGGAATTATAGAAGTGGAGCTCTGAGAATGTTAACCATCACACACTATTTCCTAACAGGAGCTGAAGACTTCATCATTTTTAACCTTCGTACCCTAATCTTACCTACAAGAGATTATTTAGGATCAGGGAACAATAATGTGACAATAAATCTATCTTGTCTGTAAAGGGTGGTGGAGACAAGGAGGTAGCTCATTAAACAATGGAAAGACATAAAATACCTTTAAGTTAACTGCCATGGGAAGAAGCAAGTACCTGTCTCTGTTGAGTTCAAGAGACCCTTAGAGTGAGTAGCCACATCTCTGGCAGATCAAGAGCATTTGCTTCTCAAGTATCTGAAGTGGAACACTACACTCCAGGGCACAACAGATGACCTCACTGATCAACCAATGTCACCAAGACTTCTCAAAGAATTTAAGAAAAAGAGGAGGTAAAAGAAGCCACCTTAACCAGTAAATCAGATTTTATTTTATTTTTAAACGATTTTATTTTATTATTTATTTGACAGGCAGAGATCACAAGTAGGCAGAGGCAGGCAGAGAGAGGAGAGGCAGGCAGAGAGAGAGGAGGAAGCAGGCTCCCCGCCGAGCAGAGAGCCCGACTCAGGGCTCCATCCCAGGACCCTGAGAACATGACCCGAGCCGAAGGCAGAGGCTTTAACCCACTGAGCCACCCAGGCGCCCCCTCAGATTTTATTTTAGAGGATGAAAGACAAAGAAGATATTTTATTTGGAATTCAAAGGCATCTTTTAGCATCTCAGCATTTGATGCTCTTCAGATACAAGAGGGATGAAAGTAAACTAATAAAAATAGTTTTAAAGCATTTATCTGGACCAAGCTTCTTTAAAAAAATATGGCACTGTTAAATACCATACTGCATATTTGAAAGTTCCTAAGAGGGTGCCTGGGTAGCTCAGATGGCTGGGCCTCTTCTGCCTTTGGCTCAGGTCATGATCTCCAAGTCCCAGGATCGAGTCCCATGTTGAGCTCCCAGCTCAAGGGGAATCTGCTTCTTCCTCTCTCTTTGCCTCTTCCCCTGCTTGTGCTCTCTCTGTTTCTCTCTCTCTTTCTCAAATGAATGAATAAAATCTTTTTAAAAACGTTTCTAAGAAAGCAGATATTAAAAGTTGTCATCACAAGATTCTTGTGATGAGAAAAAAACTTTTTTGTAACTATGTAAGGTGACATATGTCAACCTAATTGTAGCAATCATTTCACAATATATACAAATATTGAATCATGGCACTGTGCACCTGAGAATAATATAATGTTATATGTCAAATCTACCTCCATTTTGTCTTTTAAAAAAAGGTTTAAAAATACCCAACCCTGAAAACTCTAATATAGTCCCCTCAAATAATAAATATTAACATTGGGTAAAAATGAATTACAACTGTGACATATCACAAAAAACTGCTTCTCTGAAATGATCCTAAAGGCATTTTATTCAAGAGTTAGTCACACCACACTAGATAACTGAGAACGTTTTACAACAAAAAGGAAAAACTAGGTGATCGGAGACCCGGTGCTAATGGGACTGTCTTTTGGAAAGAGCACACAATTCCTTATGGCATTTTTAGTTACTCCAAGGAGTCTTCCCTTTCTTCCCTAAATAGCAGTCAAAGTGTTGTGAGTGGCTATTAAATAATTATGGGGTTATAACCCATAAGAGACTGCAAAGATCATGGGTGAAATATATTTTAGTTGTGATACTTTTGGCCACCTCACCAAAAAAGCAAAACGCCATGAAAATACTCAAGGAACTTCTAAATAATGATAAGTTTAAGATTTTTATGCTGTCCACCCTTCATTGTGGCATGTGATAAATATTAATGTTATAGACAATGGTTTGGTATAAGGAGAAGCAAAAAATGTCTGTCCTTCACCCCTACTTCCCCCACTCTCTAAGAGAAGGAGCTCCATATATTTAAAATGAATAGCAAATTAGCCCAGATTGATTGTCAACTCTGTCCTAAGTGGTCCCAGAAGAGCTGGAGCTGCTGCAGTTTCAGTGACTGCCAACTCAGAAGACAGATGTGTGACTGCAGCATTGCCATCAAGCAAACCTTGAAATAAGGCCATAAATTTATACAGAGAAAGACAAGAGAGGAAAGTGGTATTTAACTGTTGCTACTCTTAACTCTCAATTATCTATCCTGATCAGGAAGAAAGGGGGCAAAAATAATGTTAAAAAATGGATGACTATCAAATTTGAGAACAGGTCAATATCAGTACATGTTCAGACATTCCCTGACTCAATGCTCTTGTACTTCTCTCTGACCACTTTCCAGCTCAGTTCCATCACAGTTCTATGGAGGTTAGAGGGAAAAGGGGGCCTGCTTCATCTCTATAATTCACTCCTAAATACTGAACAGTTGATTGGACAGTGCAATCTTTAAACATATTTAAAATATACTGTGTGGTTTCTAAGTCACTTTTAAAGATAAGCCAATTCTTATGGTAAATACATGATCCTATTAACATTACAGTTGCTATGTCTTACAAGAGGAAAAAAATTCAAACCAATGTTAAGGATATTCAATCACAAAAACATTTCCCAGAAACCTTTTAAAATACAGATTTTGACATTAAAATCATTTTTTAAAACCTATATAGTTATGGGCATCTACCTGCAGCTCAGGTCATGATCCCAGAGTCCAAGGATGGAGTCCTGCCTTGGGCTCCCTGCTCAGTGGTGAGCCTGCTTCTCCCTGTCCTTCTGCTCCTTCCCCTGCTTCTGCTCTCTCTCTCACAAATAAACTCTTTAACTAAACAAAACTACACAGAGATTTTTCTTTAGGAAAAAATATATTATTTCCATTGTTAAAATGACACATTAATTAGGTTTTCTAGAACTATCACTTGCATGTGAGTAAAAGGACTTGTTGAGAAGTTTAACCTTAAACTTCTCAGTCCACAGACCATTTCAGCAGATATGATCTCATTAACTATTAAAAAGCAAAATGAACCATGCCCACCACCAAAAACAAAACAAAACTCTCTTAGTATAATTGAAGCCTGACACTCTCCATTACTTAATCATGTTATTTCCTGATATGAAAAGGAAAGATTGCTTAGGTGGGAACAGCAAAAAGGACTCCACAGCATCAGGAATTACTGGGCTTTCCCCCCTCTTCATCATGACCTCCACTTTCTCAGTTGAGAACCTAGGCGAAACCTCATTGCGTCTCCAGCTCAATTGAATTTTAAGCAAAAAAGTAACTCCCAGAAATCACTACTATCCAAAGTCTTACTCTTTTTACCCTGTATTGACTAGGAAATTTACCCAGACACTTAGAAAGTATGTCCCACACAAAGTACTACCACTATCATACTTGGAAAACCCTTCTCCTCTAATGTTGGTACATGATTAAGATTTTTTTTTCCACATCCAGTGATGCCTACATTAGAATTGTTTTGAGAGCATAAGGAGAAAAAATACTGTTCTGGTAATCAGGAAATTTGGATTCTGGGCCTAGCTTTGCCTGTAACTGTGTGTTCTTAGAGAAGTCATTTAACCTGTCTGGGCCACAGTTTCTTCATTTATATAAAGTAAGTCCTCTGCAGCACTAGCAACCTTAATTTTATTAGTAAGAAAGCACTGGCTGAGAGCCTTGATATTTTACTTATGACAAAGAAGATCCCAGCCAAGAGAAAAAAAAAATTACTGTTATCTCTCTTTACAGCATATTTACTTTTTGACATCCCCTAACTCTACCCAAGATGCACTGCTCATTGTAGGAAAACATGCAACATACAGAAAGACAACAGAGTCAAACTTTGCATAATCTTATTCCTCAGTGTTTTCTAGTCACTGACATTCTCCCACATCTTAGCCATTCTTACAACTTCTTCAAGGTAGGTAATTTTCAGTGATAATATTCCTGGAACTGCCTCCTAGGCCAATTTAATAGCTATCTTTCGAATCAAATGGCTTTGTTTTCTTTCTTCCCCCCTCTCTCTCCTATATACACAGTAATCTCTGATAACCAGTTCTGCCACTGTTATTTACTGACTGCCAACCTGGCCCAGGCACTGCTTAAGAAAGTTCAACATTGTTTCTTTTAGTCTTTATTCAAAAAAAACAAAACAAACAAAAAAACCCACCAACCCTGAAGGGTAAATATTCTCCCTCATTTTTCAAATGAGGATATAGACTCAGAGAGATTAAGTAACAGTTAAGGTCACACAACTATTAAGTGGTAATGCCTTGACTTGAACCCATCCAGAAACTTCTTACTATCAGGTAATGAATACTAAGGCAGTATAGAACTCAACTCTGTTAAGTTCTATAGAACTCTGATTCAAAAGAGTTTAGAAAAGGATAGTTTCTATACCTAGTTGAGGATGGTATAGGTATGTCTAGAAGGGAAAAAAGCTAAAGAAGTTCAGGGTTGATGACCTCTATGAATGAAGAGAATGAGGATTCTGGAAATGAGAAATGAGAAAATTTGTATTATTTTCATACTACGTCTTCAAAAAGAAAAAAAAAACTGATTGCCTAACTAGCCTCCATTTATCTCAATTACTGAGGTCTCACTAATATTCCATATTTTAGGCAAAAGTCTATAAAAATTATTTCCCCCATATTTTTATTTTAAATCTACAGAATGTTGAGAGAATAGTAAAAAATCACAAACTTGTATATCCTCTATGTAGATTATCCCCCGTTACTATTTTGCCTCAAATTGCTCAATCTCTTTCTTTTCACAAGATTTTTGTCAAATCACTTGAAAGAAAACTAGACATGACACTTCTCTAAATAATGCAGCATACAGCTTCTAAGAATAAAAATGTTTTTCTACACAACCACAGTAACACATGTAAAAAAATAAAAAATTAATTAATATCATTTAATACAAAATTCTTATCCAGTTTCCCCAATTGTTCTAAATAACATCTTCTTGAGAAAACATAGGTGATATGCTCCTTGACATCGGTCTTGGCAACCGTTTTTTTGGGTCTGACTCCTAAAGCAAAGGTGACAAAATAAAACAACAACAACTACAACAACAAATAGGACTATATCAAATTAAAAAACATGCACAGCAAAGGAAACCATTAACAGAATGAAAATGCAACCCACTGAATGGGAGAAGACATTTGCAAATGATATATCCAATACAGGGTTATTACCCAAAATATATAAAGAACTTATACAACTCAATATCAGAAAAACAATCCAATTAGAAATGGGCAGAAGACATGAATAGATATTCTTTCAAAGAAGACACACAAACGGCCAACAGATATATGAAAAGATGCTCAGCATCAGTCATCATCAGGGAAATGAAAATCAAAGTCACAATGAGATATCACCACCACCTGTCAGAATGCCTATTAGCAAAAAGGTAAGAAATAATAAGTGTTGGAGAGGACGTGGGAAAAAAAGGACCCTCATGCACTTTGGTGGGGCTATGGGGATATAAGTTGGTGCAGTCACTATGAAAAACAGTATGGAGGTTCCTCAAAAATTTTTAAAAAAAGGACCACCAATGATCCAGCAATTCCAGTACCATGTGTTTATCTGAAGAAAATAAGAACACTAATTTGAAAAGATAAACATGCCCTATGTTAATCGCATCATTATTCACAATAGTCAAGATATGGCCCTAATCTTTAGTGTCCATTGCTGGATGAATGGATAAAGAAGATTTGGAACATAGAAGGAGGTAGGTGGGGAGATGGGTAAAATACGTGAGGGGAATTAAGAGTACACTTATCATTATGAGCACTGAGTAATGTATAGAAATTGTTGAATCACTATGTTATACACCTGAAACTAATACATCATTAATTATACTGGAATTAATTTTTTTTTTTTAGAAAAAGATGATTTGGTATACACACTACACACACACACACACACACACACACACACACACAATGGGATACTACTCACCCATAAAAAATGAAATCTTACCATTTGTGACAACAAGGATGGAACTAGAGGGTATTATGTATGCTATGTGAAATAAGTCAGACAAAGACAAATACCATATCTCACTTATATGTGGAATCTAAAAAACAAAACAAATGAACAAACAAAAAACAAAACTCATAAATACACAGAACAGCACAGTGCTTGCTAGAGGGGAAAAGGCAAAATGGGTGAAGGGAGTCAAGAGGTACAAACTTCAATTATAAAATAAATAAGTCACGGGGATGTAATGTACAGCATGTCAACTATAGTCAATAATACTGTAGTATATATTTGAAAGTCGCCAAGAGAGTAAACACTGAAAGTTCCCATCACAAGAAAATGGTTTTTTTGTAATTCTTTATGATTGTAACTAGACTTATTATAATGATCATTTCACAGTGTATATATTGAATCATTATGTTGTATACCTAAAACTAACATAATGATATAGATCAATTATACCTCAATAAAAAATAAGAAGAAAGGAAGGCAGGCAAGGAGAGAAAGGAGGAAAGAAAGCAAACGAGAGTGAGAAAGAACAAAAGAATGAAAGAAAGAAGGAAAGAAGAAAAGACAAAAGAGAAAAATGTCTTCTTGGTTCTAATCCAGTATCCAAAATTAACATAATAGACTTAATTGTTATGTTTCTTTTAATCTGAGACAATCCCCTTAACTTGGTTTTGAATTTTTTTGTTTCCCATGACTTTTTTTTAAAGATTTTATTTATTTATTTGACAGACAGAGATCACAAATAAGCAGAGAGGCAGGCAGAGAGAGAGGGGGAAGCAGGCTCGCTGGGGAGCAGAGAGCCTGATGCGGGGCTTGATCCCTTGATCCCAGGACCCTAGGATTATGACCTGAGCCAAGGCAGAGGCTTAATCCACTAAGCCACCCAGGCGCACCCCCCATGACTGACTTTTTTTAAAAAGTCCCACATGTTTAACAATGTGTTACACATAGAATATCTGATTATTTTCTTGTGATTTTATTCAGTTAAACTTTTTTTTATAAGAATACTACATTATCTTTCAAAATATCTCACCTGTAGAATGTCTGATTTTTTTATGATTAGATTCAGATGAACCAGTTTTGATAAGAAAATTACATATATGGTATTATTTATTTCTTATCATGTCAGATCAAGAGGCACATCGAGTTATTCCACTGTTAGTGACATTAAAATGTATCACCTATTTAAAGTGGTACTTGTCAGATATTTCTGTTGTAAAGGTGTTCCTCAACAATCTTAGACTCAGTAGTATTAGCATTCACTGATGACCCTTGCTTGAATCATCATGATGCTGGGGAGGCAAAGTGGTGACTTTCTCACTGAACTATACAATTAGAATGGGTGAAATTTACGGTATGCAAATTATACTTCAACAAAACTGCTTTTATAAATTAACTCAGTAACATGCAATTTGTACTTGGTCCATTCCTTCTGGCATACTTTTTCTGCCAAGAAATGACTGACAGCTGAAACATTTTATAAATGAGGCAAGGTATTCAAGATCAGGGTAGGCTTAATAAAAATGCTCTGTTAAAAATTTTTTAATTGCAGTTCTCTAAGTCCATCATTCTCTCTACAATTATTAGCTGGCACACTTCTATAAAAGCTTTTCCCTGCACATCCCATTTCTCTCTCTCTCCCTCCCCTCTGAATCCCCATCACTGCAGATTCATGGATATCTCCCCTCAGGGTATTATAATAATCCATTACTGATACTCTTTTTGATGTTCAAACTATCCTAATTTGGTCAATAGAAGCCCATTCAAGCACAATGGGCTTGTCCTGATATAACCCCATTAGTTTCGAACAATCTATTTGCTTGCATAAAAAGTTCCCAGGGTACCTGGATGGATCAGCCAGTTAAGCATCTGACTCTTGATTTCTACTCAGGTCATGATCTCAGGGTCATGAGATCAAGCCCCAAGTCAGGCTCTGTGCTGAGCAAGGAGCCTGCTTAAAATTCTCTCTCCTCCTCTCTTACTCTGCCCCCTCCCTCCGTGTTTGCTCTCTCTCTCTCTCTCTAAAAAAAATTAAAATAAAAAATAAAAAATTGCCAAACTCACCCTGTACATTCCCTGCCTGAAACCTGAGATTAGATATTTCCCCAAGAAGCCTTGGTTACTTTTAATAGAAATGGTATTTAGACACCAAGATTTAGGTGCTTGATGTGCTGTTCTTTGCTAGTGGGGTGTCATTGCTTCTTGGCCCTTTATATAAACATAACAAGGGAGCAGAAGTCATACTAATATTTGCATCAAATTTATAATACAAACAAAAAAGAAGGAACAGAATAATATCCTCTATTTTATCTTGTCTTCCATTACCATCACTATCCTTATGCCTCTGTTTTACCCTACAATATACAGGATGGCAATAATATTGTTATATTAGAATAGATAGAAACATAATATAATTCTGAAACTAACAATAACTTTTTAAGATTTCTTTGCACTATGGAGTATTATGCCTCCATCAAAAAGGATGAATACCCAACTTTTGTAGCAACATGGACAGGACTGGAAGAGATTATGCTGAGTGAAATAAGTCAAGCAGAGAGAGTCAATTATCATATGGTTTCACTTATTTGAGGAGCATAACAAATAGCATGGAGGACATGGGGAGATAGAGAGGAGAAGGGAGTTGGGGTAAATTGGAAGGGGAGGTGAACCATGAGAGACTATGGACTCTGAAAAACAATCTGAGGGGTCTGAAGTGGCGGGGGGGGGTGGGAGGTTGGGGTACCAGGTGGTGGGTATTATAGAGGGCACGGATTGCATGGAGCACTGGGTGTGGTGAAAAAATAATGAATACTGTTATACTGAAAATAAATTAATTTAATTTAAAAAAAAGATTTCTTTATAGTTCTTTCTGTCCTTAAGATTATATCCTAGTAAGAATGTACTATCAAGAACACCATGTTCAAAAGTTATCTGAGCGGGGCGCCTGGGTGGCTCAGTGGGTTAAAGCCTCTGCCTTCAGCTCAGGTCATGATCCCAGGGTCCTGCGATCGAGCCCCGCATTGGGCTCTCTGCTCAAAAGGGAGCCTGCATCCCCCTCTCTCTGAGCCTACCTCTCTGCCTACTTGTGATTTCTGTCTGTCAAATAAAATCTTTAAAAAAAAAGTTATCTGAGCTGCATGATTATGTTATAGCTATATAGGTTTGTCTGGTTTCAATTTGTATGTATTCAATTTAGCATTTGTCTTCCTTCCCAGTATTTTTGGCTTTAATTCTAGTTTTTGAGTATTTAAACTTTATGTGGGCCAGAAAGTCAAAACTATACTAAGATATAAACATACAGAAGTCCTGCTTCTGTCCCCATCTCCTCCACCTCATTCCCATACAGCCGCTATTTTCATTAGTTTCTAGTTTATTCTTACCATGTTCCACTTTATAAAAACCAACAATTATAGTTCTTCAGAATTAATGTATACATACTGTAAGTTAAGTAATATCCCTATAACCAACCTCTCATTTGAGCATGGTTACGGTGCACAAAACCTGACTTGCGTCACATCTTCTTTTCCTTTTTTTTTTAAGATTTTGTTTATTTATTTGACACAGAGAGAAATCACAAGTAGGTTGAGAGGCAGGCAGAGAGACAGGGAGAAGCAGGCTCCCCAATGAGCAGAGAGCCTGAGGCAGGGCTCGATCCCAGGACCCTGAGATCATGACCAGAGCTGAATGCAGAGGCCTAACCCACTGAGCTACCCAGGCGCCCCTTGCATCACATTTTCTAACTGCAGTAACAGATAGCTTCACAATACAAATAAACTCCCACCTGAATTCTGATTAATCCACTGTAGAGAGTCCATATGAGCATTCAGGATCTTGCAGATCTGCTGGAGCTAAACACACATACAAAATTTTTAGATTATGATAATTCTGATATGATAAAGCAAACATAAAAAACTGAAATTAGGAAGTGACTTTTCATTTTTGGGGTAAGAAATGGACTGAGGATATATAAGATATTAATGGCTTTTTCTGCTATTTCATATTTGTAATGTTCATTACATCTTTATATTACTTCAATCTATTTTGTAACTTAAGAATTTGATTCCTATAATTCAATAAGACACTGACTATCACAGTATAAAAATAACTAAAAACAAATATTAAAAGACATTTCACAAGACAAGAAATGCATATAAAATTTAAAACATTACTTTTTTCAACCAAATCAGCTAATTTTGTTGAGGTATAATTAACAAATAACATTCTATTAGTTTCAGGCATTTAACACAATGGTTTGCTATTTGTATATATTGCAAAATGATCACCACGATATGTCTTGTTAATAACATCCATCACAGTATGTAGTTAAAAACATTTTTTTCTTGTGATAATAACATTTAAAGATCTAATCGCTTGGTAATTTTCAAATATGCAATACAGTATTGTTAACAGTAGTTATCATGTTGTACATTATATCCCCATACCTTATTTTATACCTGGAAATTTGTTCCTTTTGACCACCTGCACCCATTTCACCCACCACCCAACCCCTGCCTCAGGCAACCACCAATCTGTTCTCTGTATTTACAAGCTTGTATTTTTGGTGCTGGCGTTTTTTAAAATTCCACACATAAGTGAGATCATATGGTATTTGTCTTTCTCTGTCTCACTTATTTCACTTAGGATAATGCCCTCAAGTTCCAACCATATTCTTGCAAAGAGCAAGATTTCCAAGTCAGCAATTTTTAATAAATGGTAATACTCAGTTGTCAACTGTGTGGAGAAAATAGGTGGATGCCTATACAGCCTATAGTAATAAAAATTGACCCAGCCCTTCAAAATGTAAATTTTTACAATATATATCAACAGTCTTAAAATATTCATATCTTTTAACTCAATATATTCTATTTCTAGGTATCTATCCAGAGGAAATAATCAAATTTATACATAAGTGGTCATAGAGATCAAGTGTATAATGGCGAAGTACTGGAAACGATCTTTCCACCAATTTAAAAAAGTAATTCAATATATTGTGGTAAAGTCACCTCTAATGAAATATTATAAAGTCATTAATATTTTCAAAGATTTCCAAAATTTTCAAAGAATGCTTAAAATTTTAGGAAAACATGTGAAAGAATATGAAATGAAAAGAGAATACAAAACTGTATATATGTATGCTTCCAATGTTATTTAAAACAAAAGGAGAATTTTTACCAGCATAGCAAAAAGACTTGGAAAAAATATACTAATATTTTTAATAATATACTAATATTATCAGCAGGGTACTGATAATAGAGATGATTTAATTTTCTTCACAGATTTCTATATTTCCCAAGCATAATACATTGAGTAAGTATATGTAATAACTTTGTAATGAGACACGCTAGACATTCAAAATTTTTTTAAATAAAAGTAGGAGGAAATGAAAATGTTACTACACTTGAAAGAACAGTATTTAATGAAAACAGAAATTTAATGCATTTTAACATAACAAATAGAAATACAACTTGTAGTAGGAACAATGAGTTTTTGTAAGAAAAGGTAACTGAAGACCATATACCATAATATGTATCTGCTTAATAAAAATTTTAGGTGTCAGGTGGTCTCTCCCATCTCCTCCGTACCCCCTCCCCACTACCCCCTCCCCCATACCCTCTCCCTCCACCCCCACCCCACATACAAACAATAAAAATAAACAGGTAAATGCCATCATTGTGAATACTATTAAACACTGTGGCTATTTTTCTACTCTGGTGTATGGCCTATAGTAAGGAAGATTTGTTGATCTGGTTACAATAAATTATCTTCAAGAATATTATTGTTCAGCAAATGTTTTCTCTGCTTCTCACCCAATCATTTATGCTATCTGAGAAAAGAGATGAATTGTTGCTGATCTCTTGCTTCTTTTGTCCTGCTATGGAGCAGCAATTATCTTTAATTCACTCATCTTAAACATTTCAATCACCCTTGTGACAGAAAAACAAAAACAAAAGACTCACAGCATTTACTCCCCACTACCAAAATAAAATAAAACAATCCAAGGCTAAGTAGAGAAAAAGGATAAGGATAGGATTATAGTCCCTTTTCACTTACTCTGTTCAGAAACTTATTTTATTTCAACACAGAGAGATCAGACTTCACCTCTGCCTCATGCTTAAATCTGCATGTATTTATTTACACATAAAAATTGTTTCATAGAATTGTGGACTTTATCATCACAATGGTGAGCTAGTATTTCATAAAAAGAAAACTTACAATCTGTCAACTCTTTGATCATCTATATGAACACAAGAAGATGGTAGCATGGATAATCCCAGACTAATTTATATTTATCTTTGTTCAATTTTAGATTCACCCAAAGTAGAGAATGGCATAATTTTTATAGCTGATTTCAAGATCATTTAAGTCGACCCTTGACATTTTGCAAAAGAAGGAGCTAAGATTCAGAGAGATTAAGTGACTTAAATAAAATTCTAATGCTTTTTCAACTATACCATGCTGTCTCTTTATAATTAAAAAAGCTAGTAATGTGTAAATAGATAAGGACCGTCTGTACGACTGGACAAAGAGCTTACTAAAGAATAATCACAATATATATCCTTTGTCCTCACCAACCCAGATCTTGGTCCCAAGAATGTACAATGGCAGTTCCTACAATGGGAAGAATCTTCTTACCACTACTCCCATAGAGTGAGAGAGGGGAAAAAAAAAGAGCTCCCATTTAGTTGCTAAGACAACTTGGAAAGGCAGAGGAAATAAGCTCTTTAATTAGGCCATAGATAAAGGGGAAAAGTATCAAACACTTCTTATGGCCAAAATAATTCAAAACATCTCAACTCTAATTGGAGCCTCAGCTTTATTTTCCCATGCTAAAATACACTTACATTATGAGGTAGGTAGATCCTATGAGGCAGGTGGAAACCTAATAACCACATCTAACAAAGTCTCTATGAAAAAATGTATTTTAAGACTCAAGTAGTTGACTTATCAAACATTTAAGACATAACCCAGTTGTAAGTTCAGGCCTGCCTGGATATACCTAATAAACCCAAACACATATACTCACAATTATATGAATACACAGAAAAATATGTGAAAAGAGGAATGAATTAACCAATGAGTAAGGGAACAGAAAAACAAATACAGGGACATATTTAGCTTTGTGAAGAACAGGGAGAAACCCCTGAAAATTTAGGGAGGAAAGTCCTTTATTTTACCCTCCTGGGAATAATCACAAAAATTCATAACCTTAGGGTGCCTGCGTGGCTCAGTTGTTGGGCATCTGCCCTCGGCTGAGGTTATGATCCCTGGGTCCTGGGATCAAGTCCCTCATGGGGCTTCCTGAAGCCCGCTTCTCCCTCTCCAACTCCCCCTGCTTGCGTTCCCTCTCTTGCTATCTCTCTCCCAGTCAATTAAATAAATAAATAAAACCTTTAAAAAAATCTCATAACCTTTTCTGCTCCTAAATATTTCTTGCCCCACTTAACTATACCCCAAGTTCATATCTATAGAAGCAGGTAAGGAGCACAAGAGGACAGGAGAAGGTGACCAGCTAAAGGAACTCACAGAATGCTAATTTCATACTAAATCTTGGTTGTCTAAATAGATAAAGTAGTTCACACACCGGGTCAGTAGTGTCAGCAGGACTTCCAACTCTATTCAGGTGCTCAACGATGTCCTTGAGATCTTGGGCCATTCGTTTCAGCTGAGCATCTATATTTTCTGCTAATTTGTAACTGAAAAAGAAGGTAAAATAAAGAGATTAACAAGAAATTCTTTCTCCATTATGTCTTGTTACTGACATACGACTATGATACTGCCAGCTGGATTTGCACCAATTCCCCCTGCCTTCTAAGTAAGTCTCAGTTATGACAAATGGCACATTTTTATGTAGGCAGCATTCATGACCTTATTATTACCATATTCTAAAAAGACTCCATAGGTGAAGGCTTTTAACCAACTCGGCATTTTTATAGTCACCTATTTACCTTCTGGATAATGTTCCAGGGACCTCTGAAGCAACAAAGCTCTTTTTAGCTCTTAAACTCGTAAGACATTTAGATACATAGTAAGTTATTTGGTGTTTAGGTGTATTCATTAAGTGCTGAGATGTCTTCAATGATTTTAAATAAATTTTCAAAGTAAAACCTTACATAAATATACTCCATCATCCAACAAAAGATATTTTGAGAAATGAGATTAACAGTAATCAAAGGTAGATAAATCTTCTAAGTACACAGCAAATATTAGTTGGCTAAATTCCAAACTAGATTTCCACGCAAAATATTTACACACATACATAACACACTTAACCTAGTCAATAATATGTTTATGAATTAAAGTGATCAGAGTTTTTCAACTTTAAAATCTATAAAGATTAAAGGATTCAATAGTTAACAAATATTGTTAACTATTTATTGCCTTTCTGTCCCAGAGTATTTAAAGGTACTTGGTTTCCTTGATTGCTGAAAATCCTACTAAAGATTCCACAATATAAATCTGACTACATAAAAATAATGGAAAAGAACGTTTCTATTATCCCTTCAAATTACATGTCCAAAAATTTAACTCTCTAGGCTTCAAAAAATGATAGAATGAATAGAAACAAATGCAGAGAAAAAAATTGATTCACAAAGGCTGAAATACAAAAGCAGAAACAGAACTAGGTCCAGGATAAAGAAGATGTGGTATACATATACAATGGAATACTATGCAGTCATCAAAAGAAATGAAATCTTGCCATTTGCAATGACGTGGATGGAACTAGAGGCTATTATACTGAGCAAAATAAGTCAGTCAGAGAAAGACAATTATATGATCTCCCTGATATGAGGAATTTGAGAGGCAAAGTGGGGGCCTTGGGGACAGGGAAGGAAAAAAATGAAACAAGATGAGATTGGGAGGGAGACAAACCATAAGAGGCTCTTAATCTCACAAAACAAACTGAGGGTTGCCGGGGGGAGAGGGGGGTAGGGAGAGAGTGGTGGGGTCATGGACATTGGGGAGGGTATGTGCTATGGTGAGTGCTATGAAGGGTGTAAACCTGACAATTCACAGACCTGTACCTCTGGGGCTACTAATACATTATATGTTAATTTAAAAAAAAGAACTAGGGCCCATACAGATTAGCTGTATTTGCCGTATTTCATGTACCTACAAAAAAGTTAATTTGCAAGCTTTTAGAAAATAAGATCAGTCTTAACTCACTAATAGTCCATTACCAAAGGGAGTCTGATTTGGTCTCAGTCTGGTTTATGTAGCACATTTAGACAATACTTCATTATTTGGCCTGATTACCAAATTTTAGTTCCAGAGAGAAGAAGTTACTGTGAGGACACTTGCTTGGAAATATCATGAACAAAAAGACTGAATCACATATGCACACACACACACACACACAGATTCAGCCCAAGACACTGATAAAATCATTCAATTTTTGAAAGCAATGCAGTCTGCCCCCCAGATTAACAAATTGCCTTTAAAATAGTGATTTATCACTGAAGCAATTGCATGAACATTAAGTTTAAAAGAGTCAATATAAACAGGACACCATAAATATCCCATGGTACTATGATACCACACACATAAAACTTGTATTTCTAATTTAAGAGCAAACTTGACAAATATAAAAACTTTACAGTGGTCATGTATAAGCTTGAGATTAGTAAGTATACAAAATGCTATAAAACAAAACTGCCGGAACGATTACTTCATTTTCAAGCATCCTGAAAAGATAAATGGAAAACAGCCAAGTAGGTTGATAAATGGCAACTACGAGAACTTGTCCTTTTCTACCAATTTTTATTACCTGCCCTTCAATTCTATTTTTTCCTTTTTTTAAGTAGCTAAGTCTTGCCCCATTCCCTGATCTTTATTCAGTTACTTACGTCTTCCCATGATCCTCATCTGCGAGCTGCAGATAAGGAGCCCCACTGTGGTCCTTCACAAACTCCTCTAAAGGGGTCAAGAGATTTTCCAGTTCCTTCTGCTGTGACAGGATAAAATCCAATTCTTGTTCCAGCCTGGAAAAAACAAGTCAACGGAAGGGCTGATGAAAGGAACTTGGAGTGTCATAATAAATGTCAAAAACTACAACAAGGAGAGATGCCTGGGTGGCTCAGTTGGTTAAGCAGCTGCCTTTGGCTCAGGTCATGATCCCAGCATCCTGGGATCGAGTCCCACATTGGGCTCCTTGCTCAGCAGGGAGCCTGCTTCTCCCTCTGCCTCTGCCTGCCATTCTGTCTGCCTGTGCTTGCTCTCTCCCCCTCTCTCCCTCTAATAAATAAATAAAATCTTAAAAAAAAAAAACTACAACAAGGAAAAAAGAATGGACAAAGAAACAGATATTTAATCTTTCAACCTAGGGAGTCTAAGGTTCTACCTCTGCTGATCCAGTTTCACTTTTTCCACTTCTCCATGTAAAGTAGTAATCTATAAAGGAACACAAGAATATGATAATGTAAATATTTGAATTTATGTTATAATTTTAAGGCAATACTAATTTTCTCATATACACTTCAAATATCAACAATTTCCTAATTCAGGACACTCATTACATAAGGAAAATATTTTTCAGTTGATCACCAATATTGAGATAGAAAATTAACCACAAAACAGGTCTGTGCTCTTATACAATGCAGGCAGACTACTGAGACTTTGAAAATACTTGTACAATACAGGTAGATTAATGAGACTATCTTCTTACCTTCTCACCATTCTCAATCAAGGTACGATCCCAAGCATTGACCTGAGTGGCCTGGTGAAGAAAGTACTTCTCTTGATCCTCTAAATCAAGGTTCCATTTGTTTATCAGACCATCCAGCTGACCATAAGTCATCACGGGAGTTATAATTGAACTAAAAAAGGATACAGTAAGACCATATGATCACATTTTTAAAAGTATAACCATATTTTTAAAATGAATAACACAGGAGGACTTAGAGAAGAAATTATCACATGAATTTTCCAGACCTGCTTCCCAACAGAACCAGCATAGGTAGTCAAGATTATTTTTAAAACAACCATTTTAAAATCTTTGGAAATTATCCTAAAGGAATACAGCAAATTTAAAAAAATCTATTAAGAAATCTACCAAATTTCAGTAAGAACAGCTAAATTCTGTGCCACACCTTCTCCCTTCCCTTGCCCTCAGCTCAGCATGATGCAAGTTTCATCCTGGGTACATGTGGCTAGAGATAGGACTCCCTCTCCCCATAGCTCTTAGTGAAAATTATCCATTCCAAATCGAAGTAGCATCCACAAAACAAAGTAGGCAGCTGATCGTCCATCCTCCACTGGGCAGAACCAAGCAGAACTCTGACTCCCCTGCCAGGTGTTATCAAATAAGCTAAGCAGTAGCTGAAATTCCAGTCTGTGACTGGCAGAACCAGGCAATGCTCTGATTCCTTTGCTGGAGCAGTGTCAGCAGGGCGAAGCAGAGAGGTAATCATCAATTCTTTGCTCAGGAGAGGCAGGTAGTGTTCTATTTCCTCTACCAGGGTTCTGTCAGCAAAGGCCAGTGACAAGCTGAATCTAAATATCCACCCAATGGCAATAAGACTTAATAAAGTAGAGTGAGAAAGGATTAGTTACCATTAGGCTTCACCACTTGTCTCCAGTGTCAGTGGGACCCAATGGGGAGCTTAACCACTATACCCACCTGGCATCACTGAGACAGAACAAAGCAATGCAAGCTGGAGCTAGTAAGGACTCTACTTCCCACCACCCCTGGTGTCAGCAAGGCTCAGTGAGGAGCTTAACCTCCACACCTACTGGAGAAATCAACCTGAATGAGGCAGGGCAAAGCAGGGCTAGTCAGTACCCCAACCTCCTTCTCCCTAGAACCTGTGTCCATGAGGCCTAGTGGGGAGCTAAGCTTCCATACCAAACCAGCATCAAGAGGCTGAATGAAGTGATAAGATGCAGAATAGTTGATAACCCGCTTCCTCACTCCTTTTCCACCAGTGGTGCCCAAAAGGAAATTGAAATTCTGCCTCTGCTCTGCAGCAACTAAGCAGTATGAGTTAGTCCCCCACTTCCTCTTGTTTGGGCGTCCCAGGGACCCAGCTGAAGGCTGAGCTTACATCCCCACTTGAGGCAATGAAGTGGTATGACCCGCTGCCCCACTTTCATGGGGAATGAGTCAATTGGGCTGAGTGGGTAGCTGAACTTTCATACCACTCATCTGCATTGAGGCAGTATGAGTCAGTACTCCACTTGTCCTGGGGTGGTATGGGCAGTGTCTAGTAGGAAGCTGAAGATGCAAACACACCCAACCCTTGTACTATACCCCAATGAAAGGATTACTTGACTTGAAAAAATTAAAATTGGGCCCAGACTCCCCTAACATAATAGACATAAATGTCTATGATACAACTTAAAATTATCTGTCTTATCAAGAACCAGGAAAATCACAACTCAAAAGAGAAAAGATAAGCCAAAGGCACTGACACTGAGAGGTATCAGATACTGGAATTCTCTAAAAGAATTTCAAAGCAACCATCAAAAAAATGCTCCAACAAGCAATTAGGAATTTTCTAGAAACAAATGAAAACTAGAAAATGTCAGCAAAGAAACTCAAATTATGAAAAACAACCAAATGGAAATTATATTATAATTACATTATAGAACTGGAAACTAAAAAGCTCACTTAGAGGGTTTGATACAAGAGTGAAAATGACAAAGGACAGAATCAGTGAACTTGAGTAGATCAATAAAATTTACAGAATAGCAAAGAGAAAAAAGACACAAAAATGAAAAAAAAATCAAAAGAACCTAGAGGACAATAACAGAAGAGATAACATTTGTACCATTGGAGGATGACAGATTAGGAGGAAAAGAGAAAATTAGATGAAGAAGTATTCTGAAAAATAAAGGTGATAACTTCCCAAATTTGGCAAATGACATAAACCTACAAATTCAAGATGCTGGGCAAATCCCAAACAGAATAACTCAGAGAAAGCTGCACTAAGATACATAATACTTAAATTTCTGAAAACTGAGGATAAAGAAAGAAAGAAAAATCTTGAAGGTAGCCAGAGAGAAACAACACATTACTTAAAAGGTACTACCAATTTGAATGACAGCAGATTTCTCATCTTAAACCATGGAGGCTAAAAGGAAGTGTCACAACAGTTTTCAAGTACTGAAAGAAAAAAAAAAACCTGTTGACCACAACTTCTCTATCTGGTGAAAATGTCCTTCAGAAGTGAAAGGAAAATAAATATATTCCCTTGCAAGATTTTTGTTGCTGGCAAGTGTACCTTTTGAAAATTGACTAATCAACTTCTTTCAAGGTATGTCTCCAAAGGCAAAGGAAACAAAAGCGAAAATAAACTTTTGGGACGTCATCAAAATCAAAAGCTTCTGCACAGCAAAGGAAACAGTCAAAAAAACAAAGAGGCAACCCACGGAATGGGAGAAGATATTTGCAAATGACAGTACAGACAAAAGGTTGATATCCAGGATCTATAATGAACTCCTCAAACTCAACACGCACAAAACAGGCAATCATATCAAAAAATGGGCAGAAGATATGAACAGACACTTCTCCAATCAAGACATACAAATGGCTATCAGACACATGAAAAAATGTTCATCATCACTAGCCCTCAGGGAGATTCAAATTAAAACCACATTGAGATATCACCTTACACCAGTTAGAATGGTGTAAAAATTAACAAGACAGGAAACAACATGTGTTGGAGGGGATGTGGAGAAAGGGGAACCCTCTTACACTGTTGGTGGGAATGCAAGTTGGTGCAGCCTCTTTGGAGAACAGTGTGGAGATTCCTCAAGAAATTTAAAAATGGAACTTCCCTATGACCCTGCAATTGCACTCCTGGGTATTTACCCCAAAGATACAGATGTTGTGAAAAGAAGGGCCATCTGTACCCCAATGTTTATAGCAGCAATGGCCACGGTCGCCAAACTATGGAAAGAACCAAGATGCCCTTCAACGGATGAATGGATAAGGAAAATGTGGTCCATATACACTATGGAGTATTATGCCTCCATCAGAAAGGATGAATACCCAACTTTTGTAGCAACATGGACTGGAAGAGATTATGCTGAGTGAAATATGTCAAGTAGAGAGAGTCAACTATCATATGGTTTCACTTATTTGTGGAGCATAACAAATAGCATGGAGGACATGGGGAGTTAGAGAGGAGAAGGGAGTTGGGGTAAACTGGAAGGGGAGGTGAATCATAAGAGACTATGGACTCTGAAAAACAATCTGAGGGGTTTGAAGTAGAGCGGGGGTGGGAGATTGGGATACCAGGTGGTGGGTATTATACAGGGCACGAGCACTGGCTGTAGTGAAAAAATAATGAGTACTGTTATGCTGAAAATAAATAAATTAATAAAAAAAATATATATATATATATAAAGATAATTGGCTAATCAGAAAATAAAAATGAAAACAGAAGAAGGCTTGGAACTTCTTAAAGGAAAGAAGTCAAAATGAGCAAAAAGGGTAAGTATAATAGACTATCCAACTTCTCATGAATTTTTAAGTCATATTTGATGGCTAAAGCAAAAAGTATAACAGCACATAACATCATGTTCAATGTACATGAGGAAATACTGGAGATAATTAAACTTAAAAGGTAAGAAGAGTTAAGGGTGCTAAATGGAATTACCAAAGTGGTAAAATGTCAACATGAACAGACTGTTAGAAGTTACATATGTATACTGTAATACCTAGAGCAACCTGTAAGAAAATTATATAAAGCAATATGCTCAGAAACATTATAAAAATAGAACAAAATGGAACCCTAAAAATGTTTGAGTATCCCACAGGGAAATTAAAAAAAAAGAAGAAAAACAAAAACAGAAGTAACAAACAAAAGACAAATAATAAAATGGCAGATTTGAGCCCTAACGTATCAATAATTAACTTAAATGTAAATGTGCCAAATATATCAACTAAAAGGCAGAAACTGGATAAAAATTATGATCCATCCATATGCTATCAACAAGAAACTCATTTCAAATACAAAGACACAAATGAGTTGAAAGTAAAGTGATAGAAAAAGACATACAAGTAAGATTAATTTTTTAAAAGAGATGGCTATATTAATAGCAGATAAAGTAAATTTTAGAGCAAAGAAAATTACCAAAGAGGGACACTGGATAATGATAAAGGAATCAAATCACCAGGAAAGGCCAACAATGGTAGGCATTGGTTGGTAGGCAACCAAACAGCAGAACCTCAGTATACAAAAAGCAAAACTGTTAGAGCTAAAGGGAGAAACAGAGCATTCCACAATTCTAGTTGGGGACTTCAAACTGCCACTCTCCACAACTGAAAGAAGCAATAGAGAGAAAAGCTGCAAGGATACAGATCTGAAAATACAATGAAGTAGGAACTCATCATCATATATAGAACACTCCACCCAATACAGAAAACACAACTTTCAGGGACCTATGGAACAGCCACCAAGAAAGACTCTTATCTTCATTATAAAATGAACCTGAAGAAATACAAACAGACTCAAGTCATACAGAGCATGTTCTCTGATTATAAAAGAATCAAACTAGAAATCAATATTGAAAAAAAAACAAGAAAATCTCCAAGCACTTGGGAATTAAACAACATGCTTCTAAATAATCTATGGGTCAAAAAGGAATTCACAAAGTAATTTGAAAAGTAGACAGAAGTGAATGAAAAAGAAAATTCAACATAATATAACATGTGGTACACAGGGGCACTGAGGTGGCTGAGTTGGTTTAGCATCTGACTTCAGCTCAGGTCATGATTTCAGGGTCCAGGGATCAAAACTCTTGACTCTCTCCCTCTGCCCCTCCCCCCACTCACATACACTCCTGCTTGCTCCCTCGTTCTCTCTCAAATAAATAAATAAAATTTTTTTTAAAGGATATGTGGTACACAGCTAATGCAATGGTGAGGATATTTATAGCATTGAACATTCACATTAGGAAAAGGGAAAGGTCTCAAATCAGTAATCTAAGTTCATGCCTCAAGAAACTAGGAAAAGAGCAATATGAAGCCAACACAATCAGAAGGAAAAAAAATAATAAATAGTAGATATCAATGCAATTGAAAATGAAAACAATAGAGAATAATCAGTGAAATAAAAGCTACTTCTTTGGGAAAGGATGAATAAAATTGATAAAAGAAAGGTACAGAACACCAACAGAAGAAATGAAACAGCTATTAAAAGCACAAAAAGCAAATACCACCAACAACTTTATAGTCATAAATTCAACAACTTAGAAAACTAAACCAATTCCTTAAATACCACACACTACTAAAATTTACCAAAGATGAAACAGATAAACTGAATAGTCCTGGAACCATTAAAGAAATTGATTTGTAACTTAAAACCACCCAAAAAAGAAATATCCAGCCCTAGAGGTTTCACTGGAGAATTCTGCATATATTTAACAAATACAATTTTAATACAATTTTTACAATTCCTTCTATAAAACAGAAGAGGATACTTCCCAGATCATTTTATGAGGCTAGAATTATCCACATACCAAAAGCAAAGACAGAATAAAAAATGAAAGAAAATAAAGCTATGGGCTAATATCTCTCATGAACTTAAATAAAAAAGTCCTAAGCAAAATACTAGTGAACTAATCCAAAAATGTATTAAAAAAATGGTATGTCATGACCAAGTCAAATTTATCCTACGTATGTAAGGCTGGCTCAACATTTGAAAATCAATCAGTGTAATTCACCATATCATTAAGCTAAAGAGGAAAAATCCTAAAATATTGTATCAACTGAGACAGAATAAACATTTGACACAAATATGTCCATCTGATTTTTGACAAAGGTATACAAATAATTCAATGGAGGAAGTTGAAGACTGTCTTTCAACAAATGATGCTAGAAAAACTGGACACCCCAGACCAAAATAAAAAATGAACCTTACTCTGAAACTCATACTTCATACAAAAATTAACTGCAAAATATAAAACTGTAAAATTTTTAGAAAAAAATAAGAGAATCTTTGGTATCTAGAGTTAGACAAAGAGCTCCTAAACTTGACATTAAAACATGGTCCATTAAAGGAAAAGCTGATAAACTAGACCTCATCAATTAAAAGTTTTTGTTCGGCAAAGTACCCTGTTAAAAAGACAAAAAGACAAGTTACAAATTTAGAGAATATATTTATAAACCACATATCTGACAAGACTGAACCTAGAATATATAACTCTCAATACCTGAAATTAAAAAAAGAAATTCAAGTAGAAAACAGACAAAAGACACAACATGAACAGATATGTCACCAAAGAGGATACGCTGGTGGCAGATAAACACATGAAAAGATGTCCAACGTCATTCGTCATCAGGGAAATGCAAATTAAAACCACAATGAGATAACATTTCACATATATTTGAAGAGCTAAAATAAAAAATAGTGACAACACCAGATCCTGGTGAGACTGTGGACAAACTGGATCCCTCATACATTGCTGTCAAGTATGTAAAATGGCACAGTCACTCTGGAAAAGAATTTGGCATTATCTTAAAAAAAATAAACATGCAACTACCATACCACCCAGTAACTGCACTCTGGGCATTTATCCCAGAGAAATGAGACTTACACTCATTAAAAAAAAAAAACCTGAACACAAATTTTCTCAGCAGCTTTATTCATAACAGCCAGAAACTGGAAACAACCTAGAAGTCCATCAACATGGCCATCAACAAGTAAACTATAGAGTACATCTACAATACCATTGACTACTACTCAGAAATAAAAAGGAACAAACTATTGATGCACATGACAAACTCAAGGAAGTATGACTAGAAAAAAAAATGCCCAAAGATCAAGTAATTTAGAACTTATTTGTGTAACATTTTTAAACGTCAAAATTATAGAAATGGAGAACAGATTCATTACTGCCCAGGATCAGGGAAAGGAGGGGATGGTAGTGAGTGTGGCTATAAGAGGGCAACAGGAAGGATCCTTGTGCTGATGGAATTGTTCTATCTTGATGGTACCACTTGTACCAACAGCATTGCAAGATGTTATTATTGAGGGATACTAGGTAAGGGACACACAGAATTTTTTGTTTATTTCTTAGAAGCACGTGTGATTCTACAATGGTCTCAAAATTTAAAAATTAATTAAAAACCCAAACAATTAGAGAAGAACATGGCATGGATTCAACTGCCTGAATTTTAATCCAGGCTCAACCTTGACCAGGGACAGAGTATAAAATTCCTACATGCTCTAGTTTTCTCATCTATAAAGTAGGAACAAAGAAAGCACCATTTCGGGGTGCCCTGGGTGGCTCAGTGGGTTAAAGCCTCTGCCTTCAGCTCAGGTCATGATCCCAGGGATCCTGGGATCGAGCCCCACATCGGGCTCTCTGCTCAGCGGGGAGCTTGCTTCCTCCTCTCTCTGCCTGCTTCTCTGCCTACTTGTGATCTCCGTCTGTCAAATAAATAAACAAAATCTTTAAAAAAAAAAATGTGTCCATATGGACATTTAAAAAAAAAAAGAAAGCACAATTTCATAGAGTTATTGTGAGGATTAAATGATATGATGTTTGTAAAGCACTGTCACTTAGCTAAACATACAGTAATTGCACAGTAAATGTTAGCTGTTATTAGTAATAATCATTTTATAATGGTAATAAAACAAAGGTGCGCTATTAATCATTCCACTTCCTAAGCTACAGAAATCCTTTATCTGCAACTTTGACTGAGTCATTTATCTAAATTTCAAACGCTATACAAGAAAATTATACCTTGTACATGATAAATAAAATAAAATTCACATAAATTTTCAAAGAAACAGCCTTACTTAACAGTCGAAGTAAATGGCAGCGAATTAATGCCAACTGGAAAAATGTTATTAATCCCAGGTGACATCAGTGACCTTAGGTTCAAGGTAAAGCCACTGGTGGTTGTGGTAGTGGTGGTGGTAGTGGTGACAGTGGTGGTGGTTGTCGTTGATGTTGTAGCTGGAAAATAAAATGCACATTAGTAAGAAATAAGAGACTTATTTTATTTCGTCCTTGATCACTCAGGATAAAAGCTAGAGAAACATTTTTTTAAATGTGAAATTAAACTCAAAGTTGTGTGGATTAGCACTCAACACTGTTGTAATATGAAGTGATATACAGCAGGCCAGACATCCGGATTAACCTTTCTGCTAAAAATTTAAAATCCTGGATATGTGTGTTGAAAAAGAAAATTTACAACTTAACCAGACCTATAATCATTAAAGAAATTGAATCAATCCTCAAAACTCTTCCCACTAAAAAAACCTCCAGACCTAGATGACCTCACTGAAAAATTCTACTAAACTTCCAAGGAAAGAATAATTGCAATCTTATACAAACTCTCTGTACATCTATGTCTTTGCATACTTACATGAATGTACCTGTGTGATTAATTCCTAGAAATGAAATTGCAGGATCAAAGGGTCAGCATGCTATAAATTTTAATATATCTTGCCATATTGCCCAACCAAAAAGATTTTGCCAATTTACATTTCTATCAGTAAGGGAGAGTTCCTGTTTCTCAATGTTATAGCCCATACTAGGCATATATCTTCAACAGCCTAATAGGTGAAAGTCTCTTAAATTTTCATCTACAGCCCAGGCCTCTCTCTTACATGTCTTATTCCACTGTACCCCTACTAGAATACCTAGCCCTCTCTAGATGAAATCCTCACTATATTTCATGGCCTAACTCACATTCTTCCTTCCTCATATTTGTCACCCACTTCTCTTCTACTCCATCATCATCCCTTGGTTTTCTGAACTTCCATAGCACTTTTGGTTTTTCCTACACACTGAGCACTTAAAGAGTAATTCTCAGAAAACTGCAGCTGGTGGGGACTGCAAATGTTTTCTTCTTTTTGGTTCTCTCTGTTTTCAAATGTTCTTTGTAATCAATAGATGCTGCTTCTGTAATAAGAAATTTGTTATAAAAATACATTATCATATGTACACAATTGTTTGTTTTACATTAGCCTTGCTTTCCCAATTAGCAATATTTTCAGGTTAATGACCATACGAGATAAATACATAAATCATGCTGCCTGCCAAAACAGGCACAGCCTATACTGAGGGAAACTGGCCTTCTCATTTCTGCTCAGGGATCAAGCTCAGATACTCTTTCTTTATTCCAAGAATTCTGTCCTTTGCTCCTGGTTCACAGTTGACTGGGACAAGGGTGGGTATCCAAAGCATGGTATCCATCTCACATACTACTGGCAGCCTATACAAGTCTGACACAGAAAGCTCTAGCCAAGCAGGGATAAAATGGGTCAAAATCGCATTTTTAAAAATTTAGAACTATGGAAAAAATCAGACTATAGGTAGAAATACAGAAATATTTCCAGAAATAGGGTAAGAATCAGATTATAAGCAGAAATTTGGAAATATTCCCAAAAGTGTAGAAAGAATCCAACTACAGGCAGGGGGGTTGAAAGAACCAACAGAGAATGGATATGAAGTAGAATTAAGGCTTCTGAGCAAGTCAAAATGAAGACTAAGCTAAGGGGCACCTGGATGGCTCAGCTGGTTAAGTGTGTGCCTCCTGCCTTCCGCTCAGGTCATGATTTCAGGGTTCTGGGATCCAGTGGCTGCATCAGGTTCCCTGCTCAGCTGGGAGCCTGCTTCTCCCTGTCCCTCTGCCCCTCCTGTCCTCATGCTCCTGCTCACCCACATACTCTCTCTCTCTCTATCAAATAAATAAATATGATTTAAAAAAAAAAGAATAAGCTAAAATAGTAAGGTAGAAAAAGAGGTAAGGAAACCAGTGGGAAGTTACAAAAGAGAAGACTAAGGGAATAGAACTGAATTATGTTTATCCAATAGATTTAGGTCCCTATTCCTTTAGAATAACTCTTAAATTCCATTTCTTTAAAGTTCAGTGTGATGATATTACCTGTGTTACATTTCCAAAAGATTCCATTTCCCTTTTGGCCATAGGAATCCTTACAAGAATTCTCTGATTCCTTTTTTTTGGTAAGATTTTACTTATTTATTTGAAAGAGAGAGAGAGAGCGCGTGCGTAAGCATGAGAGGGGGAAGGTTAGAGGGGGAAGCAGACCCCCAACTGAGGCAGGGACCTTGATGCAGGACTCAATCCCAGCACTCCAGGATCATGACCTGAGCTGAAGGAACTCAACCAACTGAGCCACCCAGGCACCTAAATTCCCTGATTCTTTGAGTTAGCCTTTGTGAGGGTGGAATGAACACCACAGGGAAAGAGCATATCTAGTCACAAAGAATCTCTGAGGTCACTTAATCACCCAAAACACTGGGAAGATTATAGATTGGATTCCATGTGGCATTCTTTACAGTTCTATGTCATCAGTCTTCATCCGAGAATAAAGTCTTATCTGAAAAGAAACCCTCCAGAAATACTGAAACTTAATCACACTATGGAGACCCTTCCTTTATTAATTCATTCAAAAACTGTGTAACTACTACATTCAAGATGGAAAACAGAAAAACAACTAAGAAAGAGTCCTTCTTAAAAAGCTTTTCTTCACCCAAGGGTTGTTTTTTTCTTTTTCTTTATTTTTAAAGTAATCTGTATTTCCTAGCATGGACAAATGACATATAAGAAAATAGCAGATTCTAGGATTAAATGTGTTTGTATTTATAATGATCCCATTTTTGTAAAACAAATTCAGTGTATGTTTGTATGTGTTGGGAAAAAAAGGCTGGAAAGATAAACACCAAATCATTCACTCTAGATACAGTGATTGATATATATATATATATATATATATATATATATATATATATATATATATGTGTGCATAATTTTTATTTTAAAAAAAAGCAAGCAACTACCATCACTACCAAAACATCTCCACAAAGATGAATAATACCTTTAGGAAATTAATACCTGTCAACCTAAACACAAAAGAATCTTGAGTCATAAAAAAATGGTATGATTATTTTAACCTTTTTACACAGCATTTATCTTTGTTCTTTATTTTTTACAGTATTTTTAAAAGGTGTAAATTAGCTCTGGCATAGAAGATAATACTCAAATAACAAAAGTATTTCAATTAATAACAAAAAGTAATGGATTTGAGAATGAAAGATTCCATCCCAGTTTGATTTTGCGTTATGACTTTGATCTAAACTAAATACAGTCAACTCTACATTATGTGCATAGTAAAAAGGAAGCACAGTTCCATAAAAAATACAAAATAAATGCACACCACATTTGCATTTAAATAAATCTCATTCTGATGGTCTTAAAGATTGTTATATAAAATAGTGAAAATATCCTTTAAAACATCCTACTATCCAATTTTCCTATCCAAACAAACATTTTCCACACAAAAGATATAAGACTGATAAGAAGCAACCTTCTCTTAAAACTTGCTGATTATACTTAGGGCAGAGAATAATCCCAATTGACAATAAATCTGCAAACACAGACACTTGAAAGCTGCCCTACAAGGTTGATTTGTGAGGTGAAGCGTCTGAGCAAGAAAATATGCTTGGGGAGAAGGAAAGTGACTAGGGGGAAAAAACCAACTTCAGGTTAAGGGTGTCAAGTTGAGATACGTCTGACAGGGAGATGGGTATATAAATTAATGGTGGATGGAATGGCCAGGAGGGATGGGTTAGTAGCAAAGGTACCAGTTTGTAGGAAGGAATCTGAGACCTAGCTGGGGAGGGGATGGGTTATGGCAGAGTCACCGAAGAGCCTGCCAATTCATCCTTCAGTGACTCAACCCATGTCTGAAAGAATCAGTTTTGTTCAGCATTTTACAGGGAAAATTATGGGTTATGGTATTCGCAAATATGGTAACCTGTAAAGTCCTCAAGACACACTCTTCAGAACTCTTGTAGGTTGGCCAGCTGCCTAGTACACAGCACAAACTCAGATAAGCATCACTCATGCAAAAGAATAAAAAAATAGATGGTGGACACCTCTGTTTAGGAATAATTATTTTAAAATTAGAAAAGAGTGACCTTTAATTTAGACCAGATTTGAGGAAAGATTTATTCAGCCTTCTGTAAACTTTTAAAATAAAACAAATAAGACTTTCCCAGAACGGAGAATGACTTAAATGGTAGGTTTGAGTAGCAACTGACCCCTAACCACCCAGCTCACCATAAGCTTCAAGGCTACAACTAGCCAAGTTCTCATCAACCTACAACCTAAGTAGCTCCTAACTGGCAGAAACAAATTTAGGATGGGAACTCCTGTAATCAGCTTTAGGATACGGTCAACTTTAGTACAGGTCAAAACTTAAATTATGTTTTAGGGAAAAAGAACTATCAATGCCAACATATTGGATCGACGTAAACACTATGATCAATACTAAAACTTCTTCAATTTATAAGTTGACAAGAATTTGAAAGCAGTGCTGAGTATGGTCATCTCAAAGAAGCAGCATCATTGGTATCAAATGTCTCACTATACTTTGGCAGTCATCACTACTGGTGTACCTTTTGCATACTCTGATGAAATGATCACAACTTACTTAGACAGTCCTAAAAGCTATGGAACACAACTTACTGCTTGTTATACAGCACATTTCCACTGAGCATCCAAACACATCACACACCCCAATAATTCTCAAATCTTACTAGAAGCAGTATGAGCTGCTCCACCTGTTCCAGGGACTTTTAATCCAAATCCCAAAGTTATGCCACCAAATGTTCCAGTCGAAGTTGTTGGAGCACCAACTGCAGAGAATAACATAATATTACCTATTACACTTTAATTTTAAAACAGTGAGCAATTTAGATATAGTCTCTTTCATCTGAAGAGTCCTTTAGAAACTTTTGGCTGAACTCCAAAAGCCTACAGTCAATCCATTTACAAGAAACATCCAGAAAAGGCAAATCTATGGAGACAGAAAATAGATTAGTAGCTGTCTGGGGCTGAAAGATCTTATTTGGAGGACAGAAATGTTCTAAAACTGGATTAGAGTTTGAGTGGTAGTTATGCAATTCAGCCTATTAAAATCACTGAATTATACACTTAAAATAAGTTATTTTATATCTAAGTTAGACCTCATTAAAGTTAATTTTAAAAATACTATGGTCAAGATTTCTTTTCATTTGGTGAGCAAGGACATCAAAGACAGGAATGAAAACAAGCCTGTCAGAGGTCAGAGGGCAAGTCTGATTGAAAGTGGAATGCATTAAACAATTATAACTTCCAACCTCAGACGTGGTCATATTCACGAGCTCTGTTGTACTGGAGAAGGACATCGCTTACATATATCAAAAGGCTTCCAGAATCCCAGTCACATCTCAAAACTGGAAGTCTATTTGGTAGAAAATACAATTCAAGTGGTAACCAGCAATTCTAACTAATGTTGGCCTATTCCAACTTCACAAGAGGACAGGGACAACAGACCACTATTTTTCATCCTGAAATAGGCATGAGCAATTTCTGGCAAGTTTTATATCTAGGAATGGTGACAACCTTGCTCTAATAGGCCTGTGGGGGGACCATATTATAGCTAGGGTTACAACAACAAAGTCTAATGACAAATGGCATGGCACTGTGAAGATATCTCAAAAGCAGAGTCAGTTATATGGACCTGTAAGAAAGAATTGCTCAACATTTGCTGTTATTGTACTAATGGAAGATACATAGCAAGGATGTTGGGGTTACAAGATAATTAATATCCCACTTCTCAGCTCAAGGCATCCAGATGTTCCTCTTCAAGGAGAGAAGCCACAAGGCAACACACAGTGTTAATTAAAACCCCAAACTGGTCCTTTTGCCATCCATCACTTCTGAGAGGTAAAATGTAAGGACCACAAACCTGGTCTATCTAGAAGAATATATGATAGCAAGGCTCCAACATTTAATTCCTATTTTATCTTACTCACATAGATAATAAGACTTCTTCCCTTCAGATATACTTGGCAAAACTCCCACTCTTCTTACTCCCATTAGTTTCAAGAAGTTGTTTCAAAATATTACAGCATTAATGAATTATATGCTTAAAATTATCACTTTAAGCGGGAATAATCATGTTAACATAAAATTTACAGTTAAAAGCCATGACAATTAGGTTCTTAAGCAATGCTACTATTGATAGCAGCAGTTACAGATGGGTACAAGCATAACGATAATTTATGAGATGCAAGAGACCCATAGCTTATATTGGCAAATTGAGTTAAGTGGCCTGATGCAAAATACGGGTATTTTCTTTGCAACCAGTAACTTACAAGAGAGCCCAGTAGCAGAAGCGGAAGTAGAAGCATTTGACATTGAAGTAAACAGCATGGTGCTTGAACAAGTAGTGGCGTCAGCGGTCGAAGCTGAAGCAAAACCTAAAAATCAAAGTAATAAACAGAAAAATATGTCACCAAAGAACAGTTCTTTAAAAAATAAAATACCATTATAACAAGATTCATTTATAGGAGAAACTGTAACAGAGCAAGGAAAATCAGATACTATGATATCTAATAAATAAAACATAATAAAAGCCTGATTTAGGGTGCCTAGGTGGCTCACTTGGTTGGGCCACTGCCTTCAGCTCAGGTCATGATCCCAGCACCCGGAGTCCCAGGATCAAGTCCCGCACAGGGCTCCCAGCTCCATGGGGAGTCTGCTTCTCCCTCTGACCTTCTCCCCTCTTCTGCTCTCACTCCCCATCTCTCTATCTCTCTCAAGTAAATAAACAAATTTATCTTAAAAAAGCCTGATTTTTAAAAAAAAGTTTATCAGTACTGCATAGTATAGCCAGTCTTCTAGCACCATCATAACAAAGAAATTCTACTTTACTGGAAAAGTAAATGTAAAAGGGAGATCCACTTCTAGAACTGCAGCATAAGAAGTCCTAGGGACCTGTTCCCCAGTGAAACACCATAATTGGTATAAAAAATAATACTGAAAACAATCTGAAATCTCAGGATATCGTCCAAAAGATATACAGCAAATAAAGAACATTTATTCAAGAAAATCTGCTAAGACTGAGTTATACCAGTTAGAGTCTAGTATATGAACCACAACCCATTCCCTTCATTCCCTTTATCCCCCTGTTCACCTTGAAGAAAGCCACACTCCAGGTGGGAGTGGCCAACTCCCAACCAAGGGATATAGTATTTCATTGGGAAAGCCAAGCAGCCAGCAAATCACCTCTAACACATATTTACTGTGTTGAAATTCCTGGCAAGTAGAGCCAGGAATTGAGGGACTTCTACATTTAGTCAGGCCTCATTCATAGGGTAGAGGCTCTACACCAGGCCCCACAGGTTACCCCTACCCTGGCTTCCTTGTCCCAGCTCACAAGACTTAGATTCCATGCCTGAAGCAATAAGCAAGAGGGTCAGAGGAAACGGCCCTACACAACACCCACAGCACTGTTTCAAAGGTTTTTGCCCAGGGATAAAGGAGGCACATAAAATCAGAGAGCTCCCAAACTACACCCGAAAGTAATGACTTTATCTGAAAAGGAGTATGAGGAGATTCAACCCAAAGGACTCTCTCAAAAAAAAATGGAGATTTTTGGTGCTAAACATTTAAGAGGAAGCAAGCAGGTTCATGAGAGTAACAGTTTAGGCTATAAGCCAGCTAGTTTACCAGGGGTAACTAGGGAAAGAGGAAGTTGAAGAGTCCTCCTCCTGAGATCAGAAGAATCAAGTACTCAAACATGCTACACCTTGCATGAATCTTGAAAATATTACCCTAAATGAAAGAAGCCAGACACAGAAGGCTACATATTGTATGATTCAATTTATATGAAATGTCCAGAATAGGCAAATCCACAGACCAAAAGTAGATCAGTGGATGCTAGGAGGTAGGAGGAAGGGGTAACAGGGAGTGACTGCTAATGGGTACCAGGTTTCTTTCGAGGGTGATGGAAATATTCTGGAGTTACATAGTGGTTATGATTGGACACTCTGTGAATATTTTTTTGAAAACACTGAATTGTACACTTTAAAAGGGTGAATTTTAAGATATGTGATTTATATCTCGATTATGTTATTATTTAAAAAAACAGGATCATCTCAAAAGAAGTAGAAAAAGGATTTGAGAAAATGGAACAGATCTTCATGATGAAAATGCTCAACAAACTAGGAAGAGAAGGGAATTTCTTCAACATAATAAAGAGCATTTACAAAAAACCCACAGCTAACATCGTATTTAATGGTGAAAGACGGCATAATTTACCACCATCATCAAGAACAAACCAAGGGGGATGCCTGGGTGGCTCAGTTGGTTGGACGACTGCCTTCGGCTCAGGTCATGATCCCGGAGTCCCAGGATCGAATCCCACATCGGGCTCCCAGCTCCATGGGGAGTCTGCTTCTCCCTCTGACCTTCTCCTCGCTCATGCTCTCTCTCACTGTCTCTCTCTCTCAAATAAATAAATAAAATCTTTAAAAAAAAAAAAAAGAACAAACCAAGGATGTCTGCTCTTCCCAACAATACCTTAGAAGTTCTAACCAGAACAATTAGACAAGAAAGCAAGATAAATGGCATCTAGGTTGAAAAGGAAGAAATAAACCTTTTTCTAGTCACAGGTGACTTGATCATGAATGCAGAAAATCCTAAGGGAGCCACAAAAAAAAATCTATTAGAACATTAAACAAGTTCAACAAATTTGCAGGATTCAAGATCAACACAGAAAAATGAATTACAATTCTATATGCTAGCAATGAACAATCCACAAATGAAATCGAGAACATCATTCCACTAATAATTGCTGAAAAAAATACTTAGGAGCAAATCTAACAAAAGAAGTACAAGACTTATAACCAGGAAAATACAAAACATCAATGCAAGAAATTAAAGACAGACATCCTAAATAAATGGAAAGATCTCATTTTTGTGGATCAGAAGATTTAGTATTGTTAAGATGGTATGGTAGGCGGAAAAATGGTCCCCAAGGATAGCTGCCTCATAATACCCAGAGCCTGCAAACGTATTACCTTACTTGACAAAAAGGCCTTTACAGTTGTGATTAAGGTTCAGCACCTTGAGATAGGGAGATTATCCTGGATTATCCAGGTAAGCAAAATCTAATGATATAAATCCTTAAAAGTAGAGATTCCTTCCAGGCTGTGACCAGAGGGAGAGATGACTACAAAAGAATGGTCAGAAAGATACCAAGCTGCTGATACGAACGGCCATCTAACACATGAAAACAAATTCAATGTCATTAGTCATTAGGGAACTGAAAATCAAAACCACAATGAGAGTCTACTTGATACTGACTAAGATGGCTATAATCAAAAAGCCAGATAATATCAAGCGTTGGTGAGGATGTGGAGAAACTGGGAACCTCTAACAATGCAGATGAACACGTTAAGATAGTACAGCCCCTTTGGAAAACTTTCTGGCACTTCCTCAATGTGTTAAACATAGAGTTACCACATGACCCGGTAATGCTACTCCTAGGTATCTACACAAGAGAAATGAAAACATGTATCTGCACAACAACATGTGTGTGAATGTTCACAGTATCATTACTTACTTACAACAGACAAAAGGTAGAAACAACCCAAATGAACATGGACTGATGAATGGCTAAATAAAATGTGGTATATCCACAAAATGCAATTTTATTTGGCCATGAAAAGGAAAAAGCAGCACTGATATACGCTAAAACATGGATGAGTCCTTAAAAACATTATGTGGAGTGAGAGAAATTAATCACAAAAGAGTACATAGTTTATGACTCCTTTTACATAACATGTGCAGAATAAGGGACTCTAGAGCCAGAAAGCAGATTAGTGGTTGTCAGGAATTGAGACAGAGAGGAACGGACAGTGACTGCTAATGGTTATAGAGTTTCCTTTGAGGGTAATGAAAATAGTCTAAAATTGACTGCAGTAATGATACACAACTCGGTGAATATACCAAAATCCAATTAACTGTACATTTTAAATGTGCAAATTATATGGTATATGAATTACATAATATTTTATAAAAATAACATTCATAATATTTTATGGAAAAATAATAAATAGAAGTCTGAAATAAAGCTTCAGAAAACAGACTACCTGCCTCTTGCTTTAAAATTTCAAATAAAAAGTACAAAAAAATAAAGCTAGAGAAATGAAGTATATAAAGACACAAATGAGATTCACTGGTTAACTAAACACAAAGTTTATCTTTTCATCCTCATTGTAGATCATTGTACATGGCACATGGTAATAAGTACTCAAAGTTTCTGCTTAATTGAACCCACTTTTTCCAGACTCCAATACATAATGACATTCTATTTCCTCTTCAAACGGATAAAGTACTTAATAAGTAACTGCACTTGAATCTGTTGCTGCCTACATCCAACTGCTGAACAACTCTTGGCAATATATAATGTAAGACTCTGCTATCCAAAAGATCTAACTAAGGCCACTGAGGGTGAAGGGTACAAAGGTGCTGGGAAGGAAGGGGGAACATTACCACATACCTTCAACTATCTAAAATGTGTATTGTCGAATATCCCCATGTTTCATCTAGAAAAAGCACCACATGTAGTATACTTTTAAAGAGATGATCAGTTTTATAGCAAAGGTGTTTTAGTATTTGTAATTCATTACTAACAGGTGAGGCTATATTTTTACTATGGGCTTAATGGCTACTTTAATTTCCTCATCCAAAACTGCCTATTTATGTCATCTGCTAATTTTCTCACTAGAGTATTATCTTATTATTGAAGTGTATATCAAGGCTATTTAGCCAAATGTGGTGGGATGCCTGGGTGGCTCAATCTGTTGAGCGACTGACCCCTGATTTCAGCTCAGGTCATGATCTCAGGGTTATGAGATCGAGCCCTATCCCTCTGCCCCTACCCCTCTCTAAAAAAAATGTTGCAAAAATTTCTCAGCCCCATTTTATTTTGGTTTTCTTTTTTTATGTAGTCAAATCTTTCCATCATTTTTTTCCTTTATGGTTTATGTCTCCATGATATGTTTCAAAAGGCTTCCCCACTTAAACATTGCAAAAGGTGTTCAATCTGGGGCGCCTGGGTGGCTCAGGGTGTTAAGGCCTCTGCCTTTGGCTCAGGTCATGGTCCCGGGGTGCTGGGATCGAGCCCCACATCGGGCTCTCAGAGAGTCTGCTTCCTCCTCTCTCTCCTCTCCGCCTGCCTCTCTGCCTACTTGTGATCTCTGTCCGTCAAATAAATAAATAAATAAATCTTTAAAAAAAAAAGGTGTTCAACATCATTTTTAGGAGAAAATCACAAATTATAACTATATTGAGAATGAGTTCACCAAACAGATGTGAGAAATAAAAAACTAGTAACACACTCTGTTAAGGACACTGTGAACAGATAAGCAGCCTCTGAGGGTCCTAACGGGAGTGTAAATCGGGTAGAGCCCCTCTGGAAAACAAGGGGCCAATGTTTGAAAAATTCCAAATGAACCTATCTTTTGGACCAATAATATTTCTTCTCACAATTTATCCACAAAGATCTACCTGTACACCTATAAAATGACCTGTAAAATAAGAGCCATGACATCACTGTTTGTACTAACAAATGAGGAAACAACCTAAATGCCCACCAGCAAGGGACTGAATAAATAAATTCTAGCACATCTAGACCATGGAATTCTATGATACTACAAAAAAATACTGAGGGAGCGGTCTATATAGTGACTGATATGAAAAGACCTATCTCCAAAATATTTATAGTAAGTATATAAAATTTGTAAGTTTAGGGCACCTGGGTGGCTCAGTTGGTTAAGCTCAGGTCATGATCCCCAGGGTCCTAGGATCGAGCCCCACATCCAGCTCCCAGCTCCACAGGGAGTCTGCTTCTTCCTCTGACCTTCTCCCCTCTCATACTCTCTCACTCTCTCTCTCTCTCAAATAAACAAATCAAATCTTAATAAATAAATAAATAAGCAAGTTTAAAAAGCAAGGTATCTTGGAACACTGAAAAAATAAAATTAAAAAAGAATGAGAAATATTTTTTTAAAAAAGCAAAGTACAGAGCACTGTGTATACTATCATTTATGTAAAAAAATAAAGGTAGAGGGCTAAGAATATTTTTTTAATCTGCTAGCAAATTCATGAAGAAACTCTAGAAGGATACATATAGTCATAGTGGTCAGCTGAATCGAGGCAGTGGAGTGGGTAGGGGTAATGCAGGGTAGATGGGGTACAGTATACCCATGTATACTATGTATAGTCTTATTTGTAAACCATTTGACTGAATATATTACATATTTTAAATTATACAAAGGTTCTTTCCCCAACCTAAGATATATTATTTACATATTTTCATATTTACCTGAGCTTTTTAAATGTTTATGGCCTCATTTTCTACCTCTAATTCACCCAGTATTTCTTTTGGTTGATCTTATTAAAAAACAAAACTCAGTGGAGTAAATTTGAAGATCTAACTGGCTTTATTAAAGAATTCATGAATCCGGAAGTAACCCATCTAACAAGCAGAGGGGCGCTCACAGGAATTACATAAAGTGGAAGGTTTTTACAGGAAGGAAGGTGGGGCAAGAAAGTTATAAGCAAAAGAAGAAAGGATTGTTTCTGGCAGGATCACCTTCTCTTATAGGAAAGGGCAGAGAATCTTATTATGCAGATGTCCATGTGACAGATTACCTCATGGGTGCTTATCAGAAAATTCCTGACAGACCAGTTAAGACTTACATTTCTGGGAGATTGAAACTACAGTTAGATTAGGTATTAAGCCCAGGTTTACTGACTTGGGGCCTTAACCTAAATGACAACATTTTGGACCCGAGGTGGTTTTCTTTTTAATGATATTCTTAGGCAAAAATTTATCCCCTTTCCCCCAAATCACCTGGCTAGCCAGCTACTACAATTCATTTACTCACTACCCCATCCTTTCTCCCCACAGATTTGAAATGCCATCTTCACAGACCCATGTTTGTTTCTAGACTTAAAAATTTTTCTATCACTGTTCCCCAAAGAAGTTTCAATTACTATAGTACGAGAATTCATGTGCTCTTACATTACACAATATAAGAGAATAAATTTAACATACATTTTCATGTATTTTCCTTCAAGTATTCCATCATTACTTTCCTTAGAAAACAAAAGAGTTGAGGGGTACCTGGGTGGCTCAGTCGGTTAAGAAACCAACTCTTGATTTTGGCTCAGGTTATGATCTCAGGGTCATGAAATCGAGCCCCACACTGGGCTCTCCACTGGGCTGGTGTGGAGCCTGTTTAAGATTTCTCTCTCTCTTGGGGCACCTGGGTGACTTAGTGGGTTAATAAGCCTCTGCCTTCAACTCAGGTGGTGATCTCAGGGTCCTGGGGTCGGCCAGCAGCAGGCCCTGCATGGGGCTCTCTGCTCATCGGGAAGCTTGCTTCCCTCGCCCCCTCTGCCTTCCTCTCTGCCTACTTGTGATCTCTCTCTCTCTGTCAAATAAATAAATAAAATCTTAAAAAAAAAAAAAAGATTTCTCTCTCTCCCTCTGTCCCTCCCCACCTCGCTTCCAGCACTCTTTATCTCTCTGGAAAAAAAAAAAAAGAGTTGACTAGACTCATACATTTATTCCCCCAGATTCAACTATACTCAAGTCCCTCTTTCCTTTCCTTCCTCAAAAAAAAAAAATCCATTAAAAAAAAAAAAGAAGCCCAATTTGGGAGTCATTTGTCCCCCACCACAGGAAACCACAATTTAATTACACTTTCAATCTATTCCAGAAATGTGACCTTTCAAAAATCAATCTGAAATTTCCTGATCTGCACCAGGAAGGTAATCTGCATGATAAAAAAAAAAAAAAAAACCCTGCTGTGCCCTACCACCCAAAAGAGGTCTGGCCAGAAACAATCCTTTCTTTTCTTTTGCTAATAACTTCTTGCCCCATCCTCCTTCCCATAAAAACCTTCTGTTTTGTACAGTTCCTCACACCATCTCTCTACTTGCTAGATGGGAAGCTGCCCAATTCATGAATCAATTAAAAAGCCAATTAAATCTTCAAATGTATTCGGTTGAATTTTGCTTTTTAACAATTCCAACTGTGGTTTTATAAGAATTACATTAAATGTGTAGATAAATGTGGAGATATATGACATTCTTATATATGGAGTCTGCACATTCAGTGGGTATCTTCATTTATTCATGTCTCCTATTATATTCCAAGGTAGAATTTTGAAGTTATCTTCATATAGGTCATGCACATTTTAAACGTTTATTGCTAGACACTTTAAATTTTTAGTTGAAATTGTTAATGGGAACTTTTTCCATTTATATATTTACAAACTACTATTACTTAAACACGGGAACACTATTGATTTTTGTATTCATAACTGGCCATATTATGGAAACTTCTTCACTAGTGCTAATTGAATTTGCACTTCATTTATCCCCATATTTTAAAATCCTGATTTGTCTTGGGTACTGGCATAATTTCAGGGCCTGACCCTCAATCACATATGCAGAGGTAACTGAGGAAGCAAATGCCATTTAACATGATTTGCTTTTAAGTTAAAGGAGTCTTACTCTTAAATAAAGGATTTAAGAGACAGTCTTGTTTTCCTAATCATAGAATTACAGCAGGGTTTTTCAACATTTGGGGACATGTAATTCTTTGTTGTGGAGGACTAGCCTATGCTGGGATATAGTAAGAAATGCATATTTGGTCTGTGTCCCCTTTCCTGGACAAATTCTAAAACCCTTGGAATTTCCTAAGTGGTAAAAGTGTTAGAGGCATCTTTTGTTAGAATATTTGGTTTTTGTCTCGAGTTCCTGAAATAGCTCCAGGAACAATAAAGGGGAAAGGAGCCTCTGATTATTTATAACAAGTCCTTAACCACCAAGCCTGATTTATGTTAATAAGGTGAAGTTTAAAGAGCCCTTAAAAATGAGAACTGGTTACCAGAGGGACCAACCAAGTGATTACAGGTTAGAACTTTCATCCCACCCTCTGACCTCTGGAAATGGGAGAGGCTGAAGATTGAGTTCAATTACCATTGGCCAATGACTTAATCAATCATGTCTACAGAGTAGAACTTCCATCAACACCTTAAATGAAGGGGTTTGGAGAACTTATGGGTTGGTGAACACATGGAGGAGCTAAAGGGGTGACCATGTCTGGAGAAGACTAGGAAGATCTGGGCCGCTCCCCCATACTCGCCTATGCATCTCTTCCATTTGGTTGTTCCTAAGTTGTATCATTTATAATAGACCAGTAATTGTAAGTAAAGTGTTTTCCAGAATTCTCTAACCTGTTCTAGCAAATTAGTGACCCAAGGAGAGAGTCGTGGGAACCCCCACCTTCTGAGCAATTAGTCAGAAGTACAAGTGACAACCTGGGACTCCTAATTGGTATCTGAAGCAGTAGATAGTCTTGTAGGACTAAACCCTTAAAATGTGTGGTCTTGTGGTAACTCCAGGTAATGAGCATCATAACTGAATGTAGGAAACCAAAATCCAGCTGGTGTCCCGGGTTAGGGAGCTGGTTGGTGTGGGAAGAACCCTCCATATTTGGTGTCAGAGGTACTGAGTGTAGGGGACACAAGGTTTTCTTTTATATGCACTGCAGGATATTTTGCAGTGTGAAACGGAATCAAGGAAACCGCATTGAAAATGGGGTTGGGAGGCCAGAAGGGGGAGCTCTCATGCCATATCACTTGTTGCAGCCTTTTGCAGGCCCTAAGAGGGGGAAAAAAACCTTTTACTACAGGAGCAGGAGGAAGATTTTCTCCTGGCGCAGCAACAACTTGGCCAATGAGATACTTCACGACTCAGGCAATTTAAAGCCACACTTCCTACTCCCAGTTTACTCCAGTGGACTTTTTGTTTACAACAGCCCCTCCTAACCACGCCCCCCTTTCCTCTATAAAGGAGCTTTCTTCTCTTTTTGTTCTCCAGACTTGCCTGTGGCTTTAACACAGCTTGCTTGTCCAAAATTGAAATTGCTCTGCTATTCAAACAAACTTATTTTGCTAGCAAAATAACTGGCTGTTTTATTTTCAAAGTCAAAAGCAGCGTCCCCAGGCTCTCTCCAGTAGGTGCCAGTAGTACCTCCCCAGTCTCAACAACCACAAATGTCTTCAGAAATTGCCAAATATCCTCTAGGAGAGGGGTCAAAACCATCTCCAGTTGAGAACCCCCGGACTAGAAGAGGGTTCAATATAATTTTCTCCATCCAGTGGTATAAGGATACGTAAATCAGCCTTAATTCCTCGATGGTTAAGAACATAAGAAAATGCCAACTATTTTCAAGATTTTATTTATTTGTTTGAGAGAGCATGAGGGGGGTGGGCAGGGGCAGAGGGGCAAGCAGACTCCCTGCTGAGTGGGAAATCCAATTGGGGCTGACCAGGGCTATGAGATCAGGGACCTGAGCTGAAGTCAGGTGACTGACTCAGCCACCAAGGCAACTTGGCAACTATTTTAATAAACTATTGGCCCTAGAAAATAGCCACAAATTTTTTTTTAATAGGATTTTCTTAATAGGATTGGGAAAGGTAGCCCTACACTAAAGACAGTAGGGCATGCTACAATAACTAAAATGGTGATACTAGAACAATAAACGGCAGATCAATAGAACAGAATAGGAAGTCCAGAAGCAGAAATAATCATATATAATAATTTTCTGTATGTGGAAGGCAGCATCTCAAATCAATAGAAAAAGAATGGGTATTTAATGAAGTATTAAAACAACTCACTAATCATTTAGAAAAAAATGATTCCTATAAATGTAAACCCAAATAAAAGTACAAAAAGAATTAAGAATTAAGAATCTTGATATGGAAAAGGCCTATTTGTCCAGAGAGAGAAACTCAGAAGAATAAGAGATGTGATAATATAAAAATTAAATTAAGGACATCCACGAAAATGGGATACATGTACTTTTCCTTATTCAAATAAAACCCCTATTCAACTAAAACATTATACATAAAACATTATACATAAAACAAACCTAAGAAGACCCTAAAAAGTTGTGAGAAGAAGGCAAACCAGATAGGGATCTTGAGTCCCAAGGAATGATATATGGTGGTGGGTCCACAGGTTTTCTTTTTGCTTTGTATTTGCCAGGCTTGGGGCTGAATAGGCTAGCAACCCAGAAATACCAATGGATACAGACCCTTCTCATAAAGGTCCCAACAAAAGCCTGATCTGTATAGAAAAGACAAGGAAAGGGGCAGACTAATAGGACAGAAAACTTTTAGACAATAACCACTCTAGTATAACCAATATCACATAAACTATGGCCCCATTTCCTACCTACTAAGCACTAAACACTAAGAAAGGAGCCTAAACTTCTACCCATGAGAGACTGTAATGAGGTGTCCTAATACCCCTACCAGAGTGGTCAAATAACAGAGAAGGTCAAGTAGGGAGCCAGGTTTTTCATCTCTGCCAGCAGTTTATGAACCCTCTCCTTACAGTGACAATGGAAACCACACTGGGACCAAGAACTTCCACCTTTGCCCACCAGTAACTGGGAAACCCTTGCCTTGGGTAACAATGGAGACCAAGGGGGAAAATGAAGTTCTACTCCCACCTTAGGGTAATGAAGCAGTACCTTTTACTTCCCTTGCCACAGCAATGTCAAATAAAATCAGCTTAAGAAAAAAAAAGTTTAAATCAGATTCAGTCTCATACTATAATAAGATGTCCAGGTTTCAATTAAACACTCATCCTACCAAGAACCAGGAAGGTCTCAAACTGAGTGAAAAATGACAATACCAAGATGACAGAAAGGTTCGAATTAACTGACAAAGATTTGAAAGCAACCATGACAAAAATGCATTAACAAGAAATTATAAACCCACTTGAAACATGTGAAAAGAACAGCCTTACCAGAAAAAAATATAAATGACAAGAAAACCTCAGCAAAGAAATAAAAGATATAATGAACCAAATGGAAATTTGAGAATTGATAAAGACAATACCAAAACACAAAGCTAAGTCGAAAGATTCAACAGCAGAATAGAGCAGATAGACTAGAATCAGTGAAATGGATGACAGACCATAGAAGTCTACACTAAGACATACAGAATAAATAAACTTCTGAACACTAAAGATAAAACAGTGTCTAACTTATAAGGGAAAAAACTTTAAATGACAGATTTCTCATCAGAAACCATGGAGGCAAGAAGAAAGTATCACCATATTTTTCAGGTAATGAAAGAAAAGAACTGCCAACCCAGAATCCTATATATAGCTAGTGAAAATATCCTTCAGGAATGAAGAGGAAATTAAGATTCTGAAAAGGAAAACTCAGAATTTGTTGCAAACAGAGCACCTTAAATGAGCAGCTAAAGGAAGTTCTCTAAACAGAAAGGGATTGACAAAAGAAGGAATCTTGGAACTTCAGGAAGGATGAAACAACAAATAGAAAAGCAAAACCATGGGTAAATACAATAGGTTTTCCTGTTTGTCTTAAGTTTTTAAAATTGTCTGATGGTAGAAGCCAAAATTATAACCCACCCTGATATGTTTCTAAATGTACATAGACAGAATATTTTAAGACAATTACATTGCATACAAGGGTGGGTTAAGGTACATACAGAGAGAAAGGTTTCTTTTTCTTTTTTTTTTAAGTAGGCTCCACTACCTGTGTGGATTCCAGTGTAGGGCTTGAACTCACAACCCTGAGATGAGAGTCAGATGCTTAATAGACTGATCCACCCAGGCACCCTGGGAAAGGTTTCTATACCTCACAAAAACAGGTATGATGACAAGTAGACTATTATATATATACACTATACTATATAAGTTATATTATATACATATATATGTAATATTTAGAGCAACCACTAAAAAAGCTATACAAAGAGGTACTCTCAAAAATACTGTAGTTAAACCAAAATAGAATTCTAAAACATGTTCAAGTAATCAATAGGAAGGCAAGAAACAGAAAACAGAAGGATGACAAATATAAACAAAACAAAAGTTTCTAATCAATCATCCAAATTCTCACCTGAAAACCTAGTAAAAGAGCAAAATAAACTCAAAGCAAGCAGAAGAAAGAAAATACTAAAGAGCAAAAATCAATAAAATGGAGAACAAAAATAGAAAAAAATCAATGATACAGAGTTGATTCTTGAAACATCAATAAAATTAACAAACCTCTAAGACTGAAAAAGAAAACAGAAAATGCAATTACCAATATCAGTAATGAAACAGGGTATCATGACATACCATGTAAACATCAAAAGAATAATACTATGCTCACAAATTTGATAATTTCAAAGAAATGGCCCAACTCAAAAAATACAAATTACCACAAGTCACTAATATAAAATAGATAATTTGAGTAACCCTATAACTTAAGGAATTTATTCATAATTTAAAAACTCCTGAAAAACAAATCTCCCAGTCCAGATGGTATCACTGGGGAATTCTACCAAATGTTTAAAGAAGAATTTCTTTCAGAAAATAAAACAGGAGAACACTTCCCAACTTCATTTATGTAACCAGTATCATACCCTGATCAAAACCAGACAAACAGGGGCACCTGGGTGGCCCAGTGGGTTAGGCCTCTGCCTTCGGCTCAGGTCATGATCCCAGGGTTCTGGGATCGAGCCCCGCATCGGGCTCTCCGCTCGGCGGGGAGCCTGCTTCCTCCTCTCTCTCTGCCTGCCTCTCTGCCTACTTGTGATCTCTGTCAAATAAATAAAATCTAAAAACAAAAACAAAAAACAGTATCAAAAAGAAAAACTGCATGTCAATATCCCTTACGAATATGAATGAAAGAATTTTTAAAAATCAAACAAAACATAAGCAAATAGAATTCAGCAATGTATAAAAAGATTAAAGATGATGACCAAGTGGGATTTATTCTAGGGGTGCAAGGTTGGTATAATATTTGAAAATTCAATCAATGTGAACCATATGACCATATCAACTAATGAAGAAAAAGCTTTTACAAAATTCAACACCCAGTTATAGTAAAAGTCTCAAAAAACGAGGAGTAGATAGGAACATCTTCAACATGATGAAGGGCATCTATTAAAAAACTACAGCTAACACCATACTTAATGAGAAACTAGATGGTTCTCCCTAAGATTGAGAAAAAGGAAGGATGCCTGCTCTCATCACTCTTATCCAATATAGTCCTAGAACTGCTAGCTACTGCATTAAAGCAAGGGGGAAAAAAACTAGATTGGAAAGGAAGAAATGAAACTGTCCCTATTTTCAGATGACATGTCTGTCTTTGTAGAAAATCCTAAGAAATCTACAAAAAAAAAAAAACCCTCCTAGAATAAATGAGTTCAGTAAGGTCACAGGATACAAGATAAACATACAAAATCAACTGTATTTCTACATACTAGCAATAATTTAGTATGAAATTAAAATAAAGTATCATTTACAATCACTTTAAAAAAGAAAACACTCAGGTATAAATCTAACAATAAGAGAAAAAAAATCCCAGTTGATCAGCACTTCTGTCTTTTGTAAAACCCTATTATTCACTGACATTTTCAAGTCCCTACATGAAAAGGACCCATATAATACATTACTATTTTTGAATGTTTTTTTTTTCAGACTCTAAATGACATGAACAGATTGGATATACAGATGACAAGCACAGGAAAAGATGTTCAACATCATTAGCCCTTAGGGAAATATAAATAAAAACCACAATATGATATCACTATTTGCAAGAATGGCTAAAACAAAAAACAGTGATAATACCAAATGATAGTGAAGAGCAGAGAAACTGGATCACACATACTTGCTGATGAGTATGTAAAATGGTACAGCCATTCTGGAAGACAGTTTGGCAGTTTCTTATAAGATTGAATATACAACTACCATATGATCCAACAATTGTACTCCTGGGCATTTATCCAAGAGAAATGAAGACTTATGTTCACAAAAAAACCTGTACATAAATGTTCACAGCAGCTTTATTCACAATAGCCAACAAGTAGAAACAACACAAATATCCATCCATGGGCAAATAGTTACATAAACTGCAGCACATCCACACCATGGAATACTACGCATCAATAAAACAAACAACTGATACACACAACAATCTGGATGAATCTATGGGAAATTATGCTGAGCTAAAAATAGCCATTCCTTTAAAATAAATAGCCATTTCTAAAATACCTCATACTGTATGGTTCCATTTATATAACATTTTTGAAATGATAAAATTATAGGAACAGCTGCTCTGAAAGGGCAAAATGCAGGATCCCTGTAGTGACAGGCCTAGTCTATACCTTGACTATCCAGATCAACATCCTGGCTATGATAATGTCTGACATTTACACTAGGAGAAAATTAACAAAAGGTATGTGGAATTTCTATTATTTTTTACAACTGCAAGAGAATCTATAATTATGGCAAAATAAAAAGCTTAATTTTAAAAAAATTAGGATCTTTTAATGTCTATAAAACTCTTAGAAAAATAAAATGCAAACTAACAGGGCAAACACTTCTTGTACAATATCAAAGAGTTATGATACTGTAACTGCATTATCAACAAGAAAAAGACAAATGTATTAGAAAACAGGAAAAAATATAAACAAGGAATTGATTTAATTCTCACACACACACACATACACACAAACACACACAAATATAATTACTCAATAAATAATCTGAAAAGGAGTCATCTTACTAGTAATTAAAGAAATGTAAATCAAGATAATGCTGATATTATCTCCACTATAAAGCTATCAAATCAAAAAACACATGAAAAGGAATAGCCAACATATGCAACACTGTAGGGAAATGTACATTCTCATAAAAACAACGATAGTTACCCATGAGTGCCTATTACATGTCAGACAAGGTTCTAGGCATTTCACCTATATTAACTTATCGAATCCCCACAACAACCCTATGAGGTAAGTGTTGAGCACTTACATATGAGCAAATCAATCATTGAGAGGGTAAAATAACTTGCCCAAGGTCACAGAACTAGTAATGAACAGAGCTGAGACTCAAACATTTATTTCCTAGATTTTTAAAATAACAGTTATGCATTATTTCTAACACAAAAAATTCATTTGTATACAATTACAGTGAAGCCCCCCCAGCAAGGCAGTGACCAAATATTCCAGCATCATAATTATTTCAGTGTTCCACTTCATCTCTTTATGTCCTACAATGTTATGCCAACCGTTCAAAATTGGTATTATCATTACTACAAATTATAAATAATTTAGTTCTATATTATCTGTAATTTAAAATTTTTTTTTCCATTTTGGTTTTTTCCCAAAGCTCTGAAATTATTACTATGAATATCTAATTTAATAAAATACACTATAAAATAAAATGTATTAACATCTCAGTGCATTTCCCAAATTCTAAACTATCTAATGCATCTACAATAAAACCAAGTTTATACAGCTTATAAACCAGAACTCTTTACTAAGCGTGTTTTTGTTCAGCAAGATCCTAAATGGCTTCTCATTAATGTTCAATATAGGTTAAATGTATTCTACTGAATCTTAATTATTTGGAAACTGGTAACCCACACATGTAAGCTGTTTCTACCAGTCAAAATATTTCACCATTCCCCAGCCATAACATATAAGTGACTTATTGCATTATTGATATTCGCTAAAATTTTACATCGCCCTCAAGATACTTTGCTTTTCTATTGTACCTCCTGATAAATTTTATTTCAGGAGTTTTATTTTCAAAACAGAAAACAGAACATACCAACAGATTATGAATAAAAATATACATGCTAAACACAAGCATTAAATAATTGATCAAAACATTTCAGTATAACTAGCATTACTAAATGCAGAATTATCTTGACTGTTGGTTTCTCAGAAGGTTGTAACTTTTTCCAAAACAAACATTCTTTGGTTCTAAACCTAAAACACCAGAAGGAGCAGTTTGGACTTAATTTCTATCACATTCATCAATAACATTAAATTCCAGCAAGAGAAGTGAGTCATATTTGGATTTGAAGCAATCCAAACAAGAATCTCAAAATCGGTCTTGAATGCTGTGCTTCTCCACTGGAGAGCAGAGTCCCAACCTTACCTGTGTCAGCTGTCCACGGATACTGAAAGGCACAACTGGTTGTGTAGCAACTGTGCCACCAGAGGCAGAGTAGCAGGAGTGAGTGGTAAACCTGCAAATGCTATTGGTTGAGCTGCATTCTCCACTGCAGAGAAAGCATTGAAACTGGCCCTCCCAGCCTGGGGTGTACTTCCAATGATGAAGGAGAAACCTGTGGCAGTTGCAGACTGAGTAACAGAGCCAAAAACAAAAGGCTAGATGCTGTCACCCAGTGTCATGGGACACTGCTTGGTACCCAGCCCAAAGCCCCTCTAACCATTGCAGGCTGTGTGAGAGCATGTGTTGCTCAAGTGTAATTTTGGTGCATTTATTTAAATAGGAGGAACAAAATCAATATAATAGTTCTGACACATTGAATGGCAGCTAGATAATGTAGTTTCCACCAAAATAAGTTTTAAATATAAGCAGTTTATGAGATTTTGTTCATAGGTTTTATCTCAATACAGAAGGAAAGATGACCAAATATTACAAGTTATTAGATAACGGAATCAGGGAGAATTCTAGAGAAAATACTCCAGCATTCATTGGACCACCAGGTACTACCAAAAGAAATGGCTGGATCCATCTGGATTTACATAGAAAGGCATGAAAAGTGTGCTCCTTTTAAAATTCTGATATGTGGGGCACCTGAGTTGCTCAGTGGGTTAATCCGCTGCCTTCGGCTCAGGTCATGATCTCAGGGTCCTGGGATCTAGTCCCGCATCAGGCTCTCTGCTCAGCAGGGAGCCTGCTTCCCTCTCTCTCTCTGCCTGCCTCTCCATCTACTTGTGATCTCTCTCTCTCTCTCTGTCAAATAAATAAATAAGTAAATAAATAAATCTTTTTAAAAATTAAATTAAATTAAATTCTGAAATGCTTCTCTCTCTCCCACTCCCCCTGCTTGTGTTCCCTCTCTTGCTGTGTCTCTCTCTGTCAAATAAATAAATAAAATCTTAAAAAAAATAAAATAAAATTCTGAAATGCAGGAGGGAAAAATGTATATTCAAGGTCATTACAATGATCAATAGATAAAGATCTCTCAAGAGAGAGATTTAATAAGCAAGTAGCCTCATTTCAAGATGAATTATGTCCAAAATTCAGTGAGTACTCTTCCTATGGCTCACATAAAATGAAGAGAAATCAAGATCAGAATTCAATGTGCCTTGTGCCTTAAATCTCTGATGGTTTCAGTTTGTAAGATGATCTTGGGAATGAGTAGCATAATTCCAAATAGTTGACATAGAAATGCCATACCATTTCTTTGGCCTTTCCATACTCTAAATGGCAAGTTTGTCATTGAGAGATGATTACCTTTGTCCCCACTAAAAGAATCAAAGGGTACTGCTCTTACCCTACAGAAAACCCAGTTCCTTCTGGGGCAGGAGTTGATACAACTGGTATTCCTAAGCTGAATTCTTTAGTCTGTGGAGCAGGAGCTGTGTTACTGAATCAGTACAGGCCAGTAGAAGAGGAACTCACTTATAATCAGTTGGGGTGGAGTCTCAAACTTAAACCCTCCTGGACCAGGTATAGAGAATGTAAACCTGGTAGTTGAACTGGCGGCTATTGTCTACAGAGCCAAAAGTGAACCCACCTGGAGGGATACCAGTTCCTCCAAAATGAAACTCACTTAAGACTCCAGACACTAAATATGGGTAAGAGAGGCATGGAAGAAAACAAATTTCGGAAATGTCAATGAGCCCTTCGAGTCAAGATGTTAGCTAGAAGCCAAATTGTACTCTTGTACTCCAAACTCTTGTACTCCAAACTCCTAGAAGTATTGGTTAAAAAGCACTTCAAAAAAATGTTTTTAAAAGCACACAGCAGGGGTTTTGAAGACACAGGACAATTTTTTGGGGGCCAGACAGAGAAGGAATTTTTATCTATAAGCAAAATATGAAGCTGCTTAGCCCAAGGGGGAGACCTGAATGAGGTACGTTCCTTAACAGCTAGAGATATGATGGGTTATGGGTATGATCTGAGGCCACAGGGTAAGGCTCCTCAATCAGCAGAGGCCTCGTGAAGCTTAAATCTGGGAAAGATCTACAAGAGAATGGAAAAGACGATGGAAACATGTAGGAATCCCAAGCTGGTGAAGAAGACATTCATAGATGGCTCAAATTCCATTTATCTTTATTGAGTAGAAATTTCAGTCTCAAAGGATAACATAAAAACCGATTAGGAGCTGATAAAACCTTCAATGCCAAGTAGGTTGCTCAGGACATTATACAACAGAGGTGACTCCTCCACTTCTTAGTGACACAAGGTTAGAAAAAGCCCCCAGAGAATTAACTCACAGACACAAATTATAAAACCTCTAAGTAGGGAGTCTATAGTCCTGAAAAATGAGAGCAGAGATATGAAAACAGAAGAAAAGCTTCAATATGTATCCAGAAAGAATATAAGAAGGAAAAAAAATAGAATGGCAGAGGCAATACTGAAAGAGTTAATAAAGGAGTTTGCTGGAACTGAAGAAAAATGAGTCCTCAGGTTCAAAAGGTCACCATGTGCAAGCAGGCAACCCCTTCCCACCATCACCACCAACACACACACACACACACACACACACACGCACACCCTTTATATGCAATATACTGAAATATGACAGTTTTAAATACAGAGAAGAAAAATCTGAACATCACCAGAGAGAAAAAAACAAATTTACCTAATAAGGACTAACAACCAGTTTGAAAGAAGGCTCTTCATTAGCAACAATAAATTTTAGATGATGGAATATCTTAAAGTGTTAAGGGAAAATCACTATGTACTTAGAACTCTATCTGAGCCAAAATTTATAAAATGGGATGTGTCTAAAGATCAATTTTTTAAACAATAGCTCTGAAAGGCAATTCTAAGAAATCAGTTTCAAAAAATATTTCATCAAAGTTAAGAGTCCCATTACTTTATGCACCAGTAAGGAAAAAAAAAAAAACCCTGTCATAACTCCTTCTTATCACTTAAATTTTTTTATACTTCTTGAAAGAGCTCTTTTCAATGTAGACAGATTTTAATCAAACATGCATACCTTAAGAAAAAACTATTCAGAATCCAATTATCAACTCAATTCTTCTATGTCTTCTGTGCCACCAGAAGCACTATTGACACAGTATCAAAACCATGGTGATGGGGCACCTGAGTGGCTCAGTTAGTTAAGCATCTGCCTTTGGCTCTGGTCAGGATCTCAGGGTCCTATGATTAAGCCTTACATCAGGCTCCCTGGCCTGCTTCTTCCTTTCCCTCTGCTTGTTGCTCTCTCTCTCTCTGTCTCAAGTAAATATATAAAATATTTTTTTAAAAATAAGGTGTGTGCCTAGGTGGCTCAGCCAGTTAAGGGTCCTGGGATTGAGTCCTGCATTGGGAAATCTCTGATCAGCAGGGAGCCTGCTTCTCCCTCTGCGGCTCCCTCTCCTCCTCTGCTGTTCACTTGATCTCTCTCAAATAAATAAATAAAATCTTTTTAAAAAATGGTGACAACAACGAGTTTTTTGGTCAAAATTTATGATATTCTCATATAACTTTATATCATAAATATATAATAAATAACTATATATTAGATGATATGTAAAAATATGCTATTATAACATAATTTGGGGTAACATAACACTTAAAACCTCAGGACGGTGGTACCCTTGGGAACTTAAGATTAAATAGAGCAGAGGAACTCATTAAGAAAACTAAAAGCCAAGGGGGAGGAGTCAAGATGGCGGAGAAGTAGCAGGCTGAGACGGCATCAGGAAGCAGGAGATCAGCTAAATACCTTATCTAACCATTGCGAACACCTACATATCCAACGGGAAATCAAAGAGAAGAGCAACAATTCTAGAAACAGAAAATTGATCACTTTCTGAAAAGTAGGACCTATGGAGAAGTGAATCCAAAGTGATGGGAAGATAGACCATGGGGGAAGGGGCCGGCTCCCAGCAAGTGGGGGAGCAACGGACCACAAAATCAGGACGTTTAAAAGTCTGCTCCACGAAGGGACATCACTCCAGAGGCAAAACCGGGATGGGGGGGGAAGCCCATGCGGGGTCAGTATAACCCCACATCCCGCGGAGTCACAGAAGTACTGGGGATGTCTGAGTGTCACAGAGCTTGCAGGTATTAGAGCGGGGAAGCCGGCTACAGCCACAAAGCCGAGGAGTGAGCTCTCAGCTCAGGGTTACCTTGAACCGGTTGCAAGCTGGGTGGGCTCAGAGCGTGGCTGGAGGCCACGGAGACGGAAGCAACTGGGCGCTTTTCTCCAAGTGCGACCGATTGAGCACTTTCCTACAAGCCCAACCAGAGGCCAGGGAGATGGCAGTGGTTGGGCACTTTTTTCTGAGGGCGCACTGAGGAGCGGGACCCCGAGCTCTTGGCTCCTCCGGGCCAGAGATTAGGAGGCCGCCATCTTCATTCCCATCCTCTGGAACTCTATGGAAAGCACTCAGGGAACAAAAGCTCCCCAAAGCAAACCCCAGCGGATTACTTAGTCCAGCCCCCGGTAAGAGTGGTGCAATTCCTCCTGGGGCAAAGACACTTGAGAATCACTACAACAGGCCCCTTCCCCAGAAGATCAACAAGAAACCCAGCTAAGACCAACTTTACTCACCAAGGAGAACAGCGGAATTCCAGAGGAGAAGAAAGAAATTCTTATCTAGACAAAATGACAAGGCGGAAAAACTCACAACAGAAAAAAGAACAAGAGCCAGTACCAAAGGCTAGGGACCTAATCAATACAGACATTGCTAATATGACAGATCTAGAGTTCAGAATGATGATTCTCAAGGTTCTAGCCGGGCTCAAAAAAGGCATGGAAGATATTAGAGAAACCCTTTCCGGAGAGAAAAAAGCCCTTTCTGGAGAAATAAAAGAACGAAAATCTAACCAAGTTGAAATTAAAAAAAGCTATTAATGAGGTGCAGTCAAAAATGGAGGCTCTTACTGCTAGGATAAATGAGGCAGAAGAAAGAATTAGTGACATAGAAGACCAAATGACAGAGAATAAAGAAGCTGAGCAAAAGAGAGACAAACAGATACTAGACCACAAGGAGAGAATTCGAGAGATAAGTGACACCATAAGACGACACAACATTAGAATAATTGGGATTCCAGAAGAAGAAGAAAGAAAGAGGGGAGCAGAAGGTATATTGGAGAGAATTATTGTAGAGAATTTCCCTAATATGGCAAAGGGAACAAACATCAAAATCCAGGAGATGCTAAGAACGCTCCTCAAAATCAATAAAAATAGGTCCACACCTAATCACCTGATAGTAAAATTTACAAGTCTTAGAGACAAAGAGAAAATCCTGAAAGCAACCCGGAAAATGAAGTCTGTAACATACAAGGGTAAAAACATTAGATTGGCAGCAGACCTATCCACAGAGACTTGGCAGGCCATAAAGAACTGGCATGATTATTCAGAGCACTAAACGAGAAAAACATGCAGCCAAGAATACTATATCCAGCTAGGCTATCATTGAAAATAGAAGGAGAGATAAAAAGCTTCCAGGACAAACAAAAACTGAAAGAATTTTCAAAAACCAAACCAGGAAATATTGAAAGGGGTCCTCTAAGCAAAGAGAGACCCTAAAAGTAGTAGATCAGAAAGAAACAGAGACAATATACAGTAACAGTCACCTTACAGGCAATACAATGGCACTAAATTCGTATCTCTCAATAGTTACCCTGAATGTTAATGGGCTAAATGCCCCCAATCAAAAGACACAGGGTATCAGAATGAATAAAAAACCAAAACCCATCAAAATGCTGCCTACGAGATACTCATTTTAGACCCGAAGACACCTCCAGATTTAAAGTGAGGGGGTGGAAAACAATGTACCATGCTAATGGACATCAGAAGAAAGCTGGGGTGGCAATCCTTAAATCAGATCAATTAGATTTTTAAGCCAAAGACTATAATAGATGAGGAAGGACACTATATCATACTCAAAGGGTCTGTCCAACAAGAAGACCTAACAATTTTAAATATCTATGCCCCTAACGTGGGAGCAGCCAACTATATAAACCAATTAATAACAAAATCAAAGAAATACATCAACAATAATACAATAATAGTAGGGGACTTTAATACTCCCCTCACTGAAATGGGCAGATCATCTAAGCAAAAGATCAACACTGAAATGGACAGATCATCTAAGCAAAAGATCAACAAGAAAATAAAGGCCTTAAATGTCACACTGGACCAGATGGGCATCACAGATATATTCAGAACATTCCATCCCAAAGCAACAGAATATACATTCTTCTCTAGTGCATATGGAACATTCTCCAGAATAGATCACATCCTGGGTCATAAATCAGGTATCAACCAGTATCAAAAGATTGGGATCATTCCCTGCATATTTTCAGACCACAATGCTCTGAAGCTAGAACTCAATCACAAGAGGAAATTTGGAAAGAACACAAATACATGGAGACTAAACAGCATCCTTTTAAAGAATGAATGGGTCAACCAGGAAATTAAGGAAGAATTGAAAAAATTCATGGAAACAAATGATAATGAAAACACAATGGTTCAAAATCTGTGGGACACGACAAAGGCAGTCCTGAGAGGAAAATAATAGTGGTACAAGCCTTTCTCAAGAAACAAGAAAGGTCTCAAATAAACAATCTAACCCTGCACTTAAAGGAGAGGGAGAGAGAACAAGAAAGAAAGCCTAAATCCAGCAGGAGAAGAGAAATAATAAGGATCAGAGCCGAAATCAATGAAATAGAAACTAAAAAAACAAAAGAACAAATCAACGAAACTAGGAGCTGGTTCTTTGAAAGAATTAATAAGATTGACAAACCCCTGGCCAGACTTATCAAAAAGAAAAGATAATGGACCCAAATAAAATCATGAATGAAAGAGGAGAGATCACAACTAACACTAAAGAAATACAAACAATTATAAGAACATATTATGAGCAACTCTACGCCAACAAATTCGACAATCTGGAAGAAATGGATACATTTCTAGAGACATATAAACTACCATAACTGAACCAGGAAGAAACAGAAAACTTGAACAGACCCATAACCAGTAAGGAGATTGAAACAGTCATCAAAAATCTCCAAAGAAACAAAAGTCCAGGGCCAGACAACTTCCCAAGGGAATTTTACCAAACATTTAAAGAAGAATTAATTCCTATTCTCCTGAAACTGTTCCAAAAAATAGAAATGGAAGGAAAACTTCCAAACTCATTTTATGAGGCCAGCATCACCTTGATCCCCAAACCAGACAAGGATCCCATCAAAAAAGAGAATTACAGACCAATATCCTTAATGAACACAGATGTGAAGATTCTCACCAAAATACTGGCAAACAGGATCCAACAGTACATTAAAAGGATTATTCACCACGACCAAGTGGGATTTATTACAGGGCTGTAAGTTTGGTTCAACATCCGCAAATCAATCAATGTGATATAATACATTAATAATAGAAAGAATAAGAACCATATGATACTCTCAATAGATGCTAAAAAGGCATTTGACTAAGTGCAGCATCCCTTCCTGATCAAAACTCTTCGAAGTGTAGGGATAGAGGGCACATACCTCAATATTATCAAAGCCATCTATGAAAAACCCACTGCAAATATCATTCTCAATGGAGAAAAACTGAAAGCTTTTCTGCTAAGGTCAGGAACATGGCAAGGATTTCCAATATCACCACTGCTGTTCAACATAGTTCTAGAAGTCCTAGCCTCAGCAATCAGACAACAAAAAGAAATTAAAGGCATCCAAATCAGCAAAGAAGTCAAACTATCTCTCTTTGCAGATGATATGATACTATATGTGGAAAACCCAAAAGGCCCCACTCCAAAACTGCTAGGACTTGTACAGGAATTTAGTAATTATGTTATTTAGCATATTTGTTATTTAACATAACATAATTATGTTTATTTAAAAAATAAATTTAATTAAAAAAAAGAAAACTAAAAGCCATTTAACTATGCTTTCAAGTCAGCTTTGCAAATATGTAAACTAGCAAAATTTTTCTTTCATTTTAGCATAATCAGTAACTAGATCTGGTTAACAATCTCCACCATTCTCTCCCCAGAACCACTGGTTTCTAGGAGTTGAACATGATCCCCCGTTGTCTCAGGGCTTCCACCCAAGCCACCCATTAGGCAAGTTTTGATCCTAGACATTTTGATATTAAGTGTGCATACAGGAACAACTCTGATGCTGCAACTGCCACCTGGCCAAAAGGGATTGTAAAACACCAATGACCATTCAGACTCTTTTCAACTTCAGAGATGTTAAAATATGAAAAACTTTACCTCTTAAAATGGATGAAATATGGTATTTTGAGTAGTATTTGTGGCATGGATATAAGTGAACATCTACCCTAGGGTAATTCTGAAGGACAATATTTACCTGAATGGGTTAGTGGCATCACAATTCCAGACTTCAAGCTCTATTACAAAGCTGTCATCATCAAGACAGCATAGTTGCAACATGCTTATTTTTAAGCCATATATACATCTTAAACCTTTTAAAATGTAAGCCCCAAATGGTCATTTCAAGTGTAATCACTCAGTCCTAGAAGGCACAGGAAGAGAGGCATCTTGAGCAGAGAAGAGTTTTTGCTATATTTATTCTTACATTCCCAAGGGTACCACTCTCCCGAGGTTTTAAGTATTATGTTTATAACCTATATTATAATAATATATTACTATTACATGATACATACTTATATGTATTATATATTTATGAAATATAATCATATGATAATATAAATGTTGACAGAAAAATTGTTGTCAAGCCATGGTTGTGAGGCTGTAACAGAAATCGACACTTTGGGATTTAGGTATTGTCAATGTCACATTGCAGGCCAAAGGAGTCCTTTCTGGTAGGCAACAAAAGGTGGAATGTTTCTTCCTGTCCCCCTGCATTTGTGGACCTTCTATTCTTTTGGAAGTAATTTAAGAATCTTCCTGTTAAATGTAGCATGTACCTTTAAATATTTCTTACCTAAAAAATTTGAGAAACAACAAAAAAGAGTCACATTTGCACTAAAAATGCATTTGTCACTAAGAATTTGGCATCAAAGTTTCTCTCCCTTCCATCTCATTTAGATCTTAAATCTTTCATATTATACTTTTTCATTTTTCAATCTATTTTCTTTAACCATTTTCTGACAAAGGTGTTTAAAAAGCCTCCATTTATTATTAGGGGTTGTCAATTTCTCCTTACAATCCCACTGCTTTTTGTTTTATGTATTTCAAGACCATGTTGTTACGGGCATAGATTTGTGTTTGATAGCCTCTTGGAAGATTTTCTTCCTTTCATCAGTGTGAAATGTCTGTTTATTACCAAATTGCCTATAATCATATTTTGTCTGACATTAATGCTGCCTCCCAATTTTTCTTTTGGTTGGTATTTGCCTATTGTATCTTTCTCCATTCCTTTGTTTTCAACCTTTCTGAATCATTTTAAGTACAGTTTTTGTAAACAGCAAAGCTGCAAAATTTTAATCTAAGAGTCTCTTAATGACTGACTTTATTTACATTGATTTTAACTATTCATAGGCTTAGACTTATGTCTTTCATCTTATTTTATGTTTTTTATTTGCCACAATATACATCTTCATTTTTTAGATTTTATTTTTTAATTTTTTTAATAAACATATATTTTTATCCCCAGGGGTAGAGGTCTGTGAATTGCCAGGTTTACACACTTCACAGTACTCACCATAGCACATACCCTCCCCAATGTCCATAACCCCACCCCCTTCTCCCAACGCCCCTCCCGCAGCAACCCTCAGTTTGTTTTGTGAGATTAAGAGTCACTTATGGTTTGTCTCCCTCCCAATCCCATCTTGTTTCATTGATTCTTCTCCTACCCCTTAACCCCCCATGTTGCATCTCCACTTCCTCATATGAGGGAGATCATATGATAGTTGTCTTTCTCTGATTAACTTATTTCACTACACATGATACCCTCTAGTTCCATCCATGTTGTTGCAAATGGCAAGATTTAATTTTTTTGATGGCTGCATAGTATTCCGTTGTGTATATATACCACATCTTCTTGATCCATTCATCTGTTGATGGACATCTAGGTTCTTTCCATAGTTTGGCTATTGTAGACATTGCTGCTATAAACATTCGGGTGCATGTGCCCCTTCAGATCACTACGTTTGTATCTTTAGGATAAATACCCAGTAGTGCAATTGCTGGGTCATAGGGCAGTTCTATTTTCAACATTTTGAGGAGCCTCCATGCTGTTTTCCAGAGTGGTTGCACCAGCTTGCATTCCCACCAACAGTGTAGGAGGGTTCCCCTTTCTCCGCATCCTCGCCAGCATCTGTCATTTTCTGACTTGTTAATTTTAGCCATCCTGACTGGTGTAAGGTGATATCTCATTGTGGTTTTGATTTGTATTTCCCTGATGCCGAGTGATGTGGAGCATTTTTTCATGTGTCTATTGGCCATATGGATGTCTTCTTTGCAGAAATGTCTGTTCTGTCCTCTGCCCATTTCTTGATTGGATTATTTGTTCTTTGGGTATTGAGTTTTCTAAGCTCTTTATAGATTTTGGATACTAGCCCTTTATCTGATATGTCGTTTGCAAATATCTTCTCCCATTCTGTCAGTTGTCTTTTGGTTTTGTTAACTGTTTCCTTTGCCATGCAAAAGCTTTTGATCTTGATGAAATCCCAATAGTTCATTTTTGCCCTTGCTTCTGTTGTCTTTGGCGATGTTCCTAGGAAAAAGTTGCTGCGGTTGAGGTCGAAGAGGTTGCTGCCTGTGCTCTCCTCAAGGATTTTGAGGGATTCTTTTCTCACATTGAGGTCCTTCATCCATTTTGAGTCTATTTTTGTGTATGGTGTAAGGAAATAGTCCAATTTCATTTTTCTGCATGTGGCTGTCCAATTTTCCCAGCACCATTTATTGAAGAGGCTGTCTTTTTTCCATTGGACATTTCTTCCAGCTTTGTCAAAAATTAGACCATAGAGTTGAGGGTCTATTTCTGGGCTGTCTATTCTGTTCCATTGATCTATTTGTCTGTTTTTGTGCCAGTACCATGCTATCTTGATGATGACAGCTTTGAAATAGAGCTTGAAGTCTGGAATTGTGATGCTACCAACTTTAGCTTTCTTTTTCAATATTCCTCTGGCTATTCGAGGTCTTTTCTGGTTCCATATAAATTTTAGGATTGTTCGTTCTACTTCTTTGAAAAAAAAAATGGATGGGATTTTGATAGGCACTGCATTAAATGTGTAGATTGTTTTAGGTAGAAGAGACGTTTTAACAATATTTGTTCTTCCAATTCAGGAGCATGGAACATTTTCCCATTTCTTTGTGTCTTCCTCAATTTCTTTCACGAGTACTTTATAGTTTTCTGAGTATAGATTCTTTGCCTCTTTGGTTAGGTTTATTCCTAGGTATCTTATGGTTTTGGGTGCAATTTATAAATGGGACTGACTCCTTAATTTCTCTTTCTTCTGTCTTGTTGTTAGTGTAAAGAAATGCAACTGATTTCTGTGCATTGACTTTATATCCTGACACAGATTTTGACACTAGCCCTTTTTATTTTTTTTTTTTTGGAGGAAAATTTAAATTTTTTATTTTTTATAAACATATATTTTTATCCCCAGGGGTACAGGTCTGTGAATCACCAGGTTTACACACTTCACAGTACTCACCAAAGCACATACCCTCCCCAATGTCCATAATCCCATCCCCTTCTCCCAAACCCCCTTTCCCCAGCAACCCTCAGTTTGTTTTGTGAGATTAAGAGTCACTTATGGTTTGTCTCCCTCCCAATCCCATCTTGTTTCATTGATTCTTCTCCTACCCACTTAAGCCCCCATGTTGCATCACCACTTCCTCATATCAGGGAGATCATATGATAGTTGTCTTTCTCTGCTTGACTTATTTCGCTAAGCATGATACGCTCTAGTTCCATCCATGTTGTCACAAATGGCAAGATTTCATTTCTTTTGATGGCTGCATAGTATTCCATTGTGTATATATACCACATCTTCTTGATCCATTCATCTGTTGATGGACATCTAGGTTCTTTCCATAGTTTGGCTTTTGTGGACATTGCTGCTATAAACATTCGGGTGCACGTGCCCCTTTGGATCACTACGTTTGTATCTTTAGGGTAAATACCCAATAGTGCAATTGCTGGGTCATAGGGCAGCTCTATTTTCAACATTTTGAGAAACCTCCATGCTGTTTTCCAGAGTGGCTGCACCAGCTTGCATTCCCACCAACAGTGTAGGAGCAACGCCAAAGGCAAGGGAAGCAAGGGCAAAAATGAACTATTGGGATTTCATCAAGATCAAAAGCTTTTGCACAGCAAAGGAAACAGTTAACAAAATCAAAAGACACCAGCCCTTTTTAGGAAGAAGTTGCTGTGGTTGAGGTCGAAGATGTTGCTGCCTGTGTTCTCCTCAAGGATTTTGATGGATTCCTTTCTCATTGAGGTCCTTCACAATATACATCTTTTATCTTTGTTTACATACTTGGATTCATGGAATTTTCTTCATTCCTTTTATTTCTCCCATGCTTGGAAATTGCATATTCTATTAATTTGTATGTTTTTTTTAATTCTTCCTTTTAACATACAGACTTAAATTCATGTTTTTCTAACAGTATGAAATTAATCCATATTCCCTATCCTTTTTAACAGGATCTTCACACACTTTAGCTTCCCTGTGTATATCACTGCTTTATTAAAAAATGGAAAACAAGTCTGTACTCCCTATATATGGATATGAGTGGAGATAGCTGTCTCTGTCATTGATGACAACCTCTATTTCTCTTCATCCACACTGCCTGACGATAGGAGCTTAAAGTTGACAAAACTACAGTTGCTTCTGTTGACCCAGCTCACAGTTCTATTTTGGATGCCTTAAACTCAAGCACACATATTCAAAGAAAGAAATACCAAATGGTAAAGGATTTCTTCAGAAAACCCACTAGGCCCAAAGAAATCATCAGAGCTCACTGAAAAGGTTTGTAGAAATGGGCAGATGCTCCCTGCCAGACAGTCCAACCTCAATGGGACTTACTCAATTAACTCAACAGCCGGATGGGAAGAAAACCATTCAATGAGTACTGTTGCCCATCAGATTGTAGAGTCACTTAAACACACTGGAGCCTCAGTTTGCAGACCTCGACAATTCTGGCAGTTCCATTAAATGAGTAACCAAAATGTTTTTTAACAATAAGTTTATGAAGGGCCCTTCATCTACATTACCTGATTTAATGTAAAGTGCTATATGAACGCTTTCCAATGTATAATGTTGGGGTTCTCCTTGCTGTCAGTGAAGGATCAGCAAATCAGAGATATCATACTCTTATAGCAGGCCCAGAGAGTGAACATAAACTGGATTTCAACTTGGAATTCAAAAAAATTACCACATACCTATCTAATTTATTGGCATGGAGATTATTTTCTCTTTATACAACCTGTCATCATTTATTGTACCTAGGAGCGTTCTGGGTAGTAGAAGAACTGAATGGGGATCAACAAATATGGTAGGTTATTTCAGGACACATCCTTTACCACTTAAGTTCTTGAATCTCTTAGGTAAAATGAAGGGGGAAAAGATAAAAGGATTTATTGAATCTGAAACTCCTTATATTCTAATTACCCACAGCAAATCATAAAGTTATTTTGATCTCCATTCTATATCTGAGGAATCTGAGTCTCTGAAATATTAATACACTTCCCCAAGGCCAAGCAACTAGTCAGTGAAGGAAATGGACACAAAACTTCCATTTTAATATTAGTGTAAGCAACACATTATTAGAGAAGTCTGCATCTCAAACACAGTAATTTCAAACTAAAGTAATTTCAAACCAGAATACCTGAAATAAACTATTTCAGCACAAATGTTTAGAGGCTTCTGTCTTATAAAATATAAATGATTTGGGGGGATCATTCATGCCATTATTCCCTGATACTACTTGAAAAAATGATGTTAAAGCAGTGACTAGCATAGCAGCTCAGCCATGTAATTTGTTTTGTTTTGTTTTTTAATTTTATTTATTCATTTAACAGAGAGAGAGACAGTGAGAGAGGGAACACAAGCAGGGGGAGTAGGAGAGGGAGAAGCAGGCTTTCCGCTGAGTAGGGAGCCCAAGGACCCAGGGATCATGATCCCAGGACTCCAGGATCATAACCCAAGCCAAAGGCAGATGCTTAACTACTGAGCCATCCAGGCGCCCCAAGCCATGTAATTTGTTAAAAATGTTTCCTACCTTCTCAGAAGCAAATAGACTATTTTTCCTTGCTGGCCACATTCCCCCTAAATGGCCTGGGTACTTGACAACCGTGGCGTTCCACTAATTCACTTCACCTTCTCAAGAACATCATGACTAAATGATCTCAGATGATTAGTCATGTTACAAAGCCATCCCTATAAATAGCAACTTCTGATAATACATATGATTCTTTAACATATCATTAATTACCAAACTAAGGAGAGGTAGAAAAACAAAGGGAAAGTACAAATGCACTGAAGAAACCCCTTGTTTCACCAAAAAAGCCTCCCAGAAAGTAGAAAAATGTAAGCCTCCAAGTACAGTAGAGTCCTTATTTGCCACTGATAGCTATGGATGCCAACTCTAGAAGTAGAAACTGAGTTACTAATATTTTATTCTGAATGTTTGGGTCCCCAGAAAAGAAATGGATAGGGAGATATGAAATTAGCCCATTTTTAGGGAAATAGGAAGGGAGCAAACTTGTAATGATGATTGTTTTATTTTATGCCACAATAAAATACAGGGCTACTGAAAATGGTATATTAGTTGTGAGTTCATATTAAACATTGTAAGCAGTATAACTCACCAATTATCTTTCACATTAAGTGCTTTTCCCCCCTTCATCCAGTAACATATCAAAGCTATGTCAGAATCTTATTTTAAGAGCTAGAAAAAGGTTTTTTTTTTTAATTCCAACAAGAATAAATAAAATAAAATAAATTTTAAAAATTCCAAAATTAAGACCACATTGCCAAATATTAAAAGTGTGACATGGTTAAAAAAAAAAAAAGAAAAAAAAAAGTGTGACATGGTGGAAGACTCTAAATTGCCATGAAACAGGTCTCAATTATCAGTGAATGCCTACAGCAGTTACAAAACTGGAAAAGGGAAGACACCAGGGGTGGGGGACCAAAGGGGAGGGTGTGCGGAAGGACTAAAGAGACAAGAATCTTCGAAGTCCTGAGAGGGACATAAGAGTGAGCAGGAAGTGTGGGGGGGGAGTGTGTGCAGGAGGAGGACTCACAAGAGGGCAGGCGTGGAAGGCAGAGACCCAAAGAGAAGGCATGGCTATTGGGAAACTGGGCATCTAGGCAGAGGGACCCAAGAGGGCAGAGCACCGAGTGGGGTGGGGGGATTTGAGGAAGGGAGAAAGAACGGGGTTATGGGGAAGAGGGAGGAGAAAGAGAAGAGAGTGAAACACTTGAGAGAGCTAGTAAAAAAAAACAAAAAACAAACAAAAACCAAACCACAAAAAACCCCAAAGGAATGGCATTCAAATGCAAAAAAACCCACAAAGAACCCAGCCTCAAAGGCATACCCATTTCCCCAAAACACTGAGAAGTAGAGCAAAACAAACAAACAAAAAACCCATAGACTTCTGAAGCACAGTATGCATAAAAACCTCATACAAGCCTACAAGTAATAGCAGTCATTTAAAAATTTCAAAAACTGGGGCGCCTGGGTGGCTCAGTGGGTTGAGCCGCTGCCTTCGCCTCAGATCATGATCTCAGGGTCCTGGGATCGAGCCCCGCATCGGGCTTTCTGCTCAGCGGGGAGCCTGCTTCCTCCTCTCTCTCTGCCTGCCTCTCTGCCTGCTTGTGATCTCCATCTGTCAAATAAATAAATAAAATCTTTAAAAAAAATTTTCAAAAACTATCATTTTACAATGAAAAGGAGATTTGGATAATATAACTTAATTAAAATTCATTTTTTTAAAAGATTTTATTTATTATTTGACAGTGCAAGAGAGAACACAAGGAGGGGGAGCCACTGGCAGAGGGAGAGAAAGAAGCAGGCTCCAGTGGAGCAGAGAGTCCCATGCAGGGCTGGATCCCACAACCCCGGGATCATGACCTGAGCCAAAAGCAGATGTTTAACCAACTAAGCCACCCAGGCATCCCAATTAAAGTTCATTTTTAAGAATAAAATCTATCGGGGCACCTGGGTGGCTCAGTGGATTAAGCCGCTGCCTTCGGCTCAGGTCATGATCTCAGTGTCCTGGGATCAAGCCCCGCATCAGGCTCTTTGCTCAGCGGGGAGCCTGCCTCTCTCTCTCTCTCTCTCTCTGCCTGACTCTCTGCCTACTTGTGATCTCTCTCTGTGTCAAATAAATAAACAAAATCTTTAAAAAAAAAAGAATAAAATCTATCTATGAAAGACCCACAGCAAATATCATCCTCAATGGAAAAAAGCTTGCAGCCTTCCCATTGAGATCAGGAACAAGACAAGGATGCCCACTTTCACCACTCTTGTTCAACATAGTATTAGAAGTCCTAGCAACAGCAATCAGACACCAAAGAGAAATAAAAGGTATCTAAATTGGCAATGAAGAAGTCAAACTCTCTCTATTCGCAGATGACATGGTTCTTTATATGAAAAACCCAAAAGACTCCACCCCCAAACTACTAGAACTCATACAGCAATTCAGCAACGTGGCAGGATACAAAGTGAATGTGCAGAAATCAGTGGCTTTCTTATACACTAACAATGAAAATACAGAAAAGGAAATTAGAGAATCGATTCCATTTTCTACAGTACCAAGAACCATAACATACCTGGGAATAAACCTAACCAAAGAGGTAAAGGATCTGTACTTGAGGAACTACAGAACACTCATGAAAGAAATTGAAGAAGACACAAAAAGATGGAAGACAATTCCATGCTCTTGGATCGGAAGAATAAACATTGTTAAAATGTTTATACTGCCTAGAGCAATCTACTTTTAATGCCATTCCAATAAAAATTCCACCGGTATTCTTCAAAGAGCTGGAGCAAATAATCCAAAAATTTGTATGGAATCAGAAGAGACCCCGAATCGCTAAGGAAATGTTGAAAAACAAAAATAAAATGGGGGGCATCACGTTACCTGATTTCAAGCTTTACTACAAAGCTGTGATCACCAAGACAGCATGGTACTGGCATAAAAATAGACACATAGACCAGTGGAACAGAGTAGAGAGCCCAGATATGGACCCTCAACTCTATGGTCAAATAATCTTCGACAAAACAGGAAAAAATATACAGTGGAAAAAAGACAGTCTCTTCAATAAATGGTGCTGGGAAAACTGGACAGCTACATGTAGAAGAATGAAACTCGACCATTCTCTTACATCATACACAAAGATAAACTCAAAATGGATAAAAGACCTCAACGTGAGACAGGAATCCATCAGAATCCTAGAGAATCTCTTCGATATCAGCCACAGCAACTTCTTTCAAGATATGTCTCCAAAGGCAAAGGAAACAAAAGCGAAAATAAACTTTTGGGACTTCATCAAAATCAAAAACTTCTGCACAGCAAAGGAAACAGTCAAAAAAACAAAGAGGCAACCCACGGAATGGGAGAAGATATTTGCAAATGACAGTACAGACAAAAGGTTGATATTCAGGATCTATAATGAACTCTTCAAACTCAACACACACAAAACAGGCAATCATATCAAAAAATGGGCAGAATATATGAACAGACACTTCTCCAATCAAGACATACAAATGGCTATCAGACACATGAAAAAATGTTCATCATCACTAGCCCTCAGGGAGATTCAAATTAAAACCACATTGAGATATCACCTTATACCAGTTAGAATGGCCAAAATTAACAAGACAGGAAACAACATGTGTTGGAAGGGGATGTGGAGAAAGGGGATCCCTCTTACACTGTTGGTGGGAATGCAAGTTGGTGCAGCCTCTTTGGAGAACAGTGTGGAGATTCCTCAAGAAATTTAAAATAGAACTTCCCTATGACCCTGCAATTGCACTCCTGGGTATTGAGCCCAAAGATACAGATGTCGTGAAAAGAAGGGCCATCTGTACCCCAATGTTTATAGCAGCAATGGCCACGGTCGCCAAACTATGGAAAGAACCAAGATGCCCTTCAACGGATGAATGGATAAGGAAAATGTGGTCCATATACACTATGGAGTATTATGCCTCCATCAGAAAGGATGAATACCCAACTTTTGTAGCAACATGGGCGGGACTGGAAGAGATTATGCTGAGTGAAATAAGTCAAGCGGAGAGAGTCAATTATCATATGGTTTCACTTATTTGTGGAGCATAACAAATAGCATGGAGGACATGGGGAGTTAGAGAGGAGAAGGGAGTTGGGGTAAATTGGAAGGGGAGGTGAATCATGAGAGACTATGGACTCTGAAAAACAATCTGAGGGTTTTGAAGTGGTGGGGGGCGTGGGAGGTTGGGGTACCAGGTGGTGGGTATTATAGAGGGCACGGATTGCATGGAGCACTGGGTGTGGTGAAAAAATAATGAATACTGGGACGCCTGGGTGGCTCAGTTGGTTAAGCAGCTGCCTTCAGCTCAGGTCATGATCCCAGGGTCCTGGGATCGAGTCCCACATCGGGCTCCTTGCTTGGCAGGGAGCCTGCTTCTCCCTCTGCCTCTGCCTGCCTCTTTGTCTGCCTGTGCTCGCTTGCTCTCTCTCCCTCTGTCTCTTACAAATAAATAAATAAAATCTTGAAAAAAAATAATGAATACTGTTATGCTGAAAATAAATAAATTAATTTAAAAAAACAAGAATAAAACTCACTTCTCTCAGCGCTTGACTCCACAAAAAACAAGGCCACCAAGTATATGCCTTTGAAAAATAAGCATAATTCTTAGGTTTGTCATTTATGATTGTGGTAAAATATACATAATGTAAAATTTACCATTTTAACCATTTTAAGCATACAGGTCAGTGACATTAAGTAAGCTCACAATGTTGTTCGACTATCACCACTATTCATTTATAAAACCTTCTCAGTGCCAGAGTTCGGCAGTGAAAAATAATTCCCCTTTCCCAATATTCACTTTATTTTTTTGTCTCTATGAGCTTGTCTATTCTAGGAACTTCATATTAGAACCGTATAGTATTTGTATGGATTATATGAATATTTGTATACTTGAAACAACCTAAATGTCCAACAACAATAAGGGTTTAGAGATTTTTTAAAGTGGCATAGTTACATGATGGAATACAGCAATAAATGATACTTTATCTATATTTAGCAATTTGGATAAATCTGAAAAACAATGGTGACCCAAAAAAGTTGCAGAAGAGTAAGTAAGTTGAGAAGACAAGTATGGAACACGTTGATGGAAATGATAAAGGCATACAAAAGAAGAGATTATAAATCAGGGGCGCCTGGGTGGCTCAGTTGGTGAAGCATCTGCCTTCAGCTCTCTCTCAAATAAACAAATAAAATATCATTTTTTTTTAAAAGAACAGATTACAAATCATTTATGGCCATCTATATTTGAACACATTTAACATAGATTGGGAAAATAGACAACAACTTCAGAAGGACAATTATCTCTGGGATGGAAAGAAATGAGACTGGGAAGGGGTATAAAGAGTTAACTATATAATGTTTTAGTTCTTTAAAAAACAATACCAAAAGAAAATACGGCAAAATGTTAACAAACATTAAATCTTTGGTAGGTATGTGGATGATGGTGTAGAATAGTCTCTGTACTTTTGTCTGAAATACTTTAGAATTTTGGAAAGGACTAGTTAGTGTTTAGAATGACAGAAAATAAGACAATATGTGCACTTTGAAAAGGGAGATGTGCTAATAAAGGCCAATTATAGCTTTTATTCTCCCAGTCAACTTAATTGGCTCCTTTACAAAAAAAATTTTATAATTACAAATGAATACACACTCATCATCTTTGGAAAAGATATCCATAAAGAAAGCTAATCAGAATGAGTGTTTTTATAGCACTTGAATCTGCTTGAATCTGCTACGATTCATACATCTTTTAAAGTAAATCATTTGAAAATTATTTAAAATGTCTATACCTATTAAATATATTTATAAAGATAAAAATATCTATGCCTATTACACAAAAAATACATTCAGTCTAATTCATAATCACAATAGATATCATGGTTGATCACTGCTGCTCTAGCAACAGAAACCTAGATAGGTAAATTCATACATCTAACTGGAGCCAAAACTAGCATCTCAGGTCCAGATCCCTGGCCTTCCTGTTAGGATTCCTCTTGAGTTTCATGGAAGGTAGAAGTTATATAAATGATTTTAAATAATTCAAACTTTAGGGGCACCTGGGTGGCTCAGTGGGTTAAGCCTCTGCCTTCAGCTCAGGTCATGATCTCAGGGTTCTGGGATCGAGTCCTGCATCAGGCTCTCTGCTAGGCAGGGAGCCTGCTTCCTCCTCTCTCTCTCTCTCTCTCTGCCTGCCTCTCTTCCTACTTGTGATCTCTGTCAAATAAATTAATAAAATCTTTAAAAAAAAAAACGCAAATTTTACAGCATTATTGATAACATGGAATTACCCTAAATAAATGTTCTGTTGTTGGATTAGTTAGGCTGAGTGAATCATGGCCGTCTCACTCTATGGAACTTTAGGAGGCTATTACTAATTCAGGAAATGACAGATGCTGGCGAGGATGCGGAGAAAGGGGAACCCTCCTACACTGTTGGTGGGAATGCAAGCTGGTGCAGCCACTCTGGAAAACAGCATGGAGGTTCCTCAAAATGTTGAAAATAGAACTGCCCTATGACCCAGCAATTGCACTACTGGGTATTTACCCTAAAGATACAAACGTAGTGATCCAAAGGGGCACGTGCACCCGAATGTTTATAGCAGCAATGTCCACAAAAGCCAAACTATGGAAAGAACCTAGATGTCCATCAACAGATGAATGGATCAAGAAGATGTGGTATATATACACAACGGAATACTATGCAGCCATCAAAAGAAATGAAATCTTGCCATTTGCGACAACATGGATGGAACTAGAGCGTATCATGCTTAGCGAAATAAGTCAAGCAGAGAAAGACAGCTATCATATGATCTCCCTGATATGAGGAAGTGGTGATGCAACATGGGGGCTTAAGTGGGTAGGAGAAGAATCAATGAAACAAGATGGGATTGGGAGGGAGACAAACCATAAGTGACTCTTAATCTCACAAAACAAACTGAGGGTTGCTGGGGGGAGGGGGGTTGGGAGAAGGGGGTGGGGTTATGGACACTGGGGAGGGTATGTGCTTTGGTGAGTGCTGTGAAGTGTGAAAAAAAAAGTCACAGTAGATTTTAAATAGAAACATAAATATCTTTACCATTAAAAAGAAAAAAAATTTGAAAACTCTCAATCACATAGAAAAAATTCCCAGAACAGTATTAAATAAAAGGAACAAGTTATATAAGAAAATATTAAGATAATTCAAACATATGGGTACATATGGGGTGCCTGGGTGGCTCAGTCAGTTAAGCATCTGTTCTCTTTTGGCTCAGGTCATGATCCCATAGTCCTGGGATCAAGCCTAAGTGGGCAGGCTCCCAGATCAGTAGGGAGTAGGCTTCTCCATTTCCCTCTGCGGCTCCCCCTGCTTGTGCTCTCTCACTCCTTCACGCTCTCTCTCTCAAATAAATAAATAAAATATTTTTTTATGTAATGTCTTTTAGTGCTGGCTTAATGAATTACTTAAGTAGGGGTTTAAGACAGTTCTATATATTATAGAAGTATTAGGTAAACTAAATCCCTTTTTCATAGCTATAACCCACAAAAACTTTTAGGTGTATTTTTTACTTTTTAGATCTCTCAAGTTTCATTTCATTAAAGCCTGTCAAAGCCTGAAATTCTGTAGACTCTGCAAGTCAGAGAAGCTCTCTTCCTGTTTCAACTTCTGCCTCTAAATCTGACCTGCTATCAAGATTAGACTTCAAGAAATAAAAAAAAAAGAATATTAGACTTCATTAAGTGAGTTCTATCTCTGAAATCCATTTACTGACAATGTGATCCTGGGCTAATCACTGAAACGCTGTAATGTTTGTATTCTTCTATCTCTAAGTTTCTGTATTTACAAAATTCTCCATGGAAGTCAAGTACTCTAAGATTCATCTCAGATCCAGGGCTCATTCCCTACTTTCCTACCTCCTAAACCCTGGGAAAAACAGCACTTAACATCAATTGCATCTTGCTAGGGGCAGGCCAAACCTTGAAGAGGGAACTGTATCCCCAAAGATAAATAGCATTTGCTTCCCAAGAAGTAAACTATTATTTACCAAATACTTGAATATCTGGCACTGTACCAAGCACTTCAAATATGTTATATGACCCACCTTCCCAACCAGACACAGAACCAATTCATGGAACCAGGGAAATCTGTATATGCAATTTAGAGGCCAAGGGTAGGCTGCCCCAAGATGAGCCACTTTGGCATGAAGACTATGCTGAGCTGAAAACAAAGTCCAAAGACTCAGGAAGAAACTGACCTTCCCCCCCACCACAGCAGCCTAAAAGATTTTAGATAAAGGACCTGCTCCAGCAAGAGAGTTATCACCACAGATAACATTAGAATATGAACTAGGTATAGTAGACAGGAAGGAACCTAGCAAAACCTGTTTGATTAAAGTCCTCTCTAAGTCCTACAGTTTCTAAATGGTGCAGCAAACCTTTGTTTACCAAACATATATCCCTTTTCATCTTCTTGTGAGTTGTGTTCCTTTCCTTTGAAATCCCAGACCCCATTTTCTCCTTAGTTCTGGATGACTTTTATACCTCATTTTGCCTGTCTGAAATTTCATGTCTGTAGATTCCCCATATGTACAAAATTAAATTTCATTTTCTCCTCTTAATCTGTCTCATGTCAATTTAAGTCTTAGTCCAGCTAGAAGAATCTTGAGGGACAGAGAAAATTTTTCTTCCTTCCCCAAAGTGACAAACATCCTATGTGATTCCTAAATACATACAAGTTTGAAAACCAAAACTGGAAGGCCAGTGTTTTTCAAACTGCGAACAAGAATTCATTAGTGGATTATGGCTACATTAAAAATATATACATAATAGAGACTACCAGAGTGAATTGCATTGTTTTTGTGAAATGGCTGTCAATTATATATTGTATACGTATATACTTGGCAACAACAAAAAATTTATTTCTTACTGTAGTCACAGGAAAAAGGTCTGAGAAGTACTAGCTAGGCATTACTGACTTAGGATAATGCACAATGAGGCAGAACAGTAATAAAAAAAAATCAAGAAAGAGCATAGTGGGCGCCTGGGTGGCTCAGATGGTTAAGCCTTTGCCTTTGGCTTCGGTCCTGGTCCGTAGACCTGGATCAAGCCCCGCACGAAGCCCCGCATGGAGCCTGTACGGAGCCCTGTCTCTGATCCCTGCGCGGTGGGAAGCCTGCTTCTTCCTCTACTTCTACTGCTCCCCCTGCTTGTGCTCTCTAGCTCTGTCAAATAAATAAATAAAGTCTTCAAAGAAAGAAAGAGCATAGCATATAGAAAAGTTCCACAAATTTCTAGAGAAATAGAAAAACTTAAGATACTTAAACTCTAATCATCTATAGTCATAAGGGATATTGTGGTATAATTAATTTGGCCAAAAAGCCAGTAACTTTACTTCTAGGCAATCTAGAAAATATTTCTTTAGTTTGCTGTGGTAATAACAAGTAGAATGGACAAATTATTCAAGCTTGACCCTCGCCTTCACCAGAAAAGGTGGAAGCTAGAAAAACATGACAGCCAAAAGAAGGACAGCACTTTAGTTAACTCATTAATCGAATTCCAATCCGTGAATAATCAAAAGTAACCATCCATTAAAGCCATCCTATCTCTCTTTGCTTACAACACTCAAATAATGAATTAGGGGCTCCACTATCCAACAAAACTAATCACTTCTGAAAACTCCAAATGCTTATTAAGCCATCTCCCTTTTTCCCCCGTTTGTTTAAAACCAAACCACGGAATTCACGGGAAACCAGTGTCACAACTGTCCCTCTACGTGAAGTGAAGACACTCAGATTGACAAGCAGCGGCAAGCCGGCAGCGCATCAGCGTTTCTCCACTCCAAGGCGGGAAAAGAAGGGCACTAGGTCCTCTATGTTACTGGGAGTGGGCTGTAGGTCTGGCGGCCGCAGGGATGCTCCCCCCAAGGGTTTGGGCCCAGAAGTCTTGCCCACCGCAGAGAAAAAGAAGTGAGATCCCACCCTACACACACACCCACAAACACTGAGCCGTGGAAAAGAAGCGCGACCCCACCTTACACACAAACACGCCCCTCACGCGAGCACGCGCGCGTACACACACACACACACACACACACACACACACACACGCTGAGCCAAGAAAAGAAGCACGATCCCACCACTCGCGCGAGCGCGCGCACACACACACACACACACACACAAGACGAGCTAAGGAAAAGCGCGATACTAACCTACCCTACACGCCCCCTCCCCACACACACAAGCTGGGCTGAGGAAAAGAAGCACCATACCGCCTTAACTGCGCGCGTGGGTATAAACAGACACACACGCTGAGCCGGGAAGGAATCACAAAACGTGTCTCTGTCGCGGGGTGGGGAGGGGGCGTGGGGAGCGCGTGCAGAGCTACAGCAAAACCTCAACCCCCGAGCCACCGAGCCTATCCTTCCACCCCGGTTGTCCCAGGTCCACGGGAGGAATTGTCCGGTTTGGAATTCACGTGAGGAAAAAGCGTAATGAGCGAGCCTGCAGAGGACTGGGACAAACGAAATCCCCACAAACTTACCTTGGTGCCTGCCGCCGCCTCTGCCGCTCGCAGTCACAGACCCAAAGTAAATGGATAGGACCTCCAAGACTGTCTTGCAGCCAGAGAGGCGGGCCTCGGCCTAATCCGAGCAGGAAAAAAAAAAAAAAACCGTCCTCCACAGAGGACTGGGTACCGCTGGAGTGACGCTAACTGAGACAGACGCTTAACTGGGGTCCACCTAGTTAACTACAGAGGGCGGCCATTGACCCTGACTGGCACGCGATCGGATTGGTTGATTCTGGGGCTGTTTCAAAGGAAACTCTTCTGTGATTGGCCAGGAAAGTCAAGCGGGAACCCGGAGGTGGTGGGTGGAGGGGGCAACAAAACTGTTACCTAGGCAACAGAGAGACGCAGAGCTCTCAGCTGTCTATTTTCGGAGCCCAGCCAGCGACCCGAAAACTGACCCAGGTGAGGAAACCTGAACCTTAGAAGGGGGAAAGAAAGGGTCCCCAAATGCCATGGCTATCGGGAAAACTAGGGTGAACTCTAGAGTGGTCACGACTCTGAAAGCTACCCAAAAAAAGCCACAAGTCGCAAAGAGTACAGACCTTTTCCCTAAGTTTTCCTTCCCTGGACACTAGAAGCAGGAGGCAGCTATAACAAAACTCAGTCTATTCAGGATGTGAGTGAGAGATGGGTCAATTTTACCATGCCGGGGAATAAATGCTGTTTGACCGTCTGAAGGCCAATGAACACACGAAGGCTTCACAATGCCTGTGTCAACTCACACGCACTTATGGTTTTAACATTAATTTGAGAATGAAAACTGTCTCCTTATAGGTAGATCTGGGCGCTCCAAGGCACCCACTGTTCCTTTTGTTTTACACGTACAGGCATGATCTACCCAGAGTGCCTTGATGGGATATAAATATAGATATAGATATAGATAGATAGATATCTACGTAGATATATATATATCTACGTAGATATGTAGATATATATCTATCTATGTAGATAGATATCTACATAGATATTTATTTTTTAAGGGGTATAACGTTGTTCAAACTGAAAAAAAAATGGCCGGTGCCACTTTCTGCGTGGACAATATCCTGTGTGCGAGAATGTGAACACTGTGGCCTGAGGGTTCCAACGGCCGTTGGTCAGATCCGTTGAGGATGGAGAAGCAGTTAGACTATGCTTGAGTGGGCTAAAGCGTCGTGTGCAAAGACTACTTGTACTTAACCTCAGCGAGGCTGCTACTCACCAACAGTTGATCAGAGATTGAGTATTCTATGTCGTGGGACTATACTTGTTAAAAGGTAAGAAACAGTGTCAAAAAAAAAAATCTGTGTATGAGGAGAGAACAATTTGATCAGAGTTAGGAGTCATTTCTTCTCAGAGCTTCCTATTATGACAAGAATTCAGAACAGAGACTGTTTCCCCCAAGAAATTAAACAAGCCTTTTGACTTAGGGAGAAAATTTAAAAGTACTGAAGGAAAATTTGCTGTCTCAGCTCCTTTTTAGATAGTGGCGGAGTATGAGAATGAGAGAAAGATTACTGCCAAGTGTATTAAGTCTGTCTAAAATAAAGAATAATAGAGGAAGTATTAAATCAAAGGAAGGTCATATATGAAATATTCCAGGTATTTCCAAAAATCATCTTCTATTGAATATATTTTAAATTTGTAAGAAAACCCTGTTAAGTCCTCATAGTTACTTAAGACTTGGTACATTTTATGACATTCCTAAAAAAGGCAATCATTCTTCATATTATAAAGAAAAAGTCAAAAATGAATTATTTTTACTAATCATTGATGTGCATAGATGTCAAAAATGTAAAAAAAAAAAATAGCCAGTATACTGTAATTTAATTCAGACATAGGCAGAGATGCTAATAGCATCTGTTTTCAGAAGAAAACTTTTGTGTTTTCAGAAGATTTTAATACAGGAATTGCCAAATAAGAACTATGTAAATAAAGTTGCAGAAGAAATGCCAAATATACTTAAGAGAGTAAATCAGTTTTGAATAATTTGAAATCATCCAGCTGTAAACAGTGCTTTACATAGGGGTATGTGTTTACCTATCAAACAAGTTCTCAAAGGATATTATGTGGTAATTCTTTATGACCCTGGTTTTATTTACTATATATACTTGAATTAATAAAATATTTCCTTTTGAATAGTCTGTAATTCAGGGTTTTCACTAATTTCACCTAGATTTTTTCCAATTAGTTCAAGTCAAAGAGCCATCCCTACAGACACTGTGGGTGGAAGCAAATGAAAGAGAAGGCACAACCCCAGCCCTCATAACCAAAGTCTGACTTAATCTCTGATGCTGCTTCAGTGCCAGGCGTCTGGACCCATACTTGTTTAGTCCCTAACTGGTTTCTCTGTTTCCGTAATGAGCTGTTTCTGAAGTGTCTGTCTTTTTAGCTTTTTGTGGCTGGTATGAAGAGAGATTCCCCCAATCACACCTTTATGTATGAAGGCCGTAAGGACTGAAGTTGATGTGGGCAAATCATAAGCTCTATCTGGAAAATGTTGCCTTTGGAATTTGCCTAGCAAAGGAGAGTGAGAGAAATGAAAGCAAAGGGCACAGAAAATTTATTTTCTTTATCTTTTCTTTAAAAATTTTTAATTTTATTTTTTCAGGGTTCCAAGATTCAGTGTTTATGCACCACACACAGTGCTCCATGCAATATGTGCCCTCCTTAATAACCACCACCAGGCCCTCCCAACCCCCCACCCTCCCCTCCAAAACCCTCAGCTTGTTTCTCAGAGTCCACAGTCTCTCATGGTTCATCTCCCCCTCCGTTTACCCCCAACTCACTTCTCCTCTCCTTATGGTCCATATATACAATGGAGTGTTATGCCTCCATCAGAAAGGATGAATACCCAACTTTTGTATCAAAAACTGGAGGAGATTATGCTGGGTGAAATAAGTCAAGCAGAGAGAGTCAATTATCATATGGTTTCACTTGTGGAAAATTTATTTTCTAAGAACCAAATCTCAAATCGATTTAGCAATATATTTTGTTTTTAATGAAATTACTTAAATTTTCTGAATTTCAATTTATTCTTGGCCTATTTAAGTGGTAATACCAGATTCAGGCAGTGGCACTCTAGAATCTTCTCCTTCCTCTTCTTCTTCTTTTTTTTTTTTTTTTTAAATCACTACACTACACTGAGTAGGCAAAAGGAAGTATACATTAGGTATAAAGGCAGGAGATCATAAGTTCTTTTTTTAAGATTTTACTTGGGGAGTGGGGAAGGGCAGAGGAAGAAGGAGAAAGCATTCCAAAGCAAATCCCACAACCTTTGGATCATGACCTGAGCCGAATTCAAGACCCGGACACTTAACCAACTGAGCCACCGACGTGTCACAGGGTATGTTTAATAAGAAGTTCAGTTTTTAACAGAACACAGATTGCATGTAGAAGAATAAGTAAGAAGTGGCAAAATTAGGTTGAGGTGATATCTTAAAGGACTTTGATTGCCAGGCTGAAGAGGAAACTAATGCATGTCAAATTTCCAGGTGAAAGATATCCCTCAAATAAATAACACTGTAAAAAGGCATCTTGCTTTAGTTTGTCCAGTTGATCTGTTTCTGCCAAATAAATGTTTTCAACAAAGCTTAATAAACTATTGTTAATTTTTAGACTTCTAAAAAAGGTGGCAGAATCTGTATTTCTATTAAATTTAGACTATTTTTTTCCAAAAATTCACATCACTGTTTTTCTCTTGATCCTTTGAACTATTTAGTTATTCACAAAGTACTGGTGATTCATTCTCAAAATATATCAACAAGCATATTTTGATTTCTTATTTTGTGTTTGCAGGTTATTACAGTTGATATAGTAAAAATATTTTTGCTAGAGTGCCAATTTCATTATGACATCTCTACACTCATTTAGCTACATATGAATCTGTGCCATTTTATGCCAGCCTAATTTGGAATTTAAGAAGTCTAAGTCCCAATGTGCTTGAGATATATAGAGTGTTACTATAAATTATTGTGAATGATTTGTTATATACTCAAACATACATCCCAAGAAGGGGCATCCTTTGAAAGCAGTCACTTTGGGAGTCTATCCACTTGCTGTTGCTATGGCTTAAATTACCTTTGAAAATACTCTTAGAATCGCCTTGAGGCCTGTAGCACATTTTTTTTGAATCTCAAAGCAGCAAATCTTCATATTTTGAAAGTAGATGTGATATCTTGATACATCTAGAAATCACTTGGAGACAAATCTGTTGTATAATCAAACTGAGTGATACCATAATGATACCTGTTTTCTTGGTGATACATATGAAGGCAATTCCAAAATATTTTGAACACTGATAGCATAATTTACATCAGCGTATAACCTTCTAAGGTGACTACTTTGAAATACAATAGCCGTGTGAGTTTAATCATGCTTCATTCAGTATTCATAAACTGCTGACTCTATGCCAGCTCTGGTTTTTGAGACTCTCGGCTTAAAGGGATGGCTTCCCACTGTCCACACCACCCTGTCTCTCACCAGAGAGCCAGGTCAGAGCTACTTCCCAACTGGTAGGGATTTAGAATAAATCTGCTTTCCCTAAATCCAGTATCCACTGTACTCACTGAACGACAGACTCACTTCATAACGTAGCTGCCCAGAGTAACATGAGAAAGCCTATGATTTGGTACCTAGATTTCTTTTCCTGCGGTGATGTTGAGCCCTGCCCTATTCTGAACCTTCGTCTAGCTGCCAGCTCCTCAAAGATCCTCAAGAGTCAGACCCTGCCTCCTCTATCCCCACCTATGGACCAGGGTTCTGTTCCACCTAAACAGACCTCCCTACAACCATACTTATTCAATCTTTCTGCCCTGAAACACTGCTCATATCCCCAAACTGCTGCCATGTCCCTGCCAAGCAGATGAAAATAAATGAATAGGAGTTCTGATTGCTACCTCAGACCCGGTATTTGGAACTTCTGAATACCCTTCTTCTGGGTTTGCTTTACCGGTTCCAGTTTATTCCCCTCTCACCGGCCCACCATTAAGCTCTCACAAGGCTCATCATCAAGTATCTGTGTATGCAGGCACAATGTATGGTGCCAAATAATAATGATAATTTTATGCAGTTTTTCATATTTTAGCAAACTCTCTCACCTACATTGCTATTAATAATAAGGCCATCACAAGGGCACCTGGGTGGCTCAGTGGATTAAAGCCTCTGCCTTTGGCTCAGGTCATGATCCCAGGATCCTGGGATCGAGCCCCGCATGGGGCTCTCTGCTCAGCAGGGAGCCTGCTTCCCTTCCTCTCTCTGCCTGCCTCTCTGCCTGCTTGTGATCTGTCAAATAAATAAATAAAATCTTTAAAAATAATAATAATAAGGCCATCACAACAATTTTGTAAGGGGTGGAAATGCTGGAATAATAAAACAGTTTCTGCTATATTTGCTTTATAAAACCTCATTGTTTGTGCAATCTCAACTTGAAATACTGTTCATATCACTGCATCTGAGACCTGGATCCATTTCCCCTTTTGTTGTCAAAGGTAGAAAATGTGTCAATAAACTTTTTGCTTTTAATGTTCAGTAAATATTTAATGAACACATAATCAACTAGAACTTTTGAAATATAAACAAGAGCCTCTTTGTTTAATTTAATATGTGTCAATTATTCATTTCCATAGCAGACTACCAGACCATACTGTGAGAGAAGATTGTTTTATCACCATTTATTTTACCTTTTCCAATTTAATGAGTTTCCAATGTAATGAGTTTTATCATTAACTTATTTGACATTATTAGAAGTGATATTCATGCCCAGCAAAATTAAAATTTTAAAGGACCAATAATAGCTAACATATGTTGAGTGCTTACAATGGTTAGAATGTGTGCGAGGCAGAGTTCTAAGCTTTTTGACGTGTGTGAAGCTACTCAATCCTTGTAATAACCCTATGAGGTAGCACTATGATTATTCCTATTTTACAGGTAAGGAGGATGGGGTGTATAGAGTTTAAATGATGTGCCCAATGTCACAGTGCTGCAAAGTAAATGATAGATACATATCTAGGCAGCATGACTCTGGAGACCTTACTCTAAACCACTCTGATATACTGCCTCTACGCTAGACATACAAGGCTATTTCACATGTGTTTCATACCCTTGACATCTTAAATAAGCATTAAGATCAGTTTTCCATTTAAAAAAGAAAGTCAAAATAATAGTAAAACATAATAAAACAGAAGGTTTGTAAAATACCATCTGCATGCAGATTGATTTTGACAGGTGATTTTGTATGAGCACACATTTGAGAATCCCTTTGTATTACTGTTCTAGGCACAATGCAGAAATTTTAGTGGATCATTTAATAACAGCACTAAAGAAGTGTTTTCCGTGAGTTAGTTTTATAAAATTACGTTTGAAAAATATGAGCAGAGATGTAGAAAAGATTCCCATTATATTTATGCCCAAATCATTTGCAATAAGCTTTATGCAGGTTATTCATTAAAGTCTGTGACATTTCCAAGATGTTTAAGGACCCTGAATTCCTACCCTAAATGTGACTATAAGGATTATTTTTTTTAAGATTTTATTTATTTATTTGACAGACAGAGATCACAAGTAGGCAGAGAGGCAGGCAGAGAGAGAGGAAGGGAAGCAGGCTCCCTGCTGAGCAGAGAGCCTGATTCTCCATCCCAGGACCCTGGGATCATGACCTGAGCCGAAGGCAGAGGCTTTAACTCACTGAGCCACCCAGGCGCCCCTATAAGGGTTAATTTAAAGGCTGGTAGGATTATAAGTCGTGGTGATCTTATTTACGTTTTTAATGTGTTATTTCCTAAAATTTTCGTTATATACATATATAGTATCACTATGATAACCATAAAACAGTTCAATTATTTTGTGTGAACTCTTCACTAAAGCCAACGAACCAACCTGCTAGAATTCTCAGGTGGTGGTATAATGCTAGGCATCATCAAGGGCTGACTAAAAATTTAATCTTCGGTCTTCAATGAAACAGAAAACCAAAATATCTCTTTCTGATTATCTTCTTCCTCAGAACATGGATTCTGAAAATATGGAATCTGAAAATGTGGAAACCGAAAATATGGAAACTGAAAATCTAGAATATGAAAATATGGAAATTGAAACAATTTCTTCAGTTTCAGCTCTGCAAGCCCTCTCTAAGCTACTTTATCCCGAAGAAGAGGATGATTTTGAGCCTGGACAGGTGGTTGTATACTTAGAGATGAATTAGTTCTATTCACGCTAAGTTGTTAAACTGTATTTGAACAACTCGTTCCAACCTTGCTGTGGGAGCAATGTTGTGTCATCCAACAGGAGGTTGCAGGAGTCGTTATACATGAGAGTATCACCTCTGGTTCATTCCTAGCGAACATAATTATCTTTTTTCTAAATTACCTGAACACTCACTAGGAAAATAGTTCTGTAGCAATAGCCACATTTCAAAATGTTTGTAATTTATATTTATGGCCAAAGAATGCTTGACAACCATTGCAGAGAGTGGTAACTTGGATTTTTAAGCCTAGACAGTATTTCTATAAAACAAATAATTTCCATGAGACAGTGTTAATTAGGCCCCCACAAACCAGCTCCCTTAATTTTTTTTTTAATTTTTTATTTTTTATAAACATATATTTTTATCCCAATGTTGAAAATAGAACTGCCCTATGACCCAGCAATTGCACTACTGGGTATTTACCCTAAAGATACAAACGTAGTGATCCAAAAGGGCACATGTACCCGAATGTTTATAGCAGCAATGTCCACAATAGCCAAACTATGGAAAGAACCTAGATGTCCATCAACAGATGAATGGATAAAGAAGATGTGGTATATATACACAATGGAATATTATGCAGCCATCAAAAGAAATGAAATCTTGCCAGCTCCCTTAATTTTTAAAAATTTGTCCACACATGACAACAGAACAGAGAACAATTTGACCCATATAATGGGATAAACTACTATAATTTTAGCTTACTAAAATTGACTTCTGGGTATATGCTCACACATAGCTGTGAAATCTGATTTGTTGGATAGTGTTTGGGATCATGGCAGGCAGCCCCAGGGAGGCTTGCTGCAGCAAGGTGGGCTTCATTTTGGGTAGGATAGTTCCATAAAGTGACCTTCAGTCACTGCCCATATTCCCAGAATAATCAAAATACTTCTATGTAGCCCCTGCTCTCCATTCTCCTGCTTCTTAGGTATCAGCAAACCTCAGCTGTCAGACTGCCTACATGAAGACAAACAAAATTTGGGCCAGAAATCTCACACAATAATAGAATATATCAATTTGCTTTACATGATCTTAGTGAAGTTGTTATTATGCCCAATTTTCCATGAATAAACCATTTCCAGTGAGCATGCTAGCAGTCTGCTCATCCCCCCAAATTCTTTTCTGCCATTGTGTGGAAAAACAAATGTAATCTGAATAGGCAGCAAATTCAGTGGCTCAGATCAACACTGGATGGAACTTCCACCTCCCAAGAAGAGTTTAGGTGGAAGGCACAGAATCAAGGAAGATGTGCAATGGGAATAAAATTTTTGGATGGAAACAATCAGCTTGGAGCCAGAATCCAAGAAGTGTTAGTCAGGGAAAAGTTAGTAGAGGCCAAACAAAAATCAGGACATTAATGATAGCATTGAATATATACAACACACAGGACACTGGAGAAAAATTTAGGAGCAAGGTATCAAGTTGGGAAAGCAAGTACATTTTGGTTACCTTAAGCTGAAGTAGAAGGATACATCCTGGGAAGGGTAGGATTATGTCTTATGCAAAAAGCATATTAAATATTTGAGAAACAGCAGTCTTCAAGAAAGGTGAGTGGACCTTGTAACTGGGACAGATTCAAAGATGAAAGATTTTCCCTGGTAACAAAGCCTGTTCTCTTTGGCCTTTACATATGGAGTTGTTTATTTGCATCTAGAGGTGATTCTAGGAGAAAGATGAGTGATTATGGGAATAGACGAGGATAATTTTATCAAATTGTACAATTCATAGAGGAAAATTACTGTAATAATGTATGATTCTGTGTATCTAGGTTACCAGCAATTTTGAGGTAATTGGTCACTCAGACACTGGAGTACAGATATCATTAGAGGATATAGAATTGGAGTATAAGAACAGTGGGGAATAATTAATGTTTCCAATGAACTCTTAAATTTTCCAGGAGAGAAATTGTTTTTCATTTTTTAACATGTATTAATCTTGGGAACTGTGGAATGATCACAAGAGTGATCTGTTTTTGAAAATCCTCTCTGAAAACAACATTAGAACTGTTGTATACACGTTGGCTTATTTACACCATCTCTACCATGCATTGCTAAGAATCTGGGAGATTAGGAAGAGAGTGTTTTTTAAACTCACATGGGAATCTTAAGACCTGTGGGAAATAAGGTTCACCACTCCACAGACACCTTAACCAAGTTGTTCTAACTCTCTTACCTATTGCAAAGTGGCATGAACTGCAATGATAAATTTCTCAGATAATGGGATGTGGCTCCATGGTAAAGGCTGAAATGATATTTTCATGGAAAACACTTGCAAGATGGTTTTTAATATTTTTATTATCCTCATTTTTCATTCCACTTGAAATTTGATTTTAATCGTTTATTTTCATTAAGTTAATAAACTGAAACCCTCCTTCACTGATCCAATCATCACTATGCAGGGAGGGCATACCAATTTTTGTTAGGAATGTTCAAGTTTTCCTTTCCATGGATTTTAATTTTCCTTGGAAGGAGTCACTCCACAAAACAAGAAGCCCTCATGTTCCAAGAAATGCTTTGCCCTGATTGACTATTAGTATTCTGATGATTAATAACTTAAGGAAAGCACTACTACTTTGTATGACCTTAGTGATTAAAACGAAAAAAAAATGTAGAGTACCGTCTTGGGATTTCCACATAAAACTGTCTGTAACACCTTAACCAGAGACATTGCACTTTTGAAGCACCTTTTGGAAAGGAATGGTTACTGTCTTAGAAGCCATTGAGATGTTACAGATTAATTTCTGATTTATAGCTGTTGGAATAGTTTAGCATAATAAAGACACAGGTGAGTTTTTCCACCAGCTTTCAAGGACAAACACTATTCCTCTTGCCCAAACAGGACACTGTAACTTTTGTACATACCTGAAGTCTTGGGAGATCCAGGCAGGGGCCTGAGAAAAGAGAGCCTCATGTGCTATTTTGCCAGGATCCAGGGAGAGAACAATGTTTTGACTGTCAGCAATGGAGTAAACTGGAGCTTCAGAGTCTGGCATCAGCAAGAACATTTAGGAAAATATTGGGATTTCTTGAATTATCAAAAGACCCCGGAGAGGGACCAATGAGGTGGTTGCCACTATTCTGATAGTGTAATACGTATCATACTTAGTTGAAAAAAGGAAAATTGTTCTTGTACTGGTGAATAGAGGGGCAGTCCTATGACGGTGTGTTTGCTTGCAGAGGGGATGGCAAAATGAACTTGCATGATGACTGAAGTGGTTCAGCGTGTATTTGACACTCTTAATTTGGGGTTTCTGTTTAAATCCATTAGTTCAGTGTCATGAGGTGGAGTGACTAGAAAGTGTTTCAGGTCCCCGGAGGAAAAAAAGTAAAATCAGTTACCGGGAGTTTCGAATGAGTCCTTTGATATCTAAATACTTAAGACTCTATTTAGTGGTTTGTTTTTGTTTCTATGAAACTTTCCCGTCCTTTTCCATCCCCCATCTAACTCTGGCAAGACACTGCCGAAACCCAAAAGTGTCGATGCTTTTATACTAATACTTGGTTCTGACCTTCAAAGAGATGAATGTGGTTCATTCCGCTATCCGCAGGGATACACAATTCACTGGGCTGGAACTGGGGATTTTGTCTGATCAAAGATCAGTTCTGCCTTTCGGCCTATTAAACTAAATACTTTTTGAAAGGAAAAGGAAAACACGTTCTAAATAATACTTGGCATCTGTCGCTTTGTTGTATAACAATGATGATTAAATGAGAAGCTCTATGAAATTTTATATGGAAAGCTTATCAAATTCAAAGCATTACCGGACATAAAGGTTACACAAGTAATAATTACTTGTTGGACCTTTTTTCTTTTCTCCAAGCCAAACTGTTCATCTGTCCTTGGAGCCATGGGTCCTGGGAATATTGGACCACCAACAACAGAAGAGCTCCAAGGTAAGTTATTTAACAAAGCATATAGATCAGTATAATCAGTAAAATATTTTCTCTGGGAGCAAAAGTATAAGGAGAGTAATACTAACACTAGAGTTTGTCAAAGATGAACTCAGATAATTGCGGAAATGATGAACAGTCGTTTACATATAAAGATGCTTTTTTTATTCTACTGTTATAGGTAAGTCATTTTTATATTAATGGAAATTAATTTGCCTTGAATTATTGACGTTCACTTTTTGGTATATATCCTGAGAAGTAAAACCAAGAAAGTCATGTGTGGTTAAACAACTTTTTTATTACTTAAGGTCTAGTTCCCAAAATGATTAGTTTCTTCATCTTCTACCCTGCTATATTCTGGCAATTTTACAGAATTCATTAATTCACTCAAAAAATATTTATTAAAAGCCTGTTGTGTACCAGGTGGTAGTAACATCTCTGGAGCTATGAGGAAGATCAAAATAGAAAGGTCTCTGCTCCCATCGAGTTAATAGTCTTTTGGAGAACACAATAAATAGCTACACAATTTTATCTTATATCAAAATGCTTATAAATTAAAGCCCATGAAGTGATGTATATAGTCACGGCTTCTATAAACTAGAATAAATATTTGGGGGAGATTTTCCCCACCATTTTGGCCCATACGTTTTCACAGAGTTGAGCATTTTATACATCTTCAAAAATATAGAAAGCTTTAATTCTGTCATGATGACAGTTACCAGAGGGTGAACAGGGAAAGGAAGTGAAGTTCCTTCATCAGTTTAGCTGATTGTTAAAGATTTTATCTGGAAAATGTTTAAAATAATGGCTAAAATGAGGTCTGAGGGGATGGTTTTAAAATTTCAGTTATTATCCCCTACATACTCAAGAGTCTCTTTGCCTCATTCAAGAGATGTTGGAAGGCTAGTTCAAATTTTGATGTGTTTCTATGCTGCCTGAATTTCTGATAGTGTATGTCTAATATCCTCTAAATTCTGAGAAAAATGAATCATATGCAAACTATTTTATATGAAATCTGTAATTAGGCTTTGCAAAGCTCATGCTAGACAGAAGCAGACAATTACAAAAGAGTTGGCAGTATTGAAAACCTGGTAATCAGGTGCATTTCTGGGGATGCTTGAAAGGAGAGCTTGAAATAATGTTCTGCACCTAATGTTGGAACAAATGTAAGCTGGGCTTTTCCATGCCTCATTTGCTTTTAAATATTTAAAGATGACACGTAAGAACCCAGGTATATGCTTAGTCCTGCATAAAGGACAAGTGATAGAGATTTTCTTTGAGGCTCACATCTACATGAGGAAAATACTAGATTAAAAAATTATCACTGGGGCACTGGGGTGAATCAGTGTGTTAAGTGTCTGCCTTCAGCTTAGGTCATGATCTCAGGGTCCTGAGAAAGAGTCCTGCTTTGGGCTTGCTGCTCAGTAGGGAGTCTGCTTCTCCCTCTGTCTCTTCCTGCTGCCACCTCTGCTTGCGCTCTTTTTCTCTCAATCTCTCTCTGTCAACCAAAAAAAGAGTGAGAGAGAAAGAGAGAGCATGAGAGGGGAGAGGGTCAGTGGAAGAAGCAGACTCCCTGCTGAGCAGGGAGCCCAACTTGGGACTCGATCCCTGGACTCCAGGATCATGACCTGAGCCGAAGGCTGTTAGTTGCTTAACCAGTTGAGCCACCCAGGTGCCCCAAATAAAATCTTTTTTTTTTAATAAAAAAAATGATCATTGTATCCACTGTTTTCAGTTTTTTTTTTTTTAAAGATTTCATTTATTTATTTGACAGAGATCACAAGTAGGCAGAGAGGCAGCCAGAGAGAGAGGGAGAAGCAGGCTCTCCACTGAGCAGAGAGCCCGATGCAGGGCTCGATCCCAGGACCCTGAGATCGTGACCTGAGCCGAAGGCTTAACCCACTGAGCCACCCAGGTGCCCCTGTTTTCAGTTTCTATAACTGATGTTTTCTAAGAATTATGTCATGCTTTTATGACACAGGTATCAAAATTTTTAGATAGTAATACACAAAGCAAAATAAGGCATTGGCTCCCCGGATCAAATGATTGTATGTTTGATTGGTTCTTTTATGTAAATGTTGGACATAAGATCCTATTGATGTTTCTGAAAAAAAAAAGTATATTTCTTTACATATGTAAGTTATATATAATATGTTTCATATAAAATGTTCTTTCACATACAGAGTATGTATTATATGTTATATTACATGTTATATTATGTAATATATATGTTACAATATATACATATATAATATATTATATATACATATACATATATACCTTATAGACACATATATACATATACACATTATATACATATACATATATACATTATATATACATTATATATTATATATACATTATATATTATATATACATTATATATACATATACATATATATGTACGCATATGTATATACACATGTATATATAATGTATATACACATTATATAACGTATATGTATATACGTACATATGTACATACATACATATGTATATGTATATATGTACATATATATGTATATATAATGTATATATAGATGTAAACATAAACATATACATATACATGTATATGTATATGTATATATGTTTATATAATGTATATATATACATTTCTGTATATATACTGTATATACAATGTATATATGTATATGTATACAATGTGTATATGTATATAATATGTATGTATCTATACATATTATATACATATACACATTATATACATATATACATAATATATACATATAACATATATTAACATATATATGTTATATTACACATTATATGTTGTATGTACACATACAGACCGGAATGCGATCACTGATTATCTCTGGGTAGTTGGATTACAGATGATTTTTTTCTTCTTTTTGCTTACATGTTGTTTCCAAATTTTTTACGACTGTTATTACAATTTTACAATGTACTGTTTGTGGATTGATTCAAAAATTCTACTTTTTTTTTTTTTACTAAGTTAGCTTGTTTGGACCAAAACACAAACTAGTGATTACAAATAGAACATGTTTTACTTCGATGATCCCAAACTGAGCATGAAGAATAGAAACAGCCTCAGCTTTATCTTCCCTTTCTCCACAGTCATCCCTCAAAGCAGTGATGAAAACGGCGAGGATATCTGGAATCCAGAAGAGGTTCCAGAGGGAGCAGAGCATGAGGACATGTGGGATGTTAGAGAAATACCAGAGTAAGTCACATGAGGCCAGGAATGTGTTTGGGGCTTAAGGTAGATGTGTCATCTGATATCATTCTATTTTTGACAAGATTCATAAAATAACTTCTACCACATAAAAGATAAAACTATGGTGACACACAGAAGGCATGTGTAATTGATGATTTTTTTCCTTCTGAAGCAGAAACAAATAATGAAATATAATACCTTCCTTTCAGTTCTTATCAAACAAAAACTGAAACGTACAGTCATTTCCATTACAAATTTATATTTACTATTGGCTAGTTGTTTAATGTGGATCTAACACTGGGAAAGAAAACCCATTAAGTTACAAGCATTCATACAAGCCAAATTATTTTACCATGTTTATGTGTCAAAGACCTGCTTTTAATTATTCAATGCTCCACAATTATGGTAAAAGGCTGTGTTCTCTCTCCAATTATCTATTATTACCTGGACCTATTTACTAGTGATTTTAGGATTATGTTTAACATATTTTGCAAGCGGTCTTGAAGCCTCACTTTGTAGCTTATTCAATAGGAATTATGAATATGAACTGTAAATATGAAATTTAGGATTATTATCATGAATAGCCCTTCACTCTGATGAAATAAATCACCCACAGTTTCAAGGAATTGAAAGTGTGTTCACATTCGTAATTGAAATTAATGGTTAAATACACTAAGCTTTAAATATATGTATTCTAAAATAAAATATTGATTGAGTATTTAGAATAACTTGAAAAACCAAGGCAGTACTTACTAAATTATAATGTACTTTATGAATTCTTGAGGACTTCTATGGTAAGTGATCTGACAACTTATCTAATTCTTACTATAAAATTGTGTCCAAGTTTTTTTTTTTTTTTAACCCAACCCTCTCTTTCTGTCCTCTACATCAATTCTGAAAATAGAAGCAGTGGGAGACTGCAGATAATTAACTGGAAGAATGTATCCAGCTTTCAAATAAACAATGTCAAAAAACCCCATAAACCTCATAAAAAAGATCAAAGGGGATTTTAAAACATCTCTGTGTGTACCTTAAAAATGAAGAGTAAATCTCAGGTTATGTTTATACAATGCCCACACATCCGATGAAAGGTATGAAGTAAGCCACTCATTCATCATATTGTCTAATGAATGTCAAACATCCTTATGTGGCAAGTTCCAAATTTGAGTAAACTTTCACTTCTCATCCTGATGTTTGATGTTCTGTAGAAAGAACATCCATGAAAGTTTTAAATGAATAAGAACTCCAGTCAGGATATGAAGAAAATTATAAGATTTTTTTAATCTTTATTTTCTATCTTACACAAGTACATTTCAAAATGTCCCAGTGAGTAAAGAGGAAATTGGGAAAAAAGGGGGATAGGCTGCTCACAAAAAAAAAAAATCACAAATGGCCAAATAAAAAGTAATAAGGACCTGAGCTAAGTCACTGGCCTGGGGGAGAAGTATGAGGGCCTTTGAGAGATTCTTAAAGGAATATATGTTATCTGATTAGATATAATGAATGACAAGAAAGCGTCAGAAATGATGCTGAGGGTACTGACTAGGGTGAGTGGATTAGAATAGTGAGGCCATTAACTGGGACTGGGAATGAAGGTAGAGGGAAAACAATGAGTTTGGTTTTGGATGTGTGGACTCTGAGGTGCCTTTGAGACATCCAGGCAAATGGATATAGTAGACAGTTGGAAAATTACATCTGCAGGTGCAGAGAAGAGCAGCAGCTAGAGCAAATCCATTTGGGAGTCATGGGCATATGGATCAATACCTTTCTATTTTGCTTTAACCTGTCTTCACCTTTGTAAATATCAGGTAAATGTTATAGTCTATTAAGAAAAAAGTGCCCCATATCAAATAGCTACTTATTGTTAGTCCTGTTCAAACTCAGAGAAATCCCTTTTCCATCCTTGGGCTTTCCTGTTTGCAAGCGGTCAGAAGTTCAAGGTAGTCCTTTAGTCTTCCTATCCAGAGAGTTACCGTTTCTTCGTTAGGGGAGAATTAAAGAGTAAAGATCATCTGTAAATGTTTGCTCACTTCATTCCGTCTAAAAAGATATAGGGTACATTATGGTTGGGTGCTTCTTTCTGTAAACCACTCTATCCCTAGGGACCCAAATGTGGGGGAAAAGAAAGATTTGTGAATTATCTTCTTGTGTGAGGTGAAATACCAGGAAAATCTTTCATCAGAGTAAGAATTCTATAGGCCTAGATTCTAAATACTGCAATGTTGTTGTGCTGACCACATTACCAGTGTTTCTATTATAGACTTTTAGACCTGGAGAAAATATTGTAGAGATCACTGAATTCAAACCTACCTCTCTCCCATAAATTATACAATCTGAAAGCAGAGAACCCCATCAGTTTGTGATTTGACCAAGGGCACACAGTTAATGACGGAAAAAGAACTACACCTGGATTTTCTAACTCTGTGTCTCAAATTTAGCAGACAAGGATTTCTATCTATCCATCAAACTCTGGGTTATGGGCCTACAATTTTTCTGAGCCATCATTTTCCAGGAAAAAAAAACCTTTTTTTTCTTTTTGCTTTTAATCTTATTAGAAGTTCCCTCAATTCATTTTATTTATTTCATGTTTGGTATTTTTTGACTGAATTTCCTGGACTTCTATTCCTTTAGGATTCTGCTACATGCTCAAAGAAATGGTCAGCACTTTAGTCCTTTTATTTTTTTGTAATAGCATGTCCTCATAAGTTTGTAGTTTTGGGTTTTTTTTTCTTTCTTTCTTTCTTTTTTTGCTCTGGGACAGAAAATTGCTTTCTTTTGAGTCTCAGTATCATTGACTTTTTTTTTTTTTTTTTAGGTATGAGATAATATTCAAACAGCAAGTGGGAACTGAGGACATTTTTCTAGGATTTTCAAGAAAAGACTCTTCAACCGCATGTTGTGAAGATCTAGTGGTGAGCCTCTCTATCTTCCCTATGACCATTGCGGCTACACTGACTGGCTGTTATATGCATAATACCATAGGCAAGGCAGTAAACTCTTTAAAAATAGTGGTTGCTATGTTTTAGGTACTAAGGGAATAATGGGATTGACAATTTAAAATTGGCTAATACATACAAAATAAACTAAATTTACACATGTGGATAAGATTTACAAATAAACATAATAGATTCATAAGATATAATACACTATTTCTAGTCCTGTGAAAACTGTCCTTCCCTGAATCTCTCTTATCTCTTATATCTATATTTTCTAATGACTCAGCTTACATCGTGCAGTTTAAAAAGGGACTTTTTCTTAATTTTTGGACCCGAACTTCTAATTTAAAACTCTAAAAAGACATCTAAAATGTTATCTTCGTTCCCTTATCAGAATGACACTAATTCTATGTAATAACAATAGCAATACCAATAAGATCAATGAGATCCCCTTACTTCTGCCTATTTAAGACTCAGAATGATCCTGTTGAAAAGTCTGGGCCTAACCAAAAAAGAGGGATATAACCGGTTTGGACAGCAAACACTGGTAATTCTGGTGTGGAGAATTCTTTTCCTGAGATCAGTGGCTGTGCTGCTATCTTTTCCCCTCTCTGTCTCACAACACTCTACAGTATGGAGTACTGAGTTGCCCATTGGAAATGCTTAATCTTTTTTCCTTAAGCAAATGGTAAATGGAATCTATCTTTTGCATGAACTTCAGGTTTTCTCTTACTAGCAAAATCTAAGACATCCAATTGAAGCAAGTAACATAAGTAGTGAGTTTAAGTAGCTTAGGAGATTTTTCAAACTCTAATGAGTTAAGGTTTCAAGTGATCTTGAAGTAATTAGTTCCCAGGGTTTTCCAATAACATCCCAATTCCTCTTTTTTAAATAACTGTAAAATAACATTTTTGATGTCTAGTGTTGGGGATTGCTATAAACTCTGGAGAAATTCTGGGCCCTAAGTAAATAACCGTTGTGAGCCTTTCCATCTCTCTCCCTTTTAAAGTGCTACTAGTATTAATAATAAAGGTGTCCTGAATGAAGACTCTCGGAAACCAAATTGTACCCAAGAGTAGGAGTACACAGTTTATGTCAAACTCAACAAGTATATGCTGAAGAAGACTTGCTCCCCCCTTTTAATGAACTTCTAGTCGACTGGGGAGACAGAACTCACATAAATGAAGTCAGCTTCTTATTAACAGTTAAACTCAGTGTTGACAGTCTACCAGGAGTTTAGAAGGTTTGGATAAGGTATAGACAGCACGGAATGGAAGATGTATGAAATATTTTTTGGTGCTATGGCACTTCACAACATGTATACTGTTTTTTTTTCTCTTGCATTTTCTTCATATATTCAATTTTCTTAATTCAATTAGCCGACATATAGTACATCATTAGTTTTTGATATAATGTTCAATGATTCATTAGTTGCATACAGCACCCAGTGCTCATCACATCACATACCCTCCTTATTGTCCATCACCGAGTTACCCCATCCCCCCAACCCATCTCCCTTCACCCACCTTCCTGACTCCAGGAAACAGAGGTTTGGAGTCAAGAGTCTCTTATGGTTTGTCTCCCTCTCTGATTTCTTCCCCTTCAGTTTTCCCTCCCTTCCCCTATTGTCCTCTGCACTTTATCTACCATTTACATTGACATGGATGGATTATGCTAAGTGAAATAAGTCAATCAGAGAAAGAGAGTTATTATATAGTTTCACTCATATGTGGAACATAAGGAATAGTGCATATATTCAATTTTTAAATACTTAGTGAGTACTATTACACACCAGGCTCTGTTCTAGGTACTAGGGATACAAAGGTAAATAAGATACAGTCATCACCCTCAAGGAATTTACAATAAAGGAGGCAGACAAGTAACAAATCATTGCAATTCAGTATGGTAAGTATATACTTAGAGGCATATATGTGTGACATATATGGTGTCATAAAGCAGAAAGAGATCAACATTGGGTAGACAAGATTTTTCCAGTGGACAACATTCCAAGAAACAGAGTAAAGCACATGGGGCAGTATCCAGGCATGAAATAGCCTGGCTTATTTGAGTAAGCTCTGAGCCTAAGAAGAATAAAGAATAGTTGTCAGTGGTGTACTTACAAGCCAACTCTCAAAAAAGGGAAAATAACCCCTGATTTGTAGCTTGAATTTTGTCTTGTAGGCATATTAATGATGATATCCACCATCATTGCTTAACCCCACTGGTAAGACTCAGACTAAAGAGGTTATTGACCACATCTCAAGTATTTCTTGCTCAAATTTATCAGCTTACTATTCCTGTTGGTAATATGGCATTTTCCCAGATCTAAGACCATCAAATTGTCATTTATTTAATACAAAGGAACAATAAGTGTGCTACCCCATTAATTGTACACATTGATTGCATGACGTACCCAGTAACAGAAACACTAAAATGTGGGGGGAATTAAATCTTAGAACTGGCTAAATTTGTTATTTGGTGGCTGGACCTAGGCATTTTATGTAACAACCCAGTACAGAGACTTTAAGAAGACCTCTGTTTAAGCTGAAGAAGATAGTAGCATGAACAATCTGTTTAAGTACAAGGAGTGATTTGGGGTTTAAGAATCCACAAGGACCACCCTTTCCTTTACCCTCCCCAGATTCCAAATAAGAAAGCAGGATTCATGAGTCTTAAATCAAAGCAATTGTCCTAAACGAAATTCTCAGTTATGATTATGTATGTCTTCAGCAAATCTTCCATTCTTTCCTTCTAACCTCAAACCAAAGAGCTACACTATCTAAATTCTGCCTACTGCTCCTTTACCGGGTTTGTAGCTACCAAGCTTCCCTGGCCTTAATCTATAATTAGGCATTTTATGTTTTGAGTAAAAATTGTATGTAAAGTGTACAACATGATGATTTGATACACATATGCATAGTGAAATGATTACTGCATTATTAACATCCTCTCCTCACATACTTACCAGTGTGTGTGTGTGTGTGTGTGTGTGTGTGTGTGTGTGTGTGTGTGTGTGTTGAGAGCACTTGGAATCTACTCTCTTAGCAGATTCCCAGTATTCAATATGGTATTAGTAACTGTAATCATCCTGATGTACATTTCAGAGCTACAGCTTTATATGTCAGCTTTTTGCAAGTTTGTTTTATTTTTAGCTGCCAACCATTTTCTTCAAACCAAATTCTATGAGAAAGCCCAACATAGAGAACACATAAAAGTACCACTGCCTTGAATAAAAGGGTACTATCACCCATGAGGCAGCTCCTAGGAGAAAAACTGGGGCTCTTTGGAACACAGTTTGAAAGATGCTTATCTAGCCTATCTCCTTGTATTACAGTTGAGAAAATAAGGTCAAGCTTGTAAAGGCATCAAATATTCATATAAATTAATGGAAGAATAATAAGAGAGCTAGAAGGTGTTTTCCTCCTAGGTAACATGCATGTTTTACTTTAAACCTCATGAGTATAATGCCCCTGTCTTGTTCTATTTTACTTTTTTTGATTTTACTATTTTTTATTTTCTTTTTTGTTCTCTATACTTTCCATCGCTCCCCACAAAGATCCTGCCATAATGGGTTTGATATATATCCTTGACTATGTAACCTTGAATACATATTTACCCCTGTTTGCTGTACTTTTAATTCAACAAATACTTATTGAGCACTTACTATAGGCCAGATACTTGATATACAGTGTCGAACACAATAGAAAAGTTTCTCTTTCTCACAAGGAGCTTACTATCAAGAGATCAAGCAGTCTATAAGCAGCAGCACAGACTTCCATAAATCCATTCAATAAGGAAACAGTGAACCCAAATGCATAAAGGTTATTACTTACAGACAGGATAAGCAAGACCAGCCGGGTGTCAGTTCCACATGTCCCTTTGCCCCACAGGAAAACCACTGAACTAAAGGGACCAGATAACAGGTGACATGAGCGGTGGGGCACTCTGTTGCTGAAAAGCCAACTCTAGGCTGTAGCTGGACTGTTTTATAGCCTGTATCTACACCCAAGGGGAGGGGGGTAGAAAGCTCTTATGCCTTATTGGAACTAGGGAGGAGGGTGAGAAACTGCTTCACTGGTAGCCTCCTGCAAGATAAGGAGCCTCCCACAGGGTAGAAAGGCAGATAAGAAATAGCCTTGAGGCAACTCCTCACAAGACTCTATCTTCCCCTGTTCTGGGAGGATCACAGGATGTTCTGCCAAGACTTGGGGCCAACAGCAGTTGAGCTTTGCCTATGTGGCCAACGTGGATAGTACAGGTTCACCAGAGTGCCATCAAGGAGCCATTTTCCTACATTCACAGCCTATGAATAAAGGTTTTGATCATACTTGTTTTTACTTAAAATGATATAATAATAATAATAGCAAATCATTTATAGAACACTTACTGTGTGCCAGGCATTTCTCTGAGAACTTTGCACATAGTAAATCATCAATCCCCACATCAACCTTATGAAATTGGTGCCATCATTTTCACTTTACAGAGGAGGTTGCTGACACACAACGAAGTTAAGTGACTTGCATTAAGTTCACACGCTTAGAATCTGGTAGAACTATAATTGGACCCAAACAATTTGACTTTGATATAAGTGTGTATAAAGTGATATGGTCCAAGCAGACCTCACAATACAGGAGACATCTGGCCTGGACATGTGAAGTGCTTGGTAGTTTGTCAGGGTGGAAAAGCTGTCTGAGCAGAATAAACAGTGTCATCGGCAAAGGCCTAGTGCTATGAAAGTATATGATATTTTTGAGAACTATTTGTGGTGTTCTTGGAGTCCCAGAATGGACATGGAGCAATAAAAGAAAAGAGAATAAGCAGTTTAGAGTTAGTTGTAAAAGCCCTTGGATGTCACACCATGTACTATGGATTGAATTGTGTCCCCCCCACACACCAAGTTCATATGTTGAAGCTCTAACCCCTGTTGTAATGGTATTTGGAGATGGAAGCTTTGGAAGGTAATTAGGTTTAGATGAGGTCATGAGGATAGGGGCCACATGATGATATTAGTGTCTTGATACAAAGATGCCAGAGAGCTTGCTCTGTACACAGTGAGAAGGCAGCTTTCTGCAAGCCGAAAAGAGAGTTCTCACCAGAAACCAACCATATTGGCATGTTTGGCATGCTCAGAATTCCAGTCTGTAGTATTTTGTTATGACAGCACCAGCTAAGACACCATGAGCTATGGATGTTTGTGGGCACTAGAATTATAAAATGTCTTCAAACAGGTGAATTATAAAATGTCTTCAAGCAGGTGAATTAAACAATTAGGTGTGTATTTCAAAACAGCTCTAGTGGCAGATTATCGTGGAAAAATTAGAAGAGGTGATGGTAGGAGATGGGTGTGAGTTGGGGAGATTGGTGGTAAGAAAACCAGTTGAGAGACCATTGCATTAATTCAGGTAAGAGAGGCAGGAGCCTAGAGTGTGGCAGTGGGGATAGAGAGCAAAGTAGACGTTTCAGAGGTAATACTGATGGGATTTAGAAATTTGTCAAATGGGATATGTAAGGGAGAAACAGGAGTCAAAAGTTCTAGCTTGGGTGACTGGGTAAATGGTGATAACATTAATTAAGATATGGGAATGTAAAGTGGTTTATCTCTGGATGGTAGTCTTAGAAATGGTTTCTATTTCTTTTTGCTCATCTGACTTTTTTTTTTTTTTTTACAATTACCATCTATTACTTCTGGAATAAGAGTAAACCAAGGTGGGTTTTTTGTTGTTGTTTTTGGTGGTATGGGAATATCAGGTAAGAAATGCAAAAGAAGACAAAGTTCTAAGTGAAAAATATTAAGTTTTGGTTATATTGAATTCAAACTGCCTGCAAGAAATCTTGTTGGAAGCATTCAGTAGGCTGTTAGAAATATAAAATCCATGCAGAACTCAAAGACAGGAACTGGAGATGTTGATTTTCAGAATTGGAGTTTGCTCTCTGAAGGATTAGAATATACTACCACTGAGTGCTGGCTTTGTATCAAGCTTAGAATGAAGTAGAACTGATTTTAGGTAGTACCTCTATGTTTGGAGAGGGGGACGTGTTGAGAGGGACACTAAGAAACTTGCAGAATGGGACTGAGAACAGAATACAGAGCCTTTGGGGATGGGGTCAATATTCAGAGGAAGAGTTCACACAGAGGCATCAGAAATTCTCGCTCCAGTTCCAAGCCAGGTATCAAAAACCAAGAGGAATCGGATCAATGAAGTAAGGTTGAGACTGTCTCATGGCTTTAGAGATAAAAACAATGATGATGGAGGAAGCCAAAAAGCTGTCACAGAAACAAGGTGGGGAAAAATAAGAACTTGCCTACCCCTGAGAAACAGGGCTGACCAAAGTACCTGGCCTCTTGGGTGCCAGCTGGGGGACATAGAAAAAGGAAATTAAGGTATCAAGGATATGTAGGAAGATAGCCTGTCTTCTCCATAAGACTATTTGTGGCAGGAAGGGGGATGGGTGCAGTGGGGAAGTAGGTCAGTGGATTCCTATTTTCACCCATGCATGTTGAACAGCAGATTATCTCTAAAATCCAAAAGTGAATAGGGCTAGGGTTATTGATATTCTGCCAAGTGACCCATCAATTATTCTAGAGGAGGGGAAAAGCAGCCTGCACATAGCTTGATACTCTTTTTGACCTGCAATGGATTAATAATATTTTGGTTCTTCTGATTTAATGTATCTGTATTGATAAGGGGACATTCTGATGTTACCTATAAAGCAAGGCATTAAGCCTGTTTCTCTTTCATCATCACTGCAGTCACTGGGATATGAGCCTTACTCTATCTCTAAATCTCACTGAGAATGGGGTGAGAGTCAAGGATGGGATAGGAATCAGTCACTATCTGGCAGATACAACCAGGAGTCACATGTTTATCACACATTCTCATCTCAAAAAGGGCTATCAATCATTCTGAGCAAAGTGTCTCCCTAGCTTCTGAGAATTCACTTGTTTCTTGAATGGTCTACTTCTCAAGTCCTGTTTTCTCTCTTAGGTTAAATCAGTCGTATTCATTTACCTTTAATGAATAAATGGATTTGGCTGCTTGATTGTAGAATAGATTCTCCTTTCCATATAAATTCTAGAGGATGGACATGTTTTTGCAGGCTTTCCGATTATGCTAACCTTATTTGGTTGGTTATATATCAGACTGTGTGTCAGAGAGAAGGATATTTGAGCTGTAATACAATTCCTTATTATCAGCTCCAGGCAGCACAGTAAACCTTCAATTCAGTTTCTAATGGTTCTCTTGGTAATATATGTACACTTATGGTTAATATCATAACATTCTTTCATAATGATGGTAGAAGGATGAATACCTCCTTAAAAGCTAATCTAATTGTATAGATTTAATACATTTGTGATTACAAAAGTTAGATGTATTTAAAATTTTAAATAGTAACAAAATTAGTAGAGTTGAAAATATAAGTCCCCCATAATGAGAGATAGATGCAGAGTGCATGTGGGCAGGGAGAGAGAGAGATGGGGAGAATTTGCGATGGCTATGGTCAGGTATGAAATAAGAGTGAAAGGTGTCTCTTTTTTTTAAAGATTTTGTTTATTTGACAGAGAGAGACATAGCAAGAGAGGGAACACAAGCAGGGGGAGAGGGAGAGAGAGAAGCAGGCTTCCCGCTGAGAAAGGAGCCTGATGTGGGGCTCGATCCCAGGAACCCAGGATCATGACCTGAGCTGAAGGCAGATGTTTAACGATTGAGCCACCCATGCACGCAAGTGAAATGTGTCTTACCCATATTACTTGGTTAAAAAAAAAAATCAGAAATTTTACATTTTGATGAGCTTTCATCAAAATATCTGAATCACATGGTCCAGAATCCTTGAATGAGAACAGGCAGAAACTTCTGAATCCCTGCAAGCAAGAACAGATTGACCCTAAGAAAATTCCAGTATTTGAGGGGTAGATAAGCGAAGAGGAACTGAGAAAGATATTCAGAGATGGGAGAAAGCCATAACAGTGTCCGGTGCTATAGAGGGGTAAACCAGGATTAGGGTGCAGAAGGAATTTTTAGATTCATCATTTAAGAAGTCTTTGGTGACCTTTGGAAGACAGCAGTTTCAGTGATGTGCTGGGAGCCAACACCAGATTGTAGAAAGCTGAGAAGTGAACAGGAAGCTAGGAAGAGAAGGCAGCAAATGTAGATCGTTCTCTGAGGAGGAATAGCAACGAAGGGGTGGAGAGAGAACAGGTGGTTGTTGAGGGGGAGGCAGGATTTAGGGGTAATTTTTTTAGGATACAAGAAAATTAAGAATGCTTTTCAGTTGATGACAAATATCCCTTCGATTGTAATATTTATTGAGTGCCTACTGTGTGTCACTTGAGTGAATGAACAAAGAGTAAAAAAGTAGTCATGCTATGTGCCCCCAAAGGACTTTTAGAAATGGGTAGAGGAATTTTTGGTTATAGGATGTTATTGGCATGTAGTACTTAGGGACCAGAGATGCTCTAAATCCTGCAATAAGAGGGACAATCCTAAAAATAAATGGTTGTCCTGCACAAAATTAGAAAAGTAAGAGTTGAAGATACGAGGATGGACCACCTAGTATTCTACGTTTTTTTTTTTTATTACTTCCTTCTTCTTAAAACATGTTTTTCTCTTTAATGACTCCTCTCTCTCCTGGTTTTCCTCCAGAATCACTGGGCTTTCCTCATCTCTATTGACCCCAAATGACCCCAAATCACTGGTTTTTCCTCCCCTGGCTGAAATTCTCTAAGCCTCTGGGAAAAAAAAAAAACAAAACAACCCATGTCTCTTTTTTCTGTATTCTCTTTCCATCCAGTCCAATGGCTTTAAATACTATTTCTCTACTCATGGCCTCTCCCAGAATCTTCAGATACATATAACCAACTGCTTACTTGATCTCTCACTTTAATAGGCAATCCAAGCCTAACATGCCCGCAAACAGAACTCTTTCTTAGAAAGTTTTATTTTTTTTAAGATTTTATTTATCTATTTAACAGAGAGATCACAAGGAGGCAGAGAGGCAGGCAGAGAGAGAGGGAGAAGCAGGCTCACCGCGGAGCAGAGAGCCCCATGCGGGGCTCAATCCCAGGACCCTGAGATCATGACCTGAGCTGAAGGCACAGGCTTAACGCACTGAGCCACTTGGTTGCTCCCCAAACAGAACTCTTAATTGTCTTCCCCAAACCTCTTTTTCATTGATTTTCATCATTTCAGGAAATGGCAAGAACATTCACCCAACTGCACAAACTAAACGCCTAAATCATCCCTCATTCCTCTTTCTGTTATACCATAAGCAAGTCTTATTGGCTCTACTTTGAAAATATATTCTAAACCCATCTAATTTTCATTACTGCCATGACTACCATCATGTTCCAAACTACCACCATCTTTTGCCTGGACCGTTATGAGTCCTTCCTCTCTCTTCTCCCTCCTTCAATAATTCCTTCCTTGCAGTCTTTCCACAGTGTCCAGAGAGATCCTTTTAAAAAGCAAATCAGGTCACATCACTTCTTTGTTGGCTTCCTACAGCACTTAGAACAAAATCCAAACTCCTGATCTTGACCTATGAAGCCTTGTATGATGCCACCTACCTACTTTTTCAGTTTCATTTGACACCACGTTTTCTTCCTCGTTCATTATATTTTAACCACCCTGGCCTGAGTAGCTGCATTTTTTAAAGTAGGCTCTATGCCCAATGTAGGGTTTGAACTCATGACCCTGAGTTCAAGAGTCACATGCTCTACTGATTGAGCCAGACAGGTGTCCCATAGCTGCAATTTTAAATAGTATAGTCAGGGAAGGACTCACTGAGAAGGAAATATTTGTGCAAAGACTTGAAGGACATGAGAAAGGGTAAGAGATTGGAAAGGTTATCTAAGTGGATATATAAATCAACACTGAAGAAAGAAATTTAAAGTTAGAAATATCAATAGAGAACAAAGAATTATTATTATTATTATTATTAAAGATATTAAGATGACCACCCAGCAGTATTTTGCTGTTTTGATTACTTTCTCCTTCTTAAAACATGTTTTAAGGAATTGGTCGATGGTTTCCAACAAGAAGGGTCATTGGTGGTATAGTGTAAAGACATGACTCATTTTTAAAAGCTGGAGGAAAGGGGCAGGTCCAGGGATACAAATGCAATGGGAGGAAAAAAAGAAAAACAGGCACCAATGGTGAAGACTGGGGAAGCAATGTCATCAAGGGAGATCCAGATTTCAAGAAACTGAAAGGACTACTCAGAGGCTGATGAGACAAAGGGTGATGGACTGTGTGTTCCAGAGGAACTATGGAAGTGTTTCATAGTTGGTGAGGGGTAGGAAATGGAAACAAAATAGAGGATATGAAGGTCCAGATGGTAATTATTAGGTGATAAGCAAGGACTTGGGAGTCTGAGGCTTCTTGTGCTCTTGACAAATAGAGATAAAAGTATAATGAATTGTGTTCTGGTAGTCTCAAGACAGCTAGTGGTAGTGAGACCGTGAGTGTTTGGGGGTGATTGTGGGCGCCAATAGAGACATGGAGGTCCTATAGATTCTTCTTATTTCAGAGTGAGCTGAGCACTCCTGTGAGAGAAGAGGTGCTGTGCTTCTATGATCTCATAAGACAGGCATGACACTATAATACTGGAATGTTTCAAAGTGGTAACATCAGGGGTGCCTGAGTGGCTCAACTGATTGTCTGCCTTCAGCTCAGGTCATGATCTCAGGGTCCTGGGGTCCAGCCTCACGTCTAGCACCCTACTCAGTGGGGAGTCTGCTTCTTTCTCTGCCCCCCTCTGTCTCTCTCTCAAATAAATAAATAAAATTTTAAAAGCCGAAGTGATAACATCATAGAAAATTTATCCTTTATTTTAAAAAGATATCTATTGGTTTTGTGTCTTGGTTTCAGAGAACACATACCTCTATAGTTTTATTCTTCAGAGGTAAATATATTATTTCAAAGTAGGGATCCACCACTTTTTTTTTCATTTTCCTATAGATAATTAATACTCATGAAGATTTTTGTAAAATACTTAGATGACTGCAATGGGAAAAATATCTCCATAGTTAAACATGGGTTTCCATAGTAAAACAATGGGAAGTTAAATTACTGAAACAATTCAGAATGAGACCTACCCAAACTTTTTCTGTTAATCAAAATTTCCTAACATTAAGTTTCAAATTGAAACTCAAATAGACTTAAATTCCTTGCTAAGAATCAAATATATTGGAGGTGGTTCCTGTATTTCTGTCAATTCAAAAGTAGTTTTATAATATCCTGAATCCATAAATTAAATATCTTTTAAATTTTCAGCCCAAACCCTTCTGTATATCTTGAGCTTCAATAGAATTTCAGTAAATAGCATACATAGACTGGCCAAGTTAAATATAAGATATATTTCATTTATTCTTCCATTCTGGTTGTTAGGAAGTGACAGCTCAAGAGGAAATGTAGAATGGATGACCTCTGTGGAACATTCGCCATTTGGCCTTCTCATTTCAGTTTTCCAACATCTTGTAATCTGATCACAGACACTTGTCTGAGGAGCTAAGGAGCCTATATTAATCATTTACAGATTACAGGAATGTTATCATTTCAGGAACCATCTTGTCATACAAATCTGTCCTAAGAACAAAACAATAAAGAGGAAATTTAAAACTCAAAATGATAATCCTACATTAATGACCTCCCCCTCCCAAGTGCTTTGGTATATTACCAAAGCTCTGTTACAACACATACAGGAGAATAAATAGAGGGCCATGAAAGCAATTTGACTTACCTTTACCTATCTCCAGGAAAGTCCCAAAGTGCATTCCTAGAGACAGACTAAGAGACAAGCTGAAAGTGTAAAAAAGGGCTCACACAAACCTTAAAGTTGTTTATCTTTTCCTGCTACATTTTATTCACAAGGCTGGAAGACAGAGGTTTGAACTGACGTTGGTAATAGGTACTGTGGTAGCCAGCCTATGAGATGGTCCCAATGATTTTCACTTTCTGATATTTTTCCCTTTGTGTGGTCCCCTCGCACTCTGAATAGGGCTGCCCTGTATAACCAATAGGATATCACAGAAATGAAAAAGTACAATTTCTGAGGCTATGTAGGGGTAAAAAAGGCATTGCTTTTGCCTTGCTCTTTTGGACAATTCACTCTGGGAAGAAGACAGCTATTGTCTCATAAGGACAATCAAGCAACCTTAAACCCTATGGAGAAGTCCATGTGGTGAAGAACTGAGGCCTCCTGCCAATAGACATGTGAGTGGGCCACCCTGGATGCAGATCCTCTAGCTCCAATAAAGTCATCAGATGTATGCAGTCCCAGTCAATATCTTGGTTAGAACTTCATTTTAGACCCTAAGCCAGAACTACGTGGCTAAACTACTCCCAAATTCTTAACTCACAGAAAATGTGTGAGATAAAAAATGTGTATTGTTTTGAGCCACAAATTAGGAGGGGGAGGTGTAATTGGCTTTGGTTGTAAAACAATAGATAAATCTAAGCAATTAATACCTAATAGGTGATAGGAACAGAATTCATACCCAATTTTGACTCCAAAGGTTGAGCTCCCAAAAGGTTGAAAGGTCCCCAGTGAAATTTTTAGTTTTCCTTAGTTTACCTATTAAGATAAGTAATTCTTTGAAATAAATCAATTTGCATCCTATGTAAAGAGAGGAACATCAATTCCTTTAATTGCTTGGTCAGTGACATACTGTACTTATTAATGTTGGACTAGTTAGATCTTGGGAATAATCAGAAGTCAATAAATAACCATGTCTCTTTTCTGGGAATTCATTAAAAGTATTTCTAAAGAAGTCTGATTCATGTTTTAGGAGTTTTTCTGGTAAGATTACTATTGAACCTTCTATCTTATGAGATTAATGCATATGATTCCACTTAATTTGTTCCTTCCTGTCCCTCCTCTGAAAACATTTTTGTACACAATTTTAATTTTCTCAAGAGAAAAAATCAATGAGTTGTTTCTGAATTACCCTTGACTAGAGTTGCCAATGATTTTAAGAACCACTCTTACGTTCTACCCAGAAGTTGTATCTACATTTCACATAAGTTATAATTTTTTTCCTTCCTCAAATGTCATTTCAACCTTGGGGAAATAATCTTTTACCTTGAAAGAACTAAATATTTCAGACTAAAGAAATACATATTTACATCCCTTGGTCCAGGTGATATGAGTCATCCTGCAACTAAAGAGCATCTCAACTCTCAGATCTGAAGTTATTATAAAAAATAGGTCTTTTTTTTAATCCAATAGAATGCTCATTTACTTTGAGGTAGAGCACCTGTAACTACCTCTTAAGAAATGCTCTATCTAAAAAAATAAATAAATAAATAAATAAATAAAAAGAAATAAAAACAAATGCTCTATCTCACTTAAAACATCTATAATTATGAACATCTGCATTTTCAAAATATAAATTAGGAGGTAATTCTTTCTTTAATGAAAATACTAGCAATAAGATTTATTTATTTATTTATTTATTTATTTATTTATTTAAGATTTTATTTATTCATTCAACAGACAGAGATCACAAGTAGGCAGAGAGGCAGGCAGAGAGACAGAGGAGGAAGCAGGCTCCCTGCCAAGCAGAGAGCCCCATGAGGGGCTCAATCCCAGGATCCTGGGATCATGACCTGAGCTGAAGGCAGAGGCTTTAACCCACTGAGCCACCCAGGCACCCCATGATAGGATATATTTAGTAAATAGGACTTCTAGAGCTCAATTTACAATTTTTTTATATACAGATCTAATAAAGTAAAATATAACTCACAGACATGTATTAGTCCACATATTTTATATTATAAAAACAACCAGGTGGTGGGTATTAGAGAGGGCACGGATTGCATGGAGCACTGGATGTGAACAGTGAATACTGTTATGCTGAAAATAAATAAAAAATAAATTAAAAAAATAAACTAAAAAAAAAAAACAACAACAACAACAAAAAAACACTATTGCCTACTTTAAACTTCTTACAAGGAATTCCATTTTCCCCATTATTTATTTTGATATGTATTTCCCTCATAACCTGGTACTTTTATCCATACCAGTCCAGTTCTTAAATCACCCAATGTTCGATATTTCAAGTCTCATAGCTCATTTTAGAGAAAGCTTCATAGTTTACCTTAACCTCAAGGTAAATTTTTGTGTTTTTTTGTTTTGTTTTGTTTTGGGGTTTTTTTTTTGTTTATAGAAACCATCTGCCATGGCATCTCAGATAGATGGGTGAATAGGTAGATGATAGATGATAGATACATAGATTGATAAATGATAGATGATAAATCAACTTCCATCAAAAAAGGAATTAATTAAATTAGAGTGAGAGATGAGACTTTCTACTGTGGTAAAATACACAATACAAAATTCACTAAGAGTGACACCTAGTACATTGACAATGTTGTGCAACCATCACTATCTAATTCCAGAACATTTTCATCAACCCAGGAGGAAGTCTATACTTGCTAAACAGTCACTCCTCTTTTCTCCCTCTCCAGCCTCTGGCATTCACCAATCTGTTTTCAGTCTCTATGGGTTACCTACTCTGGATATTACATATGAATATATTTCGTACAGTATGTGCCTGGCTTCTTTCACTTAGCTCAATGTTTCAAGGTTCATCCATGTAATAGTATTTCATTGCTTTTTATGGCTGAATAATATTCTATTGTATGGATATACCACAATTAGATAATCCATTTATCAGTTGATGAAAATTTGGGTTGTTTGTGCCTTTTATTCAAGTTATTGTGAATAATACTGCTGTGAACAAAAACATCATATGTTTTATATGCTCTGGGGTATGTACCCAGGAGTGGAATTGCTGGGTCATGTGCTAATTGAGATGAGACATTTTTAAGTAAAATCTTACCAAACCAATGAAGAGTCCCATTTTTGTGTGTGTGTAGGGATCATGTTGTTATTTATCTTCTGTTACATTAACAACTTTTATGGACTCCTACACTTCTCTAGGAATTGTGGTATGGGAGTTTACACTGAGATACTGTAGGTGGCATCACCAACCCACAACCCAACATGAGAACTAACCACGTTTTATTCAAAGTGTCTACTGATATAAAGCCAGCTGAAAGTCCCCAGCCCTAGCAGGTGCACTAGTACACACCTTCAGACAATGAAAGTTACAAGCAACCAACGTGTTTCTATATAGATTTGGAGTCAGAGAGACCTTAGTTCAATTACACACAGTTACCCTCAAGCCCTCATTAAATTTCTCTGTATCAGTTTCATCATCTTTAAAATGGGGGTAATCCTGCCCCTCAAGACTGTTACGAGGAAAGAGTCTAGGCTGACACATAGCTGTAACTTAATAAATATTAGTTCTCATTTCCCCATATTTTCCTACACTCTTCATATTTACTGTTCCTCAAGACAGCAGTATTTTTCTTCTCATTTTCTCTTTCAGGTTAAAATTAAACTGCCAAATACAAACCCTTCTGAAATTAAAATTGACATCCAAGAAATGGTTCTTGACCTCCGTACTCCTGATAAGTGAGTAAAACTTAGAACTAGAATAATGTATTATATTAACAAAACTTTAGCCAATATTCTTAAAGTATACATAGTTATTCTTTTTTTGTTGTTGTTGTTGTTGTTTTGTTTTTACATCCAACTTTATTTCCTTTTTTTTATTAATTTTTTATTTTTTATAAACATATGTTTTTATCCCCAGGGGTACAGGTCTGTGAATCACCAGGTTTACACACTTCACAGCACTCACCAAAGCACATACCCTCCCCAGTGTCCATAATCCCACCCCCTTCTCCCAAACCCCCTCCCCCCAGCAACCCTCAGTTTGTTTTGTGAGATTAAGAGTCACTTATGGTTTGTCTCCCTCCCAATCCCATCTTGTTTCATTGATTCTTCTCCTACCCACTTAAGCCCCCATGTTGCATCACCACTTCCTCATATCAGGGAGATCATATGATAGTTGTCTTTCTCTGCTTGACTTATTTCGCTAAGCATGATATACGCTCTAGTTCCATCCATGTTGTCGCAAATGGCAAGATTTCATTTCTTTTGATGGCTGCATAGTATTCCATTGTGTATATATACCACATCTTCTTGATCCATTCATCTGTTGATGGACATCTAGGTTCTTTCCATAGTTTGGCTATTGTGGACATTGCTGCTATAAACATTCGGGTGCACGTGCCCCTTTGGATCACTACGTTTGTATCTTTAGGGTAAATAGCCAATAGTGCAATTGCTGGGTCATAGGGCAGTTCTATTTTCAACATTTTGAGGAACCTCCATACATAGTTATTCTGCACTACCCCTAAAGTCTGAAGAAAAGTGGAAAAGTCACTCAGATGTTTGATCTGCGTAATATAAATATAAATATATTTGGAAACACCTGATTTTTTTCTGCTTTGCCCCCATACATTGTGAATAGGTTGACACCACCAAAACTGTGTCCAAAACACAGACATTTACATTAAGATACAGTTTGCTTATCTGTGAAGAAAAATAACTAGAGGTGAAAATCTCATAAGTTGTAAGTCTCTCATGTGGTTTTTTTATACAGTGATGGTATAAGAGAAGCAATATCTTTAAAATTTTTGGTTATTGTGCAGCCCTAAGGCTAAATTTGATTATGTTTATCTAAAGATTTACAGAAAAGTCTTGTCATCAATTACTTAAAATAAAAATTCTAATAATTTATCACTAGTTCCTCAAGTAGTGTGACTACATTGAAAAAGAATACAGGTAATAGTGGAATAATTGAATTAAACATTTTTATATTTTCAAAATATTCTTCTTATTACACAAGTTCAAATTATCTTCCCCAAACACAACACATACAGTAAGATTCTGATGTCAGTGTTTATCCTGAAACCTGGAAAAATCAGTCCTGTCTCTCAAAACCAACTCCGTAAAGAGAGAATCCGTGGAAACCAGTGTATGTCAGAAAAAATATCTAAATATCTCACTGCTTTGTTCACTTTTCATCTGAATGTATAGCAGTGAGCACACCTGGGTTGATTGCAATGGTTCTTTTTCTGTAACTCATGAACATTTCAGGCTGGGTGTGGCGAACAGTCAGCTTCTGGCACCTGTTCTTTCTTGCATTATCAGTATCAGTACTTCTCTGTTGATCTTAGGACTTCAAAAAAAATAAAAAGTACATCCTTCATACAAGACCTCTATGTGTAAAGAACCCAGTGTACATATGTAGCTTAATCTTGATTTCCACAGTAGATGCATTTAACCCCTAATGAACTAGAGGTAATATACAGAAAATATTTTCTCATCATGTATATCATTTCAAAACTATATTCTCACAAGAAATTGTCTCATGTTATTAAAATTACATCCACTATTGGATGTATTCACCTCAAGGAGTATTGTTCTTTTTAAATTCATATTATATATGCTTTTACTCTTCCACACAAACTCTGCAAGGAAGATTGCTTACATGAACAGTTAATCTTCCATGATATTGGTGTGCTTGTTAAAAGCACATACATATCTACACACCATGGAGTTAATTTCCGTTCCCCTAGCAGTTCTCCATCAATCTTTAGGCAGCTGCTCTGGCTATGCTGTCATTTCAGATATCTATCAGGGCCCACTAAATGAAAAACACATACAGAGATACCTGTCCACATAGAATTTGGACTACACTAGAATTTTTGGATCATACTGTTTTAATATATTAAGTATTCTGTGCAGAGAGGTGCTGTCTCTTAGGAAAAAAATCATGAATTATGGTAGAAGACTGAAGAGAGGCTTATATCATTTTTACCATTTTCCCAAACACTTGAGCATTTTTGGAGCCATGCTATTATAGGAAATTGTGTTATTGGAAGTGTGTCTTGTTTTTGAATTTATTTATATTTACATTGACTTTCTTTAGTTTCTAATTTTGACATCCTCTAACACTGTTTACTTACCCCAAGAAAGGTACGAGAAAATATCCTATTTTTGTATGTATAAGGCAGAACAAGTGAATCTATTTTAACTTAATGGACTAGAAATATCAATCAAATAATAGTCAGTTGCATTAGAATTATCAATAAAGCCCAGATTTTTTGGAATTATACAAGCTAAATAAATAAAGCAATTTCTTGAGTTATTCATTTTTAAAAAGCTGGTTGTTTTGGCATGTTGATTCCCAAAATGGAGTAGATAGAAAGGAGGAAAGATAGGGGAAAGTGGATAATTTCCCAAGGATTTTTGTCTTCATATGAGGTTCCACTATTTTTTGAAGTAAATCCTAAGAATGTCATAAATGAATTCCTTGAATGGGATAATAAGAACATATTATAAATACAAGTATGAGTTAAATTTTGGTTGAATGCTGTTTAGATTATTCTCACCTTTGCTGTGCTCCTTTAACTCAGATTGATTGAGAATTGACTGATGTTTGAACTTAAAAAATGCTTTCAAAATGAAGTAGTGAAGTTCAACTCAGTAGCTATTTCTGTACTTGCTTTGAAAATAGTTATGGCTCCAATAGAAAACCTTTAAAAAGCCATGTATATTTTTAACCCAGATATTTAGATAAAATAATTTATTAACTACATAAAATAAAACTACATTATGTGAATATGCACAGAACAAGGTTGTCTTGTATTTAAATCTCTTGCAACATCACCTTGACTTTGCTAATATAAATGTAAGTATGTAAGTCTCTAAATTAAAATTCACTTTATGGTTTTTTTTCCTTGACTTTCATATATTATAGTTCACTTTTAAATAATTGATAATGAAAATTAACACTGGATAGACATTTGATTAGTGTCTAAACTGCACTTTCTTAAAAGCAAGTATACTATTAATGTAAAGGCTGAGGGATTGGGCTTAAATATTTATTCATATGTGATAGTACTAATCTATAGTACGTATTCAAATATTATTTTGTGGTGACCTATTTGCTTTTCATTCATTTATTTATTCATTCAACAAACATTTATAAAGTCTTCTGCTAAACACTGAGGGGACACAAAAATAAGATAGAGTCCTGTACTTCAATGAATTGTACATGGATAAGTATTTGTAGAATTTTATTTTGTTTAAATGTAAATCTCAATTCAGATAACAGGCAGTAAAACAGACAAAATACTTCCCTTCTCCTAAGAGCCTAAATAAGTTGCACCATTTCTGTTCTTCAAAATTTTAGTATGTGAAGCCATACTATTAAGGACTAGACAGAAATACAGAGATAGATGGATCATCCCAATGCCACTAACTGTCTCTTCTGAATTTATTTCTTTCTGGACAGAGAGGTGCACATTATCATTAGAACTCCTTCTTTAGTTGATTTATAGTTGTCTTTTAGTGCAATGAAGCTACCACCACTGAGCTTTGCTTTATTTTTGAAGTGAATACATTATCATTTGTAGAATAAGGGATAAAGCAAATCTAACTCCAGCTCAACCTATATTGTAAACAATTTTAAAAAGATAGACTCAACATTTTTTGCACCCACTTTCTGGAGATACCAAATATTACGGGCTATATTAAAATACATTATGATAGCATTACTTCTGGTATAGAAAGCTGTTTTTCCTACCCCAAATACCTGGAATGGAACAAGAGTCACAGAAAATTTCCTTTGGTTCCAGATATTCGTGATAAATATTTTTAATGAGCCCCATTTCTTTAACTTAGGCCTTTGCAAATGAGTAAAGAGGCAATTGGTTTTCAAGAGTTCGTTTTCAAGCACTACTTTTACAAATATTCAATAAGTAGCCCTAAAAAGTACCAGATTACTTTACTGATTTGGACCTTTACCTTCTAAAAGAGCTTTTCGGCCCACTTTTTATAGAGATACTCAAGACTTCTCTATGGAGAATGTGAGGTAACAAGAGTTTCATGCATTTAATTTTATGCAGATACCAGCATGTGCCGACCCCATGCATAATTCAGATTCATATCCCTATGACAGAATTATGGATGTCTCATCCCAGCAATGCATCTAAAGCATACAGCTATCCTGTAACTGAGCCACAACAGCAAAATAAACCCAGCAATCTCTCACAGGGCTTTTTGTCAATGTATAGTAGAAAGAACCAAAAGCAAGCACAGAGAAGCACTTTCATTGATCTTGTATTAAAATCATTCCGGGCCGGGTGGGTATTATAGAGGGCACGGATTGCATGGAGCATGGGGTGTGGTGCAAAAATAATGAATACTGTTATGCTGGAAATAAAAAAAAAATTAAAAAATTAAAAAAAAAATTAAGAGAGACAAAATAAATAAATAAATAAATAAATAAATAAAATCATTCCGGGCCTGAATTTCAAGAACTATACCTGTAGTGGAGACTCAACCTGGGATTGTGCTAGCAGAATTATTATAAAACCATTCCAATTTTCAGATTTGTATCAGTCAGTCACATTCCATCTACATGTAAGCATGGCTGGCAACAGATCTATCCAGCCATCTTAAAGTTGCAATGGCTCTATTCCTCTGTCTATAAACCAAGGCTGAGACTATGTATCTATAATGCAAAATGGGGTCAATTTTGAAAAAAAAGAGTAGGGGATCAAAGCCCCTGCTTGGATTTTTAAGGCCAAAAAAAAAAAAAACCTGGTATATTATTTGTGTTATTTAAGCATATTTTTGACCCAGTACTTATACTGTCTAAATATTTTTTGGTTCCCAATCTTCTGATGGTATGTATTGCTTTCCATTACCTTATTAAAAGTGATATCTTTTTTTTAAAATTTAAAGTCAATTAGTTAACATATTAGTTTCAATGATTCATTAAGTGATATTTTCTTGATATTTCTTTAGGAAGATGATTCTAGGTTTTTTTCTTGTCTTGTTTTGTTTTGATTTTTAGGAAGCTGTTGATAACCCTTCCCCATCCTGTGGAATGCAACAGTGCCAAAGCTTTCTATATTCTGGAGACTGAGACTCTTGAAGTCACCACAACTTTGAAAAGGGAGTTGGATTTCATTAATTTCTTCTAAAACTTCATGAGTAAGGAGGAAAAGGGGTACATTGGAGTGATAAAAAAAATAAAATAAAACTTTGGAAAACATTAGTTAATGTTTTCTATCTTCTTTATTACTCTGACATATTTCAGAAAGGGACTCAATTCAATTCAAGTGAGATCCTGATCTTTTGACAGTCATTTCTATTACTCTGATGGAAAATATTGTTTTCTCATATTCATAAGCTATTCCATTTTTATAGCAATAGCTGGATATAGCTGACAGGTTATCCAGTTAGATTACTGCATGGTCAATTAAAACTGAAATATGACCATGAAATGGTTGGTCCACTTATTTCAGGAGTCTGAAGAACTTAAGCCAATTAAGTATACTATGATACAATCAGTTGCATTGCAGTTGGTCGTTATTATTACCACAAAAGTTTATTTGGTTGCCTTTTCATTGATTTTATCAAATGATTTACAGTGTTCTCTGGTTAGGCTTTCACAATTCTGGAAGGTACAAATAACAAAAGATATAAATAGTTTGGTGTACCATACTAACATGTTTTACTTGAATAAGAAATACTCCAGAGCACACAGCATTATTTTGCTTCCTCAGTCTTGCTCTCCATGTTTGGATCTAGTTGGGTTAAAAATAGTCTTCTTTTGTGCACTAATAATTACTAGCAATGCCTTTTGGGGTACTGTGTGTATATTTAGTATCAAAATCCTTGACATTTAAAAGGAATATAAAGGAAAGCATAGTGCATTTACAAAACCTGTTCTTTCTCATATCCTATCTTTATTTGTAATTGGCCATACCTATTTTTATGAATTATGTCAATGTCATCTGCCTCTTCTGGACTGTATTGCCTGTTTATTTCAGAATTATTCATGAATAAATCACATTTTAAAGCTCATGTAACTAGGTCTCACACCTCACTGTAGAACTGTGAAGGTAATTGGGAGTGAAATTTTGAGAAGAGATGAAAAATTGAAAGATATTTATTACTTCTATATGAACCAGTAGGGGACTAAATACTCAAGCAGATGTTTTCTAGACTTACTTTCATAGGTGACTACCAAGCGTCTAATTTGTGACTAGATCTAATAAAAGGAAAAGACCGAGACTTGGGCCAAACTAGTTGTGTGAATGTCTTGAACTCTTGTAGAGAATTTGCCATTGAAATTAGCACCATGATTTCCTCTATGGGGGCAAGAGTTGAAGGTAGGATTAACTAAAAGGAACTAGTGTCTGTGAATTTAAGTCCACGATATTGCAGGAACAGAAGAGTGTCCTACTTTGCTTCCTCAGCATCTTTTTTAAAGGCTGTATTTTAAGAATTTAAGATTACACCCTGAAGTGTAAACTCGGGAGCAAGCCTAAGAAGTAACCAATTTTTTTTCTTTTAGAAAGCAACAGTGAGTCAGTAGAAAATATATCTCTTTTTCCTATGCACCAGCCCTAATTATAAAGACCATTATTATTCAAGCTGACTGAATGTGTACAAGTTGTCCGGGGAAGAGAAGATAGAACATATCCAGGCCAACTTGAATTGGGCTTTGGTTATGTGGTACTGTATCAATTATATAATGAAACAGAACTTCAAGACAATGAAATGTGATTCAGTAATTTAGACCCATCTGTACAGGATCCTACTTCACTGTCCTTGGCCTCAGATATAACAACTTTGTTGTCGTTATTGTTTTGTTTTAAAACTAATTCATAGGACTTCCCTCCTTTAAAGGGGAATAGGCCAATAAAGCAGATGGAGAAAAGAGAATACAAAAGGAAATTTATCTTGTCAGCACCTTTCAATGAATCTTAGCCATGACCAGGAGACCTGAAAGTTAAAACCGCCATTGTGGCATATCATTAGCTTTCTCCTTTATGAACTTCTTGACTTCCTTTTTTGGTTCCATTAATCTCCAGGAGCACTCAGGAGGATTCAGTCGTACATTCATTCATTCATTTATGCTTTCTTTCAACAAATACCCACTGAACACTTACCACATGCCTGGCACTGTATGAGGTGCTGAGGATAGAGCAATGAGCAAACCATCTGTGGTCCCTGTCCTTATAGAGCAAATGGTTTCTCAAGGGAGACAAACAATAACCAAATAAACACATAAACGTTTATTTTCAAGTTTCCTTTTACTGTTATGATGGAAAAAATGGGTGCTTTGAGAATCTTGATCAGAGAAACCAAACTTAGTGTGGGAAGTGAGAGAAGAAAAGGCTTCCCTAAGGATTTAACACTTCAACTGAAACATGAAGGATACTTAGGACTTGGACTGGTGAAGAGCGTGTTGGGTGAAGGAGAACAGCAGGGCTTCCAGGTTCAAGGAGTAGCAAATGGGAAGACCAGATGAAAAGAACCTGGAGAATTCAAGGAAATGAAAGCCCGTGTTGCTGGATTAGAGTGAATCTGGGGAGTGCGCCCACAAGTAAGGTCGGAAATGTAGGCTAGAGCAATGTCATGCAAAACCTCGCAAGCCAAACTTAGGAAATTGAATTTTATTCTCAATCCTTCGGGAAAGAGATTCAACTAGGCCAGCATGGAGATTGTGGGACCAATTATGAGGCTATGACCAAAATCAGGCAAGTTATTATTCTACACATTACCTGAAGTACAATTCATTGTTGATTTTTTTTCTAATTAGGAACTATGTGTGTGTGTGTGCGTGTGTGTGTGTGTGTGCGCACGCGCGCGTGTGTGTATTTGCTTACATGCTCCATGCAGGAAAATTTAACAACACAGAAAAGCTCTTTAAAAATAAAGTGAAGCTAAAAAAAATAAATAAAGCAAAGCTAAAAATCACTTGTAAGCCAACAAACCATAAATAACCACTCTTACCATTTTTAGTGCCTCTTTTTGACCTTTTTTTCAATGTATAACATAGCTACTCTTTTTCCCCAGAAGGGATAATATTGCACAAACTGGTTTTATAACCTACTTTCTTTTAATTTTAAAGTAAATTCTTTTTTCATTTTTGTTTCTTAGAATTCTAATTTTATTACAAAGTGATAAAAGATCTATGTGTATTTGTAAAGAATGAATATTTTGTAATTATTTGGTATAGAATTCTATATATATCAATTTAAGTGTTTTTTTTTTTTAATTGGGCTGTTCAATTCTTCTACATTCTTGTTGATTTTTGGTCTGCTTTCTCTATCAACATGGAGAGGTGTATTTAAATTTACCTCTGGGGCACCTGGGTGGTTCAGTGGGTTAAAGCCTCTGCCTTCAGCTGGGATCATGACCCCAGGGTCCTGGGATCAAGCCCCACATGGGCTCTCTGCTCAGCAGGGAGCCTGCTTCCCTTCCTCTCTCTCTGCCTGCCTCTCTGCCTAATTGTGATCTCTGTCTGTCAAATAAATAAGTAAAATCTTTAAAAAAATTTATTGGTATCTCCTAGTAATTCTGTCAAGTTTTCTCTTACATGTTTTGAGGCAATGTATTTGGGTGCAGACAAATTTAGAACTGTTATATCTTCCTGGTGAATTCTTTCTTTTATAAATATACTATGATACTCTTTATCCTTAGTAATATTTGTCACTTTGTATATTTTATATGCTTTATATGTTTTGTATGTTTAACTTTAGCATAGCTACATCAATTTTGGCTAGTATTTGGCCTTTTCCCATCATTTCTTATGCCCGGATGTTTTAGTGACTTTTATGAAAATTTAGCTAAATTTTGGATTTTTTAAAAAAAATTAAAGATTTTATTTATTTATTTGAGAGAGAGCACAAGTAGGGGGGAGGAGCAGAGGGAGAGGGAGAAGCAGACACCCGGCTGAGCAAAAAAGCAGAATCCTGGGGCTGATCCCAGGACTCTGGGATGATGACCTGAGCCAAAGGCAGATGTTTAAACAACTAAGCCACCCAGGCACCCCCAAATTTTTGATTTTTAAATGCAAACAAGATTATGTCTTTAAACTCCTAAGTTTGAGTCCAACCACATTAATTGTGATTAATGATACATTTGGATTTATTTATATCACCTTATAAGATTATTTTCTTATTCTGTTTTTTTCCTACACTTTTTTTTCTTTTATGCTTTTTTTCCATTAGTCCATGTTTTTAAAAAGATTCTTCATTTATTTGACAGAGAGAGACAGCCAAAGAGGGAACACAAGCAGGGGGAGTAGGAAAGGTAGAAGCAGGCTTCCTGCAGAGCAGGGAGTCCAATGTGGGGCTCGATCCCAGGACCCTGAGATCACAACCTAAACAGAAAGCAGACGCTTAACGGCTGAGCCACCCAGGTGTGCCTGCATTAGTCAATTTTTAAGTTCTATTTTTCTCCTAGTGGTTTGGAAGTTACACATTTTGGTTCTTTCTTTCCCTTTTATTTAAAATGTCTAAATTTTCTTAGTAGTTCTGCCTTCCCTTTAAACAATTTAAGGACTTAGACAATTTTAACTAAACCATGACTCTCCAACTTTGTTTTCATAGCCCCAAATTATTCATCATCATCATTTTTTTGTTACAATCAATGCTTATTAGATCTACCCACATGTTTGCCAGTATTTTTGCTTACAATTCCGTTTCCCACCTCAGTGCTTCCTTTCAGAAGTAAATACTTCAGTATTACTTTCAGCAAGGATTTATGAATTCTTGATCTTCTCAGTTCATTTCTGGAAATGTTTTTGCTGCCCTCATCCTTGAATAATAATTTAGCTGGGAGGTTGCCTGGCTGACTCAGTTGGTAGAGGGTGGAACTCTTGATCTTGGGGTTTTGAGTTCACGCCACACAATTTAAGAATAAAATCTTTCAAAAAATAATTTAGCTGGATTTTGAAATCCAGGTTGACAGATATTTTCCCTCAGAACTTTGAAGAGATTATTTACCTGTGTCCTGGCCTATACTTTATAACTTCAAAGTCTGCTGTATCTCATAGTTTTTTAAAATTTATTTTTTATTTATTTTCAGCATAACAGTATACATTATTTTTGCACCACACCCAGTGCTCCATGCAATCCGTGCCCTCTATAATACCCACCACCTGGTACCCCAACCTCCCACCCCCCGCCACTTCAAAACCCTCAAATTGTTTTTCAGAGTCCATAGTCTCTCATGGTTCACCTCCCCTTCCAATTTCCCCCAACTCCCTTCTCCTCTCTAACTCCCCATGTCCTCCATGCTATTTGTTATGCTCCACAAATAAGTGAAACCATATGATAATTGACTCTCTCTGCTTGACTTATTTCACTCAGCATAATCTCTTCCAGTCCCATCCATGTTGCTACAAAAGTTGGGTATTCGTCCTTTCTGATGGAGGCATAATACTCCATAGTGTATATGGACCACATCTTCCTTATCCATTCATCCGTTGAAGGGCATCTTGGTTCTTTCCACAGTTTGGCGACCATGGCCATTGCTGCTATAAACATTGGAGTACAGATGGCCCTTCTTTTCACATCTGTATCTTTGGGGTAAATACCCAGGAGTGCAATTGCAGGGTCATAGGGAAGCTCTATTTTTAATTTCTTGAGGAATCTCCACACTGTTCTCCAAAGAGGCTGCACCAGCTTGCATTCCCACCAACAGTGTAAGAGGGTTCCCCTTTCTCCACATCCTCTCCAACAGTTTTTAAGAATTTTATGCTCGTTTTTTGGTGTTCTGCAGTTTGACCCTAACATATCTGAGTATAGATTTAATTTTATTTATTTATTTATTTTGACACTTGCACCTCTTAAGTCTTTTTTATCAATCCTGGAAAATCCTCAGTCATTTTCCCTCTGAATGTTGCCTTTCTCTGATTCTATTTTCCTTCCGGAATGCATCTTAGATTAATGTTCCACCCTTCATTCTCTCTTCCTTGTTGTTTTGCCTCTCTGTCATACTTTCCATGTCTATTTGTTCTTCATGCTGGGTAATTTTCTCAAATATAACCCCCACCCCAGCTCAGTGGTTCTCAGGATTCTGAGCTTGCTGGTGTTTGTGTCTACTTGTTCTCACTCACGTTAGATAATTTATTCTTGTAGTTTTTTATCGTGATGTCTTCTTTAATGGGGTTGGTTAAAAAAAATTCTGTGAAGACTTTTGTGGTCCATGTTGTGGGAACATCCATTCAAAGCAGTTCTACTTTTGCTTCTGCCAACAGTATCAGGGTAAAAGCTCCTGGTAATGCAGATAGTATAAATTAGAATCAAAAACCCACATGAGTTTCAGGCCTGTGCTTTAATTCACAGATATTTTTTCTTCCATCTAGAAATTAGACACAGACAGATAAACGTTCTTGTAATTTCCCTCTGTTAAAGATGTAGATTTTTTTCTAGTCCACCTTATATGGAGAGTACAGCCCTTCCAGGGGAACTTAATGATGTGACCATTGGGCTCAAGACCTTATCTTCTGTCCCTGTGGTTCTTTTTGGCTAACTTTTTATTTCAATTCCAGTTAGTTAACATACAGTGTTATATGAGTTTCAGGTATACAACAGAGTGATTCAATGTTTCCACACAACACTTGGTGCTTATCACAACAAGTGTACTCCTTAATCCCCATCACCTGTTTAACCCATCTCCCCCCACATACCTCCCATCTGGTGACCATCAGTTTGTTCTCTATAGTTGAGTCTGCTTCTTGGTTTCTCTCTCTTTTTTTCCATTGCTCGTTTGTTTTGTTTCTGAAATTCCACATATGAGTTAAATCATATGGTATTTGTCTTTCTCTGACTGACTTATTTTGCTTAGCATACTACTACTCTTTAGCTCCATCCACAGTGTTAAAAATGTCAAGATTTCATTCTTTTTAATGGCTGAAGCATATTCTATTGTGTATATATACCACATTTTTTTTAAAGATTTTACTTATTTATTTGACAGACAGAAATCACAAGTAGTCAGAGAGGCAGGCAGAGACAGAGAGAGGGAGAAGCAGCCTCCCTGCGGAGCAGAGATCCTGATGTGGGGCTTGATCCTAGGACCCTGAGATCATGACCTGAGCTGAAGGCAGAGGTTTAACCCACTGAGCCACCCAGGCGCCCCTATATACCACATCTTTATCAACTCATCAGTTGATGGACATTTGAGCTCTTTCCAGAGTTTGACTATTGTTGATAATGCCGCTATAAACATCAGGGTGCATGTGCTCCTTTGAGTCTGTACTTTTGTAACCTTTGGGTAAATACCTAGTAGTGCAATTGCTGGGTCATAGAGTAGTTCTAGCTTTTAAAAAATTTGTTTTGTGACCTAATATGTGATCTATTCTGGAGAATGTTCCATACGCACTTGAGAAGAATGTGTATTCTGCTGTTTTACCGTGGAATGTTCTGCATATATATCTGCTAAAACCATTTGTTCCAGTGTGTCACTCAAAGTCATTGTTTCCTTGTTGAATTTCTATTTACACGATCTGTACTTTGATGTAAGTGGGGTGTTAAAGTCCCCACTATCATTATGTTATTATCAATTAGTTCTTTATGTTTGTATTAACTGTTTTATGTATTTGGGTACTCCCATGTTGGGTGGATAAATATTTACAATTTTATCTTCTTGTTGGATTGTCCCCTTTATTATGATATAGTGTCCTTCCTTGTCTCTTGTTACAGTCTGTTTTAGAGTCTATTTTGTCTGATATAAGTATTGCTATTTCAGCTTTCTTTTGATATCCATTTGCATGATAGATGTTTCACCATCTTCTCACTTTCAATCTGCAGGTATCTCCAGGTCTAAAATGAGTCTCTTATAGGCAGCATTTAGATAGCTCTTGTTTTTTATCCATCCTGTCACCCTATGTGTTTTGGTTAGATCATTTAGCCCATTTACATTCAAATAATTATTGATAGATATCTATTTATTGCTATTTTATTACTTGTTTCATTGTTGTTTCTGAAGGTTTCCTCTGATCCTTTCTTGTCTTTCTTTCATGGTTTGCTGGTTTTCTTTACTATATATTTGGATTTCTTTCTCTTCATTCTTTGCATATTGATTAGTGGTTTTTGATTCCTGGTTACCATTAGATTTATATACAACATCTTCTGCATAGAGAAGTCTATGTTAAGTTAGTGATCATTGAAGTTTGAATCCACTGTTTCTCCTCTCCTCCTTTTGTTTTAGGTGTATGTTGTCATATTTTACATCCTTTTATTTTATGAGTTCTTAGACTCTTTTTTTATGGAAATATTCATTTTTACTGCTTTTGTGTTTCCTACCTTCATACTGTCACTTTGGGTCTTTTCTTTCCACTCAAAGGATACCATTTAATATTTCTTGCTGGGATGGTTTTGTGGTTAGGAACTCCTTTAAAGGTTTTTGTTTGTCTGTGAAACTCTTTATTGCTCCTTCTATTCTGAATGATACCCTTGCTGGATGGAGTATTCTTTGCTGTAGATTTTTCTCATTTAACACTTTGAATAGATCATGCTCCTCCCTCCAGGCTTGTATAGTTTCTGCTAAGAGAAAAAAAAAAACCCTGATAACCTTATGGGATTTCCCTTGTATCTTACTGTCCTCTTTTGTCTTGCTGCTTTTACAATTTTTTCTTCTTCACCATATTTTGCCAATTTAATCACAATATGTCTTGATGTGGATCTGCTTTTATTGGTTTTATTGGGGGTACTCTGTGTCTCCTGAATTTGGATATCTGTTTCCTTCCCCAGGTTAAGGAAGTATTGAGGTATCGCTTATTCAAATAACTTTTTTTTAAAGATTTTTGTTTATTTATTGGACAGAGAGAGATATTACAAATAGGCAGAGAGACAGGCAGAGGTGTGGGGGGGGAAGCAGACTCCGCGCTGAGCAGAGAGCCTGATGTGGGACTTGATCCCAGGACCCTGAGATCATGACCTGAGCCAAAGGCAGAGGCTTAACACACTGAGCCACCCAGGTGTCCCTCAAATAACTTTTCTACCCTTTTTTCTCTCTTCTTCTTCTGGGACTCCTATAATACAAATGCTACTATATTTGAGGGAGCTACTAAGTTCCCTTAGTCTGTTCTAGTTTTGCATAATGCTTTTTTTTTCTCATTTGTTCAGCTTGATTACTTTCCATTTCTCTGTCTTCTAGGTCATTCATTTGTTCCCCTACTTCTTCTAGCTGGCTATTCATTGTATCGAGGGTGATTCTAATCTCATTTATGGCACTCTTCATCTATGATCTGTCCTTTTTTAAAATCTCTATATTAAGGATCTCACTGATGTCCTCCACACTTTTCTGAAGTTCTAAGAGTATCTTTATGATCATTACTTTAAACTTTCTTTAAGGCATGGTACTTATATTTGTTTCACTTATTTTTCTGGTCGTGGTCTTGTTCTGTTCTTTCATTTGGGACATATTCCTCTGTCTTCTCATTTCATCTAAGTCTCTGTGCTTGTTTCTGTGTATTATGAAAATCAGCTACATTCCCTATTCTTTTTTTTTAAAGATTTATTTATTTGAGAGAGAAAGTTCACAGTGAAGGAGGGGTAGAGGAAGAGGTAGAGAATCCCCAAGCCAACTCCCCACTAAGCACACAGCCCAATGCAGGGCTTGATCCCATGACCCTGAGATCATGACCTGAGCTGAAATCAAGAGTCGGATGCTTAACCGACTGATCCACCCAGTCATCCCATATTTCCTGTTCTTGAAGGTAATGGCCTTATGAAGAAGAGGTCCTATAGTTCCCTGCTATGTAGTGTGCCCTCTTCCCCAGGGCCTGGCACTTCTGGGATTGTCTCCAATGTGTGCTGCATGTGCTGTGCTATTTTATCCTGGCTGCTTTATTCTTCAGGCCAGTCATCTGCAGAGGCTGTCTTTGCCTATTGTGGGCAGTGTTTGGCCCTTGTTTGAATGTGACTCATTTTAATTAGGTGTGTTCTGCTTGTGAAATGTGACTTATTGCCAACTCTGCCAGAACTAAGGCTCTGGAAAACTCCTGGGTCAAGAGACATTGTATTGGCAGAGGTTTAGGCCAGTCTTCTGGAGGACAACGAGGCCTGCCATGCTGGGACTGGGGCAAACGTGACTGGGAAGGGTGGTTCCACTGAAGTAAGGGGGACAGAGCTGGTTAGGTAAAAAGTGTCAGCACCGGGCTGGTTCCTGCAGGTGGTCCTATGCTTATGCTGAGGGGCAAGGGTGGGGGAAAATGGTGCCTGCCAGTTCCTTTGTTCCCAGAGGGGTCTCTCTGTGAATGCTGCCACTCTGAGACTCACTATGAGAGGAGCAACTAACCTCCCCACTGTGTGCCCCAGGCACTCTTCAGATCGCTATTTCCACATGGTATGTTCCACAGGCTATTTGCCCTGTCTTGTCTCCAAGAGTAATCCCAATGCCCTCTGGACTCTTATCTGAGCCAAGCCTGCTGGTCTTGAAATCTCCAGCTTTTAGCCTCACTGGTTGCAAGAACCCACAAAATTCAGCCCCTCTTGCTTTTCAAGGCAATTGCTATGGAGATGTGTTTTCCCCATGCATTCCCCTGTGTGCTAGTCTGTTTCTCACCCTTCTCTGCAACTATCACTCCCTCACCACCATACTGACCACAATCCACTTCTCTCCCAAACCATGTCTCTGCACTTTCTACCTTCTTAAATGTGACCTGTCCTCTACTTTAAGTCATGGAGTTTTCTGCTAGTCTTCAGGTCAATTTCTGGAGTATTTAAGATGATCTGATAGTTATCTAGTTATATTCATGGGTTGAAGTGAGCCTAGGTTCCTCTTACTCCCCCACCATCTTTCCCTATTCCCTCACCATCTTTCCCTACTCCCCATGTGGTTCTTAAAAGCTGAAACTCCCTTCTCATGGCAATCACAACTTCCACTCACAAGATTACAACTTTGATTTTCAGTTTCCTCTTCATTTCTGGAATCCAGGGGTTTTCCTTTATTTCTTGTGAGCTCAGTTATGCAATTTATTTCATTTGTGCAATTAAAAGAGTTTTTGTATATTTTATCTTGTACTTTTGAAGTTTGTATCAAAATGTTTTTCAGTTAATTTAGTGGGCCATATTATTGGAAATGGTTAGTCTGCTTTCATAACTGAGAATAATATTTTGAATATTTCTACATGTTAATAAATATTCTTAGCACAATTATAGACTGAATTTCTCAGAAATCTGTCTCCATGTAAGGCAAGAGTATATGGGAGAGTGCTCTTGCTGGAAGTGAAATCGCTAGATAAATGCATTTTAAAATATTTTGATAGATTTAGCCAATTTGCCTATCAAAAAGTTTATACTTGTATATACTTCCTCAAAAATATATGAGTACTTATTTCTCTGCACTCTAAGAAACCCCAAATATCGTCATCCTTTTTCATTTCCAATTTCATAAGGGAAAAATAGCATCATATCACTTTGACAGACTACCTTCTTTGACATTGTTTTGTGCTGGTCTCAGCCTGTCCATACTGATACTAACAGCTAGGAATGCCTGGGGCCACACACACATTTTCCCAACCACAGACAATGTATGGCTGGACTGGTCCTTATGCTTCCTATTGTGATTGTAAGACATTTCTCCACAACAAGCAGTGGGGAACTCTGGAAAAACAAGGATTATTACTTACATATTCAGGATGGTAGACAACATACCAGGGCCACAGAGAGGTCACAGGTAGAGAGTTTGTGTTCTGCTTTTATTGGGTCATGAGTGAGGTGCCTAGAGTCTCCTGCGTTCATACTTCATTGGTGAATTTAAAACATAGAAGTGGGAATTAAAGCACAGGAAGGGAAAATCAGTCAGTTACCTAGGTCACCCAGGGCTTTCTAAAAGGGAAACTTTGCTGGGGCACCTGAGTGGCTCCAGTTGGCTAAGCATCTAACTCTTGATTTCAGCTCAGGTCTTGATCTCAGGGTTGTGAAATGGAGCTCCCTGCTGGGCTCTGTGCTGGGTGTGGAGCCTGCTTGGGATTCTCTCTTTCCCTCTTCCCCACCCCACTCCCTCTCTAAAAAAATAATAAAATAAAATGGAAACTTTGTAGGTGGGAGTGGCTTGTCTCTTTATCTACTTGTGTAGCTGGTAATGTGTTTATTTGAGACGGATATTTCTGAAATGGATGCCTCAGCAATCAAAAGTTTAATGTTAGACACAATCAAAAAAGCTAATTGTCAGGTACTTACATTACAGATGTACTAGTGAGGTTGAACAGTTCTTATATATTAATTAGTCATTTATGTACTTATTTTGAGGATTGTTGTTTCCTGTTGATCATATTTGTATCAGAATATTTAACTTTTTCTTATTTATTTGTAAAAACTACTTATATATTAAGTATATCAAATCTGGTTATCTGTAATATATTTTACAAATATTTTCCCCAGGATGTTCTTTACCTTTTACTTTTGTTTAAAGTATTTTTAAGAGGAAGATTTTATTTTTATGTAGCATATTTATAGATAGATTATCCACTTATTTTTATTTTTGGTAGTTTTAAGGCCTCATCTTCTACTTTAAACTGCATGCATCTGGAGATTATTTTAGAACAATTAATTTTTAGCCTCCTAATACTAGACTTGAGCTTTATAAAATACATTTAAAACATTCACTGTCACACTCTGACTTCTTCCATTTAATTTTAACCATGAAATCATCCATAAATTATACTGTTAGAAGAGCAGTTGATGATTTGTAATATATTATAAAGTAACAGAATTTGAGTGCCATGCACTTTTAGTCAACTCTTCTGACAAGATAATTTTTAAATGTTTCTATTTGACTTTAAAATACGTTTCATATATATGAATAGGTCTTACACTGAATTTATACCAGTGCAGATTTAAGAATTCTCTTATGAACATCCAACTAGAGATAATTTGGAAAGCACCTGTTTTCCTCATCTTGCCAATCTGTTTTATTTTTGCTTGTTTGTTTCTTACTCCATGTAGAAAAAGACAGTATGATCTTTCAACTTAAGCAGTGTTTTTATCTAAATATCCTGTCTGAATATTACCACATTCAGGATAGGAATATTAAACATGTGGATAGTAAGGGCAAAGGTTAATTTTTTTGTTTCCAAACTTTACCTTGTGGATGACTAAGAGTACAGGGGAAGGCAAGCCCAAGGTTAACATGGAATTTTTCTGCAAGAAAGAAAAAGATTTCCTCCACCACACATTGACAAAAAAGGCCTCCCAAAGGCACCTTCCACAAAGAAACCAACAGAAAAAGGCATACCCCTCAGAGGGAAGAGACACTAAACAGTGCCTATGTTGAACTTTGGCCTCAACTTGCTCCCTTTTGCTCAGATGCGTTAGGCCCTACACAACTTCAGGCAGTCTTTGTCTGCATCCTCCATTTTTCCCTTCTACAGTCTCTGCTGCACTACAGACTTGAAAAGCCAGTTGAGGTATCCAGATAAAGTCTAGCTTGGTTAGTAGATTTCTCAGTTTTGATTGATATAGTTATGCAAGATAATAACCTTAAGGAAAGCTGGATGAGCTGTAAGAATGCTATATAAATTTTGTCACTTCTGGAAGTCTACAATTTTTTAGAATAAAACTTTGCTTTGAAAAGTTGGAGGAGGGCACCTGGGTGGCTCAGTCATTAACCTTCTGCCTTCGTCTTAGGTCATGATCCCAGGGTCCTGGGATTGAGCACCACATCAAGCTCCCTGCTCAGTGGGAAGCCTGCTTCTCCCTTTCCCCTGCCCCTGCTTGTGCTCCCTCTCTCGCTGTGTCTCTCTGTCAAATAAATAAAATCTTTTAAAAAGAGTTGGAGGAGTGGGGCACCTGGGTGGTCACTCTGGGGTTCAGCTCAGGGCATCATCTCAGGGTGGTGGGATCATGTCCCATACCAGGCTCTGCGCTCAGTTCAGAATCTACTTAAGATTCACTCTCCTTCTCCTTCTGCCCCTCTTCCTCCATGCTCTCTCTCTCTCAAATAAATATATGTTTTTTAAAGCGGGGAAAGCTATAGGATTATGGTCATAACATCACTACTCTGTCTTTGCAGCTTGGAACTCTCTTTAGTTTTTGCCATGCTCACCTGTGATGTGTTTCATATTTTGCTGCATATACTCCACCAAGCAGGGAATTTGTTTGTGGATGACAGCTGGTTTTATTTCCTAAATACAACCTGTTCAACATAAAGACATAATCTTGAGCTTAGTCTTAATTCTAATAAGGCTGATTAATGAACTTCTTTGCTAGACACTGTTGAGGTGGTATACGGAAATACACAGTAAAAAAAAAAAATCTATGGTTGGGAAAACACGAGTAACAAACAATACAAAAGCAAAAAAATAAGATGGTATATAAATGTTAAATTGTGTTTCACAGGACATTAACAAAAATGGTGGAGTAAGAACCACCAGAAGAAATCCTCTTCTCCACAAAAGCAGTGAGAAAACTAGCAAAAACTCTCAAGAATTAACTTTCTAAGACCTCTGAAAATTAACCAGAAGCTTGCAAGAATTTAGGGAGTGCTTATTCAAGTAAAAGGGATGAATCTGAGTAAAAACAGCAAGATTTGTGGCATTTTAACTTACCTTATTCCCACCTCCAACCTCTCACTAGCTCCATAGTAACTTTGAAAACTAGTGGGCCACAATCATGATAAAACCAAGCAGCCTGGAAACCACTGGAGGGAGCAAAATGAGACTAAAGTTTGTGATGGTTAATTTTATGTTTCAGTTTGACTCAGTCACAAAGTGTCCAAATAGATATTTGGCTAAACATGTTTGTTTCCTTATAATTTATATATTTCCTTATAATATATATATTTTTGGTATGTCTGTGAAAGTGTTTCTGTATGAAGCTAGCATCTGAGGGGCTCCTAGGTGGTTCAGTCAGTTAAGTGTCTGCCTTTGGTTCAGGTCATGATCCCAGAGTCCTGGGATTGAGTCCCTCATGGGGCTCCCTGCTCAGCAGGAAGTCTTCTTCTCCCTCTGTCTCTCACCCTGCTCATGTTTTCTCTCACTCACTCTGTGTCGCTCTCAAAAAAGTAAATAAATAAATAAGCATTTGAATCTATGAACTCAGTCAGGCAGTTTGCCCTCTGCATTGTGGTTGGTCATCATCTAATCTCTTGAGAGCATAAATAGAACAAGAAGATGAAAAAAGATTTGGTCTTTCCTGCCTGATTGCTTGAGCTAGAACATTGATCTGCTTTTGCCCCTGACGCTCTTGGTTCACAGGCCTTCAGAGCCAGACTAGAATCTATATCTTGGTTCTCTCAGGTTTCTTTTCTTTTTTTTTTTTTAATTTTTTATTTTTCAGTTTTCAAGCATTCAGACTCATACTAAATTTCACCACTTGTTGTCCTGGTCTCTAGCTTGCAGATGGCAGATCACAGGACTTCTCAGCTCCATAAATGTGTGAGCCAATTCCTTATAATAAATATATTTTTTGTTATACATGTATATAAAAATATATAATTGTTTATATATATATAAAATAATATATAACATATACTATATTATATTTTATCTATAATATACAATAAAATATATTTATATAGTATATGTAATATATTATGTGTATATAAAATATGAACTATAATATATATAAATATAATATTATCTATAAAGAGATATATCTCCTATTGTTTCCGTTTCGCCAGAGAACTCTAATACAGAGTTCCTTCAAATTTCCATGCCCAGCATTACTCTAATACCTAAATAAGACAAAAATATCACAAGAAAACAAAACTAAGGCCAATATTCTTTATGAATATAGATGTAAAAATCCTCCACAAAATAGCAAACTAAATCTAGCACTATATAGAATGAATTATAGACCAGCATTAAATACTGTTTATCCCAGGAATGGAAAGTAGTTTCAACATATGAAAAGCAATCAATGTAACAAACCGCATATTAATAGAACAAAGGACATGAAACACATGATCATCTCAATAGATACAGAAAAAAGCATTTAATAAAATTAAATATGCTTCATGACAAAAGCATTTAACAAATTAGGAATAGAAGGAAATTTCTTCACCCTAATAAAAGCATCTATGAAAAATCTAAAACTAACATACTTAATGGTGAAAGGCAGAAAGTTTTACCCCTAAGATCAGGAACAAGTCAAGGAGGTCCACTCTTATAACTTCTGTTCAACATTTTACTGGAGGTTCTAGCCAGAGCAATTAGGTAAGAAAAAATAAATAAAAATCACCCAGATTAGAAAGAAGTAAGATTAACAGTATTCTCAGATAACAAGAAGATTTTGTATATTTTTAAAAATCTACAGATTTCTGCATATAGGAAAACCCAAAGAACCCTAAAAAATGCCTTTGAGATCTAATAATCGAGTTTATCAAAGCTATAGGAAACAAAATCAACATACAAAAATCAGTTGTATTTCTATACAAAAATCAGTTTGTATTTCTGAAAATGAATTAAGAAAACAATTCCATTAGCATCAAAAATAATAAAATCAGAACAATAATAAAAAGAATTGTAAGACTTATACAAGGAAAACTATAAAATATTATTGGAAGGAATTAAAGATGACCTAAGTAAGTAGAAAGACATCCCATGGTTGTGGATTGGAACACTTAATATTGTTAAGATGGTAATATTCACCCAAATTAATCTATTAGATTCAACATAAGCCTTATTAAAATCCCAGGTGGCTCATTTGTAGAAGTTGGCAAACTAATTCTGAAATTTATGTAGAAATGCAAGGAACCCAGAATAGCCCAAAGAATCTTGAAGAACAGTTGGAGAACTCACAATTCTCAATTTTAAAACTTACTATAAAGGTATCACAATCAATGTTTTAGAATAGGCAAGTGCACAGAGATAGAAAGTAGATTTATGGGAAAAGCAGAATATGCAAGAATGAGCTAGTGAGCATGTACCTACTTTTTGGGGTGGCAAAACTCTTTTAAAAATAGAAAGTAGTGATGGGGGGCTGCCTAGGTGGCTCAGTGCGTTAAGCCTCTGCCTTCAGCTCAGGTCATGATCTCAGGGTCCTGGGATCGGGTCCCACATCGGACTCTCTGCTAGGCAGGGAGCCTGCTTCCTCCTCTCTCTCTCTCTCTCTATCTCTCTCTCTCTGCGCTTGCCTCTCTGCCTACTCATGATCTCCCTCTGTCAAATAAGTAAAATATTAAAAAAAAAGAAAGTAGTGATGGTTTGTGGTTCAGTATTATGATGGTTCAATATTATGTACTACTTTAACATTTGAAATGAGGGGAAAAGTGTGGTTATAATGGCCTAACTGTAAGCCATCATCCCAAATCCACTTCTGTGGATAAGGTGTCCAAGCCAAACAACATTCTTTATCATGGGGGCCAGGCAAAGTTCCTGTTTATCCTTAAGTAAAATATTTTAGTCCCCTGCCAGTTTGTGAAATTATTCAAACAAATCAATCACATCCTCTTGGGGGAACCAATGATTACTCCACTCTCCTGATATTACAAATCCTGCCTCCTAGAGCTCCTGTTTATTCACTCTGCTCCTGAGTATAATTCCTATGTGACCCTGTGTGGCAAGCTGTGTACTCCCCCCCAGGATTTGAGTATATGTGATTAACAAATCACTGTCAATCTCATCTGTTCACTGTCAGGTGTCATGTGTTTGGCCATCCCTATAACCTTAAAGTAGGACTCCATCTCTCACCAATGGGGTGAAGAGCAGGCAATAAAAATATGACTGCACATCTTTGTGAATACATTAAAAATCACTGAATAGTACTCTTTAAAAGGGTGAATTTTATGTTTTATAAATTAAAAGTCAATTTAAAAATCATGAAAAAATCATTTGCTACAGATGATAAGTTCTATAGATTTTTAGAGGAATAGGAGATTGGGAAAAGCCCCATACAAGAAATGGGTCTTGATCTGGCTTTTGTAGAATGGCTTAGATTTGGGAACACAGGGTAAAGTGAAGGTCCAGAATAAGAAATGAATATGACAGGTTTGAAATTCAATATGGAAATTAATCTGACTAAATTGGATGATTGCTTTAGAGATTAGCAGAGAATAAATCTGGCAAGGTAGGTGAAGTAAAAATTAGAGAAGACCTTGAAAATCAGCAGAGGAACTTAGTCTTGATCCAGTAAATCCAGATTTTTTTCAGATAATTGACACAATACAGAGATGAAAGGAAATATATAACCTAGTAATTAAAGAGCACAGGATCTATAGTCAGACAGACATAAGACTGAATTGTGACTCTCTTTCCATCATGACCATGGTATCTTTACTATTTCACAGCTTTAAAGTTAGTTAGTAACTCTGAATCTTGTTAAGGCAAGGCATCATTGTCACTTTCTCTCATTAACTGTGCTAGCATTCTCCCACTTATTGCTTGTTCTAAATGTTCTTTCTTTTTTTAAGCCTAGAATGATTGAGCACTAAGACTCTGGAAAGGCTTACTAACCTGATCTTCTGTTACATTTGAAATTGCTTAGAAAATTGTATTGTTTTGAAATAGCTTGACTATAACTGAGCTAAAATTTATCTTTCATTGAATTTATAGGAAACAATGTAAACAAAATGGTTTGTTGCTTCAAATAAGAAATTAATATTGTAAAGACTTCAGCTAGTATTTTAATGGCACAGATGCCTGATGTAATGGATAACAGTTGGGGTAAACAATAGATTACCTAAAAAGCTTAAAAGGAATACATGAAAATGAGTTGTCCATAGAGACTTTAAAAAGCTACTATATATTCCTTGTAATCTAGAATACCAGGTACCAGGTAGGGCTGTGCACACAGTCAGAAAAGACCTAAGCTTTCACCTTTGGCTGACTTTCAGGTTCTATGCAATTAGGGAATGCAGGCTAATGCAGAGTTGTAAACTGGCTTGGAGTTGAAGGTATGCCCAACATGCTTACAGAGCCCCTTGGCAAAGACTGGAAGATAATTAGTTCTAGGCATTTAAGGAAATTGCTAATAATTAGCTTTCGTCTAAACTAAATGAGCAGAGACTTTATGGCCACATATGACAAAGAAGGCAGAATTTACTGAATTAGTTCAGAAAATTTATTGAACAAGCAAACAACAACAAAAACCAGCAATAACAACAAACCCTGGGGGAAAGGAATGACATAATTTTCAGGGTTGCCCAATTATATTTTACAAAATATACTTTATTTGATGAAAAATTATGAGAAATGAAAAAAAGGGGAGGAACCATAGCCATAACACAGGAAAAACACCAAGCAATAGATCTATCCAGAAGGAAACTCAGACATCAAAATTATTATGTTCAAAGACCTAAAGGAAACTATGTCTAAAAAACTAAAGGAGGGCTGCCTGTGTGGCTTAATCAGTTAAGTCTCTGACTTCTGATTTCTGCTCAAGGCATGATCTCGGGGTTGTGAGATTAAGCCCTGTACTGGGCTCCATGCTCAGTGGGGAGTCTGCTTGAGATTCTCTCTCCCTCTCCCTCCCACCCCACTCGTGCTCTCTCTCTGTGTGTGTTTCTCTAAAATAAATGAACCAGATGGAAATACTGGAGTTGAAGAGTACAATAAATGAAATGAAAATTTCACTAGAGGGGCTCAACAACATATTTGAACAGAAGAGTTGTGAACATAACAGTAGATCTGTTGAAATTATCAAGGCTGAGAAACAGCAAGAAAAAAGAATAAAGAAAAATGAACAGACCCTCAGAAACCTGTGGGATATCATGAATTATACCAACATATATATATACAGTCAACCTCAGAAGGAAAGGAGAAATAAAAGGAAGCTGAAAAAAATATTTGAAGAACTATGACTGATAAACAACCCAAATTTGATGAAAAACATTACATATAAAAGGCTCAATAAAGTCAAAGGAGGACAAACTGAGAAATCCACACTGGGACATGTCATAATCAAACAGCCAAAAGACAAAAAATTTTGAAGGCAATAAGAGAGAAGTGGCTAAGTATACAGAAGTCATCTTCAATAAGATTAGCAGCTGATTTCTCAGAAACCATGGGAGCTAGGAAGCAGAGGGGCAACATACTTAAAGTGTTAAAAAAAAAAAAAGCTTTTAAAGGTCAACCAAATATTCTATATCTGGAAAAACTGCCTTCAAAATGAGGAAGAAACCAAGACACTCACAGATAAACAAGAACTGATGGAATTAATCTCTAGCAGAAGTATACTCCAAGAATACTAAAGGGAGTTTTTTAGGCTGAAATAAAAGGATGTAAGATGTTAACTTGAATCAACATGAAAAAATATAGAGCACTAGCAAAAGTAACTACATAGAAAAATATAATAGTACAAATGTATTTTTGTATGTAGCTCCATTTTCTAATATCTGACTTGAAATATAATTTCATAAAGCAATAATTATAACTCTATGTTGATGGATACAAAATATAAAGATGTACTTTGTGACAATTATATAGATAAAGAAGGAGTAGATAAAGCAATATAAGAGCAATATTTTTAATACTATTGAAATTCCTTTGGTTTTAATTTAAACTAGATTTTTATAAATTAAGACATTAATTATACTCCTAGAGCAATCAAAAAGAAAAAATATTCAAAAATATTAGTAAAAACAAAAGACAAGGAATTAAAATGGTACACTAGAAAATATCTATTTAATATGAAACAATGTAGTAATTGAGGATTAGTAAAACAAAAAAAAACATGGCACATGGAAAAAAACAGCTAAATGCAAGGCATAAATCCTGTCTTATCAGTTATTACATTAAATGTAATTGGACTTGGGCTCCTGGGTGGCTCTAAACATCTGCCTTCAGGTTGGGTCTTGATCTCAGGGTTCTGGGATCAAGCCCTGCCTTGGGCTCCCTGCTCAATGGGGAGCCTGCTTCTCCCTCTCCCTCTGTCTATAGCTCCCCTTGCTTGTACTCTCTCTCTCCCTCTCTGTCAAGTAAATAAATAAAATCTTTTTTAAAAATATAAATGGATTAAACTCACCAATCAAAAGATAGAGATTGACAAAAAACATAAAAATTAAAATCCAACTCTATGGTGTCTTTAAGAGACTCATTTGAAAATTTGAAGATATAAATATGTTTAAAGTATGGAAAAAGATATATCATGCAACAGTAATCAAAAGATTGGTAGAAGTGTCTAGACTAAAAATATACCAATAGACATGAAGACAAAAATTGTTTAGAAAGACAAAGTAGAATATTTTATAAGACTAAAATGATCATCAGGGATGGGGGAAGTGAGGAATAAGGATTAAAAAGTACACTTATCATGATAAAAAATAAAATAAAGTGTTTAAAAAAAGATTAAAATGACCAATCCAGAAGGAAGATACAAAAATTAAAACATATATGTGCCTAACAACAGAGATCCAAAATACTTGAAACAAATACAGGCAGAACTGAAGAGGAAAATAGACAATTCAACAATAATAGTTGGATATTTTAACATATCAGTAAGGGATAGAACAATTAGACTAAAAAGAAGCAAGGAAATAGACTTGTACAACAGTATTAACCAACTAGAAATGACAAACATCTAAACAATATTCTACCCAATAACAGGAAAATACACATTCTAAGCTGCACATGAAACATACTTCAGGAAAGAGGATATGTTATGCCGTAAAACAAATCTTGGTAAATTTAAGAGCTTTTACATAATACAAAATATGTTTTCAGATCATAAGGGAATGAAATTAGAAATCAAAAAGAAATCTAGAAAATTCACAAAAATATGGAAATTAAGCAACATATTCTTAACTGCAGCAAAACAGCAAATAAGAACATACATTGAGATGAATGAAGACTAAAACACAACATTCAAAAACATAGGAGATGGAATGAACCCAGTGCTCAGAGGGAAATTTATAGCTGTATTTACCTTCTACCTTAAGAAACAACAACAACAGAAGAGCAAACTAAACCCAAGGCAAATAGAAGGAAAGCGATATTGAAGATCAAAGAGGAAATAAATAACATAGAAAATAGAAAGTAGTAGGGAAAAATCAATGAAACCAAAATTTGGTCTTTGAATAGATAAAGTTAAACCTTTAGCTAGACTAGTTACAAAAGAAAAGACTGAAACTACTGCAACTGGAATGACAGAAAGGCCGTCGCTGGCAACCCATATACAGGTAAGAAGTATTACAAGGGAATTCTATGAACAATTGTATGCTGGCAAATTAGATAACCCAGGTGAAATGGACAAATTCCTAGAAACACACAAACTACTGAAACTGATTTAAAAAAATAGAAAAAATAGAACATTTCCCACAAGGGATTGAACATAAAACATTTTGTACAAAGGAAAACTCCAAATGAGATGGCTCCAAAGGCAAATTCTACCAAATGTTTAAAGAAAAATGAACACCTATCCTTCACAAATTCCTCTGAAAAAAATAGAAAAGAAGGAAAACTTCCTAATGCATATTATGATTTATAACCCTGATACTAAACCCAAGACATAACAACAATAAAACAAAACTAATGACCATGAATATATGGTCTCTGTGGACCTATGAATATAAAAGCAAAACACTCAGAAAAATACTATAAAAATATGAATCCATCAAACATACAAAAAGAATTATATACTATGACCAAATGGGATTTATTCCATGAATATAAGGTTGTTTTATTTTTATTTTTTTATTTTTGTTAAAGATTGTATTTATTTATTTATTTAACAGAGGGGGAGAGAGATCACAAGCAGGCAGAGAGGCAGGCAGAAAGAGAGGGGGAAGCAGGCTCCCCACTGAGTGGAGAACCTGATGTGGGGCTCAATTCCAGGACCCTGAGATCATGATCTGAGCCGAAGGCAGAGACTTAACCCACTGAGTCACCCAGGTGCCCCTATAATATTGTTTTAAACACTCAACAAACTAGAAACAGAAGGGAAATCCCCCAACTTGATAAAGATCATGTTTGAAAGATTCAAAACTTACATCATACTCAATGGTGAAAGATTGGCAGGTTTTCCCTGGTGATCAGGAACAAAACTAGACAACTGTGTTCACTCTCACTACTTCTATTTAACACTGTGCTAAAAGTTCTTACCAGAGCAATTAGTCAAGAAAAATAAATAAAACGCATCCAAATTAAAAGGGAAAAATAAAACTAACTCTACTCACAGATGGCATGATCCTATACATAGAAAAGGCTAAATAACAACACCAAAAAAACTTCTAGAGCTAAAAAATGAATTCAGCAATGTAGAAAAATACAAGATCAATGTACAAATATCATTTGTATTTCTATACACCAAAAATGAACAATCTGGTCAGGAAACAAACAAAAAAAAACCAATTATACAGGATCAAGAAGAATAAAACACTTTGGGATAAATCTAACCAAGTAGGTACAAGACTTGTACACTGAAAACTATAAAACATGTTGGAAAAAACTAAGAAGACATAAATAACAGGGAAAACATCGTGTGTTCATGGATTGAGATACAAAATATTGTTAAAATGACAACACCACCTAAAGCTATCTACAGACACAAAGCAATCCCTATCAAAATAAAACTGCCTTTTTTTCCAGAAATGAACAAGATTATTTTAAAATTTATATGAAATTGCAAGGAACCCTAAATAAGCAAAATAGTTTGAAAAAGAACAAAGTTGGAAGATTTACAGTTCTCAATTTCAAAACATACTACAAATAATAGTAATTAATACAGTATGGTATTGGCATAAGGATGGACCTATAATCAATAAAATAGTCAGATAGAAACTGGTATACTCAAATTCAATTGATTTTCAAAGTGGTGCCAAGATCATGAAATGTGGAAAGAACAGTCTCTTCAACAAATGGTGCTGGGACAATTGGATATCCACACGCAAAAGAAAGAACCTGGACACTTACCTCATACCATATGCAAAAATTAACTGGAAATGGATCAAGAACCTAAATGCAAGAGCTAAAATTACTAGCCTTGAGAAGAAAATATAGGGGTAACATCTGCATGACTTTGAGTTTGGTAATAAATTCTTATTAGATATGACAAAAGTACATACAGCAAAGGAAAAAATACATAAATTCAACTTAAAAAATCAGAACTTTTGGACATCAAAGGATACTATCAAGAAAGTGAAAAGACAACCTACATATAAAAAATTAATGCTATACCATATGTTGGCTAATTGAACGTAAAAAAAGACAAACCATAGAATGAGAGAAAATATTTGCAAATTATATATCTGATAAGATTTTATTATAAATATTATATAAAGAACCCATATAACTTAACAAAAAATACTATTCAATTTTAAAATGGGCAAAGGAGTTAAACATACCTTTATCCAGACAAAATATACAAGTGGCCTACAAGCACATGAAAAGATGCTCAACGTCATAAGTCACTAGAGAAATGCTAATCAAAAACCATAATGGGGGCACCTGGGTGGCTCGGTGGGTTAAAGCCTCTGCCTTCAGCTCAGGTCATGATCCCAGGGTCCTGGGATCAAGCCCCACATCCGGCTCTCTGCTCAGCGGGGAGCCTGCTTCCTCTTCTCTCTGCCTGCTTCTCTGCCTACTTGTGATTTCTGTCTGTCCAATAAATAAATAAAATATTTAAAAAAAACATAATGAAATACAACCTCACACCCACTAAGATAGCTATAATTAAAAAAAAAACAAAAGAAAATAACAGAGGTTAGCAAGGATATAAAGAAATTGGAACCCTCATACATTGCAGATGAAAATGTGAAATGAAACAGCCATAGTGGAAAACATTTTGGCAATTTCTCAAAAAGTCATAGAACTACCATATGACCCAGCAATGCCATTCCTAGAGAAATTAAAACATATGTCCACACAAAAATGTGTACATGAATGTTTATAGCAGCATTATTCAAAATGGGAAAAAAATGTAAATAATCTAATTTCCCAACTGATGAATGGATAAATAAAATGGGATTATCCAGTCAATGGAATATTATTCAGTTGTAAGAAGGAATAAAAGAATAAAGATTGATATGTGTTACAACATGGATAAATCTTGAAAACACAAAGGGTTACATACTGTATGATTGCATTTACATGAAATGTCCAGAATAGGCAAATCTATAGACACAGAAAGATTAGTGGTTACCAGGAACTAGGGGGAAAGCCATTGAGTTGTGCACTTAAAATGGTTACAATGGTGTATGATGTGATGTGAATTTTCTCTCAATATGAAAAGGATATGTGGTACTGAGATATAGATAATTGAGATATATTATAAATTGAGATATAATTGCAAATCCAGTAATAAACCCATACATTCACAGTCAGTTGATTTTCTATGAGGGTGCCAAGACCAAAAATGGGGGGAAATAGTCTTTTCTAAAATTAGTTGTCTTGGGGCACCTGGGTGGCTCAGTTGGTTAAATGTCTGCCTTTGGCTCAGGTCATGATCCCAGGATCCTGGGATTGAGCTCTGCATAAGGCTCCCTGCTCAGCGGGGAGCCTGCTTCTCTGTCTCCATCTGCCTGCAGCGCCCCCTGCTTGTGCTCTCTCTCTATCTCTTGCTCTCTCTCTCTGTCAAATAAATAAAATATTTTTTAAAATTAAAAAAAATTAGATGTCTATCACATTGGTATACATGAATGATGAAGGTGGGTTTAGGATTGAGGAATTGGCACCAAGAAATAGAAAAAAGTTTCTCAGAATGTGGTCCTTGGACAGCAGAGTTTACAATCAGTTGGGAATTTTAGTTAAATGCCAATTTCTGGGCCCCATCTTCTGAATCAAATTTTCAGGTGTGAGGCCCCAGAATTTACATTTTTTTTATTTTTTCTTTTCATCTTTATTTTTTTATAAACATATAATGTATTTTTATCCCCAGGGGTACAGGTCTGTGAATTGCCTGGTTTACACACTTCACAGCACTCACCATGGCACATACCCTCCCCAATGTCCATAACCCCAACCCCTTCCCCCCAGCAACCCTCAGTTCATTTTGTGACATTAAGAGTCACTTATGGTTTGTCTCCCTCCCGATCCCATCTTGTTTCATTTATTCTTTTCCTACCCCCCTAACCCCCATGTTGCATCTCCACTTCCTCATATGAGGGAGATCATATGATAGTTGTCTTTCTCCGATTGACTTATTTCACTAAGCATGATACCCTCTAGTTCCATCCGCGTCGTCGCAAATGGCAAGATTTCATTTCTTTTGATGGCTGCATAGTATTCCATTGTGTATATATACCACTTCTTCTTTATCCATTCGTCTGTTGATGGACATCTAGGTTCTTTCCATAGTTTGGCTATTGTAGACATTGCTGCTATAAACATTCGGGTAAACGTGCCCCTTCGGATCACTACGTTTGTATCTTTAGGGTAAATACCCAGTAGTGCAATTGCTGGGTCATAGGGTAGATCTATTTTCAACTTCTTGAGGAACCTCCATGCTGTTTTCCAGAGTGGTTGCACCAGCTTGCATTCCCACCAACGGTATAGGAGGGTTCCCATTTCTCCGCATCCTTGCCAGCATCTGTCATTTCCTGACTTGTTAATTTTAGCCATCCTGACTGGTGTGAGGTGATATCTCATTGTGGTTTTGATTTGTATTTCCCTGATGCTGAGTGATATGGAGGACTTCTTCATGTGTCTGTTGGCCACCTGGATGTCTTCTTTGCAGAAATGTCTGTTCATTTCTTCTGCCCATTTCTTGATTGGATTATTTGTTCTTTGGGTGTTGAGTTTGCTAATTTCTTTATAGATTTTGGACACTAGCCCTCTATCTGATATGTCGTTTGCAAATATCTTCTCCCATTCTGTCAGTTGTCTTTTGGTTTTGTTAACTGTTTCCTCTGCTGTGCAAAAGCTTTTGATCTTGTTGAAATCCCAATAGTTCATTTTTGCCCTTGCTTCTGTTACCTTTGACGATGTTCCTAGGAAGACGTTGCTGCGGCTGAGGTCGAAGAGGTTGCTGCCTGTGTTCTCCTCAAGGATTTTGAGGGATTCTTTTCTCACATTGAGGTCCTTCATTCATTTTGAGTCTATTTTCGTGTGTGGTGTAAGGAAATGGTCCAATTTCATTTTTCTGCATGTGGCTGTCCAATTTTCCCAACACCATTTATTGAAGAGGCTGTCTTTTTTCCATTGGATATTCCTTCCTGCTTTGTCGAAGATTAGTTGACCATAGAGTTGAGGGTCTATTTCTGGGCTCTCTATTCTGTTCCATTGATCTATGTGTCTGTTTTTGTGCCAGTACCATGCTGTCTTGATGATGACAGCTTTGTAATAGACCTTGAAGTCTGGAATTGTGGTGCCACCAACTTTGGCTTTCTTTTTCAATATTCCTTTGGCTATTCGAGGTCTTTTCTGGTTCCATATACATTTTAGGATTATTTGTTCCATTTCTTTGAAAAAAATGGGTGGTATTTTGATAGGGATTGCATTAAATGTGTAGATTGCTTTACATAGCATAGACATTTTCACAATATTTATTCTTCCAATCCAGGAGCATGGAACATTTTTCCATTTCTTTGTGTCTTTCTCAAATTCTTTCATGAGTACTTTGTGGTTTTCTGAGTATAGATTCTTTGCCTCTTTGGTTAGGTTTATTCCTAAGTATCTCATGGTTTTGGGTGCAATTGTAAATGGGATTGACTCCTTAATTTCTCTTTCTTCTGTCTTGTTGTTGGTGTAGAGAAATGCAACTGATTTCTGTGCATTGATTTTATATCCTGACACTTTACTGAATTCTTGTACAAGTTCTAGCAGTTTTGCAGTGGAGTCTTTTGGGTTTTCCACATATAGTATCATATCATCTATGAAGAGTGATAGTTTGACTTCTTCTTTGCCGATTTGGATGCTTTTAATTTCCTTTTGTTGTCTGATTGCTGAGGCTAGGACTTCTAGTACTATGTTGAATAGCAGTGGTGATAATGGACATCCCTGCCGTGTTCCTGACCTTAGCGGAAAAGCTTTCAGTTTTTCTCCATTGAGAATGATATTTGCAGTGGGTTTTTCATAGATGGCTTTGATAATATTGAGGTATGTGCCCTCTATCCCTACACTTTGAAGAATTTTAATCAGGAAGGGATGCTGTACTTTGTCAAATGCTTTTTCAGTATCTATTGAGAGTATCATATGGTTCTTGTTCTTTCTTTTATTAATGTGTTGTATCACATTGATTGATTTGCGGATGTTGAACCAACCTTGCAGCCCTGGAATAAATCCCACTTGGTCGTGGTGAATAATTCTTTTAATGTACTGTTGAATCCTATTGGCTAGTATTTTGGTGAGAATTTTTGCATCTGTGTTCATTAAGGATATTGGTCTGTAATTCTCTTTTTTGATGGGATCCTTGTCTGGTTTGGGGATCAACTCATAAAATGAATTTGGACATTTTCCTTCCATTTCTATTTTTTGGAACAGTTTCAGGAGAATAGGAATTAGTTCTTTAAATGTTTGGTAGAATTCCCCTGGGAAGCCGTCTGGCCCTGGGCTTTTGTTTGCTGGGAGATTTTTGATGACTGTTTCAATCTCCTTACTGCTTATGGGTCTGTTCAGGTTTTCTATTTCTTCCTGGTTCAGTTGTGGTAGTTTATATGTCTCAAAGAATGCATCCATTTCTTCCAGATTATCAAATTTGTTTGCGTAGAGTTGCTCATAGTATGTTCTTATAATTGTTTGTATTTCTTCGGTATTAGTTGTGATCTCTCCTCTTTCATTCATGATTTTATTTATTGGGGTCCTTTCTCTTTTCTTTTTGATAAGTCTGGCCAGGGGTTTATCAACCTTATTAATTCTTTCAAAGAACCAGCTCCTAGTTTTGTTGATTTGTTCTTTGTTTTTTTGGTTTCTATTTCACTGATTTCTGCTCTGATTTTTATGATTTCTCTTCTCCTGCTGGGTTTAGGGTTTCTTTCTTGTTCTTTCTCCAGCTCCTTTAGGTGTAGGGTTAGGTTGTGTATTTGAGACCTTTCTTGTTTCTTGAGAAAGGCTTGTACTGCTATATATTTTCCTCTCAGGACTGCCTTTGCTGTGTCCCACAGATTTTGAACCATTGTGTTTTCATTATCATTTGTTTCCATGAAGTTTTTCAATTCTTCCTTAATTTCCTGGTTGACCCATTCATTCTTTAGAAGGATGCTGTTTAGTCTCCATGCATTTGGGTTCTTTCCGAATTTCCTCTTCTGATTGAGTTCTAGCTTCAGAGCATTGTGGTATGAAAATATGCAGGGGATGATCCCAATCTTTTGATACTGGTTGAGACCTGATTTATGACCCAGGATGTGATCTATTCCAGAGAATGTTCCATGTGCACTAGAGAAGAATGTGTATTCTGTTGCTTTGGGATGAAGTGTTCTGAATATATCTGTAATGTCCATCTGGTCCAGTGTGTCATTTAAGGCCTTTATTTCCTTGTTGATCTTTTGCTTGGATGATCTGTACATTTCAGTGAGGGGAGTGTTAAAGTCCCCTACTATTATTGTATTATTGTCAATGTGTTTCATTGATTTTGTTATTAATTGGTTTATATAGTTGCCTGCTCCCACGTTAGGGGCATAGATATTTAAAATTATTATGTCTTCTTGTTGGACATACCCTTTGAGTATTATATAGTGTTCTTCCTCATCTCTTATTATAGTCTTTGGCTTAAAATCTAATTGATCTGATGTAAGGATTGCCACCCCAGCTTTCTTCTGATATCCATTAGCATGGTAAATTGTTTTCCACCCCTCACTTTACATCTGGAGGTGTCTTCGGGTCTAAAATGAGTTCCTTTAGGCAACATATTGATGGGTTTTGGTTTTTTATTCATTCTGATACCCTGTGTCTATTGATTGGGGCATTTAGCCCATTAACATTCAGGGTAACTATCGAGAGATATGAATTTAGTGCCATTGTATTGCTTGTAAGGTGACTGTTACTGTATATCGTTTCTGTTCCTTTCTGATCTACTACTTTTAGGGTCTCTCTTTGCTTAGAGGACCCCTTTCAATATTTCCTGTAGAGCTGGTTTGGTTTTTGAAAATTCTTTCAGTTTTTGTTTGTCCTGGAAGCTTTTTATCTCTCCTTCCATTTTCAATGATAGCCTAGCTGGATATAGTATTCTTGGCTGCATGTTTTTCTCATTTAGTGCTCTGAATATGTCATGCCAGTTCTTTCTGGCCTGCCAGGTCTGTGTGGATAAGTCTGCTGCCAATCTAATATTTTTACCATTGTATGTTACAGGCTTCTTTTCCTGGGCTGCTTTCAGGATTTTCTCTTTGTCGCTAAGACTTGTAAATTTTACTGTTAGGTGATGGGGTGTAGACCTATTCTTGTTGATTTTGAGGGGGGTTCTCTGAACCTCCTGGATTTTGATGCTTGTTCCCTGTGCCATATTAGGGAAATTCTCTCCAATAATTCTTTCCAATATACCTTCTGCTCCCCTCTTTCTTCTTCTTCTGGACTCCCAATTATTCTAATGTTGTTTCGTCTTATGGTGTCACTTATCTCTCAAATTCTCCCCTCGTGGTCCAGTAGCTGTTTGTCCCTCTTTTGCTCAGCTTCTTTATTCTCTGTCATTTGGTCTTCTATACCACTAATTCTTTCTTCTGCCTCATTTATCATAGCAGTAAGAGCCTCCATTTTTTATTGCACCTCATTAATAGCTTTTTTAATTGAAACTTGGTTAGATTTTAGTTCTTTTATTTCTCCAGAAAGGGCTTTTATCTCTCCAGAGAGGGTTTCTCCAATATCTTGCATGCCTTTTTCGAGCCCGGCTAGAACCTTGAGAATCATCATTCTGAACTCCATATCTGACATATTACCAATGTCTGTATTGATTAGGTCTCTAGCCTTTGGTACTGCCTCCTGTTCTTTTTTTTGTGGTGAGTTTTTTCATCTTGTCATTTTGTCCAGATAAGAGTATATGAAGGAGCAAATAAAATACTGAAAGGGTGGCAAAGACCCCAGGAAAATGCACGTTAACCAAATCAGAAGAGTCCCCAAATCATGGAAGGGAGAAAGGGGATAAAAAGAAGTTCAGAAAAAAAATTAAAAAAAGAAAACAAATAAAGAAAATATAAAAAAGAAATATATATATATATATATATATATATTAGATAAACTAGTTAAAAACGTTAAATAAAGAAAAGGGTAAAAGTTAAAAAAAATTTAGCAGAAAAAAAAATTAAATTAAAAAAAATTTTAAATTAACTGCAAGTCTAAAGAATCATGGGGAGAAAGCCATGAGTTCCATGCTTTACTTTCTCCTCCACTGGAATTCTGCTGCTTTCCTTGGTAGGTGAACTTGGTCCTGGCTGGATTTCTTGTTGATCTTCTGGGGGACGGGCCTGGTGTAGTGATTCTCAAGTGTCTTTGCCCGAGGCAGAATTGCACCACCCTTACCAGGGGACGGGCTGAGTAATCCGCTCCGGTTTGCTTTTGAGAGCTTTTGTCCCCCTGAATGCTTTCCGTAGAGTTCCAGAGGACAGGAATGAAAATGGTGGCCTCCCATTCTCCGACCTGGAGGAGCCGAGAGCCCGAGACCCCACTTCTCAGTGCGCCCTCAGAGAAAAGAGCCCAATCACTCCCATCTCCCTGGCCTCTGGCCGCGCTCCGAGCTCACCCAGCTGCGACCAGTTCAAAGTAACCCCAAGCTGAGAGCTCACTCCTCGGCTCTGTCTCTCTAGCCGGCTTCCCTGCTCTAATACCTGCGAGCTCTGCAACACTGACACCCCTGATCCTTCTGTGACCCTGCGGGACCTAGGGCCACACTGGCCCCGTGTGGGCTTCACCCCGGTTTAGCCTCTGGAGCTATGTACCCCAGTGGAGCAGACTTTTAAAAGTCCTGATTTTGGGGCGCCTGGGTGGCTCAGTGGGTTAAAGCCTCTGCCTTCGGCTCAGATCATGATCCCAGGGTCCTGGGATCAAGCCCCACATCCGGCTCTCTCCTCCACAGAGAGCCTGTTTCCTCCCCTCTCTCTCTCTCTGTCTGCCTCTCTGCCTACTTGTGATTTCTCTCTCTGTGTCAAATAAATAAAATCTTTAAAAAAAAAAAAAAGTCCTGATTTTGTGCTCCGTTGCTCTGCTGTTTGCCGGGAGCCGGCCCCTCCCCCGGAGGTCTATCTTCCCGTTGCTTTGGATTCACTTCTCCACTGGTCCTATCTTTCAGTAAGTGGTCAATTTTCTGTTTCTAGAATTGCTGTTCTTCTTCTCTCCGATCTCCTGTTCGATTTGCAGGTGTTTGCAATGGTTTGGTAAGCTATCTAGCTGATCTCCTGCTACCTGATATAGTCTCAGCCTGCTACTTCTCCACCATCTTGACTCCTCCCCCCTGGAATTTACATTTTAACTAGCTCTCTAGTTAACGTGGATGCATACTGAAGTGTAAGAACAACTGTTATAGGAGGTGGCATCATGAGTTTTCGAGTCAGAAGAACCTGGATTCAGATCCCAGTTCTGACAATTAGCAGTTTTACCTCTGTTCTTAAATGCTACAGCCAGCCTCCTGCCTTCACCCATGTGTTTCTGTCTCTCTGGCTTAGCTCTTACCATGAGAATCCTGGGTTGGTTACTTTGTGTTTTATAGTAACTGCAATATAAATGAACAAACCCAGGTGCAAAATCTTAATATAAAACCTAAGTCCTTCCTTCCAGCACTGTCCCATCTCTTTTATCCCAGTGCCCCCAGGTCTGGTGCCCCCATATCTCTCTTTCACTGCAGTATGAGTGGTTTCATCTTACTGTTGAAGATGGGAGGCATGAAAACAGAGACAGCTTCATCAAAGGGGCTTTAGTCTGTACTGAGCCTTGAAGGCAGAATTTCTACATGCAGAAATGGAGAAAGAATGCTCCAGAAGGAGGAAAGGCCATTAATGTAAAGGTAAAGAGGGAGGCTGCTTCATGGTTTGTCACTGAAACCAATCAGGGGGCTAGGCTTGGGTTACTTGGTCATTGGTTTACTGGTTTCCCTCCAGTTTGTAGTTTGTGTTCATTTTTCTTACCAATCAGGGGGCTTGCCCTCACTTAACTTCATTGTTGACTAACCCTCAGTTTCCTGCCTTTGTTGCAGCCCAAAGTCCTGTGTACAAACTCTGAATGCAAACCTGTAATCCTTCCTGACATTTCCAGCCTAGCTGTCCCTTCCTGGCACCAATATTCCCTTGAATCCTAGCACTAATGCCTCTCCATAACTCCTCATAGTCCCAGGAGAAGACACTTCTATTTAGGGTAAAGGACATGAAATCTGGAACTGCTTCCAGAGGAGGCTGTGTCTATCCAAAGTTTTAAGGGATGAAGGCAGGATTTCCTCAGGAATGGAGGGAAAAGTCATGTCAAAAAGAAGCCACAATATGAATTTATTAATTCAAAAATATTTATTGAGGTCTTCATCTTTTCCCATCAATCAATAATGGCAACAAAATTCTTAGAGCACCTACCATATGCTGTGCTGGGCTTCTACATACTTGTTTAGTCACTCAGACTTCCACTTAACAAGACTTGTGCTGATTACCTACCTATCCATGTACTCTGTAGCATATGGAAGTGTGCTCCAAGGACTACCTTCATGACTCACCTGAGTAGCATCTCATATACCACCTTCTGTATCCTTCTTTCAGAGTTCCAGACCCTAGGTAATCTTTATCTTCAAAGCTGCAGACTTAGCAGGCAACTACCTTTAAGGAATCAGGCTCCTCATTCTCTCCTGCAACCCACTGCCATCCTCAACCTCCTAGTTCCTACTTGTCATCAGGTCTATTTATTATTACATATATAATTTCAAACATTAGTCTTTTTAAGTGTACAACCCAGTGACATCAATTACATTCACATTGTTGAACAATAATTACTATAATTGGTTTTTTTTAATGTTAAGTAATCTCTACACCCAACATGGGGCTCAAACTCTCAACTCCAAGATCAAGAGTTGGACACTTTGCGGACTGAGCCAGCCAAACACCCCTACAATCTACTTTTTTAAAAAGTTTTTTTTAAGATTTTATTTTTGAGTAATCTCTACACCCAACATAGAGCTCAAATTCATAACCCCAAGATCAAGAGTTGTATGCTCTACTGACTGAGTCAGCCAGGTATGCCACTACAATCTACTTTAAAAATATTTTCATCAGTCCAAACAGAAACTCTGTACCCATTAAACAATAATTTTTCTCTTGTCCTTCTGTGTCTGGCTTCTTTCATTCAGCATGATGTCTTCAAGTTTCATCCATTTTATAGCATGCATCTTATCTGTATTGTGAGCGAAGGATTTCACTCCTTTAATGGAGAATATATGTGTGTGTGTGTGTGTGTGTGTGTGTGTGTGTGTGTGTGTGTATTCCACAGTTTGTTCATCCATCCATCGATAAACATTTGGGTTGTTACCACCTTTTTGCCTCTGTCATAACGCTGCTCCAAACATTCGCGTACAAGTATTAGAATCTCTTTTTTCAATTCTTTGGATTGTTGGGTCATATGGTAACTCTATGTTGAACTGTTGAAGGAGCTGCCAGACTGTTTTCTGCAACAGCTGTGCCACTTTACATTCTTACCAGTGATGTGAGGGTTCCCATTTTTTTCACATCCCTGCCAACACATACCATAAACCATAAATAGTATCTATATTGAAAATATTCCTTTACTTAGGTAGCTGGCTCTCTTTACCCTGGATTTTTTTTTTGAAACCAAAGGTTGTGTCCTTAATTGTATATACTTTAACTATGAAATCTAAGGTGAAGAAACTGAAATAGATTTCAAGTCACAGTGACAACTGAGGAGAAAATCTTTGAAAGAATTGGGGATGATTGAGGAAAGAGAGATTGGTGTCCTTTGACACCTTTTCATCGACTGAATTCAAATTTATTCTGGTGACAGCATCTGCAGCCATGAGAGAAAGGTTAACATTTCATAGATCACTTAACAACTCTGCCCATAGCCATTGAAGTGAAGAGGTCAGCAGACTGGGAAGAAATGACACTATGCCACTCACATTCTGAGTGTTTCCTTTTAGTTGATTATTTTAGAACTTTTTGGGTGAGACAATTTGGCCATTTCTCCCTATTTTTGAAGTACTCAAGCAATTTTGGCATTTAAATGTTCTTCCATCTGTAAGAGTTTTAATCACTTAGCCCTGCATTTTCAATCTTCTTGAATCAATTGAAGCCTCACAAAGTGTTCTTTTCAGCTAAGGTTGGAAAGAAAGCAGCAGGGCTGAGCCAACCCTATTATTTGGTATCAGAGTGGAGATCAGAGTTGGTAAGACAAACTGGGCTGCCACCAAGACTTTTACCTATGTTGTAGTGTCTCCAAGAGTGGCCTGGGGATCACTTACCTTAGAAACACCTGGGGCGTGTTTGTATTTATATATTTATTTAAATTCAAGTAGTTGACATATCGTGTATTATTAGTTTTAGGGTAGAGTTTAGTGATTCATCAGCTGCATATAACACTCAGTACTTATTACATCAAGTGCCCTCCTTAATGCCCTTCACCTAATTACCTCATTCCCCTGCAACCTCCCTTCCAGCAACCCTGTTTATTCCCTAGAGTTAAGAGCTTCTTATGGTTTGCCTCTCTCTGTTTTTATCTTATTTTATTTTTCCTTACACCTGGAGGTGTTTTAAAATAACTTACTCAGAACTAGGGTGACCAATCATCTAGGTTTTCCCCAGACTGAGGATCTTCCTCAGACACTGGATTTTCAGTACTAAAACGGGGAAAGTCTCAGACAAAAGAGGATGGGTGGTTACCCTCACCCCAGACCTACTGAATCAGAATCACTGCTCTCTTATAACTACTGAAGTTTGAGATCTGCTGAAGTGGCCAAAGCATTCCGCTTTCCCCACTTCCCACTGAGGACCACCTTTAGCCTGCAGCTGTCTCATTCTATCACTGCTTTTGCAACCACTTTAACTGTTTCCTTCTTCCATTATTACATTTAGGTAACCCTCTTACTTCAGTCGGAGGGTAGTGCCTTCAGGGCAACGTAATGGCTAAGCAAGTGTCTGGGTCATCACTGTTGTTTGTATCTATGTGCTAGGTGAAACAGGGAGGAGGTTATAGAAGTTCATTCCTTCCTTTATTCATTCCGTGAACATTTACTGAACACATTTTATATATATAATTTATATAGATAAATATTATTAAACATAACACATTTTTATATAAATATATAAATATTATATATGTGAAATATATAATACATAATATATCATATATTATATATATGAAAATATATAATATGTATTATGTATAATATATAATATATCTGAAATATATATTATATAATATTTATATAGTTATATAAAATGTGTTATGTTTAATAATATTTATCTATATATAAATATATATCATTCCTTCATTTATTCATTTATAAATATATAATATTATATATAGGTATATATATAATATGATATACATTTCATATATATTATATATAATATATATGTATTGGGCTGAAAGTTGCTTAGAGAAGAAAACAACCTAAAGTTAGGTATGAGCATAGGCAGGCATGTAGGGACATACCTCTGGCATGTATCAGCATATAGGTGAAGAAATAACCATTTTCCAAGAACTACAATGATTTGAGGATATTCATTAATTCAGCAAATATTTATTGAGGGCCTTTTGTATGCCAGCACAATGCTAGACACTGGGATACAACAGTGAGCAAGATCTACAGGTCCCTATTCTCGTGGATCTTATGTTCTAGTGCAAAGAGACAGATAAACATACAAACAAATAGATAATGACAGGTGCTTTGATTAGTGCTATATGATGTGATTGAGATGGAAGGTCTAATTCGATTGGTTGGTAAGGGAAAGGCTCTCTGAGCAGGTGACATTAGAGCCAAGATGTAAATGATAAAAAGCCAGCCATTCAGACATGGGGGAGAAATGTTCTAGGCAGAAGAAATAGCTACTACAGGACATGGAAGGCAGGAAGTAGCTTGATATGTAAGAGAAATACAGAGAAAGCTGGTGTGATGGAAGAGTCATGAACAACAGGGAGAATCAAGTGAGAGAGGTTGGAGAGACAGGCAGGGTTTAGATCAAGGCCCCCTTATGGGCCTGGGTCAGGGACCCAGATTTCATTTTTATTCTGAATACTTGTTCAGAGAAGATATTGGAAGGTGTGGAGCAGAGGAGTAAGGTGATCAGATTTACAGTCTGAAAAATCTGATAGTTTCAGAGAATAGACCATAACAGAGTGCAGAAGTGGAGGAACCATAATAGAAGAAGCAGAGAAACCAATTAGGAGACTATTGCAAGTAGACAACATGAGAGAGTGATATCTTGGAGTAAGGTGGTAGGAAGAAGAGACGAGGACAATTTTGTGTTTATTTTGGAGTTAGGGCCAACAGGTTTTGGTGATGGTCTGAATATAGGATATAAAAGGAAAGAGAAGACTCAGGGGCATTCCCAGGTTTCTTGATTTGGGTGAATGGTGGGATCATTTACTAAAATGGGGACGACTCAAGAAAGGACTGGTCAGGTATCAAGAATTCAGTTTTAGGCATGTAATGGTTGAGATGCCTAATAAAATTCCAAGCTGAAGTGTCAAGGAAATATACATGTCTTGAGTTCTGGGCCCTGTCAGGGTCAGGAATATAAGCTAATAGATAATACTTATATATAATATAATATATATGCTTATATAATATAAGCACATAGATAATACTTAAAGCTGTGGGACTGGATAACATTATCTAGGGAGATAATGAAATAGAAAAGAGGAAGAAGTACCTGGACTGGGCCATGGAACCTCCAACATTTAGAGGTCAAGCAGAGGATAAGGAAGCAGCAAAAGAAGCCAAGGGGCTGGCCAGGTATAAGATAAACCAGGAAAGTGTAGTTTCAAGGAAATCAAGAGGAGAAAAGAGCAGGAGTTGAAAGGAGCGAGTACTATTATTCCTGTATTACAGATAAGGAAACTGAGGCAAGGGAGTGTAAATAACTTGCCCAAGTTTGTACAGCTGGTAATGGAGCCACAGGGAGTCTAACCTAAGCAATATGACTTCAGAGTCTATGCTCCTAACCACTACACCAGTGGCTCTCAGGCTTTAGTGTTTATCAGAATCATGTGGAGGGCTTGTTAACACACAGATTGGTGGGTGGGTCCCACCTCTAGAGTTTCTGATTCAGAAGTTCTGTGATAAGGCCCAAGATTTTACATCTCTAACAAATTCCCAGGTGATGCTGATGCTGCTGGTCTGGAGATCACCTTAAAGAACCACTGCCCTATTGTTTATTAGCTTTCATGTAGAAAGACTTGTGAATATGTTAGTATTGCCTTCTCTTCTCTAATTACTTTGAAAAATTTTCCCTTAGGTTGTGAAGGAAGAATTATTCCATTGCCCTTTCTAGAATTATCTGGGTAAAACAACCGTATTTCGGACTAGTGCAGAAGAGATCAGTTGAGCTCCAGGGCTTAAGGGATATGGTGGGACCAGAAAAAAGGATAAGGCTACCAGCTTCTTGATGTTTACCCCACAGATATGGTGGCCTAGATGGGGCACTGCTAAACCCAGCTAAGGGCTGAGAAGTCAAGAAGACTGCAGGACCGTATAACTTTAGGATTTTAATAAGGGTTGGACTGAACCTTCAGATATCTCTGGTCAGTAGCCACATTCTTCTACAGTCATTTGTTTTAGCTTTATAAAGGCATTATGCAGCAAAGGCATACCAGGCATTGGGAAGCAAAAGACTGGAAAAATGGATCCTGGCCTTGGATATGGAAAAAAGCCTTGGGGTATGGGCTTTGCTGTGCTATCAGGTCTAAGGGCAGAAAGAGCAGGAGTAATGAAATAATAACCAATAAGCATTTATTGTATGCTAGGCATTTGATATAAATTATCTCATTGCATCCTCACAACAGCCTATGAGGTATAAATTATTATTATCCCCACTTTACAAGTGAGATATTGTTATTATCCCCATTTTACAACAGACTCAGTAGATTAAGGACAGAGCTACTAAGTGGCAAACCCTTGATTCAAATCTCTTATTCCAAAGCTCTTATTATTTTAAAAAATTATTATTATTTAAAAAAAAGATTTTATTTATTTATTTGAGGAGGGGAGGAACAGAGGGAGAGGGAGAAGCAGACTCTGTGCTCAGCCCCCCACATACATGGGAGTCGAACTCAGAACCCCAAGATGTGGGCCAAAACCAAGAATCAGAGACTCAACCAACTGAGCCACCCAGACGCCCCTCCAAAGCTCTTGTTCTTAACCACCACACTCTGAAATGACTAAAATGTAAGACTTTTCTAGACTGCCTCCCCATAAATGAGATGGAGGACAGTGGCATAACTTAAGGAAGGCCTGGCTTAGAGAGCTAAGTGAAGCTACCAGATCAGGCAGAGATTGACAGTGCAAATGCCCTAAGCCAATGTCGGCACACTGTTGTTTTTAAGTCACCAGATCTATAAAAAGACGAACAGTTCACCAATAAGAACACTATCTATGAGAAGAAGTATGTGAGATGAGACAGGAAGGAATGACCAAGGAATGCTATGTGTGATACATGCAATACACACTAGCAAATTTTGGATAAGTCAAAAAGTACAGGCATTTAAGAAAAGACATGAATGGAGAAAAAAGATGAGACATCTGGTGGAAGCAAATAGATTAAAGACCTTTATACAATGGAGGACTCTGGGGTCCAGGATCTTATTTTAGTCTTTCCTTTTTTCAGCATTCTCTACTTTATTTTTCATTGAGATTTTTATTCAGAACTGTATATTCATATGCAGTTGTAAGGAATAATACAGGTGGAGCCCTTGTAGGCTTTGCCCAGTTTCTCCAAATGGTAACACCTTATAAAACTATAGAATAATATCACAACCAGGATGTTAACATTGATATAATCCACCAATCTTAATCAGATTTCCCTAGTGTTGCTTGTACTCAGTGTGTGTGTGTGTGTGTGTGTGTGTGTGTGTGAAGTTCTACACAATTTCATTACCTAGGTTCATGTATCCACCACAACAGTCAAGACACCGAACAGTTCCAACACCACAAAGATCCTTCAAGTAGCTGTTTATATCAGAATTGACTTCCACTTTCCACCCTATCCCCATCCCTGAGCCCTGGAAACCATTACTAGCCAGTTCTCTATCTCTATAATTTGTCAAGAATGTTACATAAATGAAATCATATAATATGCACATTTTGTGATTGTCTTTTTTTACTCAGCATAATTTCCCTGGAGATTTCTTCAACTTCCTGCGTGTATCAATAGCCTGTTCCTTTCTATTGATAAAGAGTATTCCATGGTATGACTGTACCATGGTTTATTTAACTACATTCATTATATGTTGAAGGACATCTGAGTTTCCAATTTTTGACTAGTATGAAAAAAGCTGCTATGAACATTGGTGCACAGGTTTGTATGTGAATATAAATTTTCACTTCTGTGGGATACATGCCCAGAAGTGCAATTGCTGGGCAGTTTGTTAGTGGCATGTTTAGTTTTTTAACAAACTGCCAAAATGTTTTCCAGACTGGTTGTACCATTTTACATGCCCATCAGCAATGTATGAATGATTCAGTTTCTCTACATCTTCACCAGCATTTGATGATGTCACTGTTTTTTATGTTAGTCATTTTGATGGGTGTGTAGGAATATCAAATATCAACCTTTTATTTTTAAAAGAAGGAAACTAGAGAGGAGAAACTTGTGAAATTCCTTTGAGACAAGATCTCTTATTGCTTCAGTTTATCCATCCTGACTAGTTTTCCCTGGAAAACCATTTTGAACTTTTGCAATAAAAGGTCTCCACTCATCTGGGAGCCTGGTCACCCTAAACCACAAACTAATTGTTTATCTTCTCCTAGATCCAAAGAAAAGCTGAGAGAGCTATAGGAGATTCATCTGAAGTAGTCAGAAGAGTTAAGCAGAAAAGGAATATATAGAGAGAATTTCCATGACAGTGTTTGCAAATAATCACTTCTCCATCTTGTTCTATATTTCCCTTTAACAGAGGCAGTGGTCTGGTTTAAATGTCCAAGGACAGAACTGTGTTGTAAAAGTGGTATGAAGAGAGCTGATTCTGTGTATCTATTCCCAACTCTGAGGTCAGTGACTTTAGCTTGGTTGGTGGCTTAGCAACTTGGTGGCTCGAAATCTGCCATGGTTAGAGTATTTATACCACAGAATTTTCAAACATTAGAAATCAGAGCACTTTTGATCCAGGGTTTGGTTGGCAAACATTTATTTTCACAAGGTTCTATATTTCTTTCTAAAATATGTTCTCTACCATTAAGAGGCAGGAGATGAGGATCTATCAGTGGAGTGCCTGCTACATTTGTTAGCCCATAAAATTCTCATAACTTTTTAAGGTCTGTATTATTCTATTCATATTGTAGATGAGGAAACTGAGATTTGAGATGAAACATTTTATCAATGTTGCATGTAAACTAACTGGCAGAGTCCTAATTTGATTTGGGGTCTAAGATCAATACAAACCTTGTTTTTCCACCATACCACACTGGCTCTCTAGAGGGGAAGAGATCCTACATGCCAGAGAGAAGTGGTGAGGCAAAATTTAAAAAAAAAGAAATTATCTCCTAGACTTTAATTAAAAGAAAAGAAAGTTAAAAGAAATTACAAGACTGCTTTTGGCATTGCGTGGCACTTTAGCTTATCTAAAGCTTATTTATACTCTTATCTAAATCATATGTACATATGTATAGTCCAGCTGTAGTGGACAGAGTAACTATGGCTTTTGTTTTCTGTAGTCTTTCTAACTTCTATTCCTGCTCCCCTGGAGAACACTTCCCTCTCCCCATGTGACACTACCAAGCAGGCCAAGTTGGCCTCCCCCAACCACAGGTGTGACTGGGCCATGAAGGGTCCTCCTCAGGACTTGTCTCGTGAAACTAGAAGAAAAGAGACTTTTTCCTGCTTGGATTGCTTACCTAGGACATTATGAGTTTGAAGCTCAATTGTTCTTTTCACATGGTAAATGATTGGCCTCCTATAGGTCTGAACCTACCCTGTAGATTTCCCAGTTAATTGAGCCAATAAAGTAACCCCTATCTTTTTTGTGTGAGTGTTTGTGTGTTTAATAAGCTGTCTGAGTTGAGTTTTCATTATTTGTAACCAAGAGTCCCATCTCCTCTGTGGCCACTCCAGCTCATTAGTCTTTTAATTCTATGAATTTTTAGGACATTTAATAATCTATACCAGCTCCATTCAATAGAAAGACAATGAGAGCCACATATATATAATTTTAATTTTTCTAGTAGCCACATTTTATAAAGTGAAAAGAAGCAGGAGAAATCAATTTAATAACATATTTTTATTTAACCCAACATATTAAAAAATTATCATTTTAACATATAATCAATATAAAAATTCTTAATGAGATAGTTTCCATTCTTTTCTTTGTCCTAAGTCTTTGAAAGCTGGTGTGTATTTTACACCTGTAGCACATCTCAATTCTGACTGCCCACACTTCAGTTGTTCAATGACCGCATGTGGCTAACGGCTATGGTATCGGACAACACAGATTTATACCATACATATTGGCACCAAATCGTACATCATCATGTATCTCTACTTGAATGTTTCATATGTAAATGGCTAATCTTTCCACCTATCATAAGCTCCTTGAAACCAGAAACCTCACCTTAAAATTCTTCTATGGCCCTTAAGCTTTAGCACAGTGCTATGCTACAAGTAGGTAATAGTATAAATAAGTGATCTCATTTATATCATTCAATAAGCAGAGGATTGTAATTCACACCCTAGTAAAGAAATGTGAATGAGAAACATACTGCAAGTCTGCTGGAGATATGTCAGGTATCTGCATATGAAGTGGTAAATGTTTCTCTGATAACAAACTATCAGGCCTGAGGCAGAGATGATAAGGACCAAAGTGATAAAAATGCCTTATGATTCTCAAATGAAAAGTGCTAAATTCAAAGTGTAAAATGAGTATCCTTTCCCAGTGCCATTCCATCTTACGGATGAGAGTACTAAAGAGCAAGATGAGTGATTTCTACGTTTGGTAACACGTAACTAGCAAATGGTTAGCATCTGAGCAAGACAGAGACCATTTCTTTGGCCCTCCTATAGCCACTGCTTTTTGAAAAAGGCAGTGGTAAGTGGGGGTGGGTGGGGGTCAGGGTGAAAAAGTGAAAAAGAGATTGGGGAGATAGAGAAATCAGCTTACAGGTTTTTTTCTCCAAGTATACATTTCCTTTCCTCACCCTAATACACACACACACACACACACACACACACACACCCCTTTACCACTGATCTATCAATGTCTCATCAGAGTCTGAAAAGAGCTCAAGATGTCTAGTGCTCCTAAATCCTACTGGACCTCTCCGAAAACATAAAGACTTCACTGCAAATAGCCTCTCAGATCATTTGGTCATTCATTTTTTTCACTAATTTATTTGGTATGTATGATATGCCAGTCACTATGGGGACTGTAAAGACCAAAGATACACAATCTCTACTCTAATAGAGCTTGATCTACTGAGCATGCAATGGGAGGTGGGGGTAGCAATGATGACAGAAGAATTGTTAGCTATAATGCTACATGATAAACACTATAGAAGGGGTATATACCACATCCTATTGTGGAATGCTGTGCAGTAGTTGTAAGAATGAAGTGTATTCATGAAAAGATCTCTAGGAAAAATAATTGTAAAATGTAATATACAGTATTATGCTATTTATATTCTTAAAAACAGTACCTGTTCTAGTGTATATCTACGTATATGTGTTTGTATGTGCATAGAAGAAGTCCAGAAGGAGACATACCAAACTGTAATAATAGGGGTTACCTTTGAAGAGGGGATTAGGATTGCAGGGCAAGGAAGTAGATAAATAGGTCTTTATCTTTTTCTGCATCATTTGAATCCTTTAAATAAGAATGTATTTGTAGGTGTGCCTGGGTGGCTCAGTTGTTAAGCAACTGCCTTCAGCTCCAGTCTTGATCTCAGGGTCCTGGGATGGAGCCTCACATCCGGCATCAGTTATCAGTCATCAGTCATCAGGCACTGGGCATCGGGGTCCCTGCTCCACAGGAAGTCTACTTCTCCCTCTCCCACTCCCCCTGCTTGTGTTCCCTCTCTCACAGTGTCTCTTTCTGTCAGATAAATAAATAAAATCATTTAAATAAAAAAAGAATGTATTTGTATATTAGCTGAGTAAATAAAAATAAAAAAATAATATTTTAAGGTTTTCTTAGGTCCTCTGAAAACACAAGGGAGAGAACCATTAAATCTTCGCAGAGGAGGTCACCTTTGAACCAGGCTTTGTGGCGGGCCCAGTCCTTGCTCTCCATTCAGTCCTGTGGCTCTCCCACGTCCAAGACCTAACTCAGATTTTTGTATTCTGATCCTTCCAGATGAAGGAAGTATCTCCAGAGAAGCTACAATCTTGAGTTCTGAAATAGTAGAGTGGACCACCCACTCTTCCCCTAAACTTCAAGTCTCAGAGAAAGTACTAAGCTAAAATCCTGAGTTGAAGATTGAACTAGAAAGAAAATGTAACTGTCTTCCAATATAAAGAAACTGCCTTCCACCCTGTGTTTTAACTGTGATGTTGCTCAAAGAAGCATATTAGGGTAGATGAAAAGCTTAAAGCAAAGATCATTATTGATTCACCCTGGGCCAGGCTTGTTCAAATTCAAGATGGAAAGCCCTAGAGAGCCATCCATGTCCTTGTCTTCCAGTGTCCAGTGACAAACCATTTTGGGAAAAAAGCCATGCCCTTTAGAAGGCCAAGACCTGCATCCTATTGACCTACTCTCTTTTGCAGTCTGTTTTTGGATTTTTTAGTTGATGAGACTGGTGGGAACTGACATAGGAAAGACAACAATGGTAAGATTCACCCAGAGTCCTTAGCATGAACATGGCCTTTTCAAGTTATAAAGATAAATAACTATCTAAGCAGCATTCTGGGGAGTTTGTTTCCAGTAAAGTGAATCGGAGGAGAAAAGAAAGTAGTCACATTAACCTCTGACACAGCTTTCCAGGCAAAAGCCTTCATAACTAAAGGCCAATAATATGATGGCAGGAAGAAACTCTGTAGAATAAGTCAGGTTGCCCTATATAATTAAGAAGGGTAAGGAAACCAACAGCCCGGGGGAAGAGCCCCTATCATTTATGATCACTTTCTGGCAGCCTGGATACTAGAAGGATAGTCTGGTGCATTACAACTGAGTTGATAGGCTGGAGAGAATGGACAAGTACAAAATTTCTGTTACTTCTGAAAAGGTCTGAGAGGGAGAATCAGCACAATGTGCTGGAAAGTTTGACCTTGAAATCAGGGTTGTTTGGGATAAAAGAGTTTCTAGGGCTTTTGATATAGCAGGAGGTAACTCTGGATTAATAGAGAGTAGTAGGACTTGGAGACAGAAGGGTTCCCCTTGAAAGAGAATTTCTTTGATTTGGGTCAAGAATTTTGCTCCATTTTGAGTTTTATATAGGACCCTTGCTCTCTGCTGAACCATGTCAAAGCTTATAGCTGAACTCAGAAAACTAATTATCACTCAAATTATTTGCTTTGACATGGAGATGCTGGAAGAATTCCATCTAGTTTTTAAGATAGAGATTTTTATCACACTACAGATTCAAAGAGCGTGTATTGGGTATCTCCTATGTGATAGCACTGTGTTGACTGGTATAACAAGCACAAAGAAATACATGTCAAAATATATATCCTCCACAAAAAGAGTGCATAAGTGGGCAAAAACTATCAGAATCAACTTTATTGGAGCTTTGGAAACTAATGAAAGTTTTATAGTAACCAGGAAAATGCTTAATCATGAAGATGGATTGGGGGCAGAATCTTTGTAGGAGAGCTTCATGACTTTTAACTCGATAACTGACCACTGAAATAAATGAGACTTCAGTGGCCATATACAATAAGGAATACAGTTTATAAAATTAAAGAGAAGTCACTAAACAAACAAGAGCAAACACAATAAGGAGCAATAAAAAACTATGCAGAGGGAAAGACAACATGATGTCCAGAGTGGCCATATTATAATATTCAAAATGTCTAATTTTCATCAAAAAAATTCATGCAAAGAAAGAGAGTAGGATCCATACACACACAAAAGAAATTAATAGAAATTGTCCTTGTAGAAGCTCAGACATTGGACTTACTCGACAAATGTTTTAAATTAATAATTTAAATATGCTCAGAGATTTTTAAAAATGTAACAAGAAACAAAGACAATATATTGAATAAAGAGATGGAAATTATTAAAAAAAAAACCAGAAATTCTCAGGTTAAAAATTATAATAACTGAAATAAAAAAATTCACTAGAGGAGTTCAACAACAGTAGACTGGAACCAGAAAAAAAGAATAGGTGAAGACAGGACAAATGAAAGAGTATGAGAAGCATGAAGAAAAATTAATAGTGCCTTAGAGACCTGTGGGACACTATTAATTATACCATCATATGCATAATGGTAGTCATTGAAGGAGGTAGGGAGGGTGCAGAGAGAATATTTGAAGAAATAATGACCAAAAACTTCCCAAATATAATAAAGTACATGAATCTACATGCCCAATAAGATCAAGAACTCCAAGAAAGAGAAATGCAGAGATTGAAAGCAAGACATGTTATAACCAAAGTGTAAAAAGACAAAGATAATTCAGAAGGCACCAAAAGAGAAGCAACTCATATACAATGGATCCACAATACAGTAAGCAGGTGATTTCTCACCAGAAACCATAAAGACCAGAAGACAGGGGGATGACATATTCTAAATGTTAAATCAAGAACTTCATATTTTGGAAAACTCTCCTTCAAAAATGAAGGAGAATTTAAGACATTCCCAGATAAACAAAATCCTTGAGAGTTTGTTGCTAGTAGGAATTGATAAGTCAAAATGAGGTAAGATATATGAAAAACAAATACTAAAATGGCATAAGTAAGTTTTTTCCTTATCAGTAATTACATTAAGTTTAAGTGAATTAAACTCTCCAGTTAAGAGGTTGAAGACATGGATAAAAACTGTGATGCACCTATACACTGGAGACAAGAGATTCATAAATAGGTTGAAAGTAAAAGGATGGAAAAAGGTATTTCATGCAAACGGTAACCAAAGCAGAGCTGGTGTGGTTATATTAATATCAGACAAAATAGACATCAAGACAAAAATCGTTATAAAACACAAAGGATAGTACATAATGATAAAAGGGTCAATCCATCAAGAAGATATAAAACAAACATATACAGCTAACAATAGAGCCCCAATATGTGTGACACAAAAACTGACAGAATAAAAAGGAGAAATAGACAGTTCAACAATAATGCTTAGAGATTTCAACATCCCACCTTTTAAAAAAATTTATTTATTTGTATTTATGTATTTATTTATTTATTTTGAGAGAGAGAGCGAGAGTACACACACAGGCACAAGCAGGGGGAGGGAGAGGGACAAGCAGACTCTGTGCTGAATGTGGAGTCTGACATGGGGCTCGATCCCATGGCCTTGAGATCATGACCTTAGCCAAATATCAAGAGTTGGATGCTTAACCAACTGAGCTACCCAGGCACCCTGTCAACATCCCACTTTCAATAATGAATAGAACAGCTAGACAAAATATAAAGAAGGAAATAGAAGACTTAACAAATACTCTAACAACCCAGACCTAAAAGATATGTAGAACTATTCACCCTACAACAGGGGAATACGCATTCTTCTCAATTGCACGTAAAACATTCTTCATGATAGACCATATCTATCACACCACATACAAGTTTCAACAAATTTGAAATGCTTAGATAATACAAAGTTGCTTTTATACCACAATAGAGTAAAATTAGAGATCAATACCAGAAAGAAATCTGGAAAATTCACAAATATATGCAAATTAAACAACACACTCTGAAACAATGAATGGATCAAAGAATAAACCACAAGGGAAACAAAAGAATACTTTAAGGTGAATGAAAATGAAAACACAACATTGAAATTTACATGATGGAGTCAACCCAGTACTCAGAGGGAAATTTATAGGTATAAATGTTTACATTTAAAGAAGAATGATCTTGTCAATAACCTAACCTTCTACTTTAAGGAATTAGAAGAAGAGCAAACTAAACCCAAAGCAAATAGAAGTAAGGAAATAAAAAGAACAGTAAAACAATTAAGAACAACAAGAACAACAAAAAGCCCAGAAGTTAGTTCTTTGAAAAAATCAGCAAAATTGACAAACATTTTGCTAGACAGACCAGGAAATAGAGTAGACTCACACCACTAAAATCAAGTAAGAAAGTAGAGACATTGTTTCTGACCCTACTGAAATAGAATTATAATAGAAAAGCCTAGGATCAAATGGTTTCACTGACAAATTCAATCAAATGTTTAAAGAATTAAAGAAATCCTTGTCAAATTCTTCCAAAAAATAGAAGAAGAGAGAACACTTCCTTATTCTAAGGCTGGCATTACTCATACCAAAGCCAGACAAAGACATCAAAAGAAAAGAAAACTGAAGGGGTACCTGGTTGGCTCAGTCAGTTAAACATCTGTCTCTGGCTCAGGTCATGATCCTCAAGCCCTGTGTTGGGTTCCCTGCTCTGTGGGGAGTCTGCATCTCCCTCTCCTTTTGCTCCTCATCCTCTTCCTCCCCCCAACTCACACTCACACTTTCTATGTCTCTCTCTCAAATAAATAATAAATAAATAAAATCTTTTTTTAAAAGAAAACTAAAAACAAATATCCTTTATGAATATAGACTCAATACTTATTAACAAAATGCCAACAGAACAATTCTAGCAGCATATTAAAAGGATCATACAACATGAACAAATGGGATTGATCCCAGGAATGCAAGTGTGGTTCAACATGTGAAAATTAATCAATATAATACACCATATTAAAATAATGGGGGTAGGGGTGCCTGGCTGGCTCATGTGGTAGCACATGAGACTCTTGATCTTGGGGTCATGAGTTCAAGCCCCACATTGGGCATAGAGCCTAATTAAAAATAAATAAATAAACTGGGGCACCTGGGTGGCTCAGTGGACCAAACCTCTGCCTTCAGCTCGGGTCATGGTCTTGGATTCCTGGGATCGAGCCCCACACCTGGCTCCCTGCTCAGCAGGGAGTCTGCTTTCCCCTCTCTCTCTCTGCCTGCCTCTCCACCTACTTGTGATCTCTGTCTGTCAAATAAATAAATAAATAAAATCTTTAAAAAATAAATAAAAATAAGATGAGGTGGAAAAGCACATGTCATTTCAGTTAATGCAGAACAAGCGTTTGATAAAATCCAATATCCTTTCATTATTAAAAAAATTCAACAAGCAATGAGGCACCTGGGTGGCTCAGCGGGTTAAAGCCTCTGCCTTCAGCCTGGGTCATGATCCCAGGGTCCTGAGATCGAGCCCCACATCGGGCTCTCTGCTCAGCGGGGAGCCTGCATCCCCCTCTCTCTCTCTGCTTGCCTCTCTGCCTACTTGTGATCTCTGTCAAATAAATAAATAAAATCTTTTAAAAAATTCAACAAGCAAACAAAAGGAAACTTCCTCAATCTTATAAAGAACAAGTAATGAATCATTGACCACGACATCAAAAACTAATGATGTACTTTATGGTGGCTAACTGAACATAATAAATAAATAAATGAATGAATAAATAAGTAAATATTTTAAATGACAAATAAATAAATAACCCAAATGTATCATCATACTTAATTGTGAAAGACAAAAAGCTTTCACTCTAAGATCAAGAACAACACAAGAATATGTTATCTTACCACTCCTATTCAACATTATACTGAAGATTCTAAACAGGGCAATTAGACAAGAAGAAAAAATAAAAGACATCAAAATTAGAAAGGAATAGTTAAAACTATCTCTATTTACAGATGACATGATCTTACATATAGAAACCCTTAAAGAATCCACCTACAAAGAAAATATTAGGGGTAATAAATTAATTCAGCAAAGTTGCAGGATACAAGAACAGCATACAAAATCAGTTGTGTATCTATACACTAGAAATAAACAATCTGAAAAGCAAATTAAGAAAACAATTCCATTTATAAAAGCATTATAAAGAATAAAATTCTTAGGAATAAATCTACCCAAGGAGGTACAATACTTTTAAAACTAACAAAATATTGTTGAAAAAAATTGAAGATTTAAATAAATGAAAAGACATCTCATGGTTATGGATTTTTAATAGTATGATGCCAGTAGTACCCCAAATGATCTACAGATTTAATGTGATCCCTATAAAAATTCCAAATGACTTTTTGCAGAAAAGGGTACACTGATCCTAAAATTTGTTTTGAATTACAGGGGACTCTGAATAGCGAAAACAATCTTGAAAAAGAAAAGCGAAGTTGGCAGACATTTCCTGATTTCAAAACTTACTGCAAAGCTACAGTGATCAAAATACCATAGTACTGGCATAAGGATAGACATATAGATTAATGGAATTTTACAGAGAGTTCAGAAATAAACCCATACATCTGTGGCCAATAGATTTTTGATGCTACAAGGGTAGCAATATCATAAAATGGGGAAATAAGAATCTTTTCAACAAATGGCATTGGGACAATTGGATATCTACACCCAAAGGGTGATGTTGGACACTTACCTCATACAATATATATTAGGGTTTTCCAGAGAAACAGAATGAGTAGAATAGATAGATAGATGATAGATAGATATAAATCTATGGTTCTCTCTCTCTCTCTCTCTCATATATACATACATACATACATATATATGTATGTATATATATAGATCTATCTATCTATCTATCCATCAAAAGAGAGAGGTGAGGAGGGGTTTTGCTAGAGACTCAGGAAAATGTAGTTCCAGTCCAAATCTGAAGGCCCAAACACGAGGAGAACCAATGGTGTAGTTCCAGTCCAAAGGGAGCAGGCTTGAGACCCAGGAAGAACTATGTTTCATTTTGATTCTAAAAGCAGAAAAAAAGCCAAAATCACAGTTTGAAGGCAGGAAGAATTCTTGCTTATTCAGGGGAGGGGTTAGCCTTTTTGTTCTATCACATCTATCCACATGAGGGAAAGAAATCTGTTTTACTCAGCCTATCAATTTAAATATAAAATTTATATAAAAACACCCTCACAAAAACATGTAGACCAATGTTTGACCAAATATCTGAGCTTCCTGTGGACCAGCCAAGCTGACACATAAAATTAATCATCACACCACATTAAAAAAAAAAACACCTCAAAATGGATCGAAGACCTACATGTAAGGGCCAAAAACTATTAAACTATTAGAGAAAAACCTTAGGTATCAGTCTTTGTGATCTTAGATTTGGTGATGGATTATTTGATATTACACAAAAAGAAAAGTAATAAAAGAAAAAAATAGATAAATGGGACTTCATCAAATTAAAACTATGAGCATCAAAAGACATTATCAAGAAAGTTAAAAAAAACACAGTATGCAAAAAAATGTTTGCCAATCATATATCTGAAAAGGGCCTACTATCCACAATATATAAAAGAACACTTACAGCTCAACTCTAGAAATAGAAACAACCTAATTTTAAAATGGGCAAAGGATTTGAATTGATATTTCTCCAAAGAAGATATATTAATGGCCAATAAACACATGACATCCTTAGTCATCACAGAAATGCAAATCAAAACCAAAATGAGAGACCATCTCACACCCATTAGCATGGCTGTGATTTTTAAAAAACAGCAATAGAAAATAACAAGTGTTGCTGAAGATGTGGAGAAATTTCAACACTCACATATTGCTGGTGAAAGTATAAAAAGGAGCAGTCACTGTAGAAAACAGTTGGGAAGTTCCTCAAAAGGTTAAACATAGACTTACTATATGATCCAACAACTCCACTGTTAAGTATATACCCAAAGGAAGTGTAAACATATGTCCACACAGAACTTATATATGAATATTCATAGCTGCATTATTTTATTAGTCAAAAAAGAAAAGAATCCAATTATCTACAAATTATTGAATGGATAGACAAAATGTCCATACAATGGAATATTATTTAGCCATAAAAAGAAATGAAATAGTGATGTGTGTATGTTACAACACTGATGAACCTTGAAAATATCGTGCTAAATGAAAGAGGCCAAACATAAAAAGTCACATATTGTATGATTCCATTTATATGAAATATCCAGAATAGGCAAATCCATAGAGACTGAAAGCAGATTGGTGGTTACCAGGGGCTGGGGGTAGGGGAAAGAGAGAAGTGACTGCTTAATGCTATGAGTTTCTTTTTAGGGTGATCATAATGTTCTGGAGTTAGATAGTGGTGATGGTTGTGCATCACTGTGAATGTATTCAAAGCCACTAAATTGTATACTTTAATATGGTTAAAATGGAGAATTTTATGTTGTGTGAATTTTATCTCAATAAAAAATGGAAAGATTCAGACAACTCTTACAGTCTTAGAGTCAAGGTAGTAGACCGTCTGGAGAATCTTACAACATACAGAGAGGATGGATCATTAGTCCCAAGGTATGTCGATTATCTGGAACAGATATTGGTCTTCTATAGTACACAGGCCACAGCTGGCCAGTGGCCTGTTTCATAAGGCCCATGAGCTCAGAATGGTTTTTAAATTTTAAAGGTCTTTTAAAAGCAACAATAACAAAGAAGGATATGTGACAGAAACTGTTGTGGGCCATAAAACTGAAAATACTTACTATGTGGCTTTTAACACACACACACACACACACACACACACACACACACACACACACAAAATAGAAAGAAAAAAGAAAAAAAAGATGGTTGACCCTGATCTATGGTGGTGATAAATGATAATCCTTCACATTTATAAAGTTTACAAGGCCTATCTATTTTCTCTCTGTTGACTTTCAAAACAACTTTGTGAATTAGATGAAGTGTTATTTCTCTTTACAGAGGAGCAAACTGAGGCTTGGAGAGGTCAAGCTACTCATATCTTTTGCCATGTCATTTGAGAGAACTCGATGGCCCAAAAGTAATTACTTACTCTACCCCTACAGCCCACTTCCTCCCTGAATGTTTTGGAAGAACAACTAAAGGCTCTGTGAAAACACAATACAACTTAGACTTGACAGATCATCCCAAGGTTGAGAAAAAGACCAATAGAGCTTTGGCTTACTGCTGCCGGAGTCTCTCTCGCAGTTTTATATCTCCTCTGGCAATGGTCATATATCCTTCTAAATGAAATGCCACCCATATTGAAGGTATCATGAACTGTCAGGCCAAAACCTTTCAAGTGTCATAGAGTTGGACAGTCTGCTATATTTCAAACACATCAGATCCAACAATATGATAAAAATTGACTCCTTCATGATATGTCCCTTTATAGGAGCCATGATGTTCCCTCCTTCCCCTGATGTCTGGCATTTAACCCACAGGTTCTGGACAGCATAGCATTCTGCCTTCCCACCAATTTACCAGGTGTCAGATTTCCCGAGGCTGAAGGAGCTCGGCAATAAGTTGAAGAAGAGGGGTGGGTTGTGATTGGTATGAGTATTTCTCAATAGGCTCTTGGCACTGGAGTAGCCAATCAGCAACTTCCAAAGAAGGGCTCCCCACCTCTAGGTCACTGTTTTCTCTCTCCGCTCTTCATCCCACATGTGCCTGGCTGAGTACATTGTCACGCACTACTCATTTACGATCTGTAATCTTCTACAGTCAATTTTGGATGATGGTCTCATGTGGAAGGGGGATTGATCACTGCATGCACTGTTGATTTAGGTACTCAAGGGCTATGAAGTAAATGGCTGCCCCTACTGGAGTCACTGTGATAGAATTGTGGGGGATTTATAATTATATCCCTCCATACAAGTCAGTTAATTAATCAGACCTTCCCACACACTTCCATTAGGTTGTTCTCACTGGGTAGGCCATTTTACTCACAGCATGTAAATCCTTCATTCAATTCTCTTTCTGCCCTCTTCTTGGGGCTCCTGTTCACTAAGGGACCAGTATAACCTCTCCCTAGGAAGAAGGTTTTTTAACAATTTCAGGCCCTTTCCTTCTTTGGGGGCCCCCACGTAGGTGTCAGATTACTGGATAAGATCCTTGTATTGTGAGTTTAATCTACATGGCCAAATTCTCTTGATGTTTTTAGAACAGCTTTAATTTTCCCACCTGACATTTCAATTGTATCCATGGCCTGGACACTTCCTTAATTTTTGTGTACCCATTAGGGGAAAGAATTTTAAACCCTGCTCTCACTTTCACTGCTAGGCTCTGATTCCCTTGTCTGTAACACCTGGATTCTAAATATCCTTTGAGGACAAATAATATTAATTGCCCCCTTCTTCTGCCTAGGCAGTCCCAATGCCTTGTATTTTTTGTTTTCTTTCTTGTGCAAGATCTTTGTCTACCAGTATCACTGGCAGTTAATAAATCTGGCCGTTTATTACCTTAGATTCCTAGGAGTTAGCAGGATCCATCTGGCCTTCCTGCTCATTGTCTTTCTAAATCTCCCTTCTCTCTCTCTCTCTCTCCTTCTGGGTTCAACTGTCCATATGTATAGCTTCCAAGATATGAGTGCTGGGCCTGCCTTTCTTATCCAGTGCTCCTGCCTCTTTGTGGGGAGGGATTGGGACTAAAATGGCCTCCATAACTCTGCCCTCTCAAAATTCCTCCCTAGCTGGTGATGTTCTGTCCAGCTTGAGCTTTGGCAGAATACAGACTTCTTGGTTCACTCTAAGGAAAAGCCCTAACTTCTAACAGGGTACTTCCATGGGCCTCTATTTCCATATGTCTCCTAACGTTTTTTAAGGGACATTTGCACATACAGAACATCACAGGGCACACAGGCTAAGTTATGGTGGAAGTGTCATCGTACCTATATTGCTCCAAATCCTACAGCTGGCAGAGAGGAGCTGAGGATAAGACCAAGCTGCTGTGTGGTTTCTCTGCAGGGATTTATCAGACAGGTAAAGTAGGTGTTTTGTGGATAGCTTCTTGCTTAGCCTTTTTCTCTTCCAGGGCTCCTAGACCTTAACTAGGTAGTTTAAGTGGGGTTTCCAGTACAGATTATTGATCACTAGAAGTGAGCTAAAAGCTACTTCATACCTATTGACCACTAGAAGTGAGCTAAAAGCTACTTCATACCTATACCATAGGAAATCAGCCTATTCTAGGCCATTCTGAAGACTACACTTCTTCCTTCTTCATCTTTCAAGTATCCAACTGGAATGGATTCTGCATTCCTTAGTCTAAAAAATCTCTCTTTAAAGGTTCCCATGACCTGCCCAACTATCTGTAAAATTGGTGTCACTCAACTAACTTTCTGGAGGATAGACTGGGCCTTAAGTTGGTTTTTCACTCCCTCCTGTATTAGTGAATCATTACACAGAGTGCTGCCTAAGTAGCAGAATTCAGTGATAGCTTTCAGTTTTGTATTGCTGATGGGATTCATGATTTCTATGTATAATTATCCTGCAACAGGTTAGTGATCTTTTTAAAATGTAAATCAAAACATATCACTCTTCTACTGAAAACCCTCCAGTGGCTTTCCATGTACTTTAAATAAAATCCAGGCATCTTTCTGTGGCTTACAAAACTCTACATAATCTGGGCTCTGCCCACCTTTCTGATCTTATCTTGTACCATGCCCCTAACACACAGATTCTTCAGCCCCACAGAACTTCTTTCTATTCTTATAGCCACAAGCCATTTCTACCTCAGGGACTTTGCACTTGCCTTTTTTTAAAAAGACTTATTTATTTATTTGACAGAGAGAGAGAAACACAAGCAGGGTAAGCAGCAGAGGGAGATGGAGAAGCCAGCTCTCCACGGAGCAGGGATCCTAATGTGGGGCTCAATCCTAGGACCCTGAGATCATGACCTGAGCCAAAGGCAGATGCTTAACCAATGGAGCCACTCAGGAGCTCCATGCATTTGCCATTTCTCTGCCTGCTGTACTGTTTGCCAGATTCTTGAATAGCTGGTCCTTCTCATTATTGACTTATCAGATCAAATGTCTCCCACTCAAAAAGGCTTTCCCTGACCAAGCAGTCCAAAAAACAAACAAACAAATAAGCCTTTTCTCTGGATCACTTACTTTCATGTCACCCTGTTGTATTTTCTTCACAATAGTCGCTGCAATCGAGAAATTATTTTAATTATATATGTACTTATCATCTATCTCCCCCAGTAGAATATAAGTTCCATGAAATAGAGGCCTTGTGTGTTTTGCTCATTGCTATTTTCCCAGTACTGGGCACAAAATATTTGTTAACAAATGGTATCATATAAGTTCATAGCTCTCTCTCACATATAATCTATTTGGTTCCCCACACAACTTTGCTAAATGACCCAGGATGATTTTCTATCATATGTCTTTCAAGACTAAAGTTTTCAAAATATAACACTTCCTGGATGCTCGGCTATTGGACTTTGGGTAATTCATTTATTTAGTTGTTACTGAGAGTTAGACATTATGCTAAGCTCTGGGAATATAAAAATAAGTAAGACTATAATCTCTGCCCTCAGGGATCTCATAGTCTATTGTGGGAAATGGACATGCAAATAATCGTAGTACCATGGGGTATATGCTATGATAGAAGTTTGAATTAGGTGTGTGGCAACACTAAGAAAAAGACTCTGTATCTTTGGTGCTTGAGTAGGAATAGAGGTGGTTCAAGAAAGTAGTCTTAGAGGCAGTGATATATGAGCTGGATCTTGAGGAATGGATGAATTCATTGAAAAATGAGGACAAGAAGTACATTCTAGCATGTGTGGAATTTGGGGAGGAGAATGAGCACTGACTACTCTGGCGATGGCAAGATGAAAGCTGTTACAGGAACACAGAGTGACTGTGGAAGATGGAACTGAAAAAGAAGTAAGAAATCTGTTGAGTTGAAAGTAGTTCTTATCTCAACATAAGTGGGAAGACAGCTATATGATGCTCCCTATATAGACTTTATTAAAAGTAAATGAAGTTGCCACGATGGGAGTTAAACTAGGAAAATCCACTGTAAAGGGATAGGATTAGAGATATCTGGGAATCAACCAGGAAATTATCTGTAATTGTGCAACTGGAAGTTTTGGAAACTCTCAAAATTCTGCTCAAGGTGATCTAGGACAAATCTTAAGGAAGCAGAACTGGAATGCAATTGTAATTCTGTAAGTGGAAACCAAATTAATTGTATTATACACTGTTTGGAGTGGATAGAAAGTGGTTGGCCAGCTAGAAGCAAAGAAATGACTGTAACAAGCCAGCTCCATCCAAATTAATGATCTTGGCCAAGTGAACCCAGCATTATGGGTTCATTGGCAAGGCTGTCCCTGTAGTTGATGAAAGTGCTTCAAGTTGACTAATCCGAAAGATTCTTACAATCGACTAACTCCCATCATTGTGATTTTATGCTCACCAAGCAATCTTTTGATAATTTATTTGGCTCCCCACACAACTTGCCCACAGAAAAAGAATACACCGATCTGCCTACTCAAGCATTTGGCTTGTTAACAATTGTGTCTCTCATTGTAAATTAATAGATTGGTATATATATATATATATATGGAGAGAGAGAGAAAGAGAGAATAGACAGATATGGATATAAATACAAACTTTTTAAAGAAGTCTCATATATCAAAAGGGCATGTGAGCCTGCTTAAGTTGACTTGACCTTCTTGAATTCACTCAGTCCAGACTCTGGTCTTTAGCCTTCCAACTCAGAAAGTTACCTTTGTCTCCTCACTGTGAGTCCAGTCTATCTCGGGCAAGGTTTTTAGAAGCAGTCAACTGGCATTCCCTTGGTGACTGAGCCCTCCACACTGCTGTGTTCTGCCCTCCAAAATTTACTAAGAAGATAGTATTCACTTTTCTATGTTTGTTTTCAAATGTACCATCTGCACTGAGGAGTTCAATTTGAGAGAAGGAACATTGCGGTAAAAAGGTGTGTGGACAGACACTGTTCTTGCTTATTTTTTCTTACTTTCAGCTCCAAAATCAGACTTGGAGAAAAGGATTTGGGTACAGGAGGTTTACTGGGGAGACAGTTCATGAAGCACAAAAAGGGAATGGGCAAAGTGAGACAAAGAAAGGAGAAAAGCTAATAACGAGTATGTTAATGAGAAAGTTACTCTGTGGGCAGCTGGGACTCAGTTCTGCTGGAAACTCTCTGAGAAACCATGTAGGACATGTCTCCGAATCCTCCCACTGGAGGACAGGGAGTCTGTGATATTTATGCACAGACTTCCATCCCCACTGATCAAAGGTTAGCCCCACTGGTGTAAACTATCCTGCACTTCCAGGTTGCACCTGGTGGAGGCAGAGCAAGTTTTCACTGTGTCAGAGAAAGCCTCAGGCAGAGAAGAGAGGCAATCCACTTGAGGTGGAAGACTATGAAGATGCTGGAAACTGCAGCTGCAGGTGAAATAAAGTGGGCCAGAATATGGGGTGGCATCAACAGCATCTAGTGCATTATTAGAAACAAATCTAACACACCTTGAGACACCAGTAAACATGAGTAAAGGATATGACCTGGCAAGTTGTACAAAAAATGTAAATGCCCAACATCTATATTTTTAAGCATTTAACTTTCATCATAATCAATGAACTGTAAATAAAAATGAGATGCTATCTTTTTCACCTGTCAAATTAGTAAGACTTTTTTTTTCAATTAAAAAAAAAAACAACATGTTTGATGGAGATACACTGCAGATGGGAATGTAAATTGGCAAAATCTTTCTGAGATGCAGTTTTTCAATATGTGTCAAGAGCCTTAACAATTTTTGTCTTTCAACTGAGTAATCCCTGATAAAAGATAAGGATGTTGACCTCAGTGTTATTTATCACACTAAATGTCTAATAATAGGGGAATGGTTGAAATATGTCATAGTCATATAAAAAATAGCAAGCCATAAAATCATGTTTTCAAGCATTTAGTGACATTGAAAATGCTTACGATATTTCAGTTAAAAAGCATAATCCCAACTCTATGTCAGACAATGTGAGCCCAACTATTATTTCTCGATTCAGAGATGACATAGATCATAAGACATTGGTTCATGAATAGCTTTAAGGAAAATAAACACTACCTTTGATATACCTAAATTTTAATCTGCTGGGTAGCATACATATATCCACACAATTGTATACCACTTTCTTTTTCAAGAACAACCCCAAAAGGAGAGTTTAAGCTTTCTTCACATTCGAGAGTTTAAAGACTCTTCAGTATTACTTTTGGCCATTGGCAATGAAGCAGCATATTGTGGTAACCTACAGCTGCTTTTCATAACCTCAGCTAATAATGATGTGACTTAGTCATATTGAAGCATGTAGAAGAATCCTGGGAGTTGGTCTGCATTTTCTGTTTGGTTAAACTCATAACTTCTTGCTGGGATGCCTGGCTGGCTCAGTCCTTAGAGTGTACAACTTTTGATCTCAGAGTTGTGAATTCGAGCCCAAGGTTGGGTGTAGAGATTACTTAAAATAATATCTTAAAAAAAAAAACTCCTAGTTTCTTTATTATTTACTTTGGGTTTTTTTTTCCAATTCAATTACATTAGTTAAAAATCAATCAGTTTTTCTTGAAAGTCACTCAGAAGCTTTTGACAGATGGATGTTTAGTGTCTGAGTAATAGTCCCCAACAATGCATGCAACGGTCACACCAACCTTTCCTAGCTTTGAAAATTTTATGATCTATTCCAAGAGATTTGGCAATTTCTACTGCCTTTAATTGTATTGTCTGGCATATGACAGGCAATCTTGTGAAGACACAATAATTTTTCATTTCAATGATGCATCATCGTGTAATTTTGAGGAGACATTTTAAGTGACAATGAGGGAGAAAGCCAAATTTAAGTTAAAAATTTAACCACAAACAGTGTTATCAATACAATAATTCAACCGAAGTGACAATAAGATGAATAGATGCCCTCTATGCCCAGCTAAGTCTGCACACACATCAGCAATGATGACAATATAACAGTGAATTCCTCTGCCTGGCCATTTGCAAGTCACTTTTGACATCCATCATAAGATGCATCCTGATGTCAGAAATGAAGAATGTGTACCTTAGAATGCAGGAAATATGGTATGAAATAGCTACACATTGGGTACCCAGGTGGCTCAGTTGGTTGGGAGTCTTCCTTCAGCTCAGGTCATGATCCCAGAGTCCCAGGACCAATTGAGTTCTGCATCAGGTTCCCTGCTCAATGGGGAGTCTGTTTTTCCCTCTGACCCTCCCCCATCTCATACTCTCTCTCTCTCTCACTCTGTCTCTCTCAAATAAAGAAATAAAATCTTTTAAAAAAGAAAAATAGGTACACATTTCATACACAAGCACACACATGCACACAGAAAAAAAGACAAAAAGGAAATGCACCAAAATGCTTACAGCCATTGTGTCTGGGTGGTAGAACTGCAGGTTGTGTATGGTTTTGCTTATCTTCATTTTTTAAATACCAGAAATACACTTGTATTACTGTTAAATTGTGGCAAATAATAGATTTCTTACAGGACTGGTACTTGTATTTTGAAGGCTATTGCTCTCTATCAGGACATAAAAAGTTGGAAGAGATCAAGAGTGAAGTGTGTAAACCTGGTGATTCACAGACCTGTACCCCTGGGGATAAAAATATATGTTTATTAAAAATAAAAAATTAATTAAAAAAAAAAGTTGGAAGAGAGACGGACAAGCTTGAATCTGAGTTGGACAGATACCTGGAAGACCACATTAATCTCTGGCTCTGCCTGACCCAATGGAACAAATAAACAAGTACTCTCAACTCAGAGCTGACTTAAAAGTGAAGAAACAAATTGGAAGCTTTAAGGTTACATTTGTCATGCCAGTCCAGCTTCTGATTTGTGACATAATTTGAAAAGTCACTTACCTCTCATACTTCTTTTCTCACCTATAAATGAAGAGAATACCTTCTATCTATCCTCTTCCGGGCAATGGCAGAAATGCAGTTAGAAACATAGATCATATAGTTTACGGTCTTGTTTGTGTTCCCACAAGCAATGCAAATATTAACCAAGAATCCATTTATTAGCCAGTGACTATTTGAGGCCTGACTCTTGAGGACAGTGTTTTGTCCTTATAGCCCGCTTATTAAGAAGATCTCACCAGAAAGTTTCCCTACGGTGTGTGTGTTGTGGGGTATGTTTCAGGGAAGGGGAGGTAGGTAGGGAGTAGAGGTGTGGGTATGTCTGGGGGATGTGGGGGGATGGGGAACATGGGAGGGGAACTGTGTGTAGGCTGTGGCTGTGTGTGTGTGAGCCTGTGCACACACACATGATGGGAAATAGGAGTGGGAGACAGTCTGCCCACAGGTCTGTTTCCAAGGCCTGAGGAAAATGCCAGGACTTGTGTGATTTCTGTCACCGCACCCAGGCAAATGAATTCCTTTCTGGTAGCCCTTAGAGGCACTATCCGGCTTAGAGAGTTTAATTTCAGCTAATTCACATGGCCCCAGTCTCCCACTACCTGCTGATGGGGGAGAGCGCCCAGGAAATTTGCTCCACCCTGCATACTCCTACTAAGTCTTACTCCCAGGTCTAACTCGTAAAGTAAAGTGGGGTGATGGGAAAACAAGGCTCTCAGTGTGGAACTCTGGCTGAAGACGCAGCGGAGCTGCAATGCAAGATGATGAGAAGAAGCAGAGCTTACAGCGTCTCACCCGGTTTGGCCCTCCGAAAATACGTGTTGACAGGCTGCAATACCTTAGTTCAGTTCATCTTTCCAGCAGCCTGAGATTGTCACAGCATGATTTGAATGAGTCTGGACTGCTTGGTTTATGTCTAGCATAGTCGATATATACAGTCAAAACCCAGTAACTGTTATTATTCCCATCACTATCATCATTATTCCCACCACAGAAAGGGTCTGCCCATTAACACCCTGTCTAGTCACCCCACCTCAACCTCCCCTGTACTACCCTGCGACCTTAAGCCACTCCTTTGAGGCAAAGCAATGAAGACCCTATTGAGATGCAGTACTCTCTGGGAGATGATTCACCCCAAACCTTTCTCATCCATTAATATCTTTGCAATGGGAAGGAACCAGGCAGCTGGGCTGGGGATCCAGGGATCTCTGTGACTCAAGGAGGGGTTCAGAAATGAGTTTGCTGGGCCTCTGTTAAGACCAGCTTGTAGTGTAGGTAAGGAGGGAATGGAACCAAGACCTCAACCCAGGCTGGCTCCCTGCCCAGGTCTATAGGGGTCAGAAGCAGGGGAGATGGGGAAGAAGTATAAACCAGGAGGAGCCTCAAACCTCAGCCCCAAAGCCCAGAAGACCCCGGGTTTTGATTGAGACTGGTAGAAAAAATATGGCCTTCCCCTCCCTGAGCTCCTGAGTGCCATGAAGTATGTGGATGACTAGGTAGGGAGGGAGGGTTTTGCTCACCAGAAGCAAGCTAGATGCTGCTTTGGACAAGCCAGCAGGGCACAATAATTGATTGCCTTCTTGCTGCAGTATCAAAATGGCTTTTGATGTTCAGCCATTCATTGCCGTAACTGGAATAATAACACAATTCATTTTAGCTGCAGCCCTGCAAATGGATGGCTTTAATAATGGCTAATTTGGGATGATGAATGTGCCATTTGGGGGTGACATTAGTACTGAATAAGGAGAAGGGCGTGCAAGAGACAAAGGAAGGAAGGGATGAGCTATGTAAGACTAGCCATGTTTGCTAACTTCCAAGGCTGCCAGTCCTTCAGGTCCGCTCCTCACTATTGAGTTAGCAAGCACTTATTCCCTACATGGCATTGGACTGAGCAGTAGGAGAGATTCTTAAAAGATATGTGACGAGGGTGACCATCTGTCCTGGTTCCCCTGGGACAGTCCTGGTTTATACCAGGATTGGGTACAAATATTAGTAGCACCCTCAGTATCAAAATAGTCTTGGTTTGGGAGATAAATAATCATTCTGTGTAGCTCACTCTCTGCATATCATAAGCATACAGCTTATCTGGGAAGACAAAACTTATTTATGCACACAGAGCAATTATAGTATATCAGGAGACAGTATGTAACCAATAGATGAATCAAATAAACACAAGCACCAAATCAATGCTTACAAGTTTGAAATTGATGGTGGCTATGGACTTCAGTACATTGAGGAAGACTTTTTCATGCATTGCGGATGATAAGCCCCAATACCCTACTCACTTGATCTTCACAGCAACCTGAATGTAACCCACATCTGATAGATGAGGAGCTAGGGGCCCAGGGAAAGGAATTGATTGCTCAAGGTCACAGAGCTAGAAACTGATGTAGTCAGGGTTTGAATCCAAGACTGTTTCTACTTAAAAGCCAACTGTATCTCCCTTTCAGAACAAACAACTCACATCAGTGCTGGCTGGAGAGATCAAGGAAGCCCAAGAAAGTAGTATACTGTTACCACGCCACAGGTAAAAAGGAATACAGTTTAAAAAGTGGAAATACAAGACTGAGAGGAGAGAATAAAGACATTTAAATGAGGTGAGATTAATCAGGGATGATTTGCAAAGAAGGTGAGTTTTGCACTAGGTTTGAAATTCCTGATGAATATGGATTAACAAAGATCAAAGAAGGCTTTTGCATGCATGGGAATGATAAACTCCAAAATCAGGGTGTTATTTTTTGGGAGTGGAGAAGTGGATGGGAATACGGTAAGCAGGAGATGCCACTATATTTGTAAGGTTTTATTTCTTAAACACAGTGGCGAATAAATGGGTGTCCATTATACCATTCTACGTATTTTTGTATATCTGAATATTTCATGATAAAACATTTTATTTATTTTTTTAAAGATTATATTTAATTATTTGTCAGAGAGAGAGAGAGAGGGAGAGAGAGCACAGGCAGACAGAGTGGCAGAGGGAGAAGCAGGCTCCCTGCGGTGCAAGGAGCCAGTTGTGGGATTCGATCCCAGGACGCTGGGATCATGACTTAAGCCAAAGGCAGCCATTTAGCCAACTGAGCCACCCAGGCGTCCCATGATAAAACATTTTAATAAAGAGAGAGACTGGTCTTTGCAGATGAGGGACATGTATTAAGCAGGATATAGAAGGAGGAATAACAAATGTCCACTCTGGTGGTGTTCTAACCAAAACCCTCATATCTGGAACGAGCATTCAGAATTTTCCTTGCTGAGTGACCCACTGCCATTTCTTCCTCTAAACAAAACACAACATTTTAAAAGCCCGCTTTGGCTCTCATTTTTATTTGATTGAAGATTTGGAACTTCTAAAAATGCCCGTTTACTGCTTTCTTCTAAGCTGTGCGGTCCATGTCGCCCGTTTGCTATGACCATTGGGAATGCTGCACTAAGAACTGGTATGTTTACTACTTGGGGGATTTGGTGTTTAAACAAAACCTTTGTGTCCTCCCAAGAGTCTGGCCTCCTGACTGGCAGCTGAAGTCAGAGGCTGCCTCTCAGCCCCTCCCCAGCTCTGCAAGACAGAGGGACGGTCCTCAGTGGCCAAGGGAGCTTCTGGAAGTTCGGGATTGGGCCCTTTCGGGGCCTTGCTGCCGCAGCACAGCAAGAAACAAAAGCAGCAAATGAATCCATACAAACCGCATCACTGTGGCTCCACAGGGCAGTAAAAAGGCCATAACACGAGGTTCCACATACTTGGCCACCCAACAGGCCTGCGGCAGCAGCTGGCACATTGTAAGGGAGCACTCCAGCCAACAGATCCTGTCAGGGGGCCGAGCATGGGTGGCGGCTGTGAAACCCTGGGTCTTGCCTCAAAATGAGGAGCAGGGAAATGCTCAAGCAGGGTGTGGTGGGGCCCTCTGACAGCCTCCAGCCTGCCCCTGTTTGTCTTGCCCCGATCCAGAGCCAGCCTTGCCCTGATCCAGGGTCTAGGGTCTAAAGCCCTGAACCATCTACTTGATCTTTTCTTTTCTCTCTCTTTTTTTTTAAGATTTTATTTATTAATCTTTCAGAGAGAGGGAGAGGGAGCACAAGCAGGGGGGAGCAGCAGGCAGAGGGAGAAGCAGGCTCCCTGCTGAGCAAGGAGCCTAACTGGATCCCAGGGCCCTGGGATCATGACCTGAGCCAAAGGCAGATGCTTCACTGACTGAGCCACCCAGGCGTCCCTCCCTGATCTTTTTTATTTCTGCCTAGTCCAGGCTGAGATCCCCCAGCCGTTGTTGCAGGCAAATGAAGGAGCCCCGGGAGAACTAGAAAGGCACCTTGCATTTCCTCCCAGCTGATTCACCTGGAACAGGTAGCTCGATTTGTATGACACACACATGTACTTGTTACCATGCAGGGTGCTCCTGGGCGAGGAGAGGCTTCTCCTAGCCTCTTTGACTCGGTCCCTAAGGTCACTTGTCCCAAGTTCCTGGAAGGATGTGCTGGAGAGGGAGCCTAAGAAGCATCAGTGTGGGGGGCCAGCAAGATGGGATAGAAGGGTCGAGAGGCAGAAGGACAGGTTCCTGTCCACCAAACTGGGCTGTGACCATGGGGAAGTGTCACAGGCCATGTTCCTAGGGCCCCAGTTTTCTCATCTGTCACATGGGTGCTAAGGAGCTCTCGGGTGCCTTCCAGCTCTGGGGTTCTCTGATTCCACCAACGCACCTCCTCGGCTCTCACCACTACCTCCCATTCTCTTAAGCTACACTCAGTTTAATATCCCACCCCCTCTTACATTTTTGCAGGGACTCCTCGTTGACTGTGGCAAAGTACAAATTCCTTAGGTGACATTCAAGGCCTACCACGACCTAGCCCTAACCTATGCCCTCAGTCCCCTTCCTCATTATTCTGTCCATGGGGAACACTTTGTTTCTATCATGTTTTCTCAGAAAACACTGTCTCCTCCTTGCCTCTGGTCTTTGAGTAAGGATGTGTCCTTTATGCATTCATGAGCAGAGCCACTGAAAAGCCTACGCAGCCAGAGCTGGGACCTGAGCCCAACTCTTTTAGCTGTGTGACCTTAGACGGGTTACCCAAGCTCTTCAGATGAGCCTCAGTTTCCTCCTCTGGAAAAACAGGAATGTCTTCTTTTTATCGACGTCTTTTCATATGGTTGTTATGAGAAGCAAACAAGGAAACATATGAAAAAGGCCTAGTGCAAAGCTTAACATAACTCATAAATGTTCGTTCTCTTCACTCTTCCCTTTGGTGAAATAGATGCACCTAAACAACACCATCCAACAATTAGCTCCAAAAATAGGTAGAATGTATAAATGGTGTAAATAATTTCGTATTTTTCTTACTCATCCTTAACTAAAAAAAAAAATCAAGTCTCTCAGAACTTTCAATCTGATGCCCAAATAAATCCTGTCTCTGTTCAGCCTGATCCTTGGTCTGCATCTCTCTCCATGGCCAAGGCCTCTCTGCCTTGGGCACAAGAACACAGAAGTATTTTTATCCCTTTGGCCAAGAGGTGTCAGTCAGTGTCACCTGGGGACTTGCTGGAAACGCACATTCTCAGCCACCGCTGTCCCAGACCTACTGATCAGAAGTGCTGGAGCTGTCGCCCAGCAGTGAAGGTTTTACCAAGAACGCCCCTCTCCCAGTGACTCCAACACATGCTCAGTTTGGGAGCCACCCCTGCTCTACCGCACAGCTCATAATGGGCCACATGTCCTGGGGTTTGTTGGTGCCTCAGTTCCCTCCACCGCCCAGGAAGAGAAAGGCAGGACACCAGGTGTTAGAGGACATCTGCAGAGACAGGGCCTTTGACAGGACGTCCCAGCTGTAACACATATTCTTCAGCCACCAAGGGTGTCCAGGAGTAGGTTGCTGAGCTCTGCCCAAGGCCTGGCTGCATTGTCCTAGAAAACTCCTCTAGATCACATGGGGCAGTCCCCGCTTCTGGACAGGTTCCCCCAGGACCAGAGACTCCTAACTTTCAAGCCTACTCGGCACAGCTCCTAAAGCAGTGATTCTCAAAGTGCAGTCCTCAGACTAACAGCAGCTGTACCAACAGAGAACCCGTTACGGATGCAAGTTCAACAGGCCCAGCCCAGCCCACTATAGGTGATTTTCATTAAAGTAGAAGTTTGAGAATCACTGACCTAGACATTGCAATCTAGCCTTAGTTTGCTTTTTCAACCTCTCCGTTCTCTAGGTATTTCTTTCTTTTGTACTACACAAAAGATAGAGAGATAAAACCACTTTGATGGAGAGAATATGTGAAGCCCAGTTTCTTCGTTAAAAGAAACTCCCTTTCCACTTTACTGTTTGGATTTCCCTTTCTGACCAGTCATTTCGAATGGGACCTGTGGCTGGTCTAACTTGATTTACATTTAGTACTTGTTACTCCAGTGGCTACTGGTAAAAGCTTTGGCGCACAAAACAGCATTTGGAATACAAATAGAAGCATTTTGCACAGAGATTTAGTTTCATTACACCACTGGCTTGGTGTGTTCTACAGCTCTGATTTCAGTTCCAGTTGTGAAGACTCAGGGAAGGCAAACAGATTCCAGAAAAGAAAGAAAATGAAGGGCAGGGGGAGGGGGAGAGATATACTCCCCATCTGGCAGATCAAGGCCAGAGGGCTAAAGTAGCCAGGCAGTTTTATAGCAAGGGGAAATATTAAGCTGTGGAGCCCTCACCAGGGAAGGAGGGGGCTGGGGGCAAGGCAGGGCTGGCTGAGGGCCTGGACAGGACAGACCAGGGGCCAGAGGGAGCTCTGTGGGAGAATTCCCAGAAGGCAAATCAGGGCCAGGGGCTCGGGCCTGAGGGCCCTGGGGTGTGGATTACCAAAGGACTTCCCTCTCCAGCCAGGCAGAGGACTCCATAAAAGTCTCACTGAGAGAGGAGTCAGCACTCACTGGCGTACCTGTCAGTGTGAGAGAGAGGACAAGGACAAAGTGTGGAATGAGCCCCCTGCCTCCCTCCCAGTGCCTCCGGGCCTCCACGAGGCTCAGTCCCTTTCCCTAGTTAGTGGACAAGACTGCTTTCCCCCAGCTCATGACAGGCATAAGGCCTTCCTACAGAAAGCCGCTCTCCCTTCTGGACTTCGTTGACTTGCTCCTTCTTTCTCTTCCTGGGGTCTTACCAGGAGCCTGAGCAGACCTTGCCTAGGCATCTTGGTCAGCAGAGAGCATGTGTGCTCGGTGATTTCTGTGTTCCCCTCCTGACAAATGCGGGCCGGCTGCCTCCAGGCTCCCACCTGGCAAGAATCCCAGAGACCTCAGGGGGAATACGAGGGAAACTTCAGCTCCCTGGAAGGATGGCATGGGAGCACCCCTGGTGGGGGTGGGGGTGCCCTCCAGATGAGGCAGGAGTGTGCTGTTAGCTCATCCCAGGCTGACTCTCGGAGGGGGTGCTCTTGCTGCGAACAGGCCACAAGGCCAGTCTCCAGCTGTGAGTCAAGGCGATGCAATCCCTGGGTATGAGGGGGTTCAGAGAGAAGAAGGCACTTGGCTAATTTATGCACAAAGGACTAGCTGAGTAGCTTACTAGCTCACCTAGGTGGGGCTGGTCCCAGATGTTGCAGGGTGGGGGCACTCACTTATATGGTAGGATCTGAGGGTGCTTCAAAAATAGGGCAAAATGGGGCGCCTGGGTGGCTCAGCGGGTTAAGCCGCTGCCTTCGGCTCAGGTCATGAACTCGGAGTCCTGGGATCGAGGCCCGCATCAGCCTCTCTGCTCAGCAGGGTGCCTGCTTCCTCCTCTCTCTCTGCCTGCCTCTCTGCCTACTTGTGATCTCTCTCAATAAATCCCTCTCAAATAAATAAATAAAATCTTTAAAAAAAAATAGGGCAAAATGTTAAATTCTTACCATTGGCATCCATCCTTTGTGCACTGAGATCTTCTCTTAAAGCGCGCTGTTCTCTGGGTGGAATGACAATCATTTACCAGATTTCTCAGCAGGTATTAATAATTTTGGTTAGTGAACAGATTCTGCCCTCACCTCCCCCCTACCCCCTAGAATAGAACCTTTAAAAAGCCCCTCTGCATGAACACATTCTTGAAATAAGAGAAAGGCTGGGTACAGGGGAGTAGGTGTGGCCTAGAAAGGGTGACTGTGGAAGGTGGACACAAATCAGAAATCTTCCCAGGGGAGATGTGGTCCATAGACACGACGGAGTATTATGCCTCCATCAGAGAGGACGAATACCCAACTTTTGTAGCAACATGGACGGGACTGGAAGAGATTATGCTGAGTGAAATAGGTCAAGCAGAGAGAGTCAATTATCCTATGGTTTCACTTATTTGTGGAGCATAACAAATATCATGGAGGACAAGGGGTGTTAGAGAGGAGAAGGGAGTTGGGGTAAATTGGAAGGGGAGGTGAACCATGAGAGACTATGGGCTCTGAAAAACAATCTGAGGGGTTTGAAGGGGCGGGGGGGGTGGGAGGTTGGGGTACCAGGTGGTGGGTATTATAGAGGGCACGGATTGCATGGAGCACTGGTTGTGGTGAAAAAATAATGAATACTGTTATGCTGAAAATAAATAAAAAATAAATTAAAAAAAAGAAAGAAAGAAATCTTCCCAGGGGGCTATAAGAAGTGCAGTATCCCACGGTGGGGTGCGTGGCCAGGGGAGTTGGCAGGCAGGTTCTCCCTGGGATGTGTGAAAACAAGGACCAAGTCTCAAAGGGTCTGAATTCTAGCCTGGCTTGCTTCACTTAAGAGTACTGTGAATTGGGGCAAGTTAACTGTTCTGGGCCTCAGTTTCTTTATCTGCCAGAAGGGAATGGTATCCCCTGTTCTACCTGTTTCAAAGTGTTGGGGTAAGGCTTACATGAAAACAAAAATGGAATAACACAATTTTATGTAAGCGACACCATGCAGTGTGAATGAAAGGTCTAGGGTTTTCTCATAGACAAACTGGGCATGAAAGTCCCTGGATTGGTGCACACACTTGCCCGCGCTTTCAGTATAGTCACCTCAGCACCCCAGCCTGTCCCTGTCCTTAACATACTTCTACTTCTTCAGGACTGAGCTCTTCACCTTTCTCCTCTGGGAAGACCTGCTCTGGCTCCCAAAGCCAGGCGAGATGCCCCTTCTCATCAGAACACTGATCACTGTACTGTATTATCTGCATCCCAGCCTTCCCCCCTCCCCACCCCCAACTAGACTGTCTGCTCCTTAAGGGCAAGAACTATAAGTCAGTCTCTTTCTCCTCTCTCTCTCTCTCTCTCTCTTCCCACCTCCTCCCCCTGGGCCCGGTTAATAGGCATTGAGTAAATAGTTGCCGAATGAACTAGCACTCTGGGAGGTTGAGAATTGGACAGCTGGAGAACTTTGGGAGTACAGCTATGACTTCTCTGCCTCATCCCCAAAGGACACTGTGCTTATTTAATTACTTGTGTGGGTGGGGTTTCAAACAGATGTTATAACAGCTCACTTAGCAAAGGACAGCGATTAGGGTTTTCTTTTATTAACTAAATAGACAGCACCCAAGTGGAATATTAAAAGCCAGATGGCACAATTTTCATTTCGTGTCTATCTGGAAAGGGAGCACTAAAGTCCCAGCATTGTCCTGTTTAACCTTAAGTCCAGTCTCAAAGGATACTGCTTACCCACTTCTTGGTTGAGGCAAATGCATTGAGCCACGCAGGCCTTAACTCCCAGGGTATGTAAAAAAAAGACCTAGGTGACTCGATGCATTTGCCTGCACTCCACACCAGTTTCCCTTCTACCAAAGTTGGAAGAAAGCCAAGGGTGCCACAAGAAGATGGGGTCCATTTTATTTTATTTTATTTAAAGATTTATTTATTTATTTGACAGAGAGAGATTACAAGTAGGCAGAGAGGCAGGCAGAGAGAAGGAGAAAGCAGGCTCCCTGCTGAGCAGAGAGCCCGATGCGGGACTCGATCCCAGGACCCTGAGATCATGACCTGAGCCGAAGGCAGCAGCTTAACCCACTGAGCCACCCAGGCGCCCGATGGGGTCCATTTTAAAGCTGAATTGTATCCCTCCAAATTTATATTTTGAAGCCTTAAGCCCCAATACTTCAGAAAGTGACTATATTTGGAGGAGGGCCTTTGAAGAGGTAATTAGGTTAAAATGAGGCCTTAGGGTGGGCCCTAATCCAATCTAACTGATGTTGTTATGAGAGGAAATTTGGAACACACAAATGAGAGCCCAAGATCACACACAGAAAGACCACCACTCCAAGAAGCAGCAAGAAGGGAATCATCTATAAGCCAAGGAGGGAGTCCTCAAAGGAATCCAATTCTCCTGGCTCCGTGATCTTGGCCTTCTGACCTCTAGAACTGTGAGGAAATATATTTCTGTTGTTCAAGCCAGCCACTCTGTGGCGTTTTGTTATGGCGGTCTTAGCAAACTAAGTGGGATCCAATCATCAGCAAACCTCGGGTTTCTGTTCAGCTTTGGAATGCTCAGGTAGCCTCCTATCCATCCCTGAGCCTGAATCCTCGAAGTCCCTGACATGGAATTTGACCAGAGTTGTGCTTCTCCCCCAACTCTGGTCCTGAACCCAGTGCCCATTTTTTCATAGTTAAATTCATTTGTCTTTTTCCTCATTCACTCGCTCAACAAGTGAATCTCAACACTTGCTCAACAAGCTCAACACTTGTTCTCAAGGCGTGGATCAATGCATTTGCCTTGTAAAGGATACGTCTCTACCTTGTTGGAGATGAACTGAGTATGAGGCATCACTTCTAGCTGGAAGGCTTGGATTGGTTGGTGAAGAAGGAGTATTAGTCTCTAAGAAAAAGGATCTAAGAGTTGCAATGCAATATGGTATGGCAATTAAGAACTTAGATACTGAAACCACTCTGGCTTGGATATTGCAGTTAAGAGGATAGACCTAAGGCTACACTGTCTGACCTCAAATCTGGTACGTACTAGCAGTATGGTCTTGGCAAGTTATTAAACTGCTCCGTTCTTCAGTTCCCGCCACCCTGCCCCATAAGATTGGACTACACAATGTCTATCTTATTGCTAGATTAAGATTAGACAAATTCAAACATGCAGACTCTTCAAAAAGTTCATGGCCCCTAGTAATCACCACATACATCTTACTGTTATAGAACTTAACAGAAAGAAGATCTGGCTTTCAATCTCTCACTTATTGGCTCTGTATTTTCTACGGCTAGCAGATTCTGTCCCAGACGGCTCCCTTCCTGCCTGACAAGGTACTTGGGACAACTGAGTGAGAATCTCAACATTTAAGGGTATTGGAAACTGGGGGAGATAGTATTGCTGTTATTGAGTTGAGCCTTGAAGGATGGAAAAGATTTAACATGAAAGTTAGCATTTCCTGAGCACTTAAATATATACCAGGAATGAGGCTGTGTATGTATGGGAAGCGGAAAGGTCAGATATTCCCTCTTCTAGCCCCATGGATCTGAGAGCACAAGCACAAGCTGATTTTCTTGCCCAGGACTCTGAATCCTGAGGAATTATCGAAAAGACAGAGGTGGGATAGGTCAGGAGTCCAAGGGTGGTACCAGGGTTATAGTAGAGTCAACAGGTAGCATTTTAACTAGACTGGTCCTGAGATGTGAGCTAGTTGAGGGTTACCCTGCTCAGGCTTCCCTGGTCTCCGACCTTTTCCGAACTAGTCCTTCAGTTGATTCTTTGAGTAACCTGCTACCCTTTCAATAAATTCCTCTTCTGAACATAACTAGAGTTGTTTTTTATTGTTTGCAATAAGGAGTACTGATACTTTTTAAAAGAATTATGTATGTCTCCCAACAGCCCTGAATGGTATTTTTTTCACCCACATTTACTAATGAAGAAACTGAAGCTTGGGTAGAGGGGCAATATAACTTGCCCAGTATCACACTGATATATTATAAATGACAGGGGCCAGACTTGACTCTGAGTATGGACTGAGTAATATTTACCACTGTTATGTCCTGAGAAGAGAGATTGGTGAAGAATATTCCAAGTGGAAGGAATCGCCCAGTCAAGCCCATAGGTATGACAGCATAAGGGCAGTGGGGCAGAATGGGGGCAGCATTCAGAGAATCCAGAGTTTCTAGGTTGATAGAAATAAAGGATTCATTAACCTGACTGGCTTAGTAGATAGAGCATGTAACTCTGTCTCTGGGTTGTGAGTTCAAGCCCTACATTGGGTGTAGAGATCACTTAAAAATAAAATTTTTTTAAAAATGTTCATGCTGGAGATGATAAGAAACAAAATTAGAGAGAAAGCATGGGACCAGCAGTACAGATTTCATCTGTTGGACCTCTTGGAGCCACTGAAGACCTTGGGCTTTAGGAGGCAACTGGGTTATATGTCAGCCTGAGTGTAAGATGACAGGAACTTAACTGGGGATGGGCAAAGAGAAATTCTGTAGAAAGATTAGGAAAGTTTTGACTAATTAACGATGAAGTGTGAAGAAGAGCCTGGTGACTGAAAAGCCATTGACACCCTTGATAGAAATGGGGAAGTCTGGGCTAGGAGTGGTTGAGAGATTACAGGAGGATGGAGGAGCTGTGTATTCAGGAGGAAGGGGCTTTTCTCTGCTTCTACTTAGGATTAGACATCCTTGAGTCAAGTCCACACTCATAATCTCTAGCTTTTCAGCCTCCTATCTCAAAACCCTTGCCATTTGTCTTTTCTCTATGTAGTTTAAAAGCCAAGACCCCTGGGATTGGTTGATGGGACTCTGGCTTCCTCTTCAGAATGGCACCATTACTCACAGATGTGTGAAGCCATGACTTATTTGAAAAGTGGAATCCTAGCCAGTTGGAAGCAGTCACATCTCTGGGCCCCCACAGCCTAGTTATAGTTATTAATAACCTGATGGCTATCCCATCTCTAGTTCCAGCAGCCCAGCAGGACCTCATCCTCTTACAGTCTGCTGCCCTTTTGCTACAGCTGTCATCAGTGACCCAGCTGACACTCTTTCAGCCTGCATTTCCAACTGTCTCTAGGGCTTCTTGTGCCCAGCTCTTGACAGAATTGTTCTGTCAAGTTGCTCTGTCAAGTTGTTCTGGTTAACACTGAGAGTTGAAGCTGGAAGATAGTAAAAAAATTGGGACACCACAAGCTGAGAACATTTGAAGCTGAAGAAGGGAATGGAAACCATGTGTCAGCAGAGGATGTTGGGAAGTAGAAAGAGAAGAGCAGAGTAGACACTGGAGAAAAAGCTGCAAAGAGACAGAGAAAGTGAGCACGTGGCCCCAGAAAAAGATGGAGGAACTTGTGCATTCTTAAAGTTGCTTCATTACCTGACTGAGTTCCCATCTGTCTATGTGTGCCCTCAAGTCAACACCCAGCCATCTGAGGATAATCTGAGCAAGGGTTTGTTTTAATTTTCTTTATATCCCAACCAAAAGAGGAATCACCAGCATGAAGGCAAATGAGATCACGTAGGGAGAGATTAGCACATGAAAAAAGCAGTGGGCTAAGGACAGCTGTGGGGGATACCAACAGTGAGGAGGGAAGTGCAGGAAGAGGAGCTCACACACAGAGACATGTACACAGGGTACTACAAGGAGACAAGGAAGCCATAGAAGCAGAAAGAGTTTTTCTTTTCTTTAAAGAAGGAATGATCACTAATATCAAAAACTGCAGAGAAATCTGGAAAGGATTAAGCACTGCCCATTGGGTTGGAAATGAGTAGGTAATAGGTGATTTTAGTGAGAGAATTTAGTAGAGTGGTAGGAGAGGGACAGAAGCCAGACTTCAGTTGGTTGAGAAGTGAATTGAAATTAAGAATATGGAGACAGCAAATGTAGAATAACTCTTCTGAGAAAATTAGATGAGGAAAGGCAAAGAGACTGAATAGTGGCTAGAGGGGACCAAGGGCCATAAAAATGTTTAGATTTGTTTTCCCTTTGTTTTCTTTTGAGAGAGGCTCAAATTTTTAGGCTGAGAGAAAGAACCCAGTTGAGAGAGAGAGAGAGAGGAAAAGGGGGAGAAGAATCATCTGACAGAGTAAGATCCTAGAGGAAGCAGGAGGGGTAGGTGCAAGACCTAGCTAAAAGTGTTGTTCTTAAACAGGAGGAGGGGACCTCATCTTCTGAAACTGAAGGATAAGAAAGGAGAGATCAGTGCAGATGGAGATGAGACTGTAGGTATGGCGGTTGAGGGAGTAGGAAGTTGGAGACATCTACCCTGATGGCCTCAATTTTCTCAGTGAGGTAAGAAGCAAAATTCTCCACCAAGAGTGAGACAAGCAGGGTGGAGTAAAGGGCTTGAGGATGGTAGGGAAAAATCTGGAAATGTCCTTGAGAAAAATGTGAGAGGGACTGGACCAAGGACAAGGGAGAGAACTGATAAGTGGGGCTGCAGAGACTGGAAATCATAGGAGCAGAGATTGTTGTGCTGTTCCCCAGCTGGCATTTGGTTGGGTGGGGGTGGTAGAATGATGAGGGTGTCAGCAAAGGGAAGACAATGCAGAGGGAGAGGTTTTCATGCTTAGCCATGGGGTCCTGCATGGTAGGGAAAGAAGGGAGACCAGGAAGGAACTGACAGACTGGGAGAATGGAGGAAACATGAGACTAAAGTGTTCTGTGAGGCAGAAGAGCAAGTGTTAGAAGGCTGGGGTGTGAACCATCTTGGCACATTCTAGAACTCTTCATCATCCTGGTAGCTGGATTGTGGCACTATGGTGGAGAACTAGAGAAGGGACACCAAAGAGGTAAGCAAGGCTCAACACAGGGAGGCCTCCTGTGTCACTATTAAGTTGGATGTTACAGAAGAGGCAGAAGCAAGGCAAGCTTACAGAGATGGTTTTACAAAATGAATTATGGGGGGTAAAAAACAGACCTTTGGAATCCTGCTGGGTTTTCCCCTGAATTCTTGTACTGTCTTCTGATCATTTCTAAGTTTACCTTTGGATTCTAAAATCTGAAGTGCAAATAACCCCCTCCTTCTCCCTATATAAAATCTGGGTGGCAGGAAAGTAAATTCTTAACCCAAGGAGGGCCAGTCTTTTGCAAGTGTCCTGAGTTTGGAGTCTGAAACCCTGGATCCTAGTCCCAGCTCTACCTCCCACCAGCGGTTTGTATGCATCCCCACCTTTCCGAGCTTCTTTTTTCACTATCTATAATGACAGAGAAATAATACCTGTTCTGTCTATTTCCTAAGTTGTCATAAGGGTGAAATCAAGTGGTCAATGTCAATGTGCTCTGCAAAATTGAAAGTGTGAACAGAACGGATGGTTATTAGTAGGGTCTGGCCAGGTGTGTTTTGTGTCCTTCCTTTACACACTTTTGATAACAGGGCCTACCTTCTGATTCTTTCCCTCATTCCCAGTCCCTACATGCCTACCAGATCCCCCAGAGGTCGGGCCGGTGCTGGTGGGAGCCAAAGAAACAGTCTCAGCAGCCCTGTCTGGGATGATGAGCTAAGAAATCAAAGGTTCTTTCTTTGCCAGGGAAAGGGTTTTCTTCGCTTTCTTCCTCCTCTCCAATAAATCTGTCTGACTCTGCCGCTCCATGACGAGGCTGATTGGCCTTGCCCTTGGGACGTGCCAGCTCAGCATGGGAGAGGAAGATGCTGCAAGATTTGATGCCTCCCTTTTCGATACATGTTTAATTCATTGCTGCAAAGACTTGGATAAGTTAAAACACTAAGCTCCCTCTGACTGGGCTTCCTGGAGAGAGGGATTCCAACAGCTTTTAAAGAAAATGTCAAACTGTTAACAAGAGTTCAGGCTTCAAGCAGCTTAATGCTTTATAATGTTTTGGAGTGAGTGTCTTGTGGATTTTTAATGCCTGGGTTATTTAGAATTGAAAATAACTGATCAGTTAATCAATCTGATGAACATGAGACAACCATAGTCAACTCCAGAGAAAGATGAATCTATTTTATTCATTACTTTATGGATTCTTCCCCACCAAGGCTTCTAGCCAAGTTACTAATCAATCACTCAATATGAATTAGGCACCAATTGAATGCCCAGCTCTGTGCAGGGTACCATGAAGCTGATACCAAAGCAAGCAAACAAAAATAAAATACATGTTCCATACTATTATGGGTTGAATTGTTACCCTCCCCATTCATATGGGGAACTCTTAACCCTTGCTACCTCAAAATGCAACTGATAAGCCTTCAAAGAATTAATTAGGTTGAAATGGGATCGTTAATGTAAGCACTATCTAATATGACTGGTATCTTTATAAGAAGAAGAGATTAGGACACAGACAGAGACACCAAACACATGCATGAAAAGAGACATGGCCCTGTGAACACATTACCAGAAGGTGGCCCCTGCAAATCAAGGAGAGAAGCCCATAGCAGAAAACAACGCTGCAGACACCTAGATCTTGAACTGTGAGAAAAGACATTTCTGTTGTTTAAGACACTCCATCTATGGGGCTTGTAGTAACATGAAAAAAAATGTGTCTCTTTACTTATGTCTGTAATATCTAAGAAGGTATATAGATACAGTCTTTTCCCAAAAGGCCTTTTTTGTCACCAAGCACAGTTAAACATGAAGCTCAAAGAATGGGGCATAAAAAATTTCTTAGCAAACTCAACACCCAAAGAACAAATAATCCAATCAAGAAATGGGCAGAGGACATGAACAGACATTTCTGCAAAGAAGACATCCAGATGGCCAACAGACACATGAAAAAGTGCTCCATATCACTCGGCATCAGGGAAATACAAATCAAAACCACAATGAGATATCACCTCACACCAGTCAGAATGGCTAAAATAAACAAGTCAGGAAATGACAGATGCTGGCGAGGATGCGGAGAAAGGGGAACCCTCCTACACTGTTGGTGGGAATGCAAGCTGGTGCAGCCACTCTGGAAAACAGCATGGAGGTTCCTCAAAATGTTGAAAATGCCCTATGACCCAGCAATTGCACTATTGGGTATTTACCCTAAGGATACAAACGTAGTGATCCAAAGGGGCACATGCACCCGAATGTTTATAGCAGCAATGTCCACAATAGCCAAACTATGGAAAGAACCTAGATGTCCATCAACAGATGAATGGATCAAGAAGATGTGGTATATATACACAATGGAATACTATGCAGCCATCAAAAGAAATGAAATCTTGCCATTTGCGACAACATGGATGGAACTAGAGCGTATCATGCTTAGCGAAATAAGTCAAGCAGAGAAAGACAACTATCATATGATCTCCCTGATATGAGGAAGTGGTGATGCAACATGGGGGCTTAAGTGGGTAGGAGAAGAATAAATGAAACAAGATGGGATTGGGAGGGAGACAAACCATAAGTGACTTTTAATCTCACAAAACAAACTGAGGGTTGCTGGGGGGAGGGGGTTTGGGAGAAGGGGGTGGGATTATGGACATTGGGGAGGGTATGTGCTTTGGTGAGTGCTGTGAAGTGTGTAAACCTGGTGATTCACAGACCTGTACCCCTGGGGATAGAGTATTATGCCTCCATCAGAAAGGATGAATACCCAACTTTTGTAGCAACATGGACGGGACTGGAAGAGAGTATGCTGAGTGAAATAAGTCAAGCAGAGAGTCAATTATCATATGGTTTCACTTATTTGTGGAGCATAACAAATAGCATGGAGGACATGGGGACTTAGAGTGGAGAAGGGAGTTGGGGTAAATTGGAAGGGGAGGTGAACCATGAGAGACTATGGGCTCTGAAAAACAATCTGAGGGTTTTGAAGGGACGGGGGGTGGGAGGTTGGGGTACCAGGTGGTGGGTATTATAGAGGGCACGGATTGCATGGAGCACGGGGTGTGGTGCAAAAATAATGAATACTGTTATGCTGGAAATAAAAAAAAAATAAAAAAATTAAAAAAAGAATAAAAAATGAAAAAAAAAATGAAAAAAAAAATTTCTTGATTTTTCCAAAACTTCTGGCCTTCTATGAGACCACTCATAGGACATCTGGAAGGAGTATCTGGGATCTCTTCTCTCTGGAGATTCTTTTCCTCTTCTCTTCCATATACCTCCGAGGTTTTTTCCTAGCCTGCTTCTAAGAACCAGGCTCCTGGCTCTACAGGAGCTCACGAAGATCCTTTAGGGTCTATGGACTACTTAGGGAGACCCCATGTCAGTAGCTCTCAGACTTCAGAACCATCGGAAGTGCCAAGTGAAAATGCAGATCCAAGGACCTCACCATTAATAGTTCAGGTTTGGTAGATAGAGCAAGGCCTAGAAATCTACACTTAAAATTTTTCACTGTGAGATATGCATACAAAAGAGTGTGCATGATATATATGTGTAATTTAAAGAATAATAATGAAATGAATAACCGTTAAACACTGAGCTTTAAAAATAATGCATTTCTCTGTGTACCCCTCCCCAAACGCATTCTTCTCTTCCTGCGAGAGGCAAGCACTTTGCTGAATTTTGTTAATTTCTTCTTTGTTTTGCTTATTATTTTGTACACATGATTATATCTTTGAACAAAAGATACCTGTTTAGCTTGCTTGTTTGGGGACTTTATATAATAGCATCATATTATTTGCATTTTGGAGTAACTTACTTCTATCATTCAACATTGTTTTTGCGATTCATTCACACTGATGCATTTAGCTATGGTTTAGTCATTTTAACTGCTATGCAGTATTCCATTGTGTGAATACACCACAATTTATCAGTTCTCCTGTTCATGGCCACTTGGGTTGTTTCCAGTTTTTATTTATTTATTTTTTGTTTTGTTATTACAAATAACACTGTCATAAACATTCTTACATATTTCTCTTGGCTCATAGAAGTCTCCATTTTCTAACCAGCTATCCCGGTTGAGTCTGATATAAATGGTCCAAAAAACACTGACTTTGGTCCTTCATGTTCTTCAGAGTGATACATGTACAGTATAAACCTCTCTTGCTAGTACTAACTTCATGTTGAAGCATGACTCCAGTGCCTCATTTTGGGGAGGAAAAGAAGCTCTGAATCCTTACTTTTGTTTTCAAAAAGCCTACTTGTAGTAAGAGGGTAATGTGCAAGGAAAGAACGGGCAGAGTGGGAAGAAACTTCCATATATCACATATATTGCATTGGAGAAGAAGACCATATGTAATAAATGTTCAACTATGTGGTACAGATAATAAGTATATGGATACTTACGTGTGGCTATTCCTACAACAATCAACTCTAGTCACATAATTAGGTGTCAACCTATTCATTCACTAATTTCAAAGTCAAGATACATTGAAATAGTGAGAAAAAGTTCCTAAAGGAAGTAGGATGAGAGCTAGACTTTGAAAGATGGGCAAACTAGAAGTTGGGATGAGAAGTGTGGAGGATGTCTGTTGATGGTTAGAGTTTGCTTAAGAGAAAGAAAGCTAGTGGGACTAACAAGCAGATCAGATATATAAATGTCCAGGGACACCTGGGTGGCAGTCATTTAAGTATCTGACTCTTGGTTTCAGCTCAGGTCCTGATCTCAGGGTCTTGAGATCAAGCCGGGATCATCATCTGCTTGGGTTTCTCTCTCCCTCTGCCTCTGTCTCTCCTTCCCACCCCCACCCCCACACTCTCATTCTCTCTCTCGCTCATAAATAAATGACTCTTTAAAAAGTAAATGTAAATGTCCAGATCAGCATGGGGCAGGCTCTTAAAAACTTCAAATCTAGCTCAACAAAGGCATGACAAGTCTGGTTTAGTTTTAGGAAAGTACTGAAATCTCAGGGGAGTCCAATCTGGGAAAATAAGGAAGAGGGCACAGCTTTGGAAATACAGAATAGAGATGATGAGAATATCAGAATTAGGGTACTCCATAGAAAATCAAGCATAAAAAGTTGTTCATGGAGTCAAGGATCCAGGAAAATGGGGCTGACAGAAACGGGGGGAAATGGGGCTGACAGAAATAAGGGGGTAAATAATTCAACTCTAGTGTAAGTTTCCTCACAGGTTTCAGTTTTCTCCTTGTTCTTCTAGATATGAGTTTGCATGATATCCTCTCTTGTCTACTTACAACCCTCTACAATCCATCTCCATTCTCAGTTGAAGACATTGCCACACACCTCACTGAGATAAGAGAATGAATTAAATGGGAATTCCCTTACCTTCCACAACATCTATCCACCTACCTCTATCTGTACCCTTGCTTTCTGATATGTTGGATGAACTGTCTCCAGCTAAAGGTCATTCCTTCCATTTATGCACTGGTTCCCATTTGAATCAGTTAGAATTAACTTCACTGAGAGCAACAGAGGTTCAAAATAACAGTGGCTTAAGCAAGGGAGTTTATTTCTCTCACACATAAAAGGAGGTAGGTAGTTCAAACTCTATGGAGTGACCCTGCTCCACAAAATCCTCAGAAGCCCAAGCTCCTCTCACCTCACCATATCCCTTGTGTGTGAACCTTGTTCTCAAGATCTAAAAAGTTCTTGAGTTCTGGCCATCATGTCCTAATTTTATGAAGCTGGATGGAGGAAGGAACAAAAGATGGGATGAAGGGCATTGCCAGCTGTCTTTCAAAGGAGGTTCCCAAGAACGGTCACTTGAAACTTATGGTTACATCTTATTGACCAGAGATAGTTACATGGTCACATCTGGCAACAAAAAAAGGCTGGAAAGTATAATCTTTATTCTACTGGGTTATGAGGCTAGCTATGAATCAGGAATTTTATTGTGGAAGAAGCAGAGACAGAGGTTAGAGGATATCTAAAAGACATTGCCACACCATCATTTCTTCCTTTTTTTTTTTTTTAAAGATTTTATTTGTTTATTTGACAGACAGGGATCACAAGTAGGCAGAGAGGCAGGCAGAGAGAGAGTGGGAGAAGCAGGCTCCCTGCCAAGCAGAGAGCCTGATGTGGGACTCGATCCCAGGACCCTGAGTTCATGACCTGAGCAGAAGGCAGAGGCTTAACACACTGAGCCACCCATGCACCCCTCACTACTTCCTTTTGTAGGACTTTTCCCCTCTATTAAATAATGCTCACAATACACAAACTTGAGTTAGCATTTACTATCCCCAAAATAAACTCTTCCTTGAAACAACTCTCCCTCCTGCTGCTTCTCCACATTTCTGTACCCATTAACAGCAAACATTCTTGAATTGTCTATATATGCAATCTTTTCTTCCCTGACTTATTTATTCCTCAATCCACTCCAGTGTGGTTTCCATATCCATCAATTCAACAAAACCACTCTTGTCAAGTTCCCAAAGATGGCTGTGTTGCCAAATTCAATGATCACATTTCTGTCCTAACCATATTAGCCTTTTCATTAGCATTTGATATAGTTATCACTCCATATTTCTTTGAAACTTTTCCACTAGGCTTTTTTAATACAGTATTTTTATCAATCTTTACTCTCAGTGTCTTCTACCTGAACTCTAAATGTTGGAGTTACCCATACTTTGTCTTGAGCCTTTTCTGTTCCTCCTCTCTCTCAAGTCACTCCTTAAGTGGTTTCATATATATATATATATATGGAACTACGTTAGGAGCTGGGATACAATGGTAAATAAGAAAGACAACTCTTGCACATTGTTACAACACCATTAAAGAAACCTTGATAGAAAATAGAAAAAAATTAAAATTACTTCAGATAGGGTAATCAGGGAACATCTCTATGAAGAAGTAACAATTTATTCAAGATTTGAGGGCTGAAGAGGAGTCAGACATATATATATATATATATATATATATATATATATACACCCATTTAAAATCACTACTTGGATATCTAATAGACATCTCTAACATGACACATGTAAACAGAACATGACATTCTCCTCCCACCCATGTTTTCCATCTTAGAAAATGACATTAACATATGTCAGAAACCTGGGAATCATTGTTGATTCCTCCTTCTCTCTCACTCTCCCATTAGCACTCTCCTCCTCTCTCACTCTCATTCCTCCTTCTCTCTCTCTCTCAACCCATTAGCAAATCCTGATCTTTCTACATCCAATATGAATTTCTAATTCATCCACTTCTCCCAATCCCACTACTACTACCCTACTCCAAGGGAAACTCATCTCTCACCCAAACTGTAAATTAAGGTAATCTCTTAAAAATAGAGATTAAATCATGTCAATTTCCTGAGCAAAACCTTCCAATGGCTTCCCATCACACTTAAAATTCAATTCAAACTCTGCATGATGTAGTCCCATGGTCTGGAGGACTCTTGGTCCATTTTCGCTTCTCCTACTCTTCTCCTCTCAACTTATCATGCTCTATCAATATTGGCCTTCTGTATTTGAATTATTTGTGAAGCTCTTTCTAACCTCAGAAATCTTTCATATGTAGTTCACACTGCCTGAAATAATTTTCTTCATATGTCTGACTCCTCTTCAACCCTCAAATCTTGAATAAATTGTTACTTCCTCACAGAGATGTTCCCTGACTACCCTATCTAAAGTAATTTTTTTGTATTTTCTATCAGGGTTTCTTTAATTGTATTGTCACAACATGCAAGAGTTGTCTTTCTTATTTACCATGTATCCTAGCTCCTAACATAGTTCCTGGCACTATGCCTATCAGCAGGCTCAGTAGATACTCAACAACAATTTGTTGAAATGATGAGCTAATGAATAAGAATTGTCTGAATCCCCTCTTAGTGACTGAGAAGGGAGGAGGTAAGTACTGGGGAAGCAGTGAAGTTGGATGGGCCCAGGAGGGCTGCCAGACCAAGACTAGAGCCACTGTTGAGGTCCTGAAGGGACAGGCAGAGGAAATGCTGTACATACAACATTTGAGCTAAGACCTTGAGGAAGAATGGCACCACTAGATGGCAAAAGGAAAACTGTAAAAGAGAACAGAGCCAAGAGTCAGAGGCAAAATGGAAACCCAACTGGAAAAAGAGTGATCAGGCTGAGAAGAAATGAGAAGGGACCTAGACAACTGTCCATAACTGGAGAGAGAGCAGTTGCTGCCTAGTGATAAGCAGAAGGATTGACTAAGAGCTGAGAGTTTACATGAGGCTGAATACCATGTCAGTAAGCTTCAGTAATCTTCTCAAACTGTCTTTAAGAATAGAAAATACAGATTACAGGACTGATTCTGGGTGGAAGCTTACAGGGCATCTGCATCAAGGTCCAAGAACAAGTGTCAAAAGAGTAAGAGAGCTGGCGAAGTGAGATCTTATAATCTAAGAACAGAAATTAGAGCTTAGAGTTTTAGAGATAGAGTGGTTCCAGGTGATGATGATGTCCACAGTGTGGTTAAGGCAGTGGCTGAAAGGAAGCCAAGCTGAAGATAACCTGAGATGAAGGAGTCAAGAAACCAAGATTTGGGACTTCCATATCAGGGCAGGGGTGGAGGTGGTGGAGCCCTTAGGCTAATGATAGAATTTGGGGTAAAGGAGAGTACTAGAATCTTCCTTGGATCTTGGGTAATAACCAGGATGCAGATAAATGATAAGAGTGAAGAGGCGTAGAGAGTAAATTGTGTGAGGATCAAAGAAGGAATGCGGCAAGAGAGTAAAAGTAAAAGAAAAAGTAAAAAAAAAAAAAAAAGGCAGGCACCAAGAAGATGCTGGTGCAGTTTCTTGCTTTCAGGCTTTGGGAGAAAGAAAAATACACACAGGAGAGGGCTCCAGGAGAAATGTTTTAGTTTGAATTGTCCCCCAAATCAGACTCTGAGGTAAGGATTTCAGCATAAGTAGTTTGTTTGGGAGGTGATCACAGGAAATACCTAACAAGGAATGGGGAAGGGCCATAGGAGAAGGAAGAAAACCAATGAATGGGCATATTATCAAATTACCACTGTGGACAACTAGAGCTTAATCATTCTGAGGAATTCTAGGAAGTGGTGTAGAACATGCACTCAGAGTTATTCTACCTGAAGGATAACCTACTGCTGTAAGTCACTGATTCAGAGCTGTCCTAGGGAGGTTGTTCAACCCCTGGCACTTCTGGCTTTCTCTGTGTTCAGGCCAAGAGGGCTCTGGAGGCCATAGAAAACCCTCCAGGCAAAGAGATTTGAGGGCTGGCAGTTGGAAGCCAGGCTGGCTCAGATAGAAATGGTAAGGGCCCAGGGATGTAGGTGGAGCACCACCAGCAGTGTCTGCTACAGGAGGCAACGTGCAAGCAGGGAGCCAGGACAAAGAACTGGAGAGACCATTCTATAAAGACACTCTATGAGAGTGAAAGGTCTAATTTACTTCAGAATGGACATTTCAAAAAAAATAATTGTGTTCATTCTTTACCTCAGCGTGCAGATTCTTTAACATCATATAATGCTCAACCCAGATTCAGATTTCCCCCGGTTATTCCAGAAACATCCTTTATGGCTAGTTTGTCCAAATCAGGATTCTGTCCACAGTCATGTATTATTCTCATGATGTCACTTAAATCTCCTTAACTTGAGAATACTCTTTGAATTTCATGTTGTGTTTACATATTGAGGAGATCAGGCCAGCTGTTCTGAAGAAATGTCTCACTTGGGGGCACCTGGGTGGCTCAGTCATTGGGCATCTACCTTCAGCTCAGGTTGTGATCCCAGAGTCCTGGGATAGAGCCCCTGCACTGGGGTCCCTGCTCAGCAGGAGTCTTGCTTCCCCCTCTTCCACTCCCCCTGCTTGTGATCCCTCTCTTGCTGTGTCTCTCTGTCAAATAAATTAAAAAAAAAAAAAAGAATATCCCACTTGTGGGATTTGTCTATGTGCTCGTTTGTGATGTTATTTAGCCTGTTCCTCAATCTCATATGTTTCCTGTAAACTGGACGTTGGGTCCAAAGGCTTGATCATATTAGAGTTAAATATCTTTAGCTAGAATACACGAATGTGGTGGTGCATCACATATGACAGCACTGTGGTCAGGAGACACATGTCTGGTTGCTCCCCTGGTAGTAATGCTATGATTGACCACTACATCAGCATGATGGCAGCCAGGTCCGTTGCATAGGTAAGTTGGCCTCTTGGTGCCCAAAAAATAGTTTGTGGACTATTTGTTTGGCACCATACAAATGTCCAGCTTCCCATCAGCAAGTCATAGTAGTTTTAATCCCACTTGAAAATCCTTGTCTGGATCGATGAATTCACATCAGGATGGACAATGGTTTTTGAATTCTATCACTCATCTATATTTACTAGCCAGCATTCTTCAGGAAAAGAGAACTTCCCTAATTCAACAATGGCCACCCTAGTGCAGTGGGTGAGAGCGTAGACTTTAGAGCCCAGATTATCTGGATTCAAGTCCTGGTCCCACCACTCGCTAGCTGTGTAACTAAGTCAGTTAAACTATTGGTCCCTCAATTTCTATATATGTAAAAGTGGTTGCTACGAAAATTAAATGAGGTAATATTAGCAAAGCTATAAGAATAAGACTTGGCACATGATTAATGATATAAAAATGTTAAATAAATAAAAAAAGTAAAACTATGGCTATTTAATTATATTGAAATACAGTTCCTACTGGAAAGGCAGGATAAATGCTTAATTCTTTCCCTTTAATTACCAAGTCTCAAAGTAGGGATTTGGTTTAATAGCTGCCACAAGGGGTGACAAATAAGCAGAAGGAACATTAAAGAGCTCAGGGAAAGATTTGGGAGGGAGGGCAGCTGGGAGAGGAGCCCAGAATGAGGACATGCTGAGCAGTATGGGGCTGGGAGAAGGAGAATACTGGAAATCGCTTTCTCCACCTTTTTTCTCCATTCCACAGAGCTTCAGTCAAAATCACACAGGTCTGGGGCAACTAATGGAGATAAGAAACAGAGCTTCTGTTTAAAGGACAGGTGCTTGGCCATTCACACACATCTGCAAAAGACAGCCATGCTTTCTCTTCATTTGCTGTTATGACAATACAGTTGCATTCTTTTAATATAATATATATTATATATGTATTATATGAAATAGAAATTTTCATTCATTAAAAAAAACTTGGAATGAAATAACACAAAACTTATTCTAGCCCTATCATCTTGATTTTTTAAACGAAATAACAAGTCTCCATTGGGGGATCCACTTAAAAATGTCCCTAGTTAGAGCTGGCTTCTTGGGTATGGGATCTGTGCAGTATCACGGAATGCCACTGGCAGGAAAGCACGGACCTGATTAATGTCCTGCTGTCATTGTCTTGAAATTCCTGAACAAAGGACCCCACATTTTCATTTTGCATGGAACCCTGCAAATTATGTAGCCAGTCCTCTTGCTGGGGTTTCTCCGGTCCCCTGACCCTGATCCCAGGCAAGCTGCCAGGCTGTACCTGCAGAACAGTGCAGGTAGATAGCTCTTTGCATTTCTAAGCTCTCTCCTATTTAATTCTTGGGCTGCTCTATGCCTTGCTCTTCTTACTGGCAGCTTTTTTATTTGGTTGCTCATGTGGCTTGTTCAGTCTACAGTCCCCTTCCTTTTTCCTTCTTCAGAAACATTGATGAAATGCATTTCTCTGTGGGCGATGCTCCTTCCCCCACCCCCAGGAACATGCTCTCACCAGAGCTGTGAGGATTGTCTGTCTTGTCCTCTTCCCCCTCAGTCTGAGTATTCTCTGTATTGCTTGTTGCTTGTTACTAAAATGAGCCAAATGGCCAAGAAAAGAAAAGAAAAGAAGCCACCCCAGCTCTCCCAGGCAAGCGTTTTATCGATGCGTAGACCAGCTCAGCTCTGAGGCTCTGGGACAGTTGAATACAAGTTGGGGCTGGGTTGGAAGAAAAGCAAAGCAAAAAGAGGAAGCTCTGAAAAGGGGAACATCATCCAGTTCCTCTCTCTGTCTCTCCATAGGAGCTGCCTCCAGCTTTATGCCAGACAGATGAGGAGCTAATTCTTAAGGAGCTCCAAGGGAAGGCCCCATCATGGGGTTTTGCCTTATAAAAAGTTTAAGATTTCTGCCCACTTACAGTTCATTTTGTATCGCCAAACACCTTTCCAGAAATGATCAATATCACTTCTTCAACACTCACCAAACTCAAATCTTCGTCCTTTCCCCATCTACTATCCCCTAGCCCATATTTTATATATGTGATTCCTGCTCTGATTCCTTGCTCTATCTATCTATCTAGCATCTATCTATCTATATACCAGCATTTTCCTATTCAGATGGGGCTTTATGTCTAAGATTATGCCTTTTGCCTTTCCTCCTTTGGTTCACTCTCTTTCTTCACTGTGCAAACAAAGAAGTTTTCGTTAGGGCTGAGACAATCCCCAACAGTGTATTCTCTTTGTCCATTTTATTATTTTTTTGAATAAATCAATGGTTGAGGGGTGCCTGGGTGGCTCAGTCCAATTCTTGATTTCAGCTCAAGTCACAATCTCAGGGTTGTAAGTCCAAGCCCCACATCAGGCTCCTCGCTGGGCAAGAAGCCTGCTTAAGATTCACTTTCCCCCTCTCCCTTTGGCCCTCCCCACTCTCTAAGATAAATTGTTGACTAATCATGGAAAAGGTCATAGTAGCATCAATAGTAATACTGAGTGCCTCCTACATACAAGGCACCATGCACTGCTAATCCTAGTGACAACCCTGTGATTTGGGTTTTCTTGTCTCCATTTTACAGACAAGGAAACAGAGGCTTAAACATCAAAGACATTTGTCCAGAGTGGTTCCCTTTGAAATGACAGAACTGAGATGCTAGCACCACTCAGCTGACACCAGTGCTTGGTCACCACTCTTCCAAGCTCTTCCGTTTGAAAGAGAAGACCATGGCATCCTCTTTTGTTTTAATAAAGCCCCATTAGTTCGGTAGTCACGGCATGTCCACTTTTATTTACATGCAGACACTAAATGCTGGGGTCCCCCCCCCTGCACACCCTTCTTTCTACTTTGTTATATATTAGCTTTCACTAGCTGCTTGTTATATAAGATGCTCCACATGACATCTCTGCTTTGCCCTCTTTCCTACATTCCCTGAAGCCTCTTAAAGATCTTTTTAATGTCCTCATCCCCTCATCCATCAATTTCTATTTTATGGCTTTAGCCCTCCTTTGCTATTTCTCTGTATGGCACTCTCCTGGCCTTCCCTTTGGGGTATTCGCCCTTCCTTCTTTGTCATACCCTTTCCACAGGTCACCCTGTCTGTATATCTTGTGTTCAGTGACGTGGGCTCCTCCTATTAGTTTTTCAGTGTTGGCAGAAGGAATTTGAAGTCTGCCCCCAAGTTGTCCTCTCTCAGTATCTTACTTTGAAACACAAAAGCATTAAATTGTAAATCAATTCTGCATTGATCAAGGCTGGCTCCCATCCCCACTGCCTGGCTGCGACCTCTGAATGCCAAAACTATGAGTTTGCTTCTGTGCTTGCTCTATTGTTGTACAAGGCCAAGAAAAGGTCCTCATCATTGAGGCTGCACACCCTGTTGGCAGGAGTCAGGCAGGAAAGCTGGCAGCCAAATCTTGCTCGGTTCTACCTTTCTTTTCTAATGATAACCTTACCCTCCCTAATTGGCTTCTTTTTTAATTTTCCTGCTCCTCTTGCCTCTTATTCTTCCCCCAAGTGCAGTCAGAGAAGCTTTATCTCTCACATTTCCATGTATTCCTCTTTTCCCCCTATTCTCCTCATATGTCCGTTTGGTTTGACTCTCACATCGGTCTATTTGGACGATGCTTTTAATAGCCTTAAATAGTTCAATAAGCATGTATTGGATGCCTACTATGTGTTAGCTACTAAACAAGGTCCCTTCACCTACCTCTATTTACAGTAACAAAACTCCCTCCAATTCATATAGCTTGAATTTTTGCCAGGCCCTGGGCGGGGGGGAGTAGATAATGAGAAAAGAGAAAATGAAGATACATGCTCTCCTTCGATTATTAGCAGTGTGAGGTGCTCTGCATGGGTGTGGTTGGGACAGTCGTTGCTTCACAGGAACTCCCTTTCCATCCCAAGTCTTCCCATCTCTTTGACATGGATTTCTTCCCCAGACTTCTTCACACCTCCACTTAGATGTCTGATAGGCATCTGAAGTTTGACTGATCCCAAACTAAGCTCATGATTTCCCCAATCCTCATACCTGTGCCTTTCCCACTCTTCCCTATGCTAGTGAATACCATCTTGATTCACGTACTTACTTAGGCCAAAACATTTGGTGTCATCGTTAACTCTTTCTCACACTCCACGTCCAATCTATCAGCAAAGTCTATTAGCTTTAATTGGTTTTGCCTTTAGAATATATGCTGAACCTTCCTACTTTTCACTGCCTCTGCTGCTGCCACCCTAGTTGACACTGTCATCATCCCTTACTTGGACTAATGCAATAATGTCCTGTCTGGTTTCTCTGTTTTCACTTTCCCCCACCCCCTACAGTCCATCATCCACACCACAGCCAGAAGGATTCTTGAAAAGGGTCAAGCCAGAAAGATTCTTGAAAAGGGTCGACCTCATACTTTTAATCCTCAGATCAAAACATTCTAATAGCGATTCATCAAATTGGGGAAAAAATGGGGTGCCTGGGTGACTCAGTCAGTTAAGTATCTGCCTTCATCTTGGGTCATGATCCCAGGGTCCTGGGATGGAGCCCTGCATCAGCCTCCCTGCTCAGAGGGGAGCCTGCTTCTCCCTCTCCCTCTGCCTGCTGGTCTGCCTGCTTGTGCTCTCTCTTTCTGTCAAATAAATAAATAACATCTTAAAAAAAAACAAATTAGGAAAAAATATAAATGTCTTACCTCAATCTCCAAGGCCCTTTGCAGATTGGTCCTTGGCTACCTCTGCAGGTTGGCCTACCTTCCTCCCACTCTTCTTTTAACTTACCTTTCTTCACTGGCCTCCTTTGCTATTTTCAAACACATCACACACCTCCAGGTCTTTGCACATTCTGTCCCCTTAGCCTAAAATATGTTTCTCCTAAATATCCATGCAACTCATATCATCACTTCATTCAGGATTCTTCACTCCTCTGAGGGCCTTTCCAGAACATACTGCCTAAAATAACACCACACTCAATCAGTTCCTAGCTTATTAACCTGCTCTATTTTTATTCATTATCTGATAAGATTATACTATATGTGAAATTGTTTGTTATCTATTTCTCATCAGAATTCAAGCTTCATGTGGGCAGAAATGTCTGTTTCATTCACATCTATATTCTCAGTTCCTAGAACAACATCTAGCATATAGTAAGAGCTTACTAAATATCCATTAAATGAGGGAATAAGTTATGTGGAAGGGGCCCAACTTGGCAACCTAAATTAGATTCACCCTAAGATTCACATACATCTGGCGTCTGTATGGGGGGTCCAAGAGGAGGGTCCACTGGGAAACTGTTTGTTTAAAAGCCCAGGCAGTTTCTCAGGAAAGATCTCATCCTAATAGAAGAAAGAACAGACCTACAAGATTCCTCTTAGACCTCAGGGTAGAAGGGAAGGGAGGATTTTGAGTACAGCTCTCAGGTTGTAATTAATCTGGACATTTTAAAATAAGAGTTAACAGAAATCTAACTCAACCCAACTTCAGCAGAAAAAAATAAGGACTGGACTGGTTCAAAAGACTAGGAAGGAGGGTCGGATTGTCAGAGGAACCAGGGTTGGGTACTCAACAGGGCCAGAATTCTCTGTGTCTCTATTTCATCTCACCTGTCTTTGATTCTCTTGCCCCATTTGTCTTATCCTCTCTTGTTGTAGATGGTCTTCTCTGTATTGTTAGAAATGTGGCTTCTAAGAGCTACCACTTAGCAGAGACCTTCTGTCTCCCAGAGTCCATGGATTTATTCCAAGGAACATTTCCAATTGGACTTTTTTGATCATGTGTCCATCATTTGGTTCAATCAATGTTGCTAGAACAATAGATGTTCTGTGACTGGCCAGGTTTAGTTCACATACTTATCCCTTGGGGCCAACTCTAAACCAGTTGAAGAGGAGGGTGAAAGCTTGTAGGGAGGACTAAAACCCAAATAATGACAACAACACAATTGCTACCAGAAGCCACTATCTTGGTTATCGTCTGATCCAGCTCCCAGGGCTCATACCTGAGTTCTAAGCAGAGAAGGCTACCTAAGACTAAGTACCAATTTAAAGGACTATTTCACTAAAATCTCTGTGGGGTGCTTAAGTACACAGACTACATCAGAAGCGTTGACTTTTGTAGTTTCACTTGGGTGGGAGGCAGCTTTTTGACAGTGGCTGAAGCAGCAGCCACTGCAGTGCATCAATGGCTTTGTTTTGGGCATCAGAGGCCTTGGCAGCAGTTTATCACCCCAGGATGCTGGAGAAGGAAAGGAGGACATGGTAGAAGTCACCTGGGAGGTGAAAGGATTCTGTTAATTAACCTATGTGACAGACCTCTGGGAGGCTCACAGAAATAGTTGGGTTAGTGGAAGGCTTTGAAGAGATGCTAATATAGGCAGGGGCAGAGTCAGAGAAATTCCTTTTTGTGGTTGTATTGTAAACTTGATTCTACTTCTAGCCTGTTTTCCAGGTCAGAAGGATATCTCCTAACCATAGAATTGTAAGGAACAAGGGCAGGAGATGAGCCTAGTGATGCCCCATCCTTTAGAGTCCCTAGAACTGTGCTGAAGTCACAAAAATCTATGAAACTCCATCTTTTTTGGGGGGGGGGGTTCAAAACAGGACAGAGGGTAGATGTGTCCCTATTCTGGGATCCACTGGCACATCCTAGCTGAGCTACAGTGTGGACCACCCAGCAGTTCCCATTCAGAAGACACTTTTCCTACTCTGATTTTATCTCCACCTATTTCCCTTTACTTGGCTTGGTGCACAGCTACAGGCCAACACCACGTTTAGACCAAGATTTTCCTGACACTGCCTTCTGCCTGGATTGAACCACTGCAGGTTCATTCTTGCCTATTTATTCAGACTCCAGACTTTGTCTGTGTCTTCCAGTTTGGTTTCACACCCTGGATTAAGACCTTGGCTTCACCCTCATAACTCATGGTAACTAGCTCCTTGGTCAGTTCTTCTAGCTTCCCAATTCGCCTGCTGCCCCGACCTGACTGTGAGTCCTGACTTGCATTGTTTGGCAGCAACCATGACCTAGCATTGACAATGTCCTTCCACCTTACTCCCCTTATAACTTGAATTGCATTCTCTACCCACCCTTAGAATATAAAGATGCTGCTCACGTTGATACATAATGTCTTCATATTTCAGCAGCTTGTCTGGCTGAAGGAACCTTCATAACTTCCTCTGGCAATCCATTTGACTGTCTAATCATGCTGATAGTCAAAGTTCTTCCTTCTGTCATACCATTTAGTAGAAGCCTGAATGCTGCTGAACAATAATCATTCTAAGTGTCACCCACCTAGGAGAGATGAAAAGAGTGACCCTCAGTCCTCAGATTCTCCTATGTGCCTGGAATGTAGAAATACCTGTTTGCAATGGAAAAAGTGGTCTCCTGAGCATATGTCACTGATGGGCCAGGGGAGCTATAATAGTCACTCCTAGCTCTTATTGGGATAGGATGGGGAAACAACAGGATGACTCTGTGGCTCCTGGGCAACTGAGGTTCTTCAGGAAGAAATCCTGAAGCTGGAGGTGGAAGAAGGCACCCTTCTGTGGTTGGATGAAAGCAGTGAAAGTGCCTATATAATGCAACTTATAATGTCCAGTCCAGTGCCTGGCAAAACAGATCCCTATTCATTCAGTTTTACTTCCCTCCATTTCAACTGTCACTGTCTGGTCACCCTGCTCAAGTCCAGGCGCACCCTACTCATTCGGCGTAGACAACTGCAAAACTCCCATCTGGTTTTCCTGCCATCATTCTTGCTCCCTTCTGTTCTATTTTCTTCACAGCAGTGAGGAAAGATCACAGAGTAATCTTTTAAAAATGTAAATCAGATCATGTCACTATCCTGCTTAAAACCCTTCAAAAGCTTCTCATTTCTCTTAGAATGAAATCCATATTTCTTCCCATGGCTTATAAGGTCCTCCAAGATCAGGACCCTGTCCACCTCTCAGACCTCTTCTGGGCCCACTATATCTCTTCCTCACTATATTCTAGACACACTGAATCAATTTCATTTCCTCCTATGTGCTAAGTTCTTTCTTCTCTTGAGGATCTTTACATATGCGGTGCCCTTTGCCTGGAATGCTCTTTTCTAGGATTTTCTCAAGGCTAGATCCTTCTCAGTTCTTAGTTTGAGATATAATGTAACCCTGCGCACCCTTACAAAAGAAGCTCTCTCCCCTACTGTTTATTTCCTTCTTTAGCATTCATCATAATTATAGTTCTTTGATGTGTCTATTTACTCAAAGTCTGTCTTCCTCACTAGAATATAAGTTCCAAGAGGGCATCATGTTATCCCCAACCTTAGTGTAGTACCTGGCACATAACAGGCATTCAAAAAATACACATTGAATTCATGCTTTTAATAGTAAGTACTCAAAACATAATTTTTAATGAGTGGGTAAAATATGAAGGACATTCCAGGACATTAAAAAGAAAATAGAGGAACACTATCAGTAACAATGAGCACCAATTTGAAAACTTAAGATGAAATGGATAATAGTTCCTTGAAAGACACAGGCACCAAAACTCAAACAAGGAGAAACAGATAATCTGAAAATGCCTATATTGATTAAAGAGATTGAATAAATAATTAACAACCTTCCAAAAGAGAAAGCAACAGGTCCATATGGTTTTACCATTAAATTTTAGCAAACATTTAAGGAAGAGATTATTTCAATTCTCAACAATGTGTCAGAAAACAGAACCAGAGGAAATCCTTCCTAACTTGGTCTATGAGGCCAGCATTACCCTAATATTAAATCCAAACAAAAACATTGCAAAAAAAGAAAACTACAGACCAATACCTCTCATGAACATAGATACAAAGATCTTTCTAATTTGATTTATATATTCGACTCCATCCCAATGAAAATCCTGGAGAGCTCCTTTGTGATACTGACAAACTAATTCTAAAGTTAAAGTGGAAAAGCATAAGACACCAGATAACCAACATGGTATTGAAACAGAAGCAGAAGAGGAAGAAGGGAAAAGAAGGAGAAGAAGAAGAAGAAGAAGAAGAAGAAGAAGAAGAAGAAGAAGAAGAAGAAGAGGAGGAGGAGGAGGAGGAGGAGGAGGAAGGGGGGAAGGGAGGGGGAAGAGGAAAGGGAAGAGGGAAAGAGGAAGAGGAAGAAGGAGGAGGAGGAGAAGAGGGAGAAAATAAAGTAAGAAGACTAGACACTATCCAACTTCGAGACGTACTGTAATCAAGAAAGTGTGGTATTGGCACAAGAATAGACAAATAAATCAATATAACAGAATAAAACACCCAGAAATAGACTTATACAAATATAGACAACAGATCTTTGACATAAGGTAAAGACAATTCAATGGAGAAAAAAATAGTCTTTTCAACAAATGGTGTTGAACATCCATAAGCCAAAAACAAACCAAAAAAAAAAAAAAAAAAAAAGGAAAGAAAAGGTGGGGGAAAAAGAGTGAACCTAGACACTGGCCTTACACTTTTCCCCAAAATTAGCTCAAAATGGCTCTTAGACCTAAATGTAAAATTGTAAAACTATAAAACTTATGGAAGATAAGAGAAAATCTAGATTACCCTGGGTTTGGTGATGACTTTTCAGATAAGCACCAAAAGCATGGCTCATGAAAGAAAAAAAGTAGTTATGTTGGACTGTATTAAAAGTAAAAGCATCTTCCCTGTGAAAGACACTGTTAAGAGAATGAAAAGACAACTCATGGACTGGGAGAAAATACTTGCAAAACACGTATTAGAAGAAGGACGAATATCCAAATTAAAAGAACTCTTAAAACTCAACAATAAGGAAAAAACTAACTAAAAAAATGGGTGAATGATCTGAAAAGTCACCTCACCGAAGGAGATATACAGATGGAAAATTAGCATATGAAAAGATGCTCAATATCATGTCATTAGAGAATTGCAAATTAAAACAAACGAGATACCACCTACTACATACCTATTAGAATGGCTGGAAAACCAAAACATTAAAAATGACCAAAGCTGACAACGGGGACATGGAGGAACCAGAACTCTCATTCATTGCTGGTGGAAAGGCAAAATGGTACAGCCACTTTGGAAGAGCTGGCAGTCTCTCACAAAGTTAAATATAGTCTTAACTATACAATCCAGCAAATACACACATTTTACAAATGAGTTGAAAACTGATGTCCACACAAAAAACCTACACACATTGTAGCTTTACTCGTAATTGCCAACATTTAGAAGCAACCAAGATACCTTTCAATAGGTAAATAGGGAAACAAACCAGGGTACATCCAGACAGTAGATGCTTACTTCAAAGAAAAGAAGTAAGCACTAAAACCATGAAAAGACATGGATATTGGGATGCCTGGGTGGCTCAGTTGGTTAAGCGTCTGCCTTGGCTCGGGTCATGATCCCAATGTCCTGGGAAAGAGCCCTGCAGTGGAATCCCTGCTCATCAGGGAGGCAGCTTCTCCCTCTCCTGCTCCCCCTGCTTGTGTGCATGTGCTCCCTCTCTTTCTTCCTCTTTCTCTCTGTCAAATAAATAAGCAAAAATATCTTTTTTAAAAAAAGACATGAATATCACTGAAATGCATATTTGAGTGAAAAAAGCCAGTCTGACAAGGCTACATACTGTACAATTCACAATTCCAACTCTATCACATTCTAGAAAAAGCAAAACTACAGAGATACATTAGTGGTTGCCAGGGACTGGGGTGAGGGGGAGTTTTAGGATAGTGAAATTATTCTGTATGATATACTATAAAGGTGGATACATGTCATTATACATTTGTCAAAATGCATGCAACTGTAAAACATGAAGAGCGAACCCTGATGTGGAGTTAATAATAATGTATCACTATTGGTTCATCAGTTGTAACTAATGTACCATACTAGTTCAAGATGTTGAAGTAGGAGCACCTGGTTGGCTCAGTCGATATAGCTTCTTATTCCTGATTTTGGCTCAGGTCTTGATCTCAGGGTTGTGGGATTGAGTCCCGTGTCTGGCTCCATGCGCAGCATGGAATCTGCTTGTCCCTCTCCCTCCCACTCTGCCCCTGCTCTCTCTCTCACTCTCTCTCTCTCTATCAAATAAATAAAATCGGGGCTCCTGGGTGGCTCAGTAGGTTAAATGTCCAGCTCTTAGTTTTGGCTCGGGTCATGATCTCATGGGAGATAGAATGGAGCCCTGCATCAAGCTCCCCACTCAGCAGGGAGTCTGCTTGAAGATTCTCTCCCTCTGCCCCTCCTTCTACTCTCTCTCTCTCAAATAAATAAATAAATAAATTTTAAAAAATAAAATCTTTTTAAAGAGATGTTAATAGTAGAAACAACCATTTGCACAGGGAGAGGGGTTCTATGGAAACATTGCGCTCCCTGCTCAAATTTTCCAAAAACCTAAAACAGCTCTGAAAAACAGTCAATTAATTTTAAAAAGTGGAGGGAATATGTGAGAAAATGTTCTGGAAGGTGCTAGTAAGGAGACAAGCTCCTGGTGTTGCATAAGAAATGGAAGTCAATAGTTCAAGAGCCAGTTGGGCTCGGAAAAGAGCTGCTAAAACCCTCCTCCCACTAAAACCTGTGGCACATGCTGGGCTCCACCACTTGGATTTCGGGCTTTACACAGCGGCTAAATCCCATCGGGGCCATCTCAGACAGGCACAGGGTCCTCTCTTCACCCTACAACACTCTCTCCCACTGAAGTCCCATTAACCGTTATCTGACAGTTTGACTAAAGTCTACTGAAGGAATTTCCCCTGTAATAGTTCCATTTATATAGTCCTCCCAAATGGAAGGGAAGGAGGGAGGAAGGCAAGAGAGAGAGAGGGGGAGAGGGGTAGGGAGGGAGGAAGGAGGGTAGGCAAAAAGGAGATAGAAGAAAAACAGCTAGTGAAAAACTAGAATTCATGTTACAGCTAACTCTGATTGATTACATCCATTCCATTGAAGTGTGGGATATTTGCATCATTCTTCATTCATATACCCTACTCTCTCACTGGGAAAAGATATGACAAGCACATTCACACCACAATTTGCGTGACTGGTTATGTATTCTCCCTGTCAAGGCTATTTGTAATTACCTAGGGCTTTTTAGGATCACAGATTAGGAAGCAATTAGACTCATGGGAGAATTCCAGGCACTAGTGAGTGGTGAGGCTAGTGGAGAAAATTTTCCCCAGGCTTCTTCGTCAGTCTCATCTCCTGGGTCATAGGAAATTGAAAGACAATAGAAGAAGGAGCCTGGACAGGCTCAATCTCAAGAGTTTCTGTTGTTAAGTTTAATTGGTCATAATTCTGACAGATGGTTTAGGAGGGAGACAAGTCACATAGGCTGGATAGGAGAGCATGAGACCAAGTTCTGGCCTCACAGGCCTTGGAGAATTGTAGGGGGAGGAGACTGACTGCTCCTGGCTACCGAGGCCCCCACCGGCATTGAGGAGGTGACAGAAATTACAAAGACAGAAGGCTCTGCTAGGAGAAAGGCAGCTGAGTGAGCTGTTTATTCAACAGGCACTAAAAATGAAGTTTGGCACCTTGTTTGAGAACTTCCAGCAGCGTGAAGGAAGCTGATTCATTTTTTTCAAATAAAACTTAATCATCTTACTGTTTATTTAATACTGCAATAATAACATCTTATGTTTATGAACTGTCTTGTAGCCTGAGGGAGTCCACACCAGTTTACACACTTCAAAATGTGAAGGAAACTAGACTGTGTCTTTTGAAATGCCATCACCCACGGGGCAGGGAATAAGGGTAGGAAGGGCTTGGTTTTGTACGGAGCACGGGCTTTGCGACAACAGATGTATTTCCTGGATTAGCTTCTCAGCCTCTTTAGCCCAGCTCTCCTGTCTTGAATGGGCAGCGTCAGCAGGTAGGGTTGGGCAAGTTGTTCAATGCATGATACTGAGCTGAGGAAGCAAGTGGGAGCCAAAGCTAAACCCAGAGTCCACTTGCCAAGCCAAGTATCCTGTGAGGGTCAACATCTGCCTAGGGAAAAGGATACCCTTTTTCTCATTCATAGAAGAAGTGTTTCTAATTCTAATCAGTGGAACATTTAATTCTAATGTGTACCGGCTACCAGTGGCACCCCTCCCCACCCATGAAGGGGTTCTCTAAGACACGTGTTGTGAGGGGCGCCTGGGTGGCTCAGTGGGTTAATTCTCTGCCTTCGGCTCAGGTCAGGATCCCAGGGTCCTGGGATCGAGCCCCACATCGGGCTCTCTGCTCAGCAGGGAGCCTGCTTCCTCCTCTCTCTCTCTCTCTCTCTGCCTGCTTGTGATCTCCGTCTGTCAAATAAATAAATAAAATCTTAAAAAAAAAAAAAAAGACACGTGTTGTGAGAGAACCAAGCTGTCTTTGATAGCCCGACCTTCTGGAAGGATAGTCTGATGGAGGTGAGGTAGAAACCACTCTGACATGGAATCACTGAACAACCTATGTAACCCACTCAGCTGTATCTCCAGGCCTCCATTTCCTCCTCTGGAAAGGAGGGAGTCACAGTAGCCGGTTTTTGAGGAGGTTCACTGAAAATGCACAACTCCAGGTTGGAACCATTCTCATTGTGTCTGAAGAACCTTGAGTTCTGAACTGCCTGTGTAGAGCTGTCTGGGTAGTGGTAGGGCTGACCATGCCCCTGTGAGTCGTTTAGGCCACAAATGCTGCCACTTGCTTTAGGTTCTCTCACATGGAGGCCAGTTGGCCCTGCTCCCCACTTTCCCAGTACGCAGAAGTCATTCCTTGTCTACCCCCTCACTGTACACCCTGTTGTGCTCTTCATATGCTTGTAATCTTTTCTCACTTATTTATGTTCCTTATTAGACCATAATCTTTCCAAGGGCAAGATGGGCTCTTTAAAAAAAGGGGAAAAAAGATTTTATTTATTTATTTGAGAGAGAGAAAGAGAGCATGAGCTGGGGAGGGCAGTCAGAGGAAAAGAGAGCAGCAGACTCCCCACTAAGCAGGGAACCCAGCACAGGGCTCCATCCCAGGACCCCGGAATCAGACCTGAGCTGAAGGCAGATGCTTAACTGAATGAGCCACCCAGGAACCCCCCAATAGGCTCTTTTTCTTATCTATTTTTGCATATCTACCCTCTGCCCAACCCCCAAGGCCCCACACAAAGAGTTTATGTGGATCCTCTAGCTAATTAGAGGCTTTTAAGCCTGTTTGGTCCCAAGCTCCCTCTCTAACAACTTAGCTTGGAAGAAAAAGACTTGTCGGGGGGGTGAAGGTGGAGGTTACCCAGGACACCGCTAGGAATCAACCATTTCCTGTCTAGTCTCCTCTTGGTTCCAGGAGGCCCCTGTGATGCCTGCTCACTGCAGAGGAGGTGGGGGGAGGGAACCAGAAGGGTAGAGATTAGCTGATCTGTAAAGTCTCTTCTGTTTCTGGCTTCCAACGAAAACACCCCAGTTGCCCTTAGTAACCAGCTATGCATGAATTTATAAATGCATCTAACCCTTTTTAAAAGGTATTTATACATACTTTCAGCTTACACTAACTCTTGAGGATAATGAATTTCATACATTTGTTTCATGTTGCATAAAAGCACATTAATTTGTTTTTCTAAATGTACGCCTTTCAAAGCCTCTAGTGGGCTCTAATAGAGTCTCCACATCTGCATCTACTATCTCTGCGGACCTTCCCCAGCTCTTCTGTGTCTACCTGTATACTGACTTCAGAGGCAGGCACTCTTTGTGCAAGGGGAGGAACAGCTCTTTCCTAAACAAGCCCAATATTTGGTGGCCTGCCTTGACCACAGTGGTAGGCGGCCATCGGCTTTTAAGAAAATTATCCCAGGGGCGCCTGGGTGGCTCAGTGGGTTAAGCCGCGGCCTTTGGCTCGGGTCATGATCTCAGGGTCCTGGGATCGAGTCCCGCGTCAGGCTCTCTGCTCAGTGGGGAGCTTGTTTCTGTCTCTCTCTGCCTGCCTCTCTGTCTACTTGTGATCTCTCTGTGTCAAATAAATAAAATATTAAAAAAAAAAGAAAGAAAATTATCCCAGAATCCTTTGCACAGCCTTTTCCACTTGTCTGTCCCAACCTCTGCCCTCTCAGCCAGTGCTGAAGTGGGTTTTGAGAAGTGGGAAACAGCCTCAAACAAGCTAGACAGCTCTCACAAATCCAGGATGGGTCTTTGGTGACATTCCAAGAGCGCCCAACTCTTGCGAAGATGGTGTTTTTTTCCTGGGATCCTTGAGAAGCGCAGGGCCCAGGAGATGCCAACAAGATCAGCTGCCATCCAGAAAATATTCCATTAGAATAGGTACTATCATTGGCAGAGCTGCTACGAAGAAAAGACAATGCTCTCAAGAATAGAGAACCAAGCTGATGTATGAAGGACTTGCATCTGGGGCTGAACAACGCTGTCGGATTGCTAGGTAGAGATTACCTCAGTCTTCCCATCTGTCTTATGGGGAAGAATGAGGATGAACAATACAGCACAAATAGCCCGTTATAATCCCAACCCCCTTTTAAAGACCGTGGCTACCGGTACATGGAAGAAAATTTCCTAATTCTGTTGGGACCTTGATGGACTGATCTGCTGGATGCTCTAATAGAGGGAGAAGAAATTGTGTGTAAGAATACAGTCTTCCTAGGAGGGGGAGGAAAAAAGGAACAGAGAAGGGAGGAGAAGGAGAAGAACACAGGGGAGCTAACAGAAGGCTCCACACTGTGACCCTCTCTCTGGGACCCCTTCCCTCCAAATTATTAAAGTTTACCCAGCCTTGCTGAATACTGGAGATGAGTGGATATTTTCGGAAATCAAAGGAAAGGGATGCCTGGGTGGCTTAGCAGGTTGAGTGTTTGCCTTCGGCTTAAGTCATGATCTCCAGGTCCCAGGATCGAGTCCCATGTGGGGGAATCCCTGCTCAGCGGGGAACCTGTTTCTCCCTCTGTCTGCCACTCCCCCACTTGTGCTCTCTCTCTGACAAATAAATAAATGAAATCTTAAAATAAATTTATATATATGTATATATATACATATATATATAAAGTCAGTTAACTTAAAAAATTATTTTAAAAAAAGAAAGAAATCAAAGGAAAAGACTGAGGTCATGCCTGGTGTCCCAAAGGAAACGAAAACAGCATATGGAGATGCAGAAGCCAGAAGAAAAAGTGAGGAGCAGAGGAAAATTAGCCATCCAGAACGGATGACTCCCCTTCCATCACACCGAGTTGTCCCTTGAGGCCTGCAGTGTCCTTTCCTGCCCAGAGACTGTGATTAGACTTTTCTACATGCTCAGATATCCCCAATCAGAAGTCTCGGAAAGGGAGCTTGGGGCCCCCCTTTACTTTCCTTCCAGAAGGCCCTTGCCCCCCCAACACACACTCCTGGGGGCTCTGCTTAAAGAGGGGGCTGGAGAGGCAGCAGGCAAAAGATCCTATAACATCTTTGCTCTGGCACAAAGGTGCACACTGGACTTAATTGACTTAACGAAGGGAGGCCACTCAAGCGATTTTTTTTTGTTGTTGCTGCCTTAATAGAATTAAGCGAAATCAAAGTAAATGAACGTCTGTGAGCTGAAGTGACATGTAGATTTGGCTCCAATAATTTTTAAATTGCCACCTCACAGGCCCTCAGACCTTTCAAAGAAACCCACACAGCTTTCCAATTTTAAGGCACCTCTCCCTTGGATCCATATTTTCATCTATAGATCCGGTTACTGCTGGGGGATGGGGTGGGGTTGGTGAATCAATATTTATGAGGAACCCCCCCCTCCATTGTGCTCCCTGGAACCAACAATTCCCCCAAGCAGCAGCCAGAATCTAATGCCACACTGAGCTTCAGATCTGAGCCTCACAGACCTGCAGGCCTCTCTTTCCTTGGGGGTTGTGAATCAAGTGCACGGGAGGCCTTTCTTCATGCAAGGCTGAGATGTTAAAATGCTATAGTGCAGCCATTCCTGTTATGGAACTCAAAGGTGAGGGGCAGTCTCAATCAGGAAGGACAAATGCCCTCAGCAGCCCGCCCTCTCAGCCCTGTCCTGTCTTTCACTGCCCATCTGTCCCTCCTTTTCCTCCACAGCCTTTCCCTGGAATCCTAAACTGGGACGGATTCTCCCACCCCAACACCTGGCCTCTGACAAACTCAGTGGGTCCCTATCTAGGCTGGTCAGTTGCGGACAAATCCCTCAGTTCTACAGAGATAAGGTTGGAATTAGAAGTCAAATTCAATCACACAGAAACGGAGGGATTGACGGCACAGGCGTCTTCAGCCAAAGCCCCAGAAATCTGTTCAGAGCTTATAGGCCACACGGCCCCCCAGTTTCTTTTCCTCACTAAAACCTTACTCTGCATGAAGGGTGAATGCGAGGCCAAGCCACTCAGACCACCAGCCCTAAAGACTTTTTTGAGTTTGTGTGGCAGTAATTGCATGAGGAGGAGAGGAAGCCCACAGAGAAAAGGCAAAAGGCATGAGGACACAAACATAAATACACATATATAAATAAACATATATATGTGATATATATATATGTATGTATGTGATATATATGATCTCTAAGCAAATATATCAACAATTACTATAAATAAGCATAGTGCTTTGTGATCTTAATGCCATCAGTAGAACTGAGAAATATTTTTCATTTGACAGTTAAGGGCCCCAGTTGACTCAACTGGTTTGACTCTTTGCTCTACCCTGTGTGCCATCTAATTTGCTCTTAGATTGGCTGAAGGGTGGGCATCATCACAGGTCCTTAGCCAATTTTTTAGTTTTGAGATTTACTTCTAAGGCAGAAGACTGTTTGTGTTTTGGCTTTTGAAAAAGTCATACTCCTCTGCTCTGAGAATTACGGGTCATTTTCGGAAATGGGAGCTTCAGAGGAAGTTCTTACTGAATCTGGACTTGAGCCACTCCTAGAGCTGTTTGTTTCATCTGGCCCATCACTCTGTTTGCTGCCACCTACACAGACAGGACACATCTCCAGGAACTGAAATTTATAAGCTCCTTGCCCATCATCCAAAGTGCTAAGTCCTATCTTCTGGAAGCTGATGTCTGCTGATAATCACAATACAGAGATATAGACAAGAGGCATACATGCTGTTGACCTACTGCAGATAGCCAGTCCATAGCTTTGGCCAGAAGGAGCCTGAAGAAAGTATTGACTGTAACCTGCCTCCACCAAGGAAATACAGCATACAGCCAAGACACAAAAATGGCCATGAAGAGCTAGGAGCTGGCACCACTTTTTAATATGTAAAGAACCCATGATCATTGAGGAAGAGGGAAACCAAAGCAAGTCTTTTCAGGGTGTCTCCTGGGAAACCAATGGACAGGTGTGTCTCTAAAATCTCCCTTCAGCCCCTCCTATGAATTAGGTAATGGCATAAGTGACCAGGTGGGAAAACACCTAACAAGATTTCTTTTGGAAGTTAAGGAAAGAAGTAAGATTATGTCTCTCTTAATTACTTAACTATATCAAAACTCTTTGAGTCTGCATTTTCTCATTCATAAAATGGACATAGTGACAGTGTACCTGTTGAGAATTTTATTTATTTATTTACTTATTTATTTTAAATATTTATTTATTTGAGAGAGAGAAAGAGCATGAACAAGGCTTAGGGAGAGGTGGACTCACTTCTGAGCAGGGAGCCTAACACAGGACTTGATCTCAGGACCCCAGGATCATGACCTGAGTCAAAGACAGGTGCTTAACCCACTGAACCACCCAGACACCCAGGAAATTTAAATGAGAAAATTCATATGAATATTTATCATAGTTCCTGGCTATGACAGTTTAATAAACATTAGTTGTTATTGTTTACAGGCTTCAGGGAACTCATGAATCCACAGCAGATTTTTGCTCCTGCCTCTAAGGCCAAAGGATAGGACTCTTTAGGTCTCTAGAATCCTAATATAAATTAATATCTCCTGCCATGAAACTACAGTGCCCAGTCACTGGGGGGCTGGATTTTCACATCAGATCTGAGGATGTATCAGAGTTCTTCAGAGAAGCAAAACCAATAGGATGTGTGTGTGTGTGTGTGTGTGCGTGTGTGTGTGTGTGTGTGTGTGGAGTTAGATAGAAATTTAGTATAAGGAATTAGCTCATGCAATTATGGAGGCTGGGAAGTCTCAAAATCTATAGTGAGCAAGCTGGAGACCCAAGAGACCTAATGATATATTTCCAGTCTGAGTCCAAAGACCTGAAAAACCAAGAGAGCTGATGGTGTGAGCTCCAGTCTGAAACACAACACCATCAAGACCCAAGAAAAGTCAGTGTTTCAGTTTGAGTCCAAATACAGAAAAGTTGAATGTCCTAGCTCAACAGTCAGGCAGTACAGGAGATCCGGCTTACTCAACTTTTTTGTTTTACTCAGACCTTCAACTGATTGGATGAGGCCCACCCACGTGAGGGGGAGCGATCTGCTTTACTCAGTCTACCAGATCAAATGTTGATCTCATCCAGAAATACCTCCGCAGATCAAAAAATCTCCACAGTCAAATAATGTTTGACCAAATGTCCGGGCACTCTGTGGTGCAGTCAAAAAATTAACCATCACAGGGGACATATGCTAAATTCTCATGAGGCAAAGTATGGTCTTCAGACCAGCAGCACTGCCACTCTCACGAAGTCTATTAGAAATATTCAATGATCATGGGTTGTTTACATACTCAGACCCGAGGCCTGAATGATAAGACATTGTTTCAGACAAATGACTTAATTCTCTTATGCTGGCAAATTTGACTGTACTATTTTTCCCCCTCACTGAACTCTTTCATGCTTATGACTTTGTTGCTACTTGTTTGGGGGTCATACTGCATGAGGTCTTGTTGGACATCCCAGGTGGTCCAACTTCCCATTAGACTCTAAGCTCTGCAATCACCATTCCCACCCCCTAGAAATGACCAGTCTTTACATGGGATTTCCATCTTGCCACGGAAGATACTGGAGTCAGTGCTAGAGGAAGAAAGTGTTTGGTGCAGGAGTTGAGATGGATGGGAGAAGATTCCAAGAAGATTCAGAGGAGACCCTCTAGCCACAACTCAATATAAATGATGCCCCCAAATACACATGTGCACGTGCACACGCATGCTCGTGTACACACACACACACACACACACACACTGACAAACACATTGGTTATCTGTTCTCTGAATAAAACTGGATGGGTTGATTATAATCCCAGTCCCTCCCACGCATATCCAGGTGTAATTTTATTAGCAGAGTTTATCCTGTCTCCTATCTCTTTGGAGAAGCAGAGATCGATTCAAGTGACCTAGCAATACGTAGATCTGGGATTCCCCCTTCATTGGCCCATAAAAGAATCAAGAGTTGGCAAGACTGAGAATTCTTCAAGGACTTTATAACTACATCAAATATTGCTTTTATTTTGTGGGAAGTTGCACAGAAATTGCCCTGACATTTTTTTGACCACTGGTATATATGAATGTGTGTATAGGTATTTACCTGTGTGTATTTCTTTAAGAATATTCACAGTTTGAACTGTGAGTGTTTTCCCTATTCTATTATGTACTCTCTCTTTAGGCCCTGGCAACTGTGAAAATTGAGTAACAATCTTAAAACCACAGTTAGGCCCATGGGGGTCATTAAATAAGTGGGGGGATGAAAGTGAATATAGTGGGGCTCCAAAGTTTGTAACAGATGTACTAGTTTATTGTGGGGAGATCCTGGGGGCCCCAGGTAGCTGGCTAATCCCTTTGCCTATAGGTTTTGATACCTACTAAAATTTAAATACTCCGGGCTTTATCCTAGTTATCAATCACTCATATCTCAGAATGAATACATAAATCCATTATTCAACAAAGATTTTTTCACCTTTCTGCCAGGCACAAGGTTACAGGAGTAGTTAGAAGTTTAAGATGGAAAAGAATTGAGAGGCCTGGGTGGCTCAGTCTATTGTGTCCAGCTCTTGATTTTATTTTTTTATTTTTATTTTTTATTTTTTTGTGGTAACTCTTGATTTTAGCTCAGGCGATGACCTCAGAGTCCTGAGATCAAACCCTGGGTGGGCTCCTGAGCTCAGTGCTGGGCATGGAACCTACTTAAGATTCTCTCTCTCTCTCTCCTTCCCCCTTTTCCCGCCCCCACTAAAGCACTATTTCTCTCTCTCTCTCTTTCTCTCGATAAAAAAAGATGGAGAAGGATTAAGAGAGAATCCCAGGGGCACCTGGGTGGCTCAGTCTTTAAGTGTCTGCCTTTGACTCAGGTCATGATCCTGGGGTCCTAGGATCGAGCCCTGCTCTACAGTAAGCCTGCTTCTCCTTCTCCCACTCCACTTGCTTGTGTTCCCTCTCCTGCTGTCTCTCTGTCAAATAAATAAATAAAAATCTTTAAAGAGAGAGAGGGAGAGGATCTCAAAGAAGATCTGGATAGGAAAAAAGGAGGGCTGAGTGCCTAGGCTCCTTCTTGCTTGGAAATCTCATTTGCCTATTCATTCAACAAATATTTTTGAGTACCTACTATGTGAGAGACACTGGACCCTAGGCACTAGGGATAGAGTGATGAATATGAACAAAACAGACAAAAATCCCTGCCCTCGCGCATCTTCCATGCTAATGGAGAGAGGGGCCATAAAGTAGTAAGGAAAATATATAGCACATTAGATGGTTATACACCCAGTGGAAAAAAATAAAGCAGAATGCAGGGGACGGAGATGTCAGGAGTTGCGATTTTACATGGGGGGAGGAGCGGAGGAGGCCTCACTAAGGATGTGGCCTCCGAGCTAAGACTTGAAGACAGTGAGGGAGTGAGCCACGTGAATAACTTCAAAGGCAGAAGGAAACAGTGGCGGTGGCCGAGGTTCCGAGGTGGGACTCTGGCTGCAAGTTTGCGAAATAAGTCTGGAAGCCAGTGAGGCTGGAGGTCGTACAGGTAGAAGCGAAGCAAGAGGTCAGATCATGAGGACCTTCCAGGTCATTGAAAGGACTTAGACTTCTACTCAAGAGTGAGGTGGGAAGCTGTTGCAGCATTGTGAAAAGTAACAAGTCTGCGTTTGTTGGATTACTTTTTTTTAGTTGTATATGTACATGATGAAAAAAATCAAAGCGTATATAGAAGTAATGAAAAATAAAACTCTTCCTTCCATATTTCCATATATCTACCAGATCATTTCTCCAAGGATTGACACTGTTTTCAGTATCTTGAATAACCTTGAGGGAAAGAGAGTGACGTGTGTGGAGAGAGAAAGAGATTTCCTTTCTTCATTTGCATAAATGGAGAACCAGTGAAATTATACAGTTATGGTTTAGGTATTTATCCACATTGGTTCCCATAGGTGTATCTCATCTCGTTCTTCTCAATGACTTCACAGCACTACACTGGATATCGTCATTTATTAAACCAATCCCTAATCAACTGATGGATATTTAGGTTGTTGCTAGGGTAAGGTTTTATTTGTTTGTTTTGTTTTTCTTTGGGGGAGGTGCTGTTATAAAAATACTGTAATGAATATAGTAATGTATGTATCTTTGGGCACAATAATAATAATAACAGCTAACATTCATTGAATGCTTACTATGCACTAAGTACTGTGCTAAACACTTTACATGCCTTAGGTCATTTTATCCTTATAACGGCATGGGGTGAGTATTTTCTATAGATCGAATATTTGTGTCTCCCCAAAACTCGTATGTCGCCAAAACCTAATGCCTATATGTCCTAATTCCTTAATGCCTAATGTGCTGGTATAAGGAGTTGGGGACTTTGGGAGGTGATTAGGTCATTAAGGCAGAGCCTTCATAAATGGTATTAGTGCCCTTTTATTTTTTTTTCAGATTTTATTTATTTGAGAGAGAGTAAGAGAGGGAGAGCAGAGTGGGGATAAGGGCAAAGGGACAAGCAGACTCCCCACAGAGCGCAGAGCCCCACAGGGGGCTCAACCCTTGGACCCTGAGATTATGACCTGAGCTGAAGTCACTTACCCTACTGAACCACCCAGGCGCCCCCTAGTGCCCTTTTGAAAGAAGCCCAGGGGACCCCCTTATCACTTCCACCATGTGAGGCCATAGCAAGATGGTGGCTGTTTGCAACCTAGAAGAAGGCCCTTACCAGAACCAAACTATGCTGGCACCTTGATCTTGGACTTCCCAGCCTCCAGAACTGTGAGAAATAAATTTCTGATGTTTATAAACTACCCAGTCTGCCATTTTATGTTATAGCAGCCCAAGCAGACTAAGACAATACTATTATTATCCCCATTTTGCAGATGAGGGATGCTTTAAAGAAGGTGAGGAACTTTCCCTCGGTTACAAGGCTAAGTCGTGGAGACAGAATTTGAATACAGGCAGGCCGACTCCAGAGCCATTTAATTTCTGTGCTATACAAATGGAATTGCTAGTTCAGAGGATATGTACATTAAAAATTACAGTTGTTAAATCGCTTGCTCCCCTATACCCTCATCAACACTGGATATTATCAATATTTTTTGAATATTTGCCAGCACCATAGGTGAATAAATGGCATCTTGCTGTTTTGATTTGCAAGCTTTTTGTTGAAGAGCAAGGTTGAAAATCTTTTTATACGTGTATTTTGCCGTTTGTGTTTTTTTTCTTTTTTCAGTGAACTGCCTGTTTATATCATGTGTTTGTCTTTGGGTTGTTGATGTTTTTCTTGATGATTTGTTTGAGCTTGTTGGAAATTAAGGAAATTAGTCCTTTCCGTAGTGTTGCAAATATCTTGTGGCAATTTGTCATTTCTCTTTTGACTCTTTCTATGTTTTTTTTTTTCTTATGGCTGTGCAGAAGTTTTAAATTTTTATGAAGTCACATTTATCAATTTTTTAAATGACTTCTGGATTCGTGGCCTGCTTAGAAAGGCTTTTCCTTTCTAAGATTATATGTATTTAAATTCTTCCACATTTTCTTTTAGTACTTTTAAGGTTTCATTTTTTACATTAAATTCTTTGATTCATCTATAATTTCTTTTAAGGTAAAGAGTAAGTTAAAGACTTCAGTTTGCCCACTATGCAAATATAATTTTTGAATAATCCATCTTTTCCCCATTGAATTGATGTGCCATCTTTAAAATATACTAATTTCCCACATGTAATGAGGATTATAAATAGGTGTTGATTTTTTCCCTCAAGAACTCAACTGTCATTAGGTAACATCATAACATATTTTAATATCTGATAGGCCTTGTTCCTCCTCAAATACTCTCCTTTCAGGGGCTACCTGGGTGGCTTAGTAGGTTAAGCATTTGCTTTTGGCTTGGGTTATGATCCCAGTGTCCTGAGATGGATTCCCACATCAGGCTCCTTGCTCAGCGGGGATCCTGCTTCTCCCTCTGCCTGCTGCTCCCCCTGCTTGTGTGCTCTCTCTCTCTCTGTCTCTGAAAAATTTAAAAAAAAATTATCTTTTTAAAAATGCTCTTCTTTCATAATTTTCCTCACTTTTATTTACCCATTTCCCCTTGAGTTTCAGTTTCTTCTTTTAGGATCCCTCACTCACCAAAAATGTCAGCCATTTCCCCAGCTTCTCCATACCATCTGGATGTTGTCCATTCATTAATAACTATTTTCTAAGCATTGTTGATTGACATATACTATGTGAGGGACTAGAGGTATAGTGATGAATAATGACACAGCCGTTGCCCTCATGAAACTCACAGTCTACCGGAGATCTAGATAAGTCAACAAGCAGTTGTAAGACAACATGGCTGGTGCATTTCCTGAGAGACGCATAAGTATTGTGGGTCCCTGGCAAAATAGTAACTAACCTAAACTTAGGGGGAGGGAAGGGGCCAAGAAAGATCTGGAGTAGATGGATAGGATCCTTGAGAGACTAACAGGAGTAGATTAGGTGAAGGGAAAAGAAAGAGGAGGGGGTTCCAGGATGAGAAATCCTCTTATGCAAAAGATCAGAAACATGATGAGTTTGGCAAACCACAAGGAGCAGTTAGTTGTGGCCAGAGTGTAGGATGTGGGGGAGGTGTTGGGCAAAGGTGGAAGATGGGTCCTGCTTGGACCATCTGTGCTTTGTGTGCTAAGTAGGTTGAACTCGACCCAGTGAGCAACAGGACACCATCAAAATGTTTTAATCAGAGAAGTGACCTGATCACATTCTCATTTTAGAGTGATCGCTTCGGCTGCAGGGTGGAGAATGGGGTCAGAAAAGAGCAACAGTGGGAACGGGGAGATGAGTGAGGGGGCCGATGCTGTAGAATGACCCGGAGGAGAAATGCTGTGCATCTGAACGAGGATAGTAACTATGGAGGTGGAGAAAAGTGGATGGATTTGAAAAATGGTAAAGGTAAACATTGACAGGAATTACTAATTAGTTGGACTCAAGAGGTTAGAGGGAGGTATCAAGAATGCCTCCTGGGTTTACTGAGCTAGGATTTAGGGGAACAGGCTCTGGAGGAACGTGGAATGACATGGGTCCCGAGGAGTGTCTTGTGCAATGATCCTCTTCCCTCCCCTTCCCACACCAGAATTGATTTATCCTGTGGCCCATTCCCGCAAGAGCTCCCTTCTCCCTTTCTAATTTATACTAGGGTGTTACAAGCTAGTTTATCTTACCAGGTACAGGGTGCATTTTCATTTGGCAGCTACCCCTAAGGTTTTCATCTATGAAAATGATTTTGATAATAGTAGTTTCCGGCAGGCCAACTGGGAAAGAGATTTTTGGGAGGAGCTCTTCAAATTATAGTTGACCCTCCAAGCACCCAGGTGTGAACTGTGCAGGCCCACTTATATGCAGATTGTTCTCAATAAATACACTACAGTACTATAAATGTATTTTCTCTTCCTTGTGATTTTCTTAATATTTCCTTTGTCCTAGCTTTATTGCAAGAATACAGTGTATAATACATAAATGTACCAAATATGTGCTAATCGACTGTTTATTTGACAGGTGAGGCTTCCAGCCAGCAGTAGGTGATTAGTAGTTAAGGTCAAGGGGAGTCAGGAGTTGGATGCAGATTTTCAGTGGTGTAGGGGGTGGGCGCCATGCAGTTGGAGGGTCAACTTTGTGCCCTAGTCCACAGCCTGCTCCCCAAAGCAGGATGTGGTCCTATGTTACCCTAAAAGCAGGTATGGCTTGGTTCCACAGCCTGGGCCAGTGTAAGCTGGAGAGAGGAGTGGTGCGGACCGTTGACTGGTCAGACTGGCCTAGACATCAACAGAAACAGTCCACATGCTAAACTGGAAAAAAAAAAAAAAGACCTGTCGACCCTAGTCTTGTCTCCCACATGTCAAGCACCCTCTTCCCCAAAAGGAATGTGACCTTAGGGGTTTAGAACAAACAGTCCTGGGAGACAGGCTGTTATTAGATGAGCCCATTATTGAGCCCTTGAAACCAAGCACAACATTTACTGTGGAAAGAAATCTGGCATTCTACATTCCAAAGGAGGGGGGAGGGCAGCCTGACATCAGAGGAGAGGGATTCGCATTGCCATGACAACCATAAGAGTTATACTGTATTGTTTGTACCCAGAATTTAAGAGATTATCCTTGGGCTGAAAAAAAAGAAACTATCTCCCCTTCCACTTCCAACATCACCATCTCAGGACACCCACCACCTTCCTATGAGGAGTTTCATTTGTTCATTTGTTATATGCCACTTGGGTGTTTATTGATTTACTAATCTGCCTTCTCCCATTTTTTCTCCTTCTTTTCTTTCTTCCCTGCATCTGACCAGCACAGCCAGAATGGGCCATTTGTCTTCCCACAGATGGTGCCAGTAAATCCAACTTCCGGCTGGTGGAAATGTGGGGCCCTGGAAAACCTCCCAAGCTGAGAGGCATCCTTCCTATGCCTCGGGCTGCTTCTGGTCTGTCCTGGGAGATAGCTGGTCAGGGGAGTAAGGGTCTCTGGGAAAGGGCTCTCTGTCCAAACAGGTAACAGAAAATCAGGCACTTAGGGCACCTCTCAGAGATTGTTTTCCCAACCCAGGCCTGTTGTCACCTTTAAGGTTTGTAGCCACTAGGCAGGGAGCTCCCTCAAGTGACAGTCTCAAAGGCATCAAAGCAGGATTAGGGGACTTGGTAACTGGGGAAAGACATTTTTGAACCTTTACAAAAGCAAGTAGGCATTCCCACGATCACCATGTGTTTCTTCCCATGTCACAGAAGAGTTAAGTGAGACAGGAAAGGCACACCCAGCCAGATTTTTGAAAAAAGAAAAGAAGTGAATCAAAGAAAGATCTGGAAACAACACAGTGCTTATTAATTCCCTGGCTCCAGTTAACCCCTCCTCCCATCGATAACACTGACATCACCTAACTTTTTAATCCCAGGGCCTAATTGGCATCCTGTTTATGAAGCTTTAAAAACCTTTTTCTTTCTTTCTCCTTCCTGGCTCAGTAACTCTCACTTTGGAAATCTCTGGAGATTTTAATTTCCCGAAGAGCCTCCTGTCATCTCTTACAGTAAGTCTTTTCATTTCACCTCGTTTAAGTATATTGGCTGGTTTAAAGGCTTAATTGTGATGAAGAAGATTAAGTCCAAATTTAATAAGCATTAAGACTAGAACAACATCCTTTATTTCCTCTGGCTTCAATAATCATTACGTTTGGTTTTTTTATTTGTAGTGGAAAAGTTCAGACGACCTAAACTGGGGGAAGGAGGTGGGCTAGAGAGAAGATCAAGAAGATGTCTGGTTGGCTTTTTCTAAAATCTGTAGTTGCTGCTGCCACCGAGGCAGCAGACACATGGTTGGAGGAGGGTGATGGGTCTGAAAATGAACTGGCAAGAACACAGGACAAAGCGGGCATGGAGGGAGGAAGGCGTGCCTCCAAGCTCTTCCCTAGTTTGCAAATGGGCTCTTTATTTTACCAGCAAGAGTGGCTTCCAGAACACTCTGGGTTCTCCAAGTCTCTAGGCTTGGGTGTAGCCAAATCTCTTTTCCTGTTAGTACAGCTAAGACCAGATTAGCATTTTTCAAAAAGAACTTGACTAGGAAATGAAGGGAAACACAAAACTAAAAAAAGAAAATGTAAATGCATAGAAATGAGCACAGAGTCTAAGATAAAGTCTAGCCCCAGATTGGCTCAACTGGCATAGACTACCACGCACCTATATGTGTGCGTGTGCGTGCGCGCGCGCACACACACACATACACCTGGTCCTTTCTCCTCCTCAATGCTATTTGTGGAATGCTGCCTCAAAAGGCCCCCCAAGTGTTTCTCTTATGCATTGCAGTCTTGGCTGCCTCCTGTATTACATCCTTTATCCCTCTGATGATCTCAAAACACATGTGTCTCTTCCTAGTGGACTGTTAAGCTCTGCAAAGACAGGCACTAATCATAAGCATCTTTGTACCCACAATATCTGGCTTGTGAAATGACTAGAACTGAAGTGCACCAGACCGGGTCTTTACAACCCAGAATCATGTCTATCCTTGGAAAGTAGCTCCTCTAAAAGCAGGCTGTTGACAGTGGACAAGGCTTTGCACTCTCAGCTGAGGTTTGCTTGACCCTGCGTAAACATGCTTTTGACAATTTATAAAACCAAGCACTGCCTTATAATTATACAGGACTCTGCCTCTCAAACTCTGTTTCACACAATATCTCATTTGATTCTAACAATCTTGTAAGGAAATGAGACTGAGAGAGGTTAAATAGCTAGCCCCAAGTCACAGAGCTAGATAATAATAGCAGAGTTGGATCATTAGATCCAGATCTTTTGGTACTTAATCCAGTAGTCCTCCTGGTTTGATATACTACATCCCAAAAGAGACCTTTTTGGGTCAGGACATCAGTATACTGAGAGATTCATTTTATGGCTTGCCTCTCACCATCCTCTCTGTCTTCCACCCACCCAATATGGCACTAGCCCTGGGAGAGAGTCCAACGATCATTTGGGGACAAGCAAATAGCAGAACCTTGCTAAATCAGACCTGAATGCTATGAAGCCCAGCAATCCTATTTCTAGGAATGTATCCTAACAGATCATCCAAATTCAACATAACTTCTTTTATTTAAAAAGATGTGCTGTCCAAACAAACTGCAACTGTGGGGAGAAATCAGCCAGTGGGTTGGCAGTTTGCTACCACTGAATAATCATACAGGTATGTACAGATGTATGCATAGGATGTTCATGACAGTTATGTTACATTGGGGAAACATTGGAAACTATCTAATGTCTAACAACAGGAGAAAGGGTTAAAAACAGTAAGCACATCCATATTATGGACTGTCATGAAGTCAATAAAACCAATGATGTGGCATAGATCTGTATTTGCTAACATGGAAATATATCAGATGCACTGTGAAGCTTTTTTAAAAGCAAGATACAAATCAGCATTATAGTATAATATCATTTTTGTAAAACACTGCACTTCAGAAAACAGTCTGGAAGGATATTTTTAAAATGTTAACAGTAGTGGATTGGGTGACACTGAGATTGGAAGGTGGAATATGTGATCTTCGTTTTTACACACATATATCTTTCTGCAATGAACATACATTACTTTTTTTAGTAACCTCCACACCCAGTGTGGGGCCTAACTCATGACCCTGAGATCAAGAGTTGCATGCTCCACCAACAGAGCCAGCCATGTGCGCTGAACATATATTACTTCCATCTTAGAGAACATAACAAATGATTTTCAAAGAAAGAACTAAATGCCAGACCTACCATTTATGGTCAGTTGAGTTTTGACAAGGGTGCCCGTACATTTCAATGGCTCAAGAACAGTCTTTTCAACAAACAGTGCTGAAACAAGTGGGTATCTATCTATATGTGGAAGAATGAATTTGAACCCGTACCTCACACCATATGCAAAGATTACCTCAATGAATCTGACAAATATAAGAGCTAAAACTATAAAACTGTTTGTAGAAAGCTAGCATCAGCCCTTTATTCTTGAGCTGGAGTATTGTCTTCCCCTTCGGTGATTTTTTTCAAAAATATAAATATCCACAGAGCACCTGTGTGGCTCAGTTGGTTAAGGATCCATTCTTGGTTTTGGCTTAGGTCATGATTTCATGGGTCATGGGATCAAGCCCAGCATCGGACTCTGCACTCATCGGTGGGGGTGGGGGTTCTGCTTGAAGATTCTTTCCCTCTACACCTCCCCTCACGCACTCTCTCCCACTTTCTCTCTCTCTCTCTCAAATAAATAAATAAATTTTAAAAATATATATAAATATCCTCAGGTAAGTGTATAGTTTATTTTGGACCCTGGTCTGTGGTAGTCAATACTCTGTGTGTATCTGTGTCTGTCTATGTCTGTTTGTGTGTGCGTGTGTGTGTGTATCTATCTGTATGTCTGTGTGTGTATTGGGGATAGATGTGCATAGAAGATGAAGAAGCCTCCACCACCAGCCCTTTCATACTGTAGCTGTGAGCAAAGTGCCATTTTGGGAACTTGGTGGGCCAGGAGGATTTTTTTTTCAATTTTATTTATTTATTTTATTATTTAAGGTGGGGCAGAGAGAGAGAATCTCAAGCAGACTCCATGCTGAACATGGACTCTGACATGGGGTTCTATCTCATGATCCTAAGATGATGACCTGAGTCAAAACCAAGAGTTGGATGCTTAACCAACTGAACCACCCAGGCACCCCACCAGAAGTTAATTTTTTTTCTAAGATTTTATTTATTTGACAGACAGAGATCACAAGTAGGCAGAGAGGCAGGCAGAGGGGTGGGGAAGAAGGCTCCCTGTGGAGCAGAAAGCCCAATGCGGGGCTCAATCCCAGGACCCTGGGATCATGACTTGAGCCGAAGGCAGAGGCTTTAACTCACTGAGCCACCCAGGTGCCCCCAAAAGTTTATTTTTATAAGGAAACAGAAATGAGTGGTAACCTAGACTAGATGCATAAGAAGGGATCCAGCTGAAATCTGCAACTGAGTAGAAGTGAAATATTTGTTTAGCTGTTCCTTCAAAAATACAGACTTTCCAAAATAAATATATAGACTTTCCAATTTATTCCCTGTACTGTAGCCATCTTGTCTTCCTTGTAGGTAGAGTTGCTCCACCCTCCTCAACCCCACCCTAATATTAACACTTGTCTCTTTGTGTTAAATTGGAGTGTTGCTTCTTCCTCTTTCACTCTTCTAGGTAAGTACATTTTTAGTTTGTTATCTTATGCGAGGTTTCCTGGAAATAGCCTCTGACGCACAGATTTGCATACCAGGAAGGTTATGAGGGAGTACACTTGGGTCCAATGCCTGTGAGGGAGTGAAGAAAGCAAGATTTGGGGAGAGGAGAAGTTGAACTGGAAAGCCACAGCTTCTCCCACAGGGAGCTCCAGGGCCCGGATGACCTTTCAACGTTTTCAAAAATTGAGGCAAGGGGTGTGAGCTTCTGTATTCTCATTGAATATGTGCTGCTTACCACACCATAACCTGCCTGAAAGGGCACAACCTTGAGCAAGGCCACCTTTGGCTAAGAGTGATGCCAAGAGAGGGACATAATTGTGAGTCATCAGCAATGAACACTTCCAGGAACTGGAGGGCCAAGGGGGATGCAGATCTGGGTGGTGCCTCACAACATCTACTACAGATATTTACCTGGTCAGACCTCAGAGAAAGTTCTAGAAAAGATTGCTGTGAATCCTTTCACCTTCACCTAGCTTCCCCCATTTTTTCATGGTTAGAGATGACACTTAGAAAGAGAGGTGTAGGACTCCCAGATTTGGGGCATGAGCAACAGGGGAATACAAAATATATATGTGTATATGTATGTGTATATACATATATATGTATATGTGTGTGTGTGTGTGTATATATATATATACACAGAGTATGTATATATAATATATATATAATATATATATAAATATATATATATCTCCCTGGCTTCAGCAAGTGGTTGGGTTGGTGCAGTTTAATGGCATGGGTAAGGAAAAGGCTTGGGGCAGGGAGAAATCAAGCTTTCAGTCTTTGAGAAGCTAAGTTTGAGATGTTTGTGAAACATTCAAATGGAGATGTGAATTAGGTAAATGAATATATGAGTATGAGCCTAGAGAAGTCTGGGATATTGTTGTAACACGAGAGTTAGTATATAAATTGGGTTGAAAGCCATTGGAATGAATGAGGTCACTTAAAGAGAGAAGTGTAGAAAGAAAAGAGAAAACCTAGGGCTGACCCTTCAGAAACCAACATCTTAACATCTGCATAGAGGAGGATGGGGAGACAGCTGGAGTAGTTAGAGGAGTAGGAAGAATACAGTGAGCAGGTTGTGTCACAAAATCTGCAGGAAGAGAATGTTTCAGAAAATGAGGAAATGGTCGTCGGTATTAAATATTGTTGGGATGTGACGCAAGTTGAGGATAAAAATTTTTCCATTGAATTTAACAACATGGGAGGCCATTGGTGATCTTTGTGGGAGCTATTTTAGGAGAGTTATGGGGACAGAAGGCCAGATTGGAGTGGGCTGAAGAATGAGAGGAAAGTAAGGAAATAGAGGCAGTGTGTACAGAAAACTCAAGAAGTTGGCCGTGATAAGCAGGAGGAAAGAGATATAGGGCAGTTAGCGGAAAGGTTTGTGAGCTTGAGGGATTGCAGTGGTGTTTGCTCATTTGCTCACTTTTGGATATTTTGGGTTTTTTTAATTTTTAAAAAAGATTTTATATGTTATTTATTTATCGGAATGAGAGAGACAGAAACAGAGACAGCACAAGCAGGGGGAGTGGCAGAGGGAGAAGCAGACTCCTGGCTGAGCAGGGAGCCTAGCATGGGGCTCAATCCCAGGACCCCGGGATCAGGACCCAAGCAGAAGGCAGCTGCTTAACTGAACCAGCCATGCAGGGATCCCACTTTTGTATATTTTAATGGAAGCATCACATACATACAAAAAAGCACAAATCAGGTGTACCGCTTGATGAATTTTCGTATTCCGAACACATCCACATAACCAGCATCCAGATCAAAAGAGAACAACTAAAGGCTACATTCTGTATGATTCCAACTTATGACATTCTGGAAAAGGCAAAGGAATGAAGACAGAAAAACGATCAGTGGTTGCCAGCAGTTAGTGGGGAGGGAGAGATGGATAGGTGAAGAAGCACAGATGATTCTTAGGGCAATGAAACTATTCTGTAGGATGCTATCATGATGGATACAGGTTATCACATTTTTGTCCAAAGGCATAGAATGTACACCAAGAGTGAACTCTAATGTAAACTATGGACTCCAGATGACTGATGTATCAATGTAGGTTCATTGATTGGAACAAATATTTACCAGTATGGTGGGGAGTATGGATAAGCATGTGTAGGAGCCAAGGTTATATATGGAATTCTCTGTACCTCCTGCTCAATACCACCATGAACGTAAAACTGCTCTAAAAAATAAAGTTTATTTTTTAAAAAGAGAGAGAATACCCCAGAAGTCCCCTTGTGACCTATTTCAGTAACTAGCCCTGCAAAGGTAACCATTACCTTAAGATCTAACAACACAGAGTAATTTTCCTTATTTTTGAACTCTAATGGAATCCTCCAATATGTACTCTTTTGTGTCTGGCTTTTATTACTTGGCATTACTTGTGAGATGCATCCATATTATTGTGTGTTGTAGCAGTGCATTCAGTCCCTTGCAGTATATTATTTCATTGTGTTAATTTATTCATTCTACTGTTGAAGACCATTGGGGAATTTCCAGTATGGGGCTTTTTCAGATAGTACATTCTTGTGTGTGTATCTATTTTTTAGTACTTAAACAATCATTCACATGCTCCATATAAATCACTTTTCAGAAAACACTCAAACATTTTAAAGCATAACTTTGTGACAAGAACACATAAATCTTAAAAACAAACAAACAAACAAACAAAAAAAACTTACAAAAAGACCATCCTGGGGCACCTGGGTGGCTCAGTTAAGCATTTGCCTTCAGCTCAGGTCTTGATCTCAGGGTCCTGGGATCGAGTTCCATGTCAGGCTCCCTGCTCAGCCAGAGAGCCTGCTTCCCCTCTTCCTTTGCCTGCCTCTCCCTCTGCCTGCCAGTGGCTCCCCCTGCTTGTGCTCTCTGCAACCCCCTCTGTCAAATAAATAAATAATATCTTTAAAAAGAAAAAAGACCATCTTATGTATGGTCCGATTCTACAAAGTTAACTTCATGAATTTCAGAGTAATTTATTAAGATTCTAAAAATTCATAAAATATTTCTCATTGCATGTCCATAGATTGAAAGGTACAATGAGAAAGTTGCTCCACAGCTAATCCCCCTCTGTCGGCTTCCAAAAAACTTTCCTACCCAACGTAATCCCTGAGCCCATTTAGGTCCACATTCCTTAAATGTTTGCTTTAAAATAAGCCAGCAGTTAAGTCCTAGACAGAAACTTTTTTTTTTTCCAGGACATATGTGAATAGGCAACAAGTCAAATTCAAGCTTTCTATTTTTAAAACTTTTTTCTTATTGAGGTAAAATTCACATCACATAAAATTAACCATTTTAAAGTGAACAATTCAGCAGCATTTGGTATGATCACAATGTTGTGCAACAACCACCTCTATTTTGTTCCAAACCATTTTTATCACCCCAAAAGGAAACCCGATGCGTGTTAAGCAGATGCTTCTCCATTCCACCTTCCCCCTCCCTTTGCCCCTGACAACCACCAACCTGCGTTCACCCTCTACAGATTTATTCTGGGTATTTCATGTATATTCTGCACATTTCACATAACTGGAATCATACAATATGTAACCTTTTGTGTCTGGGCTCCTTTCCCTGAGCAGTGCATTTCTGAAGGTCATCCACATGTATCACCGCTGCATTCTTTTTTATAGCTTTAATAACCTTCCATTGTATTATATACCACAACTTGTCCGTTCATCCATTGATGGACATTTGTTTTCTTTCCACCATTTGGTTATTATAAACAGTCCTCCCACATACATGAGAGTGTTTGTTTATTTGCTTTTTACCCATTTTCAACTCTTTTGTACAAACCTAGGAGCGACATTGCTGGGTCATATAGTAAGTCTGTTTACTTTTATGAGAAACCACCAAATTGTCTTGCACAGTGGCTGAGCCATTTTCCATTACCGCTAGCAATGTATGAGACTTCCAATCTCTCCACAGCCTCACCAACATTCACTATTTTCTTTTTCCTTTTTTTTTCTTTCTTTCTTTCTTTCTTTCTTTTTTTTTTTTTTTTTTTTTTTTTTTGTTAATAGTCATTAAAGTGAATATGAAGTGATACCTCATTGCCTCATTGTGGTTTTGATTTGCATTTCCATGATGACTAAAGATGAAGATCCTCTTCCCACGTGCTTGTTTGCAATTTGTAGATCTTCTTTGGATAAGCATCTAGTTTAATCCTTTGTCCACTTTTTTACTTAGGTTGTTTGTCTTTTTGTGTTAAGTTTTAAGAGTCCTTTAGATGTTCTAGACACCAAACCCTGATTAGATATATGATCTGCAAATACTTTCTCCCATTCTGTAGGTTGCCTTTTCACTTTCTCGGTCACGTCCTTTGGTGCAATTGAGATAATTATGGGTTTATTTTTCTTTCTTCTATTAATGTAGTGTTTTATATTGATCAATTTTCTGATGTTTAACCACCCTTGCATTTGTAAGGTAAATCCCACTTGGTCATGCTGTTTTTATCTTTTTAATATGCTGCTGGATTCTGCTTGTTAGTATTTTGTTGAGGATTTTTTTTTTAACCAAAATATGTTTATTGGGATAGTTCCCCACTAATCTTGATTCAGGGTGCTTTTTGTATTGCTTCCAGCTGAAGGAGTATCCTTCTTTAAGCCTTGCTTTTCCTCCCAGAGGCTGGCAAGGGACAGTGGAGCAGCCAACACACAAAACTAGTGTTGGTGCGTGGCTGAAGAGGATGGTGATTTTGTAACATGCTGGGCACTTCACATCCATGAAGTAGTAGTTGGGGCTCTGCACCAGGTGTTTCGTCTTGGGCTTCTTCTTTTCCTCTTCTGGGGACTGGTGGAGGAGGTCCTTCAGAAAGGCCATGTTCTTGGGCGGAGGTCCTCACCCCAGGAAAGCTTGTGGAGGATTTCTGCATCTACATCCAGCAGGGATACCGTCTATAAAAAACATTCTATTTTAAAGAGAAAAAGAGAAGGGAAGAAAATGTACCAGTACACTTTACTCAAACAAAATAAGGAAAAGACAAAAATCATATCACAGCAGTCATAACCTTGAACAGTATTTTGTTACACTGAAAGCTATCATTGGCCATACGTCCTGCTGGGAAATGTCCCTCAGTGAGGATCCTGCTTAATCTGGCCAATATAGATAAAAAAACAATGAAATCTGAAGCTCATTGAGTCACCTTAGAGATGAGGTAACAGTGCCACAGAGGTTAAATGATTTACATGTGGTGACATTTAAGGTAAGCAGGAACTGGCACTTTTATTTTGTCACCGTTCACCTGAAGCACTTTTCACTTGATCACTCCTTTCCTACCAGTCTCCAAGACTCCCTTCTTGCCAAAAGCCCACACTGCAAAATTTTTCCTCACTTCTATTGAAAATAATATTCTGCAATTTACGCCAATTACTTCCCTCTATCTTCTTTGGTGAGACTAGAAAACAGCCAGTCGGTATTTTATCACACGCACACACACACACACACACACACACACACACAAAACCATTCACATACCTGAAGTACAACAAACTGTGTGGCCAAGTTCTTTGACATTTTTTTTGTTCATCTTCTTTCCCAAGCCTTTAGGGCTACTCTGTCCTGGACGGGCACATGTTCTTTCCATCTCTCCAGGCTCTTTAAGCCAAAATATGGCCTATTGTCCCCACAGAGGGGAATTCACAGGATAAAGCAACTGTTGACTGTGAAGGTGGATGTCATATTTTCAAATTTGAAAAGTGACATAGAAATATGAAACCTATTTGAAACATTCAGGCTGAAATGTTCAAATTGAGAGTAATGTTGAGAGACAGGAGAGTAAGAACATGAACAATAGTGATTTAATTCATGGCATGAGTCAATCGTATTTAGTAAGTGGGTGGAACTAGAGGTGGGTGGATATAGGATGGTGAAATCTAGGGAAAAAAACTAGCAATAAAAAAGTCAGGGTCAACTCAAAGGTCAAATGAACCATAAGTGAATCAATTTGGATTTATGCAAAGTAATTTATACAATGATCTGCCATCTATCAGGCTTAATATGACATGCTGCTTCTGGTATCCTTATAAAGAGGCACTGAAGGGCTCAATATTTAAGTTTTTTTCTGTGGTGATTTCAAGCTCCGTAGCTCCAGCTTTTTGACAGTAGCATTCCGGTTCATTATTTTTTGTCCTTCTCAACTTTTCCCACTTTCCACTGTTTTCAGTGGGGTTCTTTCTCCTTATTATTTTGATTCCTAATGACTGGTACAGGCCACTGCCTCCTCCTGCCCAACCCCCTTCACAAGCACAGCACCCCTCACTCTACCATTGTGCATCTCCAATGTCAGTGACCCCCACTATCTGACAACAGTTGATAGGTCCTTCTCACTTCTCCTTTCAAGACTGCAGGGCAGTGGCAGCCCTTTACACATCTTTTGGTAAATATATTTGCACTTCTGTTGGATGTATGCTTAGAAATGGAACCACTGAGTCACAGAGGTTGAAGGTAGAGTTAGCTTTAGAGGTTACTGTCAAAGAGGTTGTCAAATGTCTGTACCAGTTTATAGACTCTTACCAGTGAGGAATGATAATTCGAGTTTCTCTTCATCCTCACCAATAGTTGGTATTGTCTTTTTTTTCTTTATTTTAGCCATTCTGGTAGGATTATAGTGGTATTTTATTGTGGGTGGTTGCTGCTGTTGTGTCTTTCTCTTAATTATTTTGAAATAATTTTAGACTTTTGAAAAATTTATCAAAAATAGTACAGAGAAATAGTTATACCTCTCACCTCACTTCCCCTAATGTTAACATATTAGGTACCCATAGTACAACTATAGAAAAACTGGGAGGTGAACATTGATGAATGTAAATGTGAATGAACCTGTGAATGTCATCATGTATGTCAAAAGGGATTTTGCAGGTGTGATTAAGTTAAGGGTCTTGAGACAGGGTGACCACCCTGCATTAGCCAAGAGGGCTCAATTAATCAATCATAAGGGTCCTCATCAGGGGGAGGCAGGCAAAGATCGCAGTCAGAGTAGGATATATAACAACAGAATAAAAATGATGGAGCAATGCACCGAAGTGGTCACTAACCAAGGAATGCTGGCAGCCTCTAGAAGCTGAAAAGGCAAGGAAACAGATTCTGCTCTTAGAGCCCCCAGAAGGAACACAGCCCTACTGACACCTTGACTTTTAACTACTGACCTTGAGAACTGTAAGAGAATAGATGTGTTTCATTTTAAAGCCCCTAAGTTTGTGGTAATTTGTTACAGCAGCAATAAGAAACTAATACGATAAACTTAACACTTTTGAAGAGTACTAGTTTGTAGGATATTCCCAATTTGGGTTTGTCTGATGTTTTCTCATGATTATGTTGAAGTTATGCTTTTTTTTTAAATAAGAATACCACAGAAGTGGTCTTGTATCCTTCTCTGTGCATAATTTCAGGAGGTATGTGATGTCAGTGTGCCTTATTGCTAGTGACAGTCACCTCAATCATTTGGATAAGGTGGTGTCTAGGGTTTTTTTTCCACAGTAAAGTTTTTCTTTTGCCCTTTGATAAACCTTTGAAGGAAGATACTTTGAGAATTAGCTAATATCCTGTTTCTCCTTAAACAATTGACCACTAATTTTAGTATCCATCAATGTTTCTTGCATACAACAAATATTACTGTGATGTTTGCCTAATAATGGTTATCAATTTCCATTGTTCTTTCTACATCTATTAACTGGGATTCTTCTGTAAAAAAGGGCTATCCCTACCCCTGCCACTTTGTTTATTCACCTATTTACTTACGTCGGTATGGACCCATGTATATTTACTTTATTCTATGGGTTATAATCCATGGCTATCATTATTTGTTTTGTTCTTCAAATTGCCCCTGATTGGCCACTGAGAGTTCCACTTTATAAAGGTATTTTCCAAATTTTCTTCTGAAAGCTTTATGTTTTATCTTTCACATTTCTATCTGCAATCCATATAGAACTCATTTTTGTGTACGGTATGAAGAAGGATAGTTTTTTGAAAAAAAACTATCCTTTCCCTCACTGAACTGCAATGTCATCATTGACATAAATCTGGTGACTATGAGTGTGAAGTTTTTAAGTTCTCTATACAGTTCCATTGGTCTGTTAATCTATCCTTGTGTCATTACTACATTATTTTAATAACTGTAGCTAGATATAGCTTAATTTCTGGTATTGTGTTTTGTTTTCTTTTTCTTCTTTAAGATTGCCTTGCCTACTCCTGACCCTTTTTATTTCATATAGATTTTATGATTGACTTGTCAATTTCCATATATGAAAATAACCCGCTGGGATTTGCTTAGGATTAATTTAAATCTGTAAACCAAATTAACAAGAACCAACATCTTTACAATATGGAGGCTTACAATCCATTTACAATTTACCTGTTTATTTAGGTCTTAATTCCTTCTTCTCAGACATGTTTTAGAACTTTCTGCTTAGAGGTCTCAAACAATTTTCTTAGCTTCACTCTTAGGTATTGAATGTTTTCCAATGCTAGCGTAAATGGTTTTGTTTTGTTTCGTAGGCTGCTTTTAGCTTTTAATAAACTCATTTGTGAATACATATTTTTAAAAAAGTTTCTTCCCATAATGGCAAGTAGAAGAAAATTGACAGAGAAGAGTGATTCATAATTATTGGATGAATCAGAACGTGAATATAATGAGAAAGATAACAGCACTCCAGACTCAAATGATGACAGTGAAACCGATTGTGTAAGTGAAATTTCAGACTGTGAGTCTTCAGCTGAAGATGTACAACCCAGATGAATTTTCTCAGACCCCAAAATTGACAAGTGAATAATATATTTCTAAAGACAAAAAAAAGGAATGACAGGAAAAAAATACCCAAACCAAAAAATGACACACATTAAAAAGGAATGACATTTAACAGGAAGCACTTTACTATGCAGTGTTCTGTGACATGGACCTGAGCCATTCCTTTTCACTGAGTTCGGGTGACCTCGTTCTATACGTTTATGATTTTCTGTGCCAGGACCAACTTGACACAAAATTACATGTTATATTTTGATCCTTCCTAAGTGGTTTTATAAAGTTATTTTTCACTATGCCTTTATGCTTACTTCTGTAAATTATTTATAACCTAAAAGTATAAAGATTGAAAAGAGCACATGGTGAATGCTGTGAATTGCGTTAAGACTGATGAATCACAGACCCGTAACCCTGAAAGAAATAATACATTATATGTTAATAATGAAAAAAAAAAAAAAAAAGACTGGGCACCTGGGTGGCTCAGTTGGTTAAACCACTGCCTTCAGCTCAGGTCATGATCCCAGAGTCCCGTGTCAGGCTTTCAGCTCCACAGGGACTCTGCTTCTCCTTCTGACCTTCTCCCTTCTCATGTTCTCTCTCACTTTCTCTCTCTCTCTCTCTCTCACTTTCTCTCTCTCTCTCTCACACATAAATAAATAAAATCTTTAAAAAAAAGATTGAAAAGAACACATTGGATTCAGATGGTAAATATGATGGCTATTTTTGCTGATACAACACACATTAAAGGTTAAGGTGTGTTGTTTGTCGGCTTTTAATTAGATTTCTCCTTAAGGTATATCACACTGGAGATGGGATTACTATTACTATTGCTATTACTTACTATTACTATTACTATTACTATTACTATTACTATTACTATTACTATTACTAAAAATAGATTACTGTTTTTAAGGGTTTCTTAAATAATTCTATCATTAGATACAAATTTAAGTCAGTTTGTTTTTATGCTATTCTTTCTTTTTAAGGGTTTTTAAAAACCTAACATTTTTATTTTGGACTAAATTTAGATTTACTGAAGAGTTGCAAAGATAGTACAGAGAGCTCTTGTATAACCCTTATACAATTTGTCCTATTGTTTACATCTTACATTGCCATGGTGCTTTTGTCAGATCTAAGAAACTGTCATTGGTACATTACTATGAACTGAATTCCATACTTTATTTGAATTTCACCAGCTTTTCCATTCACATCCTCTTTCTCTTCCAAGATCCAATCCAGAGTAATGGTATTGTTTTTTCACTCCCATTTTCAGATTGTTTGTTCTAGTATGTAGAAATACAATTGACTTTTGTATATTGACCTCATTAGCAGTGACCTTGCTATATTCCCTTATCCTCATAATTTATCTTATTTTTAATTCTAATTTTAATTTTAAAAATGTATTAGTTTATTATTATTTTGATTTTTTAGATAACCAGGTGTATCATCTGAAAATAGGAGGGTTTTAATTTTCAATCAACTTTATTGAACTATAATTTACATATAATAAAATTCACCCTTTTAGAGTGTGCAGTTGATGAGTTTTGACAAATGTATACACGTGTGCTCCTTCTCAGTTAATCTCCACTGCCCAACCTGGCCTCAGGCCATCACTAGAGATTAGATTTGTCTTTTCTAAACTTTCATATAAATGGAATCATAATATGTGCTATTTTGTGTCTGGCTTCTTTCACTTGGCATAATGATTTTGAGATTTATATAGGTTTTAGTGTCTTGGTATTTGGTTCCTTTTTTTTAAAGATTTTTATTTGTTCATTAAAGAGAGAGAGTGAGTGAGAGAGAGAAAGCACAAGTGGGGGAGGGAGGGGAGAAGCAAGACTGCCCTGCTGATCAGGGAGCTGGAGGTGGGGCTCAATCCCAGGACCCCGGGATCATGACCCAAGCCGAAGTCGGATGCTCAACTGACTGAGCCACCCAGGTGCCCCGGAAGTTGAATTTCTTTTTAAAAATATTTTAAAACTTTCCTGATGCATAATTGGAGTACACTAAACTGCAGATATCTAGAGTATAAAATTAACTCCATTTTGATGTACATATTCTCTTGTGAAACATTCCCCACAGTGAAGATAACAAATGTTTCTATCATCCCCCCAAAGTTTCCTTGTGCCCCTTTGTAATCCATTCCTCCCTCCATCTCATCTTCAGGTCTGTACTGGTCTGCTTTCCGTCACTACATCTTAATTTGCATAATTTTATATTAATGGACTCATGCAATATGTACTTGTCTTGGCCTGGATTCTTTCACTCAGCATAATGATTCTGAGAGCCAACCATGTTGATGAATATACCAGTAATTTCTTCCTTTTAATTGATGAGTAGTATTCAGTTATATGAATTTACCACAATTTTTTTTTCCATTCATCAAATGATGAACATTTGGGTAGTCTCCATTTTGGGGCTTTTACAAATAAAACTGTTATGAATATTTGTGTACAAGTCTTTGTATAGACATAGGCTTCCATTTCTCTTAGTTAAATACCTAGAAGTGACAGAGCTAGGTCATTTAGTCGGTAAAAGTTTACCTTTTTAAGAAATTTCCAAACTGTTTTTCAAATTGGTTGTACCATTCGATAGTCCCATTAGCAGTGTATGAGAGAGTTCCAGCTTCTCCACATCCTCATAAACACTTGATATGGTCAATATTTTCAACTTTAACCATTCTGCTGGATAAATCATGGTTTCAATTTGCAATTCCTTGATGACTAATGATATTAAATATCTTTTAATGTGTTTACTTACCATTCACACATTTTTTTTGTGTGTGTGAAGTGGATATTCAAACCTTTGCCTTTTTAAAAATGGGTTGTCTTCTTACTGTCAAGTTGCAAGTGTTTATATATTCTTGACACAAGTCTTTTATCTGATTTAGGTACTGTGACTATTTTCTCCCAGTCTGTGGTTTGTCTTTTCATTTTCTTAATGATGTCTTTCAAAGAGCAAAATTTTTAAAATTTTGATGAAGACCAATGGATTAATTTTTCTTTTATGGTTTGCATGTTTGTGCTCTAAGAAGGTCCTGACATCCTATGTTCTCCTGCTATTTTTCTCTTAAAGTTTTATAATTTTAGGTTTTATGTTTTGACATATGATCCATTTCAACTTAATTCTTTTGTCTGGAATGAAGTCAGAGTAGAGTTTTGGTTTTTGCATTAGGATATCCAATTGTCCCAAGACTATTTGTTAAAAAGAGTGCATTTTCTCTATTGTGTTACTTTGGTACTTTGTTACATATACATGTATATGTAACATATATATATATATACATGTATCTATACATATACATGTATATATATATACACACACATACACACACAATTTATACATGTTGAATTTATGTATATTATATTTTGTATGTATGGAATATATATGTGTGTGTGTGCATGCGTTTCTGTTCACTGATCCATCTATCTGTTCTTACATCAATACCATGCTGTCTAGAATAGTATAGTTTATTAGTAAGACTTGAAGACAGATAGTATAAATACTCCAACTTTGTTCTTTTCCAAAATAATTTCTTTATATTCTAGGTCCTTGGAATTTTCATGTAAATTTTAAAATCATCTTGTCAATGTCTATCAAAAAATCTAGTGGGATATTAAATGGGAATGCATTGAATGTATAGATCAATTTGCAGAGAATGGATATCTTATAAGAATACAATTGATTTTTATGTATTTATTTTCTGCCCTGCAACCTTGCCAAGCTCATTTATTTTGCAGAGGATGTAGTTCTTTTATTCAGGGGAAGCAGAAAGAGTGAATATAAACCACTCTGTCAAGACATTCAGCAGTGATAAGGAGTAGAAGAGAGATAGAGGGTAGTTAGCTGAAGGGTTTTTTGAGTTTGAAAGATTTATTTTGTTTGTTTGGCTATATGGTTTTCTTATCTTTTTGTTTTTGTTTTAGTTTACTAATGGGAGAGTTTCAGACATTTTAAAAAGCCAAAAGATAGAGAGGGAACATTTTAATAACATTTAATAATAGAGAACAAAAAAAAAATCATCTGTAACTTAAAGAGCAGATAGAGATTTGCTCTTTAAGACACCACCGCCACACACACACACTCACACTCACATAGACTTCTCTTCCCTCTCTCCCTTCCAATAGAGTTTCATCATAATTATTGTTTAAATTGATACTTACTATTTACATTACCATGTCAATATCTTTCATTGCTGAGCCAAGTAGTATGCTATGACTATATTTACTTTCTTCTACATCCCTTTTTCACCATAGAGTTTGTCCTTTTTAAAAGATCTGTTGATTTTTCTATTTACCTACTATCCCTATTCTTTTAATTTCCTTCTCCCCAGAATATTGGTTTTTACATTGTGGAAGATGTCTGGGATTCTATTGGTTCCATTTTTTTTTAATGGAGACATTTGCCCTGCAGGCCTCCATTTTCTTGCTCCAATTTGGACTGATTGCCCTTCTAGGCCTGTTGCAGATCTCTCATCTTAGTGCTTCTTTTCCTTCCCCTTTGATGATGAATCTCTCATTTCCTGGGTCCCAAATGTTCTTGTCTCCTGGAACACTTCCTCCAGTCACTTCCTGAGAAAGGGTACACAAGAGTTCCATTTTCTAAGACCTTGCATGTCTAAAAATGTATTCCTTCTATTCCAAATCCTGATTAATAATTTTGTTGGATATAAAAATCTTATCGAAAAAGAATTTCCCCTAGAATTTTGAAAACGTTCTCCCATTAATTTCTAACTTCCAGAGTGGCTATTGAAAATGATGTCATCTGATTTTCCACTCCTTTGTATGTAACCTGTTTTTCCTTTCTTAAAGCTTCTACTGTCCTCTATTTATTCCCGATGTTCTGAGTTCTCATGATGCTGTCATACTCTAGGTCCTTTCTCATTTACTAAGCTGGGTGTTTGTTGGATCCTTGCAATCTGGACCCTCATATCTTTCATTCCTGGGAAATTTACATTAGTTCTTTTCTAATTTCTTTCTATCCAATTTTCTCTGTTCCTAGAACTCCTCTTGATTAAATTTTGGCCATTGGGATTAATTCTCTAATGTTTCTTATCTTTTTTCCTTTGATTTTCCATGATGTTATCTTTTTGCTTTACTTTCTGTGTAAGAGTATCATACAACTCTTCCAGTGATTTCTAAATTCCAGTCACACTATTTTTAATTTCTATTAGCTCTTTCTTATTCTTCATTTCTTTTTCTTTTTAAGGATCTTATTTCTGTTTATTGCATGAAATATCTTAACTCTATGAGGATATTAATTACTGTTTTTTTTAAAAGTTTCCTCCTCTATAGATTGTCTCTGAGTTCTCTCTCTCTTTTCTTTCTTTTATATTAAAGGCTTTCTTCAAATGCCTGGTGGTCCTCTCTTGTCTATTTTAAAATGGAAGTTCTTCTAAGGTTTACTTGTTAAGACTTACTCAATGTAAGACTGCTAACTTTCACTGTAGATAATTGGGCAGGAACCCAGACATTTCACTAAAAGAGCAGTGGTGGTCATTATCAGAAATCCTCATTTTTCATGATTCCCATATGAACAAATGTCAGTTACCATCAATCCCCCAACAGCACAGTTCAAATTTCAGTTACCACAGTATATTAACTGTGAGTAATTACATAAAGTACAAACTACAATATTAGCACTTTAGCCAACAAGTCACCATGGAAATAACAGATGTACATCAAGACTGTGTTGCTTCTTTCAAAGTCTCTTGGTGATTGGTCTACCATGAATCTGTTATTCAGTTCATGCACAGATGACAAAGCACATACCATGGTTGTATTGCCTACTTGTCTCACGGTGACAAACCCACGTGACCTTTACAAAAATGGATGATCAAAAGAGAGAATTAGCTAACAAAGATGAAATACAGGAAACAGATGAAAAGTGAAAATGCTGGAAATGAAACTGGTTATGACTTGAATATGGCAGCAGCAAAGCAACGTTTGGACAAGTCCTACACCTGCATGAAGCTATGGTATGGACAACACTGGACAAGTTCAATTAATGTGAAAAAAGCCAGGTAATGTTACATCAACAGCTTTTAGTTTTAATTGCTCTAGGAACAGAAAGTGGTTTATGATTGAAATGGAGCATTTACTTCTCCTTTGGATCAAAGACTGAACAACAACAACAACAAAAACCCTAATCAGTTTCGCTAGTGTTTGGGTCAAAGCACTGGAGTTATTGCCAGTAGGGTCTGCTTTAACCATTTCAGAAATTGTCATGAATAGACTAACATTAATCTATCTTGAGAAGCTACTCACACAGATGCAGATATTGACATAAAATATGCACCCAGATTCCAGGTATTATTAAGGTAGGTGGTTATAATGATCATTGCCCATTTAATGCTGATGAAACAAGTCTTTTCTGAAGGACAACTTTGTCCATAACTTATATGACAAAAGATGAAGGATCCTGAAGTGGCCATAAAGGAAAGATTCTAGATATGCAGCCAAAGAAACTTAGCAAAGACGAATTTATCAACATAAATGAGGAAAGTGGTTGTGACAGAAAGGATGAAGGTGTCCCAGAGGAAGTGACGCTGGCAAAAACACTTCACATTAAAGGAACTCTGAGATGTTTCATAAGATTGAAAGTGCCAAAGATAAAATGTTGGAAGCTGATCCAAATTTAGAAAAGAGCATGACAATTTCCATGACAAGGCATAGAAAGATGCTTGCTCCACATTGCAAATTATACTAGGAAAAGAAGGCAAGTGCTGTTCAAACTCCTTATTGGTAAGTTTTACAAAAACAAAACAAAACAAAACAAAACAAAACACACCACTCTTTAACTCTCAATGTTCCTAGGGTTTTAAATTGCAGTGTGCCAAATAAAAATCAGTTTTACTATTTCATCATTTCCCTATACATTTAGGCCTGTTAGAAGGTTTTTAATATTTTCACAAAACAATTTAAAGATCATGGAATAATTACAACTTTTCCCGGTGATTTTTAAGATGACTTTCATGTTCATTTTTATGGTTCCTCCCCACTGTGGAAGAAAGGACTTCCTGTATCTGTAGAGCTCTTCTCTGGGCTGTTCAGCTTCTCTGGAGAGCAATCCTCCAGTCCCTTGCCTGGTGACTATATATCTAGCTGCTAGCTAACATGCTTTGAGGTAAGTGACACAAGAGGTATGGGGGTGTCACCACTGAATACATAGACTTTTGCTTAATCCCACTCTTTTCAAATGGTGCCTTGCTCTATGCCTGACATTCTCCCAAACAAACGTCTCCCTAGTTCAGTTTCTTCATGGAATAAATCTATCTTCTACCCGGATGGGACGAGAGATTCAGAGTTGTAGCTCTTTCTTTTATAGGCTTTCAGGAAACTCCTTCTTTACAGCTCTACTCATTTACCACCTCAACTGCACTCATTAACTAGCACTTCTAATTCCTGAGCTTCTCTGGGATTCTGTTGGTGAATTGGCTTGCTTCTCATCAGCGTCTTCTTTTCCATGGGCTTGGTATCCAGCCTTTTGAGCTCTGCTAACTCCTTTACTTGCTTCCGTTTTCTAAAAATGTGTTCACATCTCTTATCCTCTGTGGTCTCTTCTTCTACTCTTTGTTCTCATGGGCTTATAAATAAAAAAAATTTTCTACTCCCATTTCTATGGAGTTTAATGAGGGAATAGGTGTTCAACATGCTATGGTTAACTGGAATCATCTATTAACACAAATTTTTGTTGGCCCCAGTCTACCATATTGTATAACTTCTTTGGCAGTGCTTGGGTGCTCAGGTTAAAGAATCAGGAAAGTAGATCATAGGCTTCATTCAGAATCAGAGTTTTATCAGGCAGGTGCAGCAAAAAATCAGAGGGACAGGAGAATTTGGGGCAGTGGAAAAATGTTGAAATTATGAATCTCATAATAAAAACTGAATGAGAATGGAAGGAAAGAGAGAGCTGACAGACTGAGAGAAAACTAAGGGGCCAATATAGTGGAGATGGCGATTAGGTCAGAAAAAAGGTCATTGTGGGAATCATTGAATAAGAAATCAAGAAGAAGAGGAAGCTGTGGTCATACAGTGGAATGTCTGAGTTACTGATTTTGAAGACTGAACAGTCATGGGTTGTTGAGTTAGAATAGAGGGCAAAGTTATTGGAATGAAATACCAAAGGGGCACCTGGGTGGCTCAGCGGGTTAGGCCTCTGCCTTCAACTCAGGTCATGGTCTCAGGGTCCTGGGATCGAGCCCCACATCGGGCTCTCTGCTCAGCGGGGAGCCTGATTCCCCCTCTCTCTGCCTGCCTCTCTGCCTACTTGTGATCTCTCTCTCTCTGTCAAATAAATCTTAAAAAAAAAAAAAAAGAAATACCAAAGAACTTAGGGGACAGTTGAATGAGCTGTCCACATGATTGTGGAGGTAATACAAGATAATGAGCAAAGGAAATCATACTTGAAGTCTCTTAGCAAGCGGGCCTTTTACAGAACAATGAAGAACAACCAAAAAGAAGCAGGAGGAAGAGGAAGAGGAGGAGAAAATTCTTTCAGTTAGATTACGTTCAACTACTTACTGACAGAAAACCCCAAATAACCATGACTTGAACAGTAAAGTTTATTTCTTTTTGATGTGTTGGGTTCATGGTATTTCTTTCCATGATGTTCTCAGAGTTCAAGGTGACTTCCAACTCAATGTTCTGTCATTCCTATAGTATTGCCCTTGGCTTCATAGTCCAAGGTAGTGGTCTAAAAGCATAGTCCAAGGTGGTAGTCTAGACCAAGCACCCCTCCTGCATTCTAGACAACAGAACTAAGGAAGTTTCCAAGACAAAGCAAACAATATGGGCAGATTTCTTTAAAAAGATTCCTAAACACTGACACATACACTTAAGCCTACATCCCCCTGGCCTAAATATTATATACCGCTGACCCCAAGGCCATTTCTAGCTTCAGGTGAAAGTAGGAAATAGATTTTTTTTTTCCTCTGGGAAGCCATATTCCCAGCTAAAATTTCTCTTACTTTTGAAGAAAAGGAGAGTGGGTCAAAGGGGACAACCAGCAGGCTCTGCCATAGCCCTGGAAATCAGGTTTGAGGGGAGAACTGGAACAAAAATTTGTTAACCAGAAAGGAATATTCCCATTATTTTATTTTATTTTATTTTATTTTACACACAGAGAGTACAAGCAGGCAGGAGCAACAGGCAGAGTAAGAGGGAGAAGTAGGCTCCCTGAGGACCAGGGATCTCATTGTGGGGCTTGATCCCAGGATACAAGGATGATGACCTGAGCTGAAGGCAGATGCTTAACCAACAGAGCCACCCGGGCGCCCCCAGAATATTCTCACTATTAAGTGATGTTCAAAAATAACCTTAAATTCTTTATGCTTCAATGTTGCCTTACTTTCCTTTAAAAATTTGAATAACTTATTGGTATCCATTAACAGAAAAATCAGCAGGAACTCAGAGATATGTTGAATTAAATAATCAGTCCTTTCAAGATACCAGGAGGTTTGTCAACTTTCACTCTCTTAAATAAAAATAAAGGCTACTGTGGAAGCTAAAATTGACCCCACTACAGATAGCCATCGCTTAATCCCTGGAAACTGTGACTGCCACCTTATATTGCCGGGGAGGAGGTAGGATCATTACAGATATGATTAAATTAAGCATCTCGATGAGGGGAGACGTCTTGTTCCCATTTTCTTCACCCCACTGGTGAGGGAGGGAGTCCCACTCTAGGGTTCTGGGGATGGTCAAACACATGGCACCCAACACTGGATGGATAAGATGGACCACAGATGGCTAGTGGCATATATTCCCATTCCAGAGGAGGAGGACACTATAAGCTATGCAGGGCCACACAGGGGTTGTACTTGGGACTAGAGTAAACTCAGTGGGACTGGGGAAGGCAAGCTTCATAGTGAAAGAAGGGTGGGGGATCCCTTAGTTCTCAAGGGAAGATGTGACTGTCTTGTTTAAATAATTTCACAGGGGGTGGGAGGTGAAACCCGTTAGATTGCTGGCTTCCTCTAGAAGCTGGAGGAGGCAAGGAATAGATTCTGTCGTCGAGCCCCAGAGGGAGTGAAGCCCAGCTGACACCTTGATGTCAGCCCAGTGAAACTGATGTTGGAGTTCTGGCCTCCACAGCTTTGAAAGGATACATTTCTATTGTTTTAAGCCACCAAATTTGGGGCAGTTGGTTTAGCATCTGCCTTTGGCTCAGGGCTTGATCCCAGGGTCCTGGGATCGAGCCCTGCATTGGGATCCCAGCTCAGCAGGGAGTCTGCTCTTCCCTCTGCCTGCTGCTCCCCCTGCTTGTGCTCTCCTTCTCTCTGGGAAGTAAATAAATAAAATTTAAAAAATAAAAAAAAAAACACCAAAATTGTGGTAATTTATTACAGCAGTCTATGGTCTGAACGTTTGTGTTCCTCAATGTTTCTATGCTGACATCATAATGCCAAAGTGATAGTATTAGGAGGTGCTTTGAGAGATGCTTAGTTCATGAGAGTGGAGCCTTCATAAATGGGATAGTGATTTTTTGTAAGACCCTGCAGATCTCCCTCGCCCCTTCTACCATGCTAGGACACAACAAGAAGGAGCTACAGATGAACCAGAGAGAAGGCTTTCACCAGAACCCAACCACGCTGGCCCTCTGATCTTGGACTTCCAGCCTTCAGAACCGTGAGAAGCAAATTTTTCTCATGTATAAGCTACACAGTCTGCAGTGTTTTGTTATAGCAGCCACAGGAAATGGATACAGCTACCAACCCCTGAGTGTTTGCTGTGTACCGGATACTTAGCTAAATCCTTCACAGGTAATATCTCATTTGGTCCTCACAACAGCCCAAAGAGGTAGATTCTATTGCTAACCCCATTTTACAGATAGAGAAACTGATGTTTGGAAATGACCACCTGCCCGATGTCACACAGCACTCAATAGTAAGCTCAGAGTGCTACTCCAAATCTACATGGTCTTAAAGCCCATGCTCTTTTTTTTAAGATTTTATTTATTTATTTGACAGAAAGAGAGACAGCGAAAGAGGGCACACATGCAAGGCAAGTGCGAGAGGGAGAAGCAAGCTTCTTGCCGAGCAGGGAGCCCGAGGTGGGGCTCGATCCCAAGACCCTGGTACCATGACCCAAGGTGAAGGCAGACACTTAATGATTGAGCCATCCAGGCATCCCTAAAGCCCATGCTTTTAATCATTACCCAATGTTATGATTAGAATATCCAGGTTAGGACCTTGAGATAAGGCTCTCTGAGAGAATGGAAAGCAGGATATGGAAGTTGGGATGGCGAAGGAGGCCTAGACAATACCATGGAGTTGACAAGAAACTTGGGGTGCATAGACTAACAAAGCAACTATCAACGTATTCATTCATCCATGCTACAAATATTAACTGAGTGACTATTATGTGCTTGGCATGCTACTAGATGCTGTGGGGGTAAAGATGATCAAAAACTACACTCCTTTTTGAACTTCTCTTACCTCCTCTGGTCCAGAAGGAACCACAAGAATCCTTCACTGACCTGAGACACTGTCCCACCTCTCTGCCGGGAGCCAGCCTGAACTTTATTCATTCTAAAATCCAGCCATCCAGCCCTTTAATCACTCAAGATTCCCAGTCAAGGAAGGTCAGAATCAAGACCAAATGTCTATGAAGTGTTTATTACTCCCAAACACCTCCTTAATCTAGGAATAATCTTGAGCCTTTCCACCTGCTGGTCACACACACTTTACACTATGGGTCTCTTCCAACATTAGAAGGGATTTTTTGAACAGAGGTTACTTGAGAACTTTCTAATACCCAAGAAAGACATAGGAACCATTAAGAGGCAAGTGGTCGTCTTCACTGCGGGCCCTGCAATACTGCTTTCTGAACACCTCTACTTCACCTCTTGCTGCCTTACCCTCATATCCATTAGTTTCTGCTGATGAAACCAATCCAGTTGGAATAGATGAATAGAGCCATGGATATGCATGAGCTTGGTTCAGACTACCTACCTTATGATAAAGCGTCCATGAATACATTGCATTGCAAAATCAGGAAACACATACAATTGACCTACTCGCATTTTAAAAGATTTTCCATGAGAACTTTCTAAGCATAACTACAATGGAAGAAGTCACAAAAGAAAAAATAAAGATAGATGTGGCAAAGTTTAAATCAAAAACTTCCCTGTATTAAAAAACAAAAACAAAACCCTGCTGGCGGGTAAATTGGTACAACTTTCATGGAGGGCAATCTGGTATATGTATTAAAAGCCTTTCAGATGGGAGGACACCTTGGTGGTTCAGTGGGTTAAGCATGTGCTTTTGGCTCAGGACGTGATCCCAGGGTCCTGGGATTGAGCCCTGCATTGGGCTCCTTGCTCAGCAGGGAAACTGTTTCTCCCTCTCCCTCTGTGCTCTCACTCTCTATCAAATGAATAAATAAAATCCTCTTTAAAAAAAAAAAAGCATTTCAGATGTGCCTGGGTGGTTCAGTGGGTTAAGCCTCTGCCTTCGGCTCAGGTCATGATCTCAGGGTCCTGGGATCGAGTCCCGCATCGGGCTGGCTGCTCAGCAGGGATCCTGCTTTCCCCTCTCTGCCTGCCTCTCTGCCTACTTGTGATTTCTATCTGTCAAATAAATAAATAAAATCTTTTTTTTTAAAGCCTTTCATGTACTTACCATGTCACCTTGGGATCCACTATGAAGGATTTATCCAAAGGAAATAAATATGTTTTGCTTTAAGAGTGTTTATCTGTTTTAATTACAAGAGTGGAAGGTTGGAAGCAACACAAATGTCTAATAATAGAGGGTCAATGCATTACTTGATGGAATACAGTGCAGACACTAAAAATCGTATTTTTTAATTTATTTTTATTTTTATAAATTAACTTTTAAAATTTTTATTTATTTTATTTTTATTTATTAACTTTAAAAATTTTTTTTTCAGTGTTCCAGAATTCATGTTTATTTTTAAAGAATATTTAATGTCATGGGAAGTATTCAGGTTATATTTAGGGAAAGAAAGCAGGATTTGAAACTGTACACACAGAAGTTGTAAAATTAACATAAGTATATTAATCATTAATTCAACAAATATTTATCGAGGATCCAATATATGCCAAGTACAGTGGCAAATTCTGGAGATATGGCAGTGAGCCAAACAGACACGGTCTCTGACCTCATGGAGGAAAAGAGACTGGAAAGAAATACATAAAAATCCCAATCCATAAATGTACCTATCTATGGATAGGATTAAGGGCAATTTTAATTTTTTTCTTGTTACATCTCTGTATTTTATGTAATTATATAATGTTTTCATAATCAGAAAAAAAGTTATTTTTTTTAAAAATCTTACTTCAAATTGAGGCCAGCTACCATACCCTTGTGAAGTCTAATACATAAAAACATCTTGTATTTAAAGAGCACGGGGTGGGACGCCTGGGTGGCTCAGTTGGTCAAGCATCTGCCTTTGGCTCAGGTCATGATCTCAGGGTCCTAGGATCCAGTCCCACGTTGGGCTCCTTTCTTAGCAGGGGAGTCTTGCTTCTCCCTCTGCCTGCCTCTCCCACTGTTCCTGCTCGTGTTCTCTCTCTCTCTCTCTTATCTTTTAAAAGATTTTATTTATTTATTTGACACACAGAGAGAGATCACAAGTAGGCAGAGAGGCAGGCAGAGAGAGAGGAAGGGAAGCAGGCTCCCTTCTGAGCAGAGAGCCCAATGTCAGGCTCGATACCAGGACCCTGAGATCATGACCTGAGCCGAAGGCAGACGCTTAACCCATTGAGCCACCCAGGCGCCCCTCTCTCTCTCTCTTTATCTCTCTGACAAATGAATAAGTCTTTAAAACAATAAAATAAAGAGCATAGCGTGATGTATGGAAGTGTAGAATCACTACATCGTACACCTGAAATTAACATAACACTCTATGTTAACTAACTGTAATTAAAATAAAAACTTAAAAATAATAAAGACCTCTTGGCAATTTGAACCACTTCCAGGTTTTTTTATTTGACCCTCCCAACAATCCTGTGTAGATACTTAGGCAGGGATTACCATGCCCATTGTATGGATAAAGAGACTGAGGGCGAGAAGGCAAGTGATTGCCCTGGAAAATCGTGAGTTTGGGCTAGAATCACAGTGCTCCGAGCAGGTTTCAGGGCTCCTTTCCTTTACAACACCTTTTAGGCAAAGGATCCAGCCAGGACTTGGACCCCAATTTTTTTCCCAACATTTCCCTCACTCCCTGGACCTTGCTGTCTTTCCCTCTTTTTCCAAGTGGCTGGATACTATGGAATTCTCAAATAAGCAAGAGGAATTACCAACTCATTTTACCTTCTCGCCTCTCAAAAATTCAGAATCATGGAAGAGAAGAGACCATGGGAAGCATTCCAGTCTCCCCCCCACCCTCAAACAGGAAGATTTCCTGGGGGGGGGGGGTACCCATGTTCTTGATCTGCCTTTCCATGTCTCTCTGCCAAGCAGAGTTACCCCCTTTTCCCTCCTCCCACCTCTTTTGGGAAGTCGGTTCGGCAGCTGTTTGACCAAACAAATAAATTAGACCTAATGACTTCTAGGCCAGTAATGGACTAATGCCCGAACACCAAACTTCCCACGACATTTGCATTTTTTTAAATATTTTTTAAAAGATTTTATTTATTTATTTGACAGACAGAGATCACAAGTAGGCAGGGAGGCAGGCAGAGGGTGGGTGGGAAGCATTTTAACTAGGAACACTGAAGACGCCAAACCCAAAGGAACTGTGGGATTTCAAGCAACACAGCTAGCCAGAGAGGTATCTGCAGTCAGGATGGGTTTGGGGGAGCTCTGCTAAAAATTTTACAAAACCCAAGGAATCTCCCTCCTCCCAGGGCATAGAAGACCAGCTCCAACCTCAGGGACCTGGCTCCCCTGGAGGGGAAGATGGAGGACCCAGGCCTACAGTGGCCCATCCTTCTGGCCTCTGTCAGGGGTTGGCGAGTGCAACCAGGCACAGGGCCCACAATCACTCAGGAGGAATCAAGGGAGCCTGAGGAACAGCAAAAGAATGAGTGGCTAGTGGGACGATTTCCAACACCTCCCAAAGCAAAACAAATTCAATTCCTATTCATTTGCCTCCTGGTTCTAGCTCCCATCCCCTCTGGTTCTGCTTCACTGCTCCCATTTCAGGGTTTGCCCCCTAAGGCAGGCAGCTCAACCATTCACCCACCCCCTCTACCTCCATAGCTTCTCGTCGACCCTAAAGCTGTTTTCTGAAGCATCCCTTTTGGAACAAAAATTACGGAGACTCAGATTTAGACCAGGCCTGCCTCAGTTTTGGCCACAGTGATCGCCCACTGGGTGTGGATTTCATGGCATTGGGAAAAGATTCCCTGTCCAGACCTCTTTTCCGCCAATCACTGGTTAAGGCGATAATAATAATGACAACCGATATTTATAAAGAATCAAACACGTGCCGAGCACTGTGCTGTGCGGTTCACATGCATCCATCATTTGATCCTCAAAAGCCTAAGTCAGAGGCACCACTGTTATCCCCATTGTACATTTTTTTTTCAGTTCAAGATGGTAGGCTGAGCACAAACATTTAAGTCATCTCCCTCCAGAGACCTCATTAAAATAATAGTACAGAAAATTTAAAATGCATAAACCCACCACAATAAAGAGAACAGGAGGGGAGCCGTCAGTGGATGAGAAATTTAAATAAATTTCTGAAGTCAGAAAGCATCTGGAGGAGTGCTAACTGATGAAGCAGAGTGGAGCAAACAATCAGTTTTAACTATGTGTGGAAATGCTGCAGCTAAAGACGCAGCCCGCCTACCTTGCAAACCTTAGCAAGGCCCAGCCTCAGAGATGACAAGTATAACAAAGAGTGAGAATGGCAAATAGTAGGAAGGGAGGCCAACAAGGGGCCTTGCAACTGACGGTCTGTGTGCAGAAGAGTTGACCCCCACCACCCCGACATGGGAATGAGCTGACAGCCAAATATTTACTTGCCAGCCTAAAGACAAAGGATTTCTCCTTTAGAAATTGAACAAAGTATCTAGAAAGAATGAGGTCGGCTAGTTGAGTATTAGTGCCTCCAAGCAAGGCCTTCTGTGATCTGGTGTTTGGACCCTTATCCCCCACTTCCATGGCCCCACAGAAGATTCATAACCAACTTCTGTCTCATCCTCCTTAGGCAAAATCTTCCCATGGACAAGATCTGCTCATACACCCAGCTCCCCATCACTGTCTTTATTGCCCCATTAAAAAAGATGAACAGGAAACAAAGGAGTGTTAGGCATGCAAGGAAAGGTTGGGGAATTAAAGAGAAATCACAAGATAAATGGAACAAGTAGAGCTAATTCAGAGAACTTAAGGTAGCTTTAAATGAAACTCCAAGAGTATCTATGGAGAAATTTGAGAACATATTACATCTGTAAAACAAGAAGAGAAAGATATACAAAATAAGAACAAAGAATACAATTGAGTTTTCTTGTAAAACTGTTCTTTTTTTTTTTTAAGTAGGCTCCATGCTGGGGAGCCCAACACAGGGCTTGAACTCACAACCCTGAGATAGAGACCTGAGCTGAGATCAAAAGTTGGACACTTAACCAACTGAGCCACCCAGGCGTCCCATAAACTTTTCAAATACAAACCTTTGTATACTGCTTTGGTTTCTGAACCACATGAAAAATATTACTTATTTGAAATAAATGAGTTTAACTTTTTAAAAGGATGAGCTCTTGGAAATAAAAAAAAATATGCTTGGCAAAGTAAACAGTCATAGAAGGTGCATTCATTTTCCATTGTTGCACAAAAATTACTAGAAGCTTAGTGGCTGAAAACAACACAGTTATTATTTCCTAGTTTCTATAGAGCAGAAGTCCAGGCACAGCATCTGGGTTCCCTGCTCAGGGTCTCATCAGGATGCATCCAGATCTCCTGGTCCTTTTCAAGCTTGTTTAGGTTGAGTGCAGAATTTAGTTTCTTAAAATTGTAAGAAGACCCTCAGCCCCTAGAAGCTGCTCCTTTTCTTAGACAGCTTATGTCATGCTTATTTTCTTTTTCAAGGGCAGCAGGAGAATCTGTCTGACCTTCTATCTCTGAATCCTACACATCCTTTAAAGACCTCACCTGATTAAGTCATGCCCACCCAAGATAATCTCCCTTTTGATTAACTAAAAGAAACTGATTTGGGACCTGAATTACATTTGCAAAATCTCATCACCTTTGCCATATATCCTAATGATGAGGGGAACATCCCATGGAATTCACAGGTCCCACTCAAACTCAAGGAAAGGGTGATATACAAGGCATGTGTCCCTGGGTGCATGAGTCTTGGGGACCATATTAGAATTCTGCCTACTACAGAGGTTTAGAAAATAAAAGTAAGGAAATCTTCCACAATGGAGAAAAACAGATGAGAAATAAAGGAGGAAAGAAAAACAACAAAGAAACATTCAAGAGGCTCAGTGGCTAACATCCAACTATTAGAAAATCCAAAAAGAAAGAAGAGAGAAAATTATCAAAGGAGTACCACAATCAAATTCCCCAACGTTGATGGAAAACATGAGTTTTCTAACTGGAACAGCCAACTGAATGTCACACAGAATTAATTCTTTCAACGTCATGGTTCCCAGCCATACGCAGGGTTTATATGCTATTAAATACTGATGAAAGAAGACAAACCCAAGTAAATGGGGAGACATACCACATGCATGGAATAGAAGACTCAAAATGCCAGTCCTCCCAAATTGATTGATAGCTTTAATGTAATGTCTATCAAAATGCCAGGTTTTTGTAGATACAGACAAGCTTATTCTTAAATTAATATGGGGGTGACTGGGTGGTTAAGTGTCTGACTTCAGTTTGGGTCACGATCTTGGAGTCTTCGGACTGAGCCCCACATTGGGCTCTGCACTCAGTGGGGAGTCTGTTTTGCCCTCTCCCTCTGCCCCTCCCCCCACTCGGGCATACTCTCTTTCAAATAAATAAATAAAATCTTTAAAAAAATGAAATAAAGTTAATATGGAAAAGCAAAGGACTTAGAAAAGTTAAGAAAATATTTGAAAAAAATAAATTTAGACAAAACACATTGAATAATTTTTAAGATTTTTATAAATCTAGGTAATTAAGATAATGTGGTATTGGTAAAGGGGTAGGCACATAGACCAATGGGATAGAAGAGAGAGTCCAGACAGAGACCCATAAAGAGAGACAGATGTGCAAAGGCAATTGAATGGAAAAAACAGAGTCTTTTCAACAAATAAAGCTTAAATGTTTATTTTAAAAAAGAACTTTCGGGGGTGCCTGGGTGGCTCAGTGGGTTAAAGCCTCTGCCTTCGGCTCAGGTCATGATCTCAGGGTCCTGGGATCCAGCCCCTCATTGGGCTCTCTGCTCAGCAGGGAGCCTGCTTCCTCCTCTCTCTTTCTCTGCCTGCCTCTCTGCCTACCTGGGATCTCTATCCGTCAAATAAATAAATAAAATCTTTTAAAAAATAACAAATAAAAAAGGACTTTTGGGGTACCTGGGTGGTACAGTCAGTTAATTGTCCAATTCTTGGTTTCAGCTCAGGCCGTGACATCAGGGTCATGAGATTGAGTCTGGAAGTCAGGCTCTGTGCTCTGCACAGAGCTTGGGATTCCCTCTCCCTTTTACCCCTCCCCCGTGCACTCTCTCTCTCGCTCTTTCTTCCTCTCTCTCTAATCAATAAGTAAGTCTGAAAGAAAGAAAGAACTTTGATCTAAATCTTATACTTATATAGAAATAAATTAAAAATGGATATTAAAGCTAGAACTATAAAACTTTTAGAAGACACAGGACAAAATCTTCAGGACCTTGGGTTGGGAGAAGTGTTTAGACATGGTTCCAAATGTTTGATCCCTAAAAGAAAAAAATAGGTAAAGTGGATTTCATCAAATATAAAACTCTTGCAATATACATACATATATATATATACACATATACACATACATACACACACACATACACACACACACACATATACCTATACCTATATATTCACAACCCAACAACTGGGAGAAAATACTTGCAAGTCACATATCTGACCAAGGATTTGTATGCAGAATATATAAAGAACTCTTGCAATTCAACAGTAAGACTTACTGAAACAAACTAATTTTTTGATGGACAAAAGATTTGAAGTGTCATGAAAGAATGTATCAAATAGCTCATAAGCACATTAAAATTGTCATTCAGAAAATAAGAAACAAAACTGCAAGCAGTAACACACCTGTACACAGCCACTAGAAATTAAAATAGAATACCAATTACCAAGTTTTGGCAAGGATATGGAGCAACTGGAACCCTGATTGCTTGCTGGTGGGATTTTAAAATGGGACAAGCACTTGGGAAAACATTCTGTCAGTGTCTTGCAAAGCTAAACCTATACTTACTATATGATCCACTCCTAGAGAGAGAGAAAATCATGTTCACCTAAAAATGTGTACACAGGAGAGCCTGGGTGACTCAGTTGGTTAAGTATCCAACTCTTGGTTTCAGCTCAGGTTGTGGGATCAAGCCCCACATCAGGCTCTGGGCTCAGTGCAGAGTCTGCTTCAGATTTTCTCTGCCCCCACCTCACTCTCAAATAAATTAATAAATAAATAAAATCTTTTAGAAAAATAAAAATGTGTACACAAATGTTCTTAGAAGCTTTGTTTATAATTTTCAAAAATTGGAAATAACTTAAAGGCCTGGTAAAAGTGCAGATAAGCAGATTGTAATATAGCCATACAGTGGAATACAACTCAGCCATCAAAAGGGATGGACTATTGACTCACACAACAAAGTGGATGAGTCTGACAGCTGCATATGCTGTGTGAAAAGAAGTCATACAGAAAACTTACATACGGCATGATTCTAGCTATACAAAATTCTAATCTATAGTGACAGAAAGCTGGTCAGTGGTTGCCTAGGGATGGGGAAAATGAATTACAGAAGGGCCCCAGGAAACTTTTGGGGGTACTGGATATGTCCTATCTTCATTGTGGTGATGGTTTTAGGGATATAAACATATATCAAAACGTAATGGGGCCGCCTGGGTGGCTCAGTGCGTTAAGTATCTGCCTTCAGCTCAGGTCATGATCTCAGGGTCCTGGGTTCAAGCCCCAACGTCCTCAGGGTTCCCTGATCAGTGGAAGGTGTCTGCTTCTCCTTCTCCCTCTCCCACTCCCCCTGCTTGTGCTCACTCTGTCAAATAAATAAATAAAGTCTTTTTAAAAAATCTTAGCAAATTGTGTACTTCCAACACATGCGATTTATTTGTAGGTCACCTATTCTTTAATATAGATGTTTTAAAAGCTTATGAAAATGACACTAACTTAATTTAAAAAGTAACACATGAAAAGAAACATGGGTATAATTCCATTATATGACGTTTGAGACAATGAAAACATTCTAATTTATTTAAAAATCAGAAGGAAAAATGAAATTTAGGTCAAAGAAAATACTTTAATATATAATATTAATACATTTCTCTTTATACTAACAATGCTATAAAATATCATTTTTTATCTTTTTTAATTTTTTTATTATTATTATTTTTTAATTTTTAATTTTTTATAAACATATATTTTTATCCCCAGGGGTACAGGTCTGTGAATCACCAGGTTTACACACTTCACAGCACTCACCAAAGCACATACCCTCCCCAATGTCCATAACCCCACCCCCCTTCTCCCAACGCCCCTCCCCCCAGCAACCCTCAGTTTGTTTTGTGAGATTATTATCTTTTTTTTATTAAGTGTCCGCCAAAACAAAAGTGCCTAAGGCCCATGACAATGATAACACATCTCCGTCGGCAATGAATTATATTTGCAAAGTCATGATAGTATAAGCATTACTTATTGGTTGTCGGTTTTTAGATTCAACCTATGAACAAAGCATGGGAGATGTAATCATAGCTATAAAGGCAATGTCAATACCATCAACCCTGACAATGTAAAGGTAGTTTGTACACTTCACAGAAACTGGAGGTAAAAAGGGAAAGAGGTGTAGGGCTCAGTACAGACTTGAATAGTTGCATCTTATAAAAGTAGAGAGTCGAGAGATGCTTTCTATAGTTGACAGAATAATATATAAGGGTTTGCGTACATTATTTAATGTTCCGAAGGTAACTAGTACAATAACTACAGTACTATAGACCTGTACTTGGTGGCGTGGAGAAATGGAAGTAGGGGTCTTGTTGATCACTGCATTCTCAACTATCATAGTAGAAATCCAGTAGATGATGTCTCAAAATGATAAGCCGGGGCACCTGTGTGGCTCAGTGGGTTAAGCTGCTGCCTGCAGCTCAGGTCATGATCTCAGGATCCTGGAATCAAGCCCCACATCCGGCTCTCTGCTCAACAGGGAGCTTGTTTCCCCTCTCTCTCTACCTGCTTATGATCTCTCTGTGTGTATGTCAAAGAAAGTTTTAAGAAAAAGATAAATCAAGAAATGAGGACAGAGGGAGGTTATTTAGAAAACTGGAGGTCAAACATCAGAAGAATTAAAAGAGAAAGGTTCAGAGTGGCAGTTTTGTGGGACTGAACGTGAGGGGAGTGGAGCAAAGCATTCTGCTTTTTTCATTACAAGTTTTTCTGTAGCGTTTTTATTTTTATTTTTTTTCAACCAGGTGCATATGTCATTTCGACGAAAAATAAAGTCCAGTGCTATTCGCTACCTGAGCACTATTTGCCTCCTACACTGCACTTACGCCAACTTGTAATAACTTGCATTATGTGTGTGATGATTCCGTAACATTTTTCTTCCCATTAGACCATAAGCTCCCTGAGGGCAGTTAACAGTCTTTACCACTGGTGTATCCCCGGTCCTGGCCCAGAACGTGGCCCAGGGATCAGGGTCACACCACACATATATCACCTTGAGAACTCAACATTTGAAGGACTCTCCAAGCTTCCTCTCTCTTGGACCAACTGGCAAGTGAGATGGAAAATGTCCTCTTGCGGGAAGGCAGTGTCCTCCCAAGGAATCAGAGGAGGGCTGGGCATCAGAGGAGAAAGGATCTATAGACAAAGAGTAACACCCCCCCCCAACAAAGGGGTCTAAACCTTTCCCAGTGGGGATGTGAGGAAGGTGGGAATTGGGTCTGTGCTTATCCCTCTAGCACAGAAATCTTCTTAAAAAGAACATCAAAGAATGCCTTGAAGGCAAAAAGAGATTCTAAATGGGCCTCCTGTAGGGAGCCCCTTCCCTAAGAACCTGTGGGATGCTGGGAGGAATGGTTTGGGCAAACTGATTAGACAAGGAAAGGCGACCTGTGAGGTGTCTGTCTCCTGACCTCGGCCTCACATCCGGCCACTGGAAAGTCCTGGGTAAGGAGATTTTGAGGTTTAGACCACCCCATGGAATTCCCTTGGCCTGGCAGGGCTTTCCTGGAGATAATGTTCTTGTTATCAGGGGATCCTAAAAGAGTGAGAAAAGGCCAATAAAAAATTATGCGTGACACTTCTAGAGGAGGTGGACTGAGGTCAAGATGGTTCACAGGCAGGAGGTCCCTGCTTGGTGGGCCTAGAAACCCTGCACCCCAAGATGCTTCCCTCCCACTCCCGCACAGCGCCCCCCCCCAGCCCCTCTGGGCTTCCAGAGAGGAAACAAACGGTTTCAGGGTTTGAACTTTGCCTACAGCGTGCCTGGAAGCTCCCTCTGGCCAGATTCCCAGGTCTGGGGGAATCGTCAAGAGGCACAGCAATCACTCAGAACCTTTCTGGAATGAGAAAGCCAAAAGACAGGGGTTATTTGATGCATTTGAACTACAGCTGTCTTTCGCTCCGTCTTGGGCAGATTCGGGTGAAGGAAGGATTGTGGGTTGCAAGTAGAGAAAGGAACACTGAGGCTACTCATAAGTGGGGAGGGTTTGGAGTAGAAAATGTGAGAGATGCGCCTCCCCTCCTGCCCTGGGGCCTAGGGCAAAGGCAGGATGGGGTGTTCCTGCTCTTAGCGGGATTGAAAAAGCTGTGCTTGCTGCTGTCCGCGATGCTTCCGTATTCCTCAGCCCCTGAGCGTCCAGAGAGCCACTGTGACTACCCCACCTTGCACAGTGAGGGGTCTCTAAGCCCACGGCTTAGTCTATGCAGGTGAGTCCAAGGTTAGCTTTGGTCCTTCCCAGCTACCATCTAACTGGTTTCTTTGCAGCTCCCGCTCTTGTTCTGGCTTCCTTTTCTCCAACTTGGTCACCAAATACCTAAACGGAACTCTGCATTTGGTACAGCCTTGCTCTCCTGTCTCTAGGAGTAGTGGATTAGTTAGGAACCCACACTCCGGAGTCAGACCGCCAAGGTTTGCAGCCAGGCTCTGCCATTCGCCAGCTCTGCATAGTTTGCTCACCTTTCTTTGAGTCACATTTTCTTCTCTAAAATGAGAGTGACGGTAGTGCACAACTCATGGGGTTCTTGAAAGGATCAAAGGACAAGGGTAATGGGCCTGACACCTAGTTCAAGTTCACGAATGTTAGCCTTTATTATTTGGAATGGAAAGTCCTTTTATTTTGTTTCCTCTTGCACTCCCCTGCTCCTCCTTTCCTCAAGGGATTTCTCCATTCTTCTCCAGACGTCTCGGGAGACTTTTGGTGCTACATTTTCTTTTTCTTTTTAGATTTTATTTATTTGAGAGAGAGAGAGAGAGCACAAGAGAGTGTGCCCACAAGCAGGGAGGAAGGGTAGAAAGAGAAGCAAACTCCCCATTGAGCAGGGGGTCCGATGTGGGGCTTGATTCCAGGACCCCGGGGTCATGACCTGAGCTGAAGGCAGACACTCAATGACTGAGCCACCCAGGCACCCTCTGTGCTACATTTCCCTAAAGAAGGGATTTCCCTTTGATCCTTTCCATCTCCTGTGGATACCAGCCCTGGCTAATCATTGTCTATCAGAACCAGAGAGGCCTTTCATAAATCATCTGATTTCATTTGTTCTCTTTGCAGATGTCCAAAGTCAGAGCCAGGAAGACAAAGCAGCTTAATAAAGATGATGAAGTAGAACCCCAGTCTAGCCCTACAGAAATTAGCAACATCAGACAGTAAGTCGATCACATATAGTTCTAGCAGATTCCACATATACCCGGTTAGGATCTGCTACGGGAACTTCCCATCTTTCTAAATGCCTTCATTCTGCTCTAGTCCAGTGGGCATACCTCTGCCAAGTGGTAAGGTTTGTAGACACTCAGAAATGAAACTACAGTGTAATTGGGTCTTGAGGACAGGTTCCTCTGGCCATGAACACAGCCTGCCCGTCCCCACCCTAGAGGAGATGAAAGAGAGGTCCCCTACTCTTGGTGGGAGCTAAGGAATGGACAACTCAAAGAAGATCAAAACAAAGCAGCAGGTCTCTGTGAGACCTGGAAGGTGGAGGGCATCAGCTGGGTACTCAAGACAGGCTCAGCACAGACCGGAGGCAGAAGATGAACGGGCTTTTCTGAGAGCTGGCTAACGACCAGGACTAGTTAATGAATTAGCAGTCCCACAGCGGGGAATCCCTGAGCAAGACAAAACTAGATTCCTGGTCTTCATTGTAAAAAACATACAGAGTGTATCTGTCCCCTTGGAAGGTCTTTATGTGTTGAGAAAGGCATATATCATTTTTAGTTATTTCTTGGCTTACTGAGAAAAGGGATCCGGCAGATTAGAAGGTGCCATGCCCATGAGGCTGTGTTGCCAGGAAGGCAGGAAGGACGCCCAAACTGCTGAATTTGGTGCCAATTTCCATACCTTCGATAAATGAACAACACCCCAAGGCCGCCTTCTTCCGCTGGAAACATACTTCAGGTCAGGCATGACTGAATTCTGTCTTGCAACGTAAGGCGGACTCTGAAATCCTTTCCAAGGCAAATATTAAATAGGATATAGTGAGATTCGAGGTGTGAACTCTCTGGTAACCTTCCACAGATTCTCGTACTGAAGTGGACCTCAGTATATTCGAGGGAATGAAGGGAGGGAGGAGGGGAGGAGAAAAAAAGGGGGAGGGAAGGGGCAGAAAAGTACACAAGTGTTGGCATGTGAACAGTAGGAAAATAGCCTCCCTTCTCTCTGACACTGGTCTTACTGATGTGGTTGCTTTTCGGTTCCCAGTATAGCAGCCCTGATAGCAACATTGGACACAGCCTGAGATGCTGTCCTTTCTAGGCTCTCATGATGCCATACCTTCCTAATTGGCCTCCTGCCTATGCTTCCTTGCTCTGCTTTGCTCCTTTTTCTCCAAACCTTTGAGATGCTCTAGGGCTCGACCCCAAGCCCCCCTCCTTGCAAAATCAACTCATCTAGTCCTGTAGTTCTAAAAAGCATTAATAAGATGAACACCCCTGGGTGCCTGGGTGGCTCAGTCATTAAGCATCTGCCTTCAGCTCAGGTCATGATGCCAGGGTCCTGAGTTAGAGTCCCACATTGGGCTTCCTGCTCAGCAGGAAGCCTGCTTCTCCCTCTCCCACTCACACTGCTTGTGCTCCCTCTTGCTGTGTCTCTCTCTGTCAAATGAATACATTTTTTTTAAATGAACACCCCCTTATTTCCATGTCTAGCTCTCACCCCCTCTTTAAGCTCCCAACTTATGGCTCTGCCACTTATCATGTGACCTTGAGCGAGTAGTTGAAACTTTTGCCTCTACTTCCTCTTCTCTAAAGTGGAATGATAATACTAGCTGATCTCCAAAGGCTGTTTGAGAATTAAATGATAATTGGATCGTACTAATGGGTAAAACATCTGGGACAGTACTTGGCACATGGTGAGCATCAATACGTGTTAGTTATTTATTATTATCATTATTTCTGACTGCCTACTTGACAGCTCCTCTTGGGGATCTTGTAGGCATCTCAGACATAACATAGCCAAAACAAAAACTCTTGATTTCTACCCCCGAAATCATTCATCTCCCACTTTTACTCATCTTTAGTAAATGGTACCACCAATCATCCAGTTGCTCGGGAAAAATCTAAGTGTCATCCCTTTTGTCACCCTTTTCCCTTATCTCTTACATCCAACCCTTCAACAGAGCTTGTCAAGCTTCCAAATATAACCAGAACCTATCCACTTCTCTATCTCCACCAGTCTCCTCTTAGTCCGAGCCAGCATCATCTCTCATGTGGAGCCATCCTCCACACAGATGCCAATGATCTATTTAAGGCAGTTTTTCAGATCATGTCACTCTCCTGCTTAAAACTGTTTAATGGCTTTCTGTTGAATTTACACTAGAATCCAAATCCTCGCCATGACCCATAAGTCCCTCTAGGATCTGGCCTCTGCCTTGCTTTCCAGCTCTTCAAACTCACATCTACATCCACTGGCGTTCTTTAGATTCTTAGTTCACCTTAAGCTAGTTCATGTTTCTGGGCCTTTGCACAAGTTATGCTTTCTACCTAGAATGTCCTTCCCCAGATCCTCATAGGACTGGTTCCCTTACCATTCAGAACTCAGGTTAAATGTGACAAAGTCACTTCCACAGAGAAGCATTTCTGGATTACTTATTCTAAAGTATTTTCTCCCACCACTGTTTAATTTTCTTCAGAACACTTACTGTTCTCTGAAAATATCTTGACTGTTCATTTGTTGACTGGATTTTTTTCTCTCCCTCCTTTCTAGAATGCATAGGAGCAGGAAACTTGTCAGTACTGTTCACCATCGTATCCTCAAAGCCTAAGTGCATCACAAGGGTAAGGGATTTATTTTTTAAAGGATTGCTTTTTAAAAACTGCGTGGGGGAAATGCATAACATGAAATTTACCATTTTAAGTATTTTTAGGTTTATAGTTCAGTGGCATTAAGTGCGTTCCCATTGTTTCGCAACCATCCACCACCATCCGTCTCCAGAACTCTCTCCAGTCTTCCAAAACTGAAACTCTGTGCCCCCAAAACAACTCCCCATCTTGTTCTTCCCATTCGGCTCTCTGTCTCTGAATTTGACTACTCTTTGTATCTTGTGTAGGTGAGATCGTACAATGTTTGTCCTTCTGTGCCTGGCTTATTTCAGGTTGCATAATGTCTTCAGGGTTTATCCATATTATAGCAGGTGTCAGAATTAAGGCTTAATAATATTCCATCATGCTTGTTTGCCATATTTAGTTTATTCATTCATCCACCAATAGACATTCACATTGTTTCCACCTTTTGACTACTGTCAATCATGCCGCTGTGAACACAGGTGTGCAAATATCTGTTTAAGTTCTTTCTTTCAATTCTTTGGGGTATTTATAACCAGAAAGAATTGCTTAATCATCCGGTAATTTTATTTTTTAAAAAAAGATTTATTTGTTCATTCATTCATTCATTCATTTAATTTATTTTGAGAGAGAGAAAGAGAGAGAGCTCGCACACATGCGTGGTAGTTGGGGGAGAAGCAGAGGGAGAGTGCAGAGCCCTATTTGTGGCATAATCTCACAAACTTGAGATGGTGACCTGAGCCAAAACCAAGAGGAGGACGCCTAACACACTGAGCCACCCAGGCGCCCCCATCTGGAAATTTTATGTTTCGTTTTTTGAGTAGTCACCATACCATTTTCCACAGCTGCTCTGTCATTTTGCCTGTTCAACAGCAGTAGATATAAGGGTTCCATTTCCTCCACACCCTAGTCAATGCTTGGTATTTTCTGTCGTGGTTGTCTACAGTAGCCATCATAATGGATACAAAGTTGTATCCCATTGTGGTTTCGATTTGCAATTACCCAATGACTGGTTATCTTGAGAAACTTTTCATGTATTTATTGGCCATTTGTATGTCTCTGGAGGACCGTCTGTTAAAGTCCTTTGCCCATTTTAAGCTTTAGTTGTTTGCTTTTTAGATGTTGAGTTATAAGAGTACTTTATATATCTTGGATAGTCGGCCTTTACCAGATGTACGGTTTACAAATATTTTCTCCCATGTCATGGGTTACATTTTCACTCTGTCAATAGTGTCTTTTGATACACAGAAGTTTTTAATTTTGAGGAAAACAACATTGTTTTCTCAGAGCTAACAATTAGAGGAGGGACTGGGACTCAACATGAGGTTTGGAGTGAGAAGGCTGATGTTCGGAAAAATGCAGTACACCAGCAGGTCTGAACAGGTGCTGTGGATGGGAGTCCTTGGTAATCCCAGGGTGTCATGAGGTCTCTGGAAACCCTGGGTGAGGGCAAAAGAAGGGGGAACATTAATAGGTAGCTTTTGCTAAGAGCTTACCTGCACCAAACACTGTGCTAAGCACTACACATCTATAACCTCCTGGAATTCTGGCAATTCTCTGAGGTAAGCATTATTATCAGCCCTAATTTATAGAGAAGGAAAAGATGATGTAGAAAGGTTCAGCAATTTCCCCCAAGTCACACAGCTAGAAAGGGACAGAGCTGGGATTTGAACCCAAGCAGTCTGGTTCCAGAGCCTGTGCTCTCATCCCTGGCCTTCTCTGGACTAGACTAGTAAAGGAGATGTGGGCAGGACACAGGGGACATTGTGGTTGTTTAAAAGTATGATGAAAAGGGGGCACCTGGGTGGCTCAGTCGGTTAAGCGTCTGACTCTTGGTTTTGGCTCAGGTCATGATCTCACAGTTCATCTGGGTTCCCTGCTCAGCGGGAAGTCTGCTTGGGATTCTCTCTCTCCTTCTCCCCTCTGCACCTCCCCTGCCTCTCTCTCTCTTTCAAATAAATCAATGAATAAATCTTGACGATAAGTCACAGGTTGGCAGGGTGAAAGTAGGCCTTGAAGAACATAAAGTAGTCCAGGGTGGTGCTTTTCTACTTGTTGGCTCTACAAAGACAGTTTTCCTTTTTCATTGATTTATTTTTGGAGAGAGAGAGGGCAGAAGCGAGAGGCACAGAGGGAGAAGGGAGAGATTCTCAAACAGACTCTGCACTCTACGCAGAGCCCAGTATGGGACTCAAACTCACAACCCTGAGATCACGACCTGAGCAGAAACCAAGAGTAGGAGGCTCAATGGACCACACCACCGAGGCGCACCCCCCCACACACCACAAAGACAGTTTTATTGGTCAGAGTGGACCAGAATGGTGATGAAGTTCACATTTGGCATCAGATAAACCTGGGCTTGAATACCAAAGCTTCCATTTACTAGCTAGTGACCTTAGGCAAATTCTTTCACTTCTCTGTGACTCGGGTTCCTATCTGCAGTCAAGGATCAAAGTACCTACCTCATAGAGTCACTTTGAAGATTTAATGAGATGTCAGTGTAACCCGAATGGCACTATGCCTGGCACCTGGAAAAGGCTCAGTAAATATAGGCTCTTGCTCCCCAACCAACCAATGGTGTGGGCCTCTCCCTCTCTTCTGATTAAAAAGATTTCCCAGGTCAGGGTGGTGAAGTTGTATTTGAATGACTTCATGGGCCACGGAGGCCTATGAACATACAGGTGACTCAAAGTGGTCCCTCCCAGAACAAAGAAAGTGACTTCCTTCCCGAAAGATGAGTTCCCACCACCCCTGTTTGAGCCCCAGCAAATGCACGTCTGTCTTAGAACTACCACTTTGTCCCAGCTTCCAGCTACCCAGGGGTCTGGAACTCAGAGGGTCTCACTAGGCAATCAAGAGTTTTTTAAAAAAAAAAAATTGGAGAAGGACATTTACAAGCCTCTTTCAGTCAAGTTTAATCTCAGGGGAGAGTTAGCGAAAACAATGGCTGTCTGACTTAACAGCAGACACTGAAAACCCATCTGAGGGAGGGCTGTATGCAAGACAAAATTCTCCGACTTCCCAATTTTTTTTGTTGTTGTTTTGTTTTGTTTTTTTCTTGGCTGCCTCTGGATTGATTAATTTCAGAGAAACTGAAGAGGGTCCAAGGAAGAACCATCAAAATGATTAATAAAAGCAAGCTACTGGATGGTGCTAGGAGCTTCTAGTGAAGGACAAGAAAAGGGGATGGAAAGGGGGAGGCCCAAAGCTGAAAACAAAGCAATCATCAGAGGCTGCAGAGCTGTGCGGAACTATGAGGAGAAGGGGCAGGGAGTCTGGAGCCATCTCCCCTCTAGCCATCACCCAGCATTGGGCCAGGCCCTCTGAGAGCTCAAAAGGAGCATAGGGGTTGGTCTATGCCCACAAACATGGGGAGACAAAGCTATGCCCACAAAAGGACAAATCACAGTCAAAACCAAGAATACGAGTGCTGTGACGAGGCACTCGCTCTCTGCCCTGTGCCAAATGACTAACCCTGAGAGAAGTGCTCAGCGTTCCTAGGAGGCTGGGGCCTTTGCCCGTGATGGGGCTGAAGCCTCGGGGGAGGGACGTGATTGGTTAAGCAGAGAGAAGGAAGAACAATACAGGCTCTGGAAACCGCAAGTTCACAGTGCCGAAGATGGGATAGGATCTAGGAAGAGTGAAAACCCACACCTGGTAGAGGGAGCAGTTCCCAGAAGGACTAGTGGGAAATGGACCCTGGCAAAGGGGGTTGGATTTTATGGTATGGGTAGAGGGCGTCTGAGCAGGACAATGCCACGGTGCCAGCCCAGCCATGCTTTGGCAAGATGGATCTGCCCAGGCACGGTGATGGAGATAGGGAGACCAAAGCTAAGACTAAGCCTTTGAGAAACCACTTGCAACTGCAGCCACTGAAAATGTGCTCCAGCACTGACAGGGGCCAGGCCTCAGTGGACAGAGCCAGCTGGAGTCCAAGGTTCTCTCCAAAAGATGCTGTCTGGGTTCCACACCCTGAGAACACAGCCCTAGCTCCCGCAGGTTCGCCAAGCCCATGGAGCTAGTCACCATTCAAAGCACATCTCAGCAAGCTTAGGCCCGTACCAAGGACAGATTTCTGGGCAGATGATATCTCTGTTATAAATAGAGAATTTGACTCCAGGTGGGAAATTCAATTTGTGGGAGCAGATGAAATCTTCTGAAACCAAGATCTGATTTCCCGAGCAAATGTCCTTTGGTCTTAATGAACAAGAGAAGGAGATAAGGAAAGGAAGCTATAATTAGGCCTTTCCCCTAAATAGGAGGCTTCTTGGATTATAGGGCAACTGCCTGCCAGGGCCTTCACAAATGCCTCCCATTTACGAACAACGGCTTCGGAGGCAACGAATGCCATTAAACATCGATGCAACAGTTATGAATGGTTCCAAAGTGCTTTTTGGCTCTCATTAGCCATCCCCAGCTCCCACCTGCTCTTCTTCCCCCCTTCTTCCCTCAGGTCTACCCCACCTTGAGCCTGGAGAGGGTTATGCAGGTTGAAAAAATGAGAAGTCGTGGACAGAAAGGTTAATCAATTGACTCCAGGTCAGACATGGAAAGTGACTGACAGTCTGGTGGTGAGCATGTTCTAGGTAGGCCTTTTTTTTTTTTTTAAGATTTTATTTATTCATTTGACAGAGAGAGAGATCACAAGTAGGCAGAGAAACAGGCAGAGAGAGAGGAGGAAGCAGGCTCCCTGCTGAGCAGAGAGCCGGATGCGGGGCTCGATCCCACGACCCTGGGCTCATGACCCGAGCCGAAGGCAGAGGCTTTAACCCACTGAGCCACCCAGGTGCCCCTCTAGTTAGGCCTTTATGGGGGTTACTGCTTTAATCCACCGAGACACACAAGCCAACACCTGCTTTCCCTTGCAAAGCTATTTTTTTTCCTCCCCTGCCTGATTAATGGCAGTCAGAGGAACGGAAAACGGGGTCCAGAAAAGACAGAGTGAAGAAAACAGAGACCAGGGACAGGCAGAAAAAGCGAATGGGAGAAGCTGCTGATCCCTCAAGGCCTGGCATTCCCAAGCTCTGTGCTCTCCGCTTGGGCAGAGTCAGCAAGGAGAAGGGGGAATAACACCCTTTCCAGGAATAATCACTGGCTCCCTACCTGTGTGGCCCTGGGCAGTCATTTGGCCGATCTGAGCCTCAACTTCCTCATTCACAAAGTGGGGGATAACCACAGGCTTCATAGCTCCCAGTGTTATCGTGAAGGCCAAATAAAAACTGTAAAGCCCTGTGCCCATGTAAAGGGCTATTTGTGAGTGAACCAGGAAAGGCCCCTGGACCTTCAAACTCCCCGGCCACCTGCCTCCATGTTGAACAGTCCCACTATGAATCACACCTTTGGAGAAAGACATGTAAAGCTGGGCTGTGGGCAAAACGCAGTGCTGGCACGCTTAGCTGATGATCAAAGACCCTCGGGGTTTTGCAGGGAGGTAGACTTGAACACCCTTTCTTCCCTAGAGTCTTTCCAGGGACGTGTGGTGTTTTCCTTCCCGAAAGTTCCAGGTGCATTTTTCTGTGTAAACCAGCGCCCCTGTGAAAAGTATTGGGCAGGCGTTAGATTTCCCTTAGGCCCAGAGAGGTTAAGTAAAGTGTCCATGACCACACAGTGGCCTAACCAAGCCCTCCACTCATCAGCCTGGGAATACTTCCTGTCATCCACCCAGATTCTCCTTCCTAAATTTCACTCCATCCCCCTCCCCAACCCTCACCCCCACCCCCACCCAGACAAAGGTGAGCAAAGCAAAGACAAGGAGACCTGCCTGGGGCAGCAATGTCCCAAAGCGGAGGCCCAGACCCCCTCATGGAGATATAGCTATCCTGCGGCAGCAGCCGTGGCAAGCACTTGGCATCTGACAGGCTCCGTGAGCATCAATTTAAATTGGTGTTTTGCTTCCTAACTCCAGGAGGGCAAACATGCCTACGATACCAGCAGGGGGTAGCGAGGGAAAGCACACAAGGAAGCCTTGGGTGATTCCCCAGAGTTTCAATTCAGCTCCCACTCCTGGGCCTTCCTGGGCCACTGGCCCTCTCTCTGCGGGGCTCCCTCTGCTTGAAGGAGGTGGGCGAGGAAGAGGCAGCAGTGCAAAAGCTGTTTCTCTAGAAAGAGATCCAAAAAAAAAAAAAGGAGAAAGAGAGAGAAGGTTATGATATAAAGGAAGCTCTGGAGTTGAGCCAAGGTGAGGTAAAGCCAGAGGGGAAGTCTTTGTCCTGGCCTTTGGGGGCTGCTCATTTGGTCCTGGCCCCCAAGACCACCAGAGCAGCATTCCCCTTCTTAGGCTTGTTTCTGCTGTTGGAGTCAGGTGTGACCCAGGGTGTCACACCTGACTCCCTGAGTCCTGAGGCCCACGGTGGGGCCTTTCCAAAGCTTCCTGCAGGATTCTGATGCAGCAGTGGGGAGGGGGGGCATCAAGGCTCACAGCTGGGGAAACACCACGGGAGAGCTCCTCCAACCCACCCCATAGCACCCTAAAGGAAAGGTCCCTGGTCACTGTCTCATCCCTTCACAGCTCTGCCCTCCAAGAGGTGACAGGCAATCTGATAGATTTATTCAGGCGAGTGCATTAATGGGCGCTAATGACTTAATGTGCTGTCCATTCCAGATAACATGTGCAATTTACCGGGACCTTCTGGAGACTGGGCCTTAACCCAAAGGAGAATTTCCGGCGCATGCAGCCGGGAGGTGGGTGAATTTGAGTAAGGGGAAGGCTCGCATCACACCAACTAGGAGGCTGCCTGACCCCTCTGGGACCTAGAGGTGCGGCTGGTTCTGCCACGAGTCCTGAGGGGGAAATCGAGCTTAATAAGAAGACAGCCTCCCCACCCTCCCTCCCCCCACCGCCACACTGCCGCACCCCAACACTGCAAACTGTTCTAATCATTCTTTCTGCTCACTACTCTTTTCAGTAGAGATAGTGGATCAAAAGCAAGCAGGTTCTGGGATAATGCATTATTCAGTGCTTCTGGAATGTACCTTGTGGGGTACACAGAGTCATGGGATTAAACAGAGTGCATCTTTCTGGAGCTTCTGTTTGGGCAAGGATTTGCCGGCAGTACAATGTTCACGTAGTAAACCAAACGCCAGCACGGTACGGAGTAGAATGTGGAAATTCACATTTCAAAATTAAATGTGAGACTCTAAAGAAATTTGACACCTGGGGCCACTTTGGCCTTCACCTCCAGATTTCCACTTTATTGCTAGGGATTCCATGGGAACGTGTGTGGTGTGGTGTGGTGTGTGTGGGGGGGGGTGGGTAAAGGTTGAGAAGCACTGCCAATTAAGATTAGTTTTGATTAGTTTATGGGATTATCTAGGACTAGGACAAGGGATGTGTTGATGGGGGAACTGTCTAGGGGAGAGCTCTCAAAGAGGATCTAGAAAGAAGAGGGAGGGCTTATTGAGGGGAGGTGAGTGTGGGATGCCAGAAGGAAATCTTGTTCAGCCAGTACTTAGGTAAGTGAAAGGAATAGGAGCAGGGAAGACTAAAGAACCAGGAACCAGGAATGCTAACGAGGCCTGGGCTTTATCGATGCCAATAGTGTCCCTCTGACCCCAAACTACAGAGAGGAGCCAAGAACCCAAGAACCGAGTGACTGTATTCTGGCCTCAGGGCACAACTGTAGGATGAACCCCAGTTCTGACATAGGGATTCCCCTCCCATGACTGGGTGCTTCCCTATAGCAAGCTGTGTATGGAGGGGTAGGCAGGAATAGAGACAAGGAAGTTGGGGGCTAGGTGGCAGGCAACAGGACCCCCTGTTGAACAGCTGCCTTTGAGGGCAGCCTGGCAGTGGTCAGCCCAGGCTTGGGAAAAGGCAGCTCATGGCCCTGCCTGATGGAGTTGCTCCCTGCAGTGTCTCCCAGCCCTCACTGGGTGGGCCTGCTGGGCTTGCCCATAAAGGGCCACCAAAAAGCCCTCTTAGCATAATTGAACAGCCTTTTGTCTTTCCTTCTAGTGACAAATCCTTGGAATTGATCCTTTTCTTCTCCTTATTTCTCAGGCTTTCTCTTTGTCATCTCACTTTCCTACTAGCTCCCAGTCCCACCCCCCCACCCACCCCCACCCCGCAGCTCAGGAACTTGGGAGCTTCCTTTCCCTTTGCCTCCACCCATCCTGTCCCAAATACCAGGGGCCTGGTTAGCCTGAGATGCTTTAGGATGGGTGGGTGTCTTGCTGAAAGGCAAGATGGAAAATAAAAAGCTGGAGACTGACAATTATAAAGGAGGTTTCCTCCTTGATCGTTCCAGATCTTTCCAGATTATTCTGTCCCTCCTACCATCCCAGGTCCTGCCCAGCCACCCAGGGGGTCCTCTTGCTGCCTTAGGCAGATGCACTCTATACTCTGGCCATCACCTGTCAGTGGTACCCTGCTCTTGATTTATTCATCTTTTCGTGCGTGCTAGTGGTTGGCTGGGTTGTCCCAGCAGAAGCAGGCAGCTTAGGTATGTCCCCAGAAAATGCCACCAGCCTATCTCTGCTGTGTAACCCCACCCGAAGGCTTGGAGTCACAGCCTTTTGGGAGACGTTATACCCACTGCAGTCAAAGTGGCATAGATTCCGATCCTGGAGTAGGCCCTACTAGCTGTGTGAACTTGTGGAGATTACTAGACCTCTCTGAGTCTCTGTTTTCCTTCAAAATAGCAACAATGATAGTACCTACCCTCTTGGGTTTATTGTGAGGATTAGAGGGGATAATGCATGCCAAGATGTCAGCACAGTTCCTGGCCCATAATAAGTTCCTAATAAAAGTTAACAAACATAATTATCGTTACTATGAATTGTCATTACCTGGTTAGAATTCAGGTTCCACCACTTACAGCTTTGCTTTCTCCTCTGTAAAATTAGGATGGTGATGTTCCCTAAGTACCAAGGTTGTAGTGATCATGAAGTGAGTTAATGCCTGTAAAACTTTTAGGGCTGGCTGGAGGTCCTACCAGAGGAGTGGAACTAATTGTATCCCCTGGGACGAAGAACCGTCCTCCTTTTCCTAGGAGCGGTAGCAGAGCGCCCTGCACACAGTGAGTAAACGATAGTCAGTATTACTGTCATTACTGGAGACCAAGAGAGACTCTTGTCCATTTATCCCTGGATTCCCAGTTAATGGTGAGTTGGTTGTTTTGGCTGTTAAGTACTGATTACAGTCCGAGGTGCCAGTGAGGCTGGGCTGCCTCCACCCGCTCTCAGTGCGCAGGGGAGAAAAATAATGCCACTTATTAGCATCATTTCAATGTATCGATTTTAATAGGAAATAGACTTCTGGCTGGAAGATCTTTATTCCTCATCCAATTGTCATGAAATGGAAAAAGGCTGAAGTCTTAGCCCAAGGGAATCATCCTCACCAAATTCCAGGGTGGCTGGAATGAAGGTCCCAGTGGGACAGGCAAATGTTTATTTTACTGCATTTTGTTGCAGGGTTAGGAATGTTGAGGAACCGTCCCTGTATCCTGCCTCCTGCTCTCCCGCTCCCTCATTTCTGTTGAGCACAGGGAGCCCACACACAGCTCTCCAAACAACAAAAAAACAAAAACAAAGCCCTGCCTTTGTGATTATCTTGGTGGGGGGCTGCCAGGAGATGTCCCTATGGAAATGAAGTCAGCCCTTGTGCACACAGGCTGAAGAACTCACTTTGGCCAAGAGCAAGAAACAATGCAAATACTCCATCTCTTCAGACTGGAAGGAAGCAGAATGAGAACAGAAATAGGGAGCCTTTGAGCAGCCGACTAGGAGGCAGGCTGGTCTTTACTGGGATCTGTTGTATCCATTTTTTCTTGGATTACCCCCTCTCACTCTACAAGGGAAGTTCTATCATCTCCATCCCACCGGTAAGACCCAGAGAGGTTAAGTGACCTACCTAACATCACACTTCTAATAAGAAGCCGATTCCAAACGCTGTACCCTCCATCACTGTTCTAAACTGTACTGGGCCTCACTGGTGCCCCCAGGAGCCCTATACATGCATCTGTCTGGAGACAGGGTCCCTCCCAACACTCTCTCCCTCTCCATTTCCCCTTCTTTACTTTTGTTTACCACGCAGTAGACTGACTGCAGACTGGGCGTAGGCTTCCAAATGAGACCAGCAAGCAGCAGAAGATGGCTTATCGGAATCATAAAATGCATTTATTTTAGTTATTAACCCGTCAAGTTCTGTCATAAGCACTGACACAAGCTGACTTGTTGGTATCTATGTTATTAATATTAATAAGAAACAAACAGGGTAAGGATCAGGGGACTCTGAAGGGGATCCCCCCCCTCAGACATCACCCCAAGGAAGCCAGCCAGGAACTCTCTGCCTGCAAGTAGCATTATTCATACTGGACAGCTGGTTCCCGGCTCCCTCTCCAATCCCTGGAGACAGGAGGCCAACTCTTCCCTGCTTCTCATCACCTCTCTCCTTTGGAAGGATTAGAAATCAAGTCTGAGTCACTTCTCTGGCTAGACTTCTTCTTTTTTTCTTTACTAGCTCAGTATGTCTGTGGTCCTACGTATGACTCCGTGTGTGAGTGTCCCCGTGTGTGTGTGTGTGTGTGTGTGTGTGTGTGTGTGTTGTATTCCTCAGAGCATCACCTTGTGCGCAGGTCTGCCTGTGCATTTGCCAGGAATACTGTGTTTTCCTCTCTGCATGTCTTTATTTTCATTCACCATCCGTCTTTAATACTTCCATCAGCTTGTTTTCCCAGTCTGGGCTATCCCCATCCACATGCAGGGAATTTCCATCCTCTTTTCAAGGTGGGAAGTGCCAGGGAAGAAAACAAAAGTGTGCTCACTGGAAGGATGGCCAAATCTACGAGTCAGCTACTCCATGGCTGATCCTGCTGCATGGGAGCCACAGTGGCCTGCACCTGGGAGCTCTCCTCCCCTATCACAGAAATTCCACACAGCTTATGAGAACATCCTCTTGCCCCATGGTGGCCCCTCAGTGGCCCTCCAGCCTCTCCTACTGAAATAGAACTGGAGGTGAGGAAGAAATCCAAGCTGGAATGGCTCCCCTTTTCTCAACAGCCTCCCTCCCAGAGTCCAAGCACAGAGGGGAAACTGAGGAGGGCTGTCTTTTCACCTAAGAACTGCTGAGGCCCCAATGTGTCTGCCAGTTAGCTCTGTCTCTGAAAGGCCCCTGACACTCGGAAATTCACTATGCATTTGCTATTGGCGGCTCTTCAACTCCACTGCTTGCTTCTTTCTGCTTTTCTCTCCCCTGGCCTCAACTTCCCCCTCCCAGAGGCAGTCCAGGTTCCTGGTACCCCTGGGTCCCCACTGAGGCTGTCCTTTGTGGGAGAGGGAGAGTGGCCTTTTTCTTGGTCCCTAAAACTCCTCCAAAGGGGTCTGAAGGCAGCTAGGACACCAAGAGCCTTTCTTGAATCTTGGCTGCTACATGTTTAGTATTCACAGCGCGTCTCTTAAAAATGCCCTGAGATCATTCATCAGGCACTGTGCTATGTGCCTAGCTACTCTCCTTTGGGGGGGGGTGTGTGTGCGTGTGTGTCTGCGCAGGACCCTCCCTCCATCTGCTGGTGAACACACTTGCACACAAACCGTAACCTCCTTCTCCTGTCCCCAAACCAACCGCATGCTCTAAGCGGACCTTTGCCCGGAGGCGGATCGTTCTCCTCCTGGGGTGGGCTCCCGGGCTAGGCCTGGGCTCGAAACAGCTCGCACTCCAGTGCTGGGGAAGAAACGCTGTGAGCAGGAGCCCAGCTGAAACTCAAGGTGCGTGTGGATGTTGACAGTGGTGACCTGGAGCGGAGCTGCAGGGAAGGCAACCCCAGCGGAAGGCGAGCAAATTGGGGGGTGGGGGGTGGAGACGGGGGGGGGGAGGTGGTGACGAAGGGAGCTCGGGGAGGCTAGGTCAGGGGCCAAGGAATGGAGCCCCTAAGCTAGCGTTCCCGTCGCCCCTTCTCCGCAGTTCACTCCCCACCCCCACCCCCGCACTTTCCCGGGTTCACTTTGGAAATTGGCTTGCCCTGTTAGCTGCCAGCAGTTCCCGGCAGAGCCTCACAGAACGGTCAGGTTCAAGAAGTGAGGCAGCGCTGGGCTGGGGTGGCTGGCTTGCAGGGTTGTGTCTTGGGAGATTCTTTCCCCAATTGTCAATTTCGTGCTTATTTTTAGTTGTGACCCCAGCCGGGAGCTGTGCCTTTAAGCCGCGTTCCCATTCGGGGAAACCGACGCCAGCACTTGAGGGTCGGGAGGCGCCGGAGAGGCCCCTCGTTCTGCACTCTCCCTCTCCCACTCCTCCCCCGCCCCCTCCCCCGCCCCTTCTCCCCTCCCCTCCTCGGCCGTCCGGCCGTCTCGCAGCCAGCCGTCACCTCGCCGCCTGCCGCACTCCTGGAGCGAGAGAGCGACGAGCGAGCCACGGCGATGGTGCCGCCCGCGGCGCAGCCATGGAGCCCGCCCGAGGAGCCCGCGCGCGCCGCTGCCAGCCTGCCCGCAGCCCGCCGCCTGCGCGCCAGCTCCCCGTGTCCCGGGCCAGCTGCTGCCGCCCCGCAAGCCTCTGCCCGCCCCGCCGCCCGGCGCCACTGAGCCCCACGCCCGTGCCGGGCTCGGGGACACCGGCGCCCTAGTCCCGCCGCCGTCGCCGCCGCCGCCGCCGCGCCGCCGCCGCCGCCGACGACGAGGAGGAGGAGGAGGAGGAGGAAGAGGAGGCGGAGGAGGAAGGTAAGAGGCGGGCTGCCTTCACGGGGGGCGCGCCCGCAGGCTCAGCCCGGCCGGGGATGGGTCGCGGCGGGAGCTTGCAGACCCGAGCCGGCTCGGGGGCGACCGGCGCTTGGGCGCCCCCGGGAGCCGGGGTCAAGCCGGGGGGCGGCGAGCGTCGGGCCGCCCAGAGTTTGGGCGGGCGGGGGAGCGGCGGGTTGCGTGACCACTGCCCGGAGAGTCGCTGGCTTAGCGGGCTCGGCTTGGGCTCCGGGGGTGCAGGGTGAGGAGCCGGGTGCAGGGGAGTGCAGCGTGTTCATTATGGAGCCTTTGTGTGTGCGCCGGGGCCCTGGGCACAGTTGGGAGAGCTGGCGAGACGCGGGGCCTGGCTGCTGGGAGGTGGCCACTTAGCGGGGGTGCCCGGAGAAGCCCAAGCCCCAGGGCTGCCAGAAACAGCTGTTTGAAGCATGTGTGTGGTTCCTGGGGCCATGTTCACACGCGGACACGGACGCACACACACGCACACATAGCCGCACCACATACCCGGCGCTCAGCTACAGTCACCCATCCAAAGACGAAACACACACACACACACACACACACACACACACACACACAGAGCTAGGCTTGCCCCCTCCACCAAGATGCTAATTAAGTGGTCACCCATACACACACAGCTACACACACCTCCTCCCCAGTGCCGAAAAACATGTATACACACACACACACACACACTCACACACTTCTGCTCCCCAGCCTGGTGCTTTGGAGCTTGAAGAGTGTGTGTGTGAGTGTGTGTTGTCTCAGAGTATCCCTGAGAAACTACATGTCAACTGCACATTACTGCAGATTCAGTACCTCCTGCCCCCCCAACACACAGACAGCCAACCCCCACCCCAAGCTCCTGTAGACACCTCCTCCAGGGCCCTTAAGAACTCCATTCTGAAAAAAAAAAAAAAGCGTTTCCCAACTCTGATAGTCGTGCCCTTCCACACCCGAGCTCCTGGGCCTCCCGAGCGCGCCCGCGCGCACACACATACACACACACACACACATACCTATACACACGCACTGAAATCGCTGCAGGGGCAAATGCCTGACACTTTTCTTCAGAAGCAGGTGGCACCCCTACCCTTGCAGGTGTCACCCAAGAGCCCTTGACCACAGCGTATGCTGGCTTCTGCTGGACCTGTCCCCTCCTGTTGGCTTGTTAGTCCAGCTGCAGAGCCCTGGACTCCACCGGGTTGGGGGGTGGTCTCAGCTTCCTGCAGCTCTGGTGGAGGGCGGGGCAGTCTCTGGACTCCTGCCCACTGGGGAAATTGCTATAAGACCAAGGCTCCCTTGGGGGCGCCCATCTCAGGGGTAGAGGGTGGAGAATCTATGCTGACTCAGAGAGAAGCCCCAAGTGAGTTTTCCCTGCTGGAAGATGGGGTGGAGAGGGTGGGGGGGTGTTGGTGGGGGTGAAAGGCACACTTTGGCCTGCAGTTTGGCCATGCGGGGCGGGGGCGGGGGGCTTGAGCTTCGAGACCCTGCCTCTCCCTCCCCTTCGTTTCCCATCAAGCTCACTGCAGAAGCAAGGGGAAATCCAGTTCCCAGCTTCCTGGTAGCGGAGAGAGGCTTCCCAGGAAGCCCTTGCTATTTCACAGAGCAGAAGGCTCTCTGCTCTCCCCAGGGAGACCCAACAAGACTTGGCCATGCCCAAGCAGACATGTCGGCTTCTACCCAATTTCGTGGCTTTTTTTTTTTTCTTTTCATGTGAGTGAAGCAATTCAACCTTAGCAGTTTGTCATGAGGGTATGCCTGAGTTGAAATAAGACATAATGCATGAGGGGGCAGCAAGATGGAGGGGAGGGGAGGACCAGTGGGTTTGGCTGGTGTAAGTAGAGCCACAGAGTCAGACTCTAGCCCTTGGTAAAGTCGTGACAGAGATGGCTTGGACGTCAGAGCCCGGTCCCTATACACCCCTTCTGTGTGGGCTGCTCCCATTGCCTCTGGGTCCCCTCCCCCGCCCCCTTAGACCTTTCAGGCAGGACGTCAAATCTGATGGCAGAATCCCTGCCTGGCCAAGGTGTTAATAGCTGATAATGTTTTACTGCCTTCACCTCTCAGGTAACATTTGCGTTTTTGAAAGGAGGTAGAGGAACGGCTCTGTTGGTGGGGCTGACAGGCACCTACCTGTGGCAGGACCCAGGCTGGAGCATTTGTGCACGGCGTCATCTACTGACTACGTCTGGCCCGGAGTTCGGCGTGATGTGTGTGTGGGAGTGGGCATGTGGGAAGGTGGGATGTAATTGTGGAGGGCTTTGAGGCCCACAGAGAGAAGGTTTAAGTAGATGCGAGAGGCAATTGGGAGCCACTGCAGGATTCTGACAAGGGAGGGGATGTCATCCACGCAGGAGAGAAACGCTCGTTACTGTGTGCACCGCGACACCCACCACCACAGTTTGCCTTGCAAATGTGGGCTGATGGCCCCCAGAGAGGGGAGGCCAGCCGGGGTAGGGTGGTGGGAGCCCCAGGCTCCTGGCTCTGAGCATTTTCCAGATCCAGATCCTAGCTGCCCTCAACCTGTAGGCACCCTCCTAAAATCACAAATCACAAACTGGTGATGTTGTGGGTGCTGTGGCTTCAGACAGTGTGATGGAATGTCTGGCTCCTTGAACGAGGGGGCTAGGGACTCTTAGGAGGCTGCAGGTCCCATTTTGAATGAGTCAGGGGCACCGTCCCCACTCACCGGTGAGTGGCACAGTCCCAGGGGCTTGGGAAGGGAGCTGTGTGGCCTGATTGGGTTGTTTTGCCACCAGTGAGGTCCTCTGCAAGCAATAGTTGGTTGAAAAAGGGCAACAGGAAACCTCTGGCCTTTCTGACAACTGCAGTGGCAACAAGCTGGGGCATGGGGGTGGGGGTGGGGGGAGGCAGTCATAATCCCCGGGTGTGGTGGAGTGGGTGGGAGTCCAGAAGGGCTCAGGGTGGCATGGGCAAGGAGAGGCACTGGTCCGGCCCAGCCACACTGCAGTGGTCCCCGTTTCGGTCCTTGCAGGCAGCTCGAGTAGATGCAGGACAACAGAAGCCCTCTGTGTCCCCCCACCCCCACCTTGCAGAAATGACTGGGCTCCGTGGTCAGCACCAGACAAGGCCCCCTGAGAAGGTAGCACTGATGCAATAGAAAAAGGATCCCTGTTCTTTTGGAGCCTCTAGGCTTGCTGAAACCATAAAACACACACACACACACACAAATTACATGTGTGCACTCATGCACGCATGCACACACACACACACACACACACACACACACACACCTGGAGCAAATTGTGAGAAGTGAGGTTCATGCAGATCAGCCTGGCTTATGGGGGTTCGTGCCTTCACAAGGCCCTAGCAGTCATTTCTCGGGGAGCTGGGACAGTTCCCATCGATTGTGGGTGAAGACCCTTAATTTGAACAGGCCCCTGGGAGGAAGCCACACCCAAGTTAGCTTCAGCTGTGGGCCAGCCTTAAGGCTATTAGCATTCGCAGCAGAAAACTCTGTTCTGGCTCTTCTCTCAAGGACTTCTGTTTTCCTTCTTAACCGTAAAAAACATTCTCTTGCATTATCAGCAACCAAAATGAAGGACTCGGCATGGGCTGGACCTTGCAGCTCTGCTGAGAAATCCAAGGGCTAGGGGCAGAGGGGGAGGGAAGCATACCATCTTCCCTCCTTTCTAGTCCCTCCCCCCATCCCCGACCTCAGCGGAGCTGGTAAGGAGAGGGCAGGGATCTTGGGACTCTATTATTTCCTACCCACAACAGGCACAGCGTCTCCATTTCTAAGGGCACTATCCTCACCATGGAAGGTTACCAGCCCAAACAGCCCAGTGGCACACTGGCACCTGCCGGCACCTGCCGGCACCTGCCGGCACCTTACTCCCCCGGGGCAGTCAGAAAATGAGCTTGGAAATCCGTGTGTGTGTCTGACATGAGGGCAGGAGGAGGAGGAGGAGAAGAGACAGGGAGACAGAGAGACAGAGAGGGAGAGGGAGGAGGCTGCCTCTTATATGTAGGAGCCATTGTGCCTGTCTGTGTTGACGAACATGAGATGAGCAGGTCTGTCTGTTTGCGTGCCATAGCGAGGGACCTTTGCTGAGCCCCAGCTTCAGTGGTGTAGCATTAGCCACACCACTAGCCATCCCTACATTTTTGAAGAGCTCTCTACTTGGTTTTACTGTCTATGTCTCCTTCCAGCCCAGTGCCCCTCCTTTTTCTCTGTTTTGCTGGTTCCTCCTCCTACCCCTCAAATCTGGGTGTCCTCCAGCTCCTCTTCCTCTGATGCCAAGGGCATACAGCTGGGGTGCGGCTTCCCCTCTCACCCCTCTCCTGGCCGTTCCCGCTTCTCTAGCCCAAACTTAACCCCTCTCCCATATTTCACATCTGTATTTCCAGCTACTTGCTGAATGTTTCCCCTCGGATAGTCTGTTACCATGTCAGGCTCGACATTCACAGACTCATCTCATTATGTCTCAAAGACGGCTTGCTCTTCTGACCTCTGTTACACAAGCCTTCTAGTTTCCTAGACTAGAAGCCTCAGAATTCTCCAGTTCTACCCCGCTCTGCCCCAACCCCTAGTCCCTCCATGCCAGTCCGTGATACCCACACCTGTCATATTCATATTCCTAAATCCGTTTCTCGTGATGCTTCCGACCAACACCTTTGAGAGCTAATACCTGATGGCCTGTGGGATAAATTTCAGCTTCCTTAGCTTGCCATTCAGGACTCTCCTTGAGTGGGCCTAATGCCGTATATGGTCAGAGCTTCGTTTCCCACTTTTTGTCCCCATCACTTATATTCAGATGTTAATGTCTTTCAAAATCACTTGCAGATTCCTAGGTCCCATCATGTGAGCTTCAGCTTCAGCCAGCGATAGTCCCTCCTGGACCCCTCGACTACAGCCAAATTTCTTTCCTTGGGGACTCCGAAACAGGTCGTTGTTATATTTTTTGGCACCTGTGCTCTTGTTCATGCCATTCCACTCACCAGGTGCCCTTTGCACCAGAGGCAAAGGTCACCTCTTTGCCTCTGCCGCCTTCTTATCCAATACCACCGTCCCCGTCCTTCAGTGCTACAGGCAAATTCATCTCCCCTGTGAAGCCTTCTTGGATTGTTCTAGACGGGAGTGATCTCCCTCTCCTCCTGCACTTACTGGCTCTAAGATACATTTGGTGGGTGCATCACCGATACACCCCACTCTTACTGCTTGAATCATTAACTCATATATTCTTCATTTACAAATGTAACTTCTCATATGCATACGTCTTATCTACATCATAAGCTCAGTGCAGGAAAAGAGCCTGGTGTTTGTCATCTCCTTTTTATTCCCCTGGCACATAATGCCTCACACATGGTAAGTATTCCATAAGCATCTGTCAGGTGGGATTGAATACTTGTTGGATCGTATTAGAGTGGGATCCTCTTACGTCTCCCCCTGCATATCATGATGTTCAAGAAACATTTACTGAGCACCTGTTACGTACAAGGTGCCGTGCTGCTCGCTGGGGAGGAGATAAAGATGAAGGAGGTCCCTCGTCTTCCTCGGTCTTAGTCATTTTGAATTTACAGTGCCTGGTGCATTGAAGGGGTCCTCTCTAGATATTTGCTGAGTCAACGGATGAATTCACAAGTAAGCGAAGGGATGAATTTCAGCCAGGAATCACATGGGCAAGAAGGCAGAGTAGCTGTGTCGTAGAGTCACAGAGAAATGAGGTAGGAGTGGAAGATAAAGCTAGAAAGGTAGACTGGAGTGCAGTGGATGACCTTTGTCATTGCTTTTTATTATGAACATTTCTCAAAGAAATAGGGAACATATATAATAAACCCATTTGCCCACTTACCCATAACCCCATCTACCCCCATTAACCACATTGTCAGGACTTTGCCATATCTGCTTCCTTTATCCTTTGTTTCCTTTGCTTTGTTTTAAAACAAAATTTGGACATCAATCCTGTCACTTCACCCCTAGCACTTCTCTATGCATCTCTAAAAAACAGACATTTCCTCACATAACCACAGTATCATTAACACACTGGCCCGAAGTAACAATACTTTTGTACTACCCATTTTCCAGTGCCTAATCAAATGTCTTCAGTTATCTCAAAACATGTTTTACAGTTGGCTTATTAGAATCAAGACCCAAAAAAGCCCATCACATTACGTTGGGTCATGATGTATCTTGAGGCCCTTTCAAAAGTCCTCTCTCTTTGACTTGTTAGAGAAGGCAAGCTAGTTGTTGAGTACACTGTCCTACTTTCTGCTTCCTCTTGTCGTTTAGCTTGTTCCGCTGTTCCGTGTATCTCTTGTAAGTGGAAATGAGCTCTAGGCTTGATTAGATTCTGGCTCATTTCTCTCTCTCTCTCTCTCTCTCTCTCTTTTTTCTGCCTTTGGCAGATTGATTGAAAGGGGGCCATCCTGGAGGCGTGAGGGCTGGTTTTACAATAGCTGGATGGGCATAGAAGGAAAGAGATGGCTAGATTAATTTTGGAGGTAGGAAAAAACCCAAGTTGCCCACCAAATGGATGAGCGGGATGAGGAAGAAAGAAGAGTGGTTCTGAGGCTTTGAGCCTGTGTGATGAGGGGAGTAATAATACTATTTTATGTGAAGAATGTTTTTTTTAAATATTTATTTGACAGACAGAGATCACAAGTAGGCAGAGAGGCAGGCAGAGAAAGAGAGAGGGAAGCAGGCTCTCCGCTGAGCAGAGAGCCCGATGCGGGACTCGATCCCAGGACCCTGAGATCATGACCTGAGCTGAAGGCAGAGTCTTAACCCACTGAGCCACCCAGGCGCCCCAAAGGATGGGTTTTTAATGAGAGCAGCAGGAATCATGGTTAGATTAAAGGGGGACCTTTCTTTCACCCAGTAACAAGCCATCTGCTTTGTTTGTTCGTTTGTTTTTCCAGACAATACTATCTTTTCCAGAAAAAAATTGATTAGTGGTATAGCTAGTTAGTTTGGGCCCTCCAGAATAAATTTGGAAAGAGACTCCTTTTATGCCAATGGCCAAATAATTGAATTTCCAGTCCCAGAGACTTGGAAAGAAGGATAGTATGTATACCAATGGGCAGAGAGAAGGTAATGCTATCAGCACCCTTGCAGATTGGCCAGCTGTCCCACATCATCATGGATATCAGAGTCACCAGCCTTGGGTGGAGGACAGAAGGATGCCAGAGCTTTGGGGATTTCTGGAGACCCTGCCAATGAGCACAGCTCGTGGCCGAAGTCCTCCCTTGGGGTCCCCTGAAGTCTCCATCCCACACCCACCTCTCCATCCACAATGTAGCCTTCAGCCTCTTAGGCCTTCAACAGCCAGTGGCAACAGTGGTCCTGTCAAGGTCAAAGATTGCCCGGCAGCCTTGTGATATTCAGTGGGCTCTGAGAAAGACCTCAGATGATTTGGTTGCCTCAGTAAGAACTTGCTGTTGAATCTGATCAGGCGAGAACTACTCTGGGCAACATTCTCTCATATCCCCATTCATAAAAGCTCTCCCTCTCCCTTCCCCCAGCTCATCTTTCTTCCTGCTTTCTCTTCTGTTTCTCCCTCCCTGCTCTGTCTCCTCCAGCATACATTTATTCTCTCGAGTTAATCAAACACTGGCCCCTGCAGCCCATTGTGTCTCAGATTGATCACTTAAGCAGCATTATTGATCGCTCAGAAAGCCTTAGGAGGTGGGAGGTGCTGAAAACCAGAGATGCGACAGCTGATTGGCTGGCGAGGCCTCTGTGGGCAGCCTCCACTCCTCAACTGCCTGGAACATCTTTTGCGAAAGGAGAGGGAATGGACAGAGAAGATCCTCAGAGAGCCTTCGTTCATCTCATCCTTCCTTCGTTTTGGAGTTAAGGCAAGGGAACAAGAGTCTATTGAGAACCCTTGGGTCTAGCCCGATGCCCATGTTACACTGTGAAGGGGAGAGCAAAGGACCTGCTCTTTTGAAATTCATAATTTCACTGAAAATTAATACTTATACAAAGCAACTAAGAATAATAAAAGTTGGAAAACAATTACATACTATATTATGTGCTCTAAACTGTAAGCACCGTAGGGGTTCGGGGCACAGAGAGGAAGCAGCGTGGGCTGGAACGGAGGGAGCAGGCTTCCCAGAAGAGTCTGAACTTGCGTTAGGTTTTGAATAATGTGTGAAATGGAGATTGTTGACTAGCAGAGAAGCAGGCTTCTGAGGGAGAGGTGCAGTTAGGGAGAAGACCGTGAGGAAAACGGACTTCTGGGTAAGGGGCACTTGGATTTGGAGGGCCTTTGATGTCAGCATGGGGAGTTTGGACTAGAAGAGACCCCGGAGGGCTGTTGGACAATTAATGCGAAGTGTTTCAGGATGGTTAGCCGCCCGATAGGAAGCCACTTGAGTGGAACGAGGAAGGATTGAGACCAACTTGTAAAATACTACAGCACTCCAAGTGAGAGGGAGTTGGGCTGGTGGCAGTGGACAGAGAGAGGAGGGTCAGACCCAAAAGTCACTTCAGGCTCCTAAGTGGCTGGTAAACCACCAGGTAGATTTCCCTCTGCTGTTTTTTGCCTCACCTACTCTCAGTACTCACACGTTGTTTGCTGCCCTCCTCCTGCTCCTCAGGCCCTTCACATGGCAGAATTTCAGAGGAGCTGAGAGAACAGTGGATTAATCTTAGTTAACCATCCCAGGTCAAGTAGATTTGCACCTGAGGCCTTCAGTGCCACAACCCCCAAAGGACAGGAAGGAGTGAGCAAGGGGGAATCTGGGGTGCTACACCCCCCCCCACAAGGGAGGCTAGAGGCAGAGGCCATCCATTTCAAGCTCCCGGGACCTCTGCAGGCTGTTGAGAGCGAAGAGACACCTTTCAAATTCTCAGGTAGAATCAGTTTTGAAAACTCCTCTCAGCACTTGGGATGGTCCCGGTGGAGCTCACACCTGTGCCAGGGCTTGGAGAGAGCTACCACAGCACTTTAAGGCCGGCTGGAGCCCTGCGGTTACAGCTGCTAGGAGAGAACTAAGCCGGGAGCCCACAGGTGGGGGGGGGAGGATAGTGGTAGAGGCCTCTGCCTGTTCCTTTGCTCTCCCACCAGCTCTCCCCTGCCTTCCCAGCCCACGGAAGGTCAGCCCCGGGCAGGTGTCTGGGCCCGGCCCCTCATCCCCGGGTCGGAGGGAAATAGAGAACTACAGATAAAGGGCTATTTGTGGGATGATAGCCCCCTTTCTCTTACCGGTTCTTCTTGGGGGAAGGAAAGATGTCTTCTAGGGATGAATGAGTGGAGAATAAGTCTGCCCAGGCTGTGGGCCGCTGACCACAAAGGGAGCTCAACTTGGGGGTTAGGACCACCCAGACAGGACTCTCTTTGCTTCTGATCCAAACCCACTGGGAAAACAGAGGAACAGATGGCTAGACTGGTGGATGAACACTTACAAGTGTGCCGGTGCGTGCGCGCCTCACGCGCGCACACACACACACACACACACACACACAAACACACATTGCATAGGCCATCCACCAGTGGTTCCCAGCATCTCCCTGCTGAAGATTCTGTTCAGATTTCTGATCCGTCTTCTGGTTGCTGATTTGAGGTAGGGGTGACAGTTGGAAGGAGGGTGGTTAAGAAGTGGGCCTGTATCCCACGTGGAAGATGCTAATGGAGGTGGGAGATTGGAAAGAGGGAATGCAAGTCATTGACTGGGGCAGCTGTCCTATTTATGACCCTTTGCATAGAAGAGCCTATCAAAAGTGTCAAGAGGATATCCTGGTGGTGACAACTGGCATGTGAGTCAACCAGTCAACCAAGAGCTCTCAGTTTGGAATTCGGCTGCAGTTTGTGCTCACTGTCTCTCTTCCAAGCTTCCTTTTTCATCTCTGTGGTTTTCTCTTCAGTAATTGTTCTGTTTATCTTCCCACTTCGAACCCAGACCCAACCAAGTCAGCTACCCATGCTTTTTCCAGTTGATACAGGAGGAAACTGAGGTATCCAGATTACGTCTTAATAGGCCCTGCCTCTGATCCCGTATCAAGGTAGCCAGAAGTCTGGACCCTGAGGGCTGGGACTCTGAAGACTAGCTACCTCACCAGACTGGCAAGGGCGCTGTGTGTCACGTGAGCTCTCTTGCCACCATTAGGGAAATCCCCGAGAATGCAGATATGATTAATAAAGGAAGTGTTCCATATTCATCTCATCACCTATAGTCAAGCTGTGATCTTTCTAATATGTAGGGAAATCACTCACTGACAGGGAAAAAGGAACAAGGTTTTTCAAGAAGATTTTATTTATTTTCTTTAGAGAGAATGAGAGAGCATGCGCACATTCACCAACATCTGAGAGGTGGGGAGGTACAGAAGCAGAGGGACAGAGAGACTCCCAAGCGGACTTCTAGCTGAGTGCGAAGCCCAACACCAGGCTCGGGGCTCCAGGCGGCGCTTGATCTCACGACCCTGAGATCCTGACCTGAGCTGAAACCAAGAGCTGGATGCTTAGGTACCCCAGGAGGAGGATTTTTAAACAGGCCTGCCAGTCTGCTGTGGCCACGCAGCTTAGGGTCCGTCACCTGGGAAGCCCCAACCGGATTTGGCTGCTGGGTCTGCTTTTTTCTTCCCCGCTCCCCCTCCCCTAGGGGTTTCCATGCTCAGTCTAAATGCAGCTTGTCCGACTTTGGAATCCTGGGTGATTACTGGAAATGATAAAGGTTGGCCTTTAACCTGAGCTCCAGTTTCATTTCATTCTTACCTTTAAGAACATTTTTCTCTTCAGAGTTCACCATCACTTTAAATTTGCCCCAGCTAAAACCAAACTCTGGGTCTCTCCCGCTGTACCCTCCATGCTGATCCCCAGCCCCAAGCTCTTGCCTGGATCTCTGCCTCTGTTAGTGACACCATCATTCTTTCCACAGCTCACGGGCTGAGCCTTGGGATCAGTCACCCCCTCCTCACAGCCATCAGTCACCACCACGTCTTGGCAGTTCATCTCTCACAAGTGCCTTCTTGACCATTCCCACCATTGCTGTCAGAGCCCACGCTCTCATTCCCTCTTACCTTGCTTCCTGCAGCAGCCTCCCCTTCCCTGCCAAGCCATCCTTCAAGCTGCTGCCAAAGGAATTTCCTTAAAACATCTTTCATCATGTCACTTCCCTGCTCAGGAGCCTATAATAGCTCCCTCTTGCTTACGGTATCAAATAGAAACTCCTCTCCCTGGTATCAGAGGCCTGCCTTCCGCCAACAGCTGAGCTTCACTGCATGTACGAATGCTGTATCTAATCCTGTATTGTGTAGAATCCCTCTGACCTCTTTCTTCCCGACCCCCAACCTCCATTGCTGTCCTTGCTCTCCGCCCCACTCTACCCCACTCAGAGCTCACTCCTCTCTCCTCCCTCAACGTGCTGCTGTCCCCTCAGCCGGCAGCAGCCCCCTTTTCTCCATCTCTGCAAATCCTTCCATCACACCCTCTAACTAACAAGCTCAAGTCCAGCTGTGGCTGGGACGCCTTTCCTGATCATTCGAGCCCTCATCTGCTGCCCTCCTTTTTTTAAGTATGAGTTCTCCTTAATTATGAAGGTAATACCTATACATAGTGGGAAACCTTGAGAATACAGAAAAACAGAGAAAAAAACATAGTCACCCACACTGTTCCCTCTGTTCCATTTTGCAATCCATACCTTTTGCCCCCCACGACTTAGCACGTGATTATACCGTGTCCTGTTGCCTTGACTCTCTGTGTGTTCACCTTCCCCCTAGGCTAGGGAGTGAGCTCTTCAGGGACCTCCAGGATCTGCATGTCACGCAGGGCAGTGCCAGACATCCAGACACATCATAGGGCCTCGGCGGACCCTTGTCAGTGGGTGGAAGGGAGATGAGTCTGTATCTCCTCCATTGCCCAGGAGAGGGGGTGCGAGCCTGGGGAAGTATGGCTCTGCTCCTTGCTTGTCCAAGGCAGGAAGGCAGCTCAGAGAGGAGAGGACTGCAGATTGAGGGCTCCTAAATGCCCCGAACCTCTGCTGCCTCTGAGGACACAACCCTCTTGTGCGGTGCTGGTTTCTTCCTCAGCAAGCCTCTGGTTCTGAGGCGACAGCTTGAATTCATCCTGATGGCCAGAAGGAGCTTCTCTGAACACGTTGGCATTAACTTGCAAGAATCAATAATTGCCCCCCTTTGCCCATCGTATCAAATTGAAACCTCTCATCCTGGCCTTCAGAAGCCACCCGCCAGTTCCCTTTCCCGTCTGACGAATGTAATGTGTCTCTCATGGTTTCCCTAACCGACCCCTTCACTTGAGCCAAGCCAGCCGGCGTGCCATAAGCTCAAAACCAAACTTCCTTGATGCCCGACAGTCGGCTCTCTGCTGTACATGATCCCCCCCCCCCCCCCGCCACCCGCCCTCGCTTCAGCCTAGTCCCTCTACCTTGAATCCTGGTCCCGTTGCCCCGTTGCCCTCCACGGCTGAGCTTCACGATTCCAGTGATGTGTGCCATGGCCGACCTCAGACTCATGGTGCCACCTCCTCTGTCCTTATGTAATCATTTTGTCTTAAAATATTAATAGGTGCTCACCACTATATTATCATATCAAAGTGCTCCCCAGCTAGTTCCCACCTGGGTTCTGTGAACAGCTTTAGGCAGAACGTGTACTCTGGAGCGGGCCTTACCACACAAAGTATTTCACGGTTTCAAAGATATGATTTTAACCTTTCTAAAAGCGAAATACTCCTTATAATCCATGGTACATTGTAGCTGAGCTGGCAGGATCTTTTCCATCTCAGGGAAACCTAAGAAAATGTGACGTCGAACACCTAGAGTCCACGAAATAAGGTACGAGGTTACTTAACCTCTCTGAGGCCCAGCCCCTTTATCTGCAGAATACTTACATTGAAGGATCATTGCGAGGACTTGAACATAATATTTATATAGCACTTAGCACTGGGCCCCACACTTCGATAGAGGCTCAATAAATGTCAGTGATTGTAATTCCCCAGCTTTATAAACTATAAACCCTTCAAGGGCAGGGACATGTTTCTTCCTCTACCAGCAGATGGTATGAAATGAAGGGTGGAAAAAGGTTCCCTTTCCAAAAATATCTTCTTCACTAGACTGCCAAACAGCTGAAATTTCAACATTAATCACACCTTCAAGTTAAGGCATTATCTCCTGAACACCTCTGTTAAAAAATGCAAATATGTCACTTGGGAAGATAACACATTAATTCATTAGCACTCGTGATCCCATTAGTTCAGAGGAGTTTATCAGATTAACTAGCTGGCCCCAGGCAAACCTGAGAGCCCTAGGGTGGGGGCTAGTGGGAAACTGCCTGAAGGAGGAGTGAGGGGACAGGCTGGCCAGAACATGGGGCCACCTCCCATCTGCTCTTGCCTTTTGGGGTTTGTTTGTAGGCAAGATTGTGACTGCAGTAAACTAGAAGGATCTCGGTGACAGAGAAGCATACGGGTGGAGGGAAATGTAAGGTTAGGAGGACAGTCCTTACAAGGTCATCTAGCTCAGTCTCCCCTTCAAATTTTTAACTCTCATCAGCAGGGCATTCACTGCCTCCTAATGGAGCCCATTCCATTGTTGAGCTAGTCTAATTAGAACATATTTTTTGAGATAGAGCTGAAAGCTGTCTCTTTCAGTAACTTCTTTCCTTCCTCTTCCTCTTAGCAGCCCCTTAAAAATATCTGAATATGGTTAGCACGTTTCCTCAAGTTGGTCTGTCTTTTGACTTTCATTTTATTTTACTTTCTGTGGTGAGATCTGCTGTTGGGAAGGAAATTTTTCTTCTATTCTTCAAGATTCTTCTAGCTGGTCTGTGAATTAAATTGACCTGAGACAGATTAACAGGAGAAAAAAAAGTCCCTAAGTTTAATTACATGCACACAGAAGCCCAATGATGAGATTGAGACCTAAAGAAATGACTAAGGAAGGCAGTTCTTTATGCTTTTTAGACAAAGAAATAATAAATCTGAAGAGTTGACAAGACAAAAAGAACTGATGTTTGGGAGCATTAATTAGTAAGGAATTCTAAACAGAACTTAGGTAGTAAGTTGGGTAGGGTAAGTAAGTAAGGCAAGTAAGGTAGGGCTGGGGTAGTAAATTAGTAAAAAGTAACAAGGTTTGTTTCTATAGCCTTCTCAGCCTTGAATTCCCTGTCTCTGGTGATAAGGTTGTTTCTTTACCTCCCGGGACAGGGAGGGAAACTTCCACATGGGAGGTTTATTTCTTTTCTGCAGACAAGGCAGAGGGTCAGAGGGTTCTTTTTGCACAGGCAGTTTCTTAAGTAACTTTTACTTAAAATAATCAATATGCCAATGTGGCACATTTTGGAGTGGCCTGCCCTCCGTCCCTGCACTGCTCAATTTGCTCAGTGATTCCTTTATATGCTATGATTCCACAGCTGAGCTTCTTAACATGGAGGCCCATGAACCTCCCGGAACTGGATGTAAAACATTGGGTGTTGGGGGGCAGGGACGGCACCTGAGTGGCTCAGTTGGTTAAGCATCCAACTCTTGATATCAGGCCTTGATCTCAGGGTTGTGAGTTCAAGCCCTGAATTGGGCTCCATGCTGGGCTTGAAGCCTATTTTTAAAAAAATGTTGGCTGAGTATATCTACATGTCTGGGTTCATAACTTTGAACAGTGGTCCAGGACCTAGAAAAGGCCTTACCCTATTGACCTTGTAGCATCTCAGTCATTTTCCTTTGGTAACGCTCCAGTATGTGAGAATGCCTCTTAGAGTCCTGGCCAGGCTGGAACCCAGTCCTGCTGTGGTGCTCTGACCAGCACAGAGTACAGTCGACACAGTGCCTTTATGAACAGCTTGATAATGCATAGTTTTCACCTTTGGAAAGCACTCTGTTTCACGGATGAGGACATCTTGTTCCCAGGTAACTGACCCTCCCCAGGATTTAGTCTCTTTCTTTCAAAGGATCAGCTTGCTGCCCACCCCTCCACTTACTACATTGAAGAGCATCTCAGTGCTCGCTCTCTCTCTCTCTCTCTCTCGTTTTAAATTCAAAGATCTAGTTGGCTTTATTCAGTGATTGATGAATTGGGCAGCATCCCATCTAGCAGGTAGAAAGGGACTCCTCATCCTTGTTCTTTTGGCAGGAGCCTGTAGAGGCTCCTTGTGGCAGCCTGTCTCGTCAGGCCACTTTGTAGGCAAGCAGAGGAGGCATGTGTTGGAGCCCAACCCTCAAGTTTTCTCCAGTGCTCCCACTTACCCAGTCCTGTTCACTGTAAAGAAATGCTTGGTTTGGAATGCATGGGTGGCTCAGTCGGTTAAGCTCAGTCAACTCTTGACTTCAGTTCAGTTCATGACCTCAGGGCTGTGGGTTCAAGCCCCATGTCAGGCTCCATGCTGAGCGTAGAGTCTGCTTGTCCCTCTCTCTTTGCTCCTTCCCCTGCTCTCTCTCTCTCTCTCTCTAAAACAAACAAGTAAAATCTTAAAAAAACAAAAACAAAAACAAAAAAACACTAGTTTCACACATATGAGAAAACCCAGAGATAGGATGAGGCTTACTGAGCCAGCCTTTCTTGGGCCTCCTTCTGGTAGGCTTTAGAGAATGGAGTTTGGGGGAGGGGTTGCATCAGTGGAGAATAAGGGGACAAATGCCAAATGCTTTAGGAAGGGCCATCTCTTAAACATGTATGTGTCAACATGAGAAATAGGCATGTCTTGGGTAGACAGCCCCCCCCATTACTTCCACTTTAGTCCCCCAGACACAGCCCCAAAAGGCTAAATATTAAAGGTACTTGGGACTGTATGGGATAGGAGAAAGGCAACTGGTAAGTGGCAATCACCTCTAACGTATGATATGAAACAGCCATAGCACGAGGGCCCTCTGGTCAAAAAGCTCTCCCTTCTAGCCATGATTTTATATATAGATAGATACATATAGTGCTCGATCCAGCGTAACCATCCCTGCTTCCACTAAGTGTAAGGGTGCCTACTTTTCTACCGTCATGGTCACTCTTTTGGGGGTAGATATTAAAGCCCGCTGTAACAATGCACATGCCGCCTGAGAAGGGAACAACATCAAATCAAACACCCGTCCTGTAAGCTGCTCCACAAAAACAAGTAGAAAAGATCCTGTGGCCCAATATGTTGGAGAAATGCTATCACCCCCTCTTAGAGACCTTCACAACACACGTTGAGTGTGTGAAAGGCTCTGAGAAATCCCGCGGTACAGAAACCTGCTAATATTGTTTCAGGTTTCCAGTATGTGTTTGACCACAGTTCACCACCCTCCTGGTTCCCCACCTTGAATACAATCTATTAACATCCACACAACAGCTCGAGGGAGTTTAGCTTTCAGTCGTGACCCACCGCTTCAAACCTGGATACACAAATGACTCGATGCACCAAAGCCTCTGTAGAAATGGGACACGGATGGGTGAGTTTTGCTGTGGGGGGGGGGGGGGCTGTACAAGACTCCCCGACAGGGAGGAAAGCTTTGGGAATCTGGGAGAGGGAACCTAAAAGTGGGGAGGTAACCAAGACGGGGATGCTGAAGACTAGCTCTCCCAACCTCACAGTTTTGCCACCGACCAGCCCCTGATAGATGCCGTGGTCTCGGCCCACAGCCCGCAGTGAGCAGAGCAGAGCAGCTTTGGCTGGACCAGGACCCCACAGGGCCATCTGTGGTCATTGGTTTCTCAGCTGGGGCCTTTCCCCTTGCATTCCCTACCTGCTGCCTTCCACTGCCTCCCCTGGCCTCTGGCGCTGTGTCAGTTCCTCATTCTACTTGCTGATCCATTTTATTTGGGTCTCATTCTTTCCTCCTCCCTCCAGTGGGGTGGGGGGGGGTCACTTTTGACTTTTGTGCTGCCAAAGAGAAGAACGAGAGCATGGGGTGGGTGGAAAGGCCAGGAAAGAGCATGCCTCTTCTGCAGGCCTGGAGCAAGTCTGCCTTTTCTCTGCACCCTCACAGCATGAAGGGGCATGTCTGTAGCCATTGCTGGGCTTTGGAGAGGTACCAAAGATGCTTCTGGAAGCAGAGAACACTCCTCCCTTTTGCTAAGAGAATCTAGGAGGAGTCGGGGGTCAGAAAAGCAGGGGGCATAAGGGTGCAAGCATCTGGCCTCTGTCAAAAGTGGCCCAGGTTAGGGAGGGCAGGAGGGAGGGAAGCAGGGAGGCAGGGAGAGAGGAAAAGGAAGGGAGAACGGTGGGCAAGTGTACCGACTGCCCGTATGTGTGAAGGTCCCTCTGCTGCATTGGCGGTTGAATCTTTCCTGACTGAGGAGGCTTGGGGCTACCTGGGTACTGGCAGGGGGCACGTCAGGATCACAGAAGTGACTCATCAGGAGGGAGAAGGGATGAAAATCTCTGTAGTGCTCTGGCCCTTTCATCATCAATGAAACCGACGAGATGGAGCAGGGTCATTTCCCTCCTGCCAGGGTGCAGGAGTGTGAACTCGTCTGTGTGAGTGCCCGCACACATGCACACGGTTGCCCCTGAGGACTGACCCCACAAAAGGCCTCTCAGGGAATCCCTTTGAACCCCCAGCATGTCCCGCACGGCCTGCAGCTGGGAAGGGTTTGCTGGTACTGATAATCCCCCTGGGACCTGGTCTCACCTAGTTCAAATGCCTCTGAAGCCAGTGAGTCCGCCTCCTCGCTAGGCAGTTTATTTCACTGCCTAACTGCATTAAGGTTAGGAAATGGGCTCTTTTCCTCTCACTCGATTCTAGTTTAGATGTAAAGACTCCAGGCTTCCTCTGTCTGTCTCTGTCTCTCTCTGTGCCTCCTCCTAGGCAATGCTCTCAGCTTCCTCTCCGCTCTGTCTCCCACACCGGGTCACCGAGGCCCACATCCCTTCTCACACAGAGATCCCAGGGTTGGCTTTGAAGCCTCAGAAAGTCCTGAGGACCTTACAGTTTGGATGCCGAGGGCCCCCTCCAGCTCCGGGACTAAGGTTGCCTTCAGCACTCGAGGTTGCCTTTGCTCGAACACTCGTGGGCTTCAGTTTGTCCTGTCAGCTTGGCCCTTTCCATCTTTCCTCTGGACTTTGCCATACCTTCTCCCCTGCAAAGACTCTCCATTGCCCAGAAACTGCTGAAAACCTCTCAACCCTCTGCCCCCTCATCCCCCACCATCACCCCTTTGGAAAATCCAAGACTAGAACATCATGCGGTTAAAAAAGTCTGGACCCCCGCCCCTCCTGTCCCCAGCAGTCCAGTCAGGCAGGGGAGTGTGGGTAACAGACGGAGAATGGGGCCAGACATCTCAGACAGGTACGGTCTCAGGATTTCCTCATACCCAGTGTTATTTTAGACGTCATGGGAAACTGAGGGCTATGACATGGGCCTTGCCCTTGGGAGGCTTGTTCTATAGCTAGGGGAAAAACACAGAAAGGAACTTCCAGGTGAAACATCTTTTTCATCCACCCAACGAATTCTCAGTGAGTGCCTCCTACATGCCCACCCCTCTTAGATGGGCCAGGGCCTCAGTGGTAAACAGGATAGACAGGACCCTGCCTTCATGTGGAGCATATATATATGTTGGGAACATATTTATTTTTTTTTCAAAGATTTTATTTATTTATTTGACAGACAGAAATCACAAGTAGGTGGAGAGGCAGGCAGAGAGAGAGAGAGGAGGAAGCAGGCTCCCCGCTGAGCAGAGAGCCCGATGCGGGGCTGGATTCCAGGACCCTGGGATCATGACCTGAGCCAAAGGCAGAGGCTTTAACCCACTGAGCCACCCAGGTGCCCCGTTGGGTACATATTTAAAAAGCAGACAAATAAATCATCACTTTTTGTACTGATAAGTGCCAGGAACAACAGAAACAAGGAGCCGGGGCAGAGAGTCCTCCAAGCTACTTCAGCCCGGGTGGCCAGGGAAGGCCTCTCTGCAGGGGTGACATTTGAGCAAAGAACTGAATGGCCTGAGGACAGTCCACACACCATGCGCCTCAGACAGAGAAATCATAGGGGCAGAAGGGAGTGGGGAAGGCTTTTAGAAGGAGATGGGTTTTTGCTGGGTAAAGAGCATGGCACAGAGCTTTGACCACTACCTTTGGGAGCACTGGTCTCACTCTAGCAATACGGAGAGATGCACTTCCACTCAGACAGAGGATTCATAGTCTTCTCCTCGGAATCAGAGATGGCTACTATAAGACGCAAGGTGTCTGAGATCTGTCCAGGTGATCTGACTACAACGAAACCCTTTCTGCATCACACCCAGTAATTTTCAACTAGAACCATCGAGTCTCTCCAGGTAGGACAGAGTCAGGAAGATAGCTAACAGGTGGGAGGAAATCAGGGGATTTTTGCAGTTCGAAGCAAAAGTTACTCAGTGGAGAAGAGAGAAAGATATGTGGGCTGGGGCCAAATTGTGATAAGGGTCATGAAGAGGACTTTGAACTTAATCCAGTAAATAGTGGGAAGCTGCTGTCACGTTTTAAGCAAGGAAATATAAGGAGAAAGAAAGGAAAGGCCCTGACAACTTCTGGTAACCAGAATCCCAGTGCGTGTGGATTCCCCTCAAGGAACATGGCTCCAGCATGGGATCAAATCTGAGCTCTGTCATTTACTGACTCTGAACTTGGACAGGTTACTTACCTCCTCCATGCCTCAGTTTCTGCCTCTGTAGAACGGTGTTATTGTGAGGATTTAATGAGTTTATCATTATAAAATACTCAAAACAGTGCCTGATATCTCTAGTTAGTACTCAGTAAACTGAAGCTACCACTGTTCAAGGACAAAAGCGGTCTGAAGTGTTGCAGTCTGAATACTGTCATAAACCTTGAGTTGTTTTTGGACACAATTTGATCATCTGGGGATTCTGAGATGCTGAGAGCATTGCCTAGGCTCAGGACCAATGCATACAAAGTAAGTGGGTCCTCTGCCCCAATAATCTTTTCCATCAGGCTGCTACCAGCTTCTAAAATCCCCACTGTTCTTTAGTGGCAGTCTGGAGACTCAAACAATTTTTAACCGAATTAAGGTATCCTCTTATCTAGATGTTTACAAAAAAATGTTTGAACATTAGGTCATTGACCATCGTCACCTGGGATTAAAGCAGAGCTTTGAGGGAGTGAGAAACAGGATGGTACAGTAGTTATCTTACCGCCACATAACAAATGATCCCAGAACAGCAAACATTTAACATCTTACAGTTTCTGCAGGTCAGGAGTCTGGGTGCATCTTAGCTGTGTGGTTCTGGCTCAAGGCCTCTCAGGAGGCTGTGGTAAAGCTGTAGTAACTGAAGACTCAGCTGGGATGGGAGGATGTACCTCCAAACTCATTCATGCGGTTGGGAAACTGAGAGTTTCAGTTCCTTGCCATGTCCGTGGGCCTCTCCATGAGGCTCTTCACAACATGACGGCGTGCTTCCTCCAGAGAGAGAGGGGGAGAGAGAGCTCATGAGTAAGAGTAGGCCAGCCCAAGGCAGAAACAACGGTCCTTTTATAAACTTCTCTTCGAAGGTATCTGCCATCATTGCTGCCATACCCTTTCCATTAGAGGTGAGCCCTGGGCCCCGCTCCAGCTCAGGCAGAAGGTATACATAAGCACGTGACTATCAGGAGGTGGCGATTGTTGGGGCCGTTGAACAGACCACCTACCCCAGATGGAGAAGAACTGACAGCCGCTGGTAGAAAGACCCTAGTGAAGTGGACACTTGGGATACTCTGGCTAATTGAGGAGCTGCACTAGTAGTTACTGGATTTCGCAGTAGCTAGAGATTTGGGGTATCAAAAGGGCAAAGAGAGGAGCCAGAAGGTAGGACAGATGGTAGTGGGGAGATGTCTGACCCACACCTGGAGTTGCCAAGTGTCCCGGGACCCTCCTGTGACCTGGGTGCCAATTCTGTGCGAAGGTATGAGCCCTCCCCGCCCCGGCCCACAAGGCTACCCTATGGCCGTAGCCAGGGAGAGGGGCCCGAGCTGGGAGGATGCCCGGGAAGCCCAGTGGCAGCAGAAGCAAGAGGCGGGAATGCAGGTTCAGCAACTGCATTTGTTTGCAGTTGGGAAAGTTGTTAATTTTAGCTTCACACAAGGGGCTGAAGCTGGAGGGTTTGTCATTTCTGCTGAGCTAGCCCCTGGCTGCCTCCCACAGGCCACTGCCGCCCTGTCAGCTCCAAGCCGCCATTCGCAGGATGGTGCACTTGGCTAAGAGTAAAGAAGGGCCACTGTGGGTGGGGGTGCCATAGGGCTCCATGAGGCTGAGGCCTTGGGTGGGGGCCCAGGAGCCCTGGGCGGAACAGCACTGCGGGCTGCCTGCTGGTATGTCCCTCTGCTTCTTGTTGCCCTGTCTTCCCATCCTTGCTGTACGACTTGCTGATTTTGTGACCCAGGGCAAGTCACTTTATTTCTCCACACCTCTGTTTTCCCCTCTGCAAAATGGAGATAAATATTCCCCAGTACAGGGTTGTTATGAGGAATTGTGGGCTCGTGTAGGTAAAGCACTAATAACCAGTAGCTGCTATTACTTATCTACCCGGCTCTGACTCAGGGCACCCAACCCAGTGGAGACAGGTCTCCCCCAGCGCAGGACCCTGTTTCCCAAACCAATTGGGAAACCTCCCTGAGTGTGTCTTCTTTTGCTGAGGGCTTTCCATGGATTTACATGTATTAGACATTCAGATGATCTCCAGTTTACATAAAAAACTGGGGCTCAGAAAGGTGAAGTGACTTGTTCAGGGACACACAGCTAATAATAAGTGGCAGTGTTGGGACCATAACACAGATGTGTCCTAATCCCAAATCTGCCTCTTTCCTTTTCTTATCTTTTCTTTTCTTTTGAGAGAGAAATCGAGAGAGAGAATTGGGCAGGGTTGGGGGAGGGGGTGGGAGGGGCGCAGAGAGGGGCAGAGGGAGAGGAAGAAAGAGAATCCCAAGCGGGCTCCACACCCAGTAGGGAGCCCAACTCGGGGCTCGACCCTGAGGTCGTGACCTGAGCCGAATTCAAGAGTTGGATGCTTAACCAACTGAGCCATCCTGGCACCCCTGCCATTTTTCTATCCTACCCACAGCTGTTGGCCCTGAGCACAGTTTCAGGATGAGATGGAGGTAGATGGTAGACGGTGGGGCCAGAGGCTGGCTTCAAAGATAGAAGGCTCTGGGTCCCAATCATACAACTTTTTGGTTTGTACTCCATCTCCACATGGCTGAACCAGGAGTAGAGGTTCTGATTTGTTTCATGATACTCTCCCGCCATCACAACACACACACATACACACACACACACACATGCACACATACACTCACACACACAGACACACACATGCACTTTTCTACCAAATGGCTAATTTCCTTTTGATCACATTTCTGACACCAAGAAACACAGAAGCAGGTGTGGGTGTGAGCGTTTGAGGACCTGTTCAAAACACATCCTCCCAGGGATCCAGATGCCCGCTCCTCGTTACCAAGGGAAACCTCACTTCCCGCAGTGGGAGGTGGGGATCTGGGCCGGCCACAACTTGCCCTGGCTTCACAGCTCAGGACAGACTCATCCCCTCCTTTGTCTACAATAGCTGCAGGGAAAGAAGAGCTCGAAACCCTGGGGAGCTCCAGGGTAAGGAATTTGCAGTTCAGAAGCCAGAGAAGTAAAGTTTGGTCTAGAGACAGGGAGGCGAGTTGAGGACTACGCAGATCTGAGAGGTGGAAGGAGAATGAAGAAGAAAAGGCCTGAGGTTTGACAGAAAGGCTAAGAGAAAGGGAAGAGGAAATCAAGGAAGAGAGGAGTACAGGAGACCTGAAGGAACAGAGGAGAGAGGAGGGCAGACTCAGATCGCAATGCAGACAAATCCTGAACGAGAGGCCGCCAGCATCATCATACAGGAAGAAAGCAGGGGCCACAGTCTCCCTGGTAGTGGGTGTAGGAGGCTTGTCTGGAAGCTGCCTTTGCATATTTCTTGGGGGTACTAGTCGGGGGGTGGGGGTGGGCAGGTGCTTGTTAGAGATTCATGGAAAAGGGTGGTTCCTCCCCTCACCACCCCTTGGCACCGCTGCCACTGCTGAGCCCCATCTGTAAAGTGCCTGCCACATGCCGGAGATGACGGGGTAGAAGAAAATGCAACAGCAGGAAGCAAAGGAGGGGAAAAAGCCAAAGGGGCCCCGAACGCTGCAACAGGTTGACATGCCCTGAAGTGGGAAGGAGGGCAGGGGGGCTGGAGGCTTTCTGCTCAGCAAGACTGTGGGGAACAGGTTGACGAAAGGAAGGCCTGGTATGGGAGACGCCCAAAAGAGAATGGGTGTTGATTCCAGAATCTTATTTTAGAGGACTATCAGGCCCACCTCCACCAGCAGCAGGACTAGCTCTGAATTTAGAGTAAGGACACTAAATGTGTCTGAATATCTATATGCATATGTGCGTGTGCGTTCCCAGAGAGGAACAGCTTCTCCCCTGGCATGCAGACGTGTCACACACGTGGACGACACACCCGGCGTGTGTGAGAGGGATGGTGCTCTCTGTCTGCTGTCCGGCTAGCAGCACGGTCTTCCTGTGGCCTGTGAAGGCCTTTGAACCCTGGCTGCCTTCCCTCCCCTGTGCTGCCTTCAAGAGTCTGCCCTGCTCTGCGGAAGAGGGGCCCTAGGCTGGGAACGCATGTTTGTTTTCTGTGGTTCCTTTTTCCTCTGCCCCAACCTTAGCCTGAGCTGCTCTTCCCTCAACAACATCCAAAGGGGAAAGCAATCATTGGTTCGAGAAGAATCTCTGAGCCAATGAAATGTCAGCTCAGTCATTGTTTCCAGATGCCTAAAGGAGAATTATCCATAGATGGAGCAAAACCTCGGTTGACGGGAATGTCTGGGGATGGGCAGATAATAACATAGTTTTCTAGCAGGTCAGGGGCTTTCATTTTGATTCATTGTGGAAACTCTCCCAAAAGTCCGAGGCCTCTTTCTTGCCTTAGGATAGAAGGTCCAGTGAAATAGAGCTGGTGTTTGATCACTAGGGACCTTGCTTTCTAAATATCAGCCCCGATGTTTAGGATCACAGGAAGACGGTATGGTAGAGCAGACAGAGCACTGACTTCTGGAAGTCAGAGGGCCAGGATTCCACTTTCCAGGTGAAAATGGGTACAGAAAGCAGACCACCCCCGCTTGAAATTACTTACTTGAATTATCCCCTCATACGGGCCGAGTTCTTTACCCTTTGCCTCTTTCTCCAAACAGCCGAATAAAGAAAAAAATGTATATGATAAAGTGATGGGTCCGAAGATTGGACCCTTGTTGGCTGAAGTTTAATCATTTGCCCCATTTCTTCACCAAAATGTACACCCCCGAGGACACGCTGTGTTGGCCCCGAGCCATTCAAACCCCTTAGCCCCTTCTTTCACCGTTCCAGGACAGTGACAGGCCAGGCCGCAGGTTCAGATAGGCTCCCTGCTGTGAGACCTCTGAGCAAGCCCAGGGCGGTGTCTAGCGAGTGCTTCGTACGTGGTAGCGCTGGCCCTAGTGGCATTGTTCTTTGGGGGCCAAACTGGGGAAGACAACTAGGAATGAGCATGGGCTTTCCAAATTCCGCTGTGACTGCTGGAGTTGTAATGCGTCATCACAGCAAGAGGAAATCTCACATCTGGAAGAGGCCTTCCAGCTGAGGAAATGAAGGCCAGAGGCTCCTAAATCAAGCAGTATTGCAGGGCAGGGGGCAAGTTTAGACTCTGGAGCAGATAGGGGAAAGGGAGGTAGAGGGGCAATTTTGACGTCTGTGGTCTGGGCTCAATCACTCCCCCATGTCGTTCCCATCTGCTTCGTTCCTGGGATTACTTCACCTGGTTAGGCTGAGGGTTCAGGACTGAGAAGGGACTGGCCTCAGGGGTAGGAATCCAGGCCTAGGTGACTTGGAGGAACTTGGGCCCTGCAGAGACGAGAGTAGGGATGAGTGGGGCAACAGAGCTAGAGGGACATCCAGAGGGAATCGGGGGGGGGGGGTGATAGCAGTGGCATACATAGCTTACTCCCCACCTTGGCCCTAGGATACCTGAAGTATAGGATCCTGGCCTTGCCCCAAGGAATCCCTTTGGAGCCCCAGGAAAGAGGGGGAGCCAGTTGAATGCCCCAGGGCTGCTGGCCTTCTGGCTCGGTGATTCAGCAGACAGAGCGGAGCTTACATTGCGGGGGCAAGGGTTGGGGGGGGCGGGGTGAGGGGGGGCAGAGAGAGAGAGAAAGCTGTGGGGAGAGGGGCCAGGCATCCCGCTCACCAAGGATAAGACTGTCATATAGAAATATTCCCATCTGGATAGTTCTAGAGAAGCAAGTCTGGGTAATGATAAACTATGAATTTTATGCATGAGCTGAACATTGAAAAACTTCAGCCCCAAGCTCCGGGCTAGCATCTGAGCCAAATCCCACTCGCACAGCATTTAATCAGCTTCCTGACAGATCCCAGTAAAAGGGAGATGAATTTACGAGATTGATTAGCTAATACCCAAGTGTTATGCTTACTCTGTGATCCAAGAGCACCAGGCTAGGGCCTCTAGACTTTCTGCTGCTAAGATTCTGCAGCTGCTTTCATGGCCGGTGGGCCTGGACCTGTCCCCTGGGGAGGGCATTGCACTGCGTCTTTCCTGCTCTCAGGCTCCCTCCCCAGCCTATGATATCTGCTCCCCCTGCCCCACCAACCTTAGGCCGAATCTGGTCCTTGGGAAAGAGTTATTCTCCTCATTGCCCTGCACTCCCTGTTACAGCCTCAGCTAGTTTCTTGTCAACCCTACCTCTTGCCAAGAATGTCTCTCCCGGGCCCTACCAGTCCAAGGCGTGTCTGCAGTCTCACCTTTCCTGGGAAGCCTTTACCGACTATCCAGGTCCTCACTGAGCTCTCCCTCCTTCCTACTCCAGAGACTTGGTATTGTGTGAACCACATGTAATCAGGGGGCAAGGCTCGAGCTAAACCAGAATTTAACTAGTTCCATTCACCCCCACTTGTAAATACTAGATTTAGTTAACCACAAAAGTAATACATGCTCATTATAACAAGTCAAAAATACAGGGAGGATTAAAGAAAAAAAAAATGTATCTCCCTTTCAAACCCCTCTGATCCCCTCTGCTCAGAAAACTGATATTACCAGCGTCCCTGCACTGTCTCTCTGCTCATACAGACACACACAGCTCCTTCATTTTACCTGTAAGGAACTGGGGCCTAGGGAGGTGAGATCAGTTTTCCACTCACCACAGCTGGTGAGGGGCCGAGTTGGGAGTAAGAACCCAGGTATTCGGGACTCCCAGCTCCCAGGCCAGTGATGTCGTGGTTTAGATGCCTCCCAAGAGAGTCATGTCTCCCCAGGAATCGTAAACTCAACTGAGGATGAGGGGGAAAAAAAAAAAAAGTGTTCTCTCTCATTTCCCACAACACCTCGCACAGTTTCGAGCATCTGGTCCAGGGTGTTTACTAAATGTTTGTCTCCTTGTTTTAAATCCTTTCTGAAACAAGACACAGTATAAATAAAGAAAAAAGAAAATGTTTGACTCAGTGCCTGGTTGTGCTAGACTGCAAAGCCGAGTCATGCAATCATACAGAAATTGATTGTTAGAATGGCTGGGAGAAAAGCAGCCGAAAACTCAAGTGATTGGTGACCTGGTGAAGATCATCTGGAGATAGAGACAAATACACGGAGACTAAGGAGCCCAAATGTTTGAGACCCAGAGCTGAGAACCTGGTTTGGAGGTGGGGGGAGGGGGCGGGGGACAGTGCTGGAGGTGAGGAATTAGGCCCCCTCGACACCCCACTTTCTTGGGCACGCTGACTGTGGCCAAGCCCTGAAGGCTCCTTTCCTGTTTCAAGTCTTGAGAACCTCCTTTTCTAGCCTTTTTACTCCGTTGTGGAATCATTAATGGGATTTGTATGGATTTATTTGACAGAGTTGTTTATTGCTGATCTGGTGTGAGGGTAGAAAAGGCCAGGCTGGAACGGAGGCTCCTGCTCACGGGGGTGTCTCCCTGCCCTGGGGAGCTTGGGAAGGGTTGGGGGTGGCCTCTGGCACCTCAGCTAATCTGGAGGCAGAACCCTTTGGAAAATGATAAATACTAATGGAATTTTAGAGCTGAAACCAATTTACAAGATCATCTAATAAGGTTATTAATATCTCACATTTATATAGCACTTCATAAGTTTATGAAATGACGAGCTGTGACTCATGACTCTCATTTTACATGTGGAAACCTTTGTTTAGTTAAGAAGACTCTGACAATTGGGTAGTAGATTAATTGTCTTCATTGTGAGAAGGGCATGGTTGATATATTGGATTGTCCTAATTTTTAGGAGATGAATGATGGAAGTATTCAGGGGTGAAGTGTCATGATGTTTGAAACTTTAAAATGATACAGCATTTAAAAAGATATAACCAGGGGCTGGGGAGGATGATGGGTTGGTATTTAAGGGGCACAGAGCTTCTGTTTGGAGGTGGGGGGTGGGGGACAGTGCTGGAGGTGAGGAATAAGGCCCCTCGACACCCCACTTTCTTGGGGTGATGTGTATTGATGCACCCCGGTGAATGTACTTAATGAGTTCAGTGTACTCGGAATTGTACACTGGAAAATAGTTAAAATGGTTATTTTTGTGTTGTGATATTTTACAATAAAAATATGTAAATACATACACAGAGATAGATAAAGCAAGAATACCAATAAATGTTGATTCTAGGTGATGAATATGAAGGTGATTATTGGATCGTTTGGGGCCACTTTAGCGGCTCCGTATATTTGAAAATCTTCGTAACAGAGTACAAGGATTCAAAAAAGCCGTGAACATGAGCAGGCCTATGGAGAAATGGACATGTTGCTGTCTATCTTAGTCAAAGACTGTACCAAAGATGGGTGTCGGGCCCAAAGGGCATGTGGGAGGTTGGAACACGTGATAGAGAGGAGGCAAGGCTGGACTGCGTGTGCTTGGTCAACTAATGGTCAGTTGACAGTAAGATGGGAGAGCTGAGCCGGCTCTCCACTCTGGATGTTACCTGGGGTGGGTTACAGGCAAGGTGTGCCACAGGGGGTCCTTAGGTTGCAGCATGAGACAGCTTACAGTTAGGGGTATCTCAGGAGCTCCAAGTTATTCAGAGGCTGACTGGCCAGTTTCTGCCTCCCACCTCCTCTGGCTCATGGCCATGGTCGCAAGTCCTCCATGACTGAACGAGGCAGAGAAATAAAAGTTGCCGAAACCATCATCAGTTCATTTGGGTTGGCCTTGGTGCCTCCCAGCTGCACCCGCGAAATCTCATCCAATCGCATATCCTCCAGGGGAGGGTCAGAAGGGCTTTCCGAAAGGTGGTCCCCAGGGACTTGGTGGTTCAAAGTTTGGCCAGAGGAGTCATCCAAAGGAAGGATCCCGTGAGTCAGTCACTAAGCCCCTAGCTGCATGTGTTCTGTTCCTCATTTGAGCTATTGCTGATGAGAGGGAAGGGGAGGCTTTGGCACCATTTCGGGGCCCTCCAGATGTTCTTGCCTGGAGCACGAAGGTGGCATCCATCTCCCTGCTGCCAGGGCCGAGGGTCAGCTCAGAACTCAGCAGAGCCATCTAGGTGAGAATTGCCACCCCTAAAAAACAACAACAACAACAACAACAAAAAACAACAAAAAAAACAATGCAATGAGCTGTCATTTGTGGGCATCCCTTTGACCCCGCTATTGCGTCGCTGGACCTGCCCAGCCTCAGCCCCACTGGGGCCTCATCACTCCTCAACAGACAGAAGAGCTTTGACTGACCCTCCCAGGGCACAAGGGAAAGGAACAGGGACTTAATTTGCATTTTCCTTTGGCCAGCATTTGCCTGGCGTCTACATTAATCACCATAAAGGATAAATGCCACCAAGAGGATGAAGCAAGCCAGGAAGAGCAAGAGTGAGCAAGTGAGAGAGGGAGAGGGAGGCAGAGAGAGAGACAGAACACAGGAGTGCCTGGAGCAAGCAGGGGGGCCTAAAGGAGGGTGACGGAAGCAAGCTGGTCTGGAAAAGAGCAGGCCAGAATGAAGCCTTGGTGAGCGCTCATTTCATCTCCTGAGTCTCTGGGACTTCAGCCTTTGGAAAACTGGATCTCCTTCCATGTCATATTTGACAGCCGTATTCCAAAAATAATGGAGTCCGGGGCTAAAAAGAAATCAGGCCATAAGCATGGCCGAAGCCAGAGTCTTCAGAACAAAGGAATGCAGCGCAGGTGGGAGTTTGGACAGACGAGGGGAGGAGAGGGCGCTAGGGATTATTTACTAGTTCAGTTTCCTTCCGAATTTCACACATAAGGAAACTGAGCCTCAGCAAGGGGGGAAGGGACTGACCCAAGGCCACACAGTGAATTAGCCCAGGGGGAGCCCCTGTGTCCTAAGCCAGTCCTTTTTAAAAAGATCACAACACCCCGTGCTGGCCAGCAAAACCCCCCTGAGCTGAGGGCGCTTTTCCTCTCAAACGTCTTTGCAAGGTGGCGCCTCCAGAAACCGGCTCTTGGAAAAGGCCTGCACCTCCTCCCTTCCTGTCTTACCCAGCAAGGTGGCCATGTTCTGGAGTCAGGCCAAGCCCCAGTAGGTCCTCACTCTCATCTCCAGCCTGCTCCCCCTCCCTCTCCTTTGTCAGCAGAGGCTTACTGGAAAGGCCGGAAAGGCCGCTGGGAGACGAAGTTAATGCCTGTGAGGTGCTTGTTAGTAGGTAGCCGCTGGCGGACTCCAGGCTGGCCCAGCCCCCTTGGTCTCGTCTGAGGCTCCCGACCTGTGCCTCGCCTGGCCCAGCTCCTCTTCCCCGCGATGCTGAGCGCAGCGGTCACCATGTGTTGCCCTGGGGCCCATATTTTTTTCCCACCACAGCTTTGAGGGCGGCACAGTCCTCTGTCGGGTTGCCAGAAAGGCAGAGCGAGGGAGCGAACCTGGGGGAAGAAGTAGGACAGGAGTCACGGAACCTCAGACAGGAAGGGACCTCAATCTGCCCCCAGTGTACCAATAAGGAAACTGAGGTTCACCGTCATGCTAACGTAGCCCAGTTTCCACCTGAGAGCAGGACACGAGAGACCAGGGTCCCCAAAGAGATTGGCTGTGTAGGAGCACTGACAGTATTGGGCAGGGCAGTGAAGCGGGAGGTTAGGGGGCTTTGGGGGAGGGGAGTCCAGGAGACAGGTTGAGGAGTTCAAAAAATATGAGCATTATTTTCATGCCAAAATAACACCGCAGGAAAAGCCAAAAGTTACAAAGTCCTTGAAGGGTAGAAGGACCTGGAAAAGAACTTCCTCAGAAAGGAAAAGGTGTCAGCATCCCAGCGTCACAGTGTAGCTTCCTGCTGGTCTGGTGCCCTAGCCAGGTTTTGCCGTCATCCCTGTCCAGAGACCCAGATCTCTCCTTGCTTCTAAACCAATGAGGATGGGCTGAGGGCAAGGCTTCCAGCAGCTCAGTCTCCCCGCACCTCAGTGTGAAGGAGGAGAGTCGCTGGCTGCGGTAAGGGCTACCAGGCACAGTTGTGCAGGTTGTCAACTACATAAAGGTGCTTAGCCAAGGAGCTAAGTAGGGGGCAGAAATCCAGCCCTGCTCGGCTTCCTGAACCCTGTACTCTGGTACAGGGCTGAGTCCACTTGGATGAAGGGGTACTTTTTTTTTCTGCCAAAGCCATACCGTTATTGAGGCTGTGCTCACGCAGAGGGAGTAGCTTCCTCTAAGCTTTATACACAAAGGCACTGACAAGACTACTTGTGGCTCTGGCTGCCATCAGCCGTGGGCTCCTATGCTCCATGGTGACCCATCCCCAGGCTCCTAAGCTTCCCCACTGAGGCTCCCTCCCTCCCCGTGTACGTCCTGGTCCCAGGCTCTTTGTTCTTGCCAGCCACCTTCTGAGTACGAGGGCAAGAAATCCAGCAAAGGCAGGTGTCTTGGAGGCCGGAGACCACCACATGAAGAGTCCTAGGCTTCTGAGCTCCCTGAGCCCTGCATCCTTCTGGCCCTGGGCTCCGCCCACCTGTTCGGTTCAGCCGCCACATCTTGGATGCCTGCTCCCTTCCCAGGAGTCTGGTGCCAACTGCTTCTCTGAATCGGGGCTCTGACTGCCATGGCCCCTGTCTTCTGTGCCCTCCCCTCCCAGCTGCCTCTCTGTAGTCCACCGTCAAAGCCAGAACATAGCCCTTAGGCCAGGAGGGCCCAGATGCGAGGGCAAAGGGAGGGGGGTGCCGACGACTCGCCTGGAGCAAGCAGTTTGTTCTGGCTCCCCGCCTGCTGGTCTGGATGGAGGCCTCCTTGTCGATGCTCTGCATTACAGAGGAGCATATGTGCAGGGTAGGCCGGGAGGATGACGGCGGCCAGGAGTCCTTGGCTGGAGAGTTTTGTCATATCCACATAGTGCAGTGGAAGGACCCCACCAGACACGCAGCCTGTTCCCCTGGGACTGCAGGGAAGGGGCTGTGTCAGGAGTAGGAACGGGCTGTAGAAGCCTTCCAGGTTTGAGGGGGAAAGGCGGCCAGGTTGTCCTTGGGATCAGAGTAGCTCCTTCTGGCTAGGCCTAAAATGTCCCCTCCCCAACTCCCGGACCACACAGGCCCAAGGCTTCCAAATGAACTCAGCAGGCCCTCCCAGAGGCCAGTGGATTATGGGGCTAGATGGGCCTGAAACAAACCACCCAATAGAGTGCTGCTGGGGAAGAAGGGGGCCTCAGGTCAGGACCAGCATGGGGCTAGCCAGAGGGGAGGAGACAGGGAGCAGGGGGAGCAACCAGATTCCTGAAGCCTCTCCACTCTGAACAGGGAGGCCAGCATCTTCTCAGCTGAGCCGCTTCAAGTGAGGACAAGCAAAAGCCCTTGAACAAAGAAGAATGTGAATGGAACAGCAAAGCATTTTCCCTCTCTGCCTCCTCCCTCCTCTCCAAATCCCAGAGCTAGAAAGAGCCAGACAGTGGAAAAAGGGGCAGGGAAGGAAAGCAGAGGGCCTGCCGTCAATCTTCTGCCCCACAAGCTGCGGGGTCATGGGCGTCACTGGCTCCAGCTGACTCCCCTGGGGAGGGGAGCTGGGTGTGGTCCTGGCCCAGAAGAACAGGGGGTTTGAGGCACGAGACAGTGGCAGTTGGGTTCTGAGTCTCAGAGCCAGGACCAGTGCAGAAGGCTGGGATGTACCTCCACAGTACCAGAGGCCCCGGCAAGCCAGGGTAAGTCCAACGCTGAGTGGATACTAGACAGGAGCCAAGCCTTATAGAGTCCAACAGCAGTTCCTCAGCTGCCTCTTGGGGAATAGAAACCACTGGTTTCCCAATGCTTCTTTCACCACCATATCCACACATTCACCCCACCCCCACCCCAGGACTTTTCACAGCCCAGGCCATTACCCAGAGGTGGGTGCAAAGCCCAGACAGATATTGTTAGCTAACTGGAAAGGCCAAAGATCTGGTCATGCCAAGTTGCGAGGCTTACAAAGAGGAGGGAACCCCAAATCAGTTAGCTCTCCGTCAGAAATGTCTGCTTCCCTGTTATTTGAACTCTCCTGGAAAGAGCCACACAGCCCGGGAGAATGTTCCAATTTAGTCACGCCAGTGGGCTAAGCCAACGGAGTAATTTGGTGAGGGGGAAGGAAGGGAGAAGGTGGCCTGCAACGCAAGAGCCTCTCATGCCGTGGAGCGTGGGTTCCTCTGCTGGTGAGGCCCTTCTTTCTCAGGAGTCTGACTGAGGACCTCACAGCAAGAACTTATCTGTTGGGATTTTCTCAGGGGGGTGGGGACAGTGGGCGGGAAGATGGGGAGTGCAGGAGAGAAGACTGAGACAGAGAAGAGCATTCCCAAACAAGCATCTACCAGCTCTGGAGAAAGTTCCTGAACCAAATTAAATGTTCAGTCCCCTTGCTTAAATTTTGTTCAGTATGTTACAAAATATACAGCTTCGTTCTAGATTTAATTGGTTTGCTAGGTCTTAAAAAGCACCCCAGCATAGTATTCCATTGTGTATATATACCACCTCTTCTTGATCCATTCATCTGTTGATGGACATCTAGGTTCTTTCCATAGTTTAGCTATTGTGGACATTGCTGCTATAAACATTCGGGTGCACGTGCCCCTTTGGATCACTACGTTTGTATCTTTAGGGTAAATACCCAGTAGTGCAATTGCTGGGTCATAGGGCAGTTCTGTTTTCAACATTTTGAGGAACCTCCATGCTGTTTTCCAGAGTGGCTGCACCAGCTTGCATTCCCACCAACAGTGTAGGAGGGTTCCCCTTTCTCCGCATCCTCGCCAGCATCTGTCATTTCCTGACTTATTGATTTTAGCCATTCTGACTGGTGTGAGGTGATATCTCATTGTGGTTTTGATTTGTATTTCCCTGATGCCGAGTGATATGGAGCACTTTTTCATGTGTCTGTTGGCCATCTGGATGTCTTCTTTGCAGAAATGTCTGTTCATGTCCTCTGCACATTGCGACAACATGGATGGAACTAGAGCGTATATCATGCTTAGCGAAATAAGTCAAGCAGAGAAAGACAACTATCATATGATCTCCCTGATATGAGGAAGTGGAGATGCAACATGGGGGGTTAAGGGGGTAGGAGAAGAATAAATGAAACAAGATGGGATTGGGAGGGAGACAAACCATAAGTGACTCTTAATCTCACAAAACAAACCGAGGGTTGCTGGGGGGAGGGGGGTTGGGAGAAGGGGGTGGGATTATGGACATTGGGGAGGGTATGGGCTTTGGTGAGTGCTGTGAAGTGTGTAAACCTGGCGATTCACAGACCTGTACCCCTGGGGATAAAAATATATGTTTATAAAAAATAAAAAATTAAAAAAAAAAGCACCCCAGCTCTGTGTTCAATAAGAAAAGAATTCGAGTTCCATGAAGGAAAAAGTTCAGCTAAGTACACGTCTCGTTCACGGTTTGCTCAACTCAAGCTCCTATGCCTGGGGGAGCCATGGTAGCCTCTGGGACCTCGGGCTCCTTGCACCCTCACCTTATCTCTAGCTCTTGTACCAGGGTGGAGGGCAGGGAGGGAGGGAGGGGTACTGAGGAAAGGGAACCCTTCCTCCTTGATCCTATCCTGCTTAATGGTTTCCCCCCCCGGAAGAGCACTTATTTGTCACATTTAGCTTCAGGAGGTATGACAGAATGATCCATCCCTCAGGCCGGGGCCTATAAAAACTAGGGACTTGGCACCTGCAATCTGCCATTCTCTCCCTCTGCCTTCTCTGGCTGCAGCTAAACTACCCCTGAAACGCTGACTCCTGCCTTATTCATCATGGAGTAGCACGGCCTGTAGAGCTTACTTTATTCAAAGCCGCATAAAATGCTGGAGGGGTAGGGGCGCCTGCGTGGCTCAGTGGGTTAAGCATCTGCCTTCTGCTCAGGTCATGATATCAGGGTCCTGGGACTGAGTCCTGCATTGGGCTCTCTGATCAACAGGGAGCCTGCTTCCCCCTCTCTCTGCCTGCCTTTCTGCCTACTTGTGATCTTAGTCTGTCAAATAAATAAATAAAATCTTTTTTAAAAATGCTGGAGGGGTAAAGAGTGAGGAGGGCCAACAGAGGGGCAGGGAGGAAGACACTGGTGGCCTGGCCAGATGTGGGAGGAGCCCTGTGAGGCTGGGATGTGTCTGGGTCTTCCCTGGGGGCCATCCCCGGGCACACCCAAAGAATGGGCCCAGCTGTTCCAGACCTTTCTCGGATGGGGCTCTCCGGTAAGCAGCTTCAAAGCCCCTACATGGCGTGCTTTGAAAACGTCCACACGTCCCTTCCGGCCACAAAATACATTCTCCATGCTTGGCCATCATCCCCGAAAATTATATTACTGTGTGTTGAGTCATTGTCCTCCTCTGAAGACCCTCATTAAAAATGGACATTTTTTTTTTTTTTATGTCTGAGAGAAGTTTTCATCTATCAGACTCATTGGCTTCTACCTGTCAAAAGCAGGGTCACAAATAAATGAGATCCGGGGCAAATATAGCCTGATGGGAAGGGGAGACAGGATATGTTTGCAGCGAGGTGGAGTGCAGTGAGCTAGCTAGGTCGTGAGTGATCATCGCTCAGCCAGAGAAGGGGGGACTGGGGACAGCCCAGGAAAAAAATCGAACAACTGCCACCGGTTATCCCTGGAATCTGGTTGTCCATGTGTTCTCCCCTGCCTCCCCAAGAGATAAGATTCCTTCAAAAATCCATGCCCTCCCAGATCTCTGCATTTCCAGGGAAAGCCTCCCTTCTTGTCCCCCACCCTAGGCTGCAAGCACCTGGTTCTCCTGAGAATTCCAGCCACGCTGGTGGGGCTACACCCAGGTTCCTCATTCAGAATCATCTGGGGAGCTTTGAGAAGGTTTGATGCCAGACACCCCCCCCACGCCAAACTAAACACATGAGAATCTCTGAGGGGAGGCCCCAAGGGCATCTCAGGGCTTCTCGGGTGATTCGAATATGCAGCTAGCTAGCGATAAGAAGTGTGGGTTTAGACCTTCCACGTCTTGTAGCTTTTCATGCCGACCAAAATGTGGAGCCCGGTCCTCTTCCTTAATCCCACCCAAATAACCATCCTCCAGAGGAATTGTGCGTAAAAGGCTTTTCAGGGACAGAGGGAGTGAGCTCACAGAAGCACAGACAACTTAAAATGTGAAGTCAGGAAGCCCCGGACCTAAGGAGTCCGTGGTCACTCTCCCAGTGAGGCTCTCACCTCCTATCCTGTTCCTGCTCCCCTCTTTTCCCTCCGTTTACTCCCCTCCTCTTTGTTCCCCCACACCCCAAAGTTCTGTTCCTTTTCACCACCCAGCATTACGCTTTCTCCTCTGTTGCCTTGGCACCTGCCTACCCGTGCTGTCAAGGCAAGCAGCTTATCAAAAATCTTTCCCTAAAGACAGTTCCAGTTCTCTCCTTCAGAGGGATTCTGGTGCCAACTGGCGAGCTAATTGAAAGTTCACCCCAGATCCACATGGTTTCGACAAGAGCCCTGGATGGCCTCATCGTTTCGATCTCCACTGCCTCCGAGAACCATCACAGACGCGGGCTCTGCTATTTCCATCCAAAGAAGCAGGGCCCACATCTTGCAGGGGAGGCCCAAAGTTGGCAAAGCATTTGAAGAGTGACTGTCTGTGTATCCACTTGAGGGAGTCTTTGTGTACTTGTGGGTGTCTAGCCCTTATGGCTAATATTCAAATTTGGCCCGTTTGCAGACTCCCAGGACTTTCCCAGGGAAAAACATCCCTGACACAGGACCTGAAAGAATATATACTGTGACTACAAAACTACTTTGAGGTGAAAACATGACAATCTATTCAGTGGATATTTACTGGTCATCATATGCCAGCCGCTGGTCTAGGGGCTTTGGCTTGGGGGTAACCCAAACCTGTGTGCCTGGTACTTCTAGTCTAGTGAGTTCCAGCACTCTCTTCTTTGAGTTCCTCTGTTTGAACTAAAAGGCACGATTTCAAAAACAAACAAACTGAACACTGAGCTCCAAATCAGGAGTTTCCACACACTGGAAATTCTGCTCGGCAAACAGGTGTGTTTCTGTATATGGCCTGAGCACATTTCCTTTTTATGTGTGTCACATGGTAGCATTTAAAAGACACTCGGTGGTCTTTTGTTAGTCTGTGATTCTCAAACCAGACTGTGAGGACACCTTGACTCGTAAAACCTTCCCAGAGCTCTGTCAAGTTCTCGGACACTGGCTCAACTAGCTAGCTGACTAATAGCTCTCAGCACTCACAATACCCCAGGCACCGAGCTTGTGGCTTCACATAGGTCGCCTCATTCTGCCCTCAAGACTGGGAGATAACTAGAATTATCATACCTGTTTTACAGCTGGAAAGACGGCTCACCTACTACTCAGTAGCAGAGCCGGGATTCAAACCCAAGACTGTGTGACCACAAAGCCGTTCAAAACTCACCACCTCCTGACACTAGCCGCCAAAGCAGGGCTAAGGGGAAGCAAGCTCCCTCATCATCATCATGGTCACTGTCATCCTGTCAACATCATGTCAGTGATTGTTTGTCAAACACCTTTGTACCAAGCACAGCTTTCAGTAATAATAAACCAAAAGAATATTACCAACAGTTAAGAGTTACTGAATTCTTATTATGTGCCAGGCACTGTCCTAACCATCTTATCAAGATCACCCTAATCCTTCCTCACTCATCCTTCCTCACTGTACTGCTATCAGATAGATCCTAGTCATAGCCATGCTCTAGAGAAGAGAATACTGAGGTTCAGACAGGCTCCCAGCAAGCGTGTGGCAGAGCTAGGGTGTGACCTCAATCTGACTCCAGAACCTGATCCCCCTGTGTTGTACAGCCTCCCACGTCAGGGGGTACGTGCTTTTCCCTTGCTTTCCAGTTCAGGAGTGCTGCCTGCCATTGGCTTCTGATAATGGAAGAGCTCTCCCAGATCCATCTGCCAGCTGGGGGAGGGCATGGCGTAGCGGACCACCATGGGCGTGAGCAGACGCCCTCCTACAGGAGCTGACAGCCCAGACCCTCTCCATCCTGTAGCCAAGGCTGTGAGCATGAGAAATCCGCCCAGAGAGGGCCTTCCAGGCCAAACACTTTGCACAGCGGAACCTTGGGAAAATAGGCAACCGGACCCGTATAGGCAGGGGTCAGGCAAATGAGGTAACTCCTCCCTTTGTGTCTTTTCCTCCTCCTTCTCTAGGGGCTGATTCCAGTAAGTGTATATTTTCTCCTCATTATGACCACACACACCCCGCCCCAGGGCATCCTGCCCACCAGCACCTCTTGCTGATGCCTCCCTCTTGCCCCTGGCCTCCGCTAACTCCTGGTCCCTCACCTCCTGTCTCCTCTCAGTGTTATTTCTTCATCACGTCCTTCCATTCCCCTTTGGAAAATACCTGTTCCTCTCTGCTCCAAATCACCTTACTTTTCCCTGCTTTCATTTCAGCTCAAGGCACATTAAGGTTGTAAAGCATTTTGGAAAAGAGCAGGCATGGCAGGATGGTAAATAGAGTTTTATGGTGTTTTGCTGTCATTGAGCTTGGAGCCTGAAAACCAATGGCAATCCACAACCCTGGCTTACCTTCGTCTTTGCAGAACTGTTAACTGGCCCCAGATGAGGTCCCCGGGGCCGTGACCCCAAATGTCTACTTCTCAGATGACGCAAAATTACTCTGGGTAGAGGAGTATCGGCCTAAGCAGCACTTCCCAAACTGGCTTCCATAGTACCCTGAGTTCGAGGAATTAATAGGTATCATGGGGAGAGGAAAAAAAAAAAGATTTCTGAGTACAAACAAGTTTGACAAATGCTGGGTTAGAGAAGCTAAAGTTACGACACAGGGCTTTGCGGAGCTCTTCACGTGTTAATGAGAATGGTGAATCCCCAAGAGGACTGACACTTAGACCCTTGCCACCTGAAGTGTGGCCGAAGGATCAGTGCACAGGCACCACCCCTGGGAGCTCGCTGGACATGTAGATGCTCAGACCTCCACCGCAGACTTTCAGAGTCAGGATCGGCATTGTAACAGCATCTGTGGGTCATCCGTGCACAGGTTCAGTCTCAAGAAGTGCTGGTTCAGAGGCCTTTATGGAGCCTCTTCTGTGTCTTGTGTCCTCTGAGACATACTTTTGGGGGAGAGACTAAGGCTAGAAAGGCCTTCGTAGGAATTTCTCATTGTCTAGAGACTCCATCAGAAGACATCAGCCAAAAGGACATTTAGAAATGGGGGGGGGGTTGGATTCATTACATGGTACCCAAAGACTCACTTTCCTGGGGCATTTTTTCTAAAGATTTTATGTATTTATTTGACAGACAAAGATCACAAGTAGGCAGAGGCAGGCAGAGAGAGAGAGGGAAGCAGGCTCTCCGCGGAGCAAAGAGCCCGGTGCGGGGCTCAATCTCAGAACCCCGGGACCACGACCCGAGCCAAAGGCAGAGGCTTTAACCCACTGAGCCACCCAGGCGCCCCTCCTGGGGCATTTTTTAAACAGCACTGCTTGGTCTGTTCTCTGGCCCAGATCAACATGTTCGTTTCGGAAATCTGGAAGCATCTCTGGAGTACTAGAGCTCAGGATCGGACCCTCTAAAGAATGTCTCATGGTCGGTCCCCTGCTGTAGGACATTAGAAAGGCAATTTTCTAAAAGCTGGGCAACTTTTCAGTCTGGTGTGTTCTGTTCAGTTAAGCTGTCGCTGTTTTTCTCTTAGGCCTTTAAGCTGTTGTGCCAAACACTACAATAGCACTAGCTATTTTGTATTCATATCTTGCGACTCATTTGGGGGCATTGTTAATATTTTATAAGGAACTTCTCATTTTTTCCATTCACATTTGTGATTTTCAAGTGTGTGGCTGCATTGCATTCATAAACGTGATTTTTATTAAGTCTCAGGGCTCCATTTTTTTTTCCTCCTCAGAGAAATACATCTCCAATTTTATGTGAGAAGTTAAATGGAAAATAGCCTTTGATATGTGAAAATTTGATTTGCAAGAAATTTGTCCAGGAGGCAGTCCTTCTGTAGAGGAAGGGGCTGCCATGCCCAGGCTCCGGTTAGGACATGGGCAAAACTCTCAGCGAGGCTTCTTGGTGGGTGTCATCTGGGCCACTTTCTCCTTGGCCACTTTCAGTGGCTGGCCAGGATTGCCTGCTCAGAGCAATCACACGAGAAGAGGAAGTGACACGAGCAGCAGGATGTCATGTAGGGAAGTGTGAAAGCGGCCCCTCAGGCCAGAGGGCCTGCTGACCCCTGAGGCTTTCTGCTCTGGGTTTGGAACCTTCGCTGGGATCTCTCCCGCCCTCCCCCCAGGACAGAAGTGGCAGAGAAAAGAGGGAATAGATCATGGACATACCTCCTCACATTAGTTCGGAAGATCCAAGGCTTCACCCGAAGGTCTTACCTGCTCAGTGATGCTGGAAACGCTACTGTTCTGAGCCCCATCAGTTTAGAGCTTACTTCAAACCCACCCAGGAAAGGTGCCCATCGACGCCAAGATCATCTCAACCTTTCTCATGTGACAAATGCCCATTTGTAGTGTTAAAAAGTGTAGGACACTCCCCATGATAGCGATTCTACTTGAATTTTTTTTCACTCTACTGATTGATCTACAATTGACATATTCAAGAATTTTCCTTGCAAGATATCCATAGGCTTTTAGGGGACTGAAGGCACACAGATTGTTCTCTATGCTTTATACCTAGGTGTGAATGAATTAAGTATGGCTTCCATTTTGGGGGTGTTTACTATGTGCTAGGCACTGGGCCCAGCATTTTACATGCAGGACTCATCTAATCCTTGTAATACCGTACTATTTCCATTTTAAAAATAAGGCATTTGAGGCTCAGAGAAGTAGGTGACTTACCCAAAGAAAGTCACAGCGAGTTAGCTGCCAAACCATGAGGAAAGCCCAGATCTAGGGGGCTCCCAAGCAATGCTCTTTATTCATCAAGCTGGGGGACTGGCCTTCATGGCAGAGAGCATCAGAAAGCCTCTGAATTCTGAGGGGAGCAAATGGGCTCCCGGGAAAGCGAAAGGACTAGGGTGTCAAGGAGTGGTAGACATGAGCATTTGCCTCATAATTTTGCCTAGAGCTAGGCCTGCAAGCTAGCCAAGGTTAAGGTTAAGGTTAAGGTGGACCTCAAAAGCCACCTAGAGGGCTAATGACAGAGCCCAGCCTGATTCCACCTGTATACACATAGCCATTCCTACACAGTGCCCCAGACCAACTTCCAGGCTTGCCGGCCTCCTTCATAGTCCTTGGTCACTTGAGACACACTCCGTCCCTGGGTCTTGCACATGCTGTTCCTTGTGCCTGAGAGGATCTTCCCCCTGGGAGCCATAGAACTCACTCCTTACTTTCCTTCAAGTCTTTGTTCAGCTGAGGAGCACAGAGGACTTCCCTGACCGCCCTATTTAGAATTGCAACCATTCATCTAGAAACCCATATCCCCTTCCTTGTTTCATCTTTCTCCAAAGCACTCATCATTCCTTAAAATATCAATCATTTCACCTGTTGATCTGTTCATTGTCACTGAAATGCAAAGTCTGTGAGAACAGGGATTTGTATCTGTTTTGTCCACTGCCATATCCCTGGCATCTAGAACAGTGTCTGGCACATAGTAGGAGCTCAATAGATACCTATTGAACAAGTGACCAAATACGCAGAGAGCTTTAAACATGGTCCCCCAGGGGCACCTGGTTGGTCAGTCGGTTGGGTGATTGCCTTCAGATAGGGTCATGATCCCAGGGTCCTGGGATCGAGCCCTGCGTCGGGCTCCCTGCTCAGCAGGAAGCCCGCTTCTCCCTCTCCCTCTGCTGCTCCCCCTGCTTGTGTGGTCTTTCTCTCTGTCAGATAAAATAAACAGAATCTTTAAAACAACACCAAAAAACCATGGCTTCCCACCCCTGTCAGATATGCAGAGAAACACAGGCTCTTTGAGCCAAAACAGGAGGTGAACATGAAAGAGAATGAGTGCCTTTGTAGGTGAGAGAATGTGGGGAGTATTCTGTGCACAAAATGCCCATGATCCTTAACCTGGCTAAAGTCGGGGAACCATATCGTGGACCTCTCTTGACAGCAGTTTTACTCTTCACATCCAGTGATTGAGGAACATGGAATGACCACAAACTAATATAAACATATGCAATTTTAACATGAATTTCGTTAATTATTATGACATCTGCCTAATGTTTGGAAAATAGTGATATGTATCTGTGTGGGATGTTTTAGGGTAGTGCTTAAATGCCAGATCTTCGGCATCTGTCAGCCAGTATTCAATTTCTGGCGTTGCCACCAATTACCCGTATGATATTGATCAAGTTGCCTAAACCTCTGTCTTCATGTCCTTGTCTGCAAAACAAGGCTAATGAGAATACCAAGGTTCATAGGGTTGTTACAAAGACTCAATGAGATCTTGCATGTCAGGCTTATGTAAAGTCTACGCCATGGAGTAAGTGCTCTTCAAATGGGTGCTGCCATCACTGTCATCATCGTCATTGTCATTGTCATCATCACCATCATCATCATCGCCTATTGATTGACATATCTACAGGGGATGCTGCCAAGTGTATGGCTGCCATCCTTCCTGCAGTCTTCTGAAGTCTTGGGATACTGGGCCCACAATTCTGGGAGCCAGAGTGGTAGACAGTGGATGGTTTTGGAAGTCGAGGAAGAAGGGTTGGCTACTGGGTGAATAGGGGCAGGGGCATGGGCATGGTGAGAGTGGGAAGGTAGACAAGAGGGAGAATGGCCCCAGGCACCTGGGAATGGTGGCCAAGTGCACATAATCAGAGAGGAGGCCAAGCACCTACTCAAGGAGCCTTCCAACCCTTCTGAAATCCTCACTGTTCTAAAGATGGCTCAGGAAGATGGACAAAGATGATTATCACCAAATAGCCCCAGTAGAAGCTGGAAGTGTTTTATCACCTCCAAGTGTTAGCTCTTGGCGCGTGATGAGGCTGCTGTGATCATCACTGCAGCTGGCCTTGCATTCCAGAGAATCCTGAGTTCCAGATGGTAGCCCATTGGTGGCAGGTTGGTCTGGGTGACCTGGACACTTTCTCTGCGAGATTTTCCGCTCGTCTGCTTCCTACCCCCCAGATGGCGGCTCCAGAAAACTGTTTTCGAGACACTCTGTGGGGGCTGTGGCACCAAGAGCAACCAACCCGCGGATAGTGGATCTAGGAACAGAAGTGGATAGCCAGTGGGCAGGGATACTTTCTACCATGGCACTTACAGAGCGGGAAACACAGGGCAGGTTAATCAGAGGGTTCAGTGAGTCCTGGTGGTTCAAGAGATCAAACAAGAAGGAGGTTAAGGATGGAGCTCAATGTGGGGGACAGGGGTGAGGAGGAGTGGCCACCCTCTGAGGCTAACCACTATTAGACAGGAGCCAGTCCACCCATGGAGAGAGCATGCAAGCTGTGCCCATTGGCTGATTGATTTGATGAGAGTTGAGTATAGTCGGTGATTTTTTTTTTTTTCTCAAAATGGGCAGTAGAGCCAATTAAACCTTCCCAGGGAAGAATAGGGAACCCTAGCTTTCGGTTTTATTTTAGGAAGCTGATCTTTCTGGAAAGACAAAAAACTCCACTGACACTTGGTTACATGCCAAAAGGAGGCTTCTTCCTGACCTTCACGTGGAGAGCTCCAACTCTGGCACAAGTAAGAAATGTTTGTCCTCAGACCAAGGATCTTAGAAAGATAGCTCTGTCAGTCTTGTATGAATTGGCCGGGACCCCTTTCCCATTCCTCTGGAAACCTTGTCTTCATTCTCATCATCATGTAAGTGGATCGTTTGTACCTGTCCAGCCCCTTTCTGGACCTGATGGGGCGTTCTCCTCTGGGGCATCATTTGCATAGACAAATGCAAACTGGCATCTGTCAGCTTAGCACCTCAAGCCAAGGAGCTGGAGCTGCGACAGGCAACCTTCTGGGCAAATACCCTAGATATTGGATTCAAAAATGACAGTGTCAAATTTGGGCTAATTTGCATAGGCTTATCAGGTTAATTACTACAATGTCTCCAGGAACTTGAAAATCCTTGAATTCTTATGCAACCAGAATGCTCAAAGTCTGTTGCTATGAAACTTGGAGTGTAAATTACCATGAATACCATTAATCTGTTCACTAGGAGGTTAATTTGCAATTTGTTGGCAAATCACATGTGGATCTTATAGCAAAAATGTGGGTGGTGTTTTAGTGCCAGCGTGTGGCCCCGCCTATGTCTCTGGGTGTGTGTGTGTGTGTGTGTGTGTGTGTATGAGTGTGTGCGCTCCCACACACACGTGCGTGCATGTGGCATTGGGACCCGCACTCTATGGGAGCTCACGTCCTTGGCTTTCTCACTGCTTGCTAGGTCTCATCGGGCTCTTCTGGCACATTCTGGCTCCTAAGGCATGTGTTCTCAGGGTTGGAGGGCTGTTGTGCCGAGCAGTCTTTGGCCCAGTGCCAGTTTACGAGACATTAGCTCCTCCTGAGACAGGATTGCAAAGGTATCCATTAATGCCTTAGAATCATCTGACTTTTCTGAAAGATGCTCTTTCCAGTTAATGGTTCTCAAGTTGTTTTTGTATGCCAGCAGGTTACTCCTGGCAAAGGAACTCAGTCATCAGGAGGAACCAGGGGAGGGATGTTGCATGGGAGTAGGAGATGGTGACACGGACCACCCTGGGTCGGGGTGGGGAGGAGAAGACTGCCGAGCAGAGCCGGGAGGCTTCCGTGGCTGCCCTGGGTTATTGTTCATGGCGGGGTGGGCAGACAGAGTGGGTGGTAGAGATCTCACGCCAGCTGTCCTCACCTGCTCCCTCACAAAAGACCAGTATTTACAACAGAGTACGAAAAATCCCCTGTTGACCTAGGGGACAGGCTGTGAGGTGTGACTGAAGGGGTATTGGAACCCCTCTCACCTAGAAATAGCTCCCCAGCTAGCCTCCCTGGGCTGGCAGTCCACTTTGGTTGGAGGCATTGGAGATTGATATTTGTTTTCTGGGAAGGAAGACCCTCATGGGAGGGCCTAAAGGGAATGGGGCCATGAAATATCGCCATGTGGATGTGCAGGAGGGATCCCCCAGGAAGTGCCTGGTGCTTTGGGGACACCCTGAACAGCCTGGGAATGGAAGCATGTGAGGGGCTGTTCCAAGGAACCAGGGCATGCTGAAAAGGATGCAGAGAAGCACATCAGCCTGCCCCTGCCCCACAGGTGAGCCTTAGCATAACCCCCCCTTGGGGGGCATAGAGAATTGAGGATGTGAGTTTGAACAGCTTGCGGGGGCGAGCAGAAGGAGATTTAGGAGGTCTGCCGGACCAGAGAGCCCCAGAAAATGTAGCTGCTAGGCTGTCCTCTCGAACCTTCCTCTTCCTGACATCCCCGTGCCCCCTCCCCCTGGCCGGCCCATGTCAGTCAGAATTTCCCAAGTACCTCTATTCTACTCCCTTGCCCTGCCCCCAACAAGCTCACATTCTGAAGGAGGGTAGACCTTTAAATTCGCACCGCCTGGGGAGGCAGAGGAGGCTCAGTGTGGGGGTCCCAGAAAAGGTGACTCAGGCAGAGTCCAGAAAGATATATAGGAGTTTGCCAGGAAGACAAGGTGGTGGGGGGCATTCTGTGTAAGGAAAGAGCAAGTGTAAAAGCATGGAGGTATGAAAGAGTCCACTAGCAGGGCAAGACTGCCTTCTCCCTAGAGAAGGAAATGTCGTCCTCCAGAATAAAATGTGACCCAGAACTTCCACGATGGCCCCGAGAAGGAGACCGTTTCAGTGCGGAAGAAGCATCTGTAAGATTCACCTTCCCCCGTCTCATTGACCCATCCCAGGGTATTGTTTCGATCAGGTGGACACTTTTCAGACAAAACCCTATATTAAAGTCTAGGGGATGACAAAAGGGAAACCAACATTTGTCAAGGACTTTCTCTGAGCCAGGTGTTATTCTAAATGTACATGTATTATTATACTCACTGAATCCTCAAAATAACCCCATGAGGTAGGCATGGTCCTATAATTATCATTGTGTCCATTTTATAGATAAAGGCCAGGAAGCTAATCTAGACAGCTTGCCCTGGAAAGTACCACCCATCTTTCACTGCCAGGGTCCTCTGGGGACCCATTCTTCCTTCCTAACTCCCAGCATGCCTCAATGGGCCAGAGGCCACCTACACAGTCCCAGCCACCTACAAGTGCCCCCACCACAATGAGCACCCAGCCTTCCCTCTCCCCACATTAAAAAGAGGCAGTCAAGGGGAATGGGGTGGTTGGATCATAAGCTCGGACACCTCCAGGGCCAGAGCTAAAGGAGACAATATATTCACTAGGGCAAGAGCAGATGTATGCCCAAGAAATATTTCAGTCTCCTCTTTATTGTTCTCTTAATAAGAATAGCACCACAACAGGACCAGAGCAGTATTGAATGGCAGCCCACACCTGACCCCGTGGCTAAGGTACAGAAAGCATGGTGGGGTTTAGAGTGACCTGGAGAGAGCCCATCCCCTCATCTAGAAGGGGCACTGCTCCTTCCCTCCAGCTGCTCACGGTCAGGTGGGACTTCACAGGCCCAGGGTTGCCAGATAGCCAGAAATCTAGATTCTTCCATGAACTCTGAGCATTTTTCAGTGTTAGCAATGAATCAATTGTGTGTTTTGTTTTGGTTATTTTTAATGCTGTGCAGGCCAAACAAAACACACTTGCTTACCAGCTGGGTGAACTTTGGGCAAGTGACTTCACCTTTGGGGGCCTCAGCTCCCTAATATAAAGGAGGGGTAATACCACTACCTACTTCAGGGGATTAAGTGAGCTAAAAGAAGTGAAATGGCGGTTAGGGTGATTATTATTCCTTGGGAGTTCCCATCTTTTACCTGAGGAATATCTCTTCCTAGGTGATTGACATGAAAGTCTCCGTCCTTCACCTCCGGAGAGACCCGCAGCCGTACTCAGGGAATTTAGCTCCACCCCTGCCAGCAGAAGATTCTAAGGCTACACTTACACAGTAATTGGCCAGCAAGTATACATGGGGAGGGGGACGTGTCTATTTCTTTATACCCTTCCACACAGCACGCTCAGAGCCGAGTGATTTACCCAGCCATCTAGGGCCTGGGGAAGGGCTGAGAAGGCCTGCAGGATGGTTCCCTTCAGGCAAAAAGGAGGGAACTGAGGCAGGGAAGCGAGGCCAGCATCCATATGCTACCTACCTTCAGTTCTTTCTGCAGACAGCCACGGTTTTCAAGAAAGCTCTCGGCTGCTAAAGTTTTTACACCCTCGTCTTCCTTTCAGGCAATGATTCTCTCCCCACCCCTGGGTGTATATGAGAAACACTGGGGTAGCTTTTAGAAAAGACTGATGCGGGGTGGGGGGCGGCCTTGAGAGATTCTGTGACCCCCCCCACACACACACACACAATCCTAAACAAAACTGGATATGCATGCGTACGCCTCTGTGCCATTTTCTGGGCACTTGGCTGGGGCCTCAGAGGGCAGTGTCCATAGTGATGGCCTAAGCATGCGGGTAACAGCTGTGGTTCTAGGATCACACAGTATCTGCCCACACAGACTGGCCTTGTCACCTCTAGGAGCCCCAGATTTCTCCCCAGCCCTGCAGGGCGCAGTCATCAACACCCTGTTTGTTTTCTCAGCGGTGGTGTGGGTGGACCGACCTAGACCTACCGAAGCGCCCACAAGGAAGGGCTTTGAAAGAGCCTCACCCCCTCTCTACAGGGGAGGGCCGGTTATTACAACGTTAAGGAGGGTGTGGGTGGGGAGGTAACAGCGGCAGGAGGGAAACAGCATTGCACATGGAGAAAAGGCCACGCGCATTAACAAAGCAGCTCACAAATGCGAGCAAATTAACACAGGGCCCAGCCAGAACAGAACATTCGCACCGCAGGGGCAAAGCACCCATTGGAGCAGCCAGGCCTTGGCAGGGGGGAGGGGGAACGGAAGAATAGCAGAGGGAGGGGAGACAGGGGCCAAGCGAGGGGGGTTTTCAGTGCTAGGGAAGCTTGCTCTGGCGAAGAGCAGAAGGGAACCATGGGCGGTGGGATACGGAATTAGTGCCCCCTTTGGGGACTAGTAGGAGGACGGGTGCCTCCAACTTCAACACATTTGCCTTCACCCGCTGGCAACTGGATCCAGACCACAAGGCGGAGGGTCACCAGGGCAGCTGCTACTAACTACAGAGCCAGACCCCCCGCTTCTTGCGGCTTCTTTATTTTCCTTCCTTCTCTGAAATGACCAGGACCCACATGACTCAGAGGCAAGGAGCAGGGTATCCCTCTGTCTGCGAAGCCCTTGACAAATCTTCACAGAGAAATGGCTGGGAAAGGGGAGGGGCATTAGACACAACTGGAATCCCAGAGGAGGGTGATATTAAGAATATCCCTATGGGTGTATGGCCTGGACACTGACCAGGCAGGATGAACTGCCCCTTTGAACTAGAGCAGTGTTCCTGTGGGCCCTTTTTGGCCAGGCATTAACCCTCTGGTTGCTGGATCAGAAGGAGTCTGGGACCCGTCAGAGGGCCCTGGCGGTGGGGGTGGGGGTGGGGGCGTGTTGAGTGATCACTAAGTCAGGAATGTAAAATCTGAAGATGTGATGGTATTGTGGGACAGGTGTTCACTGGTAAGGTCAGCCCTGACCTGGGACAGCTGGAATCAGTCCTGGAGGGCACCAGATGGATTAACCTGCAGAGAGCTGCTGCTGGCCACCTAACGGTCCTGTCTGCAAGATGGGGCAGGAGCAATGAACAGATTCCACCTTTGTTCGCTGGCAAAGGTGGGTCGGACCCTGGTTGCACTGCTGAACAGCAAGGTCAGGCTCACGCCCACAGCGCCAGTCCTTTGCCCCCATCTAGCTCCTGTGCACACACAGTGCCATGCCTAGTGTCCTGGAATGAGGGCCCGTGCTGGAGGAGATATCAGGCTACCTCAGTGCTGTATAGCCTAGAATCTGAGCCTGGGAAGAATAGGAAGGGACCCTACAGATCAGCTCTCTTTTGACATGGAGAGACCGAGCTCTAGAAAGGGAAAGTGTAGGGCTGTACATCTAATTAGCTCCAGAGCCGGGATGAGCAGCAAGATGTCCCTGCTCCGCGCCCAGTGTATTTTCTATTGCTTTCTTTGCTATTATTCCAAGTCTTCATTATAGCCGAGGGAAAATGCCAGAATATCCTCAGGGCCAGCCTTACCCGTAGGTAAACATGATGTGATCAAATATGTCTTTTCAGTTGCCTGTCACTCTGCCTGAAATTTCACCATCAAGGGAGACTCTCCTTTGGATCTTGAAGCTTTCCGGTCTTTCAGGGGGATATAGGTGTGGGATTTATTGACAATCATTGAGAGAAAGACTTTGCAAATTGGACTCAGGCTATGTCATTGGAGGAGAGTAGCAATAGCCGGCCCCTGGAAGAGGACGCGGGTTGAGGTAGGCTTGCGGACTCAGGCTGAGGATCTGAATCCAGAGCCCAGGCCATGGTGGGGGTTGGGGGGCAGCAAGAAGGAGTAATTGATATGCCCACACCCAAAGCTTCCATCATACCCTGGCTCAGGTGCTCAGGAAACGTTTCTCCAAGAGGGTACTGTGACCGAGGAGGCCTGAATCACTGCTGTGTGGCCCATGCTGGGGAGAAGGGCGGGAGAGTGAAGGATAACATTGGGCTATCTAGAGTGGCCGCAGGGGCACTTTATTAAGAGGAGCAGCCTGGGAGAGATGGATGTGACAAGCGAATCTATGAAGACATTGAGAGGAGCCTCAGCTGCAAGAGGAATGGGGCTCCAAGACTGCCAAGGGAGGCTGGGTGTGTGGAGTCGGCCTGTTCGGCGCCTCCCCAAGGCACCTGCCGGCTGAAGGTGCCCTGGCCAAGACTGGGCTCCTTTCTGTTGCCGCCTCTGACTTCCATTCTCCTGTGGCTCCAGAGCTGGGCAGAGCCACTGCAGGCTTGGGCAGCCCTGGTACCCAGGCTCCTGAGCCCCCTTCCTGTTCCTCCTCAGTTCTAGCACTTTCTTAGGGAAGGAGCTTCAGGGTGACAGTCTGATGGGAAGGGGGAGAGAGAGGAAAGAGGCTATCCGATCTGTCTGGAAAGGGTTTGGCTGGCGTTTCCTTAGAGTCTGTGTTCACTTGGAGTGGCAGGGGGTTGGGGAGAGTGCTTTGGGAACTTGGGGGATTTCGCTCAAAGCTGCATTTGCACAGCAAGCACAGTGTCATAATTTAGACTGTGGCTCTATTTAGGTTGAGGTGGCTTGCTGGGGTGAGCTGAGCCAGCCGAAGACCCTCCTGGAGGCTCCTCTAGTTCTGCTATAGATCTCAGCTAGCCAGGCCAACCCAGAACTCCTAGCTCCCTGCCAGAGAGAGCATCCACCCTCAAGGCCAGCTTGGGCTGTCTGGCATAAGCCTCTTGCTCCCTAAAGGAGTGTCTCTGGAGGCCTCGAAGGGGTTTCTACCCATCTCTGTGTGTGGTCCTGGGCTTGGTGGGCTCCAGTTGGGGGAGGGACGCGGCTGTTACCAGGAATTAGAGAATTAGAGACCCAGAGCCAAGACTGTCCCCTGGGTCCACTCAAGTCCCCCAAACAATCTCCCTGGCTTAAAGCCAGGCCATCACTAACCCAAGTGTCAGGGGCACTGCTGAGGGCGGACGATATTTCACAGAGCTGAGCCTCCTGCCCAGGTGCAGGACTGGTGATTCGGGGAAGACAGAATTCAGTGCAATCAATTTGGGAGAGTCAGCCAGGAATTCTTTTAAGCTTTACTTCCCAGCAGCCCTGCTTCCACCTCGGAGAGGGACTAATCCTTGACATTTGTCTAGTGGCTTTATACTTTTCAAAGCTCCTTCGCAACCATTATGTCCACTGAGCCTCACAAACACCCCCGTGAATTAGGACAGGAAGGTGTTATTACCTCTGTTTAACAAACAAGAAAACTGAGGTCTCAAAAGGATACTTGACTCATCCAGGGTCACACAACTATTTAGGCAAAGAACTGGGACTTAAAATCTGTTTCCAAACTTCCAGTCCTGTGTGCCTCCCCCCTCCCATGGGTGCGGACGCCCCCACAGAATCATGGAGGTGCCCAGCATCTGGCATGCTGTCTGGCATAAAGAGAGGCTAATAAAGTTTGCTAAATGAATAACTGAGTGGATAAGCAGGAATGAGGCAGAGTGGACTACAGACTGCTCTTTTTTGTGTGATCAGAATGGAAGGGTGGGAATACTGTGTTGTCTCATTGTTTTGACCAAAAAGGAAGAAGTAAGAGATGGTTCCCATTTCACAGATGTCACTGTCAAGGTAGGAAGATGAGGGTAGCTCCCTTAGGGAACCCACAAGGCTTAATCTCCCCACTGGCTGCTTTCTACACACACTTGAAAGAGGAATGAGTGACGTGGGCCCTCACTCCGGGACCAGGAAGGAGTCACAATCAGCCCTAGAGGAGGAACACCCTCCACACCCCGTCCCTCTGAGTCTCTTCTCTCCCCCTGTCCCTGCCAGAGGCTCCGTTAGAACACTGGCTGCTGGCCCCCTTAGGGCCTCTGCACCCCTCCCCTTTCGATCCTTCTAGCGTAACCCAGACCTCCCAGGCTCAGTGCCTATCTCTTGTATAGCACCTGGACCAGGACTAAGTCCTCTACCTTCTCCAGTGTCCCACAAGGCCAGGCACACAGTAGGTGACTCATCTGAGGTAGAGAGGGATGGCCACTCCCTGGCACCCGGCGCTGCAGACAGTAAGTATCCTGCTTCCCGGGGTCCCCACCTCCACCGTCCCCAGCAAATCAGCTGGAGTCGCTACTTATCACAAGTCCTGTCACAGAAAGGGGGAAACGGGAAGTGGAGACGTGGGTATTCAAATGTTGCTTTGCAGCAGCACCGAGGGGCTTTTGAGGCAGGCGACAGCGAACCTGAGATCCCCCCCACACACACACTTATTACTAGCCCGTGTATCTGAGGTTATTTGCTTCGGCCCCTGGACGTCGGTTTTAATTTCTACGAGCTGGGGAGGATGCCCGAGTGGGAAAATGGATGTGGAGCACGGGGGCCGGTCCCAAATGCTCGCCTGGCCGCAGCTGGATTATCCGCACGGGCGCTCCCCGGCTCCCCCGCGCCCCCCCGCCCCGCGGCCGGAGGAGGGGGGAGGACGGGAGGGGGGCTCCTCCGCGGCGGATTGCGGGCTGCCGAGAGGCAGCAGACGCCGTGTTTACCAGAGGCCTCGCTAGTTCGCCACCTCAGCCGCGGCTCTGGGGCCGAGCCAGTCGCCTCCTTCTTTAAGATTCTAGTCACAGCAGGGGCTGGGTTTCTAAGGCAGTCGTGATCGTTCTCTTCTTACAGACGCCGCGGCCGCTCCGGTCGGCGCGGGGCACAGCCCGGGGCAGCGCGAGGGGCAGACGGCGACAGGGTTCCCGGGGCCAGGCAGCAGCCCAGCCCCGGCCCAGAGAGGGCGCCAACAGTAAGTACGGCGCTCCGAGCAGCCGGGGTCGGGCTCGCCTGGGAAGGGGCCGGAAAGCGTGGCACCCGGCTGCGGAGGCTGGGGGCTGCAGGGGACGGGACGGGATGGGAGTGGGGGGCCAGGGCCCGGCAGCGGAGCGCTTGGGCCCCCGCCGGCCCCTCAGAGTGACTCCGGGAGGCGCGGGCACGGGCCCCCCCCGGTCCCGGGCCCGCGCCCCCTCGGCGCCCGCTGTCAATGGCGGGAGTTGGCGCGTCGGGAGCCAACCTCCCTCCACCCGGCCCAGAGCCCCCCAGGGAGCCCGCGGGGCCCCTTCTCCGCACCGAGGAGACTAGAGGACAGGATGCGCGGGGCTGAGGATGTGGACGCCGGTGGAAAAGTGGCGGCGCGAGCAGGAAGTTTTCCGCCGGAGGGGGGGAGCGAGGAGGGCGAGCAGGAGCGAGGAGAGCGGGAAGCCGGGAGGGCAGCGCCTGGCGAGGGGGGCAGGGGCGACCCCTCCCGGGGCTCGGGCCGCTCCCCCCGCTCCCCCTATGCAGGACTCCCCCCCCCCACGCCCCAGCCTATCTTTCCCACCACCCTCCCACCTGCCCCTGAGAGAGGAGCTCCCCTCTCCTCCACTCCAGGCTTCCAGGCTTCCTGTACCCAAGACCCTGGCTTCCCCAGGGCCTCGGCCCCCTCGCCGGCCTGCCTTCCTTGGAGTGCTCTCAGCGCTCACGCAGCATCATGAGGCCGAGAAACAAGATCATCCCATGAAGTGGTGCGTTACTTGTAGAAACCTTCCAGATCGGGACATGCAGGCACATACCTGCCACTTTCTCTTCTTGAGCTGTGTACAATACGGGGGTTGGGGGACAGCTGAGATCACAAAGGTGAGTTTATCCTAAGTCACTCAGTGCCACCCATGCTCAGAAAAGATCCCCCTTCCTTCTTCTGCCACCAGTCACTCATCTTTACTGACGGTAGGGATGATCACAGTAGGTACTGATTGCTTTTGTGCCCAGCATTGTGCTAACAAGCTCTTTAGGCAGCAGTAAGAATCCTGGTACGATAAGGAAGGTAGCTGGCACTCAGTCAGAGCTTTCTGTGTGCCTGCCACAGTTGAAAGTGCTGGGCATGTATTATATTTAATCTTCACAACCCAACCCCCCCCCTTCCAGGAGATAGATCCTCCTATTATCCCATTTGACAGATGAGGAAATGGAAAAGACGGAAATTGAAAGGTGGACAAGCCCCAGGTCCCCGCAGCTGGTGAGAACCAGAGCTGGAATCTCCACCCTGTCTTACTTAGCAGCCCCACTGTTAACCTCTAGAAATGTTCTGAGAAATGGGTTTTGCCGAAGTAGGAAAGTGGTTTGTTTCCCCCCCACAGAAAAGCTAAGTCCTTTTGGAGATCTGAGGTCAGGGCTCAAGGTCCAGAGAGATCTGAACCACCCTCATTACGTTCTGTGGGGAAAGGCAGACCAAGTGGGCTGCAACAGGAAGGCAGACCCTGTTGGTAGGTGCTTATCTAATAATCATTGCTAATAGCCATGATCTATGGAGCGCTCACTTTGTATAATCAATCTTTACGGAGGTGGGTTGAAGGAGGTACTAGCAGGAGCCCCCTTTTACAGATGAGGGAACTGAGACTCGGGAGCTTGAGTAACTTGCCTCAGAGTTGGGATTCCAGCCCGGATCCACTACCTCCAGAGCCCAGACGGGAGCTAAGCTTTGGGAGATGTGTGCCAGAAGCAGAAATGCCCCCATCACCTCTCTTCTACCCCAGCTGGGCCCCTTGAGCTGCCCCCCACCCTTGCCAGTTGCCTGGAGTTCTGCACTGTTCCCTCTTTTCCTGAGCCCCGGTTGGTATGAAAGAAGGGATCGTACAGGTTGCAGAAGAAAGGGTTTCCTAAAGAGCATGCAGCATTCTGCATGGATCTGGGCTTTGTTGTACTACTTAATGTCGTGCCTGTAACATCAATAAGTTGTTCTGCTTTATAAGTTTTATTAATTAGACAAGTGTCTGGTCTGCTGGCTTGGAGTTGTTAATCCAACATTATGGCTCTATCTGAGCACCTCTGTTAGGAATTATTTTCTGAAAAGTTTTTGGAGCCTTACTTGCAATGCTGAGCAAAGCTGTCTTCCCACCTCCTGGGGAGGGAGAGGGGGCTTGATTCTTGGCCAGGATTCCAGCAGCAGGAAACACTGCCTGTACTTGCCTAGTAGAATTGCCCAGCGCTTGTTAATAAGTCATCCCTCCTTCCCCCAGGGTAGTCCCCGTGGGCTGAACAGAATATGGCCAGGTCCCAAGGGGAGGGGCTCTTCCTGCTTCTCTTGTGGTCCTGCTGTGGTTCTGCTGGTAGCTAGCTCCCCACCATGGGCCCCGGCCCATTGGATAGAGCTGGCTTCCACAGGCCCTCTTCAGTGTGGGCATAATAGGGTATGGGAGCATTGTTACTTTGGTCTCCATTACCATGGGTGCGTCTCAGTGTATCTGTGGGTAGTCTAACCTTCCCTCTTCCTTCTGTGATGTGGTGGGGGGGCCTCCCATGTGTACCTTTTGGGTAGTACATAGGGTGCATGGCTGACGACCCAAGGGCTGGGCGGTGTCCCTGGCTGTCAGTGTGGCCTCTTCTGAGTGCAGCACATCATCTCACAAGGCCGCATGAAAGGAACCCGTGGGTCACATAAGTCCTCTGCCCTCATTCCTGCAACCAGAAACTGAAGACTCCCTTCAGTTTTGCCTGAATTGGTTCTCTGATTTCTTCTTTTCATTGCAGTGGCTCAAATACCTAGAAGTTTCCCTCTTTCCTAAATCGTCCTTATTATTTGTTTGCTGTCACGTTTGACATTCCTTTCCTGGAATGTCCTTCTCTGCCTTGACCATTGGCTGGACTCCCCCTCTTCACCTTCCCCATTCAGCTTAGCCTGGCAGGGTGGGTGTCTGCTGGAATTCGTGGGGGTGGTAAGCAACGGGCCCTCCTCTGGACTCTCCTCACATCCTCTGCTGCCCCTTGTGGTTCCAGGTGATGCACGGTTTTATGTTGTTCACATATCTGCCCTCCCCCCAACACACCCTCCACACTCCCCACGCCCCCCACACCTCCCACCCCCCCACACACCTCCCCACACCCCCCACTCCAGACTGCAGCCTCCCTCAAGGGCCTATTTTCTCTTCTTGTCTCCAGTACTCAGCACCATGCCCGGGCACATAGCAGGTACTTGGTAAATTTTTGTTGAATCTATGAATAACGCATGCCTGAGTGAATGTATCTAAAAACTGGTGGGCAGAGCCTGTGCTCAAGCAAGAGACTCCGCTCTTATTCTCCTTACAAGAAGGGAGGCAGAAACAGAGCTTGTCTTGTTCTGGAACAGAGTTCCAGCTCTGTAGATTTTAATCACTGAAAAAAATACAAATACACTGAAATGCCAAAACCCCAAAACCTGAATGCCTGGGGAAGGGCTTTTCTGGTTAATAGAACGTTCTGGGTGACTGAAGCTCAGGCAAAGAAAAACAAAAACAAAACAAAAGCAAACAAACACAAAAAACAAAAAACACCCTTTTTTCCTTACCCTTCTCTCTTCTTTTTGAAATGCCTGATTCTGGTTCTCTACCTTAGTGAGTCAACTCTGGGGTCCGTTTTTGAATCTGTGTTGCTGAGTAGGGAGCCTGCAAGCTCTCAGGATCCCCTAGGATAATGTCTTTCCCCACGCCTGGTTGGAGAGTAGGGCGCAATCTCCTTACCACCACCATCCCCACCAGAGACAAGCCCACAGTCTCTTTGAAGTTTGCAAATTGACTGTCCCCACCTCCAGGAAGCAGGCACCCCCCACCCCAGACTAACATCACAGGAGAAGTGCAGAGTGCTTGGGTGCTCGCTCATGCTCTCCGAGATACTAACTCTGAACCTGCTCATGCCCTTGGCTTATATTCTTAGGCAGAGGGTCCACCAACCTCCCTCCCCCTTTTCTGATTCCATAGGTTCTTCCCTTTTCTTTAGGAAAGACCTTACCATTCCTTCCTCCTTCTCAGTGGGGAGAGGCAATCAGGCAGAATAGAAGGGCTCTGCTCCTGAAGTTGTATTTGGCACCTCAGGACACCTCCAGGCTGGGTGATAGGAACTTACCAGGCCTCTGCTCACATAACTTCTTTTATGGAGCTGTTTCTTGGCCTGATTCCTGCACTGCCCCCACCCAGGTACTCCTGCAGGAAAAGCGACAGCGCAAAGACAGAGCACAGAGGGGGAAGCCGAGGGTTGCTCCCGTCTGCTCCCTCCCAGGAGGTCAGCCTGGTGCCTGCTGGGCATGGTGCCTGGGTTTCAGATACCACCTGCGTCGTGTCAGGCAAGGAGAGGGCAGACGGGCATGGAGGCAAAGCCACGGGATAGGTAGGCTTTTCTTTGTCCAGATATAACTAGACTGGCCTGCCCATCTCCTCACAGGCACCCCACGGGGGCACTAGGGAGAAGACCTTCTGCCCCAGCAGAGCCAGATGAGACAGAGGGAAAGAGCGAGGGAGGAGAGGAGCAAATGTTTACTCTCCATTTCCCTGCGTTGGCTCAGCTTCCTGCTTCCTGGCCCACTGCTCCCTCCACCCCCTTCCCCACTTCCCCACCCCCTCCCCCACTCCCGCTGTCATCTTCACACCCCTGCCATAGCCCCCTACTCCCTTCTGTCTCCAGACCAGCATGCTCTCCGTTCTGCCCTGCAGACTTGCCCAAAGGCAGACCCTTCTCTAGAAAGCCTTTCCCTGCCGCTTCTGGAAGTCTGTAGTGGGTGGGCAAGGGTGAAGTAAATAACCTCCCAGGTCCATGCCAACTGTGGGATTTGACCAGAGTCAGGGCCTGGAGGCATCCCAGGCTGGTGGCCCAGGCCATCAGTGCCTGACAGCCTCACGAAGAGGAGGGAGACTGCACAGCCAGCCAGCCAAGGAGGCCCCTGTTTGGCTTCAGGAGGCTTTGCTGGGAGCCCTGTACAGCCAGAACCTGCCAGGCAGCCCCCTGAAGGGCGCTATTTGAGCCCTGGATCTCTGGCTGCTGGAGGCAGCCACTTGTTGGGATGTTCCCAGCAGCTCCTGCCCACACCTGCTCCCCATCTCGGGCCTCCAAGCCTTGTTTACAGTTCAGCCCTTGGCAGACTAGCGGCTAGGATCCAAGAGGAGAGAGAGAGAGCTGGGTGGCCAGGGACCCTCTCCTGGCCTAGCATTCTGTGTCAGAGCACTGCCGCCCGGCCTGGCCTCGGAGAGACGTGCTCACTGAGGGGAAGAATTCAGGTCTGCTGCTCCCTTCTCTGCCAATTCTACTTTTCTCATCATGACCATTCCCTCCCACCTTCTGGAATCCTCTCCCCTTCTGATTTTCTCCAACTGAGCTCATCCTCTTTCACAAGAAAAAAACACAGCCTCTGGCGGCTGGGGAATCAGGCCGAGTTCGGATGGCGTCCTGGGTGTCTTCCTCAGGCTGTTTCAGAGGGGCCGCCTGGCTCACCATGGCCCCATCCATGAGACGGGCAGGGCCGTCAGTGGTGTCAGTGGTGCGTAGTCACAGTGCCCTTCCCCAAGGAGCTTGGTCACCCCAAGTCCTGTAGCAGAAGTTTCTCGTTGCCCACCATGTGGCCCTCTCATGGCTGCGAGAGACTGAGGGCAGAGCTGGGGGTGACCTGGGCATTTAAAGAGCAACCTGCAAAGGGCTAATGCAGACTGGAGTTGGTGGCCAAGGGTTCCCTGCCAGGCTTGCCTTCCTCAATCAGGTCCTTTCTCCTTCCCTGTCTTGGAGGCCATCCTCTTGTCTCACTTCTCCATATCTGTGTTTTTCTTTGCCTCTTGTCATGCCCCCTCCCCCCACCCCGGCCCTGCCTGGCCCCCTTTCCCACCCAGCTGTCTTCCCCTCCATTCCTTGTCCTCTCCCCAGGGTCTGGCTCAATCTCTGCCTTTCCCTCCCTCGGAAGTGGAAGTCTTCAGTGTGGTATGTGGACAGTGGGGGCTGGGGTCCCCAGGGCTCTCCGGAAGGACACAACAACTCCTCTCAGCTCCTGTGAGGAGTCCATTGCTCCAGTTCCCCCTCCCCCCATCTCTGCCGGTGACAGGTGAGTGGGGACTCAAATGCGAGGACCTCCCCACTAATTCTGCCACAGCTCAGAGGCAGCCACTTTAGACCTTGTGACCCGCGGTGCCATATGGCATCAGCCTCACATCTGGCACAGGCCTCACAACTGTCACTGGGCTGGCAGCCCCAGCAGGAAGGGTTTAGGAGCGTGTCTGGGCCTATTAGACAATGTGTCTGAGGCTACAGGATGCGTCGCCCCTGAGGGGAGCAGTAGGGAGGAGGGAGGGCGCTTCCCAGAGGTCCCCCACAATGTCCTCCCAGAAGCATCAAAGGGTCAGTCTTTTGTGAGGTGACTCCGGGCTTCCAGGTGTTTGTGGAAGGACAAACAGCCTTTGTCTCTCTACCTGCCCCTCGTGAGCTGCCAGAACGGGTGACAGGTGTTCTCCATTCCAGCCCACTGGGGAAAAGCAACTGTTTGGACAACCAGAAAATGAATCCAGACACCAGCAGGTTTTCCAGAAGATGCCTCTCCAGGTTCAGCTGAGGAGGAAGTTGCAGGGCCATGAAGACCTGGAGGAACAGAGGGAGGGAGGCAACCCTCAGAAAAAGAAACAGATCTTCTACCCAGAGACTGCCAGGAATGGGAAGGGCTATCCGAAGTCAGCCTGCCCACCACCCCCCAGACCTCTGGCCATTCTGAAAGGAGAGTTGTTTGCCCTTAAAAGAAACATTCCTTCCCTGAGAAGGAGTAGCTGTTAGATTTCCCACCCTCAGGTCCCCAAAAGGACTGGAGCCATGCCAGCTTCCATTTCTTCTTAGATCGTAGCCCTCCCGGAATCTTCCTTTCCCTCAGATCCCTCCCTGCCCTTGTCTCTGCCCAGAGATGTTAAGGAGTTTCTCTCACTGGCCAGACTCCCCATCCAGAAACCTTTCACAGGCTGAGACAGAGCAGTAGGCGTTCGGTAATGCATCACATGGACTGCCCAAAGAATCATGATCTGTACGCTTCAAAATCACTCCAACCCATGCGTCCATCCACCCATTTAGAAAATATTTATTAGTCACCTCCTAGGTGCCAGGTACCATACTAGTTGGTGGAGACACAATGTTGAACAAAAGAGACCCAGTCAATAGTCTTAGAGAGTTTATAGACAAATAATCACATAAATGAATATAGATCGTGATGAGTCTCCTGAAGGAAATGAACAAGCTGTAGCAATGGGAATCACCAGGCCAGAGTTCTCAGGGAAGGCCTTTATGAGGAGGGGACATATGGGTGGAGAGCTGAAGGGTGGAAGACCAGCCATGTAGAGATTGGAGAGAGAAGTTTCCCTAGGAAAAAGGAATACCAAGCAGGAAGGCCTTGAGGTGGCAGAGAACTGGATGTGTTCAGAGACTGAAAAAAGGCCAGTGGGGCCAGACTGTAACAGGCAAGAGTAAGAATAGCATGAGAGGGGGTCTGGCAAGGAAGGCAGGAGGAGACCACACTGGGCCTCTTGTAGGCCAGGAGAGAAGAGTCTAGATGTTATCCACTTGTAGCGGGAGAGGTCTCTGGGGTTGGTTCTAAGCAGGGGAGCGACAGTATCTGATTTGGACTTGGCATTATCTCCAAGGGGAGAACAGGAAGGAGGCTGCTACAGGAATCCAGGGGACAGATAATGGTCGCTTGAACAAGGTGATAGCCGTAGAGATGGGGAGAGTTGGGCAGGTTGTGAAGGAAGAGCTGCCAAGACTTACTGAGGGATTTGCTGTTGGGGGGCGGGGGAGGGGGTGGTGATGGAAAGGGAGAGACAGGACTCCAGGATGACTCTGAGGTTTCTGGCTTGAGTCATTAAAGAGATGATGGTGCCACGTACTGAGATGAGGAAGGCTGAGCGAGGCCTAGGCTAGAGGGGAAAAGAAAATCGAGCGTTCAGCTTGAGACATCTTGAGTTTGATATCCCTGTGAGTCACCAAAGCCGAGAAGTTGGAATAGATCATTGGAAATAAGAGTTTGGGAGCTCACAGAGAAGGTGGAGGTAGACTGAGAATGTGGGATTGTGTGCATATGGGTTGTACTTAAAGCCAGGGGACTGGTGAGATCACCTGGAAAGAGAGCAGAGGAGGGAAGGCCTGGGACTGAGTCAGGAAGCATGGCAATATCCAGTAGTTAAGTAGCAGAGGAGAAGCCCATAAAAGGGACGAGGAAAAAAGCGAGCAGAGAGGTTGTTGGAGACTCAGGAGATCATCGCAGAAGTCAAGAGAGGAGAGCCCCTTGAGGGACCGGCCAACTCTGTCCACGGCCAGGGAGAGGTTGAGTAAGATGAGAATGGAGAATGGGAAGGGCTATCCGAAGTCAGCCTGCCCACCACCCCCCAGAGCTTGGAGGCCACTGGTGACCCTAACAAGGACGACTCTGGGGAGTAATGGATGTGGAAGGCAGATTATAGGGGATCGAGGGGCAAGTGGCAGATAACAAAGTGGAGACAATAGGTATAGCAAAGTCTTGAGCAGTTTTGCTGTGAAGGGGAGCGGGCCAAAGGGACTGTGTAAGGGGACCATAGAGTGGAGGGAAGTGATTTCTGTTTATTTTCTTAAGAATGGGTGATTTTCATCAGCATGCTAGCATGATTCCGGAGAGGTGGAGAACTCCATGATTTAGGGAAGAGAGTGAATGCCCAAAGGAGCAAAATCCTTGAGAAGATGAGGGGATGGGACCAGAGCATAAATGGAGAGACCTGCCATTGGTAGAAGAAAAGAAACATCCCCCGTTTTCATTGGAGGGGAAAGGGAATCATGGGTTCAGAAATAGGTGGGGTGCAGTATAGACATGGTGTTGGTAAGATGATGGGGTTGGGGTAGCTCTCATTTGATGGTTCACGTTTTCTCAGTCACATACGGGGCAAGGTCATCAGCTGAGGCTTGTTGGGGCCAGTGGGGGAGGGGGAGAGGTGTGGAAGATCGAGGAGAGAGGAGGAACTATGATATAGTCATCTGAGAGAGTGAGAAAGTGGTGGCCAGACAGCACTGAGGGCCCACACCAGGTTGGAGACAGTGAATATAAAGTGAAAGCCTTGGACCCAATTGTGTGGTTTTTCTCCAGCTGCCTTCAACTAGTTGGATGCAGGCATAGGGAAAGCATATAGCTGATTTCATCACGGAATGAGGTTTTGCAAGGCAAGAGTAGTAAAGGGAGAGGAAAGGAAGGGAGTTGAAGGTGGGTACGAGAGAATGATCATAACGGTGGGCCAGGAGCTCTAATTTGAACATGAAGGGAAATGAAGATAAGAAGGAGGTTGGGGGACAGTAAGAAAGTAAACTACTAGGAGAAAGGCTCCAGGAAGGCCTCTCGGAGGAGATGACATTTAATCAGAAACCTGAAGGGTGACACAGTCATCTTGCCGATGCAAAGACTAGAGGAAGAGATTTCTAGGGAAAGGGAGTACCAAGTGGGAAGTGAATAAGCGATCACGATGCTTCTGATTATTGCTGCAGTGGGGGTCCTGGGGAGGGAAACTGGCAGGATAAATGGGGTAGCAGTGTAATCTTTTTTTAAAAAGATTTTATTTATTTGACAGACAGATATCAAGTAGGCAGAGAGAGAGGAAGGGAAGCAGGCTCCCTGCTGAGCAGAGATTCCCGATGCAGGGCTCAATCCCAGGACCCTGGGATCATGACCCGAGCCAAAGGCAGAGGCTTTAACCCACTGAGGCACCCCGGCGCCCCAGTGGGGTAGTAGTGAATGGGAGGTTGGCAAGGGTGACCAGGGAGGTGGTGCGCCCCAAGTCTAGGTGTGACAATGGAGTGAGTGACTGAGTGAAGGAAGCTGTTGTTGGGGCCTCCCCATGATCATGGTATGCTCAGCTCACCAACGATGATATCAAGAGTTGGAGTGGGCACACTGACTAGGACGGTTATCATCAAAAAACAAAAAAACAAAAACCAGAGAACAGTACCACGTGTTGGCACGCATGTGGAGGAACCAGAACCTGTTGGTACTGTGGCTAGCACAGTGCTGGCCACAGTGCTAGCACTGTGCTAGCCACACAGCTGTTGTAGAAAATGCTAGAGCAATTCCTTAAAAAATTCAACCTAGAATTGCCATTCGATCCAACAATGCCACTTGTGGGTATCTATCCTGAAAGACATGAAGGCAGAGACTCAGACACTTGCACACTTAGGTTCACAGCATCTTTATTCACAAGAGCCAGAAGGTGGAAACAAGCCAAGTGTCCACTGACACATGAACAAAATGTGGCACATGTATACATTATTATTTATTTTTTATTTATTTTATTTTTTATATTATTTATTTTTTAAAGATGTTAAAGATTTTTAAAAGATTTTAAAGATTGTATTTATTAATTTGAGAGAGAGAGAACGCATAAGCGAGGGGGTCATGGACTGAGGGAGAGGGACAAGCAGACTCCATACTGAGCAGAGAGCTCAACTCAGGACTAGATTCCACAACCCTGGGATCACAACCTGAGCCGAAGGCAGACGCTCAACCTACTGAGCCACCCAGGTGTCCCACATATGGGATATTATTTAAACTTTCAGAAGAAGGGAATTATGACCCATGCTACAACACAGATGACATTATGCTACAAATGTCCTACGCATCCGCTTATGTGAGAATCCTAGATTCGGCAAATTCATAGATGCAGAAAGTAAAATGGTAGTTGCTGGGGACTGTGGGGGAGAGGGGAGGGGTATGGGGAGTTGGCGTTTTATAGGTCCCAAGTTTCAGTCTGGCATGATGAGAAGATTCTGGAGATGGATGGTGGTGATGGTTGCCCAACAATGTGATAAAGTCCATGCCACTGAACTGTACCCTGAAAAAGTGACTAAAATAGTACCTTTCATGTTCATGTTATATTTTGTCAGAGTAGGGATTGGAGTAGAGGGTAAGATCACATGCAACCAGGAACTGAAGTCCTCAGTGAATGTGGGGCTACCCAGGAAGCTGTAGAGAGCAGCAATGGGGGAAATGGGGTGGTAGAAGTGGGCCGCAGGCGTGGTCCTCAAAGGAGCAGGATTTCTGGCAAAAGGAAGCGGGAGTACTGGCCTGGAGGTGGCACTGGCAAGCAAGGAGGCCACCTACCCCCATGTGTAGGTCCTGAAGGTGTTGAGATCTGAATGTGTGTCGGGGTGGGGGGAGCCAGCTTCCATTTGAGGGAACTGGTAGGCAAGTGATGTTTGTTCCTCGAGGAACAAATGAGGCCTTAGTGGGGAGAGAAGGGTGAAGGGTCCTTTCAGAGAAGAAACTGGCAACGTGGGAGAATTCACTGCTGACTGAGAGTTCCAGAGGGCATAATGGAAGTGTTGGAAGGGAGGGGAAGGGTACCATTAGTGTGTGAACAGACCACTGTGGGGAGAGGAGACTGTAGGTGTCCGAGGGACAGCCGGAGGTGAGGGGACATCTTTCTGGTGATGACTGAAGTTAATGGGCCCATAGTCAGACCCTATGAGCTGAAGCCCCCACCTGGGAGGGTAGACTTTGAGGCGTGTGAGAGGTCAGTTCTGAGTCTGCAGCATGTCTCCTCCGCTGGGGTGACTCAAGGGAGGCCGCTGTGACAGAGTGCAGGGGTGTGTCCCATTTCACTTGTGGAGGAGGGGTCTGCTGAATCCTTCCACCTGGTTTCCTCGATGTCACCTGCTGGGCATCTGCTCAGGCCACAGGTTTTTGGCAGAAATGGTGTAGGAAAATGAGTTGCTTAATCTCTCCTCCCAAAGCTCAGTTTTCTCATCTGTAAAATGTGTCGTTGTGGGACCAGAGTGAAGCCATATGTGGACAGAGTTGTTTTCTGCACTTTCCTGTCTCTGTTCGTCCTCCTGGCCTTAGTCCTGGATGTCTCGCGTCCTCAGGCTGTCCTTCTGCTGACCAAACTCTTCAGTGGAGCTAACTCAAGCCCACTCTCCTTTTCCCTAATGCAACCTTACTTGTCCTATTTCATATCCACTTAGAGCCCTCCCTGTTCCCTGGTTCAGACAGTGAGTCCTTCGTTGGCATGATTTTATGTGTCCTATTTCCAGGAAAGCATTTTTGTTTTAACCGGGGCCTCTGATGCCATAACCCAGTGAAATAAAAACCCCTCTGTCCTCCCACTGGACTGTGACCTTCCCATTGTCTGAGAATTGTGTTCTTTTTAGATCCTTGCTTCTCCGGGTGTGGTCTGTGGACCAGCAGCATGGGCACCACCCTGGAATTTGCTAGAATCTCAGTCAGTTCTCCATCAGCATCATTGTAGCAATACCCCTAGGTGATTTATATGTGCATGCAAGTGAGTGAGGAGCAGCTAGCCAAAGCAAGGCCCCCTTAAAAGAAGAAGAATTGGGGCACGTGGGTGGTTCAGTGGGTTAAGCCTCTGCCTTCGGCTCAGGTCAGGATCCCAGGGTCCTGGGATCGAGTCCCGCATCGGACTCTCTGCTCAGCAGGGAGCCTGCTCCTCCTCTCTCTGCCTGCCTCTCTGCCTACTTGTGGTCTCTCTCTCTCTCTCTCTGTGTCAAATAAATAAATAAATAAATAAATAAAGTCTTTAAAAAAAAAAAAAAGAAGAAGAAGAGTTCGTGCCCGAGCTCCTTACAAGAGGACACTCAGGGCAGCGACGTCAGAACCCCAAGGACAGGGCTTCCATCCTCGACACCAGGAATAGATGGCCTCTCCTGGCGGCCCAGCTGCCATGCTGGATCTCTGGAGCTTCTGGAAGAACCCGGCTCCTGTGATTGGAATCAGAGGGCTAATTGGTCCCACCTGGCTCCAAATCCTGCCAGTTGCGAGGGGAGTGACAAGACTCCCTAAGGAGCCAACCAAATGTAAAGAAAAAGGAGCCAATGGCCAGGAGAGATGGAGAGCCGAAAGCTGATGCCTGGGAATCTAGCTGTTACATTTCTATCTTCCTGCCCAGAAGTGCCCGGGAAAGAGCATTAGCTCCGAACCAGTCCATCTTCTCAGTTCGCCTGCCCCTTAGCCATGTCCTGCCTAACAACAGTTGTCGGTAGGCGCTGCAGCTCGTGGTCTGTCTTTGGATGGCAAGGAGGGATCCGTTTAGCCCACAGAGGAATTAGTGTCCGTGCCCACAGAGAGCCAGGCCACCTGACAGCTGGATTAGGGACGGCGCTGCCTGGGAAGCAAGGGGACCGAGTCCACTGTGGGGCTGCCTCTTGCAGGCAAGGAGTTGATGGGGGATGGGCCTGGGCTTCGGAAAGCCGGTGAAGTTTATCTTCAGCTTCCTCTCCCTGCCCCTCCAGCCACCCAGATCAAGGCTACGGCTAATGTCGCCGCCTCCACAACTATGTGATGTGTATAACCTTCCAAAGTGCTTCTGTAGCCATGATCTCATTTCATTCTCCCAACAACGCTGAGTGAACAGGATCAGAGACAGGTTAATTAGGATGTGGGCCGGCCTTCCAGACTCAGCCAGGACGTGGAGTGCTGCTGGCCGTGGGGCCAGGCCAGCCCTGCAGTGAGGACTGAACAGCCAGAGAGAGGGTCCAGGCCCCTGTGTGACTGTAGGCAGTATGGCGGGGTGGGGGTGGGGGGACGCCAGGATGGAGGGCCCCACCCGAGAGAGACCTGGCTCCAGCTGGGTTGTTATTGTGCTTAGCCTCCGTGGGTCCCTACTTCGTCACCTAGCTTGGAGGCCGAGATGAAGGAGGAGCAGTCACCAAGCCTCTCTGGCAGGATAGTTAGACTGTGAAGAGATAATGGATGTGAAAGCACCTTTTCTCAGATGAGGTAATGGGTGTAAAAATGAAAAGAAGCACTTGGCTATAAAGTGTCATTATCATTAGGCAGAAGAGAAAGGCTAGGCTTTTACCCAGGTCACTGACTAGAGGGGGCAAGCCTGGAGCGGGGCGAAGGGACACCTTTCGGGGGCCTTGGGTAGGCAGGGGTCAGAACAAAGGCATTGCACGTGTCTGGAAACATAGAGCAGGTCCCAGAAACAAAGCTGGGGTGGGAGTGGTGGGTAGGGGAGGGAGGACCACAAGCTTCAGCTGCTCCATGATTTTGTTCCCGATTGCCCTGTTGGAAGAGATCAGAAACCAAACATCTTTCAAAGTGAAATTGCCTCCCACCCCCCCGCCCCAGGAGGGAAGCCACGTGACCCGTGGACAGCTGAGCTCCTGTCATCCATCACCGCTTGCTTTCATTGTCACTCCCAAGTCTCCAGGCACTTAGCAAAAATTTCAGAGAGACTGCACTACTGTCCCTGAAAGATGCAGACCCCAGGAGGGAAGGGCTGACTTCCATTTGCGTTGTAAAACCGCCTTCTGTCTGGTAATGGAAGTGTTTCTTCCCTGACCCGAGATAACTTGGGAAGGCTCAGGCAGTGGAAGGCAAGGGCTGTTTGCTGATTGGGGGAGGGGGGAGGATCTAGTTGGGGACAGTTAGTCCAGCTCGGTTAGGGACAGCCCAGGGGCGAATGTGCTTCAGGCCCACCTGGGAGTGAGACATGTCTGCGGCTCCAGGAGAAGTAGCTGGGATCCCTGGGCGTAGATGGGGTGCCTATGTGTAAAAAAATTAGACCTTAATTATGGACCTTCGCTACTGTTCTTAGTTACCACTCTGATTCTCCCGTTCGGTGTACACCTCTCTTTCTTCCCCCACACTAGATTGGAAGCTCTTTGAGGGCAGAGCCCTGCAACTTATGTGTCCCTCGAAGCTCTGAGTAGGCACTCAATAAATACTTGTTGATGAATGACCGTGAGTTAAAACAGGAAAGCAAAACACCTGTGTCACAAAAGCCTCTTAGTGCACTGGTTCTTCTGGCTCCAGGAGTGGTTCTTTGCATCATTATTGGCGGGGCCTTTGGCCCTGCCAAGAGTAAAGTATGCCTGGCTTCAGAAAAAGGAAAAGGCAGCAAAACTGAGTGTGCAGCAGCCAGGGGTCCTGAGCTCAGGACAGCGTACTGAGTGTTTCTGGAACCCATGCCTGGGAGTTCCTTGCCAGTGTCCCTGCTCTCCGCACACATCCTCCAGCCTGCCCTGGCTGGGGCCCATGTCAGAAACGAGCTGGTGTCACCCTAAGAAGAGGCTCCTTCGGGCCCCAATGAGATGAGAGACAGGAAGGCGAGGGGCTCATTTTGGAAGCAGCCCCTGGGGTGAGGCAAGATAGCAGCTGCAGGAAAGATGCTCTCTGTATCTCTTCGAGGCCAAGTTCCTGCCTGCCACCTGGCTCAGACATGAGAGAGGTGCCAGCCTGGGGCCACCGTCATCAGGGCCCTGTCCTGGGAGGGTGCCTATCTTAGGACAGCAGCCAGCCATGGTCCAGCTTCTGAGTGACTTTCTATTGAAAGTAACCATTTGTCCTACCAGCGTGGGAGCGCAGCAGCCAGTTTCTGAATTTGCCTTCAGGGGCCCTGACTACATCCTGGCCAGCCCCTTCTGCCTCCCTAAGGGACGATAGAAACCTCCCAAGCTGGCTTGGTTGGGTGCAGCCAGAGTTGATGTGACTGTCATTCAGGCAGCTGTGGTCTGCCTTCCTTCTTGAGGTCTTCTGTGAAAGAGACAAGCCCCAGACTATGTATTTCCCTTTTGTACAATTACTCTAAATCTCCCACTACCACCGTCCCCCCGCCACCGATAAATAATCCTAAAGTCTAATTATCGAATTTGTGTCCTGATAAACAACCTAATCGCTTGAAACCATTTGCAACTGAGGAATCCGGTATCCTGAGCTCGCCAGCAATCATTCTCCCCATGTCAGAACCTCCCACCTCTTTTACGAACCTTATACTAGTTTGATTAATCACCTCCTGCCCCTCTGTATCTTGTTTTAGCGGGCCCTGCCTGGAACCTTGGTTCTCAGGAATACACACACTGAGGCTAGGGAACTCAGCCCCATTTGTGAGACCAGAACTCTTCTGGGGCTTGAGCGGTGCCACATCCTGGAGCTAAGACTCTGTGAGCCTCTTGCTCTGGTGCCCTCTCTTCCACCTGCACCTGCCCCGGCCTGCCCGTTGGCCATTCATTGCCCTCTCTACCTCCTTCCCTGCCTCTGGCACCTGGTGCCCTCCCAAGCTCCACGGTCCCCATGCCCTTAGCCTGGTCCTTGCTGTAGAACCGTTCTAAAGTCCTCGTGTTAACTTTTCTGAGCTTCAACGACTCCATCTGTGGGCATAGGGAGAGCTGTGTGAAGTCTCTTCCAGGCACCGGGGCAGTGATTTCCCCGCAGCCCACTGGAGTTCACATCTGCTGGCAGCCATGAGACACAGCTCCCCTGCTTGCCCATAGGAGCCACTTTCCTATTGTCCCATTACCTGAAGTAAGTCTGCATGACGTACGACTGAGTGTGTACGGTAATGGTCCTCCGCATCAGCACATTGGTTTATATACGCCATCTAAATAGTTTGCTTTTATATAGAACCTAAGGGATATCAGAGTTTAAAATTGCCCAAGGAATTCATGAAGGGCTATTCTGAAGTGACTTCGCCTTCCTTCCCCCACTTACTTGCCCGCCTCGTGGTCCCTTCCTTGAGGTTCTGGTTTCCCTTAGGGAGTCACTAGCCAATTCAGCGGGCAGTGCCAGTCAACCTTTGGAATAACATACCTGCACTTAGGCTCCTTCTAGAATCCTAGTATCTTGGAGGAAAGGACTGACGCTAATGTCAAGTTCCGTGGCAACAGATTTTTTTTTTTTTTCCTTTTGGCTCTGGCCCCATAGACGGTGGCTTTTCCTTGCCAGATTCCTCTTTCTCCAAACTGAACTGTGAGGCCGTCGTTGCCTCTGCTGATTCTAGAAGACACTGGAAGCCAAGTGTGTGAGCCCCCATGTGCCATGGCCAGCACCCTCCTCCGTGTCCCCTCCCAGCCGGTTAGGAGGCTTAGTTGCCTTTGCATCTTGTTTTGCTCCCATCTCCCCCTTCCCTCAGTCATGTGATGCAGGAAGAGAGCACAAATGCTATGGAATGGGAGCAGCTGCCAACAGAGACGCTCTGACAAGTGACCATTCACCGAGACCCTCTATATGACTTTGGCTTCATGGCTGGCAGTGAGCGGCCCGTGGTGGTGCGATCTGTGAGGCCAGGTAGGTGTTCCTCAGAGTGTCCCCCTGGCCCCGGCTCCTCTTCCCCCAGCACCCACCCATCTTCCCAAAGAGCAGGGCTCCCCCCATTCATGGTGGTGATCCCACAGAATTCACAGACAGCAGGTAAAGTATTGCTGGCTAAGGACCGCGTGAGGGAGCTGGGCTTTAAGAATGATGGAAACAAACCCCTGAGTCTTCCTGGGGCCTAGACAGAGACTGCCGTTGATGGTTTAGTACAGTCTTGGTAGAACCTTCATAGTAGAACCTTCATAAAAGAGCCAGGCTGCCTTGGATGAGAAATGTCTATTCAATTCCATTCAACAAGTATCTATGGATTGCCTACTCTTAGCGAGGCAAGATGATAGGGAAGGACAAGACACAGTTCCTGTCCCCAAGCACTTAACCACCGGGCTGTGGAGACTGGTACACACTCAAAAGAAAGATCAGCCACCGAGGGCTGGATTCAGGATACGGACCAGAGGTGGGAGAGGAAGGGGAGGGGAATGAATCTCCAAATGCCACAGTGGCTATAACAACAGCTGCCATTGATTAAGCACCTACTGTGTGCATTCCTTGTCTTGTTCATTCCTCCCAGTCAATCCTGCAAAGTGAGTAGTCCCCCTTCCCTGTTTAACCAGATGAGGAAACCGAGGCATAGAAGAAGAGAAATGATGGGTCCAGGGGCACTCAGGTAGGAGGCAGCGGAGCTGGGATTTGGACCTGGATGGGTCAGTCTGATGCCGATGTGGGAGAAGCGGGGCTTGATTGGGACCAGGTGGGAAGGAACAAGTGGAAGCCTGCACCTGAACTGTGGAATCCCACTGTCATGAATAAAAGGGGCAATGGCCTAAGTGCCCTTGCGTTCCACATCCACTAGGCGTTGACAGAAAAGACAGACAGAAAGGAGTTTTATTCCTGACATTCTGGGCCCGAGGCTTTAGATGTTTACAACTGTTTCTCACTCAGTCAAGAGGAGCAGCCAGAGTACAAACTGGTCTAGCAGAAATTTGATGAATTTTGCAATCCTCAAAGGAAAAAGAAAAAAAAAAGTTTTTGTAAGCTCCCTTTTCAACTAGAGGGCATAAAGGAAAAAACAATCCAGTACAGGAGTTCATGGCTGACCCCAGGCTCCCGAGTCAGTCGTGCAGTCTGCTGGAAGGTTTTTGAGTCCCTGATGGGAAATCAAATCTGTCCTGGGTAAGAGGAATCAGGAAAAACTTAGTAGCAGGCCACCAGGAGCCCCCACTTTTGACCTCAAAGGAGACGGGATTTACAGGGCCAAAGGAAGCTCCTAGACAAGGGGGGATCGGCTTCAAGCCATGTGAAATTGAAGAGGCAGAGTTGGAGGGGTAGGGACAAAGGAGAGCCACAGGTGAGAGCCGCGGAAAACCATGGGCTTGGCAGGCATGGCCCTATAAAGACATAGGTTGCTCCAGATTGCTGCTTCTGGCCCAGGTGGCCCTCAAGTGCAGAGGATTTTTTGGTTCTGTGTTTAAGATGGTAAGATGAAAGACAAGCAGCATCCTATAGAGGACCAGTCATGGTGGGGCCAGCCTCCGGGAAAGTGGCAATAGACTGACACCTACCACTGCCGTCAAGAGTTGAGTTTCATGAGGTTGGCTTCCATCAAAAGGAAGGAAGGGAGGGAGTGGGGAAGGGGTACAGTGGCCGCGCTACAAAAAAGATTGGCATGTTGGCAGGAGGAAACAGAAGAAATGCAATGAGTTGAAGGAATTGCCCCCGTTGGAGGATTGTAACTACCATCTAGCAAGTTCATACTGACATCAATCAACCACCTAAAGTGCTATGTGCTCATCATTTCATGTATCCACCCCGCGTTCTTATAAGGTAGAGGTACTGTTATCTTCCCATTTTCCAAATGAGGAGAGAGACAGAGATGAAAGGTCTTGTCTAAGTTCACACAACCAGTGAGTCGCAGATTTGGAATTCAAGTTCGAGTCTGGCTAACTGACAAGAGCAGGGCTTCTGCTGACCACAACCCTCCACCCCGCCCTGTTCCCTGCTCCCGAAGTCCCTGTGCTATCAGGAGACTTGGCCCAGGGGCAGGGGCGGTGGCCAGGTCCAGTGCAGGTGGAGTGGTAAGTCTCCTTGGCTGAGCTGCGTCGGCTGCCTCAGCTCACAGGCCCCACGCTCCAAGAGCCACCGGGTCATGCTCAGGTGACAGATTGTTTTGTATGTTCTTGCTTCTGGCATTTGCACAGCGCACTTCTTTATAGAGAGAGGGAACAGTTGGGATCTAGCCCTTGGAAGCAGGCACACACAAGAGCCAAGGCTGGTTCAAGAGTGGGCCCTGTCAGTGCATATTTCTTTGGGGGCTTGAGTTAGGCTGGGCCTGACTTATCATTCTCCCTGAATCTCTGAACAGCTTTTCTCCAAGGCCTTGGCTAAACACCAGATTCAGCACACCCGGTGGTACCCCTTGACCCCCATCCTTTACCCCAACCAGGAAGGTATGGCCCCCAGACAGGTCTGCTTTCTTAACCTCAGCAAGTGGAGATGGGAAGTGCAGAAAGCCAATTTCCAACCTGTGCTTGTTCCCCTCACTGAAGAGTGGTGTCTCTCAGAGATGAGAGAAGATAAACCCTCTGGGTCTTTTAGTCTGTCCCCCTGTCTTCAGGCAAGTGACTGCCTACATCATTCCCGACCAGCAAGTAGAAATGTTGTTCAGGTAAGAAGATTCCTTGTCACTCCTGCCTTCACTTCTACCTCCTTCAGTGGTCTGCAAGTCATTCCTTGGGCCTGAGCAGATCCCACCTGGTGAAAGGGAAACCCATGGCCCTCTTTAGAACCCAACCAGGAAAGCACATATTCACCTGCTCTGGGGGCCAGGCCTAGGCTTGGGGACTTTTGCTCCCACACCACTGGCAGCCACAGGAGGTCCGAGCTATGCTCTGTCTTCCGTCTTCTGCCTTCTCTCTGCCGCAGGCAGCTGTGGCACGAACACCGCTACCACCAGGCCGTGAGGCCTACACTCTTTCCCGCAGGCTCGGGTACCCGCTTCAGCTCCCTCAGGCGCTGATGGCTCCCGCCCAGGCCTCTGCTCTCCCAGCAGTGGTCCCAAGCCCTCACACCTCTCTCCTCTCCTCTGCAGGAGGCCCCTCTGAGGACAAGCTCCTGGCTGGTGACCAGATTGTGGCTATTAATGAGGAGGACGTGAGTGAAGCCCCCAGGGAAAGGTTCTTAGAACTCATCAGGTAACAGGGGCCTCTTGAGCCTTGGCAGGAGCTGAGCACGGACCCCTCACCCGGCCCACCAGTGACATGGGGCTCTCTCCGTCCTCCCTGGCCCTAAGAGGGAAGCCCTCGAGGCAGAGCAGCCCTAGCCAGGGATCTTGGCTACCCAGGGCCCCAGGGTCCCTCGTGCTCTCTGGCTTAGCTTTCTCCAGTGATGTGGACAGAGAACAGCCTTATGCAGGAGCTCACCTCACCTTCCTCCCCTTTACTGTGTTCCTCACTGAAACCCCTTGGTTTTTGACTTTCAGTGCAGAGGGACAGACCCAGTGAGCGGTGAGAACCAAACAAGCCATTAAAAGAACACTCTGGACAAAAAATTAAAAAGGGAGAAAGAACACTCTGAGATAAGTGAAGTGTGAGCTAGTTATTTTTTTCTCATCTATCCATATTCCCCAGCACCAGAAACAAACAAACAACAACAAACCTGAGGAGAAGAAAAGTTGAATCCTTGGCTAATGGGTTGAGGAAGGGAAGCTGCCATTGTGGATTCTGCTCAATGTGTGGGACTTCTTAGCTCCCTCTCCAGGTGGGGGCAAGTGAGAGAGAGAAAGGAGTGTCAGAGGCGGGTGACTTTTCCCCTCCTCACCCCTACACATAACACACACACACACACACACACACACACACACACACACACACCCCTCCATGCATAGATCATAGATGTGTTGATAAGGAATAAGAGATAGAGGTAAAGGCTCTAAATTCCGTGGGTTGCCTTCAGCTTTGGTGACCTTGGCTGTGTCCCCCCAAATGGAACTATGTGCTTCTCTCTCTCTCTCTCTCTCTCTCTCTCTCTCTCTCTCTGTCTGCCTTGTGTGGTCTGGCCTATCTCTGCCTCCATCTCCTTCAGGCCCTCTTGTTTTAGAATGTTCTTTATCTCACTTGTCTTTCTTTTTCTCCCAAATTCCACCTGTCCCCAGAGACACTCCCTCCCCTTCAAAGGCAGATTTAGCACACTGTGGATACAACAGCCCCTTCTCACTTTCTCTGGAAGCATTTGGAATGCTCCCTCCCGAAGTCCAGGGCAGGTCTTCCTTGACATGCTCCCCTATCCAGCTTACATCTTGAAACGTGTCTGGTCCCTAATGATGTTTGGTTTGTCTCTCCTCCAAGTTCAGTAGGCCATTGCTTCTCCCCGCACCCAACTCCACCCTTTACCCTCCGCCACCACACCAAAATGGGGTAAGTCCTTTCAACCCCATTGAGGACATGTTGGGGTTCTTCCAGCCTGATCATCCAGAAGTCTTTGCTCTGCTTCTAGTGAATATCTTTGCACCCTAGAACAGGTAGCCCAGTTTCGTGAGGGACTCTGGAGCTCCTTCAGGATCAAGACAGAGCTCATTCATTTGATAACCTCAGGGGCTAGCCAATTTTTATTATTTCATTCATTCAATGAATCTATTTGTTATCAAGTATCTACTGTGCACCAGGCACTGTTCTAGGCACTGAATAAACAGCAGTGAATAAGAGAGAAACACCATTGGAGTGTACATTCTCTTGGAAAGAAACACGCCTTAACGATAAACATGATAAATGTGTAATTGTACAGCAAACCGGAAGTGGATGGAGGCTATCAAAGGATAGAAAGTGGATCGGGATAAATGGGGTCCTGGAGTGCTGGGCACAGGGGTACCAATGCAACTTTAAATAGCCTGGCCAGAGTTAGCCTCATTGAGAAGGTGACAACGAAAGCAAGACTGAAAGGAGGGAGGGTGTTAGGGAAGTGTCAGTGCAAAGGCCCTGAGGCAGTAGTGTGGCATGTTTGGGGAGCAGGAGAGAAGCCAGGATGTGAAGTGGAGTAAAGAGGGGAAGACCTGTAGCCACTATAAGGACTTTGGCTTTGTTCTATGTGAAATGGGGAAATATGGCAGGGGCTGGGGCAGACAGATCACATAATCTGACTTACGCTATGCCCTGCCCTGTTCAAGAGACAGATTTTCCTGTGGGGCTTCCCAGGAACACAGCTCCTTCCTTCTCCCAGGAGCTCCCCATCCCTGGACTTGGCCTCACTGAATGTGGAAAATGTTCCAAGTCCTCGAGCAGGAGGCCTTGGTGTTCCTTGAATATCTAGAAGCAAGTGATCTTGACTCTGCTTCTTGAATACCCTTGTTCCCAGAAACACATGAAAAAGTCCAGTGAGGAGAGGGGAAGCTCTTTCCAGGCAAACTCTTTCCATTTCTCTCAGTTATTTTAAAGGATTGTGTATTCCCGGGGGAGAATTTTCATACCTCATGGCCTGTGTGATCATTGGCATAAGTCTTGTCAGAGGAGTTTCAGATTCCTCATCCCTTTGAATATTTGCTGTCTGGAGAGTCTTGGTTCCATCTGTTGCTCCCTGGCTCTCGTTTTTTGGTCCTTCAATTAAAACAAATCTGCTGAGTATGAGTCATGATAACCAAATGACCTCCTTTGGGTTTTTCCTTTGAATTCCTCCTCTTGCTTAAATATCAAATTGCCAATTCAGTTCTATAATTCAGGCCTTCAGTTTTCCTCGAGAATTTTCTATTCTACAGAAAAAAAAAAAATTCTCCTAAGGCCTGGGGAGTTCTACAGAGCAAACGTGAGAGGGAACTAGAATGGGAAGACCTGAAAAATGACAGCCCCAGAGATTATGGTAATGCCTTCTTCAGATGCCCACATGAACCTCTACGGATGGTTTCCGTTGACTGCCACAAAAAATGGGAGGCGAGGCAGCCGGACAGATATTCAGAGTGCCCACTGGCCTAATCCGTATCCCTGAATGCAGCCCAGGGGAGAATTCTGGTGTTGCTTCTCGTGTGAGATGAATACCTAATGCGTGATACACGACTGTCCTGTTCCTTCTTCTCTCTGTAGGAGCGCTAAGGAATTCATTGTTCTTACAGTTCAGCACACTCATCAGGTGAGTGAGCTGCTGCGCCAGCCACCCCTCCTCCCTACGGAGGTGACAGAATCCCATATTGGAAAGTGACCGTGACGGGAGGGCGGGTGGACGGCAAGACTAGAATCCACATGTTGTGAGCCAGGGCGTGAGGAGTGAAGGCAAGGCATACCTTCTGAACATCTGACTCTGCTTTCTACCCTCAAGGCTTGGGGGTTTTGAAAGGCTCTCCAGTGCTGTGTTCTGCCCTGTGCATTTTGCTTTACGCTTTACCCCCACAGAGGCCACACGCTCACTGCCCCGGGGTCCCAGACAGATTTTCTACTTTTTTTTTTTCCTATGCCCCCTCAAAATGTACCTGCCCAGGGTCCAACTCCCATAAAGTCCTTGCAGATGGTGGGTGCTAGCTAGTCTCATTCATTCATTCATAGCAATATTTCCTAGATGCCTTGCAATATATGAGGCCCAGCACCAAATGGGGGGAATTTAATATGATGTTGGTGGGAAAGTACAGTTGGACAGACGGGTTCATCTTTATCCTGGTGTAGTCACTAACTGGTTGTTAAATAATAATCTCAAATGCACAGACCCAGGTGCAGAAATTTAATGTGCAAAACTCAGAGCCCTCCTTCCACCGCCAGCCTAGTTGTCCCTTCTCAGTGTCCCCGAGACTGCCCTGCCCTCCAACACTAATGTCCCACCCCCATGGCCACAGGAGAGGTCCCACCTTTTGGGGTTAGGAGGCATGAAATCAGGAGAGCCTTCACAGAGGAGGCTGCACCTGAGCCAGACCTCCAGAGATGGGGCAGGATTTCCCAGGCAGAGACAGAGGGAAAGATTTTCCAGAGAGTTGGCCTTTCCGTACAAAGCCAGGGACAGTGTGCAGGTGCAGGGCTCGTCAGTCAGGGATGGGTTCAAATCAAGCTCTGGCACTAACTGCCTTTCCCCATGGCCCCAAGCCATCCTCAGTGTGACACACACACACACACACACACACACACACATTTATACAGGCACATTCTCTCTCCCTCCCCTCCCATTCTCCCTCTCCCTCTCCCTCTCATAACTTGCTCTCTGGCAAACAGGCTTTTCTCAGTAGCAATCCTCCTGTAGCTCTGGGCAGGCAAGTTCCACCTTAGCGGGTGTAACGAATAGACCGCTTCCTCCCTCCCTGCCTTTCTGCACAGCAAGTTGCCTAGTGGACAGTGGACTGTCATTCTTCACTCCCCAGGCTCCTGTCATGAAATGGCTACCAGTTCCCCCCCCCCAAAAAAAAAGAAAGAAAAGAAAAGAAAACATGCTTGTTGTGTTTTACCTCTCCTTGTGGGTTACTGTGTTACTCAGTTCTCCTCAAATGTCGTCTCTTAGAAGCCTTCCTTGACTACCTTTTTTAAGTCAGCATCGACCTGTCCCCATCTCCTGATACTGTGTCATTTCTTTCCTCAAAGAAATATTTTATCTGTAGGCTTTTTACTGGGAGATCATTATAGACTCACAGGAAGTTGCAAAGCTATGCAAAGCTAGTATACACAGCCGTGTGTACACTTTACACTGTTTCTCCCAAGGGTTACAGCTCCCAGAACTAAACTTCCATCTCGAAACCAGGACGTTGACACTGATGCAATGTGTGTAGAGGGTTCAGTGTCAGTCCGTCACATGTGGTGTGGGTCCACCACGGGGCCACCAGCATAGTCAAGTCACTGGACAGTCCTACCACTACAAGACCCCTCACCTTGCCCATTTTAAGCCACACCCCCTCCCCCGCTTCAGTCCCCATCAACCACTAGTATGTTACCCATTTCTGTAATGTCATCATTTCCAAAATATTATATACACCAAACAATACAGCACATAATCCCTTGGGATTGGCTTTTTTTCACTCAGCACAGCCCCCTTGAGAGTCATCCAAGTTTTGGCCAGTATCAGCATTCTGTCCCTTGTTAATTGCTGAGTAGTGTCCCATGGTGCAGATGGACCACAGGCTGTTTAGTGACTCACCCAAACCTTATTAGAATATCAGCTCCACGAGGACAGGGCTGTGTATCGTTCGCTGCAACAGAGTAAGCATTTGATGAGTATGTGTCGAAGGAATAAAGGAGACCCAGCTCCCAGCCATCACGGCAACCCAGACTCGAGTGTCCAAACATGGGTGCAGAATAAAAAGCCTAACACTGCCCCCCACCTCCCATCCCAGTACCCCCAACACCCCTCTGCCCTCCAGTTCTGATGCCCTCACTGTCCTATTCCAGGACCTCTTTGCTATGGCCAGGCTCTTTCCTTCTCCCCCAGTCCAGGTCTTAGTTCTTATACCTTGTAGGCTTCTCTCCTTGTACTGCTCCACCCTTCTTCTAACATGGGTCTGTTTCCTTGAAGACCTGGCTTGAGACTCTTCCAGATACCGCAGCCTGACCAACCTCAATAAAAGTTTCTCATTTGTGGGTCCGTTCAGCAAACATCTGTTGAATACGTACCATTCAAGGTGCTCTTCTGAGCTGGGAACATGGCAGTCCATGGGACAGACATGACTCCTACCCTCACAGAGCTTATAGTCTGGGACTTGGCCTTATGCTCTCTAAACCCTTGGAGCATAGCAGTGAGCACAAACACACAGGGGCCATAGTCAAAACAATTAACCCTACAGTCAGAGACTTTCGATCAGAATGTAAGCCAGCCATGGGCACTGGAGCAGAGTCTTGGAGGCCTCCTAACTGGGCCAGGTGTTAACCCTTCAGTTGACCATTGATAAAGAGATCCCAGGGCAGAGGTCAGGGGGCACCCAGGAAGCTCAGGGCAGTGGCTACTTACCAATCAGTGTGAAAGAAACCCTCACAATGGGAATGGCCATGCCAGCACCTCCCCAGTAAATGTCAGCCTTGCATACATGTGTAGTCGATCCTCACTATTCAGGATTCTGCATGTGCAAGTTCACCTACTCCCTAAAATTTATTCGTAACCACCAAACCGAGACCCATGGTGCTTTTCTGCTCACTTATGGACATAGGCAGAGCATGAAAAATTAGAGTCTCCCAATGCACACAATTCCAGCTGAGGTCAAATAGGGCAGCGCCCTGCCATCTTGTTTCAGCCGTCACACGGGACGTGTCCGGAAGATAGAGATGGCAGGGAGCAGTGCCATGTAGTGCAGAAAGGTCAGGCTCAGGAGCAGTTGGATGGGCTTTGAATCCCAACTCTGGCACCCGTTAGTGGGGCAGCCTCAAGCAAGTCACTTAACACTTCAGAACTTCATTTTCTCCCAGTGAAAGAAAATAGAATCTACCAGGATGAGTTGTTTTTAGAATTCAAAATTATCATCTGTGAGACATACACATACACTCACACTCATGCACACACACACATGCACGCCTGTGTGTACGCATGTCGCACTCACACATACACGCACACACACACGCATTTCCCCCAGGAGCAACTGTTCAGTGTTCATTGGTTCGGTGTTTGAGGTGACTTTATAAAACATAACTACCATGAGTCACAGAAATGGACTGAGACAGAAAATCTTCTCTCAAGATAATAAGAGCTTATCTGCACCTCCCTGCCCTGAAGCCTGTGTTCATTGTGATTACTGTTTCTTCCAGAAGACAGTCTCCTGGTAGGTCCAGCCTGTGGCCCAGGAATCCTCATACCTCTAAGGCTCCTTCTGGCTTCACATTCCGTGGCTGAGGAGGGTCTAGTACCGTGGTTCTTGACCCTGGCTATACATTAGAACCACCTGAGAAGTTCTTAAAACTATTGATACTTGGGCTTTAGTCCTGAGCAATTGAATTTGAAGCTTTGGGGACGGGACCCAGGAGTTGGTCTTTCAAAAAGGCTTCCAAAATGATTCTTATGCAGCCAAGATACGTATCAAGAACTACTGATCTAATATGCGATCTCTTTCAGATGACACTGTTCTTGTAATAGACTGACATTTATGATGTCAGACCATTGAGGGTGTTTTAGTGGGGGTGATCACAGGGGTCCGTTCCCAGGGCCCGTCTATGCATACTGCCTCTATAGCCACTTATTATGCCCAGATGTATTTAAAGGAGTTCCGTAATCTTTGAGTGACCGACTATCCCCCGGGATTGACTCAATATATATGCATTTTGGTATCCTTAGACCTTGGCACATGGTAGGTCCTCAATTGATATTTTTAAAATACTTTGTTGGGACTTAAAATGGCCCTCGTGAAGAAAGTAGACAGGCCCTTCAAATGAAACTAGTTTTCCAGTACTGAAGACTTACTTGTACCCAAAGATCCAGGATCCACTCTGTTTGGAACCACCTGCCCAGAAGAAAAGGCCGAAATAATGAGAACTACTCCAGAAGTATTAGTTTTCCACAGAGCTTCTCAAGGTATGGTGCTTGGCAGATGGTAGGTACTTAGGCCGTATCTGCCAAATTGGTGAACTAATGCATTATGCACCTTAGCAATCAACCGCTCTCTTTAAGTCTGTGCCTACTCTATGCTTGGTGCTAGGGGTAAATAGAGTAATATAAAATCTTATCTCTTCTTTTACAACCTAGTGGGGGACATGAGCTCCGGCAGTGTGGGTTAACCAGAAGTGCTATAGGGGTGCCTGGGTGGTTCGCTTGGTTAAGCTTCCGACTCTTGGTTTTGGTTCAGATCACAATCTCAGGGTTGTGGGATCGTGCCCCTTGTCAGGCTCTGTGATGGGCATGGAACCTGCTTAAGATTCTCTCCCTCTGCCTCTCCCTCTGCCTCTTTCTCTCTGAGGGAGAAAAGGGGGAGGAGAATACTATAGAAAATCTGGGGAGGGGACTGGAGGAATTGGGGAAGAACTCAGGACCAAGGCGGAATTTGAGCTGGACTTTAGAGATGGCTTTTAGCTAAGCAAAGGGGACACTGGTGGCCCAGAAGGGCAACGATGGTGAAGAGGCAGCATGAGGTGGGCACCAGAAGTGGGAAGCAGCCCAGTGTGCCCAGGGCAGTGTGCCCAGAACAACTTTGTCGGGGCCAGAGATGAGGAATGTGGGTCATGTGTGTCTTGCAGGGGGCATTGGAAGCCAAAGAGAGAGCATGTTCACCTCCAGGCCCCAAGAGCAGATCAGAAGGCTCTGGGTCCCTTATCAGTAGTAGTCCCATGAAACTAGGTTGGCTAGGTTGGCCCTAGGTTGGCTCTCAGACTCCCACAATGGTTACTATGGGGATTGCTTAGAAGGAGGCTCAGGTGTCAGACAATAAACCAGTGGAAAGGAGACTAGGAGGCTGTCCGTGCTGCAGGAACCCAAGCTTTATCCTCTCGCAATCCAAGTGGGGCTCTATCTTGCACTAAAATATTGGGCCATATACCCGACTTTGAACCCAACCCTGAAATCTGTCCTAATAGAGCCACCAAATTAAAAAGAAAAATGGTTATTATAGAGGGCACGGATTGCATGGAGCACGGGGTGTGGTGCAAAAATAATGAATACTGTTATGCTGGAAATAAAAAAAAAATAAAATAAAAAAAAAATAAATTAAATATTAAAAAAAAAAAAAAGAAAAGAAAAATGGTTAGAGAATCACCAGCTGCTGAATTCAGTCCTGAGCGAGAGGCAGGCCCTCTCGTCTCTTGCTTATTCCACTGAGCTGCTGGCTTCATATTGGCTTCAAGGGGCTTACAGTGGCCCCCAATGGTGCTTCCTGATTCTGGTCCCGTGCTCCCAGCCAAAATTCATTTTCGCCAGCGAGGGGGCCTGTTGCAAGATGAGATTCCCAACTGCTTGAGGGGGAAAAACGGGGTCAGTGAAGAGCTCAGATGTCCCAGCTTGAAGGTACTCAATTAATCTCTGCCTGATGGGCTAGGACATTTTCAACAATATAAATTCCTGTGCCTTATGCTCCTAGAGATTCTGACTTTTTTAAGTCCGGCGTGGGCCTAGAAATCTGTGCTTCGGCAAGTGCTCCCCAGTGATTCTTACCATCAGGAAAGTTTTAGAAACAGTGGGGAGTGCATGCTAAAAAGTTAGTGCGGGGGTTAGCAAACTTTTTTCCCCGTAAAGGGCTGTCTAGTAAATATCATAAGGTTTGTAGGTGATGCATGATATTGCAAAAACAAACACAGGTGAAGCCTGAGTATACCAATAAAGAGCACAACTGTATACCAATAAAATTTTATTTATAAAAGCAGGTGGCAGGCAGGATCCAGCCCAGGAATTATGTTTATTACTCCTCCTTGGGACCACATTCATGCTTTGATCAGGGCCTTCCCAATTCTTAGTATTTTCACTCAAGAGAGTGACCCTCACATTAAGAACTTCAGGCCCTGCAGCTGAGCTTCAAAAATGCTTTGGAACAGGGCGACCTTTGAGAGCCCCTCCTATCCCACTGCAAGGCAGATGTCACCTGTGTGGAGGCACCAGGCTAGACGTGAGTCGGTGACATGTAGTCAGGACCAGCTGGCGATGAGTGAGTCACCATCAGTGATCAAGTCTGAAGACTGAGAATAGAACGGAGTCTTAGACACGGACAGGACAAGGGTCAGTGAGGAATGAGGCACGAACAAGCTGAAAATAGCTCTACCACAGACACCGGAAATTATTACAAGCCCTGAAAATATAGGCAATTCCACTTCCTCCTTCGTGGTTTTGCTCCTATAAAAATATCTGGATCTTCTGTATATAGTCGTATCTGTTGGGTAGGATCCAATCTGAGACTTTTGGTAGGGATCCCAAGGAGGCTGTCCCTTCCTCATAGGTAAAGACCTGGAAGGATACCAGTTGTGGTCCTTCATATGTTCAAAGGTCCATTCAATAGGACCAGCATCAAACCGGAACCAGTGGAGGAAAGATGGGGAATGGACACCCCGCTTCAGTGGGCTATGGGGCCTAGTCACCAATCCAAGATGCTGGAAATCTGGATTCCAGTTTCAGCTCCACTACCAAATTATTTTGATACTTTGAGCAAACCCTACCCTCTTCCCAGGCCTCCGTTTTCACGTGTAAAAATAAAGGGTGGACTACATAGCCCGCTGAGGCCTCTAGAGATACCTCATTCCCCACGGTGCATGAAGGCATCCGATGACAGATGGTTACAGAAAAAGGAGGGAGTGATGGGTAGAAGTGAAGATTTCACCTGCTTTGTGTCTGTGGTGCCTCAGGTGGACATTCAGACTACTATGGAGACGGAGCCAAGCAGCGCTGCTTGAACAGAGTTCCACATCTTTCTATCTTGCCCTTGCCCTGTGCTCCTGCTGCAGCCTGCAGCCCCTGCCCAGGATTTAAGCACCAAGCTGCACAACATCCAAAGGCATTTCTTGACTCCCACGAACAATCAATACTGTAATCACTTTCTGCAATGATCTCCAGGCCTGGATTTTGTTGTGCCATACCGTCTGCTGCCAACAAACCACCTCTGTGGCTCAGGATGAGAAGTCTTCCGTGCCTTTAGCTCAGTGGTTCTCCACAACTTTAGCCACATTTGGAAGTCATTGGAAACTTTAAAAAGAAAGAAAGAAAGAAAGAAAGAAAGAAAGAAAGAAAATGCCAATGCCTGGGCCCCAGCCCCAGGAATCTGAGGTCATTGATCTGGGGTGGCGCCTGGGCATCAGGGCTTTGGAAAGCTGCCCCACTCTTTCTGCCATGCAGCCAGGAAGGAGACCCACCGCCTGAGGTTCGAGTGTACCTGGGTGGAACAGGTGGCTTCCTACAGTCCACCCTTTGTGGGGAATGAGATTGCTGGCTCCAGAAGAGACCCAACTGGGACCAGGGCCCAAGTCCTGATGAGGACATTTGTTTCTGGTGTGTCTTTATCTTAGGGCCCTCCCTTCCTGTGGCTGATCTGGTAAATGGATTTCAACTGCAGCATTAATGGCGGAAAATAGTGTAATGGATCCCCTTCCCAGTTGGCAGGGGCCTTCGGGAACTTCACTCTCAGGGATTCTTGATTGTGGGACTCCAGGGCTCCATGACAAAGCCAGTAGAGGAGGTGGTTTGAAGGAGCCCCAATCCCAATGTACCCCCTAGTCCTGCTCACCTTAGTAAGTGGCAACTCTGTTCTTCCAATTGACTCCTCTCTTTTTCTCGCCTCCCACATCCGATCCGTCAACACATCACTCGGTTCTGTCTTCAAAATAGGTCCAGAATTCACTCCCTTTCCATCACCTCCCTTATGACTACCCTAGCCCAGGCCACCATCATAGTTGAACTGTGTTATTATAGGAGACTCCAAACTGGTCTCCCTACTTTGGGTGTCGACCCTCCTACGCTGTTTTCCACACCGCAGCCAGAGGCATCCTTTTAAAATGCAAGTCAGACCCTATCTGCTTAAAACGCTCCAGTGGAGTCAAATCGAAAGTTCTGACCATGGCTGACAAGGCCCTACGTGACCCAGCCCCCACCTGCCTCTTGGAGCGCAACTCCTCCAGCTCCCCCTCCATCGCTCTGCTCTGGCCACACTGGGCTTCCTTGCGGTTCCTCATGCGCCCCATCCTTCCACCTCAGAGCCTTTATCATCCTTTCTGTCTGGGAGGCTCTCACTCCCTCACTTGCTTCCGGTCTCTGCTTAAATATCCCCTCCTCTGAGAGGTCTCCCCTGAACATCTAGTCAAAAATAATGCCCTCCTCACTCACCCCTCCTCACTAGTGCGTTCTCTTGTGTAGCCCTCCACCCTGCTTGATTTGGCCTCAGAGTCCTTGTCTGCTGCTACCCAAAAGGAACTGATTTGTTTATTGTCTCTCTGATCCTGCGAGAATGATGCTCTTTGAGGCCTGGGAGTTTGGTGTTGCTCCCTGCTGAATCCCTCGTCACCTCGAACAGTGCCTGCAAATAGTAGGTTCTCCCTAAATTTGCCACACAAATGAATAAATTCCCTCAAAGACATGAAGGGGGCCCCTCAGCAAGATTCCTCGTTTTCCTTGGGTCGTTCTATAATTTCCTTCCTGGGGTCAGGGCATATCTGTGAGATGAATAAGATCATTCCTTTAACTCCTTTGAGGTGCTCATATTCAGATGTAATAAAAGCCACCATTTAGGTATACCTCACACTATGAACACCAAATATGTAATCATTCAGTGGATGTTATTACTAAAGAATTTTTGCCAACTCCCCTAGGCCTAGAGTGTTAATAACGGGATTCAATTTACCCGAATTCAGTGCACGCCCAGCTTTTCTCAGAACACACCAATCGTGGAAGAAGCACTTAGCACGTTGCCTTGCACCTAGCAGGGAATCGATACTTATCGACTTATTGATCAGCAAGGCGAAGTGTACTGAGACATCTTAACTCCAGCGTGGCAAAGGTCAGGTTCTTTCCGGGGATGGAGCACTCACCGGCCTTCTGTTCTTTTTCCAGTCCCCCAAATCTGCTTTCATCAGCGCCGCAAAGAAGGCCAGGCTGAGATCGAATCCTGCGAAGGTCCGATTTTCTGAGCAGGTGGCCGTTGGAGAAACAGACGCAGTAAGTGCAGCTTTAGCTCCCTGCCCTCGGCCCTCAGCTAGAATCAGCGGGGCCCTGGAGGTCTCCCTCTGGAGCAGGCGCTCATCTGCTGCTCTTTGGAGCGGGCGGAGCAGGCGGCCTTATGGGGCTGGACGGGGAGAATCACAGGGCTCCAGGCTAGCAGTGAGTTAGGAATATGTGGGCCCCCCTTAGTCTAGCTCAGGCTCAGAGCCAGCGCTCCACAAACATCCCTGGGCTGTTTGACAGAAGCAGGAAGGAGGTAGTAGTTTTCTGAAGATCCCAAGCCAGAGCGGCTGGTGAAATCGATCTCTCTTCGCATCAAAGTGGTCCTGCTCTGGCCCAGCTTGACCGGAGAGGATATCGGCTAGCAGCCTGGGGGAAATGATACAGACTCTCATTGTCACAGAGCTTTCATTAGGCACCTGCTGTGTCCCCAGCACAGCAAGGGATGCAAAAGAAACACTTCTTCCCTGCCCCTGGATACCGCTCAGTAATGTTGGGGGGGTTCTGGGGGGTAGTGGTTTGGGTTGAGACGATGCAGTGTCCCCCACTGGGTGGTATGGTTTCAACAAGCAGGTGATCCTTGACAATCCATTGCTGTGCAGCTGCCAGGCTGGGTGCGGGGAGGTTATGGCCAGCCTGCAGTCTTTCTCATTGTTCTGTTGGGGTTTCCCTGAGCTGAGCTGTCTGCTCCAGATAAGCCCAGAGAAGAGATGGGTGGAGAGCAAGGAGGTGTGTGTTAAGCAGTCATGGATTATGGCCCGAGTGCCCCAGGAGCCTGCAGAAGTCTGCGATAGCCAGGTCGGGGTGGGGGTGGGGGGTGGGGAGAGCTGAGCTAACAGCCGTTTGTGGGCTTTTGCAGGCATCTATGGGCTAGGCTCTTGGGAGGCCCATGGCCTGTCTGTACAGAGGAACAGCTGCCACTGAGAAAAGCCAGCAGGCCCAGCCTGAGCGGGGAAGTCAGTGGGGTGCCAGGCACTGGTGTAGTTCTTTGAAACAGAGCCACTCAGAAGAAGGGTTAGAGAACAAAGGTGTCTTCCATGGCCTTTTCCCTGGCACTCATCCCAGCCTCAGCCCAGGCCCTCTTCCATCCCCGTTCAGGGAAGGCTGAGAAGCCAGGGGACTCCAGGGTCCCCCTGGGGAAGCCATCGCATAGTTGGTGTTTGGGCTCCATCTCCGTCAAGAGAAGTAGGAGGTTGGGATCATGATGAAGAACACTCCAAGGGCCAAGCCACTAAGGGGACATGTGTGTCCTAAGCCCTCAAAAAGCCAGAGGAGATGCAAACTGAATCTGGAAAGGACAGACTATCCCCTTTCAGTGTTACAGAGTGATCACTGAAGACCAGGCCGCCCAGTGAAAACCTGCCTTCCGTCTCTCCTCTCCTTCTCTCCTCCCCTCTCTGCCTTTCCCTTCTACTCCCCCTTCCTTACTCTCCCCTCCCCCCAACATGACTCCCCTCTCCTACATCCCAGCTAGCCACAGTCAAGATCAAGGCCCGACCCCAGACAAACCTCAAAGCAAGTGCCCCAGAGTGGCTGGGACCCACCCAAGGGTCCTTCTGTCACTCCTGGACAGGCCACCACGTGCAGTGTAAGGCCCTTGACTAAGACAGAAACAGACAGACATCAGTCTTCCCACTCTAGCTATGCTCCAGAAGTGACCTGATGTCACAACCCCCATCCCCATGCAACCAGTGTGGACCCGAGCAGCCTCACTGTTGCTCAGGACCTAGGGGAGTCCAAGCTCAGGTGACTCCAAGACTGTCTCATCCTCCCTCTGCCTCGGTGTTCCGGGGCTTTAGCAGCCAGAGCACAAATAAATCCAGTGGGCGTTCCTTGCCAACTCTATTTTTAAGCAAAATCAATTAAGTAATTATCTGAGTCCAACCCAGTATGCTAAATAAAACGTGCCACCGCTGGGTGTCATCAGCCTGGGCCTGGTGGGAAAAAGGCATCTCAGGATCAGGCTGAGAACCAGGGAGCCACGTCTTCCCAACATTATACCCACTCCTGACTCTCCACCGCCCCCAACTGAATCCCAACCAGGGAGGACTTGCTTGTTCATTTCTTCATGTCTGTGAGGGTCCCCAGATGTAGACTGTTGTTCTTCTGGTCTCTCTAACAGTCCACTCCCACCATTAGATCAAAATCTAATTCACCTCACCTAGGAAATCTTACCCATCTTACACCTGTTGGTTTGGTTTGGGTTTATACTTGCTTTCTAGTGGATTCACGTGGCCGTGCCCAGTCTCTACAACAAGATTATAAGACCAAATCCAATCCTCTCTTTTTGCCTGGCTCTCATGGAAGTTACTTAGCATAGTGTGAGGTATATACGAGAGGCTCAGTGAATGCCCACTGAATTAAGAATTTCTGGCCATCTTAGAAAGCTTTTTGGTTCCTCTAGAACTGGTGATGGCCCAGGAAAACAATCGGACTCTCCTGGTGATTCTAATCATTCAAGTAAGCACACGTTACATATCTACTGCTCATATATTCAACACCCATGTATTGTGCACCAACTATGTGCCAGGAACTCTGCTCAATGTCAGAACTACAAAGATTAAATAGTGCCGAGTTCACCATTTGTGAAAGACAGACATTCTTCAAAAATATGCTAAGAGCACTGAAAGAGGTGTGTGTGATATTACCCTGAGAACACATGGAAACACCAGGTCCAAGTGCCTGATGAGTTTGGACAAGACTTTACAGAATTGGTATTTAAGCTGGGTTTTTAAGGATGAGTAGGAGTTGGCCACAGAGGGAAAGAGGAAGGCAGAGAGAACAGTCTTTATTTAACACATATTTATGGAGAACTTAACCACTCTATAAGTCAAGGGACATTGGGCTGAGGCTGAGAAAACTTTTGCTGAGAAGTTACCAGGTGTTCAAACATGGGCTTTGCCAGTGGTCCTCAATCAGGGTCGACATTGCCCCCTCTCAACTTTGGGAAATGTCGGAAGGTGTTGTGGGACATGCCGATGATTTGGCATGCTATTGGCATTGAGCGTCTCAGGGTCAGAGATGCGCAGTGTCCTGCAGGGAGTGACACGGTCCCTGAACGATCAGTTGTCAGAAATATACAGGTTGAAAGGGCAGGTTGGGTACCTGGACTGGCAAGACAGGACTCTGGAGAAGTAGGCAGGGGCCAGGTCAGAAAGGACCTAGGAGACTATGGGGGTTGGCAGAGCAAAGGCACGGAGGTGGACATGATCTCAGCCTGCAAAGGGCCTGGTAGAAAGGGGAGTGTCAGCATATAAGAGCCAGTGAGTGAGGTGGGTCCTAAGGAGGCCTTCCATTTGCTGTTTAGGGTACAGTGGTCTCTGTGGGCCAAGCATCACCCCTAGTTGTGGAAGGCTGAGCCACAGTAGAATGGGGGTGCGCCATGATACCAAATGAAAGGTGAACTTTCGATATGGCCCAATGTTTTCGTAGAGCATTTGGTTCTGGTCTGCAGGTAGCATGATCACTGATCTGTTCTTTCCTCTGTCTCCTTGTCCTTCCATACCTTTGGCTCTCTGTCTCCTTCACTCACCCCCTTCTCTTCCTTCCTATACCCCTCCTCTGGCTTTCCTCTGCCTTCGAAATGAGCCCCTCTCCTTGACCTTTCCCTGCCTATTCACAGAAAATGATGAAGAAAGAAGCTCTTCTCCTCATCCCCAATGTCCTGAAGGTCTTCTTAGAAAATGGGCAGATCAAATCATTCACTTTTGATGGCCGGACTACTGTTAAGGTACATACAGTCTCCCTTCTCTCGGGTCAGACTTTGCCCTCTCTGGGTCACACACGGCTGCTCATTCCTGGGTGTCTCTGGGTCTGTGGAGAGTTGCTGCTGGGGAACAAGGTGGCCTTGGTGCTTCTGCCTCTGTGAGCCCCAGGCTGCAAGAACACATAGCCCTTGGATGAAGGTGTGTGGGGGGAGGCGAGACTCTGAGTGCCCAGCTACACATGTCTGGTGTGTGTGTGCATGTGCACGTGTGCACCTACTTGTGCACTGCTCTGTGTCCATGTTATACCGGGTCCTTCAAGGCTCTCAGGAGCTAAGGGGCGTGAAGATCATTAAAACATTTATAAAGCAAAAGTGATTTATATTGCTACGATAACACCTATGTACATTTACACACAGAAATCAACAAACACAATCTCTTGGGAGATTAGCCTAGCCATGCTTTGCTTTTTAAATAACCATCGGATCTTAAGCATTGAACCAAGATTTGAAACGTCCAGCAACAGTCCCTTTGGCTATTCCTTTCTCAAGAAGAGTAGTTACTGAGCTGTGATTCTTAAGAGCTCAGCCAGCTGTCCAAAAGCTGCAGTGATTCCCTTCGTCCTGAGGAGGAGGGACAAGGAAATGAGTAACCCCCAGGTTCAACTCGGATCTGGGACAGAAATCACTACTCCTACTTCTTCTGGACCCCCTGAAGAAAGAGAATGCCATCCTCGGAATGAATTTCCACGCAGCCAATGAGATAGCATCTATCTGCCCAAAAAACCCACTTGGCTCAAAGGCGTCCTGAGGTCCCCAGGCTGGGGACAAGACAACCTTATAAAGAATGAAATCCCTGGGCCAGGAAAATTGTCTAAGAGGAATTATCAGGTGTTCAGGGTCGGCCTCGCCGGCGGTTCTCAGCCAGGGTTCTCAGCCCCTCCCGGACTGCATTTAGAAATTTGGGGTCATCCCATGGTTTGGGGTGCTACTGACATTGAGTCTCTCCAGGTCAGAGATGCTGAGCATCTTGCAGGGAGTGAGACAGTCCCTGAATGACAAAGAACTGTCCTGCCCAGAGTACCAGTAGCACCCAAGTTATAGAACACCAGACCTACCCCGTGACGATGGAACTGAGAGTCTCTTCGGAAGGCTTAGGCCTGGGTGGCTCCCCCAAGGGGCCTAGGACCAAAACATATTCCTTAGGGTGTCCTGGGATGGTCTCTGGCCTATTGGAGGTCTCAGCCTCTGAAAGGGACATCAAAACCCAGCTAGGCCACCCAAGGGTGTCCAAGTGCCACCTCCTCCAGATGTGGCTATTTCTCTTCATCAGTATGTCCTCTGAAGCTCTGTCTCCACACCAGAACATTTGCTCCTCTCATTCCCCTCAGAGACTTCTCCGAGCATCCCCCGACCTCACAACAACCCAATGACACAACAACATTGTTGCCTCCGGGTACCCCCAGCCTTTCAGGACAGCAGTGTCCCCTGGCTTGTGATCTCATCCTGACCTCAGGAAAGGTGCGGCTGCCATTTCTTGGAACTCAGACAAGCTGCCGAGCCACTTGTCCCAGAGAGAGGTACCTGGGTATTGAATCAACAGCCTAGCACGGGGGCTGTTCCACTTGTCACACCAGCTTGGCAATCAGCAGCTTGGGCATTCGCAATTCCAGGGCAGCTAAACAGCAAAGAAAACCTCATTTGTCCCCGCCAGAGCTCCAGCCACACTCGCGCCTCTGTAACTACTTGAATGCTACAAAGAGACACTCTCAAGTACCCACCAGTTTCCAGTTTCACATCTGAATGGCTTGGCGTCCTTGAATGTTCACGGAGGGGCTTGTTTGGCAACTCTGGCTGTAAGGGAGCTGCACATTCCCGTGCCGGCTGTTCTCCGGCCTCTGGGGGCTGAGTTGTGCTGACTCCATGAACACACACCCAAACACACACACACACACATAGTGTGTGTGCTGCAGTCACAGCAAATAGATGACAGAAGTCTCAAAACTGACATCTGGGCAGCCCCCAAGGACATGTTTGCAGACATCCTAATATTAAAAGTAGGGCAGCGGAGCAGACAGAGCCTCGATGTAGTCAGATTTATGACTGTACACAAGACACGTGATGTGGTTTCTCTGCATGGACATATTTTTCAAGTTGCTAAATTGATCATCTCCAAAAGCCAGCTACAATCAAAAATGAACATTTTGCCAGTGACTCAAGTCATTCGATTTAGATTATGAATCCAGAAATAGTCTACTTTTTAATCACGTAATTGGGGCTCTTGCTCTTGTACGCTCCTGAGGAAAGGGTTGATGGACAAGCTAGAGTGAACGTCCTGACTTGTGCAAGGTGGGGGAAGAACCAGCATCATGCCTTCCTTATTCAGTGGTGCACTTGGTAGGCACTCCAAAAACATTTTGTTGACTGCAAGGAGGGAGGGAGAGCCATGACCACCTTTTGCCAAATGTCTGGCCAGGCCAAGTTCAGAAACCTCTCCGTCTACCACCCTGCACCTTTGCTGTTCCCCAGAGCCCAAGTACTCATGGGTTACTCTCCTCAGCCTGGAGGAGGCCTGGGCCACCCTAAAGGCCCATGTCTCCATCTGGTCACTCTTCCTGGGCTCCGCCTCCTGCCCAGGACCATCTCTCTTGGTGTGTGGTCCCCCTCTCCCATGTTTGGTGCCAAGAGTGGTGTAGAACTGGAATGTATCCCCCTCTCAAGGCTCTCTTCTCTTCCACAGGATGTGATGGTAACATTACAGGACCGTCTTTCCCTGAGGTACATTGAGCACTTCGCTCTGGTCCTTGAGTATGCTGGGCCGGAACAGAACCACAAGTTCCTGCTTCTCCAGGACAAGCAGCCCCTGGCTTATGTAAGTAACTCCTTCGGCCTGGCTTGGGAGCTGTCTGTGGCCTCTGCTAGAGAAGAGGACTCCGGGCATCCTCTTTCTGGAAAATTCATAATGATTTCCTCAGCCAGCCAGCCCCCAGAAATGAACAGTTCTCAGTTAAGGTCTATACTAACCACATCCAGCGGGCTTTTGGCAATGCTCCTCGTGACCTGAGAAGGGCATGAAGATTGTTAGTCTCGGTCTCTAGTGGGGAAAGTGTGGGGTGGTGAGTCACAGCTTGGCTCCCAGAATACTGGGATGGAGAGTGGTGTCAAGCCTGCTGTCTCCTGGAGGCCCTGCCTGCTAGACTTCTCTGCCTCCGAGGGGAAACTTGGCCTTCCGTTGAAGGCTGTAATATGAAAAGGTCAACAAGTGGGGTCTACTGAGACCACTGAGGCTGGACAGGTGTGGGCGGAGAATGGGCTAAGTGGGGGGTGGGCAGCATGTCACCCACATCAACTTTCAAGGTAGAGTAGGAGAAAGAGTCTGGGGAGACCTGAAATGCTGGCTGGTACTTCACTAATGGGGAGGCACCAGGAAGAACCAGGGGCGCCAACCAGGATTCCCAGAGAGGGAAGGAGGAAACTGGAGAGGGGCCATTGGGTAGAAATGCCTAAATGGACATGCAGCAAACCCCCAAATCAAACATACACACACACACACACACACGCACACACACACACATACACACACAGGGATTTTAGGAAAGAAAATTCTTCAAGGTTAGCTCTCACCCTAATGCCGTCCAAAGCCTCATGGGTTCCCACCTATAGCAGGAAGATTGTTAGCTTGGAAGGGAGGCCTACACACCACCCTGGCCCCTTAACAGGCCTTCTGAATCCAATTGGTCTCTTTTTCTAGATGGGATTTTAAACTTTTTTATTAAAAAAAAAACACACACCTCAAACATCTGCAAGAGTAGAAGGAATCGTATCATGATTCGTCATGACCTATGGCGGCTTCAGCAGTTACCTGTACATACATACATGGCCAACTTGCATCACCTATACCTCCAGATGGGGTTTTAAAGCTTGACTTGCTTTTCATCAGCCACTTAACTTCTCTGACTCTTTTCTCGCTGCAGGGCTAACACCTTCACCTTGTAAAGAGGCTCAGTGCCAGCAGAGTTAACAGGAGCCCCCTCTTCCCATCTTGTGTCTTGGACCTTAGACCCCATTGTTGACAAAAGCCATGTCCTGGTTAAGTGATTCAAAAATCCTAGTCAGTTTGGGATGGCTTAGTCTGGCAAGAGTCTGCCTTAGGCTCAGGTCATGATCCTGGGGTCCCGGTATCCAGCCCTGCATCGGGCTCCCTGCTCAGCAGGGAGTCTGCTTCTCTCTCTCTCCCTCCAACTGCCCCTGCTTCTGCGGGCGCTCTCTCTCACTCTCTCTTTCTCTCAAATAAATAAATACAATCTTTTTTTTTTAAAGGTCTTTAAAAAAAATTCTAGTCTCTTTGGACCAGAGGGGTAGGCAAGACATTTCCTCAAAGGATAATTGGGCTGGATCGGGTGGGAGGCAATGGCAAGCGGCCACCTCACTCAGCCTCAAGCCCAGCCTTGAGGATACACCTCAAGGTGTGTGTGGCTCTTACCACTACAGCCATGGGCCACGGATTCCCAGATCTCTTTTCCTCACCCCTCTCATCCCTGGGATTCAGGTGGTACAGCGGACACACTACCAAGGAATGAAATGCCTCTTCCGAATAAGCTTCTTTCCCAAAGACCCCGTGGAACTGCTGCGTCGAGATCCTGCTGCTTTCGAGTACCTGTACATCCAGGTAGAGTCTGATTGGGGATACACAGACAGACAGACCCATGGACAAACAAGCAGTCAGGCTGTTCTGCCATCACTCTGAAGTCTCTATGTAAGCTACTCCAACCTCCAGGTGAAGGATCTCTCCTTTGCTGCTACCATTGTGGGCCACAGCCACCTTTTTCAGCTCAGTGACCAGAGCTGGCTGTGGCTCAAGTCCCGCCTAGATGTTTGGACAGAGCTCCTCGGTTTGGGGGAGCAGGTAACCCATGTCACTCTGTCAGCATCACAGTGTCCCAAGGTTTACCAAGCCCATTTGAGTAGCAGGGGGGCCCTATCCCCAATGCCTCCCTCCCGTAAGGAGATGATGCCCAAATCAGCTCATTCAGAAACATTTGCTGAGCGCTCCCTCCAGAGCACGCCCTGTGCTAGGGGCTGGCCATCAAGATAAACAAAGAATCGACCCAGCCTGCTAAATCTCATGGACAGACATATGCACAAGTGAATAATAAAATAGCGTGATGGTCCTATGATGACGGCAGAGTACGATGTCACCAGGAGCAGCCAGAAGCAGTTTGCCAACTCTTCTTGGGAGGAGGCCAGGGGAGGCCTCACAGAGGAAGTGATGCATGTGTGCTCTTAGCCTCAAAGGATACGTGGACATTGGCCTTGTGTGGACAGGGAGTGGAAGGTGTGCATTCTAGGCAAAGGGACAGGCATCTGCCAAGGTTTGGTGGCAGGAACGAGCACAGGACGTTGAGAGAACAGTGGGCAATTTCTCATGCCTGGAGTGCAAAACAGGAGGTGAGGAGCAATAAGAAGTGAAATGGGAGGAAAAAAAAAAGAAAAAAGAAATGAACTGGGAGAGACCAGAAGCAGGTGGGGAAGGAGCTGGCAGGTCATAACTTGCACAAAATGATTTAGGCCTGCGTTTTAACAAGCCCTCCGAGGGATTATGATGTCCAGTGGTGTTTGGGAACCACTGCTCTAGGGCATTGGGTCTTATCCCTAACTGCACTTAGAATTATCTGAGAAGATTTGGGGGGAAAAAACCATTCTCCTCCACCCAAGACCAAATCAATCAAAATCCGTGGGAACGCGCTCCAAACGCTGATGTTCCTCAGGTGATTTCTTGGCGGGTAGCCAGGGGTAAGGAAATTCTGCTGCAGAGCAGGGGTACAGAAATGTGGAAAGGAGAGCAGGTCCGGGCAGATAAGCAACTCTGAAGGATTACATAGGTGCTGAGGGAGGCCAGAACCGGGGAAGTTTTGGATACGGGGGTAGGGGAGAGGATTCAAGAGATAATGAAAAGGTGGAACCAGTGGGCTTTGACTCAATACGTGTCTGGGAGAGGTGGTCTCATTCTGCAAGTTAAGGAATACAGGCTGTTTCTGGAATGGGTTTGGGGAATAGATGGGATCAGTTGGGGATGTGTTGAGTCCTAGGTGCCCATAGAACGTACAGAGTACTTGATGAGAAGAGAAAAATAACTCCAGACTCATCTCTGATGATGTCAAACATCATGGTTGTCTCTTCTAACAATCCCAAACGTGAGGAACATTTCTCAAAACAGCCCTGGGCTCCTCCACCAACACTCTGGCTGCAATGAGTTGTGGCTCCTCTCTGAATTTTTTAAGTTTAGCTCTCTCATTTCATTGACCCTAAATCTCTTCATCCAAGCTTCCAGGGATCATCTTGGTTCGATTGTTTTGGAATTTGTAAGTCAAGACCATGTCTATTCTGACCCTCCTCTTCGTGATGGTATGAACTTCACCTGTAATTTCTTCTTTTTTTATATAGAACAGCTTTATTGAGGTCTAACTGACATATAAACTGCACATATTTAAAACAACCATTTGGGAGCCTGGGTGGCTCAGTGGGTTAAGCATCTGCCTTCAGCTCAGGTCATGATCTCAGGGTCCTGGGATTGAGCCCCGTATCGGGCTCCCTGCTCAGCGGGGAGTCTGCTTTTTCCCCCCCTCTCTGCCTGCCTCTCTGCCTACTTGTGATCTATCTCTGTGTCAAATAAATAAATAAAATAAAAAATAAAAAGCAACCATTTGATAGATTTTGACACAAGTTTATACCCATGAAACCATCACCACGATCAAGATATAAAGCATATCAGGCTTCTGTGTCACCCCTCCCCACCCCTAACCCCCAAGCAACAAATGAGCTGCTTTCTGTCACTATAGATGAGCTCACATTTTCTTGAGTTTTTATATAAATGAAACCATACGGTATGTACATTTATTTTGGTCTGACTTCTTTCACCCGGCCTAATGATTTTGAGATCTGCCCTTGTTATGTATTTCATTACTCCATTCCTGTTTATTGTTGAGTAGCATTCCATGGTGTGAATGTACCAGAAAGTTTTTATCCGTTCCTCTGCTGATGGACATTTGGGTTGTTTCCAGGTTTGGGCTACTAGAACAAAGCTTCTATGAACATTCATGCACAAGTCTTTGTATGACATGTGCTCTCTTTTCTCTTGGGTCAATACCTAAGAATGGAACGATTTGATCATACAGGAGATCTCTTTTTCTTTCCTTTTTAAAAAAGAAACTCCAATACTGTGCTCCAAAGTGGCAGTACCATTTTACATTCCCACCAGCTGTGTATGAGAGTTCCAGTTTCTCTACACCCTCATCAGTACTTGGTATTGTTAGTAATTTTTTTTTTCGTCATTTTAGTAGTATTCAGTGGTATCTCGGTGGTATCTCACTTGTATTTTCCACCAACTAATGATGTTAAACATCTTTTCATGTGTTTGTTTGCCATCGTACATCTTTTTTTGTGAAGTGCCTTTTCAAATCCTTTGCCTACTTTTTTATTGGGTTTTTTTGTCTTCTTGTTACTAAGTTATGAGACTTCCTTCCTGGATACAAGTTTCTTGTTGGATATATTATTTGCAGTTTCCTCTCCCAGTCTGTGGTTTCTTTTTCCAGTCTCTGAACAGTGTCTTCCATGGACCAATTTGATGAAGTCAAATTTCTCAGTGTGTACTTTGATGGATAATGCTTTTGCAGATCATGCTTGTGATGCCATATCGAAGAAATCCTTGCCTAACTCAAGGTCACAGGAAATTTCTCTTTTTTTTCCTAGAAGTTTTAGCATTTTAGATCTTGGCTTTAGGTCTGTGATCCATTTTGACATAATTTTTTTATGCGGTACAAGGTATCGACTAAATTTCTCTCTCTCTCTCTCTCTTCTGTATTATGGATATCCAGCTGTGCCTGCACCATTTGTTGAAAAGAGCATGCTTTCCCCACTGTCTTGTCTTTGCACCTTTGTCAAAAATCAGTTTATAAAGGTGTGGGTCTATTTCTGAACTCTTTATTGATCTACTGGTCTATTTTTTATGCGAACATCACACTCTTGATTGCTGTAGCTTTGTAAGTCTTAAAATCAGGTAGCAATTATCCTCTAACTTTGTTCTTTTTCAAAGTTGTTTTGGCTATTCTAGGTCCTTTGTATTGAATTTTAGAATTAGCTTGTCAATTTCTACCAAAAATCTGCTATGCTTATGATTAGGGTTGGGTTGAATCTATAGATCAGTTTGGGGAGAATTGACATCGTACTAATAACAGGTCTTCTGACCCATGAACTTGGTATATTTTTACGTTTATTTAGATCTTCTCTAATTTTTTTCATCAGGATGTTCTAGTTTACAGTGTACAGGTCTTTCACTCATTTTGACAGATTTTTCCCTAAATATTTTATATTTTTGATGCTATTATAAACGGTTTTGACTTTTAATTTGAATTTCCAACCGTTTGTTCCAAGCATGGTTTTTGTGTGTTGCTCTTATGTCTTGCAGCCTTACTAACTCATTAGTTTTAGTAAGCATTTGGTGGATTCCATTGGATTTTCTACGTAGATGATCACTGATGAAACATTCATTTTCCACTCTCTCCTGTGCTGCAGTGATACCACTGTGGCTCCCTAGTCCCTCAGCTCATCCTGGTTTCACCTCAACCAAATGGGCAACTGGTCTAACCGAGGCTGAATCATCAAGAGCTGGGACTCTGACCCTTAGGGTTTGGGGGCTGTCATAACTTTAGCCAGTAGTTCCAGGGGACCCCCTTTAGGATAACAGAGAGGATTGACTCATTGCTGCTTTTGACCTTCGGACCCCAAGGATCAGAATATCTGCCCCATCCCTGCAATCCATCTCTCACCCTGGGCTTTGGGATCAGAGTGCTATGGAGAGCTCCTCCCAGTATCTCTCTCAATTCCCATCTGAGCTAGTAGAGGATCCCTGTATGGCTGGGGAGTGAGTTTAGGCCTCTTGGTATGGGACAAAAGAAAGAGTGGTGTCGTGTCTCACTTTTGCAATGACCTAGATATTCTGCCCATTTGGGCCTTGCCATTGTGTGCATCTATCCCTGTGAAGCCTATCTGAAGCAATATAGTGTCCCCAAGACCTAAGATTCTTCTGTTGCCTCTCCCCCAAGGGGAGAAACTTCCTCTCCCCTTTTACTAGGATGTCTTACTTGACACCACAGTTCTTTTCTGGGATACAGAAGAGTAGATGGGGCAGGGAGGCTGGAAGGGGGTTGTGGGGAGGGAACACCTTTTTTAACTGACAGGTTTGGACTGCCCTCTCCTGCAGAGTCGGAACGATGTTATCCGTGAACGCTTTGGAATGGACCCCAAGCCGGAGATGCTTTTGGGCCTCACTGCCCTCCACATCTATATCACAGTCTCAGCTACTCGACCTAGTCAGAAGATCTCACTCAAGAATGTGGAGTGAGTTGTGCCAGGGCCCTTTGGGAAGGGGGCAAATAGCTGTAAAGGGAGAAAACGCAATGGTTGAGCTGTGCTATGCTTTCCAGGAATGTAGGACCTGGGGTGGGAGTGAGAATTCTGGTTCCCCACCCCTAGACCGCGATGCTGTTGAGCTCCAGCTTCTACCAGGGAATCATGACCAGTGGAATTCTCTTGCCCTGTCCCTCTCTTTTTCTTACAGACGGCATCCCTCTGCCTCTCAGATTTAATTTCTGCCTCACCACCTTCTTTTCTCTGCCCCACTTTGTCGCCCTCATTCATTTCTTGCTTTTCTTCTTTCTGCTTTTAGGAAGGAATGGGGCCTGGAGCCCTTTCTTCCCCCCTCCCTCCTACAGGGCATCAAGGAGAAGAACCTCCGGAAGTCTCTCTCTCAGCAGCTGAAGGCCCACCAAACACATCCTTCCAGCGGCACCAAGGTACCCAGTGTCATCCATTGGGTGCCCTGCTCGGGCGCTAGCGGCCATGGGACTCTCCTGTGTGGTTTCCCAGCAGGTCTGGTCTTCTGGGAGAACCCCCCCCCCCACCACACACACACACACACACACACACAGTTTTTGACTCAGGTACACATCCAGCTTGGCTGGATATGGGGGATGATGGTGGAGAGTGATTTTTCCCTAAGTCTGAGCCTCGCCCAGAGACCGCTCAGGGGCAAATCACCAGGGGAGCCCAGGATCCTCCAAGCAAAGGGGCCAAGATGCAGGAGGAGGCAGTTCTCAGATCATTCCACCCATTTCCTCTGTGCCAATTGAGCACTTGCTGTGTGTGGACAGCACTGGACTCTGGGGAGGCGTGTTTTCCACAGAAAGGACTTCTCTGTTCTTCATTAGTTTTCTAATCTGTCAGGCGGGGAATAGGGAATTCTGGGAGATGAAAGCTCAGCCGGGTGGGACACGGCCTGACCTGGAGAATGGGTCACTGGGCAGCCAGTCGAGAGTTCACGTCACTGCAGTACCCTGTACCCTCTGAGGGACTCCCAGTCCCCACCCTCCAGCCCTGAAGGTCTCAAGCCCTTCTCAGTCTTCTGGTTGCTTCCTGCCCAAGAGGCAGGAGGGGTGGTTAAAGGCACCATAATCAACATACAGACGCAGACAAAGGACACAGTGCCCCCCCCCACCAATATACTACCCTTCCGGATTCCCTATATTACCCACAAGCTTCTCTTTTAAGATGCAAATTTCCTTGGAGACTTAAGCCAGGCCTACCTTGCTGTGCATATTTAATCAAATTGTTTTCCTCCCAGAGGGAGAACATCAGCGCTCCCTGACCATCTCCTCAGCAAACACATTTTTTTGAAGACACCCCCACCCCTAGTGCTTGGGCTGAAGAGGCACGGATGAAAAAGGCCTGCCTGCTCCCCAAGCTTAAGTCAGGCACAGGCTAGTGGGGAAACACGACAGTCACAACACAGAGCGACAGTCAGTCACAACACCATGCAACAGGCGTGGGGGCTCTGGAAACACGGAGGAGGAGGAACACCCAGCCCAGCCTTAGGGAGATAGGAAAGGCCAGGAATTGGTGCGTTTGATGCCAGATCTGGGTCTTGACAGACAGATAGGGGTTTGTATAGATGAGGGGGAGGTGGGAGGAGGAGGAAGACTTTCCCAGGCAGGCAGATCCATCTGTACAAGGCTGTGGGGGTATAAGAGAACATTGTGCATGGAAAGAAATGCAAATAATTCGGCATAAGCAAGTACAGAGAGTGCAAGGCACATGCCTCAAGAGAGGGGATCTGAGAGAAAGCCAGAGAAGCTGGTAGGAGTCAGTTTCTGGAGCACGTCGTGTGCCATGGACATCGGGACAGGACATCCTGTGGGCATCGGGGAGCCACAGAAGGATTTAAGCGGGTGACTGACAGGCTCCAACTGCTGTTTTAGGCTCTGCCCTTAGAACAGTGCAGAGGGGTTGAGGGAAAGGAGTATGGATAGGTCAGAGAGGAAGTTAGGAGATCCAGTCAAGGTGAGATCATGGCTGGTGGCCATCCGTTGAGAGAATGTGAGGGGAGCCCAGTGTGATACAGGTTTCTGGCTCAAAGGCCGAGGGGAAGTGGTACCATTTCGAGAGACTTTTCTATGAGCGGATGGCAGAGGAAGAGCAGGCTTGAAGCTTAGGGGTGCTCAGGATTAAAGGCATTGATTGGGACCCCGGCTGGGCATGGCTGATACCAAGGCGGCAGGAGGGGATCTCAGGACAGAGGTGCAGACAATGTGGGAGATGTGGGACGTCTGAGCTAGGGAGAGGTGTTGAAATGATCCTGAGAACAAAATGAGTAAGCTGGGTTTTTAAGGTAGGAGGATCAGGAGGTCAGAGGAGGGTTTAGAAAGGGAAATAGTATGGCTGGAGGCAAGAGTTGTCCAAACTGGAACCTTCCCGCAGTTTTCCTGAGGGTCTACTCACACAGCCAGCGTGGCTTGCTGACGCATCTGACTAGCACCCGTCCTAAGATGTTGATGCTCCTTCCTGAGAACACAGGTTTGCTTTTCCTGTGCAACTCAGGCTTCTCACATGCCTGCATGGGTTATTTCCACAGGGCTCTGCGATTCAGGCAAAGCTCCAGTATCTTCGAATTCTGAACGAACTCCCGACCTTCACAGGCGTTTTATTCAACACTGTGGGCCTGGTCAGTGAGGGCCGTGGTGGGGAGGGAGTCTCTTGCGTGCATCTGGGTTTGGGTGGGGGGCAGGAGGGACTCCACTAGAGCTTGAGGGTGGCATTCTCTGTCAGCAAACACTTCTAAAGACCTTTCTCTTCCTCCTCTTTCTCCCTCCCCATGGTGCTCCAGTCCTGCCTCTGGTAAAATGGTCAAGTAGGAGGCCATATTTGTTTTCAGTATCCCTCCATGACCGTTCTGCGTCCCCTTTCCTCGATTTCAGGGCTCAGCAAACTTGTTGCAGAAAGAGCTAGGTGGTGCATATTTTAGGCTTTGCAGGCCATGCGGGGCTCTGTCACAACTATGTAGCTGCCATTATAGCATGAAAACAGCCATAGACGATGCAGACACAAATGAGCATGGCTATATTCCAGTATCTCTTTATTTATGGACACTGAAATTTGAATTTCATGGGATTTTCACATGTCAGAAAATATGGTTCTTTTGAATTTTTTCCAACCATTTAAAAATGTAAAAATCATTCTCAGAGTGTGGGCCGTGTAAACGCTGGAGTTGGACTGGATTTGGCCCCGGGCCAGAGTTTGTCAACCCCTGCTCAGCTTCATTGCCTTTCCCCCTACCCCCGCAGCACCCCCATCCCCTCCTCTGCCAACCTCAGGCTTTCTGAGTCTGCATACTTCCCCCTACCTGCCCAGGGTCCCCACTGTAGTAACACCCCTCCCTGGTGGCACACAGGGAGGTCCCCCTAAATCTGCGCCCCAGGCTAGTCCACCCTAGTGAGCCATGGTGGAAGGGAATTCAGATCACCTTGCTTTCTGGATGCAGGTGCTTGTCATGCTCGGGGGAACACGCTGTCATGCTCGAGGGTCACACTGATGGAAAGCCGCTTATCAAAGTGTCTATAGCAGACCCAAAGAGGTTCCTTGGGGTGATGCTAATGCCAGAAAATGGGCCAGCAGAGGGCTCAGGCTTGATAGTACTCAGGTGCAGAGGGACAAATTTACATACGGGTCCTTGCAGATCCCTGAAAGCCTACTCCCCTCCCTCCACCCCTGTCTACCCTCCTGCCACTGCTGATATTCGTATAGGGTTAAGACTGCTGTTTTGCTGGGATGCTAGTGTGGCTCAGTCAGTTAAGCAAACCTGTGCCTTCAGCTCGGGTTATGATCTCAGGGACCTGGGATCAAGTCCGGCTTTGGGCTCCTTGCTCAGTGGGGAGCCTGCTTCTCCTGCTCCCCCTGCTGGTGTCCCCCCACCCCCAACAAATACATTCATAAATAAAATCCTTCAAAAAATAAAATAATTTTTTTTTTTTTAAAAAAGAAGACTGTTTTGCCAAAGAACAGATGTCTTCACAGGGAGGGGCTCCCCGACCCTGCTCTTAAGCCCCCAGTCGACTCCCAACACCTGAGGCTGAGTGCAAGCTTAGGTGGCTCTTGGGCAAGGAAGTGAAGACTAGACACAGGATGCCACTTGCTTGGGCAGAACACTGGGTTGGGGTACTGAGTGGCCCGCAGCAGCAAATGGAAAGCCCCTGGGGCTTGGTGGGGAAAAGGACACTGCAAAACTTTAAAACACAAACCTCCCCTATATCCCGATTTTGCTAGAGCCAGCCCTATCATGGACCACCTCACTCAGCCTGCTGCTGAGGCTAAAGCATCCAGTGACCCGGGGCTTGCCCTGGGAATAGGAGCGTTCCAAGACCATTTACCCCTCATAGTCGTCCCCCTGCGCTGGCCCCTAAGCCCCAGATGTTTCCAGACCTCCCAACAGAACCGATTCAATGCCTGTTTTCTGTTTCCTCCCACCTCCTCTGCCCTTCTCTCTGTGACTGCTGCCCACCACACTCGGTCCGCAGGATGAGAAGCAGTCGGCCACCACTCTCCTGGTGGGACCCCGTCATGGCATCAGCCATGTTATTGACCTCAAAACCAACCTCACCACTGTGCTGTCCGAGTTCAGCAAGATCAGTAAGATCCAGCTGTTCCGGGAGAACCAGGGCGTGGCCCGGGTGGAGACCAGCATCATGGATGCCAAGGTAAGCCCAGCTTTGAATTGCTGCTCCTCTCCAGGGACAGGCCTTAGGAACAGAGAGAGGAGTAAACTTGAGAAAGAGAGTTTGAGCCTTCCCAGTGAGGGTCAGTGATTCTTAAGTGGTTCAGAGCCTGGGCCGCTTTGGGTTCATTTTTCTCTCCTTTCTCAGCCCTGTGGGACATGCTGTCTTGGCCACATAGTATGGTCAGCCAGTGCTAGGGAAGGAGGCTAGGAAATGTCAGAGCAACCCACAAGGGGTCTTCAGCAGAGGGCAGGGCAATTGGACTTGGAGCTACCCCCAGGCCATGGCTTCCCAATCTTTCTTATGTCACAGCACACACAGAAAATGACATTCATGCGGAATGATGGGATAAATGGTCCAGCCCCAGAAACTATGGCCTCCCCAGGCCCTGTCTGGCCACCCCAGAGGCTGGAGGGATATGCGCACACCAGCTGGGGAGCCCTCCTGTAGGCATACACACTTGGAATCATGGAGTAGGGGGTGCATGAATATGCGGAGGCCTGGGGAGACCCGTAACAGGCTGAGCCTAGTCCACATCTGACCTCCCAGAGTCTAGTGCTTCCAGAATCTTAGAACCTTCCCCACAGATCCGCTCCTTCAGACTGGCAAGCGCCTATTACCTGTGTAGAGTCTGGCAGCCATGGTCAGCCACCCACTCCGTGGCTCTCCTGTTGAACCCCCAAGTCACCAGTGTGGGGGTGGGGGCAGCCTTGCTTGCCTGCTGGCCGGAAGTTGTTAGAGTAGATGCAATTTTCCTTTCCGAAAGGATTCCCCAGGGGGGTGATGTTAGCAAATTAAGAGATGCACTATTTGCTGTTTCTCAAAGACCAAGTTATTTATTTTTGTCTTTGTGAAACTCAGAAAGCTTTAATATGTTAGTTTTTCCACCTGTGATTCCCAGCATTCACGTTGGTTTAGGAACCTACCTGGAGCTGATACCTAATTGGCTTGTGGCTACTTCCTCCTCAAATGATTGCTGCCCTCTGCCAGGGTTGTTGGGTAAAAAGCCAGGTGGACAGGTATGTAAGGGAGAGGAAAGACAAGACATGCAGTGTATATATGGCTTCCTGAGAAATAAAAAGGGTTTAAAACAGAGAAACAACTTTCCGGATGACTCTTCTTCTGTGTTGTATGAGTCATTCTCAACACTTGACTGCCCAACAGACTTTCCTTGAGAACATCTTAAAAGTGCAGATGCCTGGCTCCTGTTTCCAGAGGTTGTGATCAAATTGGTCAGGGTGCAGCCTGGGCATCAGGATTTATTTACTTTTTAGTTCCCCAAGTGATCCTCTAGTATAGCCAGATTTGAGAACCACTGACCCCTAGGTCCAGAGACCCGGGAAGAACTAAGCTGAGCAGGGTCAGTGGGTATTAACTGAGTGAGGAGTGCTATTCTCATTTCTAGGAGCGATCCAGCCACTGGTATGGGCATGAATGCTGCCCAGGTGGAACCACAGTCTTACTGGGGAGACTAGCCTCACAAAGACACACATCCTGCCTTAATAACACAACATCAGAACATGTATGGAGCTCTGGAATCTGACAGACCAGGTTTAGCTCCCAGCTCTGCCACTTCCTAAGCTGTGTGTCCTTGAAATTGTGTCTTAACCTCCCTGAACACTGACTTCCTCAACTGCACAATGAAATGCCTATCTCAAAAGGTGGTCGTTCGGGGTTAAATGAGAAAGTGTAGGCAAAAGGTCTCAGCACACTGCCTGATACATAGTAAGTACTAAACAAATGAGACCTGTTATTTTCTTGAAAAGCAAAACAGCAATGAAGAAAAGTTAACATGAAGTAAATTTTGCAGGTGAGTATGGTGCAGAACATGGAACAAAAGAATGGGAAGGGGTTAACAAGAACTGACTTCCCACAAGAGCATGTTTTAAGCTGGATCTTGAAGTGATAGGCACGGATTAGCACAGAGAAGTAGGATTGTGTTCACTGGCAGAGAGCAAGCACAGAAATAAGCAAGCCATATGTGCAGGTCGATAAGCATAGTTGCCTGGCTGGAGAGGAGACTAACGAGAAAAAAAGATTGGAGAGATTGAGGGTGGGCAGAATAAGCTGGCTAAAAGCTTTGAAGGCAAGGCTAGTGTGAAGCCAGGGAGGTGAGGAGCGGATGCTGGCCCTAGCGCAGGGATTAAGTGACAAGAGCAGGGCCTGAGCTGTACAGACAGCAGTGGTCATGAGAAAGAGAAAGAGCCAGTGTGAAATATACAGACTCACCAAGCGCACACGCACAAATGCCCACACACGTTCCCCTCTTGTACACACAACGCACCTGTCTTATTATACTTAACTCTGTCTGCCTGCTGCCTGTATCATGGTTACACTGAAGGCTGGGGCTATGCACACAGCACACGGAGGGGCCAAATGGCGGGTGCATGGAGAGATGAGAGATCGCATTATGGGATAAACAGGACATCGCATGGGTGAATGGAGGGGTCTAGGAGAAGGTTGCACTCTGCTGAGTGGGAAACAGCACACGGTTGGGTGAGCAATGCAACCGTCAAGTGGTAGATAGTTCAGGTATGCCCCACTTGTAGCAGGCAATACGGTGCATGTGAAAAACCACAGGGGAATTATCCATTTTGCATTAGAATGTTTCTGCTAGGCAGAATAGTGGCCCGCTCCCACAGATGCCCTTGCCCTAATCCCCAGAACATGTAAATACCCCATGTGATATGGCAGAGGGGAATTAGAGTTGCAGATGGAATTAATCAGCTGACCTTAAGATAGGGAGATTATTCTGGATTATCCAGGTAAACTCTATGTCATCACAAGGATCCTTATAAGTAGAAGAGGGAGGTAGAAGAGAATGTCAGAGTAATGGGAGGTGAGAAGGACTCTGCAGGACCTTCTTGGCCTTGAAGATAGAGGAAGGACCCATGAGTCAAGGACTGTGGGTTACCTGTGGAAGGGACGAAGCCCTGTTGATCCTTGATTTTAGCCCAGTGACACTCGAGTCAGACTTCTGACCTCCAGAAGTGTAAGAGAACAGGTGTGTCTTCTTTAAGCCACTAAGCCTGTGTTGATTTGTTGCAGAAGCAACAGGAAACTAACATAACTGTGAGATTCCTTCAAGTAGGAAACTCTCATCCCCTACATTAACGACAGGATTTAACTGAGAAAGTGCTGCTCACCCCCAAGTTTTGTTACATAAGATCAGATGCATCTGGAATCAGAGATGTCTGCTATGTGTATTGCTACAAAGCAGTGCCCTATGAAATTGACAGGATGGTTATTTATACTTTTCGCAGATAAAGCAGCAGAGCCAGGATCGGGGATGTGGTGATGGGAGAAAAAGAGGAAGATTGAGGGAGAAAAAAAAAAAAGATCTAGGCTTCTATCTGAAGGTCATTTAGTATGAACTCAGTGTTGCTAGGAAGCAGGCTAAATCCAATGGGAGGTACAAGCATGAAACGAAAAGAAAAACATGGCTCCTTGCCCTCTAGAAGCTCTCTGTAGAAGAGAAAGAAGTATGCCGATATGTGGCATTCCCAAAGAGGGTGCCAAAAAAGAGGTATCAAGAGCATATCAGGATACAGAGGAGGGCAAAATTAATTCTGGCTCAGGGATTAAGGAGGCTTCCTGGAGGTACCCCATATCAGCAGTATCTGTGTTTACTGAGTGGTACCTCTCTCCATATATGTGAACAAAGGGAAGCATTAGGGGGGCGGGGTTTGGGAAATTGACAAAGAATACCCATCAGGACTTCATAGAACTTGTTTAATGTTTCCCAGCACGTCACTGCATAGGGTGTACTGAAGAAAGAATGTCTGAATTCCCTTAACTAGGAGCATGAAAGTTAGAAACCAGACTTGGCTCATTTCCTCCTAGATATGTCACTCTGGCCTGGGAATATTCTGGAAGGCCCTGGTGAAGCTAAGAGTCTTCACTCAGAACAGTAATCCTTAGCTCTGGCTGCACATTAGAGTCATGTATGGAGATTTAAAAACCACTGGTTGCCTGGGCCCTTCCTCTCAGGCCACTTAAACTAAAATGTTGAGGGGTTGAGGCTGGGGTATATAGGTTTTTCAAGCTTCCCAGGGGATTGTAATGTGTGTCTGGCCTGAGAACCACTGCCTTACAGCAATAATCTGCCTTGTTTCCAGATTGGCTGGTTTTGCCCGGTTAGCCTTCCCCAGGGCCCTGGAGGCAAGACCCCAAATCCCCTGGAACCCAAGGACCATCATCTTGTACCCTTGCCCTTCTGTGCCCCTGGATTCCCATATTTTTCCAGTTTTCAGAGACGGTGGAGTGCACTGAGGCTACCCCAAGAACAGTCCCCTCCCTAGTTGGTATCCCAGAGTGCAGGATGCCTGTGAATTCCCAGAACACTCTGAGAACCCCACAAAGGAGTTGGGGCTGGGGCATAGCAAATTAATCCCTGCTCTATCTTCTCATGGCTGGCCATGCTTCCAACCCCACCCCCTTTTCTCCAATAATGTTTGAAGATGGCCTGGGCATATTTGGTTACAGTTTTCACTCTGCTTACTTGCTGTTAGTGGGTTGACCGTGAGACACTGCAGAGCTCTTTCTCCAATAGACAGCCATCTGGGACTGACACACCATTGGGCCATGACCATACCCCATTACCACAGAAGCACATAAGGGGGAAAAGAAACCTTCAAAGAAAGGTCCCAAGGGATCTCTTGTGGCCCGGTGTGTCTCCTGTTCTCATGTTTGAGCTTTATTGCTCTAGTGCTTTCTGTAGGGACAAGCATTACATTAGACATCACGATTGTTAAAATCCTATTTAAAATAAAATGTCTTTGAAGGTTCCTAAGAAAACCTATCCAACCTCTTTGCTTGCCTGCCTTTGATTTGATTTTTACACCTGCTGGTGAAAAGCACATCTGTGCTCCTTTGACAAGTTCCTTTTGGCCCATGCTGGGGTGTCCCCTGTTGGCCATGTGGGCGTGCAGAGGACGGACACCTGATGTGCTGCACTGAGCCAGCTGGGGATGCCCGGGCCCTTCTCTGAGCATGGGGTTTTGCCTTCATGCTGTTTTGTTACCCATATCAGGCTGTATTTGGGGTAAGAGATAAGCAAGGGAAACTGAAACGAAGTCAGACAGGTAAGTCAGTTGGCCAGCTGGTTTCTCTGCCTCTGATCCATCCATTAGCCAGCCAGCCAGTCAGCCAGCCAGCTAACCAGTCAGGGTGTCAGGCTATTAGGCATTCTGCCTGTCCTGCAGCCAGCTTGTGAGCCGGGGCATCAGTGAGTCAGACAGCTCCTCAGCCAGCGAGTCAGTCCATCTGTCCATCAGTCAGTCAAGCCAGTCAGCCTGTACTTTGGTCAAATGGAATGTCATTCTAGTCATCAGCCAAGGTCCTTTCCTCAGAGAAGCTCTCTCCAGCTTCTGAAACAGATCAGTCACAGGAGCACACGTTCACACCTACCTACCCACACACTGATCCAGAACATTCTATGTTTTGATAACTCTCTGTGCTTTCCCTTCATAATGCTTATCACACCTTCCACTCATATTCTTGTGTACGATTATTTGATTTATGTCTTATTGCCTGTTAGATTATAAGCTGCATGAGGGCAGGACCTGTGTTGGCCCTGTTCTGCGACAAATGGCTGTCATCTGTCAGTGGGTTATGCTGTCCACGAGCTATCCCACCAGCATGTGGCAGTTCACCCGGTGGGCAGAGTTGGCTGCAGGCATTTCAGCCAGAGAGAACAATGTGAGTCAAGCTAGGAAGTGATCAAAGAACGTGGCATCTCTGGAAAACTGAAAATTCTGTGTCATTGCTAGAGCATAAGGAGAGGGTCAGGGATGGGAGGAGGGCACAGGCGAGCTAGCGGGAGATATGCCTGGAGCTCTGAGTTGAGTCCAGGTCCTAAAGGGTTTATGTGACATGAGAAGGTAGTAGGTTTAAGGTGATGAGATACATTTTAAGTGAGAGTTGTGTTTTGGAACCTTGGGCAGCAATATGGAGGTGGAGTGGAGGGAATTGAGGTGAAGTGAAGAGACTGGAGGCAGGAAGGCTGGTCAGGAGGCTACTGGGATTCCTGAGATTAGTGTGTCCCCACATTTTCCATATCGTGAAAAATGCCACAATGTATGGCCCACTAGAATAAGCAGATGAACCAGCTTGGGACCAGACGCAACAGGACCCAGAGGCCGAGGGGTCGGGATCTCAGCCCCCTTGTCACCCATTCACACATACCTTGAGAAGTTTTGGTGTTGGAGGAGGACAAAGAGGGCCTGAAGCAAAGCAGTGGCAGCAGGAGCAACCATGATGTCAGCGAATGCTCTTGAGGCAAACCTAGTGAGTCTTGGGCCCTCCTAGTAATGGTGGTAGCAGCTATTCACACCCAAACCTCTGGGTATCCTTCTGCCATTGGTGGCAGGGGGTCAAGGCCCTCTTCTCACCCCGATCCCATTCCACTTCTGTCTCTCCTTTGTTGTACACAAGGTCAGCCTTGTGTTCTCTTGAATGTACAGATTCTGTTGTATGCATTCTGTTGTGACAGAAGCATCCATTCACTAGAGGTACAAACACTCCCTCTGCCCCTTCTTAATAATAACCCAAAGGGTGTGTGTTAACTAACTGAAACTAAAATAAAAACTAAAAAAAAACAAATGACCCAAAAGTGACATCTCATCCCTGGTCCCCTTCTCATTGGAGACAGGAGCCACTTGCTCCTCAGGGTACAGATGGTCCCTTTTCTTCCTGATGTTGCTGAGTGAGTTCCACAGGAGTATCATCAACTCAGCCTGGGAGATGGAATCCAAATGCCTTGCCATGGCCCACAGTGTCATTGGATAGAGAATAACTAAACAATTCAAGATAGGATTTCATCCAGCAAGAGACTATATGATAGAGACACAGCACTGAGGTAGGCAAAGAGTCTGAGAGGATGGTGATTCTTGGGAGGCTGTCCAAGAAGAGTGAGCCCAAAAGAGAGATGGAAATGGTCAGGGACTACAGAATGAGAATCCAGTGCCACCTCATGGGAACAAAAGCAAAGAGAAGAATTTCCAAAAGAGAAGGGGATCAGTGTTGGCAAATGAAACAAGCTGAGAGCTGTGAAAATGAGTGTGAACATTGTGTTGGGCTGAAAAGAAGCTTCCCTCCTAGATCAAACCAGACCAGACCCACTGCTTGTTTCTGTGCATAAGGTTTCCTTAGACCCCCGTCACACCCACTGTTTAGCTCATGGATTATCTATGGCTGTTTTCAGGCTATGATAGCAGAGTTACTGCCTAAAGCATTTGCTGTCTAGCCCTTTACAGAAAAATTTGCCAGACCCTGGTCTGATGAACCACAAAATAGTCAACCCGAGCTGTGTGTCAGGATCCTGGCAGACAGCAAAGGGACTCGGGCAACTTAATGTAAAAGGTGAGCTGGTTTGGATTCAGAATTGTTCCCCAGGTGGTGATCCAGGCCAAGAAGGCTAGTCTAATTGGTGACCAAGTTCAACCAAGTCTTCCACGGTGTTCCTTTTATTGCCGCTACCCTCATGGAGGCTCTCATCACCTCTCATTGGACTGTTGCGATGGCTATCTCACTGGTGAGAGAAGGGATTCATTCCATCCTAATTCTTTCAGTTCTTAATGCCTGGTCTGGGAACAGCCAAAAGTCAAGGTGATTCATGGCCCCATGGCTCCCTCTTCAGCCAGTCTCCATGGGTCTTTATCTGGAGGACACTGCCCTGTCCCAGGACGAATACTCCCACTGCTGACTTCAATCTGACCCAGACTTCTTTCAAGCCACACTTTGACAAAATCACGATACAGATATTGGGAAGGTTTCTTGGAAAGATATTGATTTGGGAGAGGTCTGTCTTTCCTTTGGTGTATCAGTGCCAAGTCACTGAAACAGTCAACCAGCTAATCCTGGGATTAATTTGACTGATTCAGGGTCAAGAACAAAAGTCAACAGAGAGAAAAAAAAAAAAAGTCAACAGAGTATGCTAGCATTTCCTAAAATAGGTTAAAAAAAGTACAACCCTACTACCATGAGATTTTCTGTGAAAATAGATGGTTTTAGTCAAATAATTTGGAAACGTTGGACTCCTAAAGCCCCCTGGCCACACTGTTAACATTTCACAGTGCACATTCCTACGTGAAAGTGTCTGAGAGTCTGAGAGTTCCTGTAAGTACAAGTCTCTGCGTAACTTTGTTTGACCCAGGGTTTCACACATTTATTGGACCAAGGAACTGTTTCAGGTGGCACCAACTAACATCTTGAGGACACTCTAGGAAACAGGGGGTAGTATGGAGGTCTGAGCAGGGCTGCAGGCCAGAAAGGTCTGTGTCCAGAAGGCACAGTGAGGATTTTGTTGCATGGAACATTCTGGGTACTGGGCGCAAAGGGCTATAGATGAGCAAGAGATAGTTTATGGGTTCAGGAACTTTCTATCAGGGATGTTCCCCAGTCCAGCCAGGACTCCCAGGTTCACCCCATCTCTCCCAGATGGCCCACACCTCTGCCGGGCTCCCGACAAACACAAATACAACCACACAGCAGGCACATGATATTATATGACTTTAATCTTTTTTTCAGTAAAGGTAGTTCGTTAAATGTGAAACTAAAGTTTGATTTAATTTTGATACCTGGGTAGGAGCTCACTATAAGTAAACTCTCAAACCAGAAGAGTCTGTCAGTCCACACGCCTCGGTTTTTGGTTTAGAAAGTATGACTCCTGTACCTCTGCAAGTCATCTTTTCACTGTGGTCCCCCTGGACGTGCACCTGCTCCCCTCCTTCCCATGTCCTAATGGTTCTTCTCGTTTCTCCCCAGCCTCTGGTGCTGTTGATGGAGTGGCCTGAAGCCACCAACTTTGCCTGCCTGATTGCGGGGTACTGCCGTCTCCTGCTGGACTCCAGGAAGATGGTCTTCTCTAGGCCGGCCAGCCAACCTCTTCCGCCTCCAATGATCAAGGCAGGTAGGGCTCAGCCTCAGTTTTCAGTATGCCGGAGCCCCTCTGGGACCCTGGAGACGGGGGGGGGCTCTGCTGCCTTAGTGCTTACCCCCATTTCCCCAGCACCCTGATTTCCCAGGAGCCAGTGCTATATGGCTGGTTCCTTCCTGGCACAAGCCAGTGGGAAAGACAGCTGACGTTCAGATGGGCCTGTCCCACAAAGGATGCCTGTGACAACACATCACAATCAAGTCAGTGAAGGCACGTAAGATAAAAATAACAAATAAGCAATAAGTAGAACCAGTTAGAGAATTGCAGTAGATCTAAGGCACAGCTTTAGAGGTACAGTGATCTAGGAGAGAGGCATGGGCTTTGTGGAAGGTGCAGGTTGAAAGTGAAGATAAAATCGTTCTCTTATTCATCATAATGGGGATTGACAGAGCTGCCTGGAGTTAAGAGGCCATGGAAGCTTGGGGTAGGAGAGACTGTGGGGGTTTAGAGTATATATCAGAGATATGACGGGATGACCACCAAGAACAAGGTCAAGTGCAGCCCCCAACACCAGGCTTCCCAGTTAGGCAACTCCGTGCAGCTACCCCTCGGAGCTGTCCTGGTGCTGGCACAAACAGGGGCCTTGGGAACGATCAGCCCAGTCCAGATCCTGCTGCCCCAAACCAAGCCAGGAGACCTGAACAGCACACCCTCATGTCATTTTCTCTTCATGACAAGCCCATGTGTACATCTCCTAACATTGCCCACAAGACGTAGAAGGCAGTCCACCGAACAGAGACTGGGGAAAGGACAGGTGGCCTTAAGGACAGGTGGCCCCAAGGCATAGACAGAGGTTCCACATAGAGAAGCAAAGGAACTGACTAGAAATAGGAAGAAGCCAGGAGGCCGAGTTGCCATGCGTCCTCAGGTAAATAGCTCCCAAGCAGATGGCCATAGGTATTACCAGGCCTGCAGATGGCCAAGTGATGGCCAAGCCTGTGTTAGTATTGTCATTGTCCTCTTTGGTCCTCTCTGTCAGCACAGCTAAGTCAATGATGCTTTTTGCTAAGCAGGATAGGGAGAGAGAGAAAGGGAGAAGGGAATACAGAAGAAGGAGCCTGGAGCCCAGCCAAGAACAAGATGAGGGAGTGAGAAATGGCTCTGTAGTCCCACCTGCCTTCCAGAGTGTTCTGTCATCCCATCAGCACCGTGGTCGGTGCTGCTCTTAAGTATGCATCTCTCTGTAGGGATAATGGCACCAAGTGAGGGCACAGGCTTCCTGTTTCCCTTCAGTCTCGCTGAACACGCCTAGAGTTGCATCCCTGTTGCTTCTCCAGAGGCAAATCAGGACCGTGGGATTCCCTTGAAGGTGTTGCAGCCTGGAAAGAAGGCTTCTATAAATGCCAGGCATGGTTTCCAAGCCCTTCCCTGATTCCTGAGCATCCCCCTTGGGGCCTGCAGAGGGACAGTGGCTTGGCTGTCGCTAGCACAGGGCCCATCTCGGTGCAGGAGCCCAAGGGACCACGGTGGCATTCTCCTTGTTCTTCTCTGCCTCTCCAGGGGTGTGGGTCCATGCCTGGGCCCAGTACTTAGCCTTTTGAACTGTTAGCTGCTGGCTCAAGGGCAACCACTAAGTGCTCCTGGCGGCTGGGGCAGGGTTAGAGCCCTAGCCCTGCCGTTCGGGGGCTGGCGTGCACATCTGACCGCATGGCCCCAAGACACGAGCAGGAGGACTTCAAGCAGCACCCTGAGGAGCCCTCCACCCAGGTCACAGTGCGGGGCCATCGGTTCCTGGTACAAAGCTGAGAGATGCTTCCTCCATGTTCCACCCCCCCACACTTTCATCCCAAAAAAGAAGCCCCGGTGCCCAGTTGTTGTTTAGTGAAGATCTCTAGGGAACGGGCATCCTGCAAGCCTCCTCTGGGCTTTATCCTCAGGGCCAAAGCTCCAGCCCACTTAAGGGCTGATCTGTCTGCCTCCGTCCATATTCTTGTCCCACAGCAGCTGCCAGCTAGCCCCACCAACTCAGTGCTCAGCTGCCATTTCTCTCCAGTATCCTGGGAGAAATCCAGCAAAAGAAGGATTTGGGGGCCTCAGTGGGGACCCCAGTCAGAAGAAGTCCCTGATTTTCTGCCATGGTTAGGAAACAGCTTGGTCTGGTAAATTGAATATTCTGATTAATGGCTACTGTATATCCCATGCGTGGCTCACCCATTTTCATGTAGTTAAAGCCCAGCAACACACAAGAGATCTAAAGCTTGACTGAACATACTAGGTGCTTTTTTGGGTGATTCAGAAAGAACTTGAGGGCCTCTAAAGGCCTCCAGATCGTCCCTTTGACCAGTATTGATCATCAGACTGAGAATACAGCAAAGACAACTAATAGGAAGCTGTTTGATTCCGTGTTGCACTGTGTGTGTGTGTGTGTGTGTGTGTGTGTGTGTGTGTGTACACACTGCATATATTTTGAACATAACTCTAGTTGGATCACCAGCCTGTTCTTTGCAAGCATTTTTTTAAAAGGCAGTCTTCTGAGTGGCTGAGTACAGAGAGCTAGACTAGGACATCCCCCTTGGGGAAAGCTGATGAGCAATTTACAGCAGATTTGAATCTGAGAGGCACACTGTTCCAGCCATCAGCCCAGCGCACCTGGCTCTCCTAGCATTTCTAACCTTATGTCTGGAGGAGACTTGGGCTTTTCCAAACATATTTTCTCCTTCGCACAGCACTGTATTGCTCCTCGGATCTGGGAATCACAGTACCAAGTAGTGGGCTAGGCCTCCCCTGGCCTTGTCAGCTTGCTGTGGGGAAATGTTCCCACTTTGCAGGGAGGTGAGCCATCCTTAGACCTCCAGCCCTGATCTGAGAGGAGTCACCACCTGCTTTGGGACATGCCCCCGGGAGCCACCTCTGATGGCAACTTGTTGCCAGGCTGGCTGGGCTGACTGTTCAGCTGTCTAGTAGGTAGTCAGCACCTGGTGCGTGGCCCGGACCTGTGGTCAGTGTCTGAGGATAGAAACCTCCGGAACTGATCTTTCGTGCTCCTGGCTTAGCTCTGCTATAGAGCGCTTCTTCACTGAGGCTCAGAGGGTGGTGACGTTAATATTCCCCCTGCTGATCCAAAGTACCCTAGATCTAGATACAGCCACCAAGGCCTGATTGACCTGATTACGTGGACTCTGTATTGAAAAGGGCAGTGGGGTCCATGGAAGACAGCGAGGGCTTGGAATCTGAAGGTAGAGACCATGTCTTAGCCGCGTGATCATGAACAAATTCCATAAACAGTCCCAGTTGCTTCATCTGGAAACTGACGATAACAGCTCCTACGTCAGGAGAGATTTGACAGGATTATGGTGAGATAAACCCCATGAAGTTCTTTCAAGAGCAGAGCGCATTTTTTGGCCCTTTTTATAATGATTGAGAGTACACTTGGTGCCCAGTGCTGTGCTTTTTTTTTTCTTAAATAAACAGCTTTTCTTTTAAAGATTTTATTTCTTGGGGCGCCTAGTGTGGCTCAGTCTTTAAGCATCTGCTTTTGGCTCAGGTTGTGATCCCTGCTCAGCGGGAAGCCTGCTTCTCCCTCTCCCACCGCCCCCCACCCCCGCTTATGTTCCCTCTCTCTCTGTCTCTCTCTCTGTCAAATAAATAAATAAAAATCTTAAAAAAAGATTTATTTCTTCATTTATTTAGAGAGAGGAAGCACAAGTAGGGGGGAGGTGCAGAGGAAGAAAGAGAGAGAGAATCTCAAGCAGACTTTGTGCTGAGCGTGGGCCTGATTCAGGGCTCAATCCCACCACCCCAAGGTCATGACCTGAACTGAAACCAAGTGTTGGACTTAAGTGACTGAGCCACACAGGCGCTCCTTAAAGAATCAGCCTTGTTGAAATATAATTTCAAAGATAGAAAATTTACCCATTTAAAGTTCACAACTCAGCATTTTTTTTAAGATTTTATTTATTTATTTGACAGAGAGGAAGATAGAGTATGCACACACACAAGCAGGAGGAAGCAGCAGAGGGAGAGGGACAAGCAGAATCCCCACTGAGCAAGGAGCCTGACATGGGGCTTGATCCCAGAACCTTGGGATCATAACCTGAGCTGAAGGCAGTTGCTTAACCGATTGAGCCACCTAGGCACCCCAACAACTCAGCATTTTTTTAGTATATTTAATATATTTACAGGATTGTGTAACCATTGCCACAATTTAATTTTAGAACCATTTTACCCTTCCTAAAAAAAACGCTGTACCCGTTAGCACTCATTCCCTGGTTCCCTCCTAGTGACCACCCAGTTCTAAGCAACCATGAATGAACTGGCTTTCTGGGTCTATAGTTCTGCATATCCTGGACATTTTGGGTAAATGGAGCCATACAATATATAGTCTTCTTTGTGGCTTGCTTTTTTTTTTTTTTTCATTTAGTGTAATGCAAGGGTCCTTCACGTTGTAGCCTATATCACTAACTCCTTCCTTTTAATGGCTAGATAATATTCCATAGTGCTGAAAGACTGCCTTCCGTTCATCCATTCATCCGATGATGGACAGTTGCGTTGTTTCTACCTTGTGTCTATTACGAATAATCATGTTATAAACCTTTATGTGCAAGTGTTTTTGGAGGCATAGGTTTTCATTTCTCTTTGGTATACAACTAGAGCAGAACTGCTGGTCAAACAGTAACTCTATGCTTAACTTCGAGAAACTGCCAGACTATTTCCCAAGAGGACTGCACCATTTTACATTATCATCAGCAATATCGGAAGACTCAATTTCACCATATCCTCACCAATACTTATTCCTGTCCATCTTTTTTTTTCCTTTGAACATCCACTGTAGTGGGTGTGAACTGGTATCTTGTGGTTTTGATTTGCATCATCATAGCTGATGCTGTTGTACATCTCTGCATGTGCTTATTGGCCATTTGTGTATCTTCCTTCATGAACTGTCTATATTTTTTAATTGGGCTCTTTAACCATAAACATGAGGGTTTACTTTCTGGACTCTCAATTCTATTCCATTGACCTATGTGTCTCTCCTTAAGTCAGTACCACACCATCTTGATTACTATTGGTTTGTATTAAGTTTTGAAATCAGTGTGGGTCCTCCTACTTTGTTCTTTTTTAAAGATTGTTTTGGTTATTACGTGTCCTTTGTGATTCCATATGGATTTTTTAAATTACCTCATCAGTTATTTTCAAAGTCAGTTGGGATTCTGATAGGGACTGTGTTGAATCTGTAGATCAGTTTGGGAAGTACTGCTATGTTCGATTGGAAGGCACTCAAGATTGGGTCTTCCAATCCATGAATATAGAATGTCTTTTCATTTATTTAAATCTTTAATTTCTTTCACGAATGTTTGTAGTTTTCATTGCACAAGTCTTGCACTTCTTTTGTTCAATTTATACCTGTGTATTTTATTCCTTTTGGTGCTATTGGAAATAGAGTGTTTCCTAATTTCATTAGTGGATTATTCATTGATACTCCGTAACAATATAATTAATTTTTGTATTGTCCTTTTCCATGTGATCCTGCTGAGCTTATTAGCTCTAATAATTTTTTGCGAATTCCTTGAGATTCTTTTTCTATACAAGGTCATGTCATCTGCACGTAGAGATAGTTTTACTTTTCCTTTCCAATCTGGATGCCTTATATTTCATTTTATTGCCAAAATGTCCTGGCTAGACCTTCTAGTACAGTGTTGAATAGAAGTGTTAAGAAGAGAAATTCTGGGTTTTGTCGTCACGTTAGGGGGAAAGCTTTCTCTCTTTCACCATCAGGTATGTTTGCTATGGGTTTTTCATAGACAATCTTTATCATGTTCAGGAAGTTCCCTTTTATTTCTAGTTTTTCAGTTTTATCATGACAGGGTGGTGGCTTTTGCCAAATTATTTTTCCGAGTCTATTGAAATGATCATGTGTTTTTTGTCCACCATTCTATTAACATGGTGTATTACATTAATTGATTTTTGGATGCTAAACCAACCTTGCATTCATGCAATAAATACCATTTGGTCATGGTGTATCATACTTTTTATGTTGCTGGATTCAGATTGCTAGTATTTTGTTGAGGAACTTTGTGGAAGAAATATGTGGAAGAAATGTTGCTCTATAGTTTTCTTGTGATGTTTTGTCTAGTTTTGGAACCATTGTAATATCAACCTTGTAGAATGAGTTGTGAAGTGTTCCCTCCTCTTCTGTTTTTTTGGAAGGGTTTATGAAGAACTTGTTTAAGTGTTTTGAGCATTTGCCATAATTCACCAGTGAAGCCATTTGGGCCCAAGTTTTATTTTTAGTGGGGGCATGGGTGGGTACTTTTAATTACTAATTCAATTTATTTTCTTTTTATTGGCCTATTCAGGTTTTCTATCTTCTTGAGTCAGTTTTAAGCATATATTTCTAGGTATTTGTCCATTTCATCAAGGTTATCTAGTGGTTTTTTTTTTTAGCATAAGCTTATTTATAATAATTCCATATAATCAAGTCTGTACCTGTAGAGTCAGTAGTGATGGTCCTTCTTTCATTCCTGATTTAGTAGCTTGAATCTTCTCTCTCTCTTTTTTTTTTTTTTTTTTTTGGCTTGGTCTCTACAGCTAAATGTCCATTTTATTGATCTTTTCAAAGAACTCACTTTTGGGGTGCCTGGGTGGCCCAGTCAGGTGAACGTCCGACTCTTGATTTGAGATCAGGTTGTGATCTCAGGGTCATAAGATTGAGCCCCGCATCAGGCTCCATACTGAACGTGGAGCCTGCTGGCAATTTTCCCTCTCTCCCTCTCTCCCTGCCCCTTCCCCCATTCACACATGCATGGAAGCTCTTTCTCAAACAAAACAGAACAAAACAAAACAAAACCAAGTTTTAGTTTCGTTGATTTTCTATTGTTTTTCTGTCCTCTATACTTTACTATTTCTTTCCTTCTGCTTATTTTGGGTTTAGTTTGCTCCTCTTTTTCAAGTCTCTTAAGGTGGAAGGTTAAGATATGGATGTAAAAACTCTTCCTTTTTAATGTATGTGTTTATAGCTATAAATTTAATCTCTAAACACTAATTTAGCTAGATCCCTTAAGTTTGGATATGTTGTATCTTCATTTTCATTCATCTCTAAATATTTTCTAATTTCCCTTGTGATTTCTTCTTTGAACCATTGGCTATCTGCGGATGTTTGGTTTAATTTCCATATTCTTGTGAGTTTCCCAAATTTCTTTCTGTTATTGATTTCTAATTCCATTATGCTAAAAAAAACCCACATATTTTGTATGATTTCATTTCTTTTAAATTTATTGAGGCTTATTTTATGACCTACCATCTGGTCTATCTTAGAGAACATTCCAGATGCCCTTGAGAAGAATGTATATTCTGCTGTTGGTAGGGGGCATGTCCTATAGATTTCTGTGACTACTTAATGTCTACTTAGTTTATAGTTGTTCAGGTCCTTTATCTCCTTGTTGGTCTTATGTTTAATCGTTCTATCCATTATTGAAAGTGGGGTATTGAAGGGTCCAATGACTGCCGTTGAATTGTGTGTTTCTCCTTTTGATTTAGTCAGTTTCTGCTTCATGTATTTTGGGACTCTGTTGCAAAGTGCCAACACCATGTTTTTGTGATGGTTGGAAGCTCTTGTGAAAAGCAACACTGACACACTGACTCCATCAAACTGGAAATTGAAAGGCCTTTTGAAGTTTTGTTTTCTAGCATCTTGACTGCCATGATGAACAATAGGGTACTGGTTAAAAACATGGGCTTTGTAGTCCCTCAGACCTGGGTTCAAATCCAGGCCACCATTTATGATTCATGTGACCTTGGATAGGTCACATAACCAAATGGATCCATTTCTCTCTCTGCAAAATGGGGATAGTGACCTCACCTACCTCACTGGCTTGTTGTGAGGATTAAATGGGTTCATGTGTGGTGACCTTAGCCTTCGTTAGTGCTTTCTTGCCATCTGTTGTTCTGTCTGCTGCTAGCAAAATGAATTGGCCTTATCTGAGTATATTCTCCCAGATGACACGGAGAAGGGCCCCCAAAACAGTCTACAAGAGAGAATGCATTTAGAGAGAAAGCATTTCATTCGCTATGGATAATTCTCAGATGTGCATACCGACCGTCATTAAAAAGCTGTTGGCAAGAACACTGCGTAGCATGCAGGCTAGCCCTGCCCAGATACAGAGAAATAATGAGATGTGAGGGCTTGGAAGAATGCTCCCCCTACCCTCCTCCCAGATACGCACGTCCCAGCCTCTTTTCCCATATACTTTACACATTCAGATGCCCAGAATACTACCAGTAGCGCTTTAGTCTTCTAGGGTCCTTCCGTAACAGTCCTCTTCGAAATGGGAATGTTCAGGCACCATATGTGGCCTGTTTAGCATTTTCCCACTAAGGCACAAGGAACTGGTCAGGTTATTTCCTTCTGCTAGTAGAGATCCATAATAGAGCACTGGGGTTGGAAAGGCTCTGAAAAATATGGGGATGGAGGGCGGGAGGGTGTGCTGGGCCAGTTCCCAGGGGGACATAAAAAAAATTTCACTTTTTTTTTTTTAAAGTATGTGGACAGCTAACTTTCAGACCAGGTATACCTGGGTGAGAGCCCAGGCGTACCCAGATAACAAGGTGCTCAGCTCCTTCCCCCATCACCCCATGCCTTTTCCCATGGGGCTGGTCTCCTCACTCTACTTTGAGGGTTGGCAACAACATGGCTGCCCCTTCCCCTAACCTCTAGCGGCCAGGTAATCCTCTCTGTCAGTACCTGCCAATCCAGTGGCACCCCAGATATGCCAAGGGAGCTCAGCCACAGTCCTCGACACCAGGGCTCATCTGTTGATTCTCTTTCTGGGTTTAGATTACATGCACAGTGCCCACCGCCCTGTCCCTGGGGGCCACCTGGGGAAAAAGGAGAGTAGTTATGTGGGCAGCGTGGGCACCAGCCCCAGGAAGTCGAGCCGCAGCACGCCCCCGCCTGCCGACTCTGAGCTTGTCAGCTTTTGCTACCTCCACATGCGGGAACAAAGGAAGGAACAGGAAAGCCGGACTGATGTCAACGAGAACTTAATCTTCTTTGAGGAGACCAGGCCCCGGACCAAGTCTGACCCCACGTCCAAAAGCTCTGGCCAAGGTTACGATGTGATCCCTGATGACTTTGATGCAGCCAGCCTGGACCATGAGCCTTGCGCCAGCAGGGCCCGGTCCTACACCTTGGACAATTCCCTTGGGGCGGAAGCCCTGAATTTCTACTGTGACTCTTGCAAAGCCAAACTTCAGGAGCAGCTGGGCCCTCGCAAAGGTGGAAGGCCCGGCTCTTCTCGTGACAATATGGTAGACTTGATGTCCCTCCCACCCCCTGGGAGTGAGGAGGAGGAAGAGGAGGAAGATGAGAGCACATCGCTGTTGCCTGCCATTGCTGCGCCCCCTCCTGGCTTCCGAGACAACAGTTCAGACGAGGATGACCCCAAGCGCCGGGCGGTCCAGAGCCAGGAACAAGGACGCCACCTGCGTGGGCTACTGTATGATGAGATTCCAGTGACACTGATCGACAGTGTGCAGACCCGGACAGTCCGAGATCATGCCCAGGAACTAGATGATGCCCTGGTGTCCACTCTGCAGGCTCTGGAAGCCCTGGCAGCCTCAGAGGATGGACCCCACCCCCAACCCCCACAGACTGCAGGTAACGGCCCGTTCCTCCTCCCTCTTGCCTCCCCTTCCTTCTCCTGGCCAGGCAGGGCCAGCGGGTGATATTGCTTCTTCCGGAGCAGAGGTCAAAGTCACCGCGGGGTGCCAGGGGAGTGGACGGCCAGAGGTAGCTCAGATAGGGTCAGGGGATCAACAACGCCGAGTCAGGGACCGGCTGCTTAGCTCCGGCTGGAGCTCTGGCTCTCACCATTCCATCTCTGGAAATGTCCTGCAGGTGGACCTCAGGGACTAGGGCTGTGACAGCTACGGAGCCAGGCCAGGATGGAGGATCAGAGCAAAACTGTTGAGAGATCTAGAAGACAGGCAAAGAACATCCAGCATGCACATGACTGGAATTAAAAATAAAACGACCAACCAACCACCTAGTGCCCTGGGGTCAGGGGAGGCCAGGCGCCATCACTGCTCAGGGCTGAGGTCCTTACCTTGCCTGAGAACATGGGCTCCCAGTCAGAGCCACCCAAGTCCTAGCTTCTTCACTCTTTTTCAGTGCGACCTTCGGCAAGGCACTTAACCCTTTCTGAGCCCCGCTTTTGTCATTTTCAATGGGTCTGGTAACAATAGTCATATCACGGAGGCTTGCTGTGAGCACAAAATGAAATCATTCATACAAAGCACTGCCTAGCACATAGGAATAAAGCTATTAGTCTCCATCATAAGTAGTAGCTAGAAGCAGCGGGTATTATTTGGTAGGAGAGCCATATGATGTGCATGCTATTCCCTGTTACAGACACACGTGCGTCCACCGTGTAGCCATGCATGCGTGTCAGACTGTACCCCTACTCACGATACATACCTCCACACACACACACACCTTAAAAAGAACAGGTAAATGCTACAGCAACACAAAAGGAACAGGGAAAAAGAAGGCATATGGGAAAGCGTGTGAGGCAGGGGGCACATGTGGGCAGAGAAGAAGAAGAGCTTGGGGTCAGAGGCAGCCTGACTAACCAGGGAGAGACCCAGCCCCTCCCTTTTCTGTATGCAAGGGCATCCTTGGTGGTGGGCAGTCTGCATGCGTTTGGCCACCCCCCTCCCTGACCCCCCCCACCCCCATCATTTCTCTTTGTTCAGAGTCTGGAGCACCCGCTCCCTGGCTAGCGAGAGGCCCCTTGTGGTCGCCAGAGAGAGGACACACTGAGGCACAAGGGCCTCAGCTGTAGGCTGGCCTGGCCAGATGAGGAGGGCCAGATAGAGAGGGGCCTCTCTCTGCCAGCCCTCTTCAGGACAATTGACAAACATTTCCTCGCTATTGAGTCTAAAAATAGTGATGATTAGCACGTTGTTCTGCATGCGCTGTGCATGTTAATTTGCCGTCACACTGCCCTGTCGATCTCTTCTATGCCTCTTTTGTTTCTTTTTCGGATTCCCGCCCTTCAGGAGCCCTCTGCCAGCTTGTCTCCCTCTGCCCCTCCCCTCCCCTCCTCCCCCCCTCAGCCCTATACCTCCCACTGCCTGCCCCCTCCTCCAGGCCAGTCCTGGGACTGATCTAAGGGCTTTCTCCCTGGCTGCAAATACTGCTGGCTGCCCTTGCCCCCTCACCGCTCCCCCCCCCCCCGGCCCGTAAACTTCCTACGTAAGGCTGGCGAAAGGACTTGATTGGAGTAAGTGCAGCAAGCCCCCTCCCTGTCCCTCTAGGTCTGATTGTACTGGCCACCATCACCCCTGAATCATCGCTGGACTCGGGCCACGAAACCAACTCTTCAGAGCTCACAGACATGTCAGAGATGGTGTCCGCCATGAAGCAGCACCAGAACACCACCTACTTCCTGGCCCAGCACCTCAACAAGGAGAGCCTCCTGGCTCGCAAGGACCTGCCCTTCCGGATCCAGAGCTGCGCCGCCCAGGCTGTCCTCACGGCCCCTTACTCTCTTGGGCGCCCAGATCCCAACCCAGCCCTGCAGCCAGCGGTTACAGGCCAGAGTCCTGGCCCCCCTGGCGCTCGGAGGAAGCTACTCCCATCAGAATCCCAGCCACCTCAGAGAGAGCGAGCATACGCCCTGGCTGTGCACCCAGCATTGTCCCCACAGCTTAGTGAGCAGAAGAATCTGAGCCTGCTGTCCCCAGTTCCTGAGGACAAAGGGCCCGGCCATGCGAGGGCAGGCCTGGAGATGTCACTGAGGGCAGCCACACCATCCCTCAGTGAAGAGCAGGTGTCTGAGCTAAGGGAGAACCTGCCCAAAGAAGTCAGGTTGAGCCCCAAGCTTATCCTGGACCCGAAGGGCAGTGTGACCCCTGCTATCATCTCGGCCGCCCTCCAGCAGGTAGTTCACCCTAAGAGCCTACCTGCCCCCAGTGGGGCCATAGTGACCCCTCCCAGCAGCGGGGAGAGAAGGCTGGAGGCCAGCATGGGGAGGCCTGAGGTCAGCATGGGAAGATCAGAAGTTAGCATGATGGGCGGCAGTGCAACTAAGAATCTGAAGTTCAAAATGAGCCCCGGTGCTCCAGAGACCTCACGGAATTCCCAGCAGCCGCTGAGCCCAGAGGTCTCTTCTGGCTCCAGAGCGCCCACAGGCAGCCGGGCTGACAGCCTGCACCTCTCCCCACAAGAGGACCGGCTGCCTGGGCAAAGTTTCCCTCCTAAAAGTTATCTTTCACGAGCGAATCGAGAGTCCCTGAGCAAGCAATGCATAGGGGAGGTAGCAGGCAAGGCCGGGCCAGAGGGGGCTAAGCCTGCCCTGCACAAGCCGGCCGCCATCTCCAGCCAAGGGGAGAAGGGGCAGCTGGAGAGTGTGCCCCAAGGCAGCAAGATCGAGGAGACCAGCCTGGTGCCCCGAGCCAGCTACTCCATGGCTCTCCCGAGCCCCAGCGGCCAGTCCCGAGGCCACAGCCCCAGCAGCCAGTCCCGAGGCCAGAGCCCCAGCTACCAACCTCGAGGCCAGAGCCCGCTGAGGCCCCAGGCTGCCAGCCGGCAGGTGAGCACTATGCCCTCCAGGAAGCTTGAGACAACCCTGGATGGAGGCCACTCGGCCTCCGAAGGCCCCACCAAGCCCAAATCCTCCCGAGGGCCCTTCCGGCTCCGCAATTTATTCTCGGCCACCTTTCCAACCCGCCAGAAGAAGGAGACTGATGAGCGGCAGGCCCAGCTGCAGAAGGTGAAGCAGTATGAACTAGAGTTCCTCGAGGAACTTCTGAAGCCTCCCAGCCAAGGGGAGCTGCCGGGCCCCGAGTACCTGCAGCCCCCCGCGCCGGGCCGCTGCAGCTGCCAACTGCGCAGCAGCCCCGTGCAGCAGGGGCCAGGCATGTCACGGGAACAGAGGCGCAGCTGTGATTGCAAGCGCATCTGCCGTGGGGGCCGGCCACAGGCCCCCCAGACGCCCGTGCCCGGGCTCCGGGGGCGGGAGAGGGACAGGGTCCCCCCTACCCAGAGGCAGCCGGAGGCCGGCCCGGGCCTGAGCCTCAGTAGCCCCACCAACGCGGGGCGCCTCCGCTCCACCAGCCTGGAATCCCGGGAGTGCCGATCAGACCCTGAGAGCGGTATGTCCTGCCTGACCACGTGTGCCTCAGGGGGGGAGTGTCTCGGTGCTCCCAACTATAGGAAGCTGATGCGCCGCTACAGTATCAGTGAACTGGACCAGGGCGACAGGGCCTCGCTGACCTCCGATATCTATCCACACCCACCCCTGGGCATGCTGCCCAGGGAGCCCAAGGAGGTAGAGGCAGGCCTCCCCCTAGGCTTGGGTCCTAAAACCAAGTCCCTGGAGTCGCCGACCCTGGGAGACCCCTCATACGTTCAGGTTGCCCCCGAGACCAAAGGTCCCAGACAGATGGCAGTGTTCTCGCTGCCGGAAGAGGTGTACCAGAAGCCCGCCGACCTGGACGAGGACAGCGAGAGCGGCAAATGCTGCTCCATCCGCTATTGCTTCTACTACCGCAAGTGTGACATGGCGGATGACGCCAGTGACGGCAAGGACGAGCTCTCCTACTCCATCCCCATGAAGATCCTGCCCGGCATGAAGCTGGACGAGCAGGTGGTGCCTGTGGTGAGCAGGACCCTGCAGGTGCTGGATGCTGCCACCTGCAGCAGCAGCAGCCCCGAGGCCTCCCGCACCCAGGAGATCGACCTGCGTGTGTCCACCTTCGAGGGGAGCCTGGCCAAGATCAATGCCCTGCGGGCCCATGCCTATGGCCTGCCCGACGGCTTCCTGGCTGCCAGGCTGGACACCAATGAGCTACTGACTGTCCTCCGCCAGTGCGTGGCCAGCCCCGAGGCCCGTGCGCCGAAGCCCTATGTCTCTCAGATCTCCGAGTACAAGCTCGAGCTGGCTCTCAAATTCAAGGAGCTCCGGGCTTCGTGCCGCCGCGTGGCCAACGTGGACAAGAGCCCTACGCATATGCTGGCGGCCATCACGGGCAGCTTCCAGGTGCTGAGCAGCCTCATCGAGACCTTCGTGCGGCTGGTGTTCATCGTGCGCTCCGAGGCCCAGCGCCAAGAGCTGCTGGCCAAGGTCGAAGAGGTGGTGAGGAACTACACCTTTCTACTGCGCGCCGCTGAGGAGTCCACCACCCGGAACCTTAGCCAGCAGCAGCAGCAGCAGCAGCAACAGCAGCAGCAGCAGCAGCAGGCGGTGGCAGCTGTTAGCGCGGCCACTGGGCACCCCCCGGGCTCCCCAACTTCAGCGACTGTTATGAGCACATTCACCCGCTCCTTAAAAACCCTCATCAAGTAGGGCACCCGCCCTGGCCTGCCCCCTTCCCCACCTCCCCCAACCACGGCCCCAGGTTTGAGCTTCGTGGTCTTTGCATCTCGTGGTGAGTGTCTGTGTCTGCCCGGCCAGTCGGGGTCCGCGGGCCTTCAGTCTTCGGGGAGTGAGAACTCCCCGGATGAAGGCTCTTCCCTGAGGGCTCCGGGTGGCCACCACCCTGGGCACCCTCACCCCTTCCCCGGCCTCTGGTCGACACTGTGAGGGCCAAGGCCCCTCGTCACTGCGCCTGCCTGCCTGCCGCAGAGCTGGATTTTTATCTCTTCTTTAGGGCTGACAGGTGACATCAGGCTCACCTTCCTGCTCCATTCTGGGGGGCCAGGGGAGCCAGGGCTCGAAGCAGGCAGGCCCACAGGCCTTGAGCTCCTCCTGGCATCTGCTCCCCACCCCCCACGGAGCAGTAGCTGTAGCACCAGACACCATGCCCAGCGGCAGGGTGGGGGGTGCACCAAGGGCACTCCCCCCAGCTGTGCCCGCCCACCCTGGGCTCACACTCACCAGGCAGAAGCCACCCTAGAGGGCCTGGGCCCGGGGGGCAGGTCTGCAGAAAACAGCCACCACGCAGGGCTGTAGGTGGCCTGCCTCACAGGCTGGCGGCCTCGGGAGCCCTCGCCCCCCAGGCCCAGTAGCTCCACACCAGCCATCCCCAAAGTGCCCTGTCCCTCACTGATGGGCAGGGTGGCTCAGTCCACTAGGGAGCAAGCATCTGGGATCACCCCACTCGTTCTGGGTTAGGTACCTGGTGATAAATGTCTGCCCCGGGGAGACCCGGAGCAGGCCCCGGAGCCTGCCCGGCCCAGGCCAGCCCAGCCTGGCCCAGCCCAGCCCAGCGCCAGGGCTGGCGCTCCAGGCGAGCGGTTCCTCTCTCAACATCTACCAGACAGACTGTCCTTAGGAGTTTGACTTAGCTACGGATTGGGGATGGGGGGTGGGGGGAGGGGGGATGGGGGTAGGGGTGGGGGGTGTTGATGACTATATCTTAAACTTCTGGAAGCTAGCGTGATATGTTAATCCTGAGTATATGCTTTTGGCTGTGTATTGACCCTGTGGATTTGTCTCTCTAAGAAAAGAAGCTGAGCGCCTTACCCGGTGCAGTCCTGCACCTCTCTCTCTCTCTCTTTCTCTCTTTCTCTCTTTCTCTCTCTCTCTCCGGAGTCATCTGGAAGGGAATTCACACTGTTTAGCATCCTCCTTGACACACATCTACCACTGCTGCCATGTCCCCACCCCCTCCAGTCCCCCACCCTACCCGGCCCCAGCTCCACCCCCGTCCCCCACAACCTTCCTAGGAGTGAAGACACGGAGTCCCTACCAGCTGCCCCACTGTAGGGAACAAAGAAAGCCAATGTTTCTTCTGTATAGATTGCTTCTTGTCCACCTCTCCATACCTGCCCCACCGTTTGCCACATGCTCACGCCCTGTGTCTGCCTCTCTTTCACCATTATGTGAGAGGTCTGTGGGAAATCTCTCGTTCTTATGTGAGTTTTATAAAGATGTACACTGTGCTTAACCCCCGCCCGTCCTTGGTACGCACCCCCCAGCGCAATAAATTCCCCCCCACCTCCCCGAGTGGTGATTCCTACTGGCAAGGATCAGGGGAGCCCCTTCTGCAGAAGCCAGCCCCCCATTTCCTTGCTTCTCCTTCCCCCTAGGACCAAGTCGTTCAATGGGCCAGAGATGCAGCCAGTGGGGAACCCTTTCCCCCGTGACCACTGCAAGCCCCAGGGCTGTCGTGGTCTTCCTCTTCTCCCGACTTCTTGATCCTGCACCTTCGCCACTCAGTCCACCGTCCGCGTCATTCCACCACCACCCTTCACCTCTCCCTCAGCCTCATGGAGAGGACACATTTTCTAATGTCTGTATATAGTATATATACTACATAAAATATATAAATTATATATATATACTAATTTATGTCTTGTTTTTCAAACAAGAATGATTAAATCTATTCATCTTACTATCCCAATATATCTTTGCAGTGCCTCTTTGTGGGTGTCCTTGTGTCCTTGAATCGCTGGTTGGTGGTGGGCCCCCGCCCCCGCCCCGGACTGCTCTGAGCCCCAGCGAGTGACAAGAGCTTAGGACCCTGCTAGTGCTGCCTCCCCTTTGCCCCTCTTAGAAGCCTCCCGTGGGTCATAATCACGGGAATTGAATATGATCTACTCCTTTCTCTTGAGCCTGGCTGTGACCTCAGAGCTGAAGGGAGCAGAGGGTGGGGATTGAAGGGCCCAGGAGGTAGGGGATGAACAGGGTTGGGCGGCTCTCTGGGTGGAGCTGGGAAATGGGTACTCTCCCTCTGAAACGTGACCAGTTGCCTCGGAGTATAGCTTGGCTGGCGCAAATCCCCTACAATGCCCTCTGGTAATTTTTTGGGGGGGGGGGGGTGTTTCAAAAGGATAAGAGCAGCAGGACCCTAAGAGGGCTGACCTCTCTGGCTTTTCAGAGTTTATAGCTAATGGAGAGAAATGATTTCGCTTCTCCCATCCTCTTATTTTCTTCCAGTAATCACAGGTCCCCAGGAGCATATGAGGCACCCCCATGCCAACAAGATAAATATTCTCCCTGCCACACACACTCCCTGTGATGAATTAGAAAGAAAATCATCCTCGGGGTGACACCTGGGCATCCGTGGGCACATGACGGCTTCAGCTCCATCCAGCCTCCCCCGGCCTTGCTGTCCAGTAGGCAAACAAGACAACCATGTACCTTCGCCCTGATGAATCACTTCCTCCCAGATAATCTTCTCCCGTCTGCAGAAGTCCTGGTTAAAGTGGTTTGGGAGCAGGGCACAGAGGAGGAGGCAGAAACAGCACAGTCAGAGACCCCCTCTGCGTGCGGGAGGTCACGAGGTAATAGGCCTGGCCCCTGCCGCAGAGCTTTTCTGGGGGCCGCCCACTGGGGATACCGTCCCACAACCCCAAGGGCTGGGACTCAGAGGAAGGCAGTGCCAATGTAAAGTGAGACCTGTCAACCACTTAAGAGAACCCAACGGGGCAGTCCAGATATTTGGGGCCCTCTAGCCCATGGGTGGCTCCCTCCAGTCAGAAAGCATTCTTACTCGGTTCTAGACCCTGGGTACCTATCCATCCACACAGGACCTGCATGTAGTAGGTCTTCAAGAAATTTTTATGGAATGAATGAGTGTTGGATGAGATGACTGTCATAAGAGAGCCCTCCCAGACCTCTGCACCTCATGCGAAGGGCCCTCACTGCCCTGGGAATGGCTAACCCAGGGCAGCGCAGTTGGATGAAGCCAGGCAGCCTGGCCTTCTCCTGTCAAAGAATGAGAAGTCAGGTCCATCGTCCAGTGTCCCATTCACTCAGCAGACTTCCACACACTACTTTCCCAAAGCTTCAGAAGCTCTCCTGAGATGACCGATGGTCTCCTTTTCTGTGTGGACCACTGTGTGGTATCCCCAAGCACTGGGGGACGCCATCTTCCCACCAAGTATATATCCCGCCATCTTCAGCCTGAACCAGAGCCCGAGGCGGAGGTTTTCAGCTGCCCCCTATCAGACCTGAGTCCCCAGAGCTTGACTGCCGCTTTCTGGCTGCAGCCAATTATGGGAAAATGGGTTCGTGCAGTTGGCATAGACCCAGGAAGCCCATGGTGCTGGCAGAGTCACATTTTTGTCAAGCTGTTGTCAAGGCACTGTGGATAATAGGCAATTTCATCAGAAATCAATTGAAAGGAACTGCCTCAGCCAGAACTCTCTTTTGCCAAAAGGGGCAAGGGAAGATCAGCTGCCAGCACTGGGAAGGGGCATCGATGTATATACCTTAGGATTGAATTCCTCCCAACAGCTGCTAGGATGAGAGTGAGAACCACATCCCATTCCTCATCCTGTGGGCTGGAGGCCAGACTCTGGGTGTGCATCCAGAGCGAAGAGGAGCTCCTCCATGCAGCCAGAGGAAATAACCACTGAGGGTCAGTCCTTGGCCCTGGAACACTGGCCTGGATTCCAGGAGGGTCGCTTAGTTCCAGTGGCCTGAGCTGCTGGAAGCCACTGTGAGGAGAATTATGGAGGCCAGCCTTCTCACAGGACAGAAGCTCTTGAATCACTTCAGTGCTTCTAGCAACTTCTCACCCAGGCCCCCAAGTCCTTGGGTGCTTCCCACACTCCCAGTATTACTGAGGCACATTCTGGCACCCTCTCAGACATTTCCAGCTGTAGGTTCTGGACCCACCACTTAGGAAAGAGCCCCAGCCCTCCTGCCTGTGATGTCTGTCTTTCCCTCTGGGTGGTGACCCCTCATTCTTATTTTCACGGCTTCGGCTAAAAGGAATATGAGAGAGCCTTCTACAATGCAAAAAAGTTGATCCCTGCCCTTAAATATGCAAAAACAACTGTGTGATCACTTGCCATATGTCAGGCACTGTGCTAAGTACTTTACACGCATGATCTCATTTAATTTTCCTAGCAACCCTTTGAGAGAGAGAGAGCATGCAACTTTGATTTCAGGGTCAAGAGTTCAAGCCCCACAGTTGGCAAAGAGCTTACTTAACAATAATAATAAATAATAATATAAATCAAATTATAAATATAAAATAATACAATAAAATAAAATTTATAAATATAAAATAAAATGATAATTTTATATATATATATATATATATATATATATATATATGTTTTTTTAAGCTAAAGTGAGAGAGACTATGATCATATTCATTTCTCAGGGGCACCTGTGTGGCTCAATTGATTGGGTGTCTGCTTTTGGCTTGGGTCATGATCCCAGGGTCCTGGGAGTGAGCCCGGCTTCGGGCTCTCTGTTTGGCCAGGAGCCTCATTTCCCGTCTCCTCCTCCCCCTACTTGTGCTCACTCTCTCTCTCTCTCTCTCTCTCACTGTCAAGTAAATAAATAAAATTCTAAAAACAAAATATTCATTTCCCAGAGGAGAAAACTGCGGCCGAAAAAGGTTCAATCCCTAGCCCGAGGTCACACAGCCGGTAAGTGGTAAGCCAGCCAGGGTTCAAACCTACCCAGGCTTTCAAAGGCTGACCCCCACGACTCAGTCCAGCCCCACCTTTGAGGCAGTTCCCCTACAAACAGAGGCACAGATGCAGCCACACTCATCAGAAGATTCACTGGCAACATTGGGGTATGAAGTGCAGGATGCTGCAAGCCCACCCGCCCCCCACCTCTCTTCATCAGGCTGCCCCAGTGCCACATGCCCCTTGGAACCCTGGGGTGGAGTAGTACCTGTGCATTCAAGTTTGTGGGTGGAACAGTGTGTCCAAAAGGCCACCATCAAAATTATGGAACACCACCCCCACTCCATGCTCCAAACCAGAGTCTTGAGTCCACACTCCTTATGCATTTGCATTTTTCTCAAAGATTTGGGAGGAGGATATCGTGTGAGTGATACATTAAATATTTTTTTGTGGAAAAATACAGCAAGGAATGCACAAGTTGCATGCCTTGTAAAGAATACATATCATTTTGGGGTGCCGGGGTGGCTCAGTCGGTTAAGCCTCTGCCTTTGGCTCAGGACATAATCTTGGGGTCCTGGGATCGAGCCCGTATTGGGCTTCCTGCTCAGCATGGAGCCTGCTTCTCTTTCTCCCTCTGCCCCTCCCCACTGTTCATGCTCTCTGTCTTTCGCTCTCAAATAAATAAATAAATAAATAAGATCTTAGAAAAGAAAAAAGAATACATACCATTTCAGACACTTGAGACTCATGTCTGACACTTCCAGCTTCATCTCCATGCCCACCCACCCAGTGTTCGCTATCCTCTACTACTAGATACGCTTTGGTGGAAACACTGGGCACGCTCCAGGCCCATCAGGTGAGCGTAGTAGGACATCAAGGACTGGCCTATGTCCGTGAATCTGGGCACACAGCAGAGGTCAGGGACTCTTTCAGGAATAAGACACCTGGCATGACACGGTGCCGGGAAAAAGTGGGGTCAGCCTCCCTCCCTCCCTCCCAGCCCCTGCCTCCCATGTTGCCTATTACACACTGTAGCAGAGGGTCAGCCCCAAGAATAGACAGAGAGCCAGATTCCCTCCAAGCTGGAGAATTTTGCACCTGCAATGAGCAAGAGAAGCAGGGAGGCCGTGTGGGCTAAGTTGAGCGGTTCCCCAGAATAAGGGCTCCGTGCTATTTTGGGCACAGTCGCTGACTTACTATATATATGATGGGGGTAAAAGTCATTTTACCTCTTTGTGCCTCTTCTCTAAAACAAAGATGACTGGGTCTTCAGCCTTTCTTGGTGGCTCAGAAGGCTGAAAAGCAGCTATAAAAATCCCCTGTTCAAGCTATTGGAGCTTAACAAGTGCAATGTCCCCCCTTTGCAACTGGTCCGGAAACTAAGCTTGCACCAAGAGCCTGCGACTAGAAACCCAGGGACCTGTTTCTTTCAAATCCCTGTCATCCTCGGTCAAAGCCATCTGTCGGTCCGTTCCCCTCAAAAGGGATATGCAGGACCCCTGGCCCCCTTGGGCCTTTCTTTTGACATTGGGCACCTCAGTGGAGAACACTTGTTCTGTGTGGACACGTTCAGGCAGACCCGAGGCTCTTCTTGGCCTTTGGCCGGGGCCCTGGCTCGTCTCCCTGACATCCTCCTATCCTCTCTGCATTCTGCTCCTTGCTAGAAGCAGCTATAATTGAAGGAGACTCGAATTTGTAATTTTTCATCAACGTTTAAGCTTAGCTCATAGGAGAGGGCTTTCAACCCCAAACCCTTAGCCAGTTTTCCAGCGGCAGCTGCAAGGTCTAGCTGCTATGCCCAGTGTTTAGTTCTGGGGGTGGAGGAGGTCCCACCGTCACCCTAGCCATGTGCCAACCTATGGTGTCCTGCGGAGGGCAGCAAGAGAAATGAATTTCAAAGACCTGAGGGGGAGGGTTCAGCTCCCAGGATCATGGCAAAATGGCCTAGGAGGCCAAGGTGGTCTTGTTTCCCAACCCCTGGTGGCCCTCCCTACCCCTTTCTCATCAGGACATCCTGGGTCCTCATGTGTTCCTCTGGCTTCTCATTGATCTACATGCTGACCACCCGCTAGGCCTGGCCTCCCTTCTAAAAGACCTCTTCTTCTTCTTCCTCTCCCCCAGCAGAAACCGGTATTATGATCATATGTTCGGTTTTAAGCCATCTGATTAACAAATAAAGCAATTTGTGTTGTGCCTTAAGGGCTTCCTGCAATGTTAGATATCGTCATACCAATAGGGATGCGGTGAACTGCTCTTTTAATTGGTAGGCATGCTGCGTGGCCTTGGTTGGTAACATGGCTGTTGGAAATCCCTTCTCTCATTATGGGATTTTGACCATGGGGAGTGGCCAAGCCACTGAGATAACACGTTCTCTTTGACTTTTCTAGAACCCTAATCACTTGGTACTTCAGCCTGCCCACTTGTAAACTCAGGAGCCCATCTGCTTCTCCCTGCCTCATCTACATTTGAGGCTAAATCTGCAGGATGGCCAAGCAGGTTTCTTGGGAGGAGCTGTCATTCCTTCTTCCTAATATCACTTATAGGCAAAACAGTGTTTGATGACAATGGCAGGACTCTTGGCCATCAAGGACAGAGGAATCAGTAGGAAAAGTGTGAGCAAGGACAGACTTGTCTCTTTCCTAACTTGGCATGGCAGGGATATTTGTACAATGCCCCCCAGGAACCTGAAAAGAAATTCAAAAGAACCAAGTAGAAGGTGGACAGTCCCCCCGCCCCCTGCCCCAAGCATTAGAAAAAAACTGATTTGAATTGCAGGTTCTGCAGCCCCAAGCCCACGATGCTTGATGCTCAATTCTCGGTGCTCGCTTGGCTCTGTAACAGAGCTGCAAGCAGGAGCCATACACCAGGAGCCAGGAGACTTTTGTTCTACTCAAAGCTCTTTCAAGAACTAGCTGTGTGACCTTGGGCATTCACTTTCTCTGGCTGGGTATCAGGTTTCTCTCTAAGTAAAATGAGTAGGTTGAACTGGAGGGCCTATTAGCTTTTAAAAGGCACATTTTTTGACTTCTTTGATCCAAGCATTTTTAAAACAAAGGCAAGTACCTCCGGCATCACCCAAACACTCCCCAAATCAGTCATTAGACTGGGAGGACTCCAAAGCTCATAAAAGTCAAACACCAGAGCAAACTACAGAGCCCACTTGTCCCTGCAGGGTTTTTTTATCCAGTGCTAATCTGCCCAGGGGGTGCTGAAGTCTCCCATCTCTTAAATCTCTAGATGATTCTAGATTCCTGGGACACGGACCTTGTATAATCAAGCCCACAATCACAGGAAACCAACTTATGAGAACCCTAGGAGAGAATGCATCTGAAGGGTCTGGCCAGATCCTACTTAAGGCAAAACAGCAAACTTGGCTTTGTGAGATAAAGCTTCTGGAATGGGACTAGTTTTAAGATGGACTTTGTTAATAAAAGCCATGATTTACGTATATGTCCTTTGCTCTTTCAAAGGACTCCTACATGGAATCTTTTAGAAAAATCCCCAGATACTCACCTCCTCACCTATCTCCCCCACTTCAGGGGTCTGTGCTAGGGGCTATGGGAGAACATGGTCTCTGCCCTCAAAGAGCTTGCATGCTCCCTGAAGACAAAGAACGTGAGACGAAGAGTTCAGGGCCCAAAGGAAAGGCCAGCTGCTGACAGCTGGTGAGCTCAGGGGGGTGACAGCACGTGGGGAACTCTCTCCAGTTGTGATGCGCTTTGCTGTGGCCTCTGAAAGCCCTCCGCTGTGCTTACATGCAAGATGCCCACCTGCCATCACCGAACTATATGAACCATGAGGACAGGTCATGTTAACCTACAGGGGAAAAGAAACAGAACAGAGAAGACAGAAATGGTTGCAGGATTTCTTTCCCCTCGGTGGGTGCCCATGGTTCTTGGTCATACGGCTTCCAAGAATGAAGAGGTAGACCAGATGAAGGGCGGTGGGCAGCAAAGCAAAGTTTACTGAGCGACAGCATAAAGTTCTGGAAGAGGGAGGGGACCCGAGAGGGTTGCTACAGGAGTTTCTGAGTCTACGGGGATTTTTTTGGCTTGTTGGTGGGCTGTTTTAATCTGATTAATCCTCCATGCACCTGTCAGCAAATCAGGAATCAGGCTTTTGTCATCTACCTATCACCTGGGAAAGGGTGGAGGGCTCCTTCCAAAGGGGTGTAAAATCCTTTTAAGGGCGGTTTCCTCTTAGGGAAAGAACCCTTGTCCCTGTAGGCCATTCTTCCCACTGTCATTCCTCATCATTAAAATGAGAAAACCTCTTGAAAGGGAGGGAGCCCTTCCAAGGAAGAGGGTATTTACAAAATTCTCCCAGTGGCCCTGAGCTTTAATCGGATGAGTCCACAGTCCCAAGATCAGTTATCTGGAGAGATAGATGATCCACAGTGTTCACAGAATTCTCAAAGGCAGCCGTGATCTCCAAAACATTGAGACTCACAAATCACATTCTTCCCGACCCGCTTGTTAAACCCTCTAACTAGTGGCCCAGTTGGGGACATGACTAACTTACCTTCCCAACCTGGGTCACCTGCCTCCAATCTCTATTATCCATCCTCTACAGATAAATTTGCCCAAAACACAATTATGATCATGTCCTTCCCTTTCTCCAGAACAATGGCTTCCCATCCTTGCAGAATAACTTCTCACTATAGTACCTGATGCTCTAGCCAAGGTAGACTACTTCTCCTTCCTGAAAACCCCTCTCTACTCCCTCTTAAAACCCCCTCTACTACCTTTGCTTCAAGCCCAGGGAGACCTCCTCCCAGTCATTGCCTGGTCAAACCCTACTCATTCTTCAGCCTAACTCATGTACTTCGACTTCCAAAAACACCTCCCAGGTTGTGCAGCTCAGAGGTGACACCTCTTACCACTGAGTCTGCATATTGCTTTGTTTGGATCTTGTGGCCGATGTCTATTCTAGTTATACCCCCCAAATCAATTTTCCATTCCTGCCTGGGCACAGGGCCACCTCCCGAGGTGTTTCCTAGTCTTGCTTGCAGCTAGGTGTGACTTGCAACTAAGCCCTTGCCATGTGACAGAGCTCTTGCCAAAGGGATATGACAGAAAATGAAATGAACAAATTCCACCTGACTCACTTCCGAGGAGGGCCCTTTGTTGGACCTCTTTCTTCCTTCCCATGAGCTAGAATTGTGGATGCACTCATGTCCTTGCATGGAGCAGAACTGTCCCATTGGCCTAGGCTGGCCAGCATGTGATGTCAGAGAGAAATCATCCGTCTTACTTGAGCCGCTGTGTTTGAGGGGCTTGTATGTGCTAGTGTATTAAATCATTCTATGGCTTATAAGTGTCTCATTTTCTCTACTGAGAAGCCAACACCTTATTGGTCTCCCTGCTTTCTGTTATGACCCCTACACTCTATTCTCAGCTGAGATTATCTTTTTTTTAATACTTTTTATTTATTTATTTGAGATGGGAGAGAGCATGAGCAGGGGGGAGGGGCAGAGGGAGAGGAGGGGGAGGGGCAGAGGGAGAGGAAGAAGCAGGTTCCCCGCTGAGCAAGGAGCCCGCTAGGGGCTCAATCCCAAGACCCTGAGATCATGACCTGAGCCGAACGCAGACACTTAAACAACCCAGCTGCCCAGGTGCCCTTGAGATGATCCTTTTAAAAGCGAAGTCAGAGCATGTCATGCTTTGCTTAAAACAACAACAACAAAAACCCATTGGACTGGGTAAAAGCAGAAATCCTTCAAATGGCCCACAAGGTCTTACAAGGTCCATGGTCAGCAGCCTCCCACCAATTGCTCTTACCTCACTGACCTTAATTTTCCTTATTTTCTCTTACAGGTATGCTCCACTCCCACTGCCCCAACACTCACTCCACACCAGACACACCGACCGTTGTACCATTCTGCAAACAAGTTAGACACTCTCCTGCCTTGGGGTTCTTGCACCTGCTGTTCCCTCTGCTTGTCCTACATAGGAACATGGCTCCTTCCTTTATCTCCTTCAGGTCTTTGTTCAAATGTTGCTTTCCCAGGTTGGCTTTCTCTGACTACCCCACTTTAAACTCCCTCTCCCCTACTACCATCCTGGCACATTAGGCCAGTTCCTTGCCTCATTTTCCTCTACAGTACTTACCACCATTGGACATATTATATATAGTCTTTATTTATCAATAAATAAATATTTCTTCTTTGAGAACATTACCTCATGAGAGCAGGGGTTTTGAACTGTTTACTATCATATTCTTAGTGCCCGGAACAGGTAATTAAAAGTATTCAATAAACGTTTTTTGAATGAACAAATCCCTTGGGTGCAAATACTTTCTGCCTAGCCTGCTGCCTTTTTTAAAAAGATCTATTTATTTATTTTCGAGAGACAAAGAGGGAGTGGGGGGAGGGCCAGAGGGAAAGAATCTTTAAGCAGACTCCCTGCTTAATGCAGAATCCAACTGGGGGCTGGATCCCAGGGCCCATGAGATCATGACCTGAGGCGAAACCCAGAGTCGGATGCTTAACTGACTGAGCCACCCAGGCACTCCCACACTTCCTTGTATGCAATAAAGCACTCAGTAAATATTTGAGGAATCAACTATGATGGAAGACTACTAACATTCTGCCTTGTTATCTGCTGCCTTCTCCAAGTACCCCTTGACACCTGGGCCTACATTAAATTTCTGCACTCTTAAAAGTATAACAAGAGGTCAGAAGGAGAGGTCCTCCGTGGACACTGCTGAACATGGCAATGAGAGAAACACAGGATGCTGCTTTGAGTATTTTCTGCCTTTGCCACTTGGACGAATCCCTTCCCATCTCTGGGACTTAGTTTCAGCATATGTAAGATGAAGCTAGGAGACTAGATGATTTCTGAAGTCCCTTCTATTTTTACAGCTTGTAGTTATGGTGCTCATGGCTAAAATTGTATGATTCTAAAATTGTATGATTTTTCTCTTCTAACCTGTGTTTCGAATATGCTGAATGAAAATGTGGTATAGGGATGAAGGCTCTCTTTGATTCCATTAGTGCATGTATCATTATAAAAATAATAAAATACCGTGTAAAAGGCCACATTAGCAACACGCAGATATGACGCTGAGGCTCACATGAGGCAGAAGACCAAAAACTAGGTTTTCTGATTCCTTCCGGGCTCCTTATGTCAAGTCCCATACATATATACATATATTTTCTCTCCTTTCCAAGGGTTAGCTAAATTAGACCTTTATCGCCAGGGTATTTTGGAAAATCCACACCCCTTCACTAGTTTGAATACACTTGGTTCCATCGCCCAAAACAAAATACAACTTTCTCTAGCCGTGGTTCTGGATGATGGAGGTGGCGTGCGTTCAACCACTTCCAAACCTTGAGACTTGTCTCCCAGGCAAAGGCAAACAGCATAGTTGCAAAGGGCAAACACGCCCTTTGGATGCACCTGTGCCACGGGTGTCTCTCGGTGCTGTCGACGTGTTTTATATCAACCCAGCCCTTATAAAGAGATAAAAATCACGTTCAGAAACAGGCAAACTTCTGCTCAGAAATCTCCCCTTCGTTCTGACAAACTGGCTGCCATCCCGATCAACAGATTTTCTTAAACGGAACTGCAAACCAGAGCCAGACTTACTCTCTGCTGCCAAAGGGGATAAATAAGCGTGCCTGAATTCCCGCTTGCGAGCAAGAGCTGGCACGACGCGTCACCAACATCCCTCCACCCCCCCAATCAAGCGTGGTTCGGCTTGGCGCATGGGAGCCAGCGCTCCCCAACAGCCTAGCTGCAGGGGGCGGGGCCATGCCTTAGCCTCGCCCTTTTCATGGCCTCCAGCCAACTGGAGGCAGGCAGAGCTGCCGCGAGAAACCCGCCCCTCGCTCCCGCTCAGCTAATCGGGGCGGCGGGGTGGGGACCTCCCCGCTGACCCCGCCTCCCCGGCGCTGGGCAATTTAGAGCCGCGCGCCGGGCGGGAATGTAAGATGGCGGAGTAGCAACGCTAAGCGGTTAGCACTGAGTCTCTTGGCCGACTTCGGGTCCCGTCTCGGCAGCAGCAGTGATCGCTGGGCGGAGAGTGCCTAGGGTAGTGAGCCAAGATGCCGAATATTAAAATCTTCAGCGGCAGCTCCCACCAGGACTTATCCCAGAAAATTGCTGACCGCCTGGGCCTGGAACTAGGCAAGGTGGTGACTAAGAAATTCAGTAATCAAGAGACCTGGTAAGGGCGAAGTTGAGACCCCGACCGGCCTCACCTGCCGGGGCGGTGGGGTTGACGCCGGGGGGACAGAGGGTAGGGGGAATGGGGCCGCCGCGGGAGTTCTGTGCGACCCGGGTGGGGGGCTGGGGTAGGGGAAGGGGCAGCTCCGTGGCAAGCGTGCCCCGCGGGTTGTTTCCGTTATGTTACCTCTCGCGGGAGGGTCACGTTCATTCTCACCGTGCCGTGGGGTGGAGTCAAGATGGAGCGTGAGGCAAAGCTGCTGGGTTTGAAGGCAAGGGCTGGAGGACCCAAGGTGGGGACAGTGGCTGCCTAGAGCGACGGAAAGGGAAAGACGCTTAGCCTCAGCCAAGGGGACACGTGGCTTTGTCGCTTCGCTGTTGAGCCATCCAGACAGGACTGGGTTCGCTTTAACTCTTGGACCAGCTTGCTTGGGAGAACCTTACTGTGTACTGAGCCCTCCCGGTGTTTCTCTTAGAGTCTACGAAGCAGCTTTTCAATTCGAAATGGTGTCGGTCGGGTTTTGTAGTGAGGAAAATTGACATTAGGTACTGAGGGCGCCAAAATTATTACTAAAGACTTCCGCTGGATTGGCAGGCGTTCGCTTTTCACATCTTTAGCATCACATCTTGAGAAGCGGAGCTCTATTGAAGTTAAATCTAGCTGCTCAGTTAAAGTGGTGCATCAACTCTGCATCCTGATTGCCAGCATCTCAGCTTGAGCCATCCAGAAAATGTTAGGTAGGGAACCTTAGTTCTGGAATCCTTGACCTTCCCCAGTGCAGCTACTGGTACGGATGATACATACAGAAACCTGTTTTTCATTTAGCAGACTCTGTCCTGAACTTGTCCACTTCCCTTGGCCCCCGTAGAGAATTTAGGAAACAGTTTTATTATCCCTGAGTGTTAAGATAATGGAGGAAAGATAATGGAGTGCAAGACCGGAATTGAGCATAGTGCATTGCAGCTTGAATTTTTTTCATTGCCTTGCTAATTAAACTTGCTCCCTCCCCCCACTTTCAACTTCCTCCTGCACCTTGGGGGCCATCTTAGAGATAAACTTAATTACCTGATCCTTCCACCAGAATGTAGAATCTTCTTGTTCTGGTATTCATACTTTGTGTTTCTTTGCCCTGTTGATCAAATCAGGACAGTGCCCACAATATCATGGGCACAGTCATCTGTTAAGGGGAAAGTTTACTCCAAACCCAAGAATCAGTTAAATTAGTTAAGGTTGCTTGCAACATTTATTCCTAGATGCCTTTCCTTTTTCCTTTCTTTAAACTTACTACCCTAGTGTAACTCCCTTACCCTTCCTAGACCTGCTGATAAAAGCATTCATGTGTAGTGGACAGCTTCCTTCTGGATACTTACTGTGCCGCTGGTTGTGATGCAGATGATAGTGCAAACACTGACACAGTCTGTAACCAGGCAATAGCTTAGTCAGAAGAGGCTGGCCAAGCTGCTGTCTTTGGCTGTGACCACACCATTATGACACCATAATAAGAAGACATTACAGGATCAGACTTTGCCAGTGGCAGTATGGTAGGGGCCAAGAATGATTTTCATTTAGAGGGGTTTTCTGGCCCCCTTAACTCTGGTTGTTAAATTCTTTTCCTACCCTTCTAGGAAAAATACAAAGACTTTTTCTTTGTGTTACCCCTTCACCCTCTGCCTAATGCATTATCCTAGAACCTGAAGCTGTACTGGGAGACAGGGAGGGTGAGAATAATTTAGTGTTCTGACTCATCTGAATTCATCAGCAATCCCAATCTACTTCGGAGATCAGGCTGGTTTCATTTTTAAACAGCTGAACAATAGCATGCTTGAAAATCCTGGCTAAGATTAAGCCCAACGTGGAAAATTGCTGACTGGTTTGGTTTCCCTGTTTCAGGCTTAATCATTAGCTTTTTGGTTCCTTAGATGGTCTAAAATCTTCGTTGAACATAATGGACTATGTTACCTATGGAGCTTCCCCCTCTCCATCCCCCTCCCCAACCTTTGGCTCTTCTGCATGACTCCTGGTCTCTAAAGGACATGGACAGAGTGGCTCAGTGGGTACTCTGGGTCATCAGAGAGAGGAACTGCAGAGCCCAGCCTCAAATGAGCCAATTTTACTATCTGTACAATTTGGCAGAATATGAGGGGTGGTGCTCTTTTGAGCAGAGTGGCTTTTCTCGAGTCAAGATCATCCATTGCTATCCAGTTATATAGGAAACATGCATACATACATACATACATGTAGGTCAGTGTCTCACACACACACAGGTAGATAGGAGGGATTAGAAGTTCATGCTCTGGAATCAGAGAACTGGCATTTGAAATCTTTGCTTTTCTTTGCCCCAGTAATGTCATCTGTAAAGTAGTATCTACCCTACCCATGGAATTATTGTGAAGATTGAATGAGATAGGAGTAAAGGAGAACACTGTCCCACACAGTAAATGCACAGTGAATGTTGATGAGAAGTGGAAGTGATTATATGCAGAAAATGTGGAAAATACAGAAGAGGACAAGGGGAAAAAAAATCCCAAATAATCCTAGCACCCACGATCACCTGTTCACATTTTCAGCTATGACCTTCCAGATGTTTGTGTGTGTTTAAGTACTTTTTCAAAAATGTAAGATGTTTGGGGCACCTGGGTAGCTCAGTCAGTTAACTGTCTGACTCTTGGTTTTTTGGCTAAGGTCATGATCTCACGGTTGCATGATCAAGCCCTGCACTGGACTCTGGTCAGTGTGGAGTCTGCTTCAGATTTTCTTTCCCTCTCACTCATTCTCTCTCTGTCTCAAATAAATAAAAGAAATCTCTTAAAATATTGAGATATCCTAGCTTTCATCACGTAGCAATATTTTTTGAATAATTTCTCCCCTTAATGTTTAGTGCACATGGTTTAAAATAGCTGTAGAGTCTTGTCCGACGGTTTTACCATTATTTTAGATAACCAAGTCCCTACTAGTAGTTATTTCCTATTATTAATGCTTTTATATGAAAACCTTTGAACATAAATCTTTGTCCATTTCTTTTTTTTTTTAAGATTTTACTAATTTATTTGACTGAGAAAGAGAGATCACAAGTAGGCAGAGTGACGGGGGTGGGGGGGAAGCAAGCTCCACATGGAGCAAAGAGCCCGATGGGGGGCTCGATCCCAGAACCCCGGGACCACTACGTGAGGGGAAGGAGAGGCTTAACCCACTGAGCCACCCAGGCCCCTGTGCTTTATCCATTTTAATCCCCTCAACCCTGTTGAGAAGTTATTATCCCCATTTTACAGGTGAAAGAACTAAGATTCAGAGGTTAAGTAATTTGCCCAACTCTAGGTATTACTGTTTAAATTTTTGCTGATAAATTATCTCATCTGGCTTTTAAAATTTTAGTATATTCAAAAGGCTTTTTGTTTGTTTGTTTACTCTCTTCAATAGTGATAAGGACCTTTGGTTTGTTTCGTTACTCTGGATAGGCTGAGAGGGGGAAGACTAACTTCGGTTGCCGAGGATTTTCCTAAGAACCATATCCCCTGGTTAGTTAATCCCTTGCATTTTGCACATGCCAGTGTCTCCGTCTGAATTCTTGAGATTTTCTTAAGACTACTAATTGCTTTCTAGATTTCAGTTGATTTCCTTCTGTGTAGCCTTCCATGCTAGTTGGATGCACTTACACCTGATGCTAAAGGAAAAGTAAAGGAAAAGCTAGTTTTCTCATTGGATGGACATAGCCAGTCTGGCCTCACTAGGAGATTGGGAGAATGATTGGCCCAAAGCCACTTGGAAAACACACCATTAGCTAGAGGGAGAGAACATGGGATGTTACCCTTTAAATTGCTAAACCAGGTTTTTCCACCTGATAGAGTATATTAAGAGCAAACAGGTTTTAGGCACAGCTGTTCTGTTATTAGTCTTTGCCTAATTTATCATCTCTTTGACTTAGAGGAAGCCATAAGAAAAATACTAAATTTTTTTGAGGAATCCTTGAACTGTTTCTTGACTGAGCTGTATAATCTGAGTGTAGGTTGCAGGCTTTTTAGGCTTTAGGAAAATGTGCACTACAGTACTACTGGAGGGAGGGATTGATCTTAATTAGCGAGATCAGCTATGCACAGTAAAATAAGGCAATGTCCTACTTTACTTGCACCACTTGATTTTGATTTATTTATTTCTTTGAGAGTGGGCTCACAAGAGTGCATGAGTGGGGAGAGGGAGAGAATTCTTCTAGCGGATTCCCCGCAGTGTGGAGCCCTGATGGAGCTCCATCTCACAATCCATGAGATCATGACTTGAGCCGGAACAAAGAGTGTAAAGCTCAACCAACTGAGCCAGGCACCCCTGCACCACTTTATTTTGAATATTGTTTAATAAAGAAAATTTCCAAGTTACTAGATACATGCCTGGTCATAACACCTGTCTGTGCTTGAGGGTAAGTTTTAGTACTGAATTTGGCTTTGGGAAACGGCTGAATGGCTGGGTGATACAATAACACAGAAATGTTCCCAGCGATTGTACAGGGTAGTGAGCTGGTGCTTTTATAAAAATTATTTTTCAAACCTCTGATGTTAGAATATAATTTCTAAAAGAATCACCTCTACTAAAGTATTATATTCAGCAAATGGTCCTGATGTGTAAGTTGGCAGTGATAATTTAATTTTACAATTCATACCTTATCTGCTTTCAAAAAAGGATTTGAAGCATGTTTCATGATGTGTCACATGTCATGTGTGTCACACGTACAAAAATTTCACTAAATAGATGCATTAGAAGCCTTCTAGAACAAAGGACTATCGTAATCATGCCAAGAATTTGGCATAAAGTGATTACTGAAGTTCAGTGTTAATTTAACTGTATCCCTTGACTTCCTGGCAGCCAAAGGGATAAAGATAAAGACATATGCAGTGGATCATGTAGTTTTTATTTTCATAAGATACTTTAGACACTTCCAAGCACAAAATTTTGGGAATTTTATGGATGGGATCCTTAAATAACGATATTGAGTAACATAAGGAGCAATGTAAGCAATTTTGTGGGTGTTTTTTAAAAAGATGTATTTACTTATTCCAGAGAGAGAAAGTGCCAAGAGAGCCAGTGGGGATAGGGGAGAAGAGGTGGCAGGGGGAGAGAGAATCTTGAGTAGACTCCCTGCTTAGTATGGAGCCCAACACGGGGCTCAACCCCAGGGCCCCAAGATCCGGGACCAGAGCTGAAGTCAGGATTCGGAGGCTTAACCAACTGAGCCACCCAGGCGCTCCTTTTAGGTATTTTTTATATTGACCCCGGTAATTGAGGCATTTTTGAAGAGGGATGGCATCATGGTCTATGGATATTGCTTTCTGGTCTTACTTGAAAATAAGAAACCTTTGAAATAGAGACTTAGCCCTTCTCTTAATGCTCTCTTGGACCACTTGTTAAACTACTGTTCCCCTAGCTTCTCATCAAACAACCTGGTTCTGGTTGAGTGAACATCTGGACCACGGATGATACTCTGTGTTCTTGACTGAAATAAGAGCCGTAGGCCTCCCGCATATCAGATGTAGAGACTACCGTTGACTTTATTGGAAATCATTGTGCCTGACTTTGGTTCTACTCCTGGGAAATGAAGATCTTAGTCAAGGAGGTGATGCGGTATGGGGCTCTCACCATAAGAATTTTGAGTTTTGAAGTTGCTCAGATATTTGAAGTACCAGGTCAAGACCCCGGAATTGTGCACCATAAAACGTAGAAGGAGCTCTTGTAGCCTGGAACTTCTCACAGGGTGGGTGGGCAGTGTGAGTAAAGGAGATGTGAGAAGTCTCTTTAAACACCACTGCCTGTTAAAGGAGACCAGCACATGGTCTCCTCCGGGAGGTGTTATTCAGCCTTGTCTGCTTGTGGTTTGTAATTTTTTAATACTATTTTTTATTTATCCCAGCATATCCCCAAATAGGGTAGTTTTAACACTTAAGTGACATTAAAATTGAGATATGTTGTTCCTTCTATTTATACCATCCTCACAATAGAGTGTGTATTTTATGCTTCTAGCATATTTCAGTTCAGTTCCTCACACTAGTCACATTTCAAGTGCTTGGTAACCACACAAGTCCAGTGCCTCCCAGATTGAACAGTGCCATTCTAGGACCTACACTTTGGAAACGTGGAAGTTGCTCTCCCAGAAAGCCCCTCCTGGCTCCCTCCTCCTTGTCTATTTGAATTTTTGAAGAGTGTCTTCAGAAAGCAGTTTTGGCATTGGCATAGTTAACATTACCGACAGAGTCCATTGCTTTTTAAGGCTGATCCTGGTGATTAATAGATGGCAGTTCACAGGGCATCTGGGTTGGTCAGTCGGTGAAGCGTCTGCCTTCGGCTCAGGTCATGACCTCGGCTGCAGGGATCCAGTCCCACATGGGGCTCCCTGCTCAGTGGGGAGTCTTGCTTCTCCCTCTGCTTCTCCCCCCGACTCGTTCTCTCTCTTTCTGTCTCTCTCAAATAAATAAGATCTTTTAAAAAAAAAAAAAAAACAACTAGCAATCGGTTAAGCTAAACCAGGGTCCACAAAATTGCCATATTGTTCATTAGGTTGCCTCTTGTATCAAGATTGCAGGATCCTGCCATAAAATTCTTCGTAACTCTCCCCACTCTGGTGGGCCCAACAGGTTGTGGTTCTACCCAAAACAAAATCTCTGCCAGCTGGGTATCTATCTGTGGAAAGGGTATGAGCAGATTTATCAAAATCCTAAAGAAACAGGTTGGACCCGCTTGCCTCTAGGGTGAAGTGAGTTACTTTGTGAGGGATGATGGAAGCCAGGCTTCTGAATCTTCTCAGTAGCGCACCTGCAGAAGGTTTGCATTCTGACTCAAGTGAGTGGCTCTCAAGGGGCAGCCGAATCCTGAGGGGGTGCTTACTAATTCACTGTGTCCAGAAGAGCACAACGGATCTGGTCCCTGCCTTCACAGAGCTTGCAGTCCAAGGGAACAGAAAACCATTAACAAGTGGGTAAAAAATAAACCCATAACAAGTCATGATAAGTAGTAAGTTGTGAAGGTAGTAATTGGGGAGAGTCACTTTGTTAGGGAACATTTCAAACAAACAGAAGCAGAATAGTATAAAGGTCTCCTCCAGTGTACACATCACCCACCCAGATCAGCAGGTATCAATTACTGGCTTTAATCTTGTTTCATCTATCAATCTCCCCTCCCACACACCTCCCCACAATTATTTTGAAACAAACATGGATGTTCTATCACCCATATGTATTTCAGTAACCACGATACCATTTTCTTGCCTAAAAAAATTAAGAGCACTAGGGTTCCAAATTTCCCTGTTTCGTAAATGGGGGAGGCCTTGCTTTCTTGAATCGGCATGCAAATGAAGCTTATATGGCACAATTGGTTGATTTTATTTAATTTTTTTTAAAGATTTTATTTATTTATTTGATAGACAGAGATCACAAGTAGTCAGAGAGGCAGGCAGAGAGAGAGGAGGAAGCAGGCTCCCCGCTGAGCAGAGAGCCGGATGCGGGGCTTGATCCCAGGACCCTGAGATCATGACCTGAGCCAAAGGCAGAGGCTTTAACCCACTGAGCCACCCAGATGCCCTGGTTGATTTTATTTTTTAAGATTTTTTATTTATTCATTTGAGAGACCAAGTAAGAGCACGAGCAGTGGGGAGGAGGGAGAACTCCCCACTGAGCAGGGAGCCAGACAATGCCTGGCGCGATCCCAGGACCCCTGGATCATGACCTGAGTGGAAGGCAGATGCTTAACCAACTGAGCCACCCAGGCACCCCGGTTGATTTTTTTTTTAAGTCACTTTTAATCTTTTGGTCCTCAGGGATGTCACTTTTTTTCAAATTAAGATAGAGGACACACTTTGATTGTAGACCTGAGAAATAAATGAGCTGCTCACAGAAAGACCATTCCAGGTAGTGGGATGAAGTGCAGGGCACTGACGTGAGGAGGGATGGATGCAGGGAACTTAGAGGAAGACAGACCATGTGACTGCTGCATAGTAAACTAGGGAGAAGGTATTTGGAGAAGAGCTATTTATCAAATCAAAAAACCGAGTTTTCCAGATTCCCTCACCGTATTAACGTAGTTTCTCAGAACGTAATCCAACTGGACAAGAGGGGCGTAATGCCCTTTGTTGTTAAAACCAAATTTCACAGCAGTCGTAGATTCACATGTAATTGTAGGAGACGATACCGAGAAATCCTGTGTACCCGTTTCCCAGTTTTCCCAAGTCTCCCAACCAGAGTTCTTCCAAACTATAGTTTTTTGGCAGAACTGTAGTGTTAATGCGAGAGGCATGATACTGCCCTTGAGGCAGTCAAGATACAAAACCATCTTGTCACCACAAGGCTCCTTCCTGTTGTAACCACACCCACACTTCTCCCTCTGTGTAGTTTCCTTAGCTTGCTTTTGTCTGCTTTGGGTGTCTCGCGGATACTGGCCTCTTAAAATGTAAAATGCGTTGCCTCATCTGTGTTCTGGAAAAGATGGTGCACAATTTGTGTTCATTCTTCAAATGTTTGGTAGAGCTCTCCAGTGAAGCTGTTTTTTGGTTAGTCTTGTTAGAGGTTTATCTGTTTGTTTGTTTGTTTGTTTGTTTTCAAAATTTTTTGAAGTTTATGTAACTAATTTCTGTACCCAACCTGGGGCTCAAACCCACGACTCCAAGATCAAGAACCACTGAGCCAGCTAGGTGCCCTGAGGCTTATCAGTTTAATTCCCCTTACCCCAAGAGTCAGCTTTGTGTTTCATTGGTTTCTCGCTTTTGTTTTCCTGTTTTCAGTTTCACTGACTTCGCTCTTACGGTAATTTTTTTCTGCTTACTTTGGGTTTATTTTGCCCATTTTCTACTTTATCGGTATAGGAACTAAGATTATTGATACTGATTTTTTTTTTTTTGCTTTTTTAAAGGTTATTTATTTATTTGAGCTAGAGAGTCATGAGCAAGAGGGAGAGGGAGAAGCAGACTCCCTGCTGAGCAGGGAGCCCCACGTGGGGCTTGATCCCAGGACCCTGAGCCATGACCTGAGCCAAAAGCAGACACTTACCTGACTGAGTCACCCAGGTGTGCCTTATTGATATTGATTATTGAGAAAATAATGCACTTTTAATGTGAGGATCCCTGGTATAAAATACTTCTTGAATTCAGTGCCTGAAGGTTTATCTCCAGATACTCCAGACCAATGTGTTTTCTTCTTTGTTCTGGCTACCAGGAATCTCAGCCTCCCTGTTCTCATTGATTTCTGGCTTGATTTTTACCATTAGCACTTATTTTTCTTGTTTTGTAATATAAACTAATCCCATTCTTTTTAAAATCAACTGTCGTTTGGATTGGAAAGGAATAAATATTAAATAATTATCTTCTGTATCACCTGCTTCTGGCAATGGAATTACCTCCCGTTGAAGTTTTGCTCTTGATCGCTAGAAGTCATCAGCTCTCTAGCCTAGTCCTGATTGATACACACTACATACTGTACACACACATCCGCAAATAACCCCCACCGCCCCTGCAGGTTTAATTCGGGAAGTGGTGTTGCTGTGAGGTGTCACGGAGGTTATGATTTTTTAATCCTAAATTATTCTTGGTAAGGATTCAAGCGTGGCTGTTAAAACTTTCTTTTTATGGTAAAGTATAGCCCTACTCCATAATTCCTGTGGAATGTTTTTTAAACAAGACTTACTAATTGGACAGAATACAGTTAGCATAAAATGGAGGCAAGGGCCACATCTGTTTTGTTCTCCATGTGTCTCTGGCACTTAGCACTGTGACTGGCATATGAACATGGACTATTTGTTGAGTGAAGTGCCAGTGTGGTAGATGTATTGGCTTCTGTAGAAGGCATCATTATAGAACAGTAGTGACTCACTCCTTACGTGATCCTTCTGCTTTTGTTCTGGGTGGATTGTGACAGTCACAGATTTTGTATCAAATTTGCATGCACATGTCTTGTTCCTCTCTATAATGAGATACAGGCAGCTCACTGAAATTACGTTCCAAGTACTTCTGAGTGCTTTAGCCAATCTTCCTGCCACATCACATGTAAAAGTAGCTATTTGTATGGCATACTGGAGTAAACTGAGGCAGTAGACTGTTTTCGGTACAGGGGCTCTCCCAAAGTGAGGGGATGTGTCCACATGACCGTGTCCACATGACCCCCACTGGGCTGTAACCCATGAACAGCACAGTAGTAGGGAAGGTGTACTTTTTAGACCTTGCTGTCCATAGAAGTGTAGGATAGTGCTTTAAAATCTCTTGTTTTTTGTGGCTCCTGGGTGGCTCAGTGGTTAAGCCTCTGCCTTTGGCTCCGGTCATAGTGCTGGAATCTGGAATCAAGTCCCACATCAGGCTCCCCGCTAAGCAGAGAGTCACCTTCTCCCTCTGACCCTCCCCCGCCATGCTCGCTCTCTCTCTCTCTCTCTCTCTCTCTCGCACTCAAATAAATAAATAAAATCTTTTAAAAAAATTCTAAATAAAATATCTTCCTTGTTTTTGCTTTCCTTCCTTTCTCGTTGTAGTGTGGAGATTGGAGAAAGCGTACGTGGAGAGGATGTCTACATTGTTCAGAGTGGTTGTGGCGAAATCAATGACAATCTAATGGAGCTTTTGATCATGATTAATGCCTGCAAGATTGCCTCAGCCAGCCGGGTTACTGCAGTCATCCCATGCTTCCCTTATGCCCGACAGGATAAAAAGGATAAGGTGGGAGCAGAATCTCCTTTAAGAAAAAAAAAAAACACTTTTTTTTTAAAATCATATGAAGTACTTGCCCAAAGTCACAAAAACTCCTTAATCCTCAGACCCATATGTAGAAGATGTATTACTTTTTTACCACACTCTCATAGGTATCACCCAGTGTTCAGAAACAATTGATGTGGGGTTGGTTTATATAAATCAACACATTCATAGTCTGTGTTTGTTCCACCTATTCATATGTGACTTCCAGTTAGCTCAATGCGACTTTTTCATTATGTCAGTAGGACTAAGCACCAGCTACCATGGAGGAGAATTATTTTTTAAACTCTAGTAGCTCCTCTGGGACCCTCTCAGGGTTCCAGCTGTGACCTCTTCATCAAACTTGGAAGTCGGTTACACGAATGCTTAGTCTCATTACACACATACACATCTCACCTCATTTGTCTGCTGTATTAGAGGCTAAGGTAATACACATAAAACTTTGCCAGGACTGTTGTAATAATCGGTGCTTAGATTTTGCATACAATGTCTGGGAGAAGGCCAGATATTTTTATTCTGAGAGAGTATGGTGCTCCCACAGAGTAAAGCGCAACGCCTTTGCTGTTTTATAGTGCAGCAGGTGTACTTGCCTGTTCTTTTTTAAGTCTGCCTGGTTTAAATAATTGAGCATTGCAACACTCGATAGGCTGAAACTATGCACATTGAGTTAAGAAAACAAAAGGTAGGAAGGTATTTTACTTTTCGGAAAGCCTATCCTGATTTGGAAAAGGGATACTCCGCTTACTCTTCATGCTAGACTGAGCTACTCATGAAGTCAGTGGCCACGGCACTTTCTATGAATTTCCTGGCAGCACAGTGCCTTGAACCTAGTAAATGCACATTAAAGGGATGCTTCTCCAGCAAATGAATTGTTTCTCAAAAAGGCTTGTTTGGTTTTTTTGTTCTTCTTTCCTCCACCTCCGTTTAGAGCCGGGCTCCAATCTCAGCCAAGCTGGTGGCAAATATGCTGTCTGTAGCAGGCGCGGATCATATTATCACCATGGACCTGCATGCTTCTCAGATTCAGGTATCTGGAAGCGAAATAGTGGGCAGTAGAAAGGGGGTTGGGGAGGAGAGAGCTGATAATGCTGGAGACCGCAGAGGAGCAAAAACCTGCCCACGTGCCGCTCAGATTAACCAGTACACTGACACCGCTGCAAGCACGCTCACCATCAGCATACTTCCTGACCTTAGTCTCTGGGGTGGATGGGTAGGGGAGGCTGGCTGGGATTCGGAGAAAGAGCATTGGGTTTGGGTTCAGACCTGGTTTGAATATTGGCTCTGACAGTCAGCGGCTTTGTAACCTTGGGCAGGTTATTTTAACTCCTCCCGAACACACACTGCATTGTCACTGTGAGTACGAAATTTATGGTGGAACGCTGGCCCAGGACAGGTGCTCAATAAACAGGAACTGTTACCGTCATCATTAAATTGAGAGGCATAGCTATCGGAACCTACTTCCTAGCATAAACCCAGAGAAAGGGGAGTGGAATACTACCTTCTATTTTGTACTATTTAAAGGGACTTTCAGATCCTCCTCGGAGGCTTGTGGCAATCCAGTGAGGTACCGGAGTAGGTGATTCTACCCATTTCATAGAAGAGGAACAGATTTGTTGAGAAACACAACTAATTAATAGCAGCTAGTATTAGAGTTACTCTGTGTGACCATTTATTATAAATACATTCTACTAGCTTCTCTAACTGGTTTAGCAGTTAGCTCTTGCTCCCTAACAAACCAGCATTTAGTGGCATAAGGCAGTATGACCTCACGAGTCTACACATTGACTGGGCTGTTCTGGTATCGGCTGAACTTGGCCATGCTTCCCAAGGGCTCACTCATGTCCCCTTCTTCAGTTATGGGTTAGCTGAGGCCAGGCCTTGCCCATCTTGGCTGGACTGTCTTGTGCCGCCCAGGTTTGAGGAAGCCATTTTTAGTCTCTTCCACCAGGCATGCCTCCCAATCAGTCTGAACGTTACAGGAAAGTATTCGTTGGGCAGATTATTATTAACCTCTTTGTATTGGTCATTTATAAATGGAAGTGCAGAAAAACAAAGCAAACACGACTCAGCTTCTTTCTACAGGGCTTTTTTGATATCCCCGTGGACAATTTGTATGCCGAGCCAGCTGTCCTGAAATGGATAAGGGAGAACATCTCTGAGTGGAGGAACTGTACTATTGTCTCACCTGATGCTGGTGGAGCAAAGAGGTATGGCTGGAATGCATATTATTCTCAAAGTACTGGGGAAGTCGTTCAGACAATTGTGTCAAAAAGTGGTATTTTTCTTTCTTTTTTTGTAAAGATTTTATTTATTTAAGAGAGAGAGATAGCGAGAGAGAGCATATGGGTGGGGGAGAGAGGGAGAAGCAGGCTCCCTGCTAAGCAGAGAGCCTGGCCTGGGGCTCAATCCCAGGACCCTGGAATCATGACCTGAGCCGAAGGCAGGTCATAACTAACTGCCCCCCACCGCCCCGCAGGTGCCCCAGAAAGTGATACTTTTCTAGCAGATGACAGTTTTTAAGTACAGTTGACCCTTGAACGACATGGGGGTTCGGGGTGTCGTCCTCCTCACCCATGTGGTCAAAAATCCACATAGAACTTTTGACCACCCCAAAACTCAACTCCTGACAGCCAACTATTACCTGGAAGCATTCCCAATAACATAAACAGCTGATTAACCCTGTTGTATTTGATGTGAATTACATAGTATATTACAAGAAAGAAAGCAAGAGATAAGAAAATGTTACTGAGAAAATATGTTTTCAGTACTCCACTGCACCAATAGAAATCGGCTCTTAAGTGGACCTGCACAGGTCAAACCCATGTCTTTCAAGGGTCAGCTCTACTTCAGAGTGGGTGGAGCTGGGGCACAGGCTGGGCATAGTTTTACTAACCCTCTTTTACTGGCCTGAGTCATGCCTGAAAGGCAGGGCAGCACAAAGGGGGCCCTTAAGTAGTTACCATGTTGTAGGCTTGACTGAAACCCATGAGTCAGCTTGGCACTGCAGAGCTAGCCACACCACTGGGAAGCGATCCAGAATGGTGGGAAATTGGGATTTCTAATGAATGGCACCCACTTTCAAACTACGTGCTATTAGTGGACAAGTAGGCGTTTTTCCTTGCCTGATGATGCTGGTGGTTAGACCATTTTCATTCTGGCATGAAGATAATAAGCAGCAAGGAAAATAAAGTGGAGTAACTTTATTTAAAAACTTTATTTTAACATTTTAAACAAACTGATTGCCAAGGATTACCAGTTTAGGGGCTTTACAGTTCACCTGGTGCAGACTGAGCTCTTGATTTCCTCAATAGTAATGCATTCAAAAGGAAAACACGTGTTCTTCTTGGTGGAAATAGAATGGAGAAGCTACAAAACACAGATGATTAGGAAAAGCTAATTCAGATCCTTCTGAAGCCACTCAGATTTTCAGTGACTGTTTCCCAACAACCTTATTACTTCACTAACTTCAGCAGAACCACCAAACTGAGAACTTGGGTTCCGTTATTCAGCCAGAGGCATGGCTTCACGAGTCCCACGTAATTGCTAGTTACCATCAGTAACAGCGGTGCGCCTAAGAAGCATCCCCCTACTGGTAGTTGTCAAACTTGTCTTAACTTGTTGGCCACTATTTTCCCATCTTGCCATGGGACTTAGAAAATAGTCATGTTTGATTTAAATAAATAATCAGGCAAGCTTTTCTTTCCAAAGTTGGGTACAGGAAAACTGCCTTCAGTAGGTGACTCTTTTGTGTGTGTGTTGATAATGTTCTTACAGCAGTGGAGTGTTTTCAGAGTGAGTGGCTGTTATCACTTCTGCCTTGGTAGGGTTTTCGGAGTATACTGGTGGAGATCCCGGTGTGCTGGTGACTTGCAGTTTCTCCCCTCAGGGCTTTAGGGAATGACTTTTCCAGCCCTTCTGCTTTGTCGGTCATTGAGTTTGTTGGCCATCGAGTCTGGACGGTTGGGGACACTTGAGCTAATTTGATCATGCATTTGTTTTGGATAATAAATGTTCCAAGCAGATGGGTTATTCTTGATGTTCCTCTTGCCCACCCAGTAGTCAGGGAGAGCACAGGGTGTGGTCCCTAGGTCAGGGTATAGATGCCATCCAAGTTGTGGTTCGGATCTTCTGTGTTCTCTGTGACAGGCTCATGCATTCTCCCCTATCCAGCACAACACCAGTCACGTGACCATAGTCATAGCAGAAACCAGGCATAATGCTCTGGTTGGAGCAGTGCTGCATTAAAAAAAAAAAAAAAGACCCAAGGCACAGGCTTCTTCGTGGACGGGGGGGAGGATGGCACAGCAGACCACAGGCCTGCATGCCATTTACACTGAGCAGCTCGCTGTCATTTATGCTGAATCGATTTCTGGTTGAGTGAATTATTATACGGGACTTGGTCATTAGTGATCGGTCTTCCTGTCCCACCTTCTAGTTCGGTTTGTATTATTGTGTAATAGCAAAATGAGACTGACGTTTTGACTTGGAGATACTTTAGGCTGTGCGGCCAGATGTCCAGTTTTCCTGGTTAATTGGTATAACTTTCTTTCTAGCGCTCCTAAAAGGAACTTCCAAGCTTGGTGTCCAGGTACAGTTGACATTGACAGTTGGTGGAGCACTGAGGGGAGTGTGGTGAGAGCACAGGCATTCTGACTCCTCTCCTGCCAGGACCAGGTTCACTTCTCACAACATCCGCATGTCAAATTGGGCCAATCTGTGCACTCGCGGCCTTAGTTAATGACGTCTTCTCTCTCTCCCCCTTCTGCTGCCAATCTATTAAATGAACGTGCCTTCGCATCCTACTGCTTCCTGGGACTGGTGAGGCATCTGGCTATCCCCCGCTCGCTGTAAACCAGAATTAATTATAATCGAAGTCTGACTAATACGCTCATAAACTGCTCTCAGGATAGGAGGCTTTAGTCTATAAAACCCACTTTGTGCCTTTGGCCTCTGAGAAGTCAATCAATGAAAGCTCTTTTCTTCCAGCCCTGGGAACAGTTTGGTTTCAAAGAGTGTTCCCTCCCTCCCCCCGCACCTCCCCGCCGGAAAACAAGCCCATCGTTTAGTCCCTGTCTTTCGTCCTTGGGTTTAACTTCGAACACCCTGTTTTGCAGAGTGACCTCCATTGCAGACCGGTTGAATGTGGACTTCGCTCTGATTCACAAAGAACGGAAGAAGGCTAACGAAGTAGACCGCATGGTGCTGGTGGGAGACGTGAAGGACCGGGTGGCCATCCTAGTGGATGACATGGCTGACACCTGTGGCACAATCTGCCATGCTGCTGACAAGTGAGTGAGGAGAGGTGGGGCCGGTGGTCAGAAGGGGAACACGTAGCCCGCTGCCATCTCAGTGCCTTACGCCAGCGGATTCTCATGGAAGTGAGTCGAGGGGGATGGTAACTAGCTTTGGGAGACTTATCACCTGAGGCTTGAGTTGCAGTGTGCATACGTTAATGAATATTTCCCCCCCCCATATCTCCTGACTTTATTATGGTAAACCATACAGAGTATAAAATTGGCCATTTTGAACATTAAGTGTACAATTCAGGGCCGTTAATTACATCGGCAGTGTCGTGCGACTGTCACCACTTTATTTGCAAAATGTTTTGACCACTCTGAATACTCAACTTTTTGTTAGTTTGATTGTTTTAAAGATTTTATTTTTATTTATTTGACACACAGAGAAAGAGAGACAGTGAGAGCAGGAGCACAAGCAGGGGAGTTGGGGAGGAAGAAGCAGGCTCCACGCTAAGCAGGGAGCCCAATGTGGGGCTTGATCCCAGGACGCTGGGATCATGACCTGAACTGAAGGCAGATGCTTAACAACTAAGCCACCCAGGTGCCCTTGAATAATCAATGTTTGGTAGTTTTAAAAAACAAATTAAGTAGATATGTATGGGCCTGAAAAGATAGGAATTGGCCCTTGGTACAGATTTGAATTGTGTGAGTCCATTTATGCATTTTGCTTTTATAAATACAGTGCAGTACTAGAAATGTATTTTCCTTGTGATTTTCTTTTTTTAAGATTTTATTTATTTATTTGAGAGAGAGAGAGCACAAGTGGGGGAGTGGCAGGCAGAGAGAGAGGGTGAAGCAGAACTCCCTGCTGGGCAGGGAGCCCAATGTGGGGCTCAATCCTAGGACCCTGAGATCATGACCTGAGCCGAAGGGAGACAGTTCACCAACTGAGCCACCCAGGTATCCCTTGCCTGCACTGTTCCAAGCTGTGCCTTCACTCTCTTCATTCTGCTGCTAGCCACCAGTCTCTTACCTCCCCAGTCCATCTCTCTCATTGCCTCCCCACTAGCTAATCTATCTGAAACTAAGGCTAGAACCCATCACTCCTCTCCTTAAAAACCTTAAGTGGCTCCCCATTGCTTATAATCCACACGACTGTGGAGAGCCTTGTTTCTAATTTTTTCTTAAACTCGGGGTATCTGTGCCATGCCCAGGGCCTGGCATATAAAAGGGGCTAAGAAAGTGTTCATGGGCTGAGCAATTCCTGATTGGGATCCTGGAGTACACATTGATAAAACTCATATCGTCCTTGTATGATTAAGGTGACCCTAATGTCTGTAGCAGATCAGCTCCCTGAAATGTCTGTTCATTACCATGATAGTTTCTTGTTCCTGGTTTACTCTGGTGCAGGTAAGTGTCCCTCTTTGGGTTTTGTGGTGCTGCATCTTTAACATACGGCTTCCAAGATTACCTTAGAAGACATTTCCAGTTTGGCCAGCCAGAAAGAGAAAACAAGAGCATGGAGAATCACCATGGAAGATTCTTCTAAGCCCAACCAGTGGTATACATTGCATCTGCCCACATTCTGATAGCTAGAATTAAGTCACAGGGCCACTCCTAACTTTGCAAGGGAGGCTGGGAAATGTAGTCCAGCTGTGTGCCCAGGATAAAAAGGCGATGGATTTTGTTGAGCCTAGCAGTCTTTTCCAGTCTTAATTCGTTAATCCGAACCAGTTCAGGTAAGTTCTTAGTCCAGTTATTTCTCTTGCTATGAACTGAATCATGTCCCCCTAAAGTTCACTGGAAGCGTAGGACTTCCAGTGATGGTATTTGGAGATGGGGCCCTTGGGAGAGGTAACTAGGTTTAGATGAGGCCATGGCAGGAGAACCTTATGATGGGAATAGTGCCTTTGTAAGAAGAGACACCCAAGAGCTGGTTCCCCCATGCATAGGTGCACACAGAAATCATGTGTGAGCACACAGTGAGAGATGGCAGCTGCCAGCAAGCCAAGAGAAGAGGCTTCAGGGTGACAGCTACCTTGTCACCACCTTGATCTTGACCTCTAGAACTGAGAGCAAGATGTGTTTTTCTAAGGCACCCAAGTTCTGATAAAATCCCCTCCCCGCTAACTCAGGCCCTTTAGTGACAAGTGAGACAAGTGAGTAATCCAGAGCAACTCTGCTTTTTCTTCTAGACTTCTCTCAGCTGGAGCCACCAGAGTTTATGCAATTTTGACTCACGGAATCTTTTCTGGCCCAGCCATTTCTCGCATTAACAACGCATGCTTTGAAGCAGTAGTTGTCACTAACACCATACCTCAGGAGGATAAGATGAAGCATTGCTCCAAAATACAGGTGAGGAGGGGACTCTTGCAAAAGAAGTCTCTGTGAGGTATTTTCAGGAGGCGGTTGCCTGTGGCGAGTTGGGGGTCTGGATTCTGAAGATGTCCTCCTTTGCCCTTAAGGGCTGAGTCTGTCATCGGGACCTGTGACCCCAAAGGAAAAAAAAAAAGCACGCTTAAAAGTTCAGATTGCAAGGCGAACCTCTGGAGGACAGAGGACTCTCTCAGTGATGGTGATACACACTCCACTTTGCAAGTCCATGCTTTACACTGTGCGTGTGTCACTCTTAGCTGTTGGCCCCTGCAGACACAGTGGGAAACCTGTGAACGGGGCGGGGTACACCCCTCAGAACTTCAGTGTCTCAGAGCCTGCTATGGAAACAGCCTAAGTTAATTACCTAGGGTTCTTGTTAAAACACAGATTCCTTGGCTCCATTTGAGACCCACAAAACCAGGAGGTCCTGGGACCACTCCTTTAATTCCAAGTAATTATTTAAGAGCTGTTGTGCTGAAAGAACAAGGCCTTGCTTCATTTAAAGTGTGTACAAGAATCCCTTGAGTCTCTGAACTTCATGTGGAGAAATACTATGCAGAATATAGCTGGGGTGGCTCACGAGGGGACGCAGCCCTGTGCTGCGGTCTGAAGGGGAAGGCTCCCTGTGAGGCTGCTCACCAGTGTCGGCCAACGGGTCGGTCATCTGTGTGCCACTAACCTGATGCTCCTCTTGGCTCCCGCAGGTGATCGACATCTCCATGATCCTGGCAGAAGCCATCAGGAGAACTCACAACGGGGAATCCGTTTCCTACCTGTTCAGCCACGTCCCTTTATAATAGAGTAACCGCTGAGGCTTTTTACAAAGTGAACCCCACCCCCTGTTTTCCCTTGGTATTTGATGACAAATTCCACAGAAGGCCCAGCTTGCTCCAGCCAAGCTTTCTAAACCCCTCATCGGGTGTATTAGCATTTCTCCTAAATGTAGAGAAAGACGGATTGAGACTAACTGCTGCGATTTTCACCCCCCCTCAAAACCCCCCCTCGCCTGCATTGTCTCATTCTGGCTTGACGCTGCTTTGAGCCTTGTAGCTTTACCTGTAGCCCAGCAGCGAGATTTCAGGCTCTGGAGGGCGCTGTGCAGGGGTGTTTGAATGTGGCCCGGGGAGGAGGGGGGAAAGCACAGACTACTTTGCATGTGAATACTTCAGGGTTTCCTTGGTTCAGAACTCCGGGCAACAGAGCCACCCGGGTTCCCCCCTCCACCCCCAGTCTGTGACAGGCTCTCAAAAGTCTCTGTGAAATGGCAGCAAGAGCCCTAGGCAGCCCCAGCTTGGGCCTCTGAGTCCTTTAAGGCCACTCTCTGGAGGGGGTGGGGGTGCCCGGGGTTGGTTGGGGAGGCAGCACACAGGGCAATGACTGCTTCTTGGGAGGAAAAAGCCTGATCCTTCATCCCCTGCTCGGGGATTGTGTCGCTTGGATTCTCCTTTGTGGCCATTCCTTTCCATTTGGCTTGACCTTCAGCCATCTTGCCCTTCCCCTGGCCAGATGTCCTCCGGGCGCAAGTGGTCCCCGTACCAGTCTTCTGGAAAGCAAAGTCGCTTCCTGCTGCGTAATCTCTGACATTGACACGGATTATTTTTGTCATAGAGTAATCTTCCGTAGCCCGCTACCACCATGGTAGTAGGTTTTAGGTGGGGTCGTAGTGCCTTTTGATTAATTTAAATATTTCATCTTCCTTCCATCTCTTTGGTCTCTCCAGTGACCTGAGATTTCTGTTAAAAAGACTGATGTTATTGTCTCTTGTAGAGGAAACTAATAAAGTGTCTGTGTGTGATTTGTGGGTCCTTACCGTGTCTGTACCGATCTTTCTGCTGCAGATTTGGTCTAAAGGGATCTTGCTGCCCAATGATAGCTCTTCTGCGTCTCTAGACTGTTAGCTGCATGGTTCAGCCAAGAGAAGACCTTGGCCACAGTTCTGTTCAATAGTAAGACCTTAAGAAGTCTGGGGTTTACCGAGAACTACATATGGTGTGATTCTGTGCCTTCTATACCGGAGGGTACATTGCATGTCAGGCCTCCTGGATCTCTGGTTCTCCCCAAGGCTGGACATTCAGTACTTTCTCATAGGAAGAGTGTAGTTTCTATCATTTATTCATTTGGAACCAATTTTGCCAAATGCAAAATTTCCCTCCATTGGTAGTAGACACACGTGTGGCATTTCATATCAGGCCTCCTAATTAAAAACTGGGGAAGATAAATGTGTACAATTAAAGAATGAATTATAATGCATTCCAGAACGTTCAGTGGGGTTTTTTTGTTTGTTTTGGTTTTGTTTTTGTTTTTGGTGCTTCATTAAATAAGGGTGCCCTTTTTCTTCGGGAGAAGCCACGTGCTTCCAGAGCTTTCTGCAGAGCTCAGCGCCCCTTTATCTTTGAAGCCTGGTTCTGCTTTTGTTTGCCTTGGTTGCACTTTACGTTGAATATTGGGATCTCAACTTTACAGTGAGGCTTTTGGGGGAAAAAACAGGGTGGATTCCAAAGAGACTGAGGTGGGCTCTGAAGTATGTGCCTCTGACCCGCTAGTCCTCATTCACCTGGTCAGGCTGCTGCTCCAGGAGCCACTGACGTGAAGCATCAGTGCCCTAACCTGCCCTTCATGCAGCTTCCTGAAGTACTGGGTCAGTGGGTCAGGGCTTGCTGTGTCCAAACATTTCGACTACTGTGGGCCCCCTTGGGTCACCCAGTTCCTAGAATGAGGTTTTAAGGTCACTCAGGAGAGGCCTTTGGTCCCCACCTTTGGGCCCCTCTGCCTGGGAGAGGGTCAGTATTCAGTCCCCTATGGCACCCAGCCAAGTGCCACAAGCTCCTCTAAGCGGGAGAGCCCCCAAGTGCCCTGGAAGACAAGTGGGTCTCGACTAGGGAACAGCGGCAGGAACAGAGGTGGTGGGGTGAGAGGGGAGGCACCAAAGCCAGGATGGATCGGCCTGCACCTGTAAGGGCCCGATGCCTGCTGCTGAGTGAAAGGCATCCCCAGCTTCTCCACATCCCTCACCTCCCACCCTCTGAGCCAGAGGAGGGGAGAGGCCTTGGAACAACGGAAACCTCACCTCAATGGAGTCCCCAGGCTAATGCCTTTATAAGAGATTTCATTGCAAATTGGGGCCAATCTCCCTGCCAGATTGGGAATAGAAGCATTTTCGGCTAGAGAGTTTATTTAATTGGACTGTTAATAGCATGCAGCCCTTGACCTGAGGGTTATAAGGCTCATGGAGAAAGGCTGCAGTTTAAAAAAGAAAAACCTAGGGTGCCAGGGTGGCTGTCGTTAAACCTCTGTCTTCAGCTCAGGTCATGATCCCAGGGTCCTGGGATCAAGCCCCACATCGGGCTCCCTGCTCGGCGGTAAGCCTGCTTCTCCCTCTCCCATTCCCTGTTTTTTTATTCTCTCTCACAGTGTCTGTCTCTGTCAAATTACTTAAAGAAGAAAGACCTGCCCGTCTTAGCGATCTTGCCTCCTACCGTCTCTTACTAGCTCTGGTTGTGGGGTGGGGAATAGGCTTCTGGAAAGCGATCTGGGTATTGGAGGCACACCCCCAGAAAGAACTTCAGAAGTAAGGATGAAGGAAGAAGGTTTTGCCCTGCTTTGGGGCCCCCCATGCAGACTAAAGACCACTGAAGGAGTAAATGCCCTAGTTGTGAGAAGAGCCATTACATTCGGTTAGGAAGGGGAAGCAGCCTCCTACCTTTTAGTGGGCACCTCTAGCCTCCCGCCAGATGCATCCTCCAGGGAGGCCAAAGTGCCGCCCACCTCTACCCATCACATGGTAACAGCTTACCAGAGTCCTATACTGCCCTCAGTAGCTGCAAATGGGAGAAGGGAGGATTAGAATTAGTACAACCATGGGGCAGGAACATACTGGAAGTTAACTGACACCTCATTTGCAGGCCAAGGATTGACCTTGTGCCTCTTAGTCATTTGCTGCCTTTTTGCCAACTGCTGGCTCTCCCAGAAGGCTGTTGTTACAGGCTCAGCCTTTTGCAAAGGCTTTTATCCTAAAGAACACACTGGGGGTCTCTCCCCAAACCCGTCCCCCACCGCCCACCCTACAGCTGCTTGGAAAAGGTGGCTCCTATGATGACGTCAGGTCATGAGTTAAAGGCAAGAATGCTACAGCTCAGGACTCCCCCCCTTCTCTTTTATTCCTGCCATGTTTTGAGGCCTGTCTTTCTCCTGCAGACCTTTTTTTTTACTACTCTGAGACTGTTTAGGAGTAAAGGAAATTCTGCCCCAAATCCTGATGGATAAAGTGCAGTGTTCCACAGAATCTTTGATAACATGTGTCTTCTAAGTCCCCTTTTTCAAAGTCTAGGTATTTGTGGGGCAACTGTGGTGGAGCTAGGATAGCCACAGGCATATTCAGACCCAGCATACCCATGGTAATGATTATATAGTTCTGTTCTCCATGGCCCTAGTGATTGCAAAGGAAAAGGGCTTGTGGTGGCTGGATTGATTCCTACGACCTCACCCTTCCGGAGATCACTTTGTGTCTCAGCACCAAGGGCTCCAAGAAAGCAGACACTTCTTCCTTATCACCATCTTCCATTCCTCTCTCTGCCTGCTCTCCTGCCTGCACACCTAAATGCCCTTGGCCTCTGAGGTTCCTAAGTAGTCTTGCCATGAAGCTTCTTAGGCCCACTTGTCTTTTTTTTTTTTTTTTTTTTTTGAGGATGTTCTCTTGTGTTTTTGCTTGTGAGTGAAAAGAAAGGAGAGACTAAGGGGCAAGGTAGCTTTTTCCATTGCAGCCCTTGGTTACCTCACCAGCTGCCCCGAGACTCAGAAACCTGGCTGGTTCCTTGCTCCAGCCTGAGTCTGTGTGAGTGTGATCCTCTTTGTTGCTGGCCTGTTGGATGCCCCTCAGTGACAGGCTACTGTTCCTACGCATGCCCTAAGCCACCAGAGTGAGACCCTTCTGCCATCTTTCCCTTCCCCTCCCCGCCCACCTTTCTTCCCCAAGGCCTTCCTCCAATAGCTCAGCTACCAACTATGAAATTCCAAATGGGGGAAGGGAAAGCCCATTTTGCAGCAAAATCAAACCAACGGGTCTTCATCCCATCCCCTTCCACCCTGCTTTGTGTTTTCAATGGACTCAATTCTTAGATTTTCCAAGTCCCCACAGCCACACTCGGCGCATCCACTCATGTCGCAGCTGGGTCTTGTCGTTTCATCCACAGTGTTGCCCTGAGCTTACTCACATTTTGTGGCTCGGGTCCAGGGTTTGAATATAAGACAAAAGAGGGCAGCCAGGCTTGACTAATCCATTTTGCAAGGGCAAAACACGGAACAGCAGTTTTCTACCTTCCAGCATGGAAGTTAGCCTGGAGCCACACTACCCGACTTCAGTCCTCACCCTCAAAGCTCGTGGGATAGGACCTCGTGGGGTAGGTCCCCGTGGATGGGGACTCTGTGGCTGCAGCCAGGCAGGGTAGGGCTGCCCAGTAGGAGTTGAAGCCAGGCTGAGGGCGCTTCCCCCGCCTATCTCTTTCCTGCCTGGGCCAACGTGGCCCACGGGACCGGTCACTGCTGCCCAGCTGCCACTAGGGGGAGCCAAGCAGAGGATGGAGGGAAATAGGTCCAGCCTTGAGAGGCGCCTGCGGGTCCTCCAGGTCCGCTCTTCCCCTTAACACCCCAGCAGCCAGGGGGACAACAGGGTGCCTGATTCCCATTCATTCAGCAAACAGGAAGGTGCACAAAGTTTCAGTGCGCAGCCCAGTGCCTTTTTGCAAGCCAAGCGCTGTTCTAGATGCTAGGGGCACAGAAGCGAGTCTGACAAGGGCCCCCTCCCCCAGGAGCTCTGGTGCAGAGAGGAAACGCTTTACAGTTGGGTGTGATTAGGACTGTGAAGAGGGAAGAACAAAATGCAATGTGAGCACGGGGCAGGCGGGGTGGGGGCGGGGGGAGCGGGGACGCCTCAGCCCGTGTTGGGAGTCAGGAAGGCATCCTGGAGAAAATTATTTTGACTTTGGAAACAGTTGGTTAGAAATTCGCCAAAGGGAGAATGGGAAGAAGGATCTTTCAGGCAGACAGAATAGCATGTGCTTAACGTGGGCACCCGAAAGACTGGGGTGTGTGTGTGTGCGCGCGCGTGTGCGTGTGCGCGCGCGTGTGCGTGTGCGTGTGCGCGCGCGCATGCGTGCCTCTGTATGCCTGTGTTTCAGGGTTTGGTGGGGAGTGGTGAGGAGGGATGGTGCTGCTGAGACCAGATCATGAAGATCTTCGAAGTAGAGTGACCACACACCTGTTGTCCCAGTGTATTTATAGACGGCACCACCTTTCGCTCTCAAAAGCGCCCTGGTTAGGATAACAGTGTAAGCTTATTCTGTGGTTGCCATAAGACATACTGTGGCATTTGAACTTTATCCAGGGAGCAAAGAGAAGCCACCGGAGGGGTTTAAGCAGGATGCTGGCAGGATGGGAGTCACTCAGTTACAGTGGCACTGATGTGAAGACCGGACTGGGTTGGGGGTAAGAGTGAAAGAGAGAGGCCAGGTAGACAGCTGTGCAGTGGTCTCAGGGGAGGGTATGAGAGAAGACCCGTTTACAGTGGATCTGGGAGGAAAATGCTGCAGAACCTGGTGATGTTTTGACGTTGGGACTGAGGGAGGAGGAGGAGTCCAGGGCAACTTCCGTCTTTCTGGCCTGAGTGCCTGGTGGACCCTGTTACCGTGGAGTATGGGAGATGAGGCTGAAGTTCGGCTGAGGGGCTGCTCAGTCCAAGGTACCGGGCCTCGGGGCACCTGGCAAGGAGGGCTTAAGGGGCAGGCACTGCAGTCAGTGGAGAGGTGGCCATCCATCCATGTGGGCCCAAATGCTCTCTCCAGATAGTCCCGGAGTGGTGGGGCTGCAAATTAGGCCAGGCTTGAATATTCTGGGTGGTTGAATTCAAAGGGCAAGCAGAAGTGAAGGTATGGCTGAGCGAAGCAGGAGCAGCAGCAGCAGGTTACCTGAGGAAGATTACAATAACAGTTTAACAAGTCCAAGGCCAGACTTCGAAGGCTACCTCAGCAACCCAGATAGGGAATGGCCATCAGAGACTCATGGAAAGGGGGGGGGCGGGGCGAAGGCTCCAGAGCCTTGTGCCGGTACTGAACAGAGTCCCTTTTCCTTTTTTTTTTTTTCATTAAAATGCTTATTCTGAGATAATTACAGATTCACATGCAGTTGTAAAAAATAATAGAGATCCCATATGCCCTTCACCCAGTTTCTCCCAGTGTAATATCTTGCAGAACTGTAGTGTAATATACAACTGAAAGTGATTTATTGATACAAAGAAGATACAAACAGGGCCATCACCAGAAGGAGTCCACCACTGCCTTGAATAACGATGACCACTTCCCACCCAGGGGACCCCCCCCCATGAACCCCTGGCAATTAACAAACCAGTGCTCCATTTCTGAGATCTTGTCATTTCAAGAATGTTGTATAAATAGAATATGACAACATGTAACATTTTGCCTTTTTCTTTAAGTTGCAGCCTTATTTTCTGGAGGTTCATCCAAGTTGTATGTTTCAATAGTTTGTTCCTTTTTAGTACCAGTAGAATTCCATGGTATACATGGACCAATTTGTTTAACCATTTACCCGGTGAAGGACATTTGTGTTTCTGAGTTTTGGCTGAGAATAAAACCACTGTTGACATTCACGTATAGGATGCTGTGCGAACCTGTTTTTACTTCTCTGGGATAAACACCCAGAAATGCAGTTGCTGAGTTGTATGGTATTTGCATGTTAAGTTGTTGTTGTTTTTTTTTTAAGACACCCCCAAACAGGTTTCCAGAGCGGTCATGCCATTTTTTTTTTTAAAGACTTTTTTTTTTAAATTTATTTATTTGACAGACAGAGATCACAAGTAGTAGGCAGAGAGGCCGACAGAGAGAGAGGAGGAAGCAGGCTCCCTGTGGAGCAGAGAGCCTGATGTGGGGCTCAATCCCAGGACCCTGGGATCATGACCTGAGCTGAAGTCAGAGGCTTAACCCACTGAGCCACCCAGGCGCCCCGCAGTCATGCCATTTTGCATTCCTACCAGCAATTAATGAGTGATCCAGTTTTCAAACCACTATAGAAACATAAAGATGGATGAAAATTAAGGTGGACACACTAATGCTTCAGTAAGGCTTGACTTTGAGCTGAACATATTTTTCTCTTCCTCATTCTTGAAGCCTCCCTCTCCCCTTTGCTTGTTTTTCTGTAGAAACCTTTGTTCCAGCAGCTCCCTATTGATATTGACATCTCACTGACCTCAATGTATACTTAGTAACGAGACTGGGATGGTCTGGCACTTGTGCTAGTCTAGTCATGAGACTACCTTGGAGACATGATCCAACGTGGCTCACAGCATGTACTAGATTCCTATCAAAACCACCCAGAATCTGCATTTTTTCCTATAAAACCCTTCAGCCTTTTCCTCCCTGGGCGGGTCTGCAGTTTTGAAAACATTAGCCTGCTGCAGCCTCCTTTCCCTGGCAAAGTAATAAAACTATATTGCTCCTCTTAATTTATTTAATTTTTTGAGAGAGAGAGAGAGAGAGCGCAAACAGGGGTGGAAGAGCAGAGGGAAAGAGAGAGAATCTTATGACTTAGAGCTGGATCCCACGACCCTGAGATAAGCACCCCAGCCAAAATCAAGAGTTGGATGCCCAGCCACCCAGGCACCCTTATCATTCCTCTTTACCCACAAATTCTGTCTTTGTATTCTATTTAATGTCCAGAGCCCAGAGATCAGTTTTCCACAAGAGTTTTTCTGCATCCTCACCAGCATTCAATGTTGTCACTATTTTTAAAAGATTTTATTTATTTATTTGAGAGAGAGAGAGAATGAGAGAGAGAAAGAGAGTATGAGAAGGGAGAGGGTCAGAGGGAGAAGCAGACTCCCCACCTAGCAGGGAGCCCAATGCGGGACTCCATCTCAGGATTCCTCGATCATGACCTGAACTGAAGGTAGCCACTTAACCAACTGAGCCAGGCACACTCACTATTTTTTTTTTTTTTTTTTTTTTAGCTACTCTGATAAGTGTGTAGTAAGGGGTTATGGTGGCTCTCATTTTCATTTCCCTAGCGGCTAATGGTGTTTTATTTACATCTTTTCACGTGTTTATTTGCCATCCTTCTATCCTCTTCGCTGGAGTGTCCCATCAAGTCTTTCAAAGCTCTCTCTTTTAGCTGGCTCCCTCTGACACTGTTTCAGCCCCGGAAGGGGAAATTGTCATCATCTCGGGATTGCCAGCTGAGGGTTGAAGTGCAGGTCCCACTCAGCATCTGCTGTCAACCAAGCGGGGAGCCTCCTTGTTCCTCCAGGTGCGATTGGGAGTAGCAGCTTCCTCCAGGCTTCCATTGATACCTCCTGGCTTGGCGGGGGCCGGGGGGTGTGGGACTTCCTTGTAGCTGCTCTCAACACGACCTCCACTGACACCACAAGGTTGGAGGAATGTGGTCTCGCTACTGCTGGGTGATGGTGAAAACCTTAAAGTCTCCACCAGATCTGATATTACCCAGCAGGAAGGGTAGTTAATATTGCCTAGTGGGGATGGAAGTCGGGCCACCCCGCGTGGTCTCCACTGATACCGCTAGACGGGGACCTTCATTATCATTCAACCGGATGAAAGCCCCCCCTCTCTACTCGCTCAGCCTTCTCTGACACCCCCTGGCAGGGGGTGCAGGCTAGGGCTTGGGGTACTCTTTACAGCCCGAAGTCCAAGTCTCTGCTCCCTGTGTGGCCTTGGCTGGTGGGGGTGGGGCCACAGTTTTTCCTGTGCTGTCTGGCTACAGTAGAGAGATTGATATCTAACACTGTCTGTTTTCTTAGGCTGTTCCTTTCCTTGGGAGAGATGCCTTTGTTGGGGTTCTTTGCCTACGCCCATTGGCATTGCCCAGTCGGCTTCTTCAGCCTCAAGTGTGGAATATATGAGGCAAAAGGAAAGCCTAGGGAACTCACGACCGTGTTGGTCCTTGAGTCAGGGACCCCTACCTGCTCTGCCTTCTGTCCACGTCCCAGAAGTCTTCTGTGGTTGCTTCATAGCTAGTGTCCAGAGCTTTCAGCTGGACTCACCAGAAGGAAAAGAAAAAGTATGTCTACTTGGTCTTCTCAGAACTTTGTATGTCTCCAAAGAAATCAAAAGTTTTTGTCACATAATATATAGAGAAGTTGACAATTCCCAAGTTTATTGCTCACTGAATTTTCACAAACTGAACATACCCAGAACCCAGATCAAAAGACAGAACGTGGGGCGCCTGGATGGCTCAGTTGGTTGAGCATCCGACTCTTGGTTTTGGCTCAGGTCATGCTCTCCAGGTCATGGGATCCAGCCCCACGTGGGGCTCCACACACAGTGGGGGGTCTGCTTGAGATTCTCCTTCTCTCTCTGCCCTTCTACCCGCTTGTGCATGTGCACACACGTGCGTACTCTCTCTGAAATAAATAAATAAAGTTTTTAAGAAAAAACAAACAGAACAGAACCTGACCAGCACCCTCGTGACTCCCTCCAGCACCACTGTCCACACTAGAGTAGCTGCTACCTCTGGTCCTTATGTGGCTGCCCCAGCTGAAGTGCGTCAATAGCTTGAGGTGCACTCTGACCCCCTTCAGTTCTCCTGTGTGTGTGTGTGTGTGTGAGAGAGAGAGAGAGAGAGAAAGAGAGAGAGAGAGAGAAGGCCTCTTGCGTGTAGGCTTGTGGGTTCAGGCACACAACTTTTACCAATCTGACTTCCTTGCCTACACCTGGGGATTTGAAAGTTCTTCACAGACCCAGATTCAGATCTGAATTCCATTATTTGCCAAGAGTGACTAAGAGTGTGGGCTTTGAAATTGAACCTGAGTTCAAATCCCAGCTCTGCAGCTCCTCAGCTGTGTGGTTAAGAAAGGGGCAGTGGGGGCGCCTGGGTGGCTCAGTGGGTTGAGCTGCTGCCTTTGGCTCGGGTCATGATCTCAGGGTCCTGGGATTGAGTCCCGCATTGGGTTCTCTGCTTCCTCCTCTCTCTCTCTGCCTGCCTCTCAGTCTACTTGTGATTTCTCTCTGTCAAATAAATAAATAAAATCTAAAAAAAAGGGGGGGGCAGTGATGGGGCACCTGGGTAGCTCAGTGGGTTAAGCCTCTGCCTTCGACTCAAGTCATGATCTCAGGGTCCTGGGATCGAGCCCCACATCGGGCTCTCTGCTCAGCAGGGAGCCTGCTTCCCCTCTCTCTCTGCCTGCTGCTCTGCTTACTTGTGATCTCTGTCTGTCAAATAAATAAATAAAATCTTTAAAAAAAAAAAGAAAAGAAAAGGGCAGTGATAACACAGACCTTGAGGCTGTGGCATGAGGATGAAATTAAATGACTCATGCAAAGTGCTTAGAACGGTGCTTGCCGCAAAACCCAACACTCAGTCAGGGGCAGTATTACCATTATACGCAGTAGGACGGTTGTGAATATTGACACAAATTCTAGCAAGCACCTGATACCGTCCCTGGCACTCAGGCTCTTCCTGGCACTCAGTAGGCTTGAGTTCGCCTCCTTCTTCCCTGCAGGGAGCAGCAAGGAGTTGTACCAACTAACTCCCATGTGTTCGAGGGAGGGAGGAAGGGAAGGAAAAGCTTCCAAAGAGGGGGAGAGTAGCTGTGTTGTGCTGTCCTTCTGGGGGGGGGGTGCCTCCTGAGAATATGCAACATGCTTCCTTTTGACAAACTTCCTTCCCCTTCTGAGGAACAGGGTTAACTCCCACTGCCTCTCTTCATGCCCCTACTCAGGAGTCTGTCCGCAAAGGCCTGGATGGAGTAGAAAGCAATGGGGAAGGAAAGCCAGCCCATTTCCGTACGTTGAGGCCTGCCTGCTTCCCTCGTTCTAACACTGTTCTACTTCGTTCTTAGTCTGGCAGAGTAAAGGTTCTGGAAGTTTCCAGACTAGCACAACCCCACATCCTGGCTTATGTATCTGTAAGTCCTTTCCTCTCTCTGGCAGATAGTACGGGCTGCCGTGCCCAGGCCTGCCTTGGGGAGGGCCCAAGGTGGCTCTCAGTTCCCCAATTTGGGTGTTAATGGGAGCGGTTGGCACTAAAAGTCCAAAGTGCTGTTTGACCTGAACTTCATATTTAAACCGTGCCACTATACCTCTCTGTGAGGAGAGAAAGAAACGGTATGCTGAAGTTAAACAGAGCTAGGGTGTTTCAGCCCCCCAAAGTTTGGGGGATCGGCTATGCTAGTAACTGAGTGTAATTTAGGAACTCCTGATCCACCTTGTCCCGCCGCAGAGAAAAGAGAAATTTGCCACAGCCTCGATTTATGGCGTTGCCTTTCTCTCTGCAGACAGCAGAGGGCATCATTAGCACAAACTCCATGTCAACGGCAAATCGATGGGAAAGGGGGTTTGCCAAGGTTCTAGAAGCACAGTAAAACTTTGATTAACAGAAATGTGCAAGAAAACTGGCTGTTCAGCTGAATACTCTCTCTCAAGAAAAGAAGTTTATGAGCTAATAGGGGCTGAGAAAACCTTATCGTTCCACTCCTTGTAGTTGAAAAGGCATGCAAAGTTCCCATATTGTCTTTACGGCCTCAACTAGTAATAGGGATCCTGGGTAGGGTTGCCTGCTTTTGAGAATAAAAATACAGAATGGGGAATATGGGATTATATACTTTAAGAAATAAGACTCTGAGGGTGCCTAGGATGGCTCAGTCAGTTAAGCATCTGCCTTCGGCTCAGGTCATGATCTCGGGGTCCTGGGATCGAGCTCCCTCCTCCAGTTGGGCTCCCTGCTCCACAGGGAGTCTGCTTGTCCCTCTCCCTCTGAACACCTCCCCCACCCCCACTCATGCTCTGTCTCTCACTTTCTCTCTCTATCAAATAAATAAATAAAAATCTTAAAAATAGAAAGAGGAGACTCTGAAAGTCAGAGTGAGAAAGCAGAGTAGCTAGGGTCCTCATAACACGAGCAACAGCATAACTGGGGAGTCTTCTGGATTTTCTTTTTGCTTTGCATATCCTGGACTGGGCACTGGAGACACAGGCAATCCAGAAACGCCAAGGGGCTGAGATAAAAGAAGCCCTAACAAAATCTGCCACTTTCTAGGCAAAAGAATGGGAAAACAGACGGTCTAACAAGACAGAAAACGTACAGACAACAACCATTCAAGGGCAACCGGATACCGCAAAGAAAACCAGCTCTACCTGTCCCAAGCCAGCAAAGACCCAGGGGGAAGCCAAAATTGCCACCCTTGCTAGGCTGTAAGGCGGTGTCCCTAACCTCCCACCAGGGCCATTTCAGGAAGGCCTAACATGGGACCTCCCCCTACCCGTGCTCTTGGCACAGGGCCATAATGAGGCCTCTCACCCCATATTGTCAGTGGGGGTACTCCTGCCCCTCAAAGAGGGGCCTCATGGGGATCCTCAACTCCCACTCCCATTCAGCCTCTGGGTGTTACTGGAGCCTGAATGGGAGCCCTGGACTTCCATCTCACCTGACTCATTATGAGACTATGTCTCTCTTCTCTCCCCAGCATGGTTTTGAGGCAGCTAGCTGAAATAGAAGCTTTAAACATGATCCAGAGTCTCATAACACCCCACATGTCCAAACAGCTATAAAAAATGACTCATATTTTCACGAACCAGGAGGATCTCAGGCTCACTGAGAAAAGGCAATCAATAGATGCCAGCCCCAAGATGACAGAAATGTTAGAATCATTTGACAAAGATTTTAAAGGAACCGTCATAAAAAAATGCTTCAGTGAGCAAATACGAACACACTTGAAACCAGTAAAAATAACAGACCGTCTCAGCGAAGAAATAGAGATATAAAAGGACAATTGGAGATTTTAGAACTGAAAAATACAAAACAAAACAAAACAAAAAGCCAGAGACAAAAACCCAATGGCTAGGCTTAACAGCAGAATGGAAGGACCAGAGGAAAGTATCAGTGAGTGAACTTGAAGATAGAACAACAGAGGTAACTCATTCGGAACACCAGAGAGAAAATAGATAGAAAGGAAAAAGAACGAAACTTGGGGACTTTTATGACTGTAACCAAAAAAATCTAACATTCACTACCTCAAAGTTCTAGAAGGAGAGGTGAAAATGGTGTGGCTAGGGTCACCTGGGTGGCTCAGTCATTGAGCATCTGACTTCCTCTCAGGTCGTGATCCTGGGGTCCTGGGATTGAGCCCCTGCTTGGCTGGAGGCCCGCTTCTCCCATTCCCACTCCCCCTGCTTGTGTTCCCTCTCTCACTGTCTCTCTCTCTCTCTCTCTGTCAAATAAATAAATACATTTTTTTAAAGGGAGTGTGTGGCTTAAAAGGTACTAGAAGCAATAATGGCTGAAAACTTCCTAAATTCAGCAAAACAAAAACAAAACCCAAAAAACCATACACCAACAGATTGAAGAAGCTGAGGGAACCCCAAACAGGATAAACCCAAATATAATCCACACTGAAACACATCACAGTCACGTTTCCAAAACCCAAAGACAAAGGAAAAAAGATCCCAAAAGTAGGGAGAGAGAAATGATACTCTACCTGCAGGGGAAAAAATTCAAATAACAGCAGATTTCTCATCAGAAACCAGGGGACGAGAAGGAAGCTCTGACAGAAAACTACCGACCCAGAATCCAATGCAAATACCCTTCAGGAACAAAGGGGAGGAATCAAGGCTTTCTTCAGATGAAGGAAAGCGAAGAACAGGGTGTCATCATCAGACTTACTCTGAAGGACTGGCTAAGGGCAATTCTCTGAAAAGAAAGGAACTAACAGAAACAGGAATCCACTCTTGGAACATCACGAAAGAAGAAAACACAGTAAGCCAAAATATAAGTAAATACAAGAGAAATCCTCCCCCACCCCCGCCTGAGTTTTCTATATCAGGTTTGATGGTTGAAGCCAAACTGTATGACATGGTTCTCAACGCACGTATTATGTTTAAGACAATTATATGCTGGTTGATTTTACTTCAATAAAGCAAGAAAAAATTAATGGATAGGATAAAAGACAGCTGTGAATGAGGGAGGGTAAAGAGACGTAAAGGGAGGTAAGATTTCTATGTTTCACTCAAAATGGTAAGATGGAGATGTCAGCAGTCCGTGATCAATTATGTATATTTTATATCATGCTCAGAGAAGTCACTTAAAAAGTTATAGAAAGAGATGTAGCCCAAAGCACTATAGATACGGGCATATCTTGCTTTATTGTGTTTTACAGATTTTTTTTAAAGATTTTACTTATTTATTTGAGAGAGACAATGAGCAGGAGCAGGGGTAGAAGGAGAGGGAGAAGCAGACTTCCCACCGAGTAGGTAGGACATTGTGGGGCTCTATCCCAGGACCCTGGAATCAGGACCCAAGCCGAAGGCAGATGTTTAATCCACTGGCATCCCAGCTTTGTGGATATTGAAGGTTTCTGGGGACTCTGATTGAAACAAGTCTATTGGGGACATTTTCCCAACAACATTTGGTCATTTCGCGTCTGTGTGTGACATTTTGGTAACTCTTATAATATTTCAGACTTTTCCACTATTATTTGTTATGGTGATTTGTAATCAGTGATGAGGACTCACTGAAAGGTGGTTAGCCTTTTTAGCAATAAAGTATTTTTAAATTAAGGTGCATTTTTTAAAAAGATTTTCTTTATTTATGAGAGTGAGAGAGAGGGAGAGAGAGCAAGCGAGCACAGGCAGACAGAGAGTGGCAGGCAGAGGCAGAGGGAGAAGCAGGCTCCCTGCCGATCAAGAAGCCCGATGTGGGACTCGATCCCAGGACACTGGGATCATGACCTGAGCCAAAGGCAGCCGCTTAACTAACTGAGCCACCCAGCCCTCCCAAGGTGCATATTTTTAAAGGCATAATGCTATTGCACACTTAATAGATGACAGTATAGTGTAAACATAACTTTTATATGCATTGGGAAGCCAAAAATATTCATTTGACTCACGTTATTGTGATAGTCATTTTATTTGTGGTGGTCTGGAACTGAACCCACAATACCTCTGACATATGCCTGTAATTAAAATAGAATTCTAAAAATGGTAAAAGCAACACAGGCAGTTAGGGAAAAGAAACAAAAACAGAACAAACAGGAAACCAACAAGAAGATGGTGGTCTTGATTTTCAGGATAGCTAGCAAATAATTACATTTGATGTATCTGGTCTAAATATACCAATTAAAAGCCTTAGATGGGCATTGTGGATTCAAAAAACATGGAAATTATATGTCAAATTGATTTAATTTTTAAAAATCACCTGGGGATGCCTGGCTGGCTCGTCGGTGGAGCACGTGACTCCTGATCTCGGGCTGTGACTTTGAGCCCCAAATTGGGTATGGAGATCACTTAAAAATAAAATCTTTTATTTATGTTTGCTTGTTTGTTTTTAAAGATTATATTTATTTATTTGAGAGAGAGCACAAGCAAGCACAAGCAGGGAGAAGCAGGCCCCCCCACCCAACAGGGAGCCTGACATGGGGCTTGATCCCAGAACCCGAGCAGACGCTTAACCAACTGAGCTACCCAAGCCCCCCCAAAATAAAATCTTTAAAAATAATAATCATAAGTCTTAAAAAATCTTCTAATTTTTTGAAACATGATGAAATACCAGATTGGTATTAACCAGACTTAGTGTGGTGATCACTGTGCAGCACATACACACATATTGAAACATGATGTTGTGCCCCTGAATCCTACTAGAATGTGAGATACCAATTATATCTCAGTTTTTTTAAAGTTAAAAAACATTCTGGGTGCACAGCTGAATTTGAATTTCAGATAAACAAGGACTAATCTGAAAGTGTAAAGTGTGTCCCATGCAGCAGCTATCTGAAATTCCCCATAGCCCCCGCTTTCTTACCAGTTGTTTTTTTTTTTTTTAATTTCTCCTACAAATCAACAGCGGGAAGAAAAATAAGCAATTTAACTCATGCGTCCCCTCCAAGAAAACGGAGTTGACTGTCCATGAGGTAGATTTCTCTCCCAGGACTATTGTGTGGATTAAATGAGCTCATGGAAACGAAAGCCCTTCCCACCCAGGCGCTACTCCAAAAATGTAACTTTCCTCCTGTCCTGAAACATCAAGAACTTTGGGACATCCCCAGCCTGGCTGTGCCTCTGAGATAAAACCCAGCTGACCCTCTGGAGGCTGAATGTCATTATTATTTCAGTAATTAAAATAGGAACTAAAAGTCAGTAATTCAAATTTTATTAAAAAGACAAGACATGGTTAACACAAATCCAGGCGGTACAAAATGGTATTCGGATGAAAAGGAAATTTCTCTCCTGTCCCGGCCCGCAGGCCTCCACTTCCTCTCCCCAGGGGCAACCCCTGTTACCAATGTATCCTTCCAGAAGAGCTCCATGCATATGCATGCCTATATATAACCGTCTTTTTTCCCACCAGTGTGAGCATACTGGATGTACTGTTGTGCACCTTCACGTGCTATTTTTAGCTCCTAATTGCCTGGCTGTAGTGGGATCCAGGCGGTTGATCCTGAGGGTCCTCATGAAAAACAGCCCTTTGAAACTCGTTGCTACCGCTATTGTAAGGATGTTGTCAAGGATGTCGTTCATTGTATCCCACAGCATCCTCTCCGAGGACCCCCGGGAGGAATTCCTGTCTGATCGTAGTACTAAGAACAGTTGCCCTTCTGAGCAATGAGTTTGTTTTTATCTCCTGGACATTGTGAATTGTGTAATGACAAGGTTTCCCCTTTCCTGTTGGCTGCTGGAAAGCTTAGAGCCAACGTTGGGGCCCACCCCTCCTGGGAGCAGAGGCTTTTATGGTATGCACTTCTACCCTTATTCTTGGCTCCACTTTCTGCCCGCCCTTGTTTTGCTAGCTTTAATTTATGCTGCCCTGACTTACCTTGTGTGTCCTTGTAAGCGGACTGGATTTCTTTTTTTGAGAAAAGGTGAAGTTGGAATAATTAAATAACCGCCTGGCTTTACTCACTCTCTGTGCAGGTCCTCACCTACTCCGCCACTATCCCCCATCGCATCCTCCCAGCCGCTTCCCAGCGCTCCCCCGACAGTCTGTATAGCAATGACTCTGCTCTGCAACCTTCTATCCCAGCTGGCGGCCTCCTTCGCTCTTGGGCCTTGACTGGGGGGCAGGGGAGCCTCCTCTCTTGCTTGTCATTGCCTCTATCCCCACCCCTCGCCACTGTCCTCACCTCCATATGCCTTGTGGGCAGCCTTTCAAGCCTTGATGTAATCATTATAAAACTGAAGACTCTGGCACCCGGCCACACATTAGAACCAGTCTCCATCCATCCCCGATTCCAGCCAGGCCGGCCGTTCGGTAACGCCAGTATTGTGTGCCATAAGAACAGGGCCATCCCCGGCCCACGTTACCTCTGGGGAACAAGAGAGGATTCCACAGAAGAGATGAATTCTTTTTGCCGAGAGCTGCAACCTGGTTAAACTTGATTCCCAGGTGAAGTGTTTAAACGACCAGAAAGGCAGAATGATCTCTAGAAAAGAGCATGAAGACCCTACAGAAAACTTAGGAGCCCCAAGTACTGTTCCTAGACCCGCTACTTGAGTGGCTGGTCAATGTTGGACCAATCGCGTCCCCTCTCTGGACCCTAGTTTTCTAATCCCAAAGGTAGAAAGATTAGATGATCTTAGGGGCACGTGGGAGGCTCAGGTGGCTAACCCTCTGCCTTCGGCTCAGGTCATGATTCCAGAGTCCTTGGATCGAGCCCCACATTGGGCTCCCTGCTCAGTGGGGAGCCTGCATCCCCCTCTCCCTCTGCCCCTTCCCCTACTCCTGCTCTCTTGTGTGTATGCTTTCTCCCTCAAATAAATAAAACCTTTTTTTTTTTTTAAAGAAAGATTAGAGGATATTTAAGGGCCTTTCCAGCTTTGGCAATTCTTGGGTACATGCTTCTGACCACACTTTCCTTGGTCTCTAACTACTCCCTCTCATCCCAGGCATTTCCCAGTGATCTCCTCCGATGTGCTCATCCGTTGCTGCAACAGATCTGCCTAGACTAGGCTCTGTAATAAGACATTTCCAGTCCTCGGCCATAGAAGGGAGGGTCCTATAATTACCAATCTCCTAAACTGGTAGAGATGCCCCTGTTGACTATAGTAGCCTGAATGTAAATGTAACACAGCAAGACATTCAAGGGAAAGCCAGCAAGAAGGTCTGACAAATCCGCTGCTTAGCTAGGTGATTTTCCACGATGCACATGCGGGAGGGTCCTTTTCTCACTAGCAGCACTGCAGCTAGTGGCTGGTCTGGACCATAATGGATGCCATTCGCTGTGCTCCTGATTCATACAATATTCCCACCAGAGCGGACAATGCTCAGAAGTTCCTAGGTACCATTTCCCACGGAGTAGTTATTTTTCTTAAATATACATTTTTTAAAATTTAGAGACCATTAAAACGTACAGAGACAATAGCTGACTCTCAAAGTTCGTTCTTGAGTGCAGTCGGATGCCAGTCCTATTCAAAACACGTTCAATGAAGGAACTCATTATCTGTAAAAACCCAGTGAAGTTGAGACCATTAATTTTTTTTTCAAGATTTTATTTATTTATTTAACAGAGAGAGAGAGAACAGGAGCGGGGGGTGGGGTAGGGAGAAGCAGGGTTCCTGCCAAGCAGGAAGCACAATGCAGGGCTCGATCCCTGGACCCTGGGATCCTGACGGGAGCTGAGGGCAGACACTTAACAACTGAGCCACCCAGGTGCCCCTGTTGGGACCATTGTAATGAACACCTATGTAGCCACAACTCGAAGTTAGCAAATATTCACCTTTTGCCATTTTTACTTTAGATCCTTTGAAAAAATTCAAACATCGCCGAAACAGCCAACACTCCCTATTGGCTGCCATCTTCTAAAGTTGGTGGTTGGTGAGGGTGTGTCAGCTTTATGTCTTCATGCTTTTACTTTTATATCCCTATACAGTATATAACATGAATGTCTGTTTTTTAATTTTTCATAAATGGTGTCATCATATATATTTCCTTTTTTTAATTACTCTTTTTTAAAAGATTTTACTTATTTATTTGAAAGAGAGAGGGAGAGCACAAGCAGGGGGGAAGCACCATAGGGAGAGGAAGAAGCAGGCTCACCACTGAGCAAGGAGCCCAAGGCGGGACTTGATCCCAGGACCCTGGGATCATGACCCAAGCCAAAGGTAGGTGCTCAACCAACTGAGCCACCCAGGTGCCCCTGTACATTTCCTTTTGAAATCTGAGTGGTTAATTTTGTTGCTATAGTGGATGGCTTTTTTTCATGCAGCTTCCAGATGCTACAATGTCAGCAGTTAGGGCCTATCAAGACTTTCCTTCACCATAGGGTTCCTAATTCCCTCACAGCCTTGGGCTTGGAGAGGTCTTCCCATCAATTTCATCAGTCCCTAGAGCTTCAGTAATTACCTGTGGAGTGGTTGACAAGCAAGTCTATATCTACAGCCAGACTTTTCTCCTCCTGATCTCCAGGCTCCTATGTCCTTGTCCTAACTGGACAGTCTTGCCTGGATGTCTTAAAGGCACTTCAGGTTCAACCTGCATCAGACTGTATACATTTCCACCTTCCTCTCTAAAACAAAACATGACTCTTTTTTTTTTTTTTAAAGATTATTTATTTATTTATTTATTTATTTGACAGAGAGAGATCACAAGTAGGCAGAGAGGCAGGCAGAGAGAGAGGAGGAAGCAGGCTCCCTGCTGAGCAGAGAGCCTGATGCGGGACTCGATCCCAGGACCCCGAGATCATGACCTGAGCTGAAGGCAGCGGCTTAACCCACTGAGCCACCCAGGCGCCCCCAAAACATGACTCTTAAAAGTGTCTATGCTCATGGTTTTGATGTCTCCCTTCTCATCCACTCATGTTTTTTGAATCCATTCATTCCTGAACCCATTCCCATCTAGCTTCCATTCTTACCTCTTTACCAAAACCGTTTTTTTTAAACTTTTTTCAAAAGTGAAGAAAAATTGACATACAACTTTTTTTATTTTTTAAGATTTATTTATTTATTTGACAGAGTGATAGAGAGAGCACAAGTAGGCAAAGCAGCAAGGAGTGGGGAGAGGGAGAAGACTCCCTGCCAAGCAGGGTGCCCAATTCGGGGCTTGATTCCAGGATCCTGGGATCATGACCTGAGCTGAAGGCTGACACTTAAGACTGAGCCACCCAGGCACCCCGACATACAGTTTTAGTTCCAAGTTTTCACCTCTCTCTCCACCCTCTTCTCTGGCAACCTCCAGTTTGTTCTTTGTATCTATATCTGTTTCGTTTGTTCAATTTGTTTTGTTTTTTAGATTCCACATATAACTGAAATCCTGTGGTATATGTCTTTTTCTGTCTGGTTTATATCACTTAGCATAATACCCTCCAGATCTATCCGTGTTGTGGCAGAGATCAAGATTTCATTTTTTATGGTCGAGTAATATTCCATTGAATTTATTTACCACATCCTCTTCATCCTTTTATCTGTCGATGGACATTTTAGTTGCTTCCATATCTTGGCTATTGTAAATACTACTGTGCTGAACATAAGAATGCACATATGTTTCCGAATTCGTGTTTTTGTTTTCTTGAGATAAACACCTAAAGTGGAATTGTCAAATCTTATGGTACTTCTACTTTTAATTTTTGGAGGAATCTTCATATTATTTTCTGTTATAGCTGCATCAATTTACATTCCCACCAATGCTGTTTAAGAGTTCTCTTAAACACATTCACATCCTGGCCAACACTTGTGATTTCTTGTCTTTTTTATAGTAGTCATTTCAATGTGTAAGGTGATAGTTCATGGTTTTGATTGGCATTTCCCTACTGATGAGTGATGTTGTGCATCTTTTCATGTGTTTGTTGGCCATCTGGATGTCGTCTTTGGAAAAATTTCTGTTCAAGTCCTGTTCATTTAACCCATTGAGCCACCGAGGCATCCCACTCTGTCTATTTTTTAATTGGACTTTGTTGTTGTTGTTTTTTATATTAGTTGTAGGAGTTCTTTATACATTTCGGGTGTTAACCCCTTGTCAAATATATTATTTGCAAATATATTCTCCCATTCAGTATGTTGTTTTCTCGTTTTGTTGATGGTTTCCTTCACTAAGTGAAAGCTTTTTATTATTTATTTATTTATTTTTAAAGATTTTATTTATTTATTCAAGAATGAGAGAGAGAGAGAGCACAAAAGGGGGCAGGTCAAAGGGAGAAGCACACTCCCCGCTGAGCAGGGAGCTGGGCACGGGGTTCGATTCTGGGACACTAGGACCGTGATCTGAGCCAAAGGCAGTTGCTGGACCAACAGAGCCACCCAGGCGCCATATATTTTTTTTTTTTACAGATTTTATTTTTTTATTTGAAAGGGGGGAGGGGCAGAGGTAGAAGGTGACACTCCCCAGTTAGTGCAGAGCCAAGATGCAGGGCTCAATGCCAAGACCCTGAGATCATGACTTGAGCTAAAGTCAGACGCTTAGCTGACTGAGCCACCCAGGTGCCCCACAAAAGATTTTTAGTTCCATTCAGTCCCATTTATTTATTTTTGCTTGTCTTGTCCTTGCCTGAGGAGACAGATTAAAAAAATATCACTGTAACCAACATCAATGATTTTACTGCCTATGTTTTCTTCTAGGATTTTTACAATTTCATGTTTCACATTTAGGTCTTTAATCTATTTTGAGTTTATTTTTACATATGGTGTAAGAAAGTCGTCCAGTTTCATTCTTTTGCATGTAGCTGTCCAGTGTTCCCAACACCATTTATTGAGGAGACTGCCTTTTCCCCTTGTGTATTCTTGTCCCTTTCATCATAGATTAATTGACCATGTAAGTGTGGGTTTATGTCTGGGTTTTCTATTCTGTTCCATTGATCTATGTGTCTGTTTTTGTGCCAGTATCATACATACTGTTCTGATCACTATAGCTTTGTAGTATAGTTTGAAATCTGAGAGCATGATACCTCCAGCTTTGTTTTTTTGTTTTTGTTGTTGTTGTTTTGTTTTTGCTTTTCTTTCTGTTTTTTGTTTTTTTTTTTTTCCTCAAGCTTGCTTTGGCTGTTCAGGATCTTTGTGGTTTCATACAAGTTTTAAGATTATTTGCTCTAGGGACACCTGGGTGGCTCAGTTGGTTGGGCGGCTGCCTTCGGCTCAGGTCATGATCCCAATGTCCTGGGATCAAGTCCCACATCGGACTCCTTGCTCCGCAGGGAGCCTGCTTCTCCCTCTGACTCTGCTTTCCACTCTGTCTGCCTGTGCTTGCTCTCGCTCGCTCTCTCTCTGACAAATAAATAAATAAAATCTTTTAAAAAAAAGATTATTTGCTCTACTCCTAGAAAGAATGGCATTGGTATTTTGATAAGGATTGCATTGAATCAATAGATTGCTTTGAGCAGTACGTGCATTTTAATAGGATTCATTCTTCCAATCCATGAGCATGTTGTATCTTCCCATTTATTTTGTCGCCTTCAATTTCTTTCATCAACATGTCACAGTTTTCAAAAGACAGGTCTTTCACCTCGTTGGTTAAATTTATTCTGAGGTATTTTATTCTTTTTGACGCAATTGTAAACAGGACTGTTTTCTTAATTTCTCCTTCTCCTGCTTCATTACTAGCGTATAGGAATGCAAGGGATTTCTGTATATTGATTTTGTCCCTACTGAACTCATTCATCAGGTCTAATAGTTTTTTGGTGGAATCTTTAGTTTTGCTATATACAGTGTCACATTGCCTGTAAATAGTGAAAGTTTGACTTGTTCTTTACCAATGTGGACGCCTTTTATATCTTTTCCTTGCCTTCTTGTTGTGGTTAGGACTTCCAATACTATGGTGAATAAAAATGGCAAGGGTGGGCATCTTTGTCTTCTTCTTCCTAATTGTAGAAAAAAAGCTTTGAGCTTTTCATCATCGAGTATGATGTTAGCTGTGGGTTTCTCAGACAAGGTCTTTATTAGGTTGACATATGTTCCCTTGTATACCCACTTTCTTGAAGGTTGTTATCATGAATGGATGTTGGCTTTTGTCAAATGCTTTTTTAAGGTTTATTTATTTATTTATTTGAGAGAGGAAGAGAGTGGATGGAGGAGCGGCGGAGGGAGAGGGGAGAGAGAAGCTCAAGCAGACTCCCTGCTGAGCTCGGAGCCCGAAGCAGAACTTGATCCCAGGACCTGAGCCAAAAGGAACAGTCAGACGTCCCTAGGCACTCTTCATTTCCTCTTTCATTTCTTCACTGACTCATTGGTTATTTAGAAGCATATTGTTTAGTCTCCTATTTTGTTTTTTCCAGGTTGGAAAAAAATAGTCTGTGAAGCATCTGCCTTTGGCTCAGGTCGTGCATGATCCCAGGGTCCTGGAATCAAACCCCACATCAGCCTCCCTGCTCAGCGGGGAGTCTGCTTCTCTGTCTCCCTCTGCCACTCCCCCTGCTTGTGCCATCTCTCTCTCTCTCTCTCTGCCTTCTGTCAAATAAATAAACAAAATCTTAAAAAAAAAGTGCCCTCCTTAATCCCCATCACCTGTTTCACCCAGCACCCCACCCACCTCCCCTCTGGTAACCATCAGTTTGTTCTCTAGAATTAAGAATCCATTTCAACAGTGGATTTTGGAATACTGAAAAAAAAATAAAATAAAATTCAAAAAAAGGAAAAAGAAAAAAATCTGTTTCTTAGTTTGTCTCTTTTTTCCTTCATTCATAGCTTTTGTTTCTTAAATTCCACATATGCATGAAATCGTATGTCCTCTGCTGTTTTTAAATGAAATATTCTGCATATATCTATTAAGTCCATCTGGTCTAATATATTGTTTAAGGGAATGTTTCCTTATTCATTTTGATTTGAAGTGAATCTCTTGTAAGCAGCGTATAAATGGATCTTATGTGTTTGTTTGTTTTTTAATCCATTCAGTCACCCTATGTCTTTTGACTGGAGCAGTTAGTCCATTTACATTTTAAATAATTATTACCATTTTGTTAATTGTTTTCTGGTGGATTTTGGAGTTCTTTTCTTGCTCTCTTCCCTTGAAATTTGATGACTTTCTTTAGTGTTATGTTTGGATCCCCTTCACTTTATTTCTTGTGTATCTATTTATAGGTTGTTGGTGTGTGGTTATCGTGAAGTTCATATATAGCAAATACATATGTAGATAGACATATCTATCTATCTATATATATATCTATCTATATGTGTGTGTGTGTGTGTGTCTACTTAAAGTTGGTTGTCACTTAAGTTTGAACACTTCTTTTTTAAAGATTTTTTTTAATTTTTAAAAGATTTTATTTATTTATTTGACAGAGAAAGAGAGCTCGCAAGTAGACAGAAAGGCAGGCAGAGGGAGAGGGAGAAGCAGGCTCTCTGCAGAAAGCCTGATGCAGGGCTCAATCCAAGGACCCTGAGACCATGATCTGAGCCGAAAGCAGAGGCTTAACCCACTGAGCCACCCAGGTGCCCCAAGATTTATTTATTTTTATTTGAGAGAGGGAGTGAGTGAGAGAGAGAGAGCATGAGCGGGGGTGGGGACAGAAGGAGAGGGAAAAGCCCACTCCTTGCTGAGTGGGGAGCCCAAAGAGGGACTCAGGACTTGGGGCTCCATTCCAGGACCTTGAGATTGTCACCTAAATCAAAGGCAGACATTTAACCGGCTGAGCCACCCAGATGCCCCTAAGTGTGAGCACTTTCTAAAAGCACTAAACTTTTACTCCCCTTCCGCACATTTGATGTTTTTGATGTCATATTTTACATCTTTTTGTGTAGGTGTGTGTATCCTTTAACAAGTTATTGTAGACATAGTTGATTTAAAAAACTTTTGTCTTTTAACCTTCAGATTAACTTCATAAGTGGTTGGTCTACTACCTTTACTATATATTCACCTTTATCCGTGGGATTTTTTTCCTTTGATATATTTTCCTATTTCTGGTTTTGGCCTTTTCTTTTCTAGTTAAAGAAGTCTCTTTAATATTTTTTATAAAGCTGGTTTAGTGGTATGAATTCCTTTAGCTTTTTCCTGTCTGGGAAACTCTTTATCTTTTCTTTAATTGTGAATGATTACCTTGCCAGGTAGAATAATCTTGGTTGTAAGTTTCTTCTTTTCAGCACTTTGATTATATCATGCTACTTTCTTCCAGCCTGCAAAATTTCTGCTGATAAATCTGCTGAATGTTTTATGTGCCTCCCTCATGTGTAAATAATTACTTTTCTCTCTCGGTTTTTAAGATTCTCTGTCTTTAATTTTTGACATTTTAATTATAATATGCCATTGTGTAACTCTCTTTGGGTTTGTCTTATTTGGGACTCTGTGATTCCTGGACCTGGATGTGTGTTTTCTCCGCCAGGTTAGGGAAGTTTTCAGAAGTTACTTCTTCAAATCAGTTTTCTGCACCCTTTCACTGTCTCTTCTCCTGGGACCCCTACAATGCAAGTGCTAATATGCTAATATGTTTGATGTTGTCCCAGAGGTCCCTTAAACTAGCCTCATATAAGCATTCTTTTTTCTGTTTGCTCTTCAGTTCAGGTGATCTCCACCACCCTGTGTTCCAGATTGCTGATCCATTCATCCATATCATCTAATCTGCTATTTATTCCTTCTAGTGTATTTTTTTTTCATTTTGGTCATTGTATTCTTTAGCTCTGTTCACTACTCTCTTGATTGAAGTTCTCTCCGTGTTCACGCATTCTTCTCCTAAGTTCCGCAATCATCTTTATGACCATGACTTTGAACTCTCAATCAGGTAGATTGATTACTTATCTCTGTTTCGTTTAGTTCATTCCCTGAAGTTTTGTCTTGTTATTTCATTTGGAACATGTTCAGCTGTCTTCTCATTCTACCTAACTCTCTGTATTTGTTTCTATGTATTAGGTAGTTCAGCTAGGTCTCCTAGTCTTGAAGGGAGTAGCCTTAGACATAGGAGATGTCCTTTTGAGGCCTAGAAGCATAATACTCCCCTGGCCACCAGAGGCAGCTGTTGCAAGGGTATCCCCTCTGTGCACTGAATTCACTGTCCTTTGGTGGTGGGGCTGTGATTGTTTTAAGTACACTGGTGGGCAGCACCAGCCCTTGGCCTGGTGGGCTGCAAGCCCCTATCACAACAGCTGCTGGCCTGGTGTGCTGTTGGGAGAGGGTGGCCCCCGGCCCAGCTGGCTGTGAGGCCCACCGGCAACTTAGCAAAATTGTTCTTGTCCAGGTCCCTGGTTCCCTCTGAGTTACCAACGCCAATGGTCAATTATCTGTCCTTGACCTGCTAGGCCTCTCAACACCGATTGTCACCTTGATCACTCACTCCTTGAAGTGATCTTTCTTACATTTTTGGGGGGACTCCTGCACAATTTCTTGTTTTTTCCTACCTCACAGGTTGTTCCTTCTCAGTCTGCTTTGCACGGTCCTTCTCATCTTTGTGATCTCAAAATATTGGGAGTGCTCAGGGCTTATATATGTGATAAATATATGTGGTATATCAAATACAGATATATATACGATAAATCAAATAGATCAGCTCTTCTACTCCAAATCTTTTGATATCTGCCCATTCTATCCACAGCAGTAGTTTTCAAAGTTCTGTGTAGATGGTATTTTTTTAAAAAACAGTGGCACTTTGGGGCACCCGGGTGGCTCAGTCCATTAAGCATCTGACTCTTCATTTTGGCTCAAGTCATGATCTCAGGGTCATGATGTCAAGCCGTGCATCGGGCTCCACATTGGGTGTGGAGCCTGCTTAAGATGCCTGGGTGGCTCAGCGGGTTAAAGCCTCTGTCTTCAGCTCAGGTCATGATTCCAGGGTCCTGGAATCAAGCCCCGCATTGGGCTCTCTGCTCAGCAGGGAGCCTGCTTCCCCGCCCCCCTTGTCTGCCTCTCTGCCTACTTGTGATCTCTGTCTGTCAAATAAATAAATAAAATCTTTAAAAATCTTTAAAAAGATGTTGTCTCTCCCTCTGCCCTTCCTCTCCCTTACTCTTTTAAAAAATTAAAAATAAATAAATAAGTGGCACTTTAAAAATCATTTTTGAAACCAACGGACCAAACTTTTTAATTTTTTTTTTAATCTTATTTATTTGTCAGAGAGAGAGAGAGAGAGACCGAAAGCAGGGGGAGCAGTGGGCAGAGGGAGAAGCCGGCTCCCTGTGAGTAAGGAGCCTGACACACCACCCGATCTCAGGACTCTGGGATCATGACCTGAGCCAAAGTCAACCACTTCACTGACTGAGCCACCCAAGCGCCCCCAAACCAAACTTTATAACCCAAGTCAATGTGGAGTGACTCGAGCTGGAGAGAGCAGAGCTCCTACAGCCCTGGCCCACGGGCATCCCTCTCCCACCTTCCTCCCTTCTCCCCACCAGCAGCCACTAGCTTAGCCCCACAGAGGCCACTCGGTGGCAATTTAGTACTCCAGGAAACACAGCTGGAAAACCTGCAGGATCAAGTACACACTCTTACAACACAGAGAAAACACCAGCAATAAGACTGTACCTCTCTGTGCTCTGGGCCCTGCTCCTTGTCTGTCTCAGGTCTGAAGGCCCTACCTTGGTCTCTATGCTTGGCCACAGCCCACCGGCAGCCTGTCCTTGGCCCCCGCAGCAGTTTCGGCCCTCGGAGCACAGATGTCATGTCTCCTGGGGAAACGTGTTAGCCTCCCGGCCCTGCCTCTCGGTCGGACAAACTTACTTTCCAAGAGTCAACGCAAAAGTCAGCAGTGCCTTTGTGAAGTCTGGCCCGACTCCTCCAGGAGGCCTTAGCAGGGGTCCTTCTTCAAACTGTCTCAGAGCAGTCTGAGAGTTGCAGGCTCTTGGCCTGGGGGCCTCAAGGGCAGGGATCTCAACTCTGCTTATCTCTGGATGCCACAGTGCCTGGCTTGTAACAGGTGCCCAATCAATGTTTGGAGAATGGCCGGGTAGACTCAAGTGATGGTTTGGACTCTATTAATAGATCCTATTAATATGTTGCTTTAAGCAACAGGACTCACTAGATAGGGCTATCTTTACTGATAAGCACGAAATAAACTGAGCCTGGTGGCTTCATTTCTTCTCTCCTAGCCTGGAAGCCATAAACAATGTGTCCCCTCTGTCACAGGTTCCAGAGGGGGAAAAGTGGTTTCTGAAAGCCAGCTGCAGTTGGCTGCTTCCTGAGCCGTATCTGGCCTGAGTGGGGGCCTCACAGGACCTCCAGGTTATCGAGCGCACAATGGCTACAATGTGCTGGGCTGCTGAAGCGAAGGGAACAATTTCTATAGTCTCTGTATTGTTTACACTAACTTCACAAAAGCATTTCACACCAGTGGAGGGAAGCCAGCCGGAGCAGACTATCAACACAGGGAAAGGGGCGGGCGATGGTGGAGTGGGAAGTCTGTAAGTTCAACACCAGCCCTCCCTCTGGAAAACAGACTGAGATGTCTCCCACTAAGCTCCTTTGTTTTGTTTTGTTTATGAAAAGGTCGTGATGGGGAGAAAGGGGACTTAAAAGTAACAGCTCCTATTTATTTAGCATTTACTGTGTATCAGGGATTGTACTGGTGATTTTCTGTATAGGGTATCATTTATTTTTTTTTAAAGGATTTAATTTATTTGAAAGAGAGAGAAAGAACACAGGCAGGGGGAGGAGTAGAGGGAGAGGGACAAGTGGACTGCGCTGAGCAGGGCTTGATCCCGTGACTCTGAGAGTGTAACTGAGCTGATCAGTTACAATCAAGAGTCGGATGGTTAACCAACTTGAGCCACCCAGGCGTCCCTGTATATGGCATCATTTAGTTCCTCATAATCTCTTGAGATGGATACCACTATCACCACTCCAGTTTTGCAGATGGAGAGACTGAGGCATGGCAAGGTCAAGTAGATTGCGTGAGGTTAACAGGAGCAAGCCAGGATTCAGTCTTGTTTCAGAGCCCATGCCTTTAACCACTGCACGGCACTGTCCCCCATTAGTTGTACAAAGGCAACTGCAGCTGTGGTCCCGTTCCTTGGGAAACTGACAAAGATGGTCGCCAGAGACTGACTCAATGCCCTCAAGGAGGGAGAAGATGACCATAACTACACAGGGCAGAAATAGGAAATGAAGCCCAGAGAGGTTCATCAGAATTGGTGCTGGGGACTGTTGGCCACAGAGTTGGGGCAAGTGAGGAACTTTCCTTAGAGGTGTTGGCCACAGAGTTGGGGCAAGTGAGGAACTTTCCTTAGAGGTGCTGACCCACGCACTGAGACTGATTCTTGTACACACCCACGTTCACCGCATTATTCACAACGCCCGAAAAGGTGGAAATCCAAATGTCTCTCAAAGAATGAATGGATAAACAAAATGTGGTGGACACATAGAGTGGAGTTTCACCCAGCCTTAAAAAAGAATGGAATTCTGAGAATTCAGAGAGGGAGACAAACCATGAGAGACTGTTGACTCTGGGAAACAAACTGAGAGTTACGGAAAGGGAGGTGGGTAGGGAGATGGGGTAGCCGGGTCTTGGGCATTAAGGAGAGCACATGACGTGATGAGCACTGGGTGTTATACACAACTAATGAATCATTGAACATCACATCAAAAACTAATGATGTATTATGTGCTGGTTAATTGTATTTAAATTAAAAATGTAAATAAATAAATTTTTTAAATAGAATGCCACAACATGGATGAACTCCGATGACATTACACCGAGTGGAAGAAGCCAGACAAAAAGGACAAATACTGGAAGATTCCATTTACATGAAGTACCTAGAAGAGTCAAATTCCTAGAGACAGAAAGTAACACAGTGCTTACCAGGGGCTGAGGGCAGGAAGGAATGGCGAGTCCCTGTTTACTGGGTACAGAGTCTCAGTTTTCGATGAAGGACAAGTTCTAGAGATGGACAGTGCCAATAGCTGCACAGGAATGCCTATGTACTTCCCACCACTGAACTGTACGCTTGAAAACAGATAAGACGGTAAAAAAATAGAATAATAAAATGAAAACAGACTCAGCAGTGGCCTGGTCCACAGAACTTGCAGCTCACAGGGAAGGGTGGTGGGTTTTGAGATCCCTGAACAGAGAGCCTCGGGGTGGCAGAAACTGGTCACCCCAAGAGGAGCGGCAGTGAGAGCACATTGCCTGAAGAGGGAGCCAGAGAGCTCTGGGATGGTGAGTTTCCTCCGTCACCTCCTTCCCCCCCCCACCCCCAACTCCCATCTGCGCGCGCGCGCACACACACACACACACACACACACACACACACACACACACACACTCCTTCCTCTACTCCAGAGCCTACTCCAACAGCAGAAGCAGCAGGTGGGTGTGGCCTGACTCCCTGGGAGTCCTGGGGAATCCCTAAGACTGAGCAAAGGTCACACCTGCCTCGCCCAGCTTCTCCAGGGAACACTCCCCCCTCTCTGGGGACCTAGAGCTAGTTGATTCTCCAGTGGAGAGACACGTAAGAGGTGCTACTTGTCCAGTCTTCAGAATTGTCCGTCGGAGGGGGAAGAGGCAGCTCAGGCTGGAGGAAGGATCAGGGGACTCCAGAGCCCCGCAGGCTTACGCTCCAATCCACATTCTACTTTTGGGTGCAGTATTGGACCTCTCTGGGCCTCGGTTCCCTTTTCTTTAAAATGTAATTAACAATAGCAAGAGGACTTAACATACGGATTTTTTAAAAAGACTTCGTTTATTTATTTATTTATTTATTTATTTATTTGTCATAGGAGAGAGAGCACAAGCGGGTGGGGGGGGGGGTGCAGCGAGGGAGCGGCAAGCAGATCCAGAAGGAGAAGCAGACTCCTTACTGAGCAGGGAGCCCAACGGGGGACTGGATCTCAAGACCCTGAGATAATGATCTGAGCCAAAGGCAGAGGATCATCCGACTGAGCCCCCCCAGGCATCACACCCTGGGGATTAAATGAGATGTGTGGAATGCTTGCACAGTGAGTGCGAAAGAGGTATCAGCTCCTATTCTCTCATACAAGGGCTGCGATGATTAATTACTTGGAGGATTTTGAAAGCACCAGGACCACACAGGCCTGTGAGTGGTGCTAGCTGATAATTATAGTAATAGTAATCATGATGATGATGATACTACCAAAGACCCGGGGCCCTCAGCAGTCAGAGGAATGTGGAGACACGGAACCCTACCAGAGAAAAGAAAGCGATGGTTTGGGGTCCCGGGGAAAGGCAGTGGCAGCCAGGCCCCAGAGAGCTCTGTCCTGCACCCCCCCTCACGCCCCAGACTGTTGTTCAGTATCTCAGGCAGCCATTCAGTGAGGCATATGGGGATGGAAGCAAGGAACCAGTGGTAGTTGGCCTTCCATGCGTGGGACTCCTTCAGGGAAGGGGGCAGGGGGCAGGTCCTCCCCGGCATCTACGGGACCAGCTATACAGTGCCGGCCTCTGTTTCAATTCCTCCCCTCTTGTGGTCTAAACTTTGTTTTTGTAGCTAGAGAGGAAAGGCCTGGGCGGGCCCTGCTTTGCAGCACCAGGAACCACAAACCCGCCCCCGGACTGAGGGTACAGAATGTACCCAGACTGCAAACCACACCCTTGTGGCCCGGGGAGGCCCCTGGGGTGGCTGGGGAACTGTCACACTACATTGTTTGAGTGCACCCTGTGCCTAGCAACTGGCCTGGGGTTCCACTGCACTCAAGACAATGGGATGTCCCAAGGGGCCAGGATTGACTGTTGCCAGAGGGGTTCCCAGGACCGATATCTCTGATCTGAAGAGAGGTCCAGGGACCCCTGCCCCTCCCCCAGTCCTGGTGCCAGATTATGTCTGAGCTGACATAGGCTAGAGCTTCTGGCCTAAGGCCACCAAGAGCAGGACTATCCTCGCCACAGCCAAACCCTCCCCCCTTAACCAATTTTGGGGGTGGATTCTGCCTCCCCTGATTTGTATGCACCATTCCCCACGGCCCCCAAAGGAGGCCTACCTAGGACTTCCAGAGCAGTGAAGGGAGCAAGGCTGATGGGACATTTGGAGTGACTTGAAAATGAAAAATTGGGAGGGGGCCAAACCCACACAGCAGGCCAGGGAAGGACTTCCAGTAGGACGGGTTGGGGGAAGAAGCTCCTGCGAAATCAGGATGAAATTCATGGGCGACAAGTGCAAGGGGGTTGTTAGTGACAAAACCTAACAGCATAATTTAGTGCAACACAAATAAACAAGACAAACACCAAGCGAAGGAGGGAGTTGACCACAAGTTGAATATGAATCAGCCTCAAAATAGAGCATGGCTCACTTACGTTGGCCACATTTTCCAAACCAAAGATCAGGGCACAAATCTGACAAGAATGAGTGTACTCATGGGGAAACAAGCCTGAGTATATTTGCAACTGAGACTCTCCCCAGCAGACCAAGGTCCTAGGCTCACTGAAACTGTGCTCTCTTTAATCTAGTCGTCCTCAGAGAGCTGTGTCCAGGATTTGGGGACTAATGAAGAATATTCAGAAGAGGAAGAAAGAGAGGAAAAATGGGGGCCAATGTTGAGAAAGCAGAGACAGCAGGAGGAGGTAGACACGGCTCAGGTACCAACGCCCAGCAGCTAGACATGACATGCATGACAGCTGCAGCATCAGGGAAGCTACATAACCTCTCTGAGCTCTAGTTTCCTGGTCTTTAAAACAAGGATAATAACATCTGCCATAAAGACTGTTGTGAAGGGGGCACCTGGGTGGCTTAGTCAGTTAGGCGGCTGACTCCTGATCTCAGCTCAGGTCTTGATCTCAGGGTCGTGAGTTCGAGCCCCGTGTTGGGCTCTGCGCTGGGCATGGAGCCTACTTAAAAAATAAAAAAGACCATTGTGAAGATTTAAATGATTCCAGAAGTGTAAAGCACCAAAACACATAGTAGGCCCCCAATAAATGCGTAGTTGTCCGTTTGCAGAAAGGTAAGACTTATGTGAGAAGATTTTATGAGGCCACTAAATGGTTGCTCCATGGAAAGTGGAACAAGGTGAAATGGACTGTGGCTGGAGTAGGAAGGATTTAAGTGGGGGTGGGTAAGAACCTGGTGACCATGAGGAGTGGTGAAAGTGGCAGCCGACAGGCTGAATCTAGCCCTCAGACAGAATTTGTTTGGCCCCAACAGTGTTTTCCAAAATTCTGCATTAGTTGCCAACCTTTTTTAAAAGTGCAAGAATTCACATAAAAACCCAGAGTTCTGGGCTTTTCTTGAAAAAGAAAAATCTATCAACTCTGGACCCACAGGTCTGGATGACAACAAGTGTGGGAGGGGAGTGACGGCTGCTTCTCTTAGAAGGTCTCTAACACTGGTGCTCCTCAAACTGTCAGGTGCTGAAGAAATCTGTTCCAAGGCAGATCCTAATATCCAGAATGGGCAAATCTGGGGAGATAGAAATAGTGGTTGCCCATGGCTGGATGGTGGAGGGAATGCAGACTCATACTGCTAATGGGCATGGGGTTTCTTTTGGGGGTGATGGAAATGCAACCAGGGAGATAGAGGTGGGAATTGCACAAAACTGTAAAAACCACGGAGTCCCACGCTTCAAGAAGGTGAATTCTGAGCTGTGCGAATTGCATCTTGAGAAAGCTGTTCCTTTAAAAGTGGAGATACTGATTCCCTAGGGCTGAGGTGGGGCTGGAGAGTCTGCATTTCTAACAAGCACCCGGGTTCGAGCCACCCTTGCTGGTCCAGGGACCAGCTCTGTGTCATCCGTGCAACCAATGGTTCGCAACCTCTGCTGCATACTGGAACCACCCGGGGCGTTTTTAAAACTACCCTTGTCTGGATCCCAGCCCCACCCCCACCCCCGATTCTGATAATATGAATGCGGGATGAGGCCCCGGGCATCAGAATTTTTGCAGTTCCCCGGGTGACTCTACTTGGCAGCCAAATCTGAGAACCAGCTGTCTTACACCTCGGCCACTTTCCCCTTTCCCGTTAGTTGCTTGGGTGCGCCGGTGGCGTCTGACCCGGGCTCGGCTCCAAACCGCCCCCTACCGCCGTCCCCAATCCCATGACAGCTCTGGGTTTCGGAAGCCTCCCCCGTCCCCCACCCCAGGTCCCTGGCAGGTGGCTGTGGTTCTATTTCCCGGGGCGAGCTAGGGTGAGGGCATTTGTCGGAGGCTCTTGGAAAATCTAAAGAACTCTGATCCTCCCAGGGGCCTCTGGTAAGCAAGCCGGGACTCCCCGGCAACCCAGGTAGAACTGCCCAGCAGCCGCCACCGCCAGCGCTGGCCTCGCCGCCACGCCCTTGTCTGGCGGCCGCATGGCAGCCCACATGCCCGTCCGTTCCCCGCTTCCCCCGGCAGCAGCGCGTGGGAAGACATGTGCTCGTAGGGGAGGGTGAGCACAAGCGCGCGCGGCCGCACTGCCAGGGCTGGAGAGTAGACCGAGAGCCCGCGGCGGCCGCCCTTCCCCAGCAGTGGGCGGAGGATCGGGGCGGGGGCGGGACAGAAGGTGGGCGGGCGCCGGGCGGAGCCCTTCCCCCAGGGCACCCTGGGTAATCTGCGCTGGCGTGCGAGCCTCGCTGAGCGGCCGCCCGGAGCAAGGTCCAGACGTGTGCAAGTCGTTCCAAGTGAAAAGAGGTTATAACCGCAGAAAGACAGAACATTTCGTTCTAAGTGGGAGGAGGACAGCTGGGCAAGGCCACTGGAAAGGCTTCCCCCAGCCAGCCTTGCTTTTACAGGACTGATACCACTTCCCAGATGTTTTAAGCATAACATCTCTATTCCCCCTCCCCTCCGCCCCCCACCCTCGCCACTTACTTGCTTTCTGCAGTCGGCTTGAATGTGCCTATTCGTGTCCTTTTTTTTTTTTTCCCCTCAAGGGCTTGCTTGCCTCTTTTTTTTTTTTTTCCTAGACATTGGAGAGGGTTTAATGAGATTCTACCTAGAAGGTGCCGTAAAAGCTGGGGTAAAGCTGGTGTTAAAGGCTCTCTCGATTGATTGCTGCGGCTCTCCTAATTGATCTAGCACTGCGGACACTTTCTCACTTGATAATTCCTTGGAGGCTCCAGGGCGCCTAAGAGCCTTTGGGGGCCTCTTGTAGTTTGGAGAACAAACAAATGCCTCGCCGCTTGGCTCTCCGGGGCCCTTTCTCCTTTCAAGACTGGCTTGGTCCCCTTGCCTTTTCTGCATATGGTGTGAATTGAGGCACATGGGTGCCTGCAAGAGAGCATAGAGGATGACAGCCCTGAGCTGGGCTGAAGGGCCGCAGGCAGGCAAGACTGTGCAGGAGGTGATCTTTTGAGTTCTTTGAGGCCCCTGTGCCTTCCTTCTACCCAAGAGATCAGAGAACCTGCTGGGGGCAGCCTGTGGCTGTGGCCCCAGGGCAGGCCAACTTTGGACAGAGCAGAGCGGAACATTCTCAGCTCAGTCCCTTGGTGGTGCCTCCCTCCCCACATGGAAAAAACGCTGACAGGGCAGATTCTCAGCATCTCCTCTGCCCCACCAGGCCTAGACAGCCTGCTCTCTGCCCCTGCCCTTTGCCCTCTGGCTCTGGCTCCTTCTCCAACAATGACATAGGAGATAAAAGGCTGAGGTATAGAGGGCAAGTGGCTCTGAATTAGGATGAGAGGCCCCGGGAGAACCACCATCTATGGAGCAAGGACTGAGTTCCTCAGAGAAGGATCCTTGGTTGATGGGGCGGGGGGTAGTTTTCACCAGGCAATGGTGGCCTGAAGGGGATGGTCCTGAGCTGTGACCTTGGGAAAAGAATCTGATGAGGGGCCAGGGAGAACTGTGAGAGGGCATGTAATCAAAGGGGCATAATTATACAAGTTAACATGTATTGAATGGCTTCTAACTGCCAGACACAAGGCTAAATGCTTTACATGGATAATCTCATTTAGCTCTCTCAAGTGCCCTAATTACTACCATTTTACTCACTGGGAATGGAAATTCAGGCTCAGAGAACTTAAGTCACTTGTCCAAGTTCCACAGTGAGTAAGGGGGAGTGAGGCCGAGCACTCAGCTCCATCAGAGTTTGGAGCCACTGCCCTTAGCTAGGCAGCCTCCCTGTGGACAGCATGAAGGCCTCAGATGTTACCAAGGAAGGTTCTGGAAACTCCACCCAAAGGGACCACTGCATCCCGCAAAACCTGGGAAAGACAGAGGGATCTCGGGAAAATTCTCACCCCATCCTCTGTGCCCAACTCTGCAGCCTGTGGCGAAAAGCCTTTCCCTGCTGTCAGCCTCTGGTCCCCGCCTGAGCCATGTGCACATCCATGTGCAACCATGAGGCTCATGGGATAGGGGTGGGACTTGCTGTTGGCACAAGTGCCTGGGTTAGAGGGGAACGAATCAGCACACAGAAGCAGGCTCTGCCTTTTCCACTCTTGAATCCCCAAGGAGCACTAGGCTTGAGCTAGGAGAGTGTTCTAGATGTTCCTGGCCAGGAGAGCTAAGGTGGGGCATCTCTTTCATCAGCTGTGCCAAAAGTCACCCCAGCAAAGACAGCACTGTTTAGACACCTGTTGTTAGCCCCCGGTGTGAACTTTTCTGTAAGGGTTTGCACAGGGGGCCCTTTGCAATGTTCTTAGGGGTTGCCTGGTCCCTACCCCAGCAGTCAGGCCCCTCTAGCCAGGGACAGTGAATCACCCAGAGCAGAATGCATGCATCTGTTTGGGAGAACACTGTGTGCTCTGGAGCGGTGCCGGAGCCCAAGGGGAAAGGGAAGTGTACAGGACTGACCAGCCAGGGAGAGCCTGGGAGGGCTCTCTCCCATGGCAGCTGCTCAAGCTCTCCAACTAAGCTTCACCAGCCCATCCCTACTTTCTTGCCTTGGGTGGCAGGTGGCAGTGGGAGAGATCACAGGATGCTCTGCCCTGCCCCCCCACTTGGAGGCTGCTTCTCCACTGGCCCTGGGTGTTTTGGTTGCAATCCCCATGCCTTACCTCTCCATGTGTACTTAGAATTAATGTAGCATCATCTGATTGGACCTGGGTTGCTCCCAGACTCTACCCTCTTCTCTATGCTCACCACCTCTGCCCTGACTCAGGCCTTGATCCTCTGTCCCCTGAATTGCTGTCACAGTCTCTAGCTGCCCCAACCCCTGCCCCCCCACCACCATCCACTCTCCTTGCCACAACCTGAGCCATCTTTCTAAAAGGCATAAGTGATTATGTCAGTCCTCAAGTTAAACCCCTTCAGTGGCTCCTCATTAACTCTCAGGGCAGAGGGTAAACATTTTGGCACGGCATTCAAGGCCTTCGTGGTTGGGCTCGAACGTGCTCTCCACCAGCGTACAGATAGCAGAGAAAATGCAGGGATGCCCAGCTAAATGCAAACTTCAGATATCCAACAAGTAATAGTTTAGTTTATGTATGTCTCTTGCATTGTGCCCTGAATTTTTGTTTGCTAAATCTAAAAATGCTACTCAAGCTGTGTGGCCATTCTTCCTGATAATAGCTGTACTTCAGGTCCTTACCATCTCCTGCGTCCTTTGTTCCCCCATCCCTGGGCCTCCCTCTTCCAAACCATCCACCCCTCTGCCCCAAGATGTTGCCAGGCCATTCTCTCATTGCCATCCAATAATGCTATTCCCAGGGGCACCTGGGTGGCTCAGTCGGTGTAGCTTCTGACTCTTGATCTCAGTTCAGGTCTTGATCTCAGGGCCGTGAACTGAGCATGGAGAGCCTACTTAAAAAAACAAACAAAACAAAAAATCCAAAATGGGATTTACATTTTCCACCTCTGTTGCAATCCTTACCTGCCCTCAATTTCCTCCGTGATGCTTTCTCTCGGTGTCCCAACAGCAGTCACTTGCCTCTCTTTGGGCTCATGACATATCCCAGCATCCCATCACCTAACATTTGGGGGGGTCATGTTTCGTAGGACAACCTGCTGATCTGTGGAGAGTGTGTCTTCTCGACTGTCCCACAAGGCAGGATGCCTCCTCCTTTTCGTTCCCTTCCACCTCCTACCATTGGGTCATGGGCCCTCAGTCAATGTAGTTGGGTCAATGTAGTTGGCCCATAAATGGTTCATTTACTCTCTCACCAGACTGGGAGCTCCTGAAGGGCAGTTTTGGGCCTGTACCGTGCATAGTTCTGTTTGGTTGAACACACATTTATTGAGTGGCCATTCTGAACCAGGATCTGCTTCTAAGGTAAGCATACCTGTTTCCAATGCCCTGATGGAACCCACAGTCTAGCTAGGGTGTGTATGGGTACTTACACTGCAGTGCAAGTTGTGCAATGAATAAAGCACATACGGGGTGTGACGTGCTTACAGAGTGGAATGGATGAACAGAATTTGGGAAATTGTGGGGCGGCGCCTGGGTGGCTCAGTGGGTTAAGCATCTGCCTTCCGCTCAGGTCATGATCCAGGGATTGAGCCCCACATCAGTGTCCCTGCTCAGCGGGGAGCTGGCTTCTCCCTCTTCCTCTGCCTCTCCTCCTGGCTCTCTTTCTCTCTCAAATAAATGAATAAAACCTTTAGAAGAAGAATTTGGGAAATGGGATGTTAGATACATTATAGCAGAGGTTATGCCTCCTTCCGGGGGAAGTAGAGGGCATTCCTGGCAGAGAAACCACAGGTACACAGGCGTGAAGGCAAGAAAGGCCATGGTGTGGCTTCAGGAACCACAGGACATTTCAAAGCAGGGTCCGTCAAGAAGGACCTTGAACAGTCACAGATGTTTGGATGGTGGATGACTGACTGGGACCCCTTCAAGAGGGTTCAACAGAGAACGCTGACGTACAATGTTGTGTGCATTGAAGGTACCCGGTGTGATAATCTGATACACATATATACTGTGAAATGAGGGCCAGAGAAAGATGAGCTAACACATCCATCAGCCATTTACCATCACATGCAAGGGTCTTAACTGAGCAGACACCTGTGTTAAGAGAGGCGATCAAAGCCAAACGTAAGAGACCACACATTGCATGATTCCACTTCTGTGAAATGCCCAGAAAAGGCAAATCCATAGAGACAGAAAGTAGATTAGTGGTTGTCGGAGGCTGGGGGTGGGAACAGGAAGTGATTGCTAATGGGCACGAGGGACCTTTTCAGGGTGATGGAAAGGTTCTAAAATTGGATCGTGGTAACGGTTACACAACTCCATGAATATTAAAAAATCATTGAATTGTAGACTTAAAATAGGTGAGTTTTGTGTTACGCAAACTATACCATGATAAAGCTGTTTAAAAATAAGAGGCCATCATCAGTCTGGCCGCTGTGTGGGAAATGGATGGGAGTGAGGCAAGTCCAGGTGTGGACAGAGTGGTGAGCTCAGGCTCTGTGGCAGCCGGCAGAGTGGCTTGGGAGGAGGGCGGGAGTCAACAGACAGGTGGGAGGTGGAATCAGTGAGGTTCCGGGAATCAGATTGCCTGGTGGGCATAAGTAAGAGAGGGAAGAGTCTAGGATGACACTCTGGCTTCTGGTCTTGACAGCCTGGCAGATGGTGGCACCAGCAAACCTCGTAGCACTTAGTACGGTGCCTGACCCTCAGTGCATGTTTGGAGAATAAAGAAACGAAGCGCTTCATGCATTAGTGTCATCCGCTGTCCTTCTGGGTTTCCCTCTTACCCATAGGCTAGTCCTCTGGCCCCCAGGATGTTTATTTCCAGGACTGCCTGTTTGGAGGCAAGGAGCGACCTGCGGATTTTGCTATTCCCAGATGCACCTGTAGGAAAACCCCTTCTGGTTTCTTCTCTATGGCCCAGAAACCATCTGGGCACACAAGAGACCTCTGGTCTGGCGTGGGGAGGGGAACACTTGGGAATGGATGGCCACCAGGGCCCTGAGGATTACTGTCATGGGCTTAGGACTCCTCTCTCACACTGGAAAGGAAAACGCCCACTCTTACCTGGACTCTGCCACTCACGTACAGAGCCGCTCCCTCCCCCCAGTCAGTGATGCATCCCAAATCCTTGGGATGCCCTTGTGGGTCACTTCCACCTAAGTTCCCATTTGTACCAGCCGCCTGTCAGTCTACTGGACCAACGTCCCTCCGAGTGTTCTTTTGGGAACGCCTGCCTCAGAACGACGTGGGTGAGGGGTGTTTCTTAAACATGCAGATGGCCAGAACCCATACCTGACCCACTCCGCCCGAATCTACAGGGCTCCGTAGAAGGAAGGAGGTTCTGTCTGTTTCAGAAGGACCCCGGGTGGTTCGGGGTCACCTGAGAACGTGACAGCTACTGCAGTGGAAAGTGGATTAGGGGTGTTCGTGAGCCTGCCACCCTGGCAAGAAGTAGCTCCCTGTCTTCCCCCTGCGGCCGCCTGATGGACAGAGAGTCCTTCCCCAAGAGCTCCCCATGACATGGGTGGCCTTCCCTGATATTCATTCTTCCATCAGGAAGGGGACTCCAGCACCACCGCTAATCGGATTACCCTCTCGCACAATCTGCTCCTCCTCCCTTTCCCCCCCACTAAATTTCCACAGGATAATCAGTGCTCAGTTGCTCTTTTTGTCTTCCCAGGCACGGAGCACAGGCTGGCCGGCTGACACGCGTGTGAGAATTGGTTGTTTACAGGCAAGCTCTTAAGGAACCCAGACCAAGTCTGGGCAGATGACCGCCTTGACCAGCAGCATCTAGGATAGGGCCAGGTATACAGCTGGTGCCCAGTAGCTACTCAGAGCACTGAATCACTAATGAAGGGGACCAGAGTCATGAATAACAAAAATGAGAGTCTTGCGTTAGGCTTCATGAGTGACCACGTTCTGAGTCTTCCAGACACAGATTTGCCCTCCTGGCTTGCCTAACAGTGACGTCACTAGGTCAACACCTCTACCTTAGAGCCCCACAGACAGTGGGAACACAGTGACAGGCTAAAGAGCTGCAGAGATGGCAGGGACCTTTATTCATTCATTCATTCATTCAGTCAGTCAGTCAGTCATTCACTATTCAACCAACCAATTTTTTAAGTAGGCTCCACACCAGCATGGAGCCCAATGCAGGGCCTAAACTCAGGAACCTGAGATCAAGACCTGAAATGGGATCAAGAGTCTGATGCCCAAGCAACTGATGTGACTGATGTGGAGGTCCATCCCAGGACCCTGGGATCATGACCTGAGCCAAAGGCGGATGCTTAACTGCCTGAGCCACCCAGGCACCCTCACCCAACAATTTTCCATGAGCTCTTCCCATGTGTCAGGCACTACACAAGTTCCCCAAAAGAAAATGGTGAACAGGACAGACAAGGCCCCCACCCTCACAGAGCTTACATTTCAGTGGGGAAAGCAGACATTAAATAATTATAGTTCTGAGAAGTGCTATGAAAAAAAGAATGGTGTCGGGACGCCTGGGTGGCTCAGTTGGTTAAGCAGCTGCCTTCGGCTCAGGTCATGATCCCAGCGTCCTGGGATCGAGTCCCACATCGGGCTCCTTGCTCCGCAGGGAGCCTGCTTCTCCCTCTGCCTCTGCCTTCCACTCTGTCTGCCTGTGCTCGCTCTCACTTTCTCTCTCTCTGACAAATAAATAAATAAAATCTTAAAAAAAAAATGGTGTCTAGTAAAAAGTGTATATAGCAACAGATCTTGAATTAGCCTCACAGGGGATGGGGGAACCCTGTTCCAGGAGGGGCTTATACCCAAGGAAGTGACCCTGAGCCAGGACTGCAGGTAGAACCAGGACTTAAGCAGGCAAAAAGCTGGGGGAAAGCATCTCGGGCAGGAGGGTAGGACCTGAGGTAGGTACAAGCTTGGCATGTTTATGGAACATGCAAGAAAGCTGGTGTGGCTAGAACGGAGGGAGTAAGGGGTGGGAAAGGCAGGAGCTGAGACCAGGCAGCTAGATGGGGGCCTCTGGCATTGCAGTAAGGGATCTGAATTTTATTTGAAGCGGGATGGGAGGGTTTCAGCCCCAGGAGATCTGGGGTCCCCTGGTTGCTGCATTGGTAATGGTTTGAAGGAGGCCACGAGTGGAAGCAGAGAGATACATCAAGAAGTTAGGGTGGCGAGCTGGCCTTAGGAGGCAGCTGTGGAGACTTGAGTGTACATGTTCAGCCCACACATTTTCCAGATTAGGAAGCTGAGGCCCAGAGAAGGGGGATGACTTTCCCAAGGTCACCTTGCTTCCTGGTCCCATTTCCCCACAAGAAGGAGGCTAACAGAAAACCAAAGAGGGAAGGCTAAGTGGATTTGGGTTGGATGCATTCACTGATGCCTCGTGGCACATCTGGGGTTCTGGAAGCCGATGCAGAGGCTCTGAGTGGGAAGGAAATGAAGTGCCCACCCCAGGATCCCATTACTGCCAGGCTCTGTAGCTCCAGGGCCTGGGGGTGGGTGGAGCCTTAGCTTGCACATCCCAGCCCTGTTTAGTCTAGAAGTTGCTCAGCCAGGAGCTGAGTACTTACTGGCCAGTTCCTTCCTGCTTCCACAGTATAACGAAGTGCTGAGCTGGGCAGAACTCCCAGTGCTCCTCGGTCTCTGAACAGGCAAGTAGCAACCTCATGCGGGGCCACGTGAGGTCAGGGGGGGCGGGGCCTGCCGCCGGAGCTCACATGGAATTGGCTGTTCTTTGACACACCACTTTCGTGGACGGCCAATCACAAGAGCCACAGCACCCTTACTCCTCCCCCCACCCCCCCAACTTGTCCTGGTGAAAGCCACAGAACTTCCCGCCCAGCAAAGTGAGCTGGGGAGAGAAGTCCTTTCCTCCCTTGCTCCACACCCGGCCAAAAGGCCTTGGAGAGAGGCCCCTTGTTCACAGCCCAAGGAGGATGAATGCTCTGCTGGCCCAAGGGAAACGTTTGCCTTTGGGGGAGGACGTTGTTGAAGACCAGTTAGGGAGAAATGACACCATAGGATGGTCAAGCAAGGCTTTGTTGGAATAGCCTTGAGTGTAGATAATCATGAAAATAATCCTAGGCTGGAAAAATCTCCCAGGTCCTCACTTGCTAGTCGGCATTGGTATCCACTGAACATGGCACCAGCCCAAACGACATTTGCCATCCACTTGGGCCCCAGCAGGTCTGGTCTCCCTTCGCCACCTCCCCATCTGCTTTGGGCATGCTCTTCTTAGGGCAAGAGAAGTGCCAAGTGGATTGAAGAGGGTCGGGAAAACTTTTCTAATCTTCGTTCTTTCCTTAATGAGTTAGATAACCTCCCTCTAGGTCCGTTCCCCCATCTAGAATATGAGGGGTCTGAGCAAATGCTTTTTTTAAAAAAAGATTTTATTTATTTATTTGACACAGAGAGAGAGAGAGATCACAAGGAGGCAGAGAGGCAGGCAGAGAGAGGTGGGGAAGCAGGCTCCCTGCAGAGCAGAGAGCCCAATGTGAGGCTATATCCCAGAACCCTGAGATCATGACCTAAGCTGAAGGCAGAGGCCCAATCCACTGAGCCACCCAGGTGCCCCTGGGCAAATGCTCTTTAAAAGCACTTTCAGAGGTGTCTGGGTGGCTCAATAGGTTAAGTGTCTGCCTTTGGCTCGGGTCATATTCTCAGGGTCTTGGGATCGAGTCCCATGTTGAGCTCCCTGCTTGGAGGAGAGTCTGCTTCTCCTTCTGCCTGCTTTTGCCCCTGCTTGTGCACACATGCTCTCGCTCTCTCTGCCAAATATAAAAATAAAAGTTTCCTTTTTTTAAAAAGATTTTATTTATTTATTTGAGAGAGAGACAGTGAGAGAGGGCATGAGAGGGGAGAAGGTCAGAGAGAGAAGCAGACTCCCTGTGGAGCAGGGAGCCCAATGCGGGACTCCATCCCCGGACTCCGGGATCATGACCTGAGGTGAAGGCAGTTGTTTAACCAACTAAGCCACCCAGGTCCCCCAAAATAAAAGCTTTAAAAAAAAACTTTTAAAAAGTAAAAAATGAAAGTACTTCTAGATGTGATATGTCAGGAGTCTAATAGCTGTTATGCACCAGATACCAGGCAAAGAGTTTCACATTCCTCATCTCATTGAATCCCCACAAGAACTCCTGTGAAGTAGATACACTTTACAGGTAAGGAGAATGAGGCTCAGAGAGGTTATGTGACTTACCTGAGAACACACAGCCAAGATCAAAATTCAAGTCTGTCTCACCCCCACACCCTGCACTCCTAACTCCTTCCATAAGCAGCAACTTCCCTGGCTCAACAGTCTGAATTACCCTTGAAGTCCTGACAAACTAGGAATGGGATCCCCGAGAAAGAAAACGATTTTGCCTCCCCATTTTACACGTGTTGGTAGAAGCAGAGCTGAGGCATTGAGAGAAGGTCTCTTTGGCTTCATTCCTCACTATGGTGCCACAGTGGGGGGTCCTGGGCATTCGGAAGAGCAACAGGGCACTGCCAGTTGGGAAAGTTGACAGGAGAAATGCCTCATGAGGGAATATCATCTGCTTTATGGCGTCGGACCCATCCCTTGGGTTCTGGGATGTCTGACAAATACTGGGCAGGTTCTCGGGCCTATACACTAATGATATTAATGAGGGCAGGGGAGCCTAGTGAAAATTTAATAGACCAGTAATAAAAAGTTTCACAGACTCTGCCTGCAGAAGTTCTTTTGAAGGTCCACACAAAGCAGCCAGGGCTGCTTGGAACCCTCCGCCCAAGGAAATTATTAACCTTCCCCATTTCTGGAGGAACGATGCGATCTGTTTATTAAATGCCTAAATTAAAGGGAGAGGATACAGTGCAGCTGGGGGTTTTCCACCATAATTCACTGGAGGCTCTCAGTCAGGGAAATTCGAGCCTGGGGCTGACTCGGCTTCCTGACCACTTCCTGCTCCCAGGCTTCCTCCAACCCTGTGTCTTTAATAGATTCAGGTTGTTCAGAGTTCAGCTCTCATTAACCCTTTGAAGTCTGGGTGGATAAATCACAGTTAAAGTCCACGAACCACTTAAAGTACATCAAAGATTGGTCAAGGAAGCAAGCAATTGTTCTAGCGTGGATGCTTCCATTGGAAGGATCAAATGAGATAATGTGTGTGTGTGTGTGTGTGTGTGTGTGTGTGTGTGCGTGTGTGTGAAAGCACTTTGTGATCCTTGAAGCACAGTAAATTACTTTTATTATTATTTTTTCTCAATAGGATGGTTTATTTATTTGCAGGATGGATGCTGGTCCTCATTAAGGATCTTTGAATGAACCAAACTGGTACTTGTTGAGCCTGGAAAAGTACTAAACTTTCCTTGTACTTCCTCTTGTGTTCCTCCTGCTAATTAACACTTGATTAAGAACCTTCCGATGGGCCTGTCGCTTTGTGCACTTGAAGCCAGGACAAGATGTGGATTGTTTCTCCTCAACAATGGCTGTGAGAGGCAGAAGACCAAGAAGGAACTTTTCCAGCAGTGGGGGGCTTGGGTTTGTCCCTTGCACCACCCAGGACAGGCACTTTCAAGGGGAAGGAAGTGTTATGTGCTCAGTGGCTGAGACGCCTTCATACCCATCAGGGTGGGTCATTCACAAACATGGGTCAACTGGAAAATGGAGCTCACGTTCTGAGAAAACTCTCTTCTAAAATGCTCGGGGTGACTCTCATATGCTACGGGTGGACAAGGAAATTAGCACAGCCCTTTGGAGGGGAGTTCAATCATATCTCACAAAATTATATAATGCCTTTATCCTTTGACTCACCAATCCCATTTTTAGGGACTTATCCTGACGACACACCTCCAACAACATGGCCCTGCATATGCACAAGGTTATTCATTACAACGTTGTTCATAATTGCGAAATGTTTAGAACGTACCCAAGTGTCCATCCATAACAGAATGCTTGGGTAAACTTTGGTATAGTCATGGAATGGAGTCCTAAGCCTCTGTAAAAAAGAATCAGGATGCTCTCTATGAACTGATAGGGAGTGATTTCTAGGAAATGTTGGAGGGGGAGGGTGGAAAAAAACAAAAGGAAAAAACAACGTATCTGTAGTATGCTTCCTTCTGTGTAAGAAAAGGGGAGAAAGAAAATACAGATGCACCTGTTCACAAGTACAGAAAGAAACACAAGAGGAATAAACCGGAAACATAGAATTTGGGACCTACGTGGGAACAGCGTAATGTAACAGGTGCTTCCTAGGCATTTTCTGACAATGGCTTACGGGTGCCATAGAGGACACAGTGAAAGGAATGGTAGATTCAGCCTGGAGTAGTAGGAAAGGTCTGCTGCTGTCTTGAAAGGTGAGTATGTGGTCACCAGGTTGGCTGATGAGATTGGCTGGGAGACTGTTCCAGGTAGAGGGGATGGGTCTGAGCAAAGGAGCAAAGATCCAGAAAGGGGAGACAGCCTGGTATTTAAAGTGAAAAGTGTGAGAAGCCTGGGTGGCTCAGTCAGTTAAGCATCTGCCTTCGGCTCAGGTAATGATCCCAAGGTCCTGGGATCGAGACCCACATCGGGCTCTTTGCTCCGTGGGGTGCCTGCTTCCCCCTCTGTCTGCCACTCCCTCTGCTTGGGCTCTCTCTCTGACAAATAAATAAACAAAACCTTTTAAAAAAACAGTAAGGTGTAAAGTGTGTGTGTTGGGGGTCAGGGTGCAGGAATGACAACTGAGAGAGAAGGCCATGTAGGACAGGCAGGAACCAGAACGTGAATTTCCTTTTGTGCAGTGGTAGGCAGTTTGAATGTTATTCCAAGTGACAAGAAGCCACTGGAATATTTTGAGCCAAGGAATGATCTGGGCCAGTTGATGCTGCATCAGTCCCTCTGGCTACAGTGTGGGGGATGGACTGAAGGGGAAAGAGAGGAAGCAAGGAATCCAGTAGTACTAGAGGTGGAAAGGATGGGTCCTGCTCCGGATTATTTTGAACATCCAGCTGGTGGACAAATTGGTGGATTGGAGATGAAACAGAAAGAGGAAGGAGTCTAGGTTAGTTCCCAGATGTCTGGCCTAAGCCATTGGGTGTCTGATGGTGCCCTCCTGCAAGATGGGGGAGAGCACAGGAGAAGGGGCAGAATTTGTGGGGAAAGGTGGTACGTTATCTTGGATGTGTCAAGTGGAAGGTGTCCGTGGGGAACCCAGAAGTTGGGTGTATGGGTGTGGGGCTCAGAGGAGAAGTCCAGGCCTAGAACATAGGTGCAGGACCATATACATGCAGGTGGAAAAGATGAGGCCGACACAGGACAGTGTATGCACTACAGTGAGACGAGAAGCGATCCAAGGACAGAGTGCTAGGGAATGCTGACATGAAATGGGTAGATAAGGAAGACCCAGCAAAGGTGGCTAAAAGGAGGGTTAACAGAAACAGAAGACAAACCATAAGAGACTCTTAATCATAGGAAACAAACCGAGGGTCGCTGGAAGGCAGGTGGGTGGGGGAATGGGATACTCGGGTGATGGGCACGAGGAGGGAACGTGATAGAATGCGCACTGGGTGTGATACGCAACTGATGAATCAGTAAACACTACCTCGGAAACTAATGATACATTCTACGTTACTTAACTGATTTTAGATATAATTTAAAGAAGCAGAAGAATTAGGAGAGCTGAGGGCCACCAAGGCCCAGGAGAAGACAGTTGCCAAGGGAATGTGCTCAGCGGGGCCTGGGGCAGCAAAGTGGCCACTGGGTCTGGCCACTGACTTCTAATCTTTGGGCAGATGGTTTTTAGCAGGGTCGGAACCAAACTGCAAGGCCTAAGGTGAGCATGGGGGACGTGAGGAAGTGCAGTCAGTGAAGGGGGCGGGCTCTTCTTCCAGAACCTTCGACTGTGAAGGGAAGGAGGGAAGTAGGAGAGCAGTTGAGGAAGGGCAGGGTGAAGGGTTGGAGAACGGGCAAGTGAGTCCACTGGAGCTATAGGGGGTTAGTAGACACCCAAGACTGAAAACCCAGAAGAGAAAGGAATTATCCAGTGGGGTCAGGTGGGGCAGGAGTTGGTGGGGGAAAGATGGCCTAGAGAGCCCCAGGAGAGGGGTTAGGGTAGAGGAGGAGGAGGGAGACCTCTCTGTATGAAGGTTTACTTTTCATGAAATCATATTTTAAAGCTTTATTTATATGTCAGACAGAGAGAAAGCATGAACAGGGGGAGCAGCACGCACAGGGAGAAGCTGGCTCTCCGCTGAGCAAGGAGCCTGACACGGGGCTCGATCCCAAGACCCTGGGATCATGACCTGAGCCAAAGGCAGATGCTTTAACTGACTGAGCCACCCAGGCACCCCTCATGAAATCATTTTTAATGTGAAGGAAGCAGCAAAGATCAAATTATCTGTGCATGAACTGGGGCTCTTTGCAAACTTGCAGAGCACCAGCATAACTCTGTGTTAGCTCAATCAGGGTCCTGGGTTTCGGTCCTCGGCATCTGGAGGAGATGGAGCTGATGGGGGTGAGGGGGGTGGGGTGTGTGTGTGTGTGTATGTGTGTGGGGCGGCTGGTGGCCCGCTATGAATTGCAATCAGTACACGCTTCAGACGCAAACACAGTTGCCTGTACGCACGAGGACCTACGATAATAATCAAGGTAAAAAGTCTCCCTTAAAACGGAATAAGACTTGGCCATGAATAAATAGGACCTAATTAATGGGTTTGCCAATTGTTCTTTCCTGCTCTGGACTTCGGCCAAAAGCCGGAGAGCTGAGAACAGGACCGGGAGAAAGGTCCCCCGGCTCCTTTCCTGATTCACAGCTCTGAGGTCACCGCGTGGCCCTGAAGGTTCAGCAGAACCTGGGGCCACAGGGAGGCCTGGGCGTGATGTCAGCACTGATCTTTCACGAACCAGGGGCCCATTGGTCACTGAGTGTGCTCCAAGGGCAAAGGACTTCGGGCTAAGATGTTCTGTCCCTTCACAGACAATAGAGCCTCTAAGCTGCTTCGGAAAAGCTCACGCAAGTCATTGTCTCACTGGAAAAACATCGTGCTGACCCTTGCGTGAGATACACTGGACAGGGAAACAAAACATTTGATTTGGGCTCGAGCTCTGGCTCCAAGCTTGCTGTGTGACTTTAGGCAGGGACCTTCCGCTCCCAGGGCCTCAGCCAGTCCATCTGCCAAGTAAGTGGAACTAATAGAGGATCTTTAAGGGAACTACTCCACCCCCCACCCACATTCTTTTTTTTTTTTTTTTTTTTGTATAAATCAACTTTCTTTTTCAGAGCAGTTTTAGGCTCACACAAAATTGAGCAGAAAGTACAAAGAGCTCCCATACATCCCCTTTCCCTCTTCACGCCCAACCTCCTCCCCTAGGGACATCTTCCGCCAGTGGGACACTTGTTATGATCGATGAATCTACGTTGACAGATCATAATCACCCAAAGTCCATTGGGTTGCACGTTTTATGGGTTTTGACAAATAATATATAATTACTCATGTCTACCATCCCAGTATCACAGAGAATAGTTCCACTACCCTTGAAGTCCTCGGGACTCCACCGATTCGTCCCTCCCTCCCCTCAGCACAACCACTGACCTTGTTACTGTCTCCATAGTTTTGCCTTTTCCAGAATGTCATATAACTGGACTCATACAGTTATGTAACCTTTTCAGATTGGCTTCTTTCACTTAGTAATATGCATCTAAGATCCCTCTGTGTCTTTTTGTGGCTTGTTAGCACATTTCCTTTTAGAGCTGAACCATCTCCTATTGTCTAGATGGACCACTAGAGTGTACCAATAGATGTGGTTTATTTACCCACTTATCTACTGAAGGACATCTTGGTTGCTTCCAAGTTTGGGCAATTATGAATAAAGCTGCTGTAAACATCCTTGTGTGGGGCACCTGGGTGGCTCAGTGGGTTAAGCCTCTGCCTTCGGCTCAGGTCATGATCTCAGGGTCCTGGGATAGAGCCCCAAATGGGGCTCTCTGCTCAGTGGGGAGTCTGCTTCCCCCTCACTCTCTGCCTGCCTCCCTGCTTACTTGTGATCTTTCTGTCAAATAAATAAAATCTTAAAAAAAAATCCATGTGCAAAATTTTTACGTGGACATAAGAATTCATCTCATTTGGGGAAGTGCCATGAAGCATGATTGCTAGATTGTGTGGTAAGTATATGTTCAGTTTTTTTTTTTTTTTAAGATTTTATTTATTTGACAGACAGAGATCACAAGCAGGCAGAGAGGCAGGCAGAGAGAGAGGAAGGGAAGCAGGCTCCCTACTGAGCAGAGAGCCCGACACAGGGATGGACCCTGAGATCACGACAAAGGCAGAGGCTTTAACCCACTGAGCCACCCAGGTGCCCAGTATATGTTCAGTTTTATACAAAACTGCTGAACTGTTTTCTGAGGCAGCCGTACCATTTTACATTCCCACCGGCAAGGAATAAGTATTCCTGTAGCTTCACATCCTCACCAACATTTGGTGTTGTCAGAGTTTTCAACTTTGGCCATTCTTTTTTTTTTTTTTTTAATTTTATTTATTTATTTGACGGAGAGAGAGAGTGACAGTGAGAGAGAGAACACAAGCCGGGGGAGTGGGAGAGGAAGAAGCAGGGAACCTGACATGCGGCTTGATCCCAGGACCCTGGGATCATGACCTGAGTCCAAGGCAGATGCTTAATGACTGAGCCACCCAGGCGCACCTCAATTTTGGCTATTCTAGAAACTGTGTAGTAGGATCCTATTGTTTCCACTTGGGTTTCCCTGATGACATATGATGTTGACCATTTTTTCCTATGCTTACCTGCCATCTGTATGTTGTCTGTTCAGGTCTTTTGCCCATTTTAAAATCAGCTTTTTCATTTTCGTATTGTTAAGTTTTAAGAGTGCATTGTGTATTTTAGGTAACTATCCTTTATCAGATGTGTCTTTTGCAAATATTTTCTCCCAATTTGTGGCTTAGCTTCTCATTATGTCTTTCATAGAATGGAAGTTTTAAATTTTTTTCAGTAGTTTTTAATTTTAATGAAGTTCAGCGTATCAGTTATTTCTTCCATAAATGTTTCACCAGTAGGCCCATCTGGGCCTGGTGCTTTCTGGTTTTGGAAGGCTATTAATTATTGATTCAATTTCTTTAATAGCTATAGGCCTATTCACATTGTTGATTTCAGCTTGTGTGAATTTTGGAAGATTGTCTTTTTAGGAATTTGTGTATTTATCTAGGTCATCCCATTTTTGGTCAGAAAATTGCTCATAATATTGCGATAATATCTTTGTAATGTCCATGGGATCTATAGAGGTGGCTCCTCCTTAATTTCGGATATTAGTAATTTATGTCTTCTTTTTATCTTAGCCTGGCTAGAGACTTAGAGATTTTAATGATCTTTCCTCTTTTTTTTTAGATTTTATTTATTTATTTGAGAGAAAGAGAACAAGTGGGGGAAGGAGCAGAGGGAGCAGAAGAAGGCTCCCAGCTGAGCAGGGAGCCCAAGATGGGGCTGGATCCCAGGACCCTGAGATCATGACCTGAGCCAAGGGCAGATGCTTCACTGACTGAGCCACCCAGGTGTCCCTTTAATGATCTTTTCAAAGAACCATCTCTTGGTTTTGTTGATCATCTCTGTGATTTCCTGTTTTCAATTTCATTAATTTCTGCTCTTTTTTTGTTGCTCATTTTCTTCTGCATACTTTATATGTAATTTTATCTTCTTTTTCTAGTTTCCTAAACTGGAAGCTCAGATTTTTAAATTATTATTATTATTTTAAATCTAAGGCTTGTCTACGCTGAGCCACCAGCAATTGTTCAGTTAGAGTCTGGGTTTTCCTACCCCAGCACGGGTTCCCAAGGAGGTTTCTGCCTCTGGGCTTGCTTATGCCTTTAGGTTGTGATTCTTTGTATCTCCCTGTCTCTTCAGCTGCAGAGAGAGAAGTTTGCCTGGTGACCTCACCTCTCTTATGGGTCTAAGCTTTTTACTTATTATTTGATGGAGTGGTGGCTTCTAAGCTCCTTATGTACTGGACCGGAAACCAGAACTGCTTGTGGTTTTTCTGTGTGTGTTCATTCTTGTTTTGTCTCCCTACATCTACTATAAGCTCTATCAGTTGAGGAACCCTGTCTGTCTTCTTCATCTTTTATCTTCAGTGCCTAGAACAGTGCCTGGCACAGGATAGGTGCTCGGCGCTCCATGCATGTTCGACGCAAAAATGAAGGACAGAGAGCCAGAAGACCCAGGTTGTGTGATCTTGGGCAAGTTCCTTCCTTTCTCTGAGTCTCAGCTTCCTCTCTATCTGATGCTGTTCTGGGTTTGTTTTCTTTTTGTTTTTTTGTTGTTGTTGTTGTTGTTTGTCTTGTTTTTCTTTTAAGTCAGCTCCACACCCAGCGTGGGGCTTGAACTCACGCCCCTGAGATCAAGACCTGAGCTGAGATCAAGAGTCAGCTGCTTAACCGAGTGAGCCACCCAGGTGCCCCAGTTCTTGTTTGTTTCTTTATTGCTTCCCCACCCCCCACAGAATGTAGACTCCATGAGATCAACAACCTTTGTCAGGGAACCCAGCACGCAATAGATTCTTGATTGTTTGTTAAAGGAACAAATGGATAACTGAAGGGGGTTTGCTTTGGAACTTCGATGGTAGGGATTTCTGGGAACCTAATGGGGTGCCTGCCTGGGCTAGTTTTAGGTACTCTGGAGAGAGCTTAAGGGCTCTCTAGGAGAGAAATGAAAACAGGTCACATGGGTTAAGATGATCAGAAGTGTATAGAAAAAGGACTTGCCAAACTTTGGAACACAGCAAGCTTTCTTTTGTGTCACCCAGGAGGACACAGGCTGTGCTCCAACATGTGTGCCTAACCACAGTTTGAGGCTTGATGCTGAGCCCTCCAAAGCCAAACAGACTTAGGTAATGTGACCCAGTTCCTCGGTTTGGCAAAGAAGGGGGTGTGTAATGGGGAAGAGAAGGCAGTTATGTACCAGTTTCTTCCTAAGGGCAAAAAACAGAATGTTCAGCATTTGTGGGAGGGGCGGGAGTTGTGTTCTGCTTGAGGAATTCTTGCTTACTGGTCGGGCAGGGTCAGGTGACAGGCTTTCAGAGCTCGGCCTGTCACCAGAATGGGCCCTGCCCAGTGTCAGGAAAAATGTTTTATGAGTCTTAGTTTCCCTCAGCAATTTGGAACAATGCCCTGCTCTCCCATTTCACAGACTTGAGGGGGGAGATTGAAGACAATGAAGCCGTAGGACCTTCTAAGAAATCTCTTGTTGAAGAATTCAAGTGGGGGCCCCTAGGACCCAAGTTCTAAAAGATCTTTGCCAAGAGAAACCCATTCCTTGATGCTCTGCTCTGCAAGGCCCAAGCTGCTGAGATGTTATGGATGCCTTTGGGGTGAGAAGAAGGGACTTGCAGCCAGCAATCTGTCCTTCAGGTGACACTTAGTTGTCCGTCTCATTCTTCCTAAGTCTAGCAACTGCTCTCCAGCAAGTCTGAAGACTGTTGGAACAGATCCTGTATTCCCAGGTTTGGGGAACTGGGTATAATTGGGTAATTCTTACCCACAAAGATCTTTTAGGTCTGTGAAAAGCTGCATTCCCATTGAAAAGAATCCCATCAAATTAACATCTCAGTGCAGCCTGTCTTGAGTGTGAGGTGGAAAGGCAGGGGACAGTGACAATTGGTGGGATGAGGCGGGACTGGGGGCTTTGCAAGGCCTCTTCTGGCCCGAGATTTGACAATTCCACGTGGATGTCACTTTTGCAGCCACCAAAATCAGAGAGGGGAGTCTCTGAAATTTTGACTTTGGATGTCAGAGCCCCGGATTTTTACCTGTGGCTGCCATTTTAGGGCTCGCTATCCTTATTGGCTCCATAAAGACATTTAAGAGGTTAGTCCGGGCTCCCAGTGTCTGGAATATCTCTGGCGAGAGGACTCTTGGGTCAGCTCCAGGCCCCTTGGATGAGCAATTCTGGGAAAGTGGTTCTGCAGCAGCAGAGATCCTCCCAACCACCCCCACCCAACCTAGGGAATACCTGCCAGCCAGCTCTGGCCCTTCGTGGAAGTCAGCAGTGACAGACCCTTCTATGATGTCTTTTCTATGCCTTCCTTCTCTTTTCTTCTCCATCCTTTTCATCTCTCAATACATCCGAACTCCTAAGGAAGAAACTGCTGGTAGCTTACTCCCACCTCTGTTCTTCTCTTCCCTAAAAACAGAAACTTAGATTTGTTTGGGGATGGCAACGTAGCCAGTTAGAGAAGGCCTGCCTCAGGAGGAGTGACCAGACTAAGTTTTGGCCAAGGAGATGTTAAGTAGAAGTATTGTGTAGTATTTCTCAGAAGCTTCCTCAAAAGGAAGGAGTGATTCTTCTTCCCCTTCCTCCTTTCAACTGTCTGGATTGTGGATACAATGGCTGGAGGTTGAGCAGCCCTCACAGGCAATGAGGCAACATGTCAAAGAGGGTGGACCAGTTTAGGTCTCTGGTGACTTTACAGAGTCAACTTGTCAACCCTGAACTGCCTGCCTTCAGACTTCTCTTATAGGAGACATAAACTTCTATCTTTTTAAAGCAACTGTTAGTTTTTTTTTTCTGTTATGGGAATCAGAGCTAATCCTAACTAACACTGTACCCACTCCCTAAAATGATACTGTAATTTGACAAGTCATTCCAGATAGTGGGGTGGAGTTTTATGGGTTAAAATATGGATATGGGGAAAAGTGAGCATGTAGAATACCTTAAAGGAAAAGAGTAGGAATTTTCTTTTATTTATTTATTTATTTAGAGAGCTTGGAGTGGTGGGGAGGAGCAGAGGGAGAGAGAGAAAGAATCTCAAGCAGACTCCCAATGGGGAGCTCCATCTCACAACCCTGAGATCATGAACTGAGTCGAAATCAAGCGTCCGTCGCTTAACTGGCTTAGCCATCCAGGCACCCCAACAGTGGGTATTTTCTTAGTCAAGAAGCATGGAAACACCACCGGGCTGTATGCAGTTCCCCTGCACAATAAGTCCTATGAGAACCCACATCACATCTCTCAGATTTGCCCCAGTATTCTCAGTGCTTAGCCCAGTGCCTGACCCATAGGACAGGTTCAATTACAAAATTATTGAAAGAATAAACAGTTCATCATTTTCATAATTGACATATTCAACAGGCCATTTACTTGGGTGATTTGAAGGACTTTGGGGAAGCTCCCCCACTCCTCATTGCCATTCACAAATTTCTTCCCCAACCCACCATCACCCGCCACAATATCGGGAACTCATATAGATTTATCTATTAATCAGTCTGCGTCAGGCACTGTGTTCCATCCTGGGGTTGTAGTGGTGAGCAAAATAGGTGTGGGTCCTGCCCTCTGGGAACTTCCAGGGCAGGGAGGTAGAAGCAACACACAAAAGTAGTGTGAATTAGTCATTACAATCTGGGACAAACGCAGTGAAAAAAACAGTAACGAGGGAAATCTCTTTAGACAGGGTTGTGGGTAAAAGAACACAGGAACAAACTTGGCAGTGCCGGGAGTGGGGTGGCGGTGCTAGCGGGAGCGTTCTGGACTGAGGGAGCCACATGCACAAAAGTTCCAAGGGGTATTTAAGGAATAAAAGAAGCTCGGTGGGGCTGGAACTTTGCCAGAGCAGGGTTGTGACACAGAAAAAGGCGGGAGAGGTCAGCAGAGGCCAGATCACGTAGGCACTTGCTGGCCATGGGAGGGAGTTTGGACATTTGGACTTTATCCTAAGTGCCACGATAAGCCTTTGATAAGCTTCAAGCAAGGGAACACCAGGATCTGATTTTGCATTAAGAAAGTCACTCTGGCTGTTGGGTGGAATTGGACAAGGTCCACTGGGCAAGCAGGGAGCCCAGTGTGTGAGACTTTCGCCCACATGAGACAGGGAGCCCATGTGAAAGATGAGGGTGGCTTAGACCGGGTAGGGGCAAAGATGCTGGAAAGAAATAGAAGGATTTGGGGGTGCAACTGTTGACGGTCGAGCAGACCAAATGGGCAATGGACTGGACGGGGAGGTGAGGGAGAGGGAGGGATCTAGGGTTCTGATTTGCACAGCTGTGTGGTCGATGGTGCCTTACACTGAGGAAGGATGCACTAGGAGAGATGGGAGTCCAGGCTTTCATTTGGATCAGGTGGATCTTGATATACTCATGAAACATACAAACGGAGCTGTGCAGGAGACAGCTGGATATTGGAGGCTGGAGCCTGGGAAATGCTTAGGACTGGAAGTGTAAATTTGGGAGTCATTAGGGTGGTGATGGTGCTTGAAACCTTGGGAGTGGGTGATCCCGACCAGAGAGGGAGTGCAGAGGGGGCAGAGCGGAGCCCAGAGGCACTCCAACAGCAAGATGAGAGGCTTGGCAGAGGTAAATGAGAAGGGATGGTAGAATTATTTGTACACTGCCTGTCCTCCCTAACAGAATGTTTGAGTTTGAGGAGGCTGGTGAATAGCACCCCTTCTCTTCTGCCTGCAATCAGAATCAGTCAAGAGAGACACACATGTGTAAGTCAGACAGGAGAGAAGAATATCACCCTTATTAAGCATGAAGCCGCCTGCCTCACTGGCTGTCTCCATAGGGAAACATGAAATGAGCTCCATGTCTGATCTGGTCTGTGCCTAGCAGAGAACCTGGCACACAGTAGGTACCAATGCTTGTTGAATGAATGGATCCAGATGTCCAGACTGAAACGGTCTTCATAGATCATCCAAGAATCACCTGGGGAGCTTTAAACTCCCACTGCACAAATTCTAATCCCAGACTGATTTTCTCGACGTTCTGGTGATGACGCTGAGACATCAGGTTGCATTAAGCTCCTGCCAGGTAACTCCAGTGTACAGTCAAGGTTAAGAACTATTGCTCTGATGGGGCGCCTGGGTGGCTCGGTGCATTATGAGTCCAACTCTTGGTTTTGGCTCAGGTCATAACCTCTCAGTTGTGGGATCTCGTGGGATTGAACCCCAGATCGGGCTCTGAGCTCAGCAGGGAGTCTGCTTGATACTCTCTCTCCCTCTCCCTCTGTAACTCCTGCTCACGCTCTCTCCCTAAAATAAAATAAATACATCCTAAAAAAAAAAAAAAAAGAACGATTGTTCTGGTCCAATTTCTCATTTTACAAATGGGGAAACTGAGGCCCAGAGTGAGAGGGTCCATCTGTAACACTAGGGGCCTCATTCTGGCCCTGTTGCCGACCGTGTGAATTGCTGGGACAAGGCTGTTTCTCTCTATGGGCTTCCAGGTCTCCTCTGGGGGTGAGGATGTCGGGACAGACCCCCCAGTTCTAATGGTGTATCACTCTACTCTCTTATCCCAGGTGTTACTGAATTCGCTGAGGACATGGCTTATTGCACCTGAAATGACTGGATCCTGGATGGCAGTAGGCAGCCAAGCTGAGATGTTTGGGACAGTTCAGGACCCACAGAGCCAGTCTTTAGAAGAGAATTTGTTCTGTTCTCTCTTAGTTGGTGGTGGCAGGAAGCTCAGTGGTACAAGAACAAAATAGCAGAGGAAGATCCAATGGGCTGGGGCCAGCCTTCTTGTTTATTCACAGTCCTCCTCTTCTAGTTCTTGTTTCCTTTTGCCCACCCCCTCCTGCCAGCTCCACTTATCTGCAACAGGCACAACCTTACAGAGGAGACCTTGTTCCTCTGCTGCTCCAAAGATGTCCTCCGGTGCGACTCACCCACCCTCTCCCATTTGAGTTTGGTGACTCAGAGCTTGTGTGTTGTCACAATATGGCCAATCAGAAGGACTTCATGAAATGAGAAAGGCTGGGACAAGGCTGTAGGTTACTCCTGGCTCTACTAAATTACATGGGGTATTGGGGTGCTATGCCATGGGTTGATTCTTAAAGGTGGCTATTTCTTCAGCAGCCTGATCAGAATTCAATACGAGAATGAACAGAATCTGGGGGCTGTAAGGGAAACTGAGGCCTAGAGAAAAGAGGGAATGTGTAGAAGTCTCATGGTTAACATGCTGGCCCTTCCTGGCCTGGATACTTACTAAGCATCGGGCTTAGAAATGATCCGGAGTAATCATTTTGTTCTGCACGTGTGAAAACAGGTCTTGCAACACCAGTGAGTTGCCCAAGGTCACATAGCTTGTTGGCTGAAGACTAGGACTATACCCCAGTACTCCTGACTCCTCTTCTTAGAATACCTCATCTATCCCAAGGAGACCTTTCTGGACTAGTTTATTTTGATAGTTGGTGGGGCCTTGATAAGGACTGAAGAGGAAATGTCAAAAAAAAAAATGGACCAAAGGATAAAAACGGAGCTCTCTCAGACCTCAGTGTTCCCTGTGTGTGTGTGTCGGGTCGGGGGGGGGGGCGGTTCCTGTCTCTTTCTCTGATACCATCCACACTAGTCCTTCCTCCTCCTTCAAGGGGGGGGTGCTTTCTGGGGGTGGCCTCCAAGGAGTGGCTCAGGGCCTCTGCTTGGCCTCTTCTGCGCCCACTTCCAGGGGCTCAGGTCCACTCACATCGCCACTGCAGCTCCTGTGACCCGCAGTTGCACCCGTGGCTGGCCGTCCAGCCTTGGACTTGGCGTTCTGTTCCACAGCTGGTTCTAGGCTATTTCCGTAAGTAAATATGTTGAGCTCGGCTGCAAATCAAATCTGGCATTCATCTTCCCTCTGAAAACCTGCAGCCCTGTTCTGACACCCCGTTTCCTTCGGTGAGTCCCGGAGTCTCTCGGTCCTCTGGACTCAGATCTGTCAGATCATCAGAGGCTGGGGTGGGAGGGCGGGGGAATGGGGACTCAGTGTTTAATGGGTCCAGAGTTCCAGTCTGGGAAGCTGAATATGTTCTGGAGATGGATGGTGGTGCCAGGATTAAAAACTACAGAACCAAACCAAACCGACTCCTGAGTGATCCCTTGACTTGTGGCTCCTCTCCTCCTGGACTCACTCTGTGACAACATCGCGCCGATTTTTCAGTTCGTGCTTCAGATATTCGTATCCTCCAGCATCACCGGGAGAGTGCTCAGTGCTGGAACCCCTCTCCCCTCTATAGTCTGGGAGTGGGGCCTAGAATCTGCATTTATTTTTTTTAATTTTTTTTAAGATTTTATTTATTTGAGAGAGAGACAGTGAGAGAGAGCATGAGCGAGGAGAAGGTCAGAGGGAGAAGCAGACTCCCCACGGAGCTGGGAGCCCGATGCGGGACTCGATCCCGGGACTCCGGGATCATGACCTGAGCCGAAGGCAGTCGTCCAACCAACTGAGCCACCCAGGCGTCCCTAGAATCTGCATTTAAAGGAACTTCCCCTCCTACCTCAAGCGTATGGATTGCAGACCCCTTAGAGAAACGACCCCTTTCAGTGTCTCTTGGTTTTGTCCCTTTGTCTCCTTTCCAGGACCCCTGTCCCTGGCCCCGGCTGGCCCTCATCACCTCACACCTGGATTACAGCAACAGCTGGCCTGCCTTCGGCTAGCCTTTCTCCGCTCCAGCATCTCCAGCTGCCAGCACCCATCTTCTGCAAATATCTTTGGCATCACATCACTGCTCTGTTTAGAAGCCTACCATGGCTCCCTCAGACCTAGTAGATCCTAGCTCAATTCCTTGGGCTGGGAGCCAGCCAAGCCGGCCTGCCATCTTCCCTCTTACCCCTTCCCGTCTGCTCGCATCCCTCCACGGAGGTCTGATGGTCACGTTTAACCTCACATCAGCCCCTGCGCTAGTTTGAGGTGGTCTCCTTTCTACCCAACCCCGAAACACTTCTCCTTACACAGAAGGAATTCTGAAAATTGTGGGGATTCTCTGGCCCCTTTCTCAAGGTATCTGTCTCCCCTCCTCACCGATCCTGGCTCTGCCACCACTGGCTCTATGAGGTCGTCCGGCAAGTCGCTTCCCCTTTTCCTGCCTTAGTGTTTTCATTTTCCCATCTGCAAGATGGGGGGATTTTATTGGTACGTTCTCACAGGTCTGTGGAAAGGACTCAAAGGGGCAAAATACGTAAAAAGGCTTAGAATGGTGTCTGGCCCAAAGCGCAGGCCATGGAAGTGTTTGCTATTATTACTAATTATTGGGATTATGGCCCCTTCCAGCCAGCTTCTCCCTGGAAACCACTTCTGCTCAGAATAGCTACCTGAAGGAGTTCTCTGTCAAGCCTTGCCTGATCTAGCAGAGGTGGTTAACTATTAAGCATTTGGGTTCCAGTGTGCTTCTCTGCATGAGACAACCTGAGGAACGGGGCTGTCTACAAAGCTCTAATTATGTTCATTAATTTCTAACTGCCTAGGAGGAGAGGGGGTGAGATTTGAAAGCAAGAGATTTTTCCAGAATATGGACGATGATGTTAGGGCCATTTCAAAATAGCCTAAAGGGACAGCGGGCTGTGGGCGTTCTTTCCTATGATCTTTCTAGAATCCTCCTCCCTCTACTGCAGTTCCAACCGCCCAGCTTCCTGATCTGCTTGCTCCCCTGGGTTCCTTCTTGGAGCCCAACCAGGAAAGCCTCTCTCTGTGGTAGTTCCCAGCCCGAGAACTTTGCACCTTATTCCCCAGTAGTCCTTGTCTGTAAATAATCTACCACCCACATTTCTGTTCTACTTTTCAGATCCACCTCTCTGCTTTTGTGGGCAAATTCAATGAATTCCTTTAAAAGCGCCACTGAATTCAGTCACTGTTTGTTAGTATGTGTTCCCCTCCCCGCTCCCACTGAACACTCAAAGTTCAACTACTGTTGGGTTGGGGGAAGTCTGAGCACATTTTTGACGTTTTCCTAGGGTCCCTTGCTGTCATGGAGGCTGGGAACCACTGCCCCATGGTGGGAGGAGCACTAAGCTCTGGCTCTCAGTTTCCCCGTCTGTCAAATGAACGTAAATTTTAACTGCCTCTTTTTCTAAGGTCAAGAAACAGAATGTTCCGCATTCACGAGGAGGGGCACGGACTGGCGCGGGGAGGGCCGCAGGCGTGGGGATCAGATGAGATAAGAGATAGGAAGGTTCTGGAAGCGGAGGCATGCCCAGGCAGGGGAGCGTTAGCACTGCTGTTCCTCTGGTTCTTTTCCTTGTTCTGGGTCCAGCTGGACCAGCTGAGCCCAGAACCCCAAAGCCCGTGAAGGTCCTTCCAGGAGCAGCGTGTTCTTTTTGCCGTTCCCCACCCCTCCTTGGTCTTCTGTGGAACAACAACACGGCGCTGCTCCTGGATGTGACTTAACAGCCACAAAGTTCCTCTTATCTAGTCGAGCAACCGCTGTGGCCTCAGAAGCTGTAGTGTTTGTCTCTGTTTAGTCTCGGCTGCCTAGGAAACAAAGCCGTTCCCCACTGTGAGACTGCAGGCCAGTTTTTTCCCCTTTCTCTTAGGGAAGGGCGGGATGACCAGAGAGGGCCATGGGTTTGCTGAGCCATCTTCTGGGTTTGTTTTTTGTTTTTTTCTTTTCTTTTCTTCTTTCCTTTTTTTTTTTTTTTTTTTTTTTTTTTTTTTTTTTTGCAACTGTGGGTTCTTGTTTGGCTGCAAAGTGGGTGTGGGAAGTTTCCAGATGAACTGGAGAGTCAAAAAGTCCCTTGGCACTTCGTGAAAGGGGGAGGGGCTCGGGAACTGGGGAGAGCCCTGTGTGGGTCAGGGCGGCTGCCCGGTCCAAAGCTGGTGCGTGCAGCTGTGAAATGCTCATTCCTTGGTCAAATCAGCTGCCCTGGACAACGACCTTGGCATCAGGAATAGAGAGATTAGGAGCAGGTGGGGCCACTGGGTTTGAGAGGCCAGCAAGCTGGGGTTTGTCACGTTCTGGAGAGTTCTGGTGCCTGGCAAAGAATAGGCCACCACGTCTGACCTCTCCAGAGGAGGATGCATGGTATTTTGAACGTATCTGGGCACCCATTGGCACAGGGGAGGGGGCTGAGACCTCTTGGTCCTTGAGGTTTGAAAATCCAGGAGTTCTGCTCCATTTCAAGCGGCAAAGGGACAGGCACAGATGCTACAGGAGGCTGAGACGGAAGAGGGTCATTCCCCAGGGAGCGTGGCAGGGCTCAGTACACAGCGCAGGGTCTGGGGTGGCTCTAGGTGAGGGTATGGTGAGAAACGGCAAGACTCCGGGGCCAGAGACTTGAGGCCAGGGAAAGGGTGATGGGTGAGAATGGACCCCACAGGGAGCCAGAGGAAGGAAGTAGAGTCAGGATCGTCCTGGTCCTTAGACCCGGCCACGCGCACACAGCTACCTGGTGGGGTTTGTAAGCCAACTCCCAGCTGGGACAAGTACACCAGCAGGGATCCAGGCCATCTTTCCTGGGGGGAAGGGGATTCGGTTTGGGCACTGCATACATTCTGTGTCCTTTTCTCACGTGGGTCCTCTTAGCTCCTTGGCAAAAGTCAAGGGTGTCATGCGGAGGTATTAAGGAGAATACACAAAGTGACCACGACGTCTTCAGAAGAGGGAAGAGGCCCACGCGTATCTATTTGGTCCCCTCACATGGACACTGTGCCCTTTTCTTCTGGGCCTCCTTGGGGTCTCCTTCCTCCCAAATCGGCCCCTCAAGCTGATGTTATGTGTCATGGGGCCACCTCGCCACTCACTTCCAAGTGGTCTTATGAAAGCAGGAGCAGGACACAGGGACAGATGTGGGGTAGAGTCCCAATTTGCCTGACAGCCATGTGACTCTGGGCAAGTCACTTACACAGGCCGAGCCTCAGTCTCCTCACCCATACAGTGTGGGTATTTTAACAGGCCGGATGAGGCAATAGGGCTGGTCTGCCACTTAGGGGGTGCTCACTCATGTTCAGGGAGTCGGACAAACAGCGCCCCCGGCCACTCACTCTATTTATACTCGGACGCCAGGTTTATTTTTAGAAAAAAAAAAAGAGCAAAGTTTATTGAAATTTCAAGCTACATTTGAAAAATCAAAATCCAAATCCTGGAGACATAACATCAGGATAAGGTGTCGGAAAGTGGAAAGTGTTCACTGCCGCAGAACCCCCCCTCCCTCGACACAAGCTCCCTGAGCACATCACCCAGGCACCAGTTGGGTCAAAGCCATCCCCTGGTCCATGCCTTGTCCCCAAGGGGACGCTAGCAAGCCAATCCTTCAGTTCACTCTAGAGTTTTCCACAAACGTTAAAGAATAAAAGTTTTCTCATGACAATGCGAAGGCCCTGGCTGGTCTTCTCTCAACCCCATTCTGTGTAGTCAGCACCAGTGGATGGTGGGTTTGGCTTTCGAGAGGGGGCCTCCCGCGCCTTCAGGGGACAGATAGGGCAAAGGCTGTCCCCTCCCGTGTCTTCCGGGGACAGATGGGGCAAGGGCTGAAGCAGCGAGGCATCTGTGGCCGCATTCAGAGGCCGGCCCCCTCCCCACCTCTACTCTGTAGTCTTATGTAACATAAAGGACAAACCGGACCAACTTGGTAAATAAATGAACACAGTCAAAGGATTAGCCTGAAGGGATAAGGGACCAATTGATACCCCAAAGCCGGTTAGGCCCTTCAGCACACAAGTGTGTGTGTGTACGTATACATCGCTACACTAAGATAGAGATCTAGCCCTATGGGTTTATATACGCATGTATGGCTATATAGAAAAACTATGCCAACACTAACCAAACAGAACTTTGTAAGCGGTCATCCCAAAGCCGTAATCCCACACTGGGCTGTGCACAAAGCCATGCATTAGACCATATTAACCAACAGAAGGCTGACTTGGCTCAATCTCTCCTATCTGTGGCCCTGCCCTGGCCAGGCAGGGGAGAAGAGAGAGGTTGCCTCTGCTCAAAACACAAGTGGCTTCTTCATAGGAACAGTCGTTGTCAGGTGAAGCTGCTGAAGATGTCCATGGAAATGAAAAACAAAAAGCAACAACAACAAAAACAGACCCCTTATGCTTTCTGGAGTAAACTGGCGTCACATCTCACACTACATTTCTCCTTCGCCAGTTGCAGCTAAGTTGCCCAGGCCCTGGGAGCCCCCAGGGCACGGTGGCAGGAGAGGCTCACTGGCGGGGGGTGACGAGGCCCCATGCAACTCAGCCTCCAGAGACCTGCTCTTTGTCAGGGGTCTGTCACTGGAGTGGACCCAGGTGGCCATGTCCTCAGGACATCTCTTGGCACCAGCTATGCTAGGTGTAAAGTTCTCCACGTGAGATGACGCTTGGGGAACCAAAAACAAACTGGAAAGAACTAGGTAGAACAAGTTTAGTGGCTCTGCCCACCCTAAGGACAGAGCCACTTACACCGCAGAACCACCGGGGGCCTCAGGCGCCTGCGGGGTGTCGGGAACTGGCTCCTCGGGGCTCAGACGAGACTGGAACTTCTCCAGCTGCTCTGGGCTCGCCAGGGTCTTCAAGAGGGTGTTCTCACGCTCCAGCTGGGAGTTCTTCTCCACCAGCTCTCGGATCTGCTCCTTCAGGATCTCCACCTCCTCTCTGACAGCATACATCAGATGATTCTTCACCAGATCCTGCCATGGGGAGGGAATCACAACAAAACCGTCCACTAGCCGTCACAGGCCCTCTGTGGCACCATCACCCGGCCATCTGGGTGTCCCCTGGGCCACACTGCACCGCAGCCTCCCCTCAGCATGCTGGTCCCCTGAAGCGCTTCGGCCGCCCCCAGGAGAACTGCACGATTGAGCCATGCCTGAGCTGGAAGCCCAGCTTTGAGCTGCACGGGATCCCCTTCTGCAAGTTTCTAGGGACTTCCAAAGCTGGCCTCTTAGAGGAGGCCTCTGTAGGCTGGCTGCTGGTGGTTGGCTCTAGCCCCACTGCCACCTAAGGTCCTGTCGCCAGTACACCACGCAGGGAGGACCTGCGGGCCACCGCATCGTCTGTCCGCTGTGCACCTCTCCCCAGGAGAGCCGAACTGCCTCTTCGGGGTGACCCAGCACACAGAGCTGGGGTGGCACCTGCAGTGCAGTCGGGTGCAACAGGATGCTGGCCCCGGGGGAAGGTGCCAGGACGGGCACATCTGCTCTGGATCTGAGGACCGTGCCAGGGGCAGGGAGCTGTGTCCCTGGAGAAGCAGTCACTAAGGGCTGGATGCCCCAAGCCCCTGCAGCCCTGTAGGCTGCTCGGTGGAGTCTGACCTCTACCTGGTGAGGAGAGGGAGAAGGGGTGGGGTGCTTTGCTTCCTGTTTCCTCCTGACTCCTGACCCCAACCCCGCTCTGCAGAGGCACTGCAGTGCGCTTGCATCCAATGAGCTCTGGCCCACGCCAAATGCGGGCTGCAGACAAAATGCAAGTGTCTCAGCTCTCTGCCCTGCGCCCGCCTGGGGCGAGCTGGAGCCTGCAGCAAACACCAGGAGGAAGAGAGGAGACAGTCCACCAGGGCAGACTGCAAATGCCCTAAAAAGGTGGCCCTCTGACGGGGGCTACCTAGGGCCTCCAAGGAGAGGGGAAGCAGGCTGTTGCCTTCCTCAGGCTCTTGGCAAACGGCTTTTGCACCCACCCCCCCAGTCCTGCCCCGAGTTACATAAACAGCAGCTAGGTCCGGGGATGGGGATGACGCAGGGATGCCACTCACCATGGCCTGCTCGATTTTGTTGTCTATGGCCACCACGCTGGCTCCAGAGGCACTGCCGAGACAAAAAGCAAAGCGACCGCGTTACCCACTTGGTTCCACTCTGAGCACCTGGCAGCTGTGACCAAAGTCCTCCATCTGCCCCGGTTCTTCCTCTCTCCCGCCTCCCTGGCCCGGAGTCCCGGGCACTTTGTCCCCCAGGACCCCGGGGGAAGCGGCACCTCTCCAGCTGGGCTGGCTCCCCGCCGCAGCCGCCCAGAGCTCCGCGTGGAGCCGCGCGCGGGTCCCGGAGCGCACGGGCCAACGGGGCCTGCTTGGCCGGCCGGAGCGACAGGCAAACAATGGGGGCGCGCGGCGCAGGGAGGCCCCCCCATCCCCGCTGGAGGCCCATCCCGGCGCCGGCCCAGAAGGGTCCCAGGCGGACCTACCGCACCCCGAAGCTAGCTAGGAATTCCTTCTCGGCTCGGAAGCTTCCGGCCTGCTCCCCGGCAGCGCAAGGCGCGCGGCCAGCCCCCTGCCCAGCCCGGCCCCGCCGCCCCTCTGCCTGCCGCTGCCTCTGCCTCGGGCTGCGGCAGCTTCTTCTCAAGGCGCAGCGGCCGCAGGGACGCTCCGACGGCGGCTCCCAGCGCGGCGGTGACCCCCCCTTGCGTCCCCTACCCCCGCCCCTTCCCAGGATGCTGCACCGCAGGGAACGGGGATCGGCGGCGCACGGCTCGCTCGGAGATCCCGCTCGCAGCCCAGCCCCCGCCGGCGCCTCGGCTCCGGGGGAGCCGTGGCCAGTGGTTTACCTGTTATCCAGCTTAACGGAAACCACATCCCCTCCAAGCAGGGAAGAGAAGAAGGAGATGTTGAAATTGTGCAGCTGATAGACCGCCACCTCCATGGGGGTCTGATACATTTCGGCATTCATGGCTCGGGCGGCTGCGGAGCTCTGGCGGGGCTGGGCGGGCTGGGCGGGCTGGGCGGCTGCCGGCTGCGGGCGCGCTGCACGGGGCTGGGCTCTGCAAGGCGAGCCTGGGGGCTACGTGGGGGGCGAAGGCTGCCGATCGGACCCGAAGGCAGGCAGACTCTTCAGAGTTGAAAGGAAGTGACTCCAGGGGTGTCACCTAGTGTGTCACAAACTCCACAGCCGCCAGTCCAACCCAGACTCGGAGATATTTCGGAGCCTGCTTCTTTATATAGGAGGAGCCGGCTGCGTCACATGGCGTCAGGGGCCATGCAAATGAGTCCTGTACCGGGCTTTGCGGTCCAGTTAAACCACATCCCCTCCCTGAACCGTAGGCTAGGACTGTAAACAGTTCAGCACTTTCCTGTGCCAACTGGCATCTCCAAAGAGGGCTCTGGAGATTGGTAAAAACCAAACTGGAACGGATTCTTCCAGAAGTAAGTACGGGTGCCCTAACCAGAGCAAAGAGCGTTCAGTAAAGGGGAGCACTGGTTTTCAAAGCTCTTCTTCAGGTGTCAGCCGGCATATCCCCCATGGCTTTGCAATGCCAACTGCAAACCACACGCCCTGGATACCCACCCGCACCGTCAGGAGGCTCACCTACTTCCCGCCGCCTGCCTTCTCTTCTGCAAACATACTTTGTCTCCTGCATGTCCCATCACCCAGCCAGCTGGCCCGCTGGTGTGCCCCCAAACCCAGAAACTATGCACTGACCCCCTCCTTTGGATGTACCCTTCTGTATGCTGACACATGCATAGATCTGTGACATGGCCGGGACAAGAGAGTGTCCCAAGAACTCAGATGAGTGGGAAGTATGTACGAGGGGGAAGCTGGGGGCCAGGTGGGAGACAGAAGAGGTGGGGGGGGGGAAGCAGGGAATGAGGGCTGGAATGACCACAAGACACCAACCCCCTTTCCTTTAGTCTCCACACCCTACTCTGCAGAGAAAATGCATTGAAGATTATCCCGAATTTCATGTCCGTATTGTTAAAAACAAGATCTTGTCACTTTCCTATACAGAGCAAATGAAAACAAAACTACAAAACAAGGCCAACTTACAAATCATCCCAGGAAAACATTTCCTTGGTGAAGGGTCCAGCCATTGGTAGGGTTAAGAGGCTACTTCAGGAGCACACCGATTCCGGGTTACAAGGAAAATGAGGTGATTGTGGCCTACTCAGAGTTATGTATGTTTCCATCAAAATACATTTTACTTCTTTTCAGCCTGGAGCTTAAAAAATAAAAGGGGGCAGAGGTTTGAGGTGCTTTGCTCCTACTCGGTCCTAAGTGAGGCCACCTGGTGGACAGAGGCGGCATTGCAGCCAGAGGGAGCAGCGCAGCCTGAAGAAGGAACAGGTGATGATGCAACCGCAAGTATTATTTACACCAACTCAGGGCCATAAGGAGAACATTGGGTTCCACCACACATACAATAGTCTGGATGAAGCTAGGGCCAGTGCCCATGAATCAGTCTATGATTCAGGCTGTGGTCCAAAGAAATACCCTCATGCAATCATGCTACTGGAAAAGTACTAGGACCTCTTATCAGCAAAGAAGGTAATTATTATTTGCCTCAGGATATTTCTCCTAACCAGGTGCCTGGCACCGACACCCTGGCCGAGGCCCCAGTTAGGCCCAGTCTTAAGGCCTTGCTTTTCTCCAGGCGGCCGGTGCACTTATGCCAAGGAACAGCCCATATGGGCCACCATGATGCAGGGCTCCCACTGGGTCGCACAGGTGGTAACAAATGCACGGGGCCAGTCTCTGGGCAAAGCCAAGCAAACCTATCTCAGCAGCCCAGGCTGGTGTTTTTCTTCACCCTGGGTGAGGTAGGAGACCCTCCCAATCTCAGGATATTATGTTGCCTTTGGGTCACAAGCTCTCCCAACAAGGTGTTTATTTGCACACAGCTGTGTGTAGTAGGCAGAACAAAGGGCAGACTCTATTTATAGGTCATCGAGAACATTAGCTGAGGAGAAAAAAAAAGGTTTCTTAAATCAGCAGCTTAATTGATACTGGAATTGCCTGATAAAGTAATCTGCCCTCTGTGCCACACAGAGCTTTCTTGGCCCCGGGAAGTCTCTCAGACTTGCCACTGGCTAGTAAATCTGTCTTAAACTTGCTCCCCACCCCGAAGATTCCAAGGGAGATGATGAAAAGAAAAAGAGGGAGATGAATAAGCTGGGTTGGTGGAAGAAAAACCACCCCCCAGGGAGACAAGGCATAGGACAAGTCGTAGCTCCTTCCAGGGGGACTCCCTTATATGGAGGCAGAGGCAGAGAAATCAAGGTAGTTTGGGAAGGAAAAGGAAAAGAAGTAAAGTTTGTAAGCAAGGCTGTGTTTGAATTGTAACTTAATGATACTTCAATTCCAAATAAGTGTATGAAGGAACACCTGGGTGGCTTGGTCGGTTAAACTTGTGACTCTTGGTTTCAGCTCAGGTCATGATCCCAGGGTCGTGAGACTGAGCTCCATGTTGAGCCCCATGGGCTCCACCGCACTAAGTGCAGAGTCTGCTGGAGCTTCTCTCCCTCCCCCTCTGTCCCCACCACCCATTCATGCATGCACACATTCTCTCTAAAAATAAATAAATAATTTTTTCTAAAAAAAAAGCTGAGTTTAAGAGCCACTGACAGTCATGGCTACCAGTAAGTGAGCGTCAGCTATAGGCCAGACATTTGTGCCAGCCACAACACAAAGCCTGTGGTGTAGGCACTGTCACCATCATTTTACAGATGAAGAAACCAAGGGTCTGAGAGGCTACCTTGCCCAAGAAAGCACAGCTAATACCTTATAGAGCTGGGACTCCAATCCAGAGACCAAGTTTGTTCCTACCACACTTAGTAGTGGGGTAGGGGTTAGGCGTGTTGAGTAAGTAAATTAATGCGGGGGGGGGGTGCTGGGTTGGAGGTGCCAGAAAGGTGGTGAGGAGGAAGCAAGGATGAAGGGCAGGACAAGTGGTCCAGAGGGCGGCTCTAAGTTGGGTCAGCACAGCCAGCTTTTCTGACACTCGTGGCAGGGGACAGCAGCATCGGGGACCAGAAGCATAACCAAAGTGTCCGAGTGAACCTTATAGGGGGGCTGGGCTCACCCACATCATTTCAAAAGGCAGCCCCACAGTCCTCAAAGAAAGCTCGCTCTGTCTAGGAAATAGGAGCTATTAATCCAACCGGGTGGCTCCCACAGTGGAAATATGTAGCCCTGGGGTAGACGAGATCCCAAATAAGGGAAGTAGTCTGAGAATAATAATCATAGTCCAGTCAAACCTCCTGTTCCTAGGGCCCCACTGACTGGTATCCTTAATGCCCCCCCTCCCCCGGCACCTCGAGTATTCCTGCTGTGCTCAGCATTTAGGAGAATGAAGCAACCGCAAGAAAACAAGCTCCTTTCGGGGATGTAGTTTTAAAAAACAGCTTCGGCAAGGGATGTCCCAGGTTCAGCCCACACTCAGTCGATCTCTCATTCCCTCTACACGTCATGTTTGCCAGCTGCCAGCAAAGTGAGGCATGATCACCTTGAGGCCTTAGGATCCACCATTAGCAAAGGAAATGATGGCTGGATCCCAGAGCTCGCTAAGGCAAGACAATGCACCTAGAAGTCCCTGAAGAGGGATTTTTCAGACAAGGGCTGGGAGGAGGGGGAGAGAGGCAGGAGGAGGAGGAATCTGAAAGGTTTTCTGCTTAACCCCTGGCACACTAGAAAATTCCTCTGCCCAGAAAATCTGCGCCAAACCTTGCAGCAAGCAAGTGCAAGTTAGTGCTGTACAAGATATCTATGTTCTGATCTAACTTTTCTGAGTGAAGTGCGGATCCACGGGGCTCTCTGTGTCCCTATGTCGTGTGGAGGTGAGCCCCATGCAGGAAACAGTGGGCTAGGGATTCGACAGCCTAGCAACCCTGTGTGAATGCATCCTGATTCCCTCTCTTCCACCCTACACCCAACATCCTGGGCTGGACCCAGAGCCAGCCTAGTGACAGCACCCGAGGCTGACAAGCCAGGTCCTTCGCTGGCCCTCAGGTCTGGCCCTCCGGCCATGGGATGCTGCAATGAAACAGACACGGCCACCCCACCCTCTCTCAGGGGCGACCTTCTAGATGCAGGGTGGCCATCACGAGGACAGGGCCACCTTCCTCCGTTTTAGGAGGACCTGGACACGGACTTGTTTGAGCTGGAAGAAGTGTCTCAGCATTCTTACAGGTCTGGTCTGTTCCCGCTCAAAAAGCCAGACTCTCTAAGACAAGAGTGCTTCCTACTCGGGGTTCCCACGGGAAGGCGGGACAGAGACTGGGCAGTCTGGGTAGCAGAACTCGTGGGCCCGATCTCAGCACCCCGCTGAGAGGTGGGGAGCAGACTAGGGGTGGGTGCGTGCGGTAGGGCTGGGGGGGGTGGCGGTGAGGGGGAACATCTCACTTCCCTTTTTGTCACACTTGAAGCATTGTGTACCACGCAGCCCAAAGGAAACTCTTTATAGGCAAGTCTTCCTTATTTTCTATGGGGAATGTTCCGCCCAAAGATTTTGCCGACGTTGCCAGCGAAACACAGGGTCTTGTGTCAGGAGAAGCGGAAAAAGACACGGTGTGAGAGGTGCAGGACAAGCCACAAAGCAAACACAGGGGTAGGAGCTGGAAAAGGACATCAGAAAGGATATTAAGCACTGGAGCGTTAGCACAGTTAATGGGACGGCTGAAAACAGCCCTCCCCACTGACTCCTCCACCCCGGCCCCCTTCCGGCTGAAGCTCTGTCTACCTCTAATTACTTACTTGTCCCTTTTTCTGAAGAGGCTGGGGGAATAAGGAGGCTGAAATGCCATCGCTTAATTTGTCCTTGCTTCTGTCTTATCTTCTCTCTTCCCCTCTGGTTCCCCTCCAGTGTGGAAGACCAGAGACAGGAAGGCCACTGCCTCTTACATCGTTCCTCTGGCTTCATGGAAAATCCCCAAAGTCCAGAAGGAGGGAAGCAAGAAGGAAAGACGGTGACAGAGAAAGTGCCTTGTCCTCTGTGGGTCATGTGAACTGCCCCGCATGGCCAAGGCCCAGAACCCCCGACTCTGGGGGGCAGGAAAACGGGGAGGAGGATGTGGACACAGATGCGGAAGGCGATGGTGGGAGGGACCCCGAGGAGAACCCCCGTGGAGAAGGCCGCTGTCTTGGAGAAGCAGCTCCAACAACCGATTTGGGCCAAACCCTGACACCAAATGACGACAGGAGCAATGAATCGTGCCTTTCAGCTCTCTCGCCGACAGGGTCCCATGCAAGCTTCACAAACAATCTCCGAGTGACGCGAGGGATGACAGGCAGAACCAAACCCCATTCTGACAGGGCAGTCCGTCCCCTCCCCCTCATTCGGAGAGGTTCAAAAGTGCTCTTGTCCCAACCATCTTTGTCACCCCAGCTTTGGTGGCGAACCGTGAAGGGGAGGGCGTTTGTCCTGGTGTCTCAGCGAGACTGAAAGTCTTGGCAACATGACCCATGAATGCTGTTTAGTTCAGTGGCTCTTAAATCTCATGAACCTTGTGTCAGTATTATGCCCGTCTCCCTTCACTTTATGCCTTGCAACTGGGCAAGTTCACCTCCAGACTTTTTCCAAGCTCTTTTCTCATTTTCCACCCTCCACACTTACCCAGCTCCTGGCCAGAAACAGATATTCCTGAGGAAGAGACTGCAAAATTCACCTCGGTGAATGGGATCGCCTCCTCCTCCTCCTGCCTCTCTACATTGTCCTGATCATTCAAGTTGGTTCAACTCGATTCAGTTCAAGATTGACTGAATGCCTATTCAAAGTGCAAGGCCTGTATCAGGGAAACTGAACCAAGCAAACCAACCAACTGGTAGTACAAGTCAAAAATTGTGCTTCCTTCCAGAATATTCTGGAAGGAATATTCAGGGTTTGGTCTCAGCGAAATATTTGCTTCAGGGGGAAAAAGCCCAGGGCTCGGGGAGGGAGGAGGGGAATGGTAGCTCGGGGTTCGGGATGGTGGCACCCCTGCCATCCCTGGGCATCCCTTCATTCCTCAGAATTGGCTCTGCTTTTTATCTCCCCACCCTGGCCTTTAGCCCATGCTCATCTCGATGGGGATAACAGAGAAGCCACAAAGCTTGAAGTGTCTATGGAGTTCTGTGGGACTGGAGACTCCTCTGACATTGTGGCCCACAGGCAGTCTCCCTCTGATCCTCTTCCTGAAAGCTCAGGGTTTGTGAACTGAGGGGTTTGTAAACCTTGTTTGCAAACAAAGCATAGATCTTCACTCTCTGAGAGGGATGTCCATGTTTCGGGTTGGGGTCACCTCTACCTGCCAACCTCTCGGCCTTCCTTCCTTGGCTGGCTCCTCCTGGTCTTAACCTTCGTTCCACTTCACCCTCCCAGACCTGCACCATCTTCAGGCAGGCCAACGGCCTCCCCTGGCCCAAGAACGGTCTTGTTCCCACCCTCTGGGAATCCCAGCCCACGGCAGCAGCCTGCCCAGGGGCAGGGAAAGCACGCCGCAAGAACATGGCCACTCTTCCTGTTTGCACCAGCCCTCCACCAGCCCAGCTGAGCCAGGGAGAACTGGCAGGGCCTCTCCCCATCCCTTCTGCTCTGTGCAGCAGCCCCAAGAGCTAAAATTCCAAGCCATTTTTTCCCCTGGCAGTTGCCAGGGTTACTTCGAGTGGTATGTGAAGGACTTGGGGCTATTGGCAATGCTTAGAAGACAAGAACCAGGAGGATCTTGTTGGGGCCGTGGGGCCAGCAGACAAGAGGCCCATGAAGAGGCCAAGGTGGAGCACCCGGCTCCACTGTGGGCCCTGCTAGAGAATGGGTGACCTTTGTAGTGATACAGGTTTCCTGGGGAACAACAGGGCAATAATAATGCCAGCCTCTTTAGGCGCTTGGGCTCATTATAAGCCTCCCCGGCCTCTCGAATTGTATGCCCCAGGCCCTCGCTTACCTCACAGCAGAGCTATTCACCAAGGGCTCACTTGAGGTAGCTCCTTGATCCTCTGTGGTGGGCCCCTCTGACTGGTGAAGAGGGGCTCTGCTGATTGCAAAGGGCCTCCCGCTCTCCAGCCACCTCCCACCCCCATCCCGGAGCTTCCCGGGTGGAAAGAAGGCAGCCTAGCCGGGGTGACGGCAGGGGCAGGAGGACATGGGGGACACACTACCGGGCCGAAGAGAAAAGAAGAAGAGACACGAGGCAAGCTCCTCCCTGGGCAGCCTCCCCCGCCACCACCCCCAGCCACGGGAACAGTGTCAGGGAACTCAGAGGATTCTTGGGAGCATCCAGGAAAGCCTCCTGGCCTGGTCTGAGAGTCGCTGACAAGGAATACACATACCTCCTCGGGAGGAAAGAGAAGCACAGGCGCACACACACATGTATGCAAACTCTCTCAGCTTCTCACCATGTCCCATTCACAGAGACAGGCGGGAGCAGAGCATCTCGCCTATCCTCCCTCTTTGCCTCCCTGTCTCCACGGCTCTCTCACTGTTGCCAGCTTCTTCCTGACCAGAAAGAAGTAGAAAGGCAACAGGACACGGCAAGATGGCAAGGCAGGACGCGCTAGACCAAGCCAGAGGATAAAAGACATAGCCCTTGTTCTCTCCGCCATCCAGAGCTGGCCGTACAAGAGGCAGGTATCACAGGCGGGGGGTGGCGGACGAGCTCCAGCCTCACACTGCACACCAGGAACAGGAAGCCCTAGTGCCGCTGGGCCCACGGGTTTCACAGATGTCAATCACACATGAAAATAAAAGAGAAATAAAAAAATCAAGCACTACGTGTACACAAGCATATGAACGCCTAAGAAATGGCTCTCCTGGGCTCCCCAGGAGGGCAGTTTTAACTAGAGCCAGCCCCATCCTAGATGCCTTGTGGGACTGGCTACCCGAGAAGTGGGATTTGAAGGGCACTGAGAAAAAGTCCTCTCAGTACAAGCTATTTGCCTGGCCGGACTACTGTAGTGCCTACAAACGTCACCGTCCTAGTTAGACTCCCGAGTTTTCTAACGATCATCCCGGGACCTCTTTATAATTTGAAGAATTAGGAACGCTTTTTTCCCCTCCACGCCAAAGTCCTAGGAAAAGGCCACTGTCTGCCACTATCACTAACACTCAAGGAGGAACTCAATTTTCATATTACTTTCAACAGAGTGGTCAGTGGTCAGACCAGCACCAGAAGGCCAGTGGGCACACAGCAGGGAGACCTTGCTGGTGGGTTTCAGAGGGAAAGAAATGGGTCCCCATGAGGTTCTCAATATCAGGATCACCTGGGGCAGCTTGTGAAGAATCCGGATGTCCTGGGCTCCAGCCCTGGAATACCCAGTGGGAAGCTGTATGGCGTGGGGAGGGTGTTTTCAGATGGGTTGAAAGCAGCTCTTCTGTCCCTGGTCCCTGAAACTGCTTTTGGGAACCACTGGCCTAAAGGTAACAGCTAACACAGGGTCTACCCAAAGAGTCCCCAGAGTGTCAGGGTCACCAAGACCTACTTTGGGTGATACACTGCGATGGGGTTCGGCATATTCCAGGCCGCCTGTCTGTTGGCCTTTCACTCCTGAAAACTTTATCAGAACACAGATGAGGGCTGTTAGGCTAACCCGAACGTGCTCTGATTTGTAAATCAGTCTCTGGTAAATTCTGTCTGTGAGGGGGACCAGATTGCTTCTGAGTCCCTTCACGGCTATTGGTGGGAACTGTGAGCCTCAGAGGCTGGGGGTGCGGCGGGTGGGCATCCCAGGGCGGGGAGAAGAACCTCGGGGAGAGGGAGAAAAGAGGGAAGGGCTGATGTTTGTCCAACAGCACAGTTCGGTCAATTAGCCCAGCCCTGCCTCCCCTCTACAAAAGCCAGCTCTCTGCCTGCCTTGTGGTTGTCACCACCAGGTCAAATGTGGGTCCATTCGTTCCCAGGTTGGCTGGAGGAGTGTGACTCATCGCCCCCGTCAGGAGCCTGCTGGGGCTGACTGCAGAGTCACCGGGATCTCTGCAAACATGCTCATCCCCACCCTGATCCCAACCTCAGCTCCCCTGGCCCTGCCGTCCTCACCCCTCCTATGGCTTTCGAGCTCCTCCCTGGCAAGAAGGCTGCCCCCACTGCCCGCTGACTCCCCTCTCCCAAGGGAGGGCAGAAGGGGAATTCGATGCTCTCTGCAGCACGCATCCGGCCTGTGTTTTGGTATTTTATTTTATTTTTATGTTTCATTTACACTGCCTGCTAGGTTTGGGGCTTAAATAAACAAAGGCCTGGACTTCCTGGTCCCGGTCAGCAACAGAATGACCCTTTTAACCTCTTCTCTTGCTCCCTGAGATGGGCAGGGCAGGGGGGTGGGGTTGGAAGAGAAAGATATTTTGGGTCCAAAGCCTGGAAATGCTTAGTGCCAGTTTAAAACACCACCCCCACCCCGGCCCTTCTCGACAACATGAATGTTTAGTCCCGAAGCCACCTTACCAAGTACAGACTTGTTTTTAAAGGCCACGGCAGCAATGTTAAGGGTAAAGCACAAAAATGGAAAATTCAGAGTATTTGTATTGATTTTTTGGAGAAAAAATAATCTACCTTCGGACATCTCTGTCCCACCAAGCCAAGACAGAAGGGCCCAGGTCTTTGAGGGCGGAGCAGCTCTACGTGCCCGTGGACTGGGCAGAGCGCGGCGGGCCTGCCTGAGGAAAGGCTCCCTGCCAAAGCTCATACACCTTAAAAAATAAGAGGAACACTGGCCCTTATGTCCTGGGATAGAGTTCTCACAGCAAAGTAACGAATCCTGGTCAACAGTTCTGACATCCTGTTATTTGCTAAAACTAATAATACTGTGAAGTTTGTTGACAGACTTGCAGAAGAGCTAAAGTAAATATGGAAACTGAGGAATGGCCAAGTATAGACGGTTACTAGCTCAGGAGCTGAGAAGGGAGTTTTGCAGATGGTCCTTGGGCATCTTGGGGCACTGGGGCCCAAACACGGTTGGGAGATAATCTGGAGGCATCAGTGATGTCACCTGGTGATTTCTTTCCAACAGTAGGCTGCTGCGATAATGGGCTTGGCCCATGGAGCTGGCTCCTGCGCGCTTAGATGGAGAATAATGGTAAGAATTGAGAGGGACTGCCCTAGTGCACACGCCAGGGGAGGTACTCCTTGAGAAACATAGCTTTAGCACCCATTTGAAATGAACTTGGTCAAGCAGGAAGAAACTACATCAGGAGGCCAGAGCTTTTTCCACCTGGGCCACTAGCCAGCTGGCAGAGTTCTCAGGAGGCTCTAACCCCGTCCCCTGAGCCCTGCTGCCAGCTCCTTATTCATGAAATGGGAATGATGCTTCCCTTCCTAACATATATGCCACACAAGGTGGCTATGTGGACAGACATCCCAAAGTCTGGAAACAGAGAAAATATCATCGTATTACTTTTTGAAGACTGATGATGTTTTGACTACAATATGTACATATATTTGCTGTGGTTCCAGACTTGGTGGACATCCTGTAGGTGGCACAGCTGTGTTCTTTGGGAAGTAAGGAGGGCCATGTGAATGTGACATGCTCCATGATGAGTAAGGGTCCCGGTCCCCAAACACTGCTGGCACAATGGCTCACTAGGTGAGCAGCCCTATCAATGCTATTTCCAAGTCTGGCATTTTGAACTTTTTGTTTGGTTTCAAGTTTTGTTTCCACAGTGTCACAAGTCACTGGTACTACTTATGGGGATGGGGATAGCGTGAGGGACTGATGTGAAAGCAGAATCAACACTTAAATTCAGCCCCTTGGGGCACCTGAGGGGCTCAGTCTGTTAAACATCTGCCTTTGGCTGGGGCCATGATCCCAGTGTCCTGGGATCGAGTTCCACATCAGGCTCCCTGTTCAGTAGGGAGCCTGCTTCTCCCTCTGCCTCTCCCCTATCCCCCGCTCGTGCACACTCTCTCTCTCTCACTCTCTTTCTATCTCAAACAAACAAATAAAATATAAAAAAAATTCATTCTCTTGAAGGTCTTCTGCCATCTGCCCCTGTACTCAGGATGTGTAACTTGCAGAACGTTCTGGCCTCGAGGGCCTCTTTGATGGCACAAGCACAGTTAGTAATCAGCAGGGCCTCTAGTCTTTCAAGCAGGACTGAAAGCACAGCCAGATAAGATCATGACCGGAAGTGGGCAATGCACAAGTTCCCCAGTGAGCATGGATTGGCTTCCTAGACTAGAATACGAGCTCTGCGGGGATAGGGGCTTATCTTATTCATCACTGTACCCCCATAGTCTGGACCTGTGCCTGCCACACAGTCTCAATATGGTAAATATGTGCTTAATAAATAAGTAAAAGGTTTGGGCAAGGGTTAGAACTTTGCTAACAGGGAGGAAGGGGAACCCTCTTGCATTGTTGGTGGGAATGCAAATGGGAGCAGCCACTCTGGAAAACAGTATGGAGGTTCCTCAAAAAGTTAAAAATAGAACTACCCTATGAGCCACCAATTGCACTACTAGGATACAAATGTAGTGATCCGAAGGGGCACTTGCACCCGAATGTTTATAAGCAGCAATGTCCACAAGAGCCAAACCGTGGAAAGAAATAAGATGTCCATCAACAGATGAATGGATAAAGAAGTTGTGGTATATATACAAGGGAATACTATGCAGCCATCAAAAAATGAAATCTTGCATTTGCAACGACATGGATGGAACTACAGGATATTATGCTAAGTGAAATAAGTCAATTAGAGAATGACAATTATCATATGATCTCACTGATGCATAGAATTTAAGAAACAAAACAGGATCATAGGGGAAGAGAGGAAAAAATACAACAAGATAAAGTCAGACAGGGGGACAAACCATAAGAGACTCTTAACCTCAGGAAAAAAACGAGGGTTGATGGAGGGAAGGGGAGTGGAGGGATTGGGTAACAGGGTGATGGACATTAAGGAGGGAGTGTGATGTTATGAGCGCAGGGTATTTTATAAGACTGATGAATCACTGACCTCTACCTCTGAAACCAGGAATACACTATCTGTTAATTAACTGAATTTAAATTTAAAAATTAAAAAAAAATAACTTTGATAATGGCCCCTGTGGGGAAGAACTATAAGGACAAATTCACGAATTTGCCTTCTGTTAACACTTGAATTTGGGGACAATCACTGAGAATCATTCTGCAGTTAAAAACATGAAAAGACTAGTGAAAATCAAACATACTTGGGAGACCCAATGCAAACACAATTTAATTGAGTCAGTGGCCACTAATGACCTGGAACCAAGGCTCGACCTCTTCAATAAGAGGGATAATTCACCCGTGTGTGTGCTCCTGGTTCTCCAATAACGCTGGGCCTTTGGTCTGTTTCATCTTTAGCTGGAGGGGCTGGGTCGGCTAGGAAGAGGGCACCCACAGGGAGCAGCGGAGGGTGATGAAGCCTGGGAGCAGGGCAGCCAGGTCTCAGTTGGCAGCAACATCAAAGAGGGATTTGGGGCTAGCAGGCCTGATTCTGAGCAAGTGACAGGCATAAAACTGGAACATTGTGTGTGTCGGGGGGGGGGGAGACCAAAAAACCCCCAAAACCCATCCTGACCAAAAACATCCCGATACCCATCAAGATAAAGCAAATTCTCACTGTTCATGTCACCACTGAGTGTGAAGGGTTGAGGATCCCTGTTAAAATGAAAAGTCTCCCTCAGAAGAAGAACTGTTCAGTTTTTCTCAGGGCAGGAACACGATGGCCTGCCTAGCATGGTCCAGATAGTGGGGGGCTCCTGGGAGACCTGCCCCAGGCTGGCTCAGTAGAGACAGGTGGGGTGATGCCTAGGCAGGGCCTCATAATGGGTCTCGGCTTGCTGGTGGCCTTGGGTTCTCAGGGGGGAACAGGCAAATGTGCCCACATATTCCTGGGCTTGCTGTCAAAGTGACCAAAGTGCCTGAGCGGGCAGCTCTAAGAGCAGCAGAGTTTAGGAGATGGTTTTAGAGTTTAGGAGATGGTTTTAGAGTTTAGGAGATGGTTTTCTCCTGCTCTTCTCGGGAACCAGCTCTCATGAAGCTGTGAGGAGCAGGGCTCACGGGGGACATTTATCTTCAGTGCTCCCATCCTGGGGATCTCGTTGGCTTGCTCAGCAAAGCAGCCTCCCTGGGCCTACCCTCCTCACGTTCCACTTACTCATTTATAAGTTGGCAGAGGTGACAAATGGACTCCCAGGAAGGCCCTGTGGCCGCTAAGGGGTTGCTGGGTTCCCCCTCCCCTGGGCTCATTTCTTTTTACCGAGGGCCTTCCGTTAACCCAGAGGAATGAGTCCAGCAGGGGATGAGCCAGGCAGAAAGGCAAGTTGCTGGGGGAGCTCTCCTTGGTCATTTTCCACCACTGTCTGCTGGCTCTGGCGGCAGGCACAGCCCTCACACCAGGGCTCTCCAGGGCAGCCCTCGCCCCTCAGGACACCTTCTTGCTCTTGTAAAACCCTGGCAAAACCTTAGCCCTGCAACCCCGCTCTAGCGTGACCAGGTGATGGCCAACTGCCTCACACCAGGCAAAGCCGGGCCCACGGGAGGGAGGCCGGGGAGTAGGGCCAGGCAGCCCCCTACCACCCCCCGTGGCCTTGTTGTGAGGCGCTGACAGCTGGGAGAGGACCTGAAACCAGTTAGCCCAGGGCTCCCAGCCAGCAATGTATTTTCATCTTGTTTTGACTGGGACTGTCCTCCCCTGTGTAAACACGTCCATGTCAGGGGGAAGAAAATGTAGAACGGCTTAAAATAGGTGGGTGGAATGCATCCCACCCATGAATCACCAGCACGGGGAATGCCCTGCAGGTGGGCCTCGCTTTAAGCAAACCTGACATGGGAAAGCCTTGACTCAACAAGCGGGGGCAGCGATGGACAGCTGTTAGGTCTTGACCTATCACCGGGAGATCTCAAAGCCACATCTGGTACAAATAAAAACAACAGTAGCTCCCGTGTACTGATAGCTTCGCAAGGCTCTGTGCGAAGAGCATTATACATACATTAGCCTTTGGAACCTTGTCAACAGTTGGGATCCTTGATAGGAGGGGACAGGTATCATATTATCATTAGGCCCATTCTGTGGATGAAGAAACAGAGGCCCAGGGATGTTCCATAACTTGCCCAGGGTCACCCAGCTAGTAAGCGGCAGAGGCCAGTGTGAACCCCTGGTGTGTGATTCTAAAGTTTCAGGCCCTCTTGAGCTAGGCGTTTTGCTTTGTTTTGAGATTTTCAGGCTGAGCTGCCTTCTAGGCATGAAATATTCCTTCCCAGTGAACCCTCTGCATCACAGCTGCAGGGGAACTGGAAACCTTATCGGGATCAGGATGGGGAGCCCTAGGGTGGGCACTGGTCCTTTCCACGGGTTAAAGGATCCCCACTGCAGTCCCCTGGGGAGGGTATTACCCCCCTCCCCCAGCATGTCAGGATGGGAGAGATGTGCCTTTCAACTCAGGGACTGGCAGACTGTTTAAGGGCAACCGCTTGACTGGTCTCAGGGAAGGCCCCTCAGAAACTGCGACAAAGTCCAAATTGTTCAGACACCCGGCTGGGGAAGGGACAAAAGACTCAGTATAATCTAGTACAAGGAAAGAGCAAATGTAAACATGTATTTTGAAACAAAATGTCATGGATCATGCTGTCCATGCAAGGCTGGCCCCCAGGGCCCAACTGTGAAGTAGGAGTCTGCCTCCAGAAACTTCCTACTTCCTTTTTCAGGTACCTTCTTCCTCCTGCCTGTCCCCTCAGGCGACCTATGCCCTCCCACTGCTGGGATTTTTGTTGGGCCCATTACTACCATCTGGGGTGCCCTACCCTCCCTAGCAGTGCCCACTTTAAGGGAGACTCTCAGTCTCCCTCCCCCAAATCCAATGTACCTGGTTTGGGGACCAATCCTAGAGGACAAATCAGAGAAATGTATTTGTGTCAATGGCAAGTAATGGCCTAACAGGTTTCCCTCAGCCAGATCACAGGGGCTTTAACCCACAGATTTTGGTAAGTAGTATTTTAGGCATGGGTGTGGTGTGAGGGCAGGGGGGAGAGCAAGCTCTGGGGGGGAGATGACCGTGGGAAGGGGGAGATTGTTTTTCAGGGCTCTTCGAATCTTGCCACATGCTACTCTGACTATAGGTAAGGTTGGCTCTACAGAGAAGGATAAATACCATGTCTTTAAACTCATGCTGTATTCCTTCCAGAACATGGTGGAGAGAGCACTGGAATAGTAATCAGGAGACCTGGGTTCTGGCCCGGTTTTGCCCCTGGCTACCAGAACAACCTTGGAAAAGTCCTGTAACCATTCAGGGCCCCAGTTTCCCCACACATAAAATGAGAGGATCGGGGCTGCAAATTGATACTTACTCCGGTGCTTATTTGGTGAATGATACCCCTATTTAGACTGGGAGCTCCATGAAACCATATGCCAATGGTCTGTAACAGTGTCTGGCCCATAGTAATGCTCAAGAAGTGCAGTGATGGAAGGAAGGAAGGAAGGAAGGAAGGAACTGAATGAATGAATGGCAAAAGTGCCTTCTGAGGTTGCTGCCAGTTCAAATAGTCCCTCAGCCTCGACCTCAACAGATGCAGCTATGGGTCTGGGGGGAGAGGCCCAGGCCAAAGGCTGGGTGAAGCCTTCAGGCCCTCGTGCTCCCGACCATGGGGTGCAGGGGCAGCCTCTGGGACCATAGGTAGCGGGCAAGAGCTTCCCTGAGGCTGAGGAAGCCGAGGAGGCCTCCAGGATGCTGGATGGGAGGGCCGTAAGGGCTATAGGAAGGGCAGGGTCGGTCAGGAGGAGTTAGGAGAGTAACTTTTACACAGTTTTCTGTAAAACGGGAAGCTGTGATAACAGAGACCTGTTGGGTGTCTGGGCCGAGGTAGGAAAAGTGCCGAGTTGCATGGTGACTCAAGGTCAGGAGCTGGAATGGGGCCCGGAGCTCTCAGGCCTCCGCTCACCCCCATGGGACTGCCCCTGGCTCCAGGCCAGGTCCCTGAATAGCTCCCCCCCAACCCGCCCCTCCACAATTCCAGCTTCTGAAGCCAACCTGCTTCCTTGTCCAGCTGCCTGCTGCCCTTCCCCTCCGTCAGGGCCACATGGAATCCTCCCCCAGCCTCCCTCCAAGGACTCCAGGGCAGTCACCCATCAGAGCTTTCAGAGGCCCACTTCTGGGCAGACCTGCCTCCCCTTCTCAAGGCTGCAAGCATTCACGCTCCGACGCAACTCCTCCCCTTACGCAAATAGGGGAGATTTGCCAGCATAGCCTTCCCTCCCCTCCCTTCCGAACAGACCCCCTGCTTCCACCCCTCCACTCCATGACCAGGGCCCTCTCCCAGGAACACTCAGGCGTAATTCAGAGGCATTGAGATTTTCTCCTATGGTCCCACCCTGTCCTCCAGCACCCTTCACATTTTAACAGGGGCCACAGTTTCAGTTCAACAGAATGAATCGTTAAGAGTGACATTTCAGGTACTAGCGAGCAGAGTGAGAGGTATTTATGGGGCAGGGGGCCCTTCCCAGAATTCCTGAGATAATGCTAAGGAGGTGGTTACCTCCACACTCAGCTCTGAATGCTCATCAGGCCAATTTTGGCCTTGCTTTCCTAAGGAGTTGGGAGACGGAAGTTCTGGTTCCATCACTGCTGTTAAAACTGTCTGTGTGACCTTGGGCAAGTCGCGTAATCTCTCTTGATTCTTGGTTTCTTCATCTGTCAAATGGGAGTCATGACCCCATGCCCTACCCTCCTTGCCAAAGCTGTTATGAAAATGAAAGGGGGGGGGAGAGAGAGTATGAGGAGGGAAAGAGAAAGAGAGTGAGCTTTTTAAATGGCAAGGTCCTGGATAGATATCAGGAATTATTATGTCTCCCTTCGGCTGTGCTGGAAGGACCCATACAGGTTGCACGGTATTGCCCTCCTTACAAAAAAACGCCTCCTTACAAAAAAAACTCCGGCACCTTTCCTCTCTCCTGTCCTGTGTCTCCTCCAGGCTTTGGCCCTTAGCCAGGGCTGGTCTCCTGTGCACCTCCACTCTGCTTTGAGAACATCTCCTGCCCTGCCCCTGTCCCCTTCACCACCCCTCATGTTATCCACGGGCCTTTGTTTACCATCCAAGAGTCTCTAGCCATTCTCCCTCCCTCTCCGGTCACGGTCATGGCCATTGGTGTGCCGAATGACCGCTCTTTCAGCCCTGACCTCAGGCCATCCCCATCAAAAGCTTTGAGGAGGATGCACTCAGGGTTGGGGGGTTGGGGGTGATAGTGATTGAACTTGACAGTTTGCTACAGGGGGCGAACACAGTGCAGAACATCCAGCATCTGCTCAAGAAACAAACCATTGTTCGGTTACATGTGTGTTGGGCAGGGGGCGGGGGGAGATTTGGGGGTGGAGCCTGCTCTGGGACCCCTGAAATCTTGCACCTAGGCAACTGTCTGCTCCACCTGTAGTTTGCCAGGCTCTGCCCACCTGCTCTTCCCGCCCACCTTCCCCTTCAATTCTCAACCCTGACCATGGCCTGGGCTCTTTTATCTCCAGGACCTGCACACTTGAATGTGTTCTTGGGCCTCCCTGGCCTCATGCCACAGAGCTTCTCTGGTGACCCCACCTTTCTCCCAGGGACAAGAGGCTGGGAGCGGTTTGGGGCACCCTCTGAATTCCCCAGCATAAGCAATCCGCTCCCTCTGAAGGACCTCACCCATGAGTCTCTTTACCTGAGAAAATCTGGGTTTCCCTTCCCAGGATGAGGGGCCCCAGAGCCTTTCCTAGAGCCTAGAGAGTGACGCCCACCACAGATGTAGTAGCTCTGCTCCTGTACTTGGCCATAGCAGTCCCCTGGGCTAGAATGTCCCTCGGTCTGGCAAATACCAGAAAGGAGGTTTCTCCCCAGGTTGTGGGGGCAAAGCCCTCGCTTTCCCCCTAAATTCTCCCTCAGGGCTTCATTTCAACCCACCCTTCCCCAAAAGAGGAAATCAGAAGCAAAAGGTGACCTTGCCAGGCCTTGCCAGGGACTGAATGCAGGCCCGCAAGGCATGGCTTCATTCTGTTGGCCCTCGACACCCGCCTCCCTCCCTCGGCCTGCTGCTGGGCCCCTGGCATTGGAAGGCAAGTCCGGGGAAGGTGGGACTCTCTGGAGGCCACTGAGAAGGCTGGTCCTATAGCAAGGATGGGGGGGGGGGCATCTCAAAGGCCCAAAGGTGAAGCAGCTGAAGCAGGGCAGGCCTCTGAGGTAAGCGAAGGAAGAGGGGAGTCCCCCAGAGCAGAGTCCCCAGAGCAGAGTCGAGGTCTTTGGTGGCAGTGGGAGACCAGTAAGAAAGATCATGAATCCTCACATTTGTTAAACCAATGATGGAAAGAATAATGATGCTAATAGGTACTGCTTATTGAGAGTTTATTATGTACCAGGCACTGTGCCAAGCACATTTCATGCATTATTTCATTTATTTCTTGCTATGTGTTTTTTTTTGTTTTTTTTTTTTTTAAGCAGATGACACAGAGGGAATAGCAGCTCAGAGAGGTTTTGACCAGCTCGGTGTCACACACCTAGAGCTGGGATCTAAGGATCTCGTTGACTTTGGAACCCACACTCTTTACCCCTGAGCCAGCACTCACTGCTCCTGCCCCAAGCCTGGGCCTGCTGGGCAAAGGGCCCACCAGGTACTCTCCAGTGTGGCTGGGCTTCCCAATGCCCCACTTTTTCCTCTCCAAGAAACTAATAATTTCAAGCAGGGATTCATTTAAGAGCATCCAATGGATGGGACAGGGGCCACACAAGAGGACAGTGTTCTGAATCCGGAAAGAGACCATCTTGTGTTCTGGGCTCTGCCAAGAAACAAACTGTCACATGGCCCCAGGCAGGTTGAATCCTCTTTTAGGCTCCTAGTTTCCATACCTGCTCAGACTTTATCTCTGTTGCCAGGCAGAGATCAGTCATGCGTAAAATCTAAAGGGTATCAAATTCTTCGGGATGGGCCCCTAACTGCCCTGTCCTCCATGGAAGAAGTCCTGCTGGTTTGAAAGTGTTCCAACTCCCCCACTGTCCACTTGGGGCTTACCCTGTGGTACCCTGAACATGGGTTCTGGAGCCACTCATACCTCCATGCCAGGAGATGGCTCCTTACCCACCAAGCCCTCTTTACCTGAACATACATCAGCACCCCTTCCTATCACTACCTTGAGATGACCTTGACTTGCCTTTTCCTCCTCTTCTTCCTCTCCTTCCCACCCACCCCCACTACTGCTCTGGAAACTCCATCCTTCTTTCCTCCTGGCAAATACATCTGATGCACACCAGCTGGCTTCCTCCTTGAATGCACAATCCTCCCCTTTGGCCTACTTGGCATCTTCTGGACTCTTTTTGTTGTGTTTTGTTTTCTTACATATTCAGAGAGATGGAAGGAGCCTTGAGGACCAGTTAGTTCCATTCCCACTATTATGGGGGAGGACTGTGAAATTTGGATAGGGCAAATGACTTGCCCAGGGTGATACAGCTAGGTAAGAGGCAGAGCCAATAATTCATCTGTCTGATTTGGGGGCCACTACTCCCACTCTCCTTGTCCTTTAGGTAAGGCCTTGGCCCACTAGACCACCAACCACCACTTCCCTCTCCATCTCTAAATGTCACACCACTCCTGATTGCTTTCCATGTGTATATCTAGGTTTCCCAACAGAAAAGTAGTCTAGAGGGGCAGGAAGCCAACTAATTCCTCGTACTTGAATGAGGGACAAAGCAGGGAAATGACCTGCTAAGGCATACAGCTCATTAGTGGTAGACCTAGGACCAGGATCTGGGCCTCCTAGTCTCCACTCAGGGCCATTTCTAGACATCATAATGCACCTCTGTTGCTCTCCCATTTCCCCCCTTCTGGCTGCTACTGAAATGTTTCATTCTTGCCTCTTCCTCTCTTATCTCCTCCTCTTTCCCAACCTCAGCCTTTTTCACAAACCTGCAGGATTTCAGAGCCAGAAGGGACCTCGGGGATCATTTGGTTCCACCCATCACTTAACAGAGAAGAGGACTGACAACAGAAGATGGGAAGTCATTGGCTTGAAATTAGACAGCCAATTAGTGACCCAGCTGGGGGCAGGCCCAGGTCCCCAACTCCAAGTGCAGTGCTCTGACAGCCATCCTCTTCCCTCCTGAGCTTGATTGTCTAGAGTCCTTCTTCCTTGAAGATTCACCCCCGGCCCCTGCCCTCCAGGTCCAGCAAGATCTGAGAGTGTTTGGGCCCAGGGTCTGAGAGTGCTTGGGCCCAGGGTCCTTCAGTGTCCCTGGTGAAAGGCGGAAGGAACAGAGGCCAGGAACCACTCCTATTCTCCCACATCCCACCCCAGGAGGCCCCCGCCTGGCCTTGCCGAGAGTGGTGACTATCAAGTATGTGTTGACATAAAGCCATAGCCTCTCGGATTCTCGGTTCATGGCCTAGACGGTGGCGTCAAAGCCCGAGCCGGCTGCAAAACGAGGTCAGTTCACTGTCCTTCCAATGGAAAAATCTTGTAAAATCAATAGCACTTATAACGTCAACAGACCCGGAGACCTTTCCTCTGTTTGTTTTTTCCTCCTGAGCTGCTCTTTCTCACCCACCCTGCTGTGAAGGCATAGACGACGAAGGAATCTGCCAAGTGAAGCCAGGAATCTCTGAAGGCCAGCTCCCACATCCCAGAGCCCCTGAACCTCAGGGAGAGAGGGGGCATGTTGAGGTCTGAATGGCTTGTGAAGACACCCCTCCTCCCCATTCAAAGCCCTCCTGGCTCCCTTAGGAGATGCTCATCGGATCCAAGGCCCTCCCTGGCAACTGGATCCTGGTTGGGAATAACCAGAAGCTACTCAGAGCTCCAGTAGAGATTCGGGAAGCTCAGCCCTACCTTAGCTTTACCACACTGGGCCTTCGCTAAAGAAGAGAACAACTACAAAGCCAATTAGACAACACCATTGGGCCTTCCTACACTGGGAAGTGTCTGCGGCCCTCAGACTGGAGTGGATGTTGGCTCTTTTCCCAGACATCCTTCCCCCGCCTCCAGTGGGTGTACCCTACCGTCCCTCCATGCACACAGAGGGTGGCAGAACCCTGTGCTGTTATTTGCATGGTCACAAACAGACCCCTTCCTCCCGTCCCTAAACTGGTCCTACCACAGAGCCTCAAGTTCCTACTGTCAAATGCAGTCTTTTATATGGAAGTATTGTGAGTTTATTCCAACCTGGATTCGTCTGACAAATAGTTACCAAGCACCTGGTCTGTGTCAGACCCTGGTAGCTTCTAGCAACTGTGTTTTGTACTACTGAAGAAGGTTTTGCCTCACGAGTTCCCTTTGAGCATGGAGGACCAGAAGAGATAGCACATTTTTTGCTTCCAGATGAAGGAAGCTTGGGGATGAGATATGCAGGCGGGTCTTGAGAGTAAGTGTGTGCCAGGGCATGGATTTCTGGACACTGGGGACATCGATGCATGGGCACCTAGGGTGGCGAAGTGAGAGATGCCTCTTCCATACAAACTTGGAGAACAGAGGACAGACACACCCCAGAGAAGTTCCTGGGTGGCCGCAAGAGGCAGATGAAAGGACGACCACATGGCACAACCATGCCTTCTGCCTTCAGTCCCCAAACCTGGGCTCCTCCTTGCCTGTTGGCTTCCCAAGCAAGGCAAAGAACAAGACATTTTGGAAGAACTGGCTCTTTCTTTTCTGATATGTCCTCGGGGCACTATGTTGGGCTCCTTTGTTGGTCAAGATGTACCCAAGGCATTTAAAGACTACTGGGGGGCGCCCGGGTGGCTCAGTCATTAAGCATCTACCTTAGGCTCAGGTCATGATCCCAGCGTCCTGGGATGGAGCCCCGCATTGGGGCTCCTGGCTCCACGGGGAGCCTGCTTCTCCCTCTGCCTCCAGCTCTGCCTATTTGTGCTCTATCAAATGGATAAATAAAACCTTTAAAAAAATAGAAAATTAAAGACAACTAGGTACCTCTTTCAAAGGAAAGTTTTCTTGATTAAACACCCCACCTCCAACCACCCAATGCATGAACCAGGTTTCATAGCTCACCTTCTCCTAGGCAAGACCTTGGCCCTGTGCCTGCTTCCCCAACCCTGCCCTCTGGGTGATCTTGCTCAAGGATGCCAAGAGAGTCAGTGGCAGGGGTTGGGAGCAGAGCCCAGCTTTCCTGGATCCTGGCCTGGCACTTTTCTGCGACCAGACCCCGCAACCTCTCCCTCTCATCTCTTGCCCTTCGGGCTCTGTCCGCACCCTCTGGAGGCATGCACCCTGCACCCCCACTACCGTTCAGTGGATGAGATGTTTCTGCCCAACACCACTCAGCAGTCCAGTCATATGGGGCAGAGGGAATCTGGCAGTCCACTGCCACTGGGGCCAGGCCTGGTAGGGAGGGAAGGACCGGCCACTTTGCTGGTCTGAGATCTGCAGAGCTGGGTCCCTAAGCCACTCATTTTTTTTTTTTTAATCAGGGACCCTAAGTGCAGCCCTACCCTAACTTTGGCTTCCCGGAGCTAGGAACAGGTCACCGTGGGGCCCCCACTCCCAGGCTTGTTGCTATGACACATGGTTCTACAAGTGCTGAGCGGCATTGTAGGGGCCGGATGCAAACGGCACGCAGCAGGGTTGAGCTGTGAGCCAGTTGGCCAGCTGACATTTCAGGGTCCAAAGAGCTTGTGTGTACTGGACAAGCTGTTTATTGTGGTCTTGGCACTGCCCGGCCCTTCAGACAGCAACAAATGCTCCCAAACTGGGAAAGGAGAGGAAATAAGGAATCAGCCGTAGCCAAAGAAGACCTGGAATCTCTTCCCTCATACCATTTGCTCCCTGCAGCTGACGTGCGGCTGGTGCCAACCATCGGAAGTGCCCCTGTGAAGGAACTGGAGGGGCCAGGCCCCACATACCCCCATTCGTGAAGACCTAGATCACAGATCGTGTGCATGCCCACGTCAGTACCCTTCTGTCTGCCCAGCTGCCAGAGGCTGTTGCTGGAAGGTCAGGCAGTCCATACTTGGACTAGGAAGGAGAGATCCTGATGCCACAAGGTCTAAACATGCAGAGGAACCGGTACCCCAAGTCTGCAGACTCTAAACACACACACACACACACACACACACACACACACTACACTCATACCCTCAGGGAGATGGCCATCAACAGGCCATGAAAAAAACATGGTTCTTTTGAGTCCTGGCTTGGTCCTTTCAGATATCCTCAGGGTTGATACCAGGCTGGGGAAAATGTAGCAAACGCATGTGTGTTAAGAGCGCAGGGAGGGGTGGGCAGGTGAGACAAAGAAGATCCCAAATGAAGGAAGCTGGGAAGTCAGAGTCCAGAGAAGTTGTGGGGAAGGTGGAACTTTCCAGAACAATTTGGCCCCATCCATGGCGAGCAGCCAATCTAGTGTGGCCTATGGCCCGAGGGGAAGCCCTGCTTGTGAGGGACAGGATCAAAGATAAGGGGTTGAACTCTGCCTCAGGCTCTTGACTTCCACCCAGGCTTGTGGTTGGCAGAGCTGGACAAACCAACTGACCTTCTGAGCATCAGGGCCTCTGGTTTGTCAATGGTTTAGCAAGTAGATAGCCCTAGCAGCCCACCTATGCATGACAGACATTTTACACACACACACACACACACACACACACACACACACACACACACACAGCAACAGTAATGAATACCAGCCGTGAACATTCATTGAGTGCCTACTTTGCACCAGTCATAGTTCAAAGCACTTCCTATACAGTATGACCACTGCCTCAATTAACCCTCCCCAAATCCTATAGGGTCAATAGTATTTGACTCATTCTCCATATACAGAGGGGGAGTCTGAGGCTCAGGCAGGGCGAAACGACTTACTCCAAGTCCCACCAGGTAGAGTGAGTGGCTCCATGAGGACTCAAATCAAAGCCTGTGATCATTACGCTCCAGGGCCCTTGTGACTAAGCCTACTTGTCTGTACAAAAAGCCTCGGGGAAGAAGAGAAGGGTCAGAGGGAAGATCCAAGAGCTTCGCCTTGCGAAGAGAACCATAATGATGGGGGAGATGGTAGGAAAGAAGGAGGCTGGGCTATAGAATGCCCACCAGACTTCAGAGCTAAGATCATCTGAGTCTGCAGCCTCTTGGTGCCCCCCACAGCCCCCTGCACAGTGTCGGCCATGACACTGGTACTCAGTAAAACCGCCAAAGGGCAAATAAGCCCAAACTTGGTAACCTTGGGGAATGTGTACTGACTGGGTTGCTGCCTTCCATTTGGTAAGACCCAAGCTCTTTTTTTTTTTTTAAAGACATTATTTATTTATTTGAGAGGGAGAGAGAGGAGAGAAAGAGCATGAGAAGGGGGGAGGGGCAGAGGGAGGAGAAGCAGACTTCCAACTGAGCAGGGAGCCTGACGTGGGGCTCGATCCCAGGACCCTGAGATCATGACCTGAGATGAAGGCAGAAGCTTCATTGACTGAGCCACCCAGGCATCCCCAAGACCCATGCTTTAAAATGGCTTCCCCAGAGGCTAGGCCACCAGACATTACTTAAGTCCCCAGCATGTGGCAGGCTTTGGAAATAAAGAGACAAACGCAGTGGGGACCCTAGTCTTGATACGTGGCCAGGCTGGCTGGGGGGGGTGGAGATGTTCAATTTGCCTTGAGCCACCGCGAGGGGTCAACTGAGGTGAGGGGGGCAGGCTGTGCACAGTCAGGGGACAGAGCTAAGCCTCTGGGCCTCTCCAGGGATGGGGCTGTTGCCTTCAGCTCCACTGTCAGAGTGAGGCAGCCCCCACTGGAACCATTCTTCATCGGAGTGCTTCTGCGAAGGCAGCTTAGAGCAGTCTTTTTAGGACAGTGTGGCCTGCTTTAATTGGCAAAGCAGAGAGTCTGAAATGGGTGAGGGCTGGGAGAAGGAGTGAAACCACAGGAGGTTAACCTCACCCTCACTCGCCCTCCCTAGCGTCTGCCAGCGGACCCCTCACCACCAGGAAGGGGCGAGCACCCTTCTTCGGAGCTCTCCCAAACCTGTGCATGGTCTCCTCCGGCCCTGGGAAGCCCAAGGCTTAGAGACATGAATCCAAGTAATTAACTAATTAATGAATATGGATGGCAAAGTTGCTGAGGTTGCTGGAAAACACCCTGTTGCCGCCAACACAGCCCAGCCAGGCCCCTGCCTCCCACCGTGGGCAAAGAGGAGGCTACAGAGGGACTACTTGACTCAGTCTCACCAAGGCTCCAGCTGCAGCAGCCGTGCCTGCCACCCAGCAGGCCCATGCCCAATGCCGGGAGACCCGCTTCAGGGCAACCCATCCCCGTGCAAGGACAGCCTCCCCCCTCCAGCTGGAGAGGCAGTCTGCTCAGTTACTCAGCATCAAGGGTACCCTGTGGTCCATCTGTGGGCTCTCCCAACGCAAAGGGCAAGGCTGCGGGAGATGGATGGATGGAGACAGGAGAAAGGGAGAGAAAAGGAGAAGGAGAGACGATGGAGAGACACACACAGCTGGCAGGAGCCCATCTCCAGCTGTTGGGCGGGCTGTTTCCTTTGATAAAGCACTTGGCAGTACTCCCAGTTCTGTAGTTTCTGGCCTGCAAAAGCACACCCGGAGCACGAGCCTGCCTGTGGGAGGACTTCAGCCTTGCTTTGTTTTCTTTCTTTCTTTCTTTTTTTTAAGCTCTACAAAATGCCCCTCCCCTTCCAAGGAACCTCACCCCTCCCCACACCCAGGCAGAGTGAAGTTGTACCAACAGGTGATGTGGGCTGGGTCACTGGTGTGTCTTCACAGAAAGCCAGTATCATGGAGCCACACTTGAGGGCCTTAGATGGGTGTGCAGTGAGGCCCCGGTGTGCATGTGCCTGTGTGCCTGTGTGACAGAGAGAGAGAGGGAGGCAGAAAGAGATAGAGGGACGGAGGGAAAGACCACGTGTGTTTGTGTTTGTCTGAGAGGCTGTGCGTGTTTGTTGTGGCCGACACTGCCTTCTCTGTGGCACATCATCACTGTTCTCCCCGCCTAGGCTTGTTCCAGCTCCCTGAGGTCTCCCCGGAAAGGACTGGGAAATAGGGGAAGTCCCAGGGTCACGTGATCACGCAGCACAACAAGCCCTCCCTCCAGTCCCTTGTCCTGTGGTTTCGTGGAAGCCTGTCTCCTTCCTCCCTTGTGGAGTGAGGAGCCAGGCTTGAAGGCCTCCAGGGTTCCTTGGAGGAACCAGAGCGTGGAGGGTCACAGAGGCCCCTGCCAGGGTATAAAGGAGCCTGATGACAAAAGGTCCCCACTGTGACCAGCCCCCACAGGGCCTCCACCAGTCCCCGGGTTCCCAGATTCCTGAGGGGAACTTGATCTGGCCCAGGGGCCTGCACGGGCTCTTCATGTCGTCCCCAGAAGGCCCCGCTCCTTGGGAGGCCCAAGCACGAGCTCACTCCCACACCACCCAGCCTCACGGAGATACGGGAGGCCGGGTCTCTGAGGGAACCTCTCGGGGCTCAGTCGCAAGGCTGCCATCCGTGGGAGGGGGCCCTGCCTAGCCCAGCGGGAGTGACAGAACCTCTTCTGCAGCCCAAGGGGGAGGCGGCCGCCCCACTCGAAGCAGCTCGGGGTAGCCATAGACCACTGCCCGCTGCCCGCTGCCCCACTGTGCCTGTGGCCCAAACCAAGTGGCCCTTGGCTCTTTGCAATGGGAGAAAAGAAAACAAACACAACCTGGGAACTTCGGACAAGATGCCAAACTGAAAGGTCCCCAAGTGTCCTTTGTCCCTCACCCCCCTCCACAAAAACCATTTACCTCATGAAAAAAGGGAGGACATTTAGACTCACAGGACATCAGAGCCAGAAGGCACTTTAGGAATCATATAGTCCAACCACTTCACCTTACATAGGGGGAAACTGAGGCCCAGAATGAGGCAGAGACTTCTGCTGGTTAGCAGAACAACTGGCACTGGAAGTCAGGGCACTATCCCAAAGACTCCTGGGTCCTGGCCACAGTTGAAAGAAGATCTACCAACCTGAGGCCCAAGCAGTGATTTTGGGACCCAGACACTATAGGCCATCTCGAAGAGGACAGTGTAGCCTGATGAGCTGAGGGTGGCCATGAACATGGTGTGGCACCGTGAGCACTCTAGGTCCCTTTCACCTGTCAAGAGTCATGCCTGCTAACACTGCTGGGGTTCAATGTCAAGCCTGAGTTGGGTGGGGAACCCCTGCTCTTCCTTGCCTTTACTCTTTCTAGAATATATTTTTTAAATATTTTATTTGTCAGAGAGAGAGTACAAACAGGGGGAGTGGCAGGCAGAAGGAGAAGCAGGCTTCCCACTGAGCAGGGAACCTGACACAGGACTTGATCCCAGGACCCTGGGATCATGACATAAGCCAAAGACAGCCACTTAACTGACTGAGCCACCCAGACATCCCTACCCTTTCTAGAATATTTTTTATACTGAGGTTTCAAGGTCTGGGTGGAAGCCCAGCCCTAAATTTTCCACTGGTGGGAGGGGGGAACCCAGATATATGGCCTTCACCAATCCTTGGGGATGCAAAGCCCACCTGCTCCTTCCTAGCCCAGAAGCGGGTGGGTGGGAGTACCTACAGATTTTGAAAGAGAGAAACCATGGACAGCCTCCTCAACTTTGAGCAAGCTCTGGGACCAGACTACAGGCAAAGGTCAAAGTCCACAAGGCTCGCTGCTGTGTGCTCAGGCCAAAATGAAATCGATTGGGTCTGTGTTCTCAGGCCACGGGCTGGGGTGGAAGTGGAGCCGGCCCTGCCCTCTCTGACACAGCCGGCTCTGCAGTACTAGAAGCTGCTAACCCTCTACTATGGCCAGTGTGGAAATAACACATGCTGTTTTCTGAGACAGGGTGACCTGGATATCTGGGAGCAATTCCATTAAAACAAAGAGCTCAGCACGAAAGACAATCATGCCTGCTACTTTCAATACTTGAACACACACTTTGGAAGCTACTCTAACCACTTCCACTGCCCTTGTTTTTTCTGAGGGCCGTGGTGTACAAGCAACACAACAAGGTCCTTCTTGACTTCCCGCTCATAATGTTCTGCTCCTAGATTCCAGAAAGTTGTAGCCGCCACTTCATTCCACCTACCGTTGGATAGAGCCCATCATTTTATAAGACGTTTTGGTATGTGCTCTTTTGGATCTGTGAACATATATCTTTAGGATGGCTCTTGAGTTATTTATCTGCATATATTCTACCCTCCCCAACTTGACCCAAAGCTACTGAAGGGTGAGAAGCAGGTCTTGGGGGATTTTTTCCTGCCTTCCTCCCTTCCCCTGTGGCAATTGGGACAGTGGTATGGCCAAGAGGATTGTCTCAATAGTGCTTGTTCAACTCAGTGGCAACAATGGAGGAGGCCAGTATAATTTCTGAATTCATCTGTATTCAGTGATGATGGAAATCTGCAGCTGGATGTATCCATTGCAGCAAAGAAAGAGCTATTCTTGAAGGGAGGGCCACCCAAAGCCAACACGTCAGTTAACTAAACCACCCCCTCCCCGTGCCATCTTCATGAAATAATACATAAGCAGTTGGGAGAAGGGTGGGGTACCTTGCCCCGAGTGGCCATTAAGCCCAGAAGCTGGACATTCTACTTCCCAGCATCCTCTACTCTGTTTCATCCATCTCTTTGGCAACAGGGTGTTAGGCTGCTTTCTAGGTTCATCTTCAGAAGCAGCGGTCTCTCTGAATCTAGCTGCATGACTACATCGGATCCAGAGTGAGTTACTGATAGGAAATTATTGAAAATAGAGAACATGTTTGCTCATTTATGGGTATTCACGTATACTTTATGTGCTTACCTAGGGCAAGATAGAGGGAACTGGTTTTTGTTGGTGGGGACACATCTATGGATGGGAACCCTGCATATTTACAGATAGTTTTTCTAAAATACTCGTCCCAATCAGAACTGTCTCTGGGCTTTCCTTCTCTCCTATTTTGCAAGTGGCCTCCTAGACTAGGTAGCTAGGAATCTCTCTTTTCTAACAGGAAGAATATAAAGGTTGTCCAGAGACCTCTGTTACAGCTAAGACTGAGAATTTAGCTAATATCTCTAAAGAGTGAACTACTTACTATTAACCAAGTCATTAATTAGGGTCATGTTTGCACTTCAATCGTCAGCTCCAAACATCTGTTTGTTTAAACCGAGGTCACTTTAGTTTATTACAGTTATAGCCACTGGTGAGATAATCTGCTTAGATTTCACAAGTATGTGTGAATTGCCTACCTCAGCCCTTATTTTCACAGAATAAGAGTTCTCTTGAAGGCACAGGGTCAGACTAAAGATAATAAATGATTTTCCTTCTCAACAGAACTAAAAACAAGGCTTTAATTAATTCACCAAATTCTAGGATTGGATATCTATATTACATTTCTTAATGATGTTAATCTGTCCAAGGGTGACCCACAGGATTCCCATTGATCCAAGAACAATCTTCAGGCAGACATTTCATTGGCTCAGAGATTGTTTCCCAGTCATTAAACCCTGCCCTTCTCAACTGCAGAGTCACCCCTACTTTGTGGGTCGAAACTGCAGGCGGCCAGGGAGAGGGGACAGAGAGGGGGGCAGTGCTAGAGACCATGAAGCAAGGATGTGGAGGGATTCGTGGTGGAAACGATCTCCCTAAGGAGGAGGACACAGAGGCAGAGAATTCAAGAAGGACTGGGGTGAAGAATAGGGAATAGAGGCTGAGATGGTTCTCCCAAGCAAGCCTAAGAGTTGAGGACAGTCTAGACATACACACCCTCACAAACCGTCGCCAGACACACATACCGCTTTCCCATACACTTCCTCACCATGACTCTCAAGTTCCATACACAGGAATAGACTCAGATGAAGTTACATACACAGGTCACACATACAAGAACACCGACCCTCCCAGATACTATCCTTCCGGCTATCCCTTCACAAACACAGGTGTCCCTCTCCCCCCACACACATATATTTACCACCTATTTTTTCATACCTTTTTTGCATACATTTGAAACCTGTTTTTATGCATATTCACATTACTACCCAAATCCCCTCCACACACTTAAGTCCTGACACACATACATAGTTACACAGACACACACACACACACACACACATCCTCCTTCCCAACAAAGGCAAAGGAGTCTGTGTTCAGTAAAACCTCGTGCTTTCCTCCTTGGTAGAGGGATCTGAAGGAGAGCCTGGACAGCTAGGTGAATTTGAGAAGTATTTATTCTAATGGCTCTTAGTATGGTGGAAAAGTCCATCAAGGACATTTGAAATCACAGAGTTCACTGCCTTGGCCTATAGACAAGACACCAGCGGTAACCTTTAGAGACTGCCAAAAGCTTCTAAGACTCTCTTAGTCCTGCTATGCTAGCTGACCTTTGCAAAGAATCTTGGGTATTTTGAACTAGGGACATTCAGTAGAAGATATAAAGCAAAACAAAACAAAAACAAAATCTTTCCCTGACATTTAAGAACAATACCAAAGTGTCTGTCCAAATTCACCTGGCAGGCCTAGCCTGCGGCAAGATGGCAAAAAAGGAAAAGTTCATTCTGAAGCCAACCTGCCCTGGGTCTTCATCTTGTCCCCTGCCAGGCTCACTCTGTTCTAACATGCCACAGAAGACTAGAACTTGGAAAATGCTTTTGGATTTGACTAGAAGGAGGTCATGGGCAAAGACTTAGAGGGAGTCTATTAGACCTAAGATACAAGTGCTAGGCTCCGTGACCTACGTAGGGCCTTCTGCATCAGAAATCTAGGGTCCAGTGAATTTTTATTTAAGTCTTTCCAGCCTGCCCATTAAAAAGTTCAAATGTGGCTCAGCTAAAAAGCAATCAGATCTGTTATTGACACTGTTTCATTCTGAATAGCATGGAGGACTAAAGGCTTTCTTTACTTAGTTCATTAGTTAGCTAACAAGCATTTTCTAAACACCTACTGTGCATGGAGCACTGTCCCAGACACTCAGCTCTTGCTGTCTCTGCTCCTGCTATTGAATTTCTGAATACAGGCTGTTGCCAGACATCCAATTTTCTGAGTGCTTGCTCTGACAAGGAACAATGACTAATGAACCAAACATCAGGGAGGGCCCTCTGATCTCCAGCACAGAACATGCCCATAAAGGCAGAGTCTAATTTGTTCAGCAAGCAGCTGCCAATTCTTTTGGGATCTTAATTACCTGGAGCAGTTTATATGGGTGAATCCCCTTGGGAGAGAAACCCTAAACCCTGTCTTTCTCACACCCTATCATACCCCAGGCCCCATAAATGGCTTTCACCCCCAGTCATTGCACATGGGTACAAAGTCTGGGCCACAGAAGTTCACCAGACAGGCATTCAGGCACCGCACACAGCCTTGCTTCACATCTGTATACACATATCCACACACACACACACACACACACACACACACACTGGCAGAAGTTGGGTATAGTAGAAAGCACTCTGAACCACAAGTCAGGAGATCTTGGTGTCAATTAGCTCTGCCTCCTCTTCTCTGTGTGACCTTGGGCAACGCTTCTCCTGTTGCTGGGCTTCTGCTTCCTTGCTTATAAAATGAGAGTGGGACTAGATCTCTATGATATTTCTAGCTCTTGGACTTAACGTTCTGTTTCCAGAGCTTCAGAGCAGCTGTGTGATCAGGTCAGGTTTGTAGCGGTAGTGGCTGGCTCAGGAGCCCATCACAGAGAAGGAGACCTCCTCAGGTCAGCCTTGCGCAAAAGACCACAACACTTCCCACAAGTTCAGAAAAAACGCTGCTGGATTAGAGGCAGGTGTGAGCTCCGCCTTTCGCTTCTGTCTCATCTCTTTCCCAGGTCAAGCCTTTACAGAGCCACTGTTCCAACTCTCCTTCATTTTAACCCGCCCTTCGCTCAGGGCGACTAGTTCCCTTTGGCAACCCCTTCAGAGAGGCCAACGATTAAATGGTCTCCAGAGTCTCCCAAGTCCGCAAAATGTAACAGCCCCTGCCCTGGAGGCTTCTGTGGGCTTCCAAAGGATCAAATAAGATGAAGTCTGTGAAAGCGGTTTGGAAATTGTCAAGTGCTATGCAAATGCGAGGGATTATTATTAACGACGGGTGGGGAGACAACCAAGGGCTGTAAGGAGCGGCCTGCCGACTTACCCGCTCTCTTCACCGTGGTCACTGGAGGAAGGCTGGCACTGCCAGCCAGCCGGTGACCGGCCAACACACCAGCAAAGGATGGCGTTATGACTGGTGTTCCCCCCCATTTTCCCCTAGCAGAGCTAAGGACCGGAGGAAAAAGGACAAGGAAGGAGTAGGCTAATTTGGCGCATGGAGAAGAGAAAGGCCAAGAGTGCCTCAGAATCTAAAAAGAATTTAAAGTAGACCCTTTCCTTCAAACAGAGTCTCAAGGGAAAGCCCAGTTTATGAAAAGAAAGCCCAGTTTATGAAACCAAAGAAAGCAGAGCTGCTGACGTAGTTGAGAGGTTGACGTTGGGGTGAGGGGCATGGAGCCCCACTGGCTAGACACTCCGCTGGCACTTAAGATCACCCTGATGGTGGGGTGCGTGGGTGGCTCAGTGGGTTAAGCCTCTGCCTTCAGCTCAGGTCATGATCTCAGGGTCCTGGGATCCAGCCCCGAATCGGTCTCTCTGCTCAGCAGGAGCCTGCTTCCCCCTCTCTCTGCCTGCCTCTCTGCCTACTTGTAATCTCTCTCTCTCTCTCTCTCTGTGTGTGTGTCAAATAAATAAATAAATAAAATCTTAAAAAAAAAAAAAAAGATCACCCTGATCTTAGGGCTAGGGCTCCTAAGGAACACACTGGAAAACTGAAAGTGTAGAGCAGGAGCTTATGCCTGGTCCCCAGTGCTCTGAGCATCCAGAGGACGGTTACTGCCCAGGCACTGGAGGGATAGGGGTATAGAGCAGAGAAAAGGGGGGTTAGAGAATGCTAGAGAAAGGCAGACAGAGTTGGGTGCAATGCTTTTTGTCTACTCAGCAGCCTTGCCTAATGCCCCAGGCCTGTGTTCTCCGTGTACCCTAGAATGGGGCTGGAGCTTTGGCAATCAGTGTGGACAGGACCTATGAAAAACATGGATCTAGAAACGGGTAAAACAAAGGCCCAGGCGAAATGAAGGTGAACAGTGTTCCTGCTCTCCCATTTAGCTGTGAGGGGAAAGGAGCTGCTCCCCAGGGTGAGTCCCCTGAAGTGGCTCCTTCTAACCTGTGGCCTCACCATGAACAAGCGAGAGTCCCTGGTATGGGGTGGAGGAAAAGGCCGGAAGGAACAGGTCAGGCATCTCGAGGTGGGGTCAGGAGCCAGCCAGGCAGAGAGAAACCTGCCACCAACCCAGGACAGGAGCAGAGGAGGAGTGTGGGAAGTGCTGGCGAGGACAACTCAGGACCGACTCAGCAATCCAGGTGGGGGGTCTTGGCCCTCATCAGGACTGGAGCTCAGAAGCGGGGTCACAGAACAAGGAGAGGGAGCTGGGGAGTCGGGGGGGGGCGGGAAAATAGAGAACAGTTCCCTTCTGGAGCACTTGCTCCATTTTCCCACCCTCCGCACCCAAATAGGATCCGCAACAGGGCACAGCTGACTGACAAGGCAGAAACCAATCAGATACTGCAGGTACAAGCTGAAGGATCCAGGCCGGATAGGGGTAGGTGTAAGTGTGCCCAGGATTTCCACACAGGCAGGCCATGGGTGGTTGCTGACCCGGAGGCAGATGGAACAGTGTCAGGGATTTCATTAAAGTCCCTGCAGTGGGGTAGGATATAATAATAATAATAATAATAATAATAATATCACCTGAGAGTAAATGACATGGGCATCCTAGAAACATCTGGTGCTGCTCTTTCTATATTATTCAGGCCCTTTGCAAAAGCCCAGCATCTTTCCTCTAAGAGATTCTTATTCCACATGTGTCTTCCCCTGATTCCTTTTCCACATGTGGTGGCCTAGAGCTCCTTCTCAAATTACCCTGAGGTAGCTGCGGCAGAGACACGTTCGCTGTGCCAGGGCTGAGCAGGAAATGGGTAACCCAGAGCAGAGGATCAGCAGCAAAAGCCATTTGTGCTTGAAGGAAACGAGAACATTTGGAATTCCGGTGTGCTTGGGCGGAAGGGAAGAGGTCGTTACATCGGTCCAGACAGTCTTTGTCCCTGCTTTTCTGGAAGGGAGCAGTGGGACCATCTCAGAAAATGTGTTGAATGAGAGAATCACTTGGCGAGGGGTTACTTCCCCTGCATAAGCCTGTGTGAGCACAGACATGGGGAAGGAGGTGGAGAGGGGGGCTCCTGTGGGGCTTGGAGAGGAACAGAACTCCAGGAGGAAAGAAGAGCAAGTGAGCCAAAAATAGCTTTGCAACAGACCCCTCTGAAGGACTGTAACCCTTGCTCCGTAAGTGTGGTTCGAGCTCCTCCCTTCAAGCGAGAATGGTTTTGCTATAACAAGGAATTGCCTCACTCCTGCTCCCTCAGATGTTTAAAAAGTCAACTGAGTCAGGTACACATGCAGGCGGGCTTTCCAGTTTCTTCCCTGCACCTTTCAAAAGCCTGTGCCTGGCTGGGTGTGGGGAGGGCACAGAGGCCTAGTAGGCCCAATTAAGCAACCTCCCCCCATCTTCAGGCTAAGCCGGAGCCTTCACCCTGATACCCAGCCCCTTGTGTGTGGGCTTCTCTTGGGGGGGTGGGGGTGGGGACACAGCCAGAACTCTCCCAGTTACTTCTATGAAAGGCAGCCTTGTCCCCAGAGACGGCCTGACACATGGGTGGAGAGGGTGGCTGCCTGCTTAGTATGATTTGAGGGGTTAAAGGTCAGAACAATCTGGCCCAGAAAGGTCAGCTCCACCAGCCCACAGCTGAGCCTGCAGTTCTCACTTTGCTTACTCCTTTGGAAGGCCCAGGTTTACACAGAATTGTGACTTGGGAGGGGAAAGCTACTGCCAGCTGTTTATACCTTAGCTGGATTCATTGATTCCCATTAGCGGTAGCAGAAAACAGGTCTCCCCCAGGGGGATGGATGGCTCAGAGGTCAGGAGGTCAGGAAAGTTCTGGAAGATGTGGTTGAGCGCTCTGAGCAGCTGAGGGTAGTTCGAGGGAGCCTGTGCTAGAAGGGAGACTGGGGAAGAAAAGAGTGTCAAAGACAAATCCTACCCAGTTCCCCATTTTCCCAAAAGATGGGCCTGCTTCCTCTCCCCCGGCTGAAAATGTTTCAGGTTTTGGCAGCTAGGCTTACAACAAAGGAGACACCATCTCCTCTCCAGACTGAGGCATTTCCCCAGAATTCATACTTATCTCTGCCCCCTAAATGCAGGGACCAGGTGCTTGTGAGGTCTGGAGCCGGGGTGCCATTCACTGTCCCTACTGGGCTTCAAAGTCTGGCACGAGGCACCCCTTGCTTCCTGAGGAGCATGAAAACATCACTGGTTCTTTGCCATGGCTGGGTGGTGGTGGTGGGGGGGCGCGGCATACGTGCTCTCTCGGCCAAGCCCCTGGCCTCAGAGACAAAGAATAAGGAAGGAATGCAGGAAGCACCAGGAGGCCCGGGGTCTATCTCCACTAGTGTCAGACACAGACCTGAGCGGAGTGGGTGCTCCCAAAGACAGCTGGGCTGGAATTTGCTGGCGTCCCCTTGCATTGGAGAGATTAGAAGCCATCTGGACAACTAGAGCCCTCAAGATGGAGCACCCGTGCCCAGCTTAGGTTCCCCAGAGACACCATAGGAGCCTAATGAGGTTGCCAAGGGAGTGGGTCTGGCAGCCTCGCATCAGGGGACAGGACGAGAAGCAAGGACACAGTCCCGGGCTTAAAAGGGGCCCAGAGCCAAGATATGCAGGGCAGGCAAAAATGCAAAAATGCAAAAATCAATTCGCAAAGACAGCAAGAATTAAATCTCACTGTAGCCCGATGGAGTGAGTCCCCCTCGTCCCTGCCCCCCCCCCACCACTGGGCCTCTGTGGGCTGCAGGGACTGGAGGAACCCCATCCACCCACATTGTCACAGTACCGGCCACGGCCACATGGCAGCCGCGGCATGCTGTTGTGGCTGGTTCAGGGTCTTGGCCTGTCACTGCCACGCCAAAAGCAGCACCAGCCTCTGCTCTCTGTTCTTCACCTCCAGCTCCGCCCCTGGCAGGGCGCACCTGGCTAGCTCTGCTCTGTTTTCTTAAGAGTGTGCTGAGCCAGAGAGCAACAAGGAAGGGAAGCCTGGACTGGCTCGAGGGTGGAAGGGCCCGAATGCCGGCCTCCTGAGGTGGCAGAGATTCCGAATGAATGCTCTACAGACTGGGAAAGGTAGCAGCGCTGCCTCTTCCAATTCTAGCACTTCTGGGAGTCATTTCTCAGCTCACACTTCCCTCCTGTGACAGATACATAAATCCTTTGTGAAGAGGCTGCCGTGCCCCTTCCTGTCTCAGACGTGATTTTCCTCAGATGAATTGCACCACCTCCTTCAGACTTGCAGGGGTCAGACAACCAGACCAGGCACAGTGATACAGCCATCGGGCTATGGTGGAGAGGGGACAAGGGGGCTGTGATTTCCCATCAGCAACCTGGTCCCGTATCTCCCTAGCTCAAACCAGGTACCAGTGGACAGGCCCCTTGGAACTTCCTGGACAAATTGATGGCATAAACAACCATACGATACATTCCAAAGACACACAGAAGACTGCTGTCTGACTGGAAGCCAACTCCCAAGTATTTCTGGGGACTTCTTCCACTTTGCAAAATGTCCATGGAAATACCTGGTCTCGGCTTAGCTTCCCCCTACACCCACTTTCTCCTCTTGGTTTCTGTAGACTCCAGAGATGCAAGTTTATTTTCATAACAGCCCAAATAATGAGGAAGGCAGAACTACAGAAAAAAAAATGAGACCCACAGTGTGATTTCAAAGCGAGATATACGTGATTTTTTTTTTACCAGATTACCTTTTATTTTGGATTATCCATTGCCACGTTCCAGTCACGTGAAATTCACGTGGAATCCATATATGCGTGGATAACTTATTTTCGTGAGGGCCTTCTTTATTTATGCTCAACTTAGACTGGTGTCAAAGTGACCCGGCATGCCTCAGTATGCAGAGACTGGCTAGAAGTCAGGGGAGGGGGCCTGGGGGCAATGTGAGATTCAGTGACTACCATGGATATTCCACAAAGTGGATAATGAATATAGGAATAATCAAAATGTGACTCTACCCAGGTAAAAGAATGGGGCTATATGAGTAGGGCAGCTAAAGGTGGAGGCTGCAATGAACCGTTAGCACACAATTTAGTAGCATTAAGGAACAAGCACGATCCTGGACGCTCTAAATAGGAAAGAAACATGTAGGAACTATGAGGTCATCTTCCTTCTCTATTCCATGGCCATCGGCCACTAATGAAACTCTACACTGCTCCCTGTCTCCTGTTGGACAGCTAGCTCACAGGGTTAAGGTAGGCGGTTGGGCCCTTCGAGATCCAGTTAATTTTGTTCCTTTCCTACCTTGTCATCTTCCAAATGTGTGTCAGTGGTCAGAGGAGAGATAGGGGGTGGGTAGTTGGCTAAAGGCAAAGGTGTGCCTCCTACATTCTCAGCTGTTACAGAGGACAGAATGAAATTTCAGGTGGAGAATTTGGACAGTGTCTAGAGGATAGAGAAGTACAAGCTGGTTCAAAGTGTGTGTGTGTGTGTGTGTTTGTGTTTAAATAGATACAGCTAATCTGGCAAAGGGGGCTGACAAGGGACGTAACAACTACCACTTAAGCATATTAAGTGGTGTGTAAGAAAGCTGAAGGACAGAATCTAAGAGGAAAGGTCTCAGAGAGCAAAGGTTGTGAAACACTGGAATGTACCACTAAAGGATATTGTGATATTCCCTTTTTACGAGGGGTTTGCTGCTCAACTGTCTCTGCCTGCGCCTTTTGCTAAAGACGGTTCCGGGGATCAGACAACATAGGAAAGAGAAGCAAGGCAAGGATGCAACCCAGCTGGAAGGAAGGAGACCAGACCCTTAACTTTATCACCTTTCTGCTTCCTTCCCGGGGTTCATCCCCATAATCTTCAAGGTGAGCCCTGGGAGGAAGCAGGGCTAATAATCACATTCCCCACCTCAGGGCAACCCAAGGAGGAAGTGGATCAAACTTATTTACATGGACAGAGCTCATCACAGACTCCCAGCAGAAATGGGAACCCTCTTCTCCAGTTTGCTTTTCTACAAACTTCCCACCGAATCTTGTCCAAATCTGTCTGGAAATCGGCTCCAGTCCATGTAAATTGCCACGGTCACATACTTCCTGTCTTACTGTGGCTTTGTGAATTCAGAGAAAGATCGTAACCTCTTTGACCCGCTTCCTGGAAATACCTCCTTACATCTGAGTTGAGTCTGCCCATGAACAATGCTGAGAAGAAATCAGTGGAAGCTGGTGAGGACAGCCCCACCAACTTTTCCAAAGCTTTCTGCCACCCCACCCTACGCCGACCATCCCCCTCTTTGTGTTCTGGAGTGTGGTAGAGACAGTGTCCCAGAGCAAGGGAAAGGCCTGCCGGTAATCTGGAGTGTTGAGTGTCATGGGGGCAGAGCAGGACACCAGGGATATAAAAATAGCAGGGTGTTCTTACATTTGGGACTAGGGCTGTCAGAGGAGGCCTTCGAGCTAGGTGTACATGGACGAGATGATCTCAAACCACACTGGATGGCCCCTACTACCTTCTGGCACCTCTCGCCCGCCTCTGCTAACGTAGTATGGTAGTGGGGCCCCAAATGCAGTGATTCGCTTACCACTGTCAAGACATTAGCCACATCTGAGTACCACCAGTATTATCCTTAGGGGCGCCTGGGTGGTGCATTCAGCTAAGCGAAGGACTCCTGGTTTTGGCTCAGATCATGACCTCGGTTCAGGCTTGTGAGATGGAGCCCCGCCTTGGGTCAGGCCCTCAGCACGGAGTCCGCTTGGGATGTTCTCTCTCTCCCTCTTCCTCTGTCTCTCCCTACCGTGCTCTCTTTTCCTCTCAAATACATAAATCTTTAAACAAAACAAAACAAAAATAACTTAAAAGCAGATTCACTTCTTAAAAATGCCCCCACCTTAGGAATATTTTGGAAATCACAGGGTGTACGCATTAGACACACTCTCCCTCCTACTACCTGTCAAATAAATAAATAGCCATAAAAAAAGAGAAAAACAAAGTTAGTCCACGTAGCCCCTAAAATCATCTTGCACGCTCCAGCATATGTTTACCACGCCTGGGGGAACAGTACTCTCTCTATAGTGTGCGCAGATGGTCCCCACCGCCAACAAGCGAGTCTTTATATCCTCCTCCAACGTAAAGCCAGCGGCGCAGGAGAATGCCCGCCTGGCCCGGGATATGGTTCCTGCGCCCACCTCCCTCGTGCCTTCCTCTCAGGGCGAGGGCCCGGGCCCTTCCTATTTTTCTCCTTTCAGGTGCCAGCCGCAGCCCAGGCTGGAGTTTGCACCAAAACACAGGGCCCTTATTCTAAGTCAAGTGTTCCTTCCCTCCAGCTACTTCCCCTGCTGAGAATTCCCCGCTAGACCTCACTTAGCTCGGACAGTGTCCTCTCTGGACTGGACTTCTCCAGCCTTGGCCCCAGGGGCTGCATCAGCGGGAGTGTCCCAAGCCCACATCAGTAGCCCGCCTGTCGGCCCGGTGATCGCACAGGTCCGGGCGACCTGCGGCTGGGGCTGGCCACGCGGGGAGCAGGTGGTGCCTGGAGCTGGGAACATGGTCTTCCCTGGGAAGCCAGCAGCCCGCCTTCTCCAGAGCCTGCTCCTAGGGTGGTCGGTGGGAGACAAAGCTGGCCCACAGCAGGAACAGGAGAGGAGGGGCCCAAGCGTTCTGCGGGCCAGAAAGAGATGTGCGGAGGCTATTAGCTCAACCTGAGCACTTTCTAACAATCAGGGCTGAGACACCTCCAGCCTGGGCAGGGTGACCACCCCGCACTGGGGATGCTTCACAAGACATTCCTGTTTCAGCCTGGAGCGCTCAGGTCCTTCAGCGACTTACAACTTTTGTTGTTGTTGTTAAACAGATAAAACAGATAATCATTCCCCAACCCCTGCCACTGCCACCCTCAATCAAACCTGGCCCGCAGGGTCTCTGGACACAAAGTCCTTAGAATAGCACCACAGCCCCTAGGCTGGAAGCTCCGCCCCCGGGGTGGCCTGTGGAGGGTGGGTGGGGGAGAGTTAGGAGGCACCCAGGGCCTCCTAACTTCCACCACCCGAGAGGCGCCTTCTAGGTCGGGGGAGCCCAGCTTGAAAACCCTGTGGTGAGGAAAAGCAAGCCAGATCAGAACCCAAACCCTACAGCTTTGAAGGACACCGTAAGATTTTTATTTGTGACCTTGTTTAGACGTGTTAACTTCTATTTGGTCAGGCGGTGGCACAATCTACCTCTCCTCTTTCTTTGGGTCCAATGAACTCTCTCCTCCTCGCCTTCCCTCCTTCAAATTCACCATCTACCTGGCCTCTCCTCCCTTCCCCTCAACTCTCTCTTCTCTTTCTCCCTTCTCCCCCTGGGGCAGCCCCTAAGGCGCCAAGGAAGACCACAGGGCTCTAAATAGTGCAGCACTATTTCCTGCAGGAGTTCCAAGATCCCTTCCAACCTTAGGAATCTATGATTGATTAACTGAGTGGCAAGACATGATTGTTGAAAGTACTGAGCTAAGAAGGACGAGGGCCAGTTGCGTGGGAGCAGAGCGTGTGGTGGCGTGTATACGGGTGCTAGGGCAGTGAGCAGGTGTCTGGACAGGTGTTGGTGCTGGGGGGTGTTCCTCCTCTACTCACTGTCCCTATTGCAGCCTTCCTGGCGGGCAATGGATGTGCTGATGGGGCACAGCTGGTAGAGGATGTTGGTGATGACCTGCCATCTAGGGAGCCCTCATGTGCTCTCATGCCCGGCCCCACAGGGAGCTCTCTGGTTAGTGTCGCCCACCCTTGCTCACAGACTCTCCAGACAGAGTCTCCATATGGGAGGGGTGAGCGACTCTAAAGGAATCTGTATACAAAGCAATGTTCCAAACACCAACACTCACCTAGCAGATGGGTTGCTGGTAGCTCATCTGTGCATCAGTGGGGAGAGAGTAGCTGTATACAGTGACTATCAAATTCTCAAAGGGCCCTGCAGCAGGGGGTCTAGTGAAAGTGGGGGGATTTACCAAGAAAGCAGGTTTCTAAGGCAAGGGGTCAGTTCAGTCTTGTCTCTCTTCTTAGGCTCTCTTTGAGATCTGGATGTGAACACCCAAGACCTAAAATACTCCTAATTCAACTGAGAATTGCCACAAAGACACATATAGAGAACACAAGAAATGCATTGTGGGTTGAGTACCTGAGTTTGGGGGCTTAAGGGGCCCCTGGAGACATTTAGCGGAGAGGCTCATTAGCAACCATGCTTTGACCACACCCCCCAAATCCTAGTTCTCCTTAGGAGCTCATCCCAAGCCCATCATCCTTTGAGTTTTGAAAAATCAACCCCCATCTTCTATTCAGTCTGGACCCCCTCTTGAGCTCATGATTCTTTACACATTTACCACTTTCTCCTTCCCTTTTCTCATTCATGTGAACTCCTTCTCCCTGACCCCAGCATTCTAACCTTTAGGAGTCCAGGGACTTATCCGAAGTGTCTGTGCATCCCATCCACACACATCAGGATTTTCTAGGTGTTATTCCTGAATATCTCAGTTGGGAGACGCTCTAGAGACCAGCTTGGCTCTCCCCTCCCCCACTTTCGTTCCCAGGGAAAGCAGCCCACAGAAGGGCAGGGAGATACTTACTCAAGCTCAAGCATCAGATTAGTGGCAAAGTCGGGACTGGAACCCAGATCTTCTGGATCGAAGTCTGACCCACTTTCCACCACCTCGAGCTGTAGCTCCTCCAGGAACTGTGCCTCGTCCACGAGTTCAGGGTCCTCCCCAAGCTGGGGCTCCTCCATGAGCTGGGGCTCCTCTAGCCTTTCTCCCTTCATCTCAGCGGAAAGCCTCAATTGCCTGGCTGGGGTTGGTTCCTCTTCTCTCCCCCCCTCCCTCCCTTTCCTTCCCTATCTCTCTCTATGGCTGTCTCTGTAGCTGCAGGGCTAGGGGCAGGAGCAACTGGAAACTCTCCCTCAGGCTCAAGAGAAAAGTGCTCTCTGAGCCTTCAGGGCCAGCCGAGCTGGCTGGACTGTGGAGGCAGGGGGAAGTTCCTGGCCCTGAGTGCCTTGGGGGCTCCAAGGCTCTGAGGGAAGGCTGGAGCTCCTGCGGCGAGCGCTGCCCTCCGGATCTTCTGCAGGGGCCGGGCCAGCTTCCTAAACTAACTCCCAGACTGAAGGGGAGGGCCGGAACCTCTGAGAGGGGGGGAGCCCAGACGGCGGCTCTGCCAGCCAGCCCCTGTGGTTGGAACTTTCTAAAAGACCAATGTTTCAGCAACTGATTTCTTTTCCAAGCCGAACAGCAGGCCTTTCTGTCCCCCTTGTATGACTGTGGCTGTGGCATGCAGCCCCAGCCTGAGCAGAAGCAGGATTCCAGGGCTGGGCCTCCATAACACCCAAACCACTGGTCAATTCTGTTAAATAAAATCAAATAAAAAACCACCGGTTTTGGCATCAGGTGGACCCAAAGCTGGTCTCCTGGCATGAAGATATTGTGTACCTACTGGGATGGGATGTGCACAGGCGTCTAGAGACGAGAAGTCGGAAGACCATTGGGTCAGAGAATCAGGAGACATGGTTTCTCTGTTCAGCTGGTCACTAATTGGCTGTTTGTTTGGGGGCAGGTACACAGCCTCTCCTGGGCCTCAGTTTCCTCACCTGTAATGGGAGGGGATCGGACCTATGGGCTGTGAAATCCCTGCTCCTTCTGAGCCTCTGGGTCTCTGTCTAAGATGTGTGGTGAAGCAGAAGGTGCTGGCCCCCGACCCTGGGAAGAGGGAGGCTCGGGGTGTCGAAGAGGCAGTCCCTAGCTTCACTGCCTTCTGAAATCCTTCCATTTGCTCGCAATGACTGTAGAGTGCCTTCATGCTTCTGTAGGCTTTGATCTCTGGTACAAATTTCAAACCTCCCGGCAGCTTGCCCTACCCACCCGCACCCTCCCCTCCCTCCCAAGGACGAAAGCCAAAAGCCTTTTCAGTCATTTATACCTGAGTGTGAATGAAGAAGGTTCAGAGAACGAGCCTTGACTGGGAGACAGCCAGTCAGACTGGGTTGCTGGTGTTAGCCAGCTCTGGGCAAGAGGGGGTGTGGGACTGATGGAGCAAAGGGAGGGGTCCATGAGGGGACTGGTGAGAGGGGAGGGCAAGGCAAGGCAGACAAGGTGTTCTGGTTCTATATAAGACTTGCCTAAAGTAATGAAGGCTGGCTTCCCTTTACTGAAAGCTTCCTGGGAGCATCCTCTCATTTAACCTTTCCAGTCACACTCGCCCCATTCTTTAGATGAGAAAACTGAGGTCCAGGGAAGTCACTTGTGAAAGTCAGAGTCTGTCAATGGTAGCTTATCAGATGGGAAGCCCCTGTGCTTCAGGAGCACACAGGGGCTAATGTCTTTCTCTGCTTCTTGCTCCCGGACATTCTATGCCCCACCCCCACCCCCCCCATCCCAGACACCTCGCAGCAGAATACTAGAATAGACTAGCGAAGTCTCCCACATTTGAATAGGAGAGTAAGGACACAACATTTTGACCTGGTATTTCCGGGGGCCAATTTCAAGTACCATTTTCAGTGCATTAGTTCTTTATTCTCTTCACTGACCTTCATCCTGTTCATCTGGCAAGTGAGCTCTTCAAAGCCTTCCCGATCCTGATTTTCAGCTGATAGACTATTATGGCTCTTAGTGAATCACTCTACCCAAATCAAGGCTGCTTGATCTCGGCAGTGAGAAGTGCTTTGGGGGTTTGCTTCTATACGAGGGCCTCAGGGAGCTGGAGGAACTCCACAATCCGTATCTTAGGGCATCTTAGTCAGTGGGGCCATTCTGCCTTTCATTGCTACCGACTTGGGGTAAGAATGGCTCACCGAGGGGTACATGCAGTGCCCACGGTTTTAACAAGGTGACTTCTTTTTGCAGATCTCCTAATCCTAGGGGGGATCCCCCTTAGCTTGTGTTCTCATGGCTTGCTGCACCTTTCCTTTGTTACAATCAATTATAATGGTACAGTAATTTATGTAATTATTATTTAATATCTGACTCTGCCACTAGAATGTAAATTTCCTGCTGCAGGGATCCTGCTGGTTTGTTGGTTGCTGCTGTATCCCTTGTGTCTAATCTTCCCTGGGTGTGTGGAAGGAGGAATCCTCTTCTACCACAAGTCGCTGGGGTGGGCAGTCTTCCTCCGATGCCCCTAACACAGGAGTGCTCCCCCGAACTGTTAGCCTGTGGAAGATGGGTGTCCCACTGAGGCTAATTTGAGAAGCCTGCAGGACGTGGGAAGGTACCCTAACAGCTCTTGAGGTCACCCCCCGTTCCAGGCCCCGAAGAGTACATGCTAGCTCTAATGACTGACCTTCAGTGGAAATTTCACAGACATTTTTGTTATGAAAGTATTTTCATGAAAACACTTCCATACTCCGCACACTTCACTTCATTCTGACTCAGGAGCGCACCTGTTTCTGGCTCCTTTGTCTGTCCCCTCCTGTCCCTGGTCCTTATAACCAGCCCTCTTACACCTTCACCCAGTTCTTTATTTCTACGGTCACCACCTTCCCCATGTTTGCACCGTATTAGAACATGCCATGGTACGTTCCTTTAGCTTCTCTGAAAGCTTGTTGTCAGGAAGTTCTTCCTATTATCTAATCTCAGTTCTTCATGCTACAGTAGAGGCCTGTTTCCTCTTGTTCTGTTCCTGATGTGGTTTGGAAGCAGCTAGTCACCATCTCTGAGTTGTGACTTTTCTTATGTTTGAAGATCAACCTCTCTTCTCTCTCTTCATCACCCTCCACTCCACCCTTAAACTCCTCTTAGATCAATCATCTTCGTTCCTTTAGCCTGGCCCCACAACCCCCTGAAGCCCCAGGTTTATCTCCTGCTGGCTAAGTTAGTCTCACGGGCCTTATCTGGACCCTTCACAGTTAGAATCCCTTGGATCAGGCCGAGCTCTCAGCTGCCACCTGCCTTGCCATTATGGTGGGGACCCACTGCTCTCAAATGAAAGCTCTGTGGAGCCCCTCGATTAACTTCTTTGCCCCTTTCCGAGGTGTAACCTCCTTTTGCTTCTACATTCAGGTTGTTTTTCAGCCTGGATGAATATCTGACATTTGCAGCCCAGAAAATTTACACCTCCGGCTCCAGAAAGGAGTTCAGCCTGAAGCTCTATGTCCCTGCCTCTGTACAATGAGAAGCATTCATAACTCAGAAGGAGGCCCACAAAGAGAAAGGAAAACCCAGACGACCCTCCCCTTTCTTTTTTCTTTACAGTAAATAATTGACAAAACCAAATTTTCCTCCCCACAGGCTATACCCACTTTATCACCGGTCCCCAGGACCAGCCCTTACACATTTCCATACTGTCATGGACTATTTTTAGCAAAGGATGACATTAAGTACTAGTCGCCCCGTGGGCTTCAAACTCATCTCTTCCTCTTGTCAGAATGCTGTTAGTCCTCCTCTTTTGGACCTGACAGCCACTCACAGCCTAGAGACATTTCCAAGGGTGTGACAAGCTACCTAATGGTACAACTCCAGAGGCTCCTTAGCAAGTGCTCCGCCTCAAAATGTCTCCTTTGGCCTGGGTCTGCTGATTAGAATGAGACCAGGGCTGATGATTTCAGTATTAGAGATGCATTTCTTTAGCTCAAATATCACTTCCTCAGGTCACCTTGTCTGATTCTTCGTTAAACTCTCTGGTGGCATCTTATTCCTTCTCCCTCCTGGCACTTAGTCAGTTTGTAATTATGCATTCATTAGTCTGACTGACTGGTTAATGCCTGTCTATCTCTCCCACTCTGCTGATTGTTCATGATGGCTGGGACCATCGCTCTTGCGATTTTTCCCATTCTATTCCCAGTGCCTAACACTGAGCCTGGCATAGGGAAGGTGTGCAAGAAATAGTTTTTTTTTTTTTTTTTACTGAATCTGTTCATGAGTGTAAATGTGAATTCTCCAGAGCACTGGTGGGAAAGGGTATGAGTGTGAGTGCCCAGCACACTGGCTGGGGAGAGGGTCCCAGAAAGCAAGGGTGGAGTACCGGTATGGTCAGGTGACTTCCTTCCCCAGGTGACTTGAGGCTGGCTCTTTTTGCTACCCCAGCTCCCTCTCCTATCAGCTGGAGGCTTCCCTCATTTCTTCCTCTTACTCCAGGGCCTCCACTAGTAGGGCACGTGGGAAAGAAGGATTTGAGCAAGGTGCAGACAAAGCTAAAATGGCCTCCTGCAGGCTGCCAGCAACTTTTATCCAAAAACAATTGGGCGAATTGTGTATATATTCTTTGGCAGCACCTTGACTTGTCCCTGGTCCTGTGACCCTCCACAAGGGGCCTGGTGGAGATTAAGGCCAGGGGTGCTGAGATACAAAGCCACCCGCCCCCTAAGGCTCCTCTGGTTCCCACCCTCGACTGCCTGCCCAAGCTCAAACCCTCTGGTTCCCATGAGCTTTCTTCAGGCAGAAAAGAGAGGTGCCTTCCTGCTCTCAGGCCCCAAAGGCCTTCATCTACCTTGGCTAGCCCAGGTCTCCAAGGAGAGGGTACTAGGGGCCAGCTTGCCCAGAGTCTAAGAGGAGCAATGAGAGGAGGGCCAGAGGCTCTCCTCTAGTTCCTGAAGCTTGGTGACTCCAGGTTTCAGTCCAGGAAGAATAGAAAGTGTTCTTGGCTGCTGTCTCCACTCTAGGCCAGCCCCTTCCTACCCATGATCCCTTCTCAACTGGCAAGGATCCCCTCCCCTGTCCCAACCAGAGAGCCCTGCAGCTGCTTCCCACCATGCCAAAGCCAACCCATTCTTACAGCCCTGCTGGAAGCCACAGCCATGGAGAGACTCTCCCTTCCTAGTTTGCTTTGGCACCGCCCAAGCTCCAGACCTGAGGACCCAGAGAGCAGCAAGCCCCAGGCCTCTCCCGCAAGTAGCAGGAGTCCCTACTGGGCCTACAGTTGCCTTACTGGAACTGCTTTGTTCTCTGATGGCCTTCGTGACAGCTTCTCCACCCCTCCAGCTACACTCTTAGTTCCCCAGACCCCATCCTGGCCTCTGCCACCTTGCCTGTCTTCTTCAGTGCTAATCAGGGTAGACACTCAATAAATCCACAGTGGGGGCTCGATCAGCAGTAGGCCCTTAGTCAGTAAATGATGGTTTGGATGACTGAAGTGCTTGGTCACTCCGTCCAAGGCCGAATGAGGGGCTGCCATCATTCATTTCTCTGTGCACCTGGTCAGGCAGAGTATGTTGCCTTCAGACAGAGCAGGGCTTTCTCTTAGTCTTCCTTCCTTTCTCCTCCTCCTCCTCCTCCTTCTTCTTTCTTCTTCTTCTTCTTCTTTTTATAGCAATGGACTCTGAACTGGAGGGAAGGGAGTTAGGGAGAAGCGAGGGGCTCAAAGCCCACGAGGGGGGTCTCAAGAAAGGGAAATTCTGTACCTCCACCTCAGACTCCCCAATATTGACTGGATTCTGGCTGAGATCTGGGGGACTTCCAGGGCCCAGCTCTCCTGAGCCCTGAAATGATGGTCTTGAGCCTGTCTGAGGATTCCTGAGTCTGAGCTTTGGATATGACCATGTCTGCTGGTAATTTCCATACCACTTTTCTTTTTACTTTATTTCCCCGTTTCTTCCTCTTTTTCTCTAACCAGAAAGCAGTGTCCCCAACTACCCTCAGCCTGTGAGCCATTTACCCACTGGCAGCCCACTGGGATGGGCTCAGGCAAAGACAAGGGAAGAGAAGAAGAGGAACTCTTGGTTTAGTCACAAACTCGGAGGCAAGGGAATATTAGATTGGTTGGCCTGTTCTGTGTTGTAGGAAGTCAGATGAACTTTAATTAGAGAACTATGTCAGAGAATCCAGTGAGCCTGACTTTGCTGGGGCTCAGCTGCACCAAGCCAGGTAGTGTAATTTTCTGAATAAGCCAGGAGGAAAGCTAAGAGTTATTGTTCTGGCCAGCCTGGGGACTTCACGGAGAATGGACTGGGAATTGGCCTTCTTTTAAAAGGCTCCTCTAGCCTGTAGTAAACCTTTCTGCCTGGGGTCCCACGCAGTCTCCGAACCAACATGCAGATACAAAAGGAAGAGGGGCTTCCAAGACCTGTCCTGGGGTCCCTCCAGAAGCGCCAGGTTGTCTTTTTAGCAGTGTAGGATCGGGTGATAGAAGAAGTTGCCCTCCCTGTCCCCCACCCCCGCCCTCACCAAATGCCCAAATCACATTAAGCAGAAGCTTGAGGCCTCAGTAACCTGGCTTGGTTACATAAGGCACCATGCTCGATAATGAGTCAGGGCCCTCAGGCTGGCCTAGGCCCAGCCTAGTCTGGAAGTGAGGCTAAGCAAGGTAAGGGAGGGCAGGAGGGGGGCTGGTGGGTAAGCCAGGAAGGAGCCCCTGGAACCACTTCCCTTCTTCTCACTCCCTTCTTCCTCAGGGATAGCAGGCGTAGCCAACCGATGGCCTAGACTGCTCTGACGGGAATCCCGGCCAGACCCCTAGGCTGTGAGCAGCTGCCCTCCGTCTTGCCTGAAGAGAAGACAAGAGGAAGTGGGTCGAATACCCAAGGCTATTTTGTGAGTAAATTCTTCCTTCGAGGAAGAATGGGAAGGTCCCTGTGGGGCTCTGTCCATAAGCAGGGCCCTGATTTCAGGCTGGGCCTATTTGAGGAAAGTGGCTCCCAGGAGAGGAAGGCTGACAGTGTGCCTGGGGCATCACTGACCAAACCTCTTTCCAGCTCTTGTTTCTCCTCAGGCTAGTGTCTGTGCCACAGGAAGCTTCCCATTTGGTCTGCTGGCTGGGATCTCACCCCACTTATACTGTCTCCAAATGGGCAACAGCCACTTTGGGTCAGGGATCACCTGCTAGAAGGTACAAGTGAATTTGCCTTGCTCACTGATAAGATTCCCTCCTGCCTTGATTAGCATTTGGGAAAGCTTGCTTTCTACTCTCCCAGACCCCTGTCTTATTCCCAGTCCAATTCCTTCACCCAGCTGAATGTCAGCATGGTAGACAGTGGCCGCCCTGAGCCCCTGCCACGACTCCTCATGAAACCTGCTTTGAGGCTGGGATCTAGTCTTCTGGACCTCATGTGGCTTCCATTAGCCCACAGGGCTCTATGGAAGGCCTGCCCTGCCAAAGCTGCGGTCTTACAGCAAAGCCCTCACCCTTGTCCCATTATATTGCAGGCATTGGAACAGCACAGTATGTCCTGGGTCATTATTGCTGTCTTCATCTAAAAGGGAAATTTCATCTTTTTGACCCCTGTGGTCTTGGAATGCCTTCCCTTGAGTGCACAGAGCACACAGAGTGCTCCACAAAATGGGCCCAAGCTTAAGTCCCGCTCAGCACATTGGCTTCTCCAGGGCTCGAGAGGCGATTGCATGACACCAACCAATTTATTATGTAAACCCAGCCAGCCATGGCAGATTATGGCTTTGTAGTTATCTTGAGGGATGCCTTACATAAGAGGAGAAAGTTCAGGTAGGAGCAGCATCGCAATGAGCAAACACAGCGCAACGGCCACCACCAGGTGCAGACAGACAGGGTTGGCCTCGCTCCCCTCCAGCGGCCCACAGGGTGGGGGCAAGTGCTGTGCTGGGCTCCATCACTCAGAGGACAGGAGACCCCGGCAGCCTTTGCCAGACGCATCTGTCTCCATTTACCCAGACTCCCTGGCCTTCAGGACCTGTCCTGGAAAGGAGCCAACGCTCTACCTGGAATTGACAGCTTGTTAGTTTATCTGGAAGTGCAAACACGAGCAGGAGTATTAACCTTCTCTTAAGGCAGGGAGGGAAAATAAGGTCACCCTAGAAAGAATTCTTTGCTGAGGTGTGGGCTCCCATGGGTCCATTCCTGGCAAATTGGAGCAGTGGGTGAAATTCATGCTCTGTTCTTACCATATTTTTAAAAAATATACCTTATTTATTTATCAGAGAGAGAGAGAGAGAGCGCACACAAGCAAAGGGGACTGGGCAGAGAGAGAGGGAGAAGCAGACTCCCTACCAAGCAGGGAGCCCGTGGCGGGGCTCGATCCCAGGACCCTGAGATCATGACCTGAGCTGAAGGCAGATGCTTAATGACTGAGCCCCTCAGGCGCACCCCCCCACCATTTTTCATTAAGAACACAAACCCTCCAGCTATATCTCTCCAGTCCCCATGATGCAGTGGGCTTCCATGGCCACCAGCCTTGCCTCTCTACCTCTCCTCCAAACTTGGGTTTCCCATGTGTCACTCCCACAGAATCCTATTCCGAGTGAGTGGCCTGTTTGGCAGGAGGTCAGATAAATAAACCCACACAAAGTAGTCAATGACAAATAATGATGTCACATGTGGCTGAAAGGTATGGTAGCCCCTGGGCACTCATGAAAGGAGCACCCTAAAACCTTTGCCAGCCTCTGCTTCATGAGCCCATGAGCTTCAAAAGCCCATCATCTCCCCTATAAAACTTGCATTTCCATCACTTCATTAAACTTTTTAGCTTTCTTTTCATTGGAATCACCAGCCCTAGCAGCTGACCCAGGGAGAGGATATTCTGCCCAAAGATCCAGGGGCTCAAAAAGATGCCTGTATGCTAGCGTGCACGGCAGCATCTTCCATCATGGCCAGCTGGTGGAGGGTGACCCTTGTGTCAGTGGACTGATGAGTGGCTCGACAAAACGTGTTGATCCACACAACAGCATACTATCCAGTCATTAAGAAAGAACGAAGTACTGTCGCATGCCACAGCATGAGTGAACCTTGAAAACCTAATGCTCAGTCAAAGAGGCCAGACCCAAAGGACACGTAATGTAGGGTTCCACTTACATAAAATCCCTAGAGCTGGCAAATTCAGAGAGATAGGAAGTAGAAGAGAGGCGACCAGGGGCTGAGGGGGAGGGGAGGACGAGGAGTGTTTAACAGGTGCAGAGTTTCTGTTGGGGCAATGACAGACGGTGGTGATGGTTGTACAGGCTGGCAAAGATCCCCGATACCGCTGAATTGGCTACTTCAAAGTGGTTAGAATGGCAAACTTTATGTTATATATATTTTACAGCTAATGTGTACATATTACTTATATACTTCATATATATACATAAAACATATTTATCATATATATATGATGTATGTATATCATATACATACACCAGCAAAAGCCTCTTTGCACATGGAATTCACATCCAAGCCTCAAGAGAAAGACAACTTCTTACATGTTGAGATTCTCATGAAACATCCACCTCATGACTGTTAAGTTTGTAGATGCATTTGTGTTAGGAGGGAATGTGCCTTAATCCAAGAGTGTCTATTCTTTGTCAGACCACTAGGTACTCCAAATAGTTATTTTAAATTACCTTGGGTGAGGGAAGGACTTTCGAAGTTTGATACCAAAAGCAAAAAAAATCACAAAGGCAAAGAATGACAGGCTTGGGCACACAGAAACCCAAAACCTCACTACAGGCAAAAAAAAAAAAACAACAAAAACCTCCATCCTCAAATTCAACTAGCAAATTAGTTGACAAAGCGTTGCAATCTCAAATTCGGGGTTTCTCACGGTGTGGTCTGCATACCACTGGTGCCATGGAAGAGGGATTTTAGATGGTGCACAGATGTCAAAGTGGATCTTAGAGTGTGAATTCAGACACCACAGCAGGCAGGTAAGAGAGTTGTTTTGTGCTTCAAATCACGCCATGTAAGTGGCTATGCCCTCAGAGGTCAAATTCAGGAATATACACATATAAAACCATTAGTTCGGGGGTGCCTGGGTGGCTCAGTGAGTTAAAGCCTCTGCCTTCGGCTCAGGTCATGATCCCAGGGTCCTGGGATCGAGCCCCGCATCAGGCTCTCTGCTCTGCAGGGAGCCTGCTTCCTCCCCTCTCTCTCTCTGCTTGCTTCTCTGCCTACTTGTGATTTCTCTCTCTCTCTCTGTCAAATAAATAAAATCTTTAAAAAACAAAAACAAAAACAAAAACATTAGTTAGAAGATTCACTTAACAGAAGCCCAAATAATTGGTATGTGAATTTTTCTTGGAAACCTGATCTCTGAACCTCTATCTTTCCCCTTGCTGCTATGTACCAACTCAATAGGGAAAGTTAAAGGAATTAGCACAGGCAAAGCAATTTGACTTTATGTTATTATTTTTTTAAAAAAGATTTTATTTATTTACTTGACAGAGAGAGAGAGACAGCGAGAGAGGGAACACAAGCAGGGGGAGTGGGAGAAGGAGAAGCAGGGTTGGCACTGAGCAGGGAACTCAGTGCGGGGCTGGATCCTCGGACCCTGGGATCATGACCTGAGCTGAAGGCAGACACTTAACGACTAAGCCACCCCAGGTGCCCTATTTTCTTTCTTTCTTTCTTTTTTTTTTTCAAGATTTTATTTATTAATTTAAGAGAGAGATACAGAGAGCACAAGCAGGGGGAGAGACTGCGAGAAGCAGATTCTCCACTGAGCTGGGAGCCCAATGTGGGGCTCGATGCCAGAACCTGGAGATCATGACCTGAGCCAAAGGCAGACACTTAACCATCTGAGCCAACCAGGTGACGACCCTGCTACTGTTATTTTCTGAGCATCTAAGTATGGGAACCCGTTGTTGCCAGCCAAAAACTTAAAGGTAGACAACAAGGGCTTTTAGAGCTGGAAGCAAATTCCGATTCCGAGTGTCTCAAGCCACACTGGGCAGGTGGGCTTGGGGGACACAGGCAGAACAGAGCTGACTGAGATGCTTTGGATAAAATCTAAGAAATAAATTTGAGGTTACAACATCAGTGACAATAATAGACTATGGCAAAGGCTCTTGTTCCAGCTCACTACACCTTACTGATCAGAGAATTAAGGTCCCTCAAATGTCAACTTTGCAAGTTTTTTTCATAGGCTACTTTTATTTTATTTTAATTTTTTTAAAGATTTATTTATTTATGGGAGGGGAGAGCACGGGCACAGGGAGGGGTGGAGGGAGACAGAGAGAGAATCAATCTCTCTGAGATTGAGAGAATCTGATTCTGAGAGAATCTCAGGCTCTATATGCCTAGCTCGGACCCCAACATGGAGCTCCATCTCAGGACCCTGAGATCAGTTGGACTCTTAACCGACTGAGCTGCTTGGGTGCCCCATATTTTATTTTATTTTTTAATAATTTTTTTAAAGTAGGCTCCGGGCCCAAAGTGGGGCTTAAACTCACGACCCTGAGATCAAGAGTCGCATGTTCTACCAGCTGAGCCAGCCAGGTGCTACATTTAAATTGGAAATGTTAGCTGTTTGCCCGGTATATTCTATCTGCCTCCTAAGTTTTCCAGTTTTAGAAGCATATTCAAATGATAAGGCAGAGTCCCTGAATAGAAGGGTGACCAATCATCCCAGTTTCCCTGGGACTGTCCTGGTTTGAACATTGGAAGTCTTGTTTCCCCAGACTGGAGGGTTGGTCACCCTACCTAGTAAGGACATTTTAACCACTTGATTAGTTTTCTGGGCTAATATTTACCTCAGCTTAACAACTCTTTCTTCACAGACAATTCTTTAGTGTCTGATTGATCTTAGGTGGAGTTTTGGCTTTGCTCTTTGTTGGGAGGTATCAGGCAAGTTTCTAAATTTTCCCAAGCCTCAGTTTCCTTCATTATAAAATAAAGAAGGGTGACAACAGTACCCCTTCCTTTGGGTTGGTATCAGTGAGATTATGCAGACAGGAGGCTTAGTACATATTTTAAACACTCAGAAAATGTTAACTATTAATCTATAATTGTTGTTAGTTACCTAATACAAGATCAAAGGGATGGTATTTATTTATTTATTTTAAAGATTTTATTTATGTATTTGAGAGAGAGAGAGAGAAAGAGCGAGAGCGAGCATGTGCTTATGTGCTTGCACATGAGTGGGGGAGGAGGAGCAGAAGGAGAGGGAGAAGCAGGCTCCCCACTGAGCAGGGAACCCTGAGGACATGGGGCTATATCCCAGGACCCTGAGATCATGACCTGAGCCCTAAGGGATGGTATTTAAAACACATCTTCCCCTGGGGCACCTGGGTGGCTCAGTCAGTTACACATCTGCCATCAGTTCAGGTCATGATCTCAGGGTCCTGGGATCCAGCCCCATTTGGGCTCCCTGCTCAGTGGGGAGTCGGCTTCTCTCTCTGCCCCTCCTCCCTGTTTGTGCTCTCTCTCTCTCAATCTCAAATAAATACAATCTTTTAAAAAACAAAACACATCTTCCTCTCACCCGATATTTTAGAGGCATCCCTATATATGAACAAGTTGCATGTCCATAGGGACTTCTACAAGGCTAGGAATAAATGTATGTGGTTCAAACAACAGAGATCACACTTAAATATTAATAAGGATTTTCCAAGACTAGTTTAAAGTTGTAAAATCTTTACAGAGGACCACACCAATAATTAATCAGTCATCTGGTTAAAAAAAAAAAAAAAAAAACAGTTACTGAGTACCGGCTGTCTAACAAGTAGCTGAGGGAGAACCAAGTGAGTGTAAAACACAGTCCTGCCCTCAGATTGCTTACACTCTTGTGTTCCAAGGATTCCAAGAACTAAGCCAGGAGCCAGGGGCAGGTCAAAGTAGACAAACCAGATAGAAATGAAGAATGTGCCCCGCCCTGCCCTTCCTCCCTGGAATACAGGAGCCCTGGCAGCAAGTGAGTGGGCTGCAGGAGGAGAGGCGGATGTGTCGCTTTTCTAGAAGAGACAGCCTTCAATGTCAACAAATTAAAGGAAAAGTATACCCAGGCAGGAATTTGAAATATCAAATCATTAAATGGAACCGAAGTAAAAGGGATGGCTGAGTTTTGAAGACAGATGCCCAGGGAATAAATGAAGTAAGAAAGAGGAAATTTTCACTTTGGAGAAGGCTGTCCAGCTCAGAGACCAGAGAAGTCCCATGACCAGCAATAATGGTCTCCTACTTTGCTAAGGAGGATGTCATTCTGGGCAAAGCCTAAACCACATTCAGAATGTCTAATCTCTAAGGTCCCAGAAAGGTCAAGGAAACTGAGACAATGCTTCATCCTTCTAGAACTCTACGGCTGTTACCACAGGACTCGGTCATTCCCCTGCCTCACGGAAGCCTGAGGGCTTACTGGTTTGCTGCTCAACTGTTTGGGACACCAAATTGCTCTGATTGCTAGAGGCACAGGACTCAGGTACACCTTTTCAACCATTTGCCCTCCTCCCTTGACCAATGCCCTCAGCGCCCCCACCCCCAACCCATAGTATTTCCAGGCTTTGCCAAGAAACAAGTGTCAACAGGCAGGTGTCCATGGGAGTAGGTGTCGAAGGAGGTTTTTCCATTCAAGAAACCCAGACAACCAGAAAGCATCTCTAGGTGTGGCACAAACCAACACTGACCTTAAGCTCTTAGCCTCAGACCTCACTCACCTAGGTCCTACCCTCCTAGGTCCTGAACCTAGAAACCAGAGGAAGTGTCCCCTCTTACACTTTACCAAGGCCATTTAGGGCAGTTTCTCTCCCCACAAAAAGAGTACAAATGCTGTAGACACTCTTTCCTGGTGTTTCTGCCACTCCTCACCACCACTCTCCTGTGGTGTGGAGCAGGATTATTAGGAGCCTGTTAGGGCTTTAGCTGGGCAGGGGCTGCGGGTTGTCTGTGGTGTGAATACACTTGTAGTAATCTTTCACAAGAAACGAAGATTCCCTAGAAACCTGTTCCGTATGCGGCCTGGTTTCTTTGAGACAATTGCTGCTTCGTGTGAAACAATAAACGAGAAAGGGCTTTGATGGCCTGTAAAATGCCTGAGAAATACAACTTGTTATGATAGTGCCAAAGAAATCGGCAGCCCTGCTTGTGGGGCTGCAGAGGCAAACCTGGTCTTAGTACCAAGTGAGGGCAGTTCCTGCCAATGGGATCACTTTGAAAATTTCCCAAGTGGGCTTCACAAAGCCACCCAATGATTCAATAGTCTGTGGGTGCTGAAAATTTCCTATTACCTTGGCTCAACACACCACATCCCCCCTCCAGACCTGGAATCTCAGAACTAGGAGTCTGTTTGTTTGTTTTTAAAGATTTTATCTATTCATTTGACAGACAGAGATCACAAGTAGGCAGAGAGGCAGGCAGAGAGAGAGAGAGAGAGAGAGAGAGAGAGAGAAAGGGAAGCAGGCTCCCTGCTGAGCAGAGAGCCGGTGGGGCTGGATCCCAGGACCCTGAGATCATGACCTGAGCCCAAGGCAGAGGCTTTAACCCACTGAGCCACCCAGGCGCCCCTCAGAACTATGAGTCTTAAGAGACCAGAAAGATCAGGGAACTTGCTCAGGTTCACACGTGGAGGTAGAACCACAACTTGTACCACAACCCTGGTCTCCCACAGCGGGGTTCTCCTCTTACATAACCTTTGTTGTTGAGAGAGAATAAGATCCACCCCTATACATGCGTGCGTGTACACACACACACACACACACACACACACAAGCACAGACGCACACGCGCGTACCCAGTGTCCTGTCCGGATGGTTCTAAGACTCCAAACCCAGGGCTGGGTTTCCTGCCTCCCCTGCCTCAAAACTGCCTCAGTTGTCTCTCTGCTACCAAGACTGGCTCTTACCAGAATGTCTTGGACTGGAGGACAGCGGCCACCTTGGGTCTTCCCATTGTGTTTTTCCCCTCTCCCTCCCTCCCTTGTCCTTCAGCAGGATATCTAGAAAGTCTGACCTGCACTTCAACACAGGCCTGCGGAGACGGGGGTTCATCCACCCACCCACCCATCCCAGGATGCTCTCTCAGGGGCTGCTTTTAGCCGCCACTGGAAATTGAAGGCCGTGATCCACGGAGTCTCAAAAAATACCATCCAGAGTCTCAAAAAATTCTCACACATGTCTAATTTTTCTTATTCTTCACCCTCCCCCCCATGCCAGCAGCAGCTTAATTTGTCCTGACATTTTGCTTGCCCTCGATGTCAGTCAGGGCCACTCCGTAATTTAAAAGCTCTTGCAATTGCAACCCGAGTTTGCATATTTAGAAATGGGCTTCTGAGAAAGGTGGAACTCGGATCCCAGGAGCATCCAGTGGCAGAATCTCCAAAACGGAAGCAGAAACGTGCGCATTTCAGGAGGGGGTGCCGCTGGCTACCCCCAAACCGAGCTAGGGCTCTGCCCACCTCCTGGACTCCAGCATTTCCCTAGGCAAGTCTCAAATTCCCTTCAAAATAAGGCTCCCACCTGCCGGGCCTCCCCTCTGCCCTGCTGGCCTCAGAGGAGCATAAGGGTCCGAGTCTGGTCTCAGCCACCGGGAGCCCCGCCTCCCCAGTGCTCCCTCAACCCCACCGCGTGAACAACTCGGTCACCCCTTCCGTCAGAGGTGAGGGTCCGGTAAAGGCTGGCGCCAGCCTGGACCGCGTGCCCACCCGTCTGCCCAGGCACCCACCTGTGGAAGAAGAGCAGGATGGAGAGCATGGTCTGGTCGATGTTGCGGTTGCAGATGCCCTCGTTGATCAGGTAGCAGGGGTCCCGCAGCACGGGCTCTAGCGAATCCTGCCGCATTATGCTGTTGAGCTTGTCGGTGTTGAGGTTCTCGAAGATTAGCTTCTCCTGCAGCTGCCGAAAGTTGCTCACGGTAGGGCTGCCCGGATTGTTGTTTTCTCCGCTGCTGTCGCGCTGGAGCCCGCTCCGGTGGGCCAGGTCCAGGCAGCAGTTGCAGCAGTCGAGACCGACAGGTGAACGGCAGTCGGTCTTGGGCTGGGCCATCTTCTCAGGCTCGGGGGCCGTTTGGCCCTCGAGGTCAGGGTCGGCTGGCAGGTGCGCGCCCGCCGGGCTAGCTTGAGGGGACTCCAGGGTGTCTGGAAAACACAAGCTGCGAGAGGAGTTGGAAATTAGCGCCTAAAGCCAGCCACCCTCGGCTCGGCCCCCTCCTGGCTGTGCTGCCCTGGGTGCGAATAGAAACAGCTGGACAAACAGCTCTGAGCGGATCCTTCGGGCTCACTTCCTTCTCTTCCTCCTCCCCCTCCTCTAGAGGCTGGGGCTGCCCGCCCCCCCCTCCCCAGGTGCCACACGCGGCTCTAGCGCAGTCCTAAGTTTCCCAAGTGTGAGCGGGGCTCGGCGGACCTGTGGCAGCAGGAAGGGCGGGCAGCAGGGCAGAGGGAGAGCCAGGGCGCGCCCTCGTTCCCTCCCTCCTTTGCTCCCTCCCTCCCCGGCTCGCTGGCTCTCCCGCTCTCGGGCTCCCCTGGGTTGTGCCGGCTGTGCGGTGGTAGGAGCGGAGAGCGAGTGAGCGAGGGAGCCAGTGAGCGAGTGAGCGAGCTGCACGCCCAGGAGTCAGCACGGGGCTGTGACAGCATGTAAATTACCCCAGGGGGGCCGGCGGTGAGCGCTCCTCGCCGCTTCCCTGGCGGCCGCCTGGGTCCAGCCCCCCAAGCTCCCGCCTCCCTCCCCCCCTCCGCCGCCCGCACCCTTGTGCCCTCGCACCCACACGGCCGCTCGCACCCTGGCCCGCGCTCCCCCAGTCCGCGCGCCTGGCGCTGCCGCCGCTCGGGCTCTCTGGCCGCTCAAGGCGCATCCACCGTCAAAAATCTACTCGCGGTCAGCCGCGGACGCCGCGCCAACCCGGTCTCGAGCTCCGCGGGAGGGCAGATGTTCGGCGTCCCGCCGAGGACGGGTCCCCCTGCAGGAGAGACGCCGCCCGCGCGAGCCCGTCTCGTCGCTGCCTTAACCCTCCGCCCCGCCACCAGCCTATTTGGGGGGTCTGCAGAGAGAGAACCGCTGCCCCCGCGGGGAGTCTGAGAGCGCCCGGCACGCTCTCGCGGTGCCCAGGGGAATGCCTTAAACGAAACTCACGAAAGCACGCTCAAACTCGCCTCGGTTTCTGGCCCCTTCTTCTCCTGATCTTCCCCTCTTTCCCCCACGCGCACACTCCTCTTTTCCCTGAACCCCATCTGAGGCCATCAGTGCCCAGGCTTCAGGGAATGCCAGCTCCCCGGGTGGCTTCCCGCTGCCTTGCCCCTTCTCCCTTCCTGGGCTCGCGTCTCCGTTTGCCCTTCCGTCTCTCGGCACTTCTTCCCCACTCTTTCCCCTTTCTTTCATTTTCTTTCTTCCCCGTATTTCTTTCTTTACCCGTTTCCGCTCCTCTTCCTTTTCTTTCTTGCCCCCCTTCCTTCTTTCTTTCTTTTTTTTTTCCTCCTCGGCATTTCCTCAGTTCTTCCCTCTTCTCCCCCATTCCCCATCTTCCCCCATTCCCCGTCTTCCCCATTACCGTCTTCTCCCCCATTCCCCGGCTTCTCCCCCATTCCCCATCCCCCTTCCCCATTCTCCGTCTTTTTCTTTCTGTCCCCTTCATTTCCCCCATTCGATTTCCCCCCGCGTGTCCCTCGCGTCAGCAACCCACGCTTTCTCCTCGGGTCTGCCCCTTTCTCCTCACTTAACTTATCTTCCCCTACTTTTCCAAGCTTGCTGCCCCGCCTTTTCTGATCCCCGTCTGCCACCTTAGTTGGTCTCTGTCCTCACCCTTTCGAGAGCTGTGGTGAGGAAATGCTCATAGGCACGGGGGTGGCGTGAAACTGCGAGCCGAGGAGTTCTTGGCTCCGAGCAGAGAGTGCTTCTGGGGCTGAGGAAAGGTGAAAGGTCAAATCCGTGGAGAGCGAGGCAGGATGATTCCTTGGGTCACATACCCCTTGGGCTTTTTAAGACGTGGGGAAGGGCTGGGTGGGCAGGACAGGCTTTCAGGGTGGCTCAGGGCTTGGGGAATTGGACTACCCTGAAATGTGGAGGATTCAATAATTATTGGCTCCTGAAAAAAAAATTCCAGATATTCATGATGTTCAGTCTGCACATAAAACTCAGATGGATTTCAGTTTCAGTCAGCGCTCCCCACCCCCCGCCGACTCGCTTTTTTTTCCCCCCCCGTATAAGCTCGTGGCCCTAGCAATAGGGTAGCGTATACTGCCATCTTGTGTTTCAGACCTGGAACATTCCCTGCCTCGGTCACAGAGTTCAAACTCCCGGGAGACCACAGAGGTGCCGCCTAGTGGATTCCTCACTGCATTGGTTCCCAGAGCGGGAGGAAAACGGAGGCAGATTTTACGTAAAAAGGGGCCCCCATGACCGACCTGAACACCCGGACACCAGTCAGGGCTAGGGCCCCCCTCTTTCTGGTGGAGCTTCATTTGCCCGAGTCCCTGCAGATTGGGCTTTCCCTACATTTGAAATTCCCTCTGGGTGCCACAAGGAGCAGCCCTGTGACTAGGAGCAAAGGGCAGCCAAAGAACTCCCCGTTCCCAGGGCCCAGTGGGTCTTGTATGGGGGCCCCACAACTTGCGGAAATGGTGGGAGGGAGGGATGGAGGGAGGGCAGTGCTCTCTCTGCCTTAGGGGCCAGAAAACCAGAAACAAGCTGTATCCCTAGCTCCCAACAAGATCCCAGGATCAGAGATGAAAGTGGCTTTTGGAGATCACTGACCAGACCCGCAGAACTGAGAGCATGGTCCCTATGCTCTCACAGCCTGCTGAGGATTCAGTTTGGTCTCCCAAAAGCCAGTCCTTTATGAAAATGATTATGAAACCAAAGCAATCCTTTAGATGCGTTAATTTCCCCCCCTTTTGTTCTTCTTCCCTTTTTTTTTTTTTTAATGTTCTTGGGTAAAAGCCAGAGGAGGTAGTAGAATATGAAATTTCACAGGCATTGTGCAGACTTATAGCCTACTGAATTGTTTTTTAATTACAGTGTTTATGATTTTCCCTCTTGTTTATAATTATTTTATGTTAAACATTATAACAAAATATATTAGCTCCATAAATGTTTGCTTAAGTTGTGTTTTGAGAACTGCTGGGGCCTTTTGCTTCTCTGCTTGCCTGAGTCCTCTTATCTTTGTTCATAACCTTGGGACGAGGTCCTGGTGGAAGTATTTCCTTCTTGGCATTTGGCACCATTAAACTGAAGATTTTGTCCCCTTGACATTTCCCTTGTTGTAGTCCTTGCTCTCTAGCAGTGTTGTTAATAATTCAGTGCAGCTTTGCATACTATATCCAAGCTGATCAAGAGCAAATATAACTTAGATATAGAAAAATCTGGATAGTTCAGAGAGAGGGTCAGAAAGCTACCATGTGTTTGCATGCAAGTCCAGCTTATAGTGACACATAGCATACCTCCAGAGGAAGGCTGACTGGGCAGCACCCCCCCCATTGGCTCCTGTCTGTGACACCTCCCTTTGCTCACAGACACTGTGTTCGGTGGAGCTATTCAGAGCAGCAAAATGCTCTTGCATGAACCCAGCAACCAGAGGTGGGGGGGGGGCACTTCTACAGGGACCTGGTGGTAGATTTCTGGGTGGAGCAGAAAGGTAGGACAAGGGACATCTCTTTCTCAGATGGGGTCATCTAAGGGTCACTTGCTCTGCACTTGACCCATGCCTGGTACAGTGTTAGTGGAGATTCCAAGGTAAATAAGACATAGCCCAGGCCCTCAAAGAACTCGTGGCCTTGCTGGCAAAACAGATACATCAACAGACGAAACAGTACAATAATCATGGATGCCATAATGATGGACGCCTGGTGTGTGGTGGAAACAAGTGCCATGGGAGCCTGGAGAAGGTGTCAGTTCTGGAAGGAGGGAGGGACAGTCCAGGTAGAGAGAGCAGAGAACAGAGGCAGGGGTACGGGGGCGGGGGCATCAGGTATGCTGGGAGGCGGTTCAGAGTCATTACAAAGCAAGTTGGTGTCCTAGGACAACAAGATGAGAGATGGAATAGTGAGCAGCAAGGCTGGAAGAAGAGGAGGGACCAGGTCTTCGAGGGGCTTGTGGGAAACGTGTGGGGGATGCTCTCACTTCACCAGTTTGTCCATGCATTTCACAACTCTTAAAAAAAAGGATGGGGGCACGTGGGCAGCTCAGTCCGTTAAGGGTTCAGCGTCTGATTCTTGGTTTCAGTTCAGGTCATAATCTTAGGGTCATGAGAAGGAGCCCCTCCTGCTCTCCTGGGGTGGGTTCCATGCTCTGCAGAGTCCGCTGGAGATTCTTTCCCTCTCCTTACCCGCTCTGCTCCTCCTCTCCCTCGGCTGCTTCTCCTCCTCTGCTCCTCCCCTGCTTGCCTTCTCTCTCTCTCTGTCTCTCAGATAAATAAAATCTTTTTTAAAAAGGATACATATCATTTATTGAGCCCCTGCTATGTGCCAGACACTTTATTTTTTTTATTTTTTAAAGCTTTTGCTATTTTTTTTTAAAGATTGTTTATCAGAGAGAGAGAGCGTGCACACGTAGGGGGAGCGGCAGGCGGAGGGAGAAGCAGGCTCACTGCTGAGCAAGGAGTCTGCCCCACGTGGGGCTCCTTCTCATGATCCCAAGATCATAATCTGAGCCGAAGGCAGAAGCTCAATGCACTGAATCACCCAGGCGTCCCAGGCTAGACATTTTACATATCATATCTCATTTAAGCCTCAAGACAGCCCTGTGAAGCAGGTACTAAATTCCGGTGATGAAATGGGCTTGGGGAAGTTAAAAAAACTTTCAGGTCACATACGTCATAAGCTAGGCATTTGAATTTGAACCCTCCACAGCTTTCTGACTTGGAAGCTTGTGCCTTTAATAATTAGGTGACTTTGTGGGGTGCCTGGTGGCTCAGTGGGTTAAGCCTCTGCCTTTGACTCAGGTCATGATCCCAGCGTCCTGGGATTGAGTCCCACATCGGGCTCCCTATTCGGCAGGGAGCCTGCTTCCCCCCCTTTCTCTGCCTGCTGCTCTGCTTACTTGTGATCTCTCTGTGTGTGTCAAATAAATAAACAAAATCTTTATTAAAAAAATTTAAAAGATAATTAGGTGACTTTGTAATGATGGGTTTATCAAACATTTAGAAAATATAACAGTTGTTTTTAAGAAGATTGGACCAAAAAAACCGAATTAGATACTACCATCATTCTCATGTAAGAGACAGGGAAACTGAGCACAGAGAGATTATCCAGCATATCTAGGCATTTGCAGTCTAGCTAGGTTCAAGTGAAGGCACATAAACAGTGATTTTCAGGCAATCCTGTTTCCCTACCCTCAAAATTATTTTGTTCACCTTTCTTTGCTGGAGAAAGCAGATTATCCTTCCTGAAACTGTTGACAATTGTTCATTATAGATTTGTAGATTGTCGTAGCCAGCATGGGTTTAAAAACCTGAATCAGGGGATCTTAAATGTATTTGTGCTAAGAAACCTTTTGATAGTACAGTGAAGCCTGTGGACCTCTTCTTAGAACAGTGTCTTTAGATATGTAAAATAGAATGTGTAGGATTACAAAGGAAATCAATTACATCGTTATGCCATTATCCAGGGCACCTGGGTGGCTCAGGTCATGATCCCAGAGTTCTGGGATGGAGCCCCGTATCGCATCGGGCTCCCTACTCATGGGGGAGTCTGCTTCTCCCTTTACCCCTTACCCTGCTAGTGCTCCCTCTCTCTCTAATAAATAAATAAATAAATAAATAAAATCTTACATTGTTATGCCGTTATCCGAAGGTCAAAAATAGGAAGCTGTGATATAGTTACATAACATAAATGCTTGTTATTCATGTAGTAAACGCCAAGATCTAGACGCAGCTATGATAACCATGGTAACTTCAAAGTAATGAGTGTAAAAAGTATTTAAGAATACTTGTAATAACAGTAACGTGACCTAAAACTGTGATTGCCACCAGCAACAAAGTCACAGGTGCTGGTAATACTACTGTGGTCTGTTCTCTGCATTTGTAACTGAAGGAAATCTGAATTTCAGTTAGAGGTTGCAGAAAATGGAGATGTAACGTCTTCCACTGAATTTTATTTATCCCCTGGATTTTTAAGAATCCTTGCTCTAGACCAACCACCTTATAATATTAAAACAATAGCTAACACGAATGAGCCTTGACTACATGTGAGCTACTGTGCTGGGTCTTAACAGCCATTTGCCATTCATCCCTCATAGCAAGCCTATGAGGTAGCCTTGTTTTATAGCTCTGAGAGAAATGAAATTAATTTTCCAAGGTTACACAGCTGGCAAGTGGAAGAGAATGACAGAAATGTATTTTCTCACAGTTCCGGAAGCTAGAAGTGTGAGATCAAGGCATTGTGAGGCCTTTCTCCTTGCCTTGTACATGGCTGTCTTCTCCCTGTGTCTTTGCATGGTCTTTCCTCTGTGTGTGTCTGTATCCAAATTTCCTTGTCTTATAAGGAAGCCGTCATCCTGGACTAGGGCTTACCTTAATGAACTCATTTTAGCTTCATTACCTCTTCAAAGACCCCCATCACCAAATATGGTCACATTCTGAATCACTGGGGGTTTAGGACTTCAACATGCGGGATTGGGAGAGGACACAGTATAGCCCATTACAGACCCCAGCCACAAGAATCCGGATTCAGTAGGTCTGGAGTGGGGACCAGGGATGTATGATTTTAAATGTCCCCAGATGTTTTATTTTGTTTTTTGCGGGGGTGGGGGTGCAGAGGGAGAAAGAATCTTAAGCAGGCTCCCTGCCCAGAACAGAGCCCGTAGCAGGGCTCGATCACACAACCCGGAGATCATGACCTGACCCGAAATCAAGAGTTTGATGGCTAACTGAGCCTCCCAGGCACACCCACCCAGCCCAGGGTGATTTTTACAGGCAGCCAGGTTTAGGAGCTATTATGTTCCTAACCACAAACTTTCTTAGCACAATGCTTGGGCCTGGTTGTTGTTCAATAAATATTTGTTGATTGACCAAGAGGAAATAAAATATGGAGATGAGCAAGTGGGGGCAATTTTAAAGTGTCCTTAAGGATCGTTAAGTAGAAGCTAGATAGATGTTTCAAATAGATACCTCTGTTTGCAGATAGGGAGCTGAACCCTATGAACTCAATGTCCATCCCTTCTTCTAGTTTTTTTTTTTTTTACACGAAAATGATGAGGTGCAAATTTATATGCAAGCGTTAAGAGAACATGAACTGAGAACTGATGTGAATTGGATAGAGTTAACAAGAAAACAAAAGTAGGATCCTACATATGTCGGCCATTTGAATCTTTGTGATTGCGTATTTCTATCTGGGGCTTTGCCTATTGTGGATACATGCGTGTGCATGCATGTGGGGGATGTTAGAATACAGCTGTATATGAGTGAGAAGGATTTGGATAGAAGGATGTGTGAATGGGTACTTGGATTAGGTTTCCTTTTTAAAAAATTTTTAAAAGATTTTATTTATTTATTTGAGAAAGAGAGAGAACAGAGAGAGTGAGAGGGAACAGACTCTCCCGCTGAGCAGAAAGCCTGATGCAGGGTTTGATCCCAGGACCCTGGGATTATAACCTGAGCTGAAGGCAGATGCTTCACCAACTGAGCCACCCAGGCACCCCATTATATCAGGTTTCTTTTTTTTTAAATTTAATTGAATTTATTTTTTATCAACATATAACATATTATTTGTTTCAGGGTATATCAGGTTTCTTAATCTCCCTTGAGGGTCACTTTACTCATCCACCATAGAGCTCAGCAAATGGTTACCATTTTAAGAACTTCAAAAAGTAGTGGTAGTAGTAGTAGTAGTAGTAGCAGCAGCAGCAGCAGTAGTAATATATAGCCCTGGTACCCAAGAATCTCTAGTTATTCTAAATATTCTTTAAATTCTGATTTATTTGACTATAGCTTGGTTTTCCATCCCTCTATTACAAACTGGGATTTGCTCTATTCAGAATAGACACATTTTTGTCTTGCTGAAAATAAAGTATATCCCCCCTATGGAAGAATTCTAGCTAAACTGTTGATGGTGGTGACCTTGAAGGAGGGGGTGGGATTAGGTGTTGGGGGGGGGAAGAGTAAAGGAGAGGGACTTTCTAGTGTTATCATTTGCCAAAAAATTAGTACGTTGTAGTTATATAGTTAATGTAGTTAATAATTGAGTTATTAAAGTAATATAAGAGTATTTAGAAAACAGTATGGTATGGAGAAGCATCAAAATTCAGCCACTATTCTGCCAGCCGAGAACAACTTTTTTCTTAGCCTCCCTCTTTATAGAACCATTTCATGGAGGTCAGATATTATTGCATCCTAATATCTGCAGTGTTTTCTTCTGGAGCTCAGAGAGAGGGGTTGGGGAGAGGAAGTGAGGGAGGGAGCGAGAGAGAGTAAGTAAGTTATGAGATAAAATGTGTGATAGATGGGGGCGCCTGGGTGGCTCAGTGGGTTAGGCCTCTGCCTTCGGCTCAGTTCATGAACTCAGGGTCCTGGGATAGAGACCCGCATCGGGCTCTCTGCTCAACGGAGAGCTTGCTTCCTCATCTCTCTCTGCCTACCTGTGTTGTCTCTCTCTCTCTCTCCCTCTCTTTCTCTCTGTGTCAAATAAATAAATAAATCTTTAAAAAAAGTGTAATAGATGGCAGCATAGGGTGGTGATGGAAGTAACACAGTGTGGGCACATGTAAGCCAGATTGGGAAGATCAAGGAAGGCTTCCTGGAAGAGGTGATGCCTGAATTGAGCCTTAAAAATGAATTGGGAAAGGGGAACCCTCTTACACTGTTGGTGGGAATACAAGTTGGTGCAGCCACTTTGGAGAACAGTGTGGAGATTCCTCAAGAAATTAAAAATAGAGCTTCCCTATGACTCTGCCATTGCACTACTGGGTATTTACCCCAAAGATACAGATGTAGTGAAAAGAAGGGCCATCTGTACCCCAATGTTTATAGCAGCAATGGCCACGGTCGCCAAACTGTGGAAAGAACCAAGATGCCCTTCAACAGATGAATGGATAGGGAAGATGTGGTCCATATACACTATGGAGTATTATGCCTCCATCAGAAAGGATGAATACCCAACTTTTGTAGCAACATGGACGGGACTGGAAGAGATTATGCTGAGTGAAGTAAGTCAAGCAGAGAGAGTCAATTATCATATGGTTTCACTTATTTGTGGAGTATAACAAATAGCATGGAGGACAAGGATATGGAGAGGAGAAGGGAGTTGAGGGAAATTGGAAGGGAAGGTGAACCATGAGAGACTATGGACTCTGAAAAACAACCTGAGGGTTTTGAAGGGGCTGGGGGGTGGGAGGTTGGGGGAGCCAGGTGGTGGGTATTGGAGAGGGCACGGATTGCATGGAGCACTGGGTGTGGTGCAAAAAAAATTAATACTGTTATGCTGAAAAAATAAAAAATTAAAAAAAAATGAATTGGGAAGGCTGAGCCCATTTTGTAGTGCCTCGTAAGCACTCGCCTAATGTGATAGTGAATTTAAAATATTTAGTGCTTAGCACATAGTAAAAGCTCAATAAATAGTAGGTATCACTACCTGACCCTTTAAAACAAATTTGAGGAATAAATAATAAATGAATAAACAAACACAATAAAATAAATAAATAAATAAATTATTTAAAAATAAATAATAAATAATAAATTCCTCCACTATGAGGAAGAAATGAGATAATGCACGTAGAGTACTAAAGATGGTGCCAGGCACCTAGTAAGTGCCCCATACATTGTGGGGTTGATAGTGTTGTTGGTCGTGGTTTTATTATTTGGGGGTTCTACTGGACTGAGACGGAATCTTCTGTCTCCTATCTTCTGTGTTGTCTGACTGTGCAGTTTGTCCTGTTAAATTGCTTTAGATATGATGTCTCCAAGCATGCTTATGTTTGGAGTGTTTCACTGGAAGCTTTTCCTCATAACAACCACCAGCTCGGGGCACCTGTGTGGCTCAGTCGGTTAAGCATCTGCCTTGGGCTCAGATCAAGATCTCTGAGTCCAGGGATTGAGCCCTGCGTCAGGCTCCCTGCTCAGCAGGGAGTCTGCTTCTCCCTCTCCCTTTGCCCAGCCCCCACTTGTGATCTCTCTCTGTCTCAAATAAATAAATAAAATATTAAAAGAAAAAAACAAAACACTGACCCAGCCATGTGCTGTGCTCAGGTAGTCTCCAGAAGCATATAGAGTACAGCGGAGCTGATAGTAGAAAAAGTAATTGCCTCCTGGTTGCCTCAGAAAGTATTTTCTGTGTGGTAAAGAGATAGTCTCTGGTTTTCTGATCAGTACGGCCCCTGGATTGCTGAAGCCAGCTGACAGACATGAATCGAAAGCCTTCCCCATCTTTTTTGGGCATGCTCATTGTTCTGGATCAGAGAATAGAGTGTACGTAGGCCACAAATCTATTCCACAGTCCAGCCCTATCTCCCCACAAAAGCCAAGAGCAACTCCTTTTTCTCCAGAAGCTGGGGCTGGCTTTTTCTCTGGTTTCCCTAGCAGGGCAACTCTTCCAGTTTTTGCAGAGCTTCATGAATATTCTAATGGGAATTTAACTGGTGGGTATCAGAGGTTGCTAGCTTGCTGCCCTGTTAACCCCAAGTGCCCCAGATATAATCAATCTTCTTCCTGAAGACTTCAGTTAGAAGGCACAAAAGTCCTTTGCTTTTTCTTTTAAAAAACGATTTATTTATTGGTTTATTTGAGAGAGGGAGAGAGAGAGAGAGAGAGCATGCGCCAGTGGGAGGGGGGTAGCAGAGGGAGAGTGAGGAGGAAGCAGGCTCCCTGCTGAGCTGGGAGCCCAAGTGGGGTCTAGATCTCATGGCCCTGAGATCATGACCTGAGCCAAAATCACGAGTCAGACACTTAACCAACTAAGCCACCCAGGCACCCCAAGTCCTTTGCCTTTTCCGGGTCCTTTATGAACTAGCTTTCCACCCCTCCAGCTTGGGGAGCCTGTTTTTAGCATCTCGTTTTACCCAGTCCAGGACTCCTCTGCTTTTTGTAAGGAAAAGCTGTGTTATACTTTCCTAAAGCTTTCGATCTCCTCTGGCAAGAGGGAGGTTTAAGGATAGAGGGAAGATGAATGAACCTGGGGGATGCCTGTCAGGGTGTGGGGGTGAGGAGGGCTTCCTCCATGAGCTGAGAAGCCAGGTACATTGCAGAGAGCAGGGCACGAGGAGGGTAACTACCTTGCGGAGATAACTTGTAAGGCTTTGACGTCGTTTGTAGATCCCAAGCTACTGATTAGAGGCCCCTGACCTAATATAGTAGAAAAATGGTTTGTGGTGTTGGTGCTGGTTTTTAATATCCTTCCCGACATGTATCTCCCTTCCTGTATTAGCTTTCTGTATCCTGATACTGTGCGCTCAGATTGATCTCTTGGCCCTACTTTCCACTCCTTGGCATTCTCATTTACCTTCCAGTCACCTCTGGAATTCTGGACCTGCTTTATCCAGTCCTTTATCCCCACTCCATATGTTGACCTAAAGGTAGCCTCTAACTTGTACAGAGACTGAGATCTCAAAGTTCATTCTGAAGTCAATTGTTTGCAAGGTGACAGGAATTCTCCCATAGAAGAAAATACCATGGGGCACTTGGGTGGCTCAGACAGTTGGGTTGCTGCCTTCAGCTCAGGTCCTGATCTCAGGGTCCTGGGATCGAGGCCCATGTAGGGCTCTCTGCCCGGTGGGGAGTCTCCTTCTCCCTCTCCCTCTCTCTCTGTGCTCCCCACCTCCCCACACAAATAGATACAATTTTTTAAAAGAAAGAGAAGAAAATATTGTTATAAATGGTAGTTATATTTCCAGGCCAGCCCACCACTCTAAACACACACATACTTTAATGTACTAGAAGTGTGGGCCATTTGCAAGGAAAAGGTTGAAAATTTGGTCATTCAGCCAAAATAGGAAGACAGTCCAAGGGAGTAAGTCATGCTTTAGCCTGGGCCACTGGCTGGAACAGGAGACAAGGAAGTCGAGTTGGGTGAGGTAGAATGAGGCTTTCATGGAGGCTCCTCGGACAGCCTCTGATGACTTTGCGAGGCTGCAGGCGGTCACAGCACTAGTTCTTTTTTTCTTTCTAATTTTCCTTCAAAACTGACAACTTTCAGTAATTATGACTACCATATCCTGGGCTCTCCTCTACGTCGATTCACCTACCTGCTCCTCATTTCGGCCTCACAAAAGCACTCGCAAGTAAACGCTGTAATGACCTTTATTCTATAGACCAGGAGACAGAGTTTCAGGAAAGTCAGTGAGCTTGACGAAGTTTCCTGGGTACGGTTAGAGAGCAGGTCAGGAGTTTCCCACTCCCCAGACCCAGGCTTTTACAGTCTGTACTCTGCCAGCCTTTTCTTTCCCTTATCAGGAGGCACATCACCAACAGGGAGGGCTATCAGCCAGGATTAGAGTTATCAGTGAGCTCACAAAGAATGGAGCAATCTAGAGAGGTGAAGGGGAAGAGTTGTGCTAGGCACAAGTTCCGCTAAGAACCTGGTACAGACAAATGCTTCTCAAACTGTTAACTATGCATACAAAATCATCCGAAGCCCCCCCCCCCCAAGCTGATGTCTCTTCAGCAGGCCTGGGGAGGAAGCCCTGAGCCTCCTGCTTTCTTAACAGGCTCTCAGGTGATGCTGCTCCTGTGGGCCCCGGGCAGCACTGAGGAGCAGGGCCACAGGGTGCAATCGATAAACGAAACAATCAAGCGTCAATTAACACCCCATTCTTAATTTTATCAGGGTCAGCTTCAATACTGAACTTCGATTTATGATTCCCTTTTCTCCTATAGGCGGCCCCAGGCCATTGTCTCTGCTTTCGATCTGCCTGTTTCAGCATATGCTCAACTGTTTGTTTATATTTATATTTTTAAAAGATTGATATATTTTATTTGAGAGAGAGAGTGAGAGAGAACAGAAGGGAGGGGCAGAGGGAGAGGGAGAGAGAAACTTAGAGTCTGTGCTGAGCTCAGAACCCAATGCAGGGCTCAATATCTCCACCCTTAGATCAGGACCTGAGCCAAACCAAGAATCGGTTGCTAAACTGACCACACCACGCAGGGGCCTCTCAACTGCTCTTTGAGAAACAGGTGTTAAAGACATATGAGCATTTTCTGCCACTCTGAGTTCTAAGCAGCCTGAATCAGGCTCCTGACACAAGTGTCTCCTGGCACAAGCTAGATCACAGGCCATGGGGGTTCCAGGCTTTAGCAACTGCTCCCAGCTCTCTAACACCAGGAACAGTTGTATAAAGGTAAAGCATGTAACACTGACGTCCCAGCTCTTTCGAATTTCCTTTCTCAGAGCTGCTGTCTTCATCTGCAGCAGGAAACAGCCTGGCTTATTTCTTTGGCATAGTTGAAATGATACCAAGCATTGGTTTAAGGCAGCTATTGGAAAGGCTGTTCATGGGGTCCTCCTGCCAATTCCAGAAGGCCAGTAAAATTTGTTTCCTGGAAGGTTGTTTGCTTTACCTTGCCGCCTCCTCTCCTCTCTCCTCTCCCCAACCCTACTCCTCCGAGGATTTTGATCGTGATCATTTTGAGCCATTCTTCAAGTTTTTCTTCTATTTTTAGAGTCTCTGACTCATTCTTCCCCAATAGCAAAAGTCAGGGAGGGCCTTCTATTCTAGCCAAGCTCTACTTTCTAAAGTAGGAAATAGTCTCTCACAGTGTCTACAAATCAACTTGATGGTCTGTGGTGCACAATGACTGGATTGCTTTTCCATCTTCTCTTTCTCTCTAACTGTGGCCTTTCTAACTCCTGTTGTAAGTAGGTGTTCGTCCAGCCTCCCCTCAAATACACTGGATAAGTTCACATCTCTTGATTGGACAAATGAAAAACTGTACTGAAAAGGACTTGCCATCTTCCCTTGTGACTTCTTGTCCATTAATCTTACTTTTACTACATGGAGCAGAAAGAATCCCTTGAATTTTTCGTGAGGGCTCTTGTATCTTCTTTAACCGTCTCTTTGTGAGACTAAACGCGCCCAGTTCTCAATCAGTCTGCAGTATTTTGTTTTGTTTTCTTTCTTTCTTTCTTAAGATTTTATTTATTTATTTAAGTGAGAGAGAGTGAGAGTGGGAGAGCACAAGCAGGGGGAGCAACAGAGGGGGAGGGAGAACCAGGTTCCTTGCTGAGCAGGGAGCCTGATGCAGGGCTCGATCTCAGGACCCTAGGATCATGACCTGAGCTGCAGGCAGACACTTAGCCAACTGAGCCACCCAGGTCCCTCAGTATTTTTTAAGGATTTATTTATTTATTTTTGAGAGAGAGTACGGCATGAGGGTGGGGGTTGAGGGGGAGGGGAGAGGGAGAGAGAATCTCAAGCAGACTCCTTGCTGAGCATGGAGCCTGACATGGGCCTTGACCTCCTGACTGTGAGATTATGACCTGAGCTGAAACCAAGAGTCACTTAACCAACTGAGTCACCCAGGTGCCCTCAATCTACAGTGGTTTCTTTTTTTTTTTTTTAAGATTTTTATTTATTTATTTGAGAGAGAGCGCATGAGAGGCGAGAAGGTCATAGGGAGAAGCAGACTCCCCATGGAGCTGGGAGCCTGATGCAGGACTCGATCCCGGGACTCCGGGACCATGACCTGAGCCGAAGGCAGTTGCTTAACCAACTGAGCCACCCAGGCGCCCCTACAGTGGTTTCTTGACCCTCATCTTAAAATCAGGCACCTGGAAATGGACATACCGTTTCCTGTGTGGTTTGACCCGTGCTGAGCGCATTAGGACCCTTCCTTCCTATGATCTTCTAATATGATTTTATGATTCTGTTGACTTAAAAAAAAAGGAAGTCCTCTCTTCAGGTGTATTGAGCACCTACTTTGGGTCAGATACAGTACCTAAGATCTACTAAGCAACCTCTCCAAAGGTTTGGTGGTTGAGGGTCTCTGTTCTCTCTGACCCCATGGGGCCAGGAGATGCTATAGCTACCCTCTTCCCATACTTCCTGTTATCTACTGCCCTCCAGGTCTTTCACTTAGTGAGGACCTCAGCACCTCAGTTATGGTCTCCCCAACTCTGGCTACCATCCTGAGTGATTTTGATGACCCATCCACAAGCTTAATCCTTTCAGTCCTCTTCATGTCCAGCCCACTTCACCAACCTATTCCCATCATCTACTTTGTTTTCAACAGATAACCTGATCGCGGATTTTGTTATGCAAATCAAGGCCATCAGATGCTCACTTTCATTTTCCTGCCCTTACCCCGCCCTGCCACAGAGCTGTGGCCCTACAGGTCCTAATCTCCATTTTCTTTTCTTTTTTTTTTTTTAAGATGTTACTTATTTATTTGACAGAGAGAGATCACAAGGAGGCAGAGAGGCTGGCAGAGAGAGAGAGGAGGAAGCAGGCTCCCCGCTGAGCAGAGAGCCGGATGTGGGGCTCGATCCCAGGACCCTGAGATCATGACCTGAGCTGAAGGCAGAGGCTTTAACCCACTGAGCCACCCAGGCGCCCCTCCTTTTTCTTTTCTTTCCCTCCCTTCCTTCTTTCTTTCTCTTTCTTTCTCTCTTTCTTTCTTTCTTTCTTTCTTTCTTTCTTTCTTTCTTTCTCTCTCTCTCTCTCTCTCTTTCTTTCTTTCTTTCTTTCTTTCTTTCTTTCTTTCTTTCTTTCTTTCTTTCTTTCTTTCTTTCTTTCTTTCTTCTTACAGGAATAGACATAGCTTGTCCAGTTCAAGGCTAATGCATCTGTTTATGCGTCAGAGTCCATTCTCTCCTGCCTCTTGGGAACTTTTCTCCATTGTTATCCCCCTTCTCATTTGTATCCTCAACCACTCTTTCTCTTTTTTATTGGATGTTTCCAGTGAGCATTTAGATCTGCTCCACTTTCTCCCACTAAACAAACAAACAAAAACTCTTCTTCGACTGTTCCCAGCTGGCGCTCACCCTGTTTCTTGCCTTCCATCATCAAGGAAGCTTTTCAAAAGTGAACAGTCTACACTTGCTGCCTCCATTTCCTCACCTCCCATTCAAAACTCAGCCCTGCCCTTTCCACCACCCATTCTGGCTTTTCTGACCCCAGAACACCACTGTTAACTGCTCTTGTTAAGGAAACCAATGACATCCTGATTGCTGAACCCAACGAACAATCTGAAGTCTTGATTTTCCTGGAACTCTCTCTGCCGCAGATAACGTAAATGATTGCCCTCACTCCACTTCTGCCTTCATGCCTCTCTTGAAAGTGCCTACTCCTTGGCTTTGGTCAGGCTCTTCCTCTCATGATTCTTCTCATTCCTCTTGGTTACTCCTTCCTGTGCCCCTTTGCGGACTCTTCCTCTGCCACCCTTTCAGTGCTGGTCTTTGCCAGCATTTTTCTCATTCTATACCTTTCCCCTTGATCATTGTATCCATCCCCATGGTTTTATCTACCTACCATGCTGATGACTCCCTGCACCATGGTTATAGACTCAACCCTCTCTTGTGAGCTCCAAACCTGACTACTCAATTGTGACTAAACATGTGGGACATGGTATATCCCATGGGTACCTCAAAACCAAGCTCCCTGTGTCACAAATTCATCTTCCTTACTCAAATCTGCCCCCTATCCTCTCTCTACCCCACTACCACTATTTTGGTGATCCACACCTCTGTCCACACAGTTGTCCAGGCCTGAATCTCAAGAGTCATCCAAGACTCTTCATTCAAGCAGTTGCCAAGACTTGTTAAGTCTATCTTATTTTTTTAAAAAGATTTTAAAAATTTATTTATTTGAGAGAGAGAGAATGCATGAGAGGGGAGTGGTCAGAGGGAGAAACAGATTCCCTGCTGAGCAGGGAGCCTGATGTGGGACTCTATCCTCGAACTCTAGGATCATGACCCAAGCCGACGGCAGTTGCTTAACCAGCTGTGCTACTCAGGCGCCCATTAAGTCTATCTTCTAAGTCTCTGGTATGTCTTGTCTTGTCTTTCTTTTTTAAAGATTATTTATTTATTTATTTGAGAGAGAGAGAGTGCACAAGAAGGAACATGAGCAGGGTGGAGAAGGAGAAGCAGACTCCCCACTGAGCAGGGAGCCCAACATGGGGCTCGATCCCAGGACCCTGGGATTGTGACCTGAGCCCAAAGGCAGACACTTCACCAACTGAGCCACCCAGGAATCCCTGGTATTTCATTTCTTTATGTTACTACAGCATGCTAATCCAGACTCTCCATCTTCTTTCTTTCTTTTTTTTAAGGATTTTATTTATTTGATGGAGAGAGATCACAAGTAGACGGAGAGGCAGGCAGAGAGAGAGAGAGGGAAGCAGGCTCCCCGCTGAGCAGAGAGCCCGATACAGGACTCAATCCCAGGACCCTGAGATAATGACCCGAGATGAAGGTAGCAGCTTAACCCACTGAGCCACCCAGGCACCCCTTCCATCTTCTTTCTTTAAACTATTTAAATAGCTTCTCAACTAGTCTCCTGACTCTTAGCCTACTCCCCTTTAATCTGTTCTCCACACTGGGGCTAGAATTAGTTTTCTGAATTTCAAATCACATCGCATCACTCCTCTCTCCTTCAAGCCTTACATGACTCCCCACTGTTTCCTGGTAGAGTCCAAGCTTCTTTTCATCCCTTACAAGGACTCTCACAACCTGGCCCTGCCTACCCTCCAAATCTTATCTCCTCCTTATGACCTATAATGCTTTCCTTATCCTTGTGCCCCAGGAACAGCAAACCAAGCAGCCCACGCTGCCTCCACGCCTTTGGACACACTGTTCTCTCGGCCTAGAATGACCCCCTGTCCTCCAGCCAAACTCTTATTCAACTTCCCAAATTGAGTTTGGAGCAGGTCAGGAGAGTTACACCAGATACTAGTAACAATAATTTGCCTCTACAGAGAACTGGGGGGTGGGGCAGAGGTGGGAGGCCAGCGTGCCCCTTGCCTTTCGCATCCTTTGGTACATTTTGTACTTTGTACCAGACATCTGAATTGGTTTTTTGAAATATAAGTACAATGTGGTCATTAAAAAAAGAAGACTTAGAGATCATGTCTTCTAGAAAGTTATTCCCCCCCCATTCTTTCCCTCTAGTCCACCCCCTTCTTTGTGCTACCTCTGGGCCTAGTATGTGCTCCTCTAAGCAAAATAATCACATTTGTTGTTATTTCTCTTTTAAGCTGTCTAGCTCCCCAAACTGTGAGCTTCTTGAGGGCAGAAGCATATCTTATCTTTTGTTTTCCCCAGGATCTGGCACAGTACTCCAGGAATGTTTATCCAATGAAGAAATGGGTGAAAAAATGCAGTATGGGATGCCCCAATGATAAAACAGGGCTCCCAAGCCTGTGCTCTTTTCAAACCTCCCTCCCTCTGTCCCTTTGCTGTGTGTCAAATCTAGAAGTCATAATTGGCATTTATTAAGTATTAGCCATCACCTTGTCAGTTTGGATTTAACATAATCCAAGGCTGCCCAGATCCGTTCAAAGTACCTTGAGTCACTGGAAGAGTTGACAGGTATTTATATGTCTTATTCTGAGTCACTGAATCACAGAATGGAATAATGTGTCTAATACCTGCCATTGATTGAACACCTACACCATGTTAAGCATTGTGCTAGGTGCTTTTTTTTTTTTTTTTGCACATGACACTGTCACAGCATTTGCTGCAAGGCAGATGTTTTGATCCCCAGTTTACAGATGTGGAAATTGAAACCAGTATGGTTAAGCACTTTGCCCAGGGTTACGTTTCTAGTAAGTGGTAAAGCTGAGATTTGAACTGAGGTCTTTTGACTTCGAAATTCATGCTTGATTCATATGCCACACTGACAGAAAGAGGCCCTCTCCATTGCTTTGAGTGTTCTGCAACGGATTCTCCAAGGCTGGCTTGAAATCCCCTGTGCCTGGTGCTCCCTGCTCCCCAAGGCAGCCATTCCATCTTAGGCAGTTCTGACCATTTTGAAAGCTCTTATTTGCAGAAAGCCAAAATTATAAATGGGCTGAACAAGACACAGCCAAGAATAGAGCCTTTTGGCTCACTGCTAGAACTTCCCTTCTGGTCTGACACCAAACCATTCCATTTATTCAACTAGTTGCAGACTCGAGTTCTCAACAAACAGCTGGAGAGTCCAGCCTATACGTTGCCATCTCGTCTACAAGAAAATTATAGGAAACTTTGTCCAATGCCTGGATGAAATGAAATCCACTCTAGCTATCACATTCTCCGATCTACCAATCTAGTAACCAGATTTAAAAAAAAAAAAAAAAGGAAATGAAGTCTGGGAGGGATATTTGTTTTTTAGCGGGGCAATTTGTCAATGACTCAGAGTAATGAGTTTCTAGCGGCACACTTTCAGCCATCATCGTCAGGCTGTCAGGAAGATGGTTTTTGGGCAGTGGGCTTTCTACTGCTCTTCAAATGACATCTAAATAGGCAGCCCCCCCCATTTTCATTGCTTTGAATTGCGCAGCTCTGTTGTTTGCACCTGGTTTTATTTAGGCTTCTATTTCAGTTTTCTATTTTATTTTTCTTTGACTGTGCTCTGTCCTTGCACATGTTTTCTGTGTCTGGTTCATTCCTGACATTTCTACATCTTCCTTCCAAACACATATGTGTGTGCATGTGCACGCGCACACACACAAACACACACACACACACACACACACACTCACCCTCCTTGTCTGTTGAGAGTCAGTGCATTGCAGCCTCTCCTTCTGGAAGCCTTCTCTGATGCCCCCATGCTGGGTAACTGCTTCTCCTCCTCCTGTGTGATGTAGTGGAAAGTGACCACAGTGCCCATCACAGAGTAGATCCCCAGGAAATGTTCATTGCCTTTTTCCCTTTCCCCCGTGTATAGCTCTATACCAGTGTCGATCATGCCATATTGTATTTTCTTGTTTACTTGTCTGGCTTCATCGCTCAATTCTGAACTCATGCACACATTCATTTGACAGATATTTATTGCATGTCTCCTGTGTCTGTGCAGATCATTGTTCATGCTTAGTGCCGGGGATACAAATAATTTCTGAACGTTGTACTTTTGCCATGTCTTTTTCGTTCTTGGGTTCGTAGCACCTTGCATAGTGCCTGGCAAGAAAAGAGTGTTCATGAAGTGTTTAGGAGAAAGCATTTCCTCAGCAGGGTTCCTCCAAGTGTGGTCCTTATGCCACTTGCTTCTGGATCACGGAGGGGCAAGGGGTGCAGGTTAGTTGTTGAACATCATTTCCTGGATCTTGCCCTAGATCTACTGAGTCAGAATCTCTGAAGGGAAGGCTGCAAAAATTTGCATTTCCATCCAGTTCTGCAGGTATTTCTTGCACACTAAAACTTGGGAACTGTTGCTAAATGGGGGTGTGTGTGGAACTAATGCCTGTTTTTGAAAAGTATAGCTAAAATTGATTGGATCATTTTTAATGTCTCTGACAGCAGCAGGAAAATTTAGTCAAGGGGGAAAGGGCATTAGTTAAAATTCTCTGGGGAGACTTTTTAAATAGATGGAATATTCGAGTAATCACATATAGAGTCTTCTAAGTCTAAGATGAAAAGTGGATTTATTGCTAGTAAAATCTTATATTAATTTAGGTCAAATTTATGATGCCAGAAAGTTTTTGTTTTTATAGAGCTACATGTACACTTATAGCGTATATATAGGGATGTTTTGTCTAACCTAACAGTATACAATATATTGATTTCCATATTACAGACTTGAATCATGAATTTGTTATTTTAAGCCATGAGGGGTTAACTGTATTTGTGTTTTGACCCTGATTATAGATATCTGATTTATTAGATGCTTAATCCTCGATCAGGAATGATGTTAGTACTCATTCTCCATGAAAATTTGATCCCTTTTACTGTTTTATGCCATATTTTCCAAGAGCATTCTGTCATTAAATGTGCTCTTTGGTAATAGATTAGGTATGTTAAAGCTGAGTCAAACAAAGACAGCGTAGTTTCCCTTGCAAGAAGACTCTTGAAGCTGCATTTTATGACCATGTTCCTGGGGCCTCGAAGTTTCCATTTTGGGTTTGCCTTGACGCGATCCTCATAGTCAAGAGCTGAGGTGTCTATGCATCAGGGCACAAACTTCTTAAATATACACAGCTTTGTGTTTCTGCTTCCTTCCCTGTAACTTTATTATTATTATTTTAAATTTAATTTAGGGTTTTGTTGGCGGTGTCACTGCTGCTAAGATGGATCACCAGCGGTTGCCCTCACGGCGTCCGCTGGGCACCGTGTCCAATGATCTGAGAATTCTGCAAGGCGATTCCTCCTTGGAGCTGAGCGAGTACGGGGACCAGCAGCGCGGTGGTGATAATGATGAACAGGAGAAACTACTGAAGGAGAGCTCCACTCTCTACGTGGAGAATCTTTCCTTTCAAACCACCGAAGAGCAAATATATGAGCTCTTTAGTAGATGTGGTGATGTCAAGCACGTATTTATGGGCCTGGATAAAATTAAGAAAAAGGCCTGTGGCTTCTGTTTTGTAGAATACTATAACAGACTTGATGCCGAAAATGCCATGTGGTTCCTAAATGGGACCTGCCTAGATGATCATATTATCCACACAGATTGGGATCTGGGCTTTAGAGAGGGCAGGCAGTATGGCCGCCGCCGACCTGGGGGCCAGGTAAGAGATGACTTGCGTGAAGATTTTGATGTTGGTAGGGGTGGCTCTGGAAAACAGGCCCAGGGCTGTGATAGAAGAGGAATCCATTAGCGAAAAACCTGCAGCTCTGGCCCCTGGAAAAGTCTATTAAGGAACAACACCAGGTCAGCAAATAATCCATTTTGTAACAAGTTGAAATTACTTTATGTGCTGAGCAGAGACCCTTTGGTTGTACTTTTCCTCTCTGAAATGTTATTAAATGGCACAAACAAAAACATCCTTTTGCTCTTGTCTTAATTTTGAAGAGGGTTGTCGGATTTCCAGTTTGACTGCCTGGTGGTCAAAAGTGACGTTAGGAATAAATTAGGTATAAATTAGGTATCTGAGTCAACCAAAGCACAACTACCATTTCAGGAAGATTTTATGGTCATGTTTCCAGGGCCTGAAATGATTTTTTAAAGAGCTTAAATAAAATAAAGTCAAATCAATGGAAATTTAGAAGAATTATCAAAGGAATAAAGGCACATTATTTTAGCATAAAAAACATTAAAAATCTGGGAAAGTTTATAATGAAACAAAAATTCTCTTGCCACACTAATTCCTACCCCAGGCCTACTCCCTTGGCAATAACTTTTAATTTTTTAAAGACTTTATTTTTATTTTTATGTTTTTAAGATTTCATTCACTTGACACAGAGAGAGAGTACATAAGCAGGGGAAGTGGCAGAGGGAGAAGGAGAAACAGGCTCCCCACTGAGCAGGGAGCCCCAAATGGGGCTCCATCCCAGAACCCTGGGATCATGACCTGAGCCAAAGGCAGATGCTTAACCCACTGAGCCACCCAGGAGCCCCTTAAGATTTTATTTTTAAGTCATCTCTACATGCAATGTGGGACTCGAACTCACAACCACGAGATCAAGAGTCGCATGTTCTTCTGACTGAACCAGCCAGGAGCTCCTTAATATTTTGGCAATTATTTTTTGGGGGAGGAACGGTTTCTTTCCTGGTAGTTTCCTTCATATTTCTAAATAACATGACTGCATATACTTTTTATTTTCATTTTAAACATCATCAAACTGACTTCCTGCTTTTGGATTTAGTTCACTTAACACCCACGTTTTCACTTCTCTCCATCCTCTCAATATAGTAAATAGCACTTTATTTACTTTTTCTATTGTTACCTAAATTAGTAACAAACAATCCAGAAAATTTTTAGTTGCTTACAATCAGTATAGTCTGATCCTCACACCACATTTCCATTGCCAATTGCCTGGGGTGGGGGGCGGTTCCTGCTCCACACCTCAGTGATCATCCTCTTTCTAGGGCCCAGAAGGTATATTGTCCCTGTCATTAGTGTAAATCAGTTATGGCAGTTAACCTCTCTCTTGCTGGCGATTGGTTTAGGAATCCAAACTTAAGCTGATCGGAGACTGACAAACCCTGTGATGATAGTTATTAGTAAGTTCAGGGGCAGACCAATGGGGACCCCAGAAAGACTGAAATGAAGGATTTTTAGTTTATGTCTTTTCCTAGTGGTTGTGAATAAGATGTATATAATGATTGCTACAAGAAGCCTTCCTTACCATCACAGGTGAAACCAGCCCTAGGATGAATCGGACACTTTAAATGCTGAAAGGAGGGGGCAAAAAACTACGGCCTTCTTGAAATTACACAGCTGCTGAAATCCGCTAACCTTGCCACACAATGTTTCAGTGTCCTGTTGTGTGAGATAAGACATTATTTTATTGTGTAAGCCAGCTTGTTAACATGTACCCGAAAGCACTCTGATATCAAATAATTTCTCTTTCTTTTTTTTTTTTTTTAGAGTGAGGGAGGGTGAGAGCGCACACACAAGTGCACCTGTGCAGTGGAAGCTGGGTTGGGGGCGGTGGCTTAGGGAGTCAGAGAGAGAGTGTATGTTAAGCAGGTTCCACTCTGGGCACTGAGAGCGGATGCGTGACTCAGTCTCACGACCCCAAGATCGTGACCTAGGTGGAAATCAAGAGTCTGACACTTAACCAACGGAGTCATCCAGGCGTCCCACCAAATACTTTTTCTTAATTATATTCTTGTGTAAATGATTTAAGTTTCTCCCTTGTGAGCCCAAACATATATCTCCAGGGTTCGTGACCTTACATCTGGGAAGTTAGATAAAAATCAGCTTCTTACTCCTGACTCCTTCACTCTCTGACCTGAGGTCATCTTCTCGGGTCGGTAACATTCTTTCCTGAATAAGAGAGGAAAAGGGGATGCCAATTTTTATAGAATTACTGTTATGTGCTGGGCTCTTTGCTAGAAGCCTTAAAGCACAATCTCATTTACTTTGAACAGCTCTGTACCTGTGACATAGGTGAGGATACTGATGATCAGGAAAGTAAGGTCACCAAATGGTAGGTGACAGAGCTGGGGTTCAAAGGAAGGGAATCTGTGTCAAAGCTGGTGCCCTTAATCAGTGTATTCTTTTGTCTCTTTCCCTTACCTTCAGTCAGGTCACTAGGTCCAAACCTCTCTTTGAGGTTCCTTTTTCTCTGGAAATTATCCCACTGGCTACATTGCACCTGAGCTCCACCCCCACCCCAAGCAAGCTTCTGCAGTGCATTGTTCTTTCTGCCCTGACATCCAATATCACTCAGGTTCAACACTAATACCACCCAGCCATACGTATCTTTACTCCCCGGGAGAAAAAAGAACATCTGACATGTATTTCTGGCCAATTTAGATTACTCAGCGTACAGTAACGGAGTTTACTAACTTTTTAGGATCTCCCCCCTTGCAACTTCCCTAAAAGAGAAGAAGATATGTTTAAAGTCATGGGATTAAAAATTGGATTTTAATTACGAAATGTTTCTGGAGGAGTATTTTGGCATATATCTCAACCACTCCTCCTAGTGGCTTCCCACTTGGACTGCTCCCAAGGATGTCTTTTCCTAGGCTCAGAAAAAGCATTTAACAATGTCTTGTGAGGCATACTTTTGGTTAAGTAAAGAAACTCTCATACTGTATGGTTAGAAGTGTCCTCCAGTAGATCCTACAATATATCATGTTCTTCAAAATCACGCTGAATATATCAATAGAACAAAGGATGGAAATCACATGATCATCTCAGTAGGCATAGAAAAAGCATTTGAAAAAATTCAATACCCTTTTCATGATAAAAATGCTCAACAAACTAGGAATAGAACAGAGCTTCCTCACTCTGATAAAAGACATCTATGAAAACTCCACAGCTGACATCGTACTCAGTGTTGAAAGACTGAAAGCTTTACCCATAAGATCAGGAACAAGACACTTTCATTTCATATTGTACTGGAGGTTTTAAGCTAGGGCAATTAGGCAAGAAAATAAAATAAAGGGCATCTGGATTGGAAAGGAATACGTAAAAATATTTTTATATTTATGGTGATATGATCTTGTATAGAGAGAATCAGAAGGAGGCCATGATAAAGGACTATTAGGGCTAATAGTTCAGCAAAGTTTCAGGATACAAAAATCAATATAGAAAAATCAATAGCACGTCTATGAACCATCAGTTAAAAAATTCAAAATGAGGGACACCTGGGTGGTTCAGTTGGTTAAGTGCCTGGCTTCAGCTCAGGTCATGATCCCAGTGTGGGATTTGAGTCCCATATCGGGCTCCTTGCTCATCGGGGAGCCTACTTCTTCCTCTGCCTGCTGCTCCCCACTGCTTACATGTTCTCTCTCTCTCTCTCTCTCTCTCTCAGACAAATAAAGAAAATATTAAAATAAATTAAAAAATAAATAAAAATCCAAAATGAAATTAACAAGACAATTTCATTTACAAGAGCATCAAAAAGAAGACAATATTTAGGGGGAAATATGCCAAAAGTGCTAAATTTATACTCTGAAAACTACAAAAAATTGTTGAAAGTAAATAAATGGAAAGATATGAAAGGAAATAAATGGAAAGATACCCAGTGGTTCATGGATCAGAAGACTTATTAATATTGGTAAGAGGGAAATAACTCCCAAATTGATCTATAGATTCAATGCAATTCCTTTCAAAATTGAAGCCTTTTTTTTTTATAGAAGTCAAGGAACTGACCCCCAGATTCATATGAAAATGTAATAAAATAGCCAAACCAATTTTAAAACAGAGGAACAAGGTTGGAAAACTCACATTTCCTGATTTCAAAAGTTACTACACATAATAAATAAGACAGTGTCGGGCACTTGGGTCGCTCAGTTCGTTGGGCATGTGCCTTTGGCTCAGATCATGATCCCAGGGTCCTGGGATTGAGTCCAATATTGGGCTCCCTGCTCCTTGGGGGGCCTGCTTCTCTCTCTCTCTCTCTCTCTCTCTCTGTCTGTCCCTGTCTCTCATGACTAAATAAATAAAAGTCTTTAAAAAAAGACAGTGTTGGGGCACTTGGGTGGCTCAGTGGGTTAAAGCCTGTGCCTTTGGCTCAGGTCATGATCCCAGGGTCCTGGGATCGAGCCCCGCATCGGGCTCTCTGCTCAGCGGGGAGTTTGCTTCCTCCTCTCTGCCTGCCTCTCTGCCTACTTGTAATCTCTGTCTGTCAAATAAATAAATAAAATCTTTAAAAAAAAAAGACAGTGTTGTACTTGTCGTACTGGCATAAGGATAGACATACATCAATGGAATAGAACTGAGAGTACAGAAGCAAATGCTTACATTTACAGTCAAATGATTTTTGACAAGGGTACCAAGACAATTCAATGAAGAAAGAATAACTTTTTTTTCAGTTTTTATTAAAATCCCAGTTAGTTAACATACAGCATAATATTAATTTCAGGTGCACAATATAGTGATTTGGCCCTTCATAGAGCAACTGGTACTCATCAAAAGTGCTCTCCTTAACCCATCCCCCCTCATCTCCCCTCTGGTAACAATCAGTTTTTGCACTACTAGGTATTTACTCAAAAAATACAGAAATACTAATTCAAAGTGATATGTGCACCCCAGTGATTATAACATTATCTACGGGAGCTAAATTATGGAAATGGCCCAAATGTTCATTCACTGATGAATGGATAAAGAAAATGTGATATATAGAACTATAGATCTATATATATATAGGAATATTACTCAGCCATCAAAAAGAATGAAATCTTGTCATTTGCAATGACATGGATGAAACTAGAGAGTATTATGCTAAGCAAAATAGGCCAGTCAGAGAAAGACAAACACCATATGATTTCACTCATATGTGGAACTTAAGAAACAAATGAGCAAAGGGTAAAAAGAGAGAGAGAGAGGGAAACAAGAAACAGACTCTTAACTATAGAGAATAAACTGATGGTTCTCAGCGGGAGGTGAGGAGGGAGAAGACATCCAGATGGCCAACAGACACATGAAAAGATGCTCAACATCACTGCTCATCAGGAAAATACAAATCAAAATCCTGATGAGATACCGCATCACACCCATCAAAATGGCTAAAATCAACATAAGAAAGAACAAGTGTTGGCGAGGATGTGAAGAATGGGGAACCTTCCTGCACTGCTGTTAGGAAGGCAAACTGGTACAGCCAATCTGAAAAACAGTATGGAGTTTCCTCAAAAAGTTAAAAATAGAAATACTCTATGATCCAGCAATTGTACTATGGGGTATTTACACAAAGATTAGCTTTTTAAACAAATGATGCTGGCTTGCCTGGATATCCACATGAAAAAGAATGAAGGTGAACCCTTATCACACACCATATACAAAAATCAACTTAAAATAGATCGAAGACTTAAAGAGCTAAAGCAATAAAAATCTTAGAAGAAAACATAGATATAAATCTTCAAGACCTTGGGTTAGACAGTGGTTTCTTAGATATGACACCAAAAAGCATGAATAGCCAAAGGAAAAGTAGATGACTTGGATATCATAAAAATTAAGGACTTTTGTACTTCAGAGGACACCAACAAGAAAGTAGAAATACAATACAAATAATGGGGGAAACATTTTGCAAATTGTATGTCTGATAAGGGACTTGTACCTAGAAAATGTAAAGACGTCTTAAAGATTGGGGCACCTGGGTGGCTCAGATGGTTAAGCAGCTGCATTCAGCTCAGGTCATTATCTCCAGGTCCTGGGATGGAGCCCCACGTTAGGCTCCCAGCTCAGTGGGGAGTCTCCTTCTCCCTCTCCCTCTGCCTCTCCCCCTACTTGTGTGCTCTCTCTGTCTAATGAGTAAATAAAATATTTAATTTAAAAAAGTCTTATGGTGAACAATAATAGACCATTGACCCAACTTACAAATGTGCAAAAGATCTAAATAGATGCTTCTCTAAAGAAGAAATACACATAGTCAATAAGCACACGAAAAGATGCTTAGCATCAGTAGCCATCAGGGAGCAAATCAAAACCACAATGTGATGCTACTTCCCAAACACTAGGGCAGCTATAACCAAAAAGTCAGACAATAACAAGCCTGGGTAAGAACATGGAAACAGGGGCGCCTGGGTGGCTCAGTGGGTTAAAACCTCTGCCTTCGGCTCAGGTCATGATCCCAGGGTCCTGGGATCAAGCCCTGCATTGGGCTCTCTGCTCAGCAGAGAGCCTGCTTTCACCTCTCTCTCTGCCTGCCTCTCTGCCTACTTGTGATCTCTGTCAAATAAATAAATAAAATCTTAAAAAAAAAAGAACACAGAAACATTGAAACCTTCATACATTGCCGATAGGAATGTAAAGTGTTATGGCTGCTTTGGAAAGAGTTCCTTGAGATGTTAAACATAGAGTTGGCATATGACCCAGCAATTCTCCCCCTAAGTATATGCCCGAAAGAAATGAAAACATATGTCCACACAGAAACTTGTACACGAGTGTTCATAACACCATACATTATAATTGCTGAAATGTGGAACCCAACCCAAAGTCCATCTGCTGATGAATGTATAAAAAAAGTGGCATATCCATACAATGGAATATCATTTGGCCATTAAAAAGAATGAGGACCTGACACATGCTCCAATCCGAATGAGCTTTGAGAACGGTATGTGAAGTGAAAGAAACCAGTCAAAAAGGACCGCAGATTGTATTATTTCATTGATGTAAAATGTCCGCAGTAGGTGAATCCATAAAGATAGAAAGTCAGTTAATACCAGGTTCTGGGGAGAAGTGGGGAAAGTGATTGCTAATGGGTATGAGGTTTCATTCTGGGGTGGCAAAAATGTTTTAAAATTGATTGTAGTCATGGTTGCACAACTCTGTGAATATATGAAAAGCTTTATTTTTTAAAAGATTTTATTTATTTATTTATTTGACAGACAGAGATCACAAGTAGGCGGAGAGGCAGGTGGAGAGTCAGGCAGAGAGAGAGAGGAGGGAATAGGCTCCCCACTGAGCAGAGAGCCCGATGTGATGTGGGGCTCCATCCCAGGACCCTGGGATCATGACCTGAGCCGAAAGTAGAGGTTTTAACCCACAGAGCAGGGAGCCCAACGTGGGGCTCTATCCCAGGACCCTGGGATAATGACCTGAGCCGAAGGCAGAGGCTTTAATCGACTGAGCCACCCAGGCGCCCCTATACGAAAAGCTTTAAATGAACCAATTGTATGACATGTGACATATCTCAATAAGGCTGTTAAAAATCATGCTGAACAAAAAGCTTATTGGAGGCTAGCAGAGAAAGGAAGAGGCAGGCTATTCTTTCTGTGTCTCTTCTGATAAGATGGAACGCTTTCCTCGATTAAAACTTCTTAGAGAACACTTGTCTTTCCTACAACGCTACTTTTGCCAACTCATTTGCTTTTTTTTTTTTTTAAAGATTTATTTATTTGACAGACAGAGATCACAAGTAGGCAGAGAGGCAGGCAGAGAGAGAGAGGGGGAAGCAGGCTCCTTGCCGAGCAGAGAGCCCGATGCGGGGCTCGATTCCAGGACCCTGGGATCATGACCTGAGCCAAAGGCAGAGGCTCTAGCCCACTGAGCCACCCAGGCGCCCCGCCAACTCATTTTCATTCAAATCACGTTCCTTGATGGGTTTTCCCATGGTACTAGTGCCACCAACACTTCCCTTTGTGGGGAGACGGAATGCATAGTCAGTCTGCTATTTGGATTCTTTGCTGTATTCTGTCCTAGAGGAACTATCTGTCTGAGTAAGGATAAGGCACCAGACAAATTTCTGATCTAAATCCAGGGAACAGATATGTAATTCTACCTTCATTTTTTTAAAGACAGTTTTGTTTGTTTGTTTGTTTATTCATTCATTTAATTATTTCAGAGAAAGAGAGATTGGGAAAGAGTGTGGGAGAGCAAGCAAGCGTTTGCGGGGTGAGGGTGCGTGGAGCAGATGCAGAAGGAGAGAGAAACTCAAGCAGACTCCGCACCGAATGCAGGGCTGATGTGGGACTCAATATGGGGCTCGATCTTGTGACCCCGAGATCAGGACCTGAGCTGAAACCAAGAGTCGGGCACTTAACTGACTAAGCCACACAGGTGCCCCCAGCATATTCTTTTTATAATGTGACTTGCTACTCCTCCAATCAAGAAGTGGAGTCTTCCCCTCTCTTTTTAAATCTGGGCTGTAAGTTGCTGTGACTAATAGAATGGAATAGGAATGATTTATAAAACTGTCAATGCTGGGCCTTGAGAGATCCTGCAGCTTTTGCTTTCCCAGTTAACTTCTTAACACACGGTTGCTATTTAGAGAAGTCCAGACTCTCCGGCTGGAAAAAGAGAGCATGAGGGAAAGAATTAAGTTGTCCCAGTTGGCAGCGAGCAGCGAGGCTCCAGTCATGTGAGTCATGTGAGTGGGGCCATCTTGGATCCTGCAGACCCAGTCAAGCTGTCCAACCTGACTCCACGTGGAACAAAAATGAGACTTCCCTACTGAATTCTGCCAGAAGAGGAGATAGGCAAAAAAAGTAAAATCTATAGAATAATTAGAAATTACAGTAGATTCTACAAGGGAAACAAACAAAAGGCTAAGAAGAATAACACAGGGAGCCTAGTTTAGATGCACTGGCCAGGGAAGTCGTCTCTAAGAAGTTGACATTTGAGTTCAGACTTAAAAGACACAGAGGAAGAGTGGTAAGAGTGTACTAGGCAGAAGGAAGAGCGAGTGTAAAGACTTTGACTCAGGAGAGAGCTTAGTGTGTTTCAAACACTTAGAGAAATCCAGGGAAGCTGAAACAAGGAAGATGAGGCTAGAGAAGTGGACAGAGACTAGATTCCACAAGGCCTAGGTGGTCGGTAAGAACTTGTATTTTTTTCCTAGGCGCACTAAGGGTTTTAAACAATGGAGTGACATGATCTTTCATTTTGAAAGGGTCATTTTTGCTGCTGTGGGAGAAAGGATCGTGGGGGGGATGCAAGTGGAGAAATCAGGTCACATTGCAATCTAGGCTAAAGTTAAAAGTAGCCAGGTCATAGAGATGAAGATGGAGAAGTGTGCCTAGCTTTAACGTATGTTTTGAAGATACAGCCTGCTTGATGAGTGCAATGTGAAGAACAGAATAAGGGAAAAGGAACAATCAAAGATGATATAGATTTCTGGCTTAGGCAATAAGATTGATGGTGGTGCTCTCTGCTGAAAGTAAGGAAATGATTTGGGGAATCCAGACTTCAGTTTTGGCTATGTGAATCACGATATATGTGTGTGATCTCTCTATACAGGTATCGAGTGGACAACTGGAACTCAGAAGAAAGCTCTGGGAGATTTATTGGGGGGGGCAGCAGGAAAAATGGCACTTAAATTTATGGGAATGGTGGAGATTAGCCAATGAAAGAATATATAAATGAAATGGGAAGAGGGTATAGGACAGATCACTAAAGAATACCAATACTTAAAATTAGCTAAGGGAAGAGCAGATAGCAAAAGGGAAGGAGTAGTGACTAAGAAGTTAGGAGGAAAACCAAGCAGAGCATGCTTGAGCTCTGATGGAAATGATCCAAAGGAGAGGGAAGGATTGATGTTGCAGAAGAGAAAGGAGACAACTGGAGAAGATTCCTTGAGGTAAAGAAAAAGAATAGGGTTCAGAGCACAATGGAGGGACTGAGTGCCCTCTTGAGGTTTAATTTCATGAACTTAAAGTGAAACCAATCAGCTTAGTTATATGATACCCCCTACACTATGCAGCTGCCTACTTGGGTGAAGGTTCCAAGAAGGCAGATGGCAGAGTTCATTTAGGATTGGAGTTTTGCCAGTAGAGTCAACAGAGGGAGAGGGCCAAGGGAACTGACTGTATTTGTAAGTATGAAACATTGATTCGGGACTGGCTAAGGAATGAAATAAAGTCAACATGGAGGCTGGTGGATATTGAGAAGAGTGATGGCCAACAGATTGGAGGGCTTGGAGAGGCTGTGTGTGTGTGTGTGTGTGTGTCTGTGTGTGTCTGTGTGTGTGTGTGTTGGCAGTAAGGGTGGGCGGCAGAGGAGTGGGATGTTTCAGATAAAAATGGGAGAGGTGATAGAATTTTAGAGATGGTAATGTCCAGGTGTAGCCATGGGAGTAGGTGGGTGAGTTGGAGTGATGAAAAAGACCATGGGAGATGGATAGGTCAAGGCACTGAGAATCTGGTGGTTCATCCATGTGAAAGCTAAAGCCCTAACTTTGTGGAGTAGGAGGCAACATGGTCTGTACAATGGGAGTCAATCAGTGTGTTCACTCTTTTGCAAAGAAGCCAGTTTTTTAAAAAGATTTTATCTATTTATTTGACAGACAGAGATCACAAGTAGGCAGAGAGGCAGGCAGAGAGATAGGGGTAGTAGTAGGCTCCCCGCTGAGTGGAGAACCCAATGCGGGGCTCAATCCCAGGACCCTGAGATCATGACCTGAGCCGAAGGCAGAGGCTTTAACCCACTGAGCCACCCAGGTGCCCCACAAAGAAGCCAGTTTTTGTGGTTGGGTTCTAACTTCAGCTGGGCCCGCAGAGATACTGGAGAATTTGCCAATTCCCTAATTAGCTCCATCTGTCATTCCTCAGAATAGCTCTTTTGACCATATACTACTTTCCAAATTATGTACCTCTCTCCTCACACTTTGTACAGGAGTTTGCTTCCTACTCTTGTAGACAATAGGCCATCAGGAGGGATATCTCTCATGCTAGCTCCTTCTATACAAACTTACTTACGTACACACAGTTTCATGATTTCCTCCTTAAGTGGGACTATCTGTCCTTCTAAGACTAATGCCCCATCAGTGTGGAGCTCCGCCAATGTGTCCCATAGTGGCAACACCCCCCCTTCTGTATCTTTATTTCTACTCGACGTTTCCCCTGAGGCTCTAAACTGGCACACATCTGTCCCAGCTGTACCAGAGCGGCGGCTGCCACCACGACCACCATGTCCTTCCCTTGGGCTTGCCTTCACAGGCAATGTTGAAAGTGAAGTGAAACTAGCAGAGAAGACATTGCTGCCTCCACTTCATCTCAGAATCACTTCTTTGTCTTTTAATTTTTCATTTTGATGGAATTTCAGACTTACAGAAAACTTGCAATAAGATTTAAAGAAAAGCCCGTTTTGCCTTTTACTCAGATTCCCCAAATGTTAACATTTTACCACATTTGCTTCATCCTTTTCTGCCACCCCCACATCCTCCTTCCTTCTCCCCCCTTCCTCCCCCACCTGTCTCCCTCCCCACGCACACACCCTCTTTTTTTCTGAACTACTTGATCGTAAGTTGCAGACATGATGCCATTTACCCTTTGATACTTCAGAGTGTATTTCCCAATAATAAGGACACTGTCTTACATAACCCAGTCACACAATCATCAAAACCAGGAAATTAACATTGATACATATTTACTAATGTACAGATTTGATTCCTAATTCAGATTTCACTGAATGTGTTGACCCAATCCTGTCCTCTGTAGCAGAACATCTCGATTCACAAGTAGCTCTCAGCTTTCATGCCTCTTTTCATCTGAAATAGTTCTAGAGTCCTGTGTTTCATGGCATTGTCAGTTTTGGAGAGTACAGACCAGCTATTTTGCAGAGTGGGAAACTATCTGCGTTTTCTTCATGGGAGGATTCAGATTATGTGCTTGTGGAAGGAACATCACAAAGTGTTGTGTCCTCAGTAGGCACATGATGTGGATTTGTCCCATTACTGGCCACGTTAACTTTGATCTCTTGGTTAAGACTCCGCGTGCTAGGTTTCTCCACTATAAAGTTATTATTTTTTCCTCTTGTTCTAATAGATATCTAGCAGGGAGACACTTCAAGACTACAGAAATATCTTTCTGCTTAAATTTTCTTCCACTAGTTTTGGAATCCACTGATGATTCATGCCAAGTGGTGGCCAAATGCTTCCCCCTGGTCAGTTTTACCAGTTCTCCTGCACTTTTTTATTGCTGTGAAGATGAGCTTTCCCTTCTTTTCCACGTGTTCATTTCTATCTGTGTGAACTTACAGATTCCTATACTTTTCAAAGGGTTATCTTTTATGATGATACTTTATTTTAATGCTCACACTTTCCAGATTTGGCCAGCAGAAGTCTCTTCATGCTAGCTCTAGTATGAACTTGACCTGCTCCTCACACTTCTGAAGTAGTTTGTTACTTTCGTGCAGAAACAAGATATTCCAGGCTTATCTCATACTTTCCTTGCCCTAGGCCTGAAATCAGTCATTTCTCCAAGGAGTCCTGTTTCTTTTGGTGAAGAATGTCATTGAGGAACCGAGGTGTGAGTGCGGATTATGTTTGTTGCCTGTAGAGTTTCACAGTGGACAGAACTATGAAATAGATGTGTGTAAACACACCTATACTCATATGCATATATGCGTATACCTGCAGAAATGAACACCTGAGAGAGACACATGTCTCTTTCAGCATCTATCTCTGTATTAAAAACAATGAAATCACACTGATGGTCCAATTCCAATTCAACACTACAGAGTCATTCTGTCTACCTTTTCCATATTTTAATTTTCTTGACCAACAGTAAGCTATCTGACTCCCAGTATCCACAATATATTATAATCACTTCTTTACCTACTATACTTGGACTTTGGTTCGACCAACTCACCAGAATGATTCTTGCCAAGGGCACAAATTTTTTCAATTGCTGAATTCAAAGGACACTCTGGTACTAATATTCCTTGACCTCTCCTCTGTGTCTGACTGTTGAAACTGCTCCTTCTTTTCTTTTTTCTGTGTTGTATTCTTTTATTTCTTTTATTTTTTAGTAGAATATATATCTAGAACATATAAGTATACATTTATATCCCTTCTTCCCACAGAGCCAATGTGCACAGAATTGGGGAAAGGCTATGAACTTGATAAAGCCACCACTTGAATTTGCTAGTAATTCAGGTAATCCTGAGTCCCCCAAATTTTGGAGTGTGGAAAACCCAAGGATAGTAGTTGTATTTATAGTATTGGGGGAAAGATTCTAGGACTACAAGATGCACAATCCATGTCATGGGAAACTCTGTTCATGGGCATCCCATTACTTTTCAGTCTCAAGGCTTCAGGGTTATATCAGGACTAGGCCAGAACTCGGGAGACTCTGTGGTTTGAAGTGTTGCTAAGTCTCCTCTCAGTTTTAAGCTAGAAGCTTCCTGGACCTAGAAGCTTCCTGGAGGAGGGCTGGTTGGCATGGGGCCTGTTTGCTTGAGAGTTGTTATCCTATGTGGGCCCGAGTGCCTGCTGAGCTGGCGAGTGTGTTGAATCATCAAAACCAAAGCCCATAATGATAAGTGATGATGAGCATCTTTTCATGTGTCTGTTGGCCATCTGTTTGTCTTCTTTGGAGAAATGTCTATTCACGTCTTCTGCCCATTTTTAATTGGATTATTTGTTTTTTGAGTGTTGAGTAAAAAGTTAAAAATAGAACTATCTCATGTTCCGCAATTTGGGTATTTTCACAAAGAATACGAGAACACTAATTCAAAGGGATACACATACCCCTATGTTTATAACAGCATTATTTATTATAGACAAGATATGGAAGGAGCCCAAGTGTCCATCGATTGATGAATCAAGAAGAGATGGCATGCATATATATGTATGTGTATGTATATATATATATATATGTATGTATATTCCATTATATACATAAATATAAATTTATTCAACCATAGAAAGGAATGAAATCTTGTCATTTTGCAATGACATGGGTGGAGTTAGAGAGTATAATGCTAAGTGAAATAAGTCAGTCAGAGAAAGACATGATTTCACTCATATGTGGAATTTAAGAAACAAAACAAATAAACCAAGGGAAAAAATAAGTGAGACTGAGAGACAAAGCAAGAAACAGACTCTTAACTATAGGGAACAAACTGACAGTTACCAGTGGAAAGATGGGTGGGGGAATGGGTGAACTAAGTGATGGGGATTAAGGAGTGCACTCGTGATGAGCCCAGGGTGATGTATGGAAGTGTTAAATCTCTACACTGTACACCTGAAACTAATACATCACTGTATGTTAAAACCAAAAACCAAAAACAAAAACCAAAGCCCTTCAGTCACTGCATTCCCACAGGGCCATAAGATCTCCCAAGACTCCTCGGTATTTTCACTCTGGCCCTGATCTTCCTTGATCTCTCCTCTGTGTCTGACTCCATTGAAAGTCCTCCATCTTGAAACTCCACTTCCTTAGTGCAGTAGGTAAAATAATGGCCCGCCAAGGATGTCCAAGTTCCGGTTCCTAGAATTTATGAATATGTTGTCAAATATGGGAAAAAGGGCTTTGTAGGTGTGATTGAGTTAAGGATCTTGAGATGGGGAGATTATCCTTATTGTTTCGGTAGACCCGATGTAAGCAGAAAGGTCTTCATAAGAGGGAAGAAGGAGAGCCATTAGAAAAGAAAAGACGATGTGCCGGCTCTCTGCTAAGCGGGGAGCCTGCTTCCTCCTCTCTCTCTCTCTCTGCCTGCCTCTCTGCCTACTTGTGATCTGTCTTTCAAATAAATAAATAAATAAAAATCTTAAAAAAAAAAAAAGAAAAGACGATGTGATGACAGAGGCAGAGGCAGTGAAGGACATGTGACAATACTATGCTACTGGCTTTGAAGATGGAAATGACGGTGAGCTGAGGAATGCGGGTGGTCTCTAGAAGTTGGCAAAGGCAAGAAAAGAGATTATTCCCTAGAGCCTCCACAAAGAACCAGCCCTGTGGACACCTTGACTTTAGCCAGTGAGACCGCTTTTTGATTTCAAACCTCCAGGAATATAAGGTAATAAATGTGTGTTGTTCAAAGGCACAAAGTTTGTGGTAGTTTGATAACTAATAAAATAAAAATAGAAATATGGTAGTCCCTCCTTATCTGCAGGGGATATGTTCCAGGACTCCCAGTGGATGCCTGAAACCACAGATAGTACTGAATCTTACATATACTGTGTTTTTTTTTTCCTATACCCACATCCCTAGGGTAAGGTTTAATTTATAAATGAGGCACAGTGAGAGTTACGACAATAATAATGAAACAGAACAATTATAGCAATATACTCTAATAAAAATTACGGGAATGTCATCTCTCAAAATATCTTAGTGTTCTTTCTTTTTTAAGATTTTATTTGTCAGAGAGAGAATAAAAACAGGGGGAGCAGCACAGGGAGAGAGAGAAGCAGACTCCTTGATGAGCAGGGAGCCTGAGGTGGGGCTTAATCCTGGGACTCCGGGATAATGACCTGAGCTGAAGGCAGACGCTTAACTGACTAAACCACCCAGGTGCCCCTATCTTAGTGTTCTGTATACAACCTTCATCTTGTGATGACGTGAGATGATAAAATGCCTACGTGATGTGATGAAGTGAGAGGAATGACAGAAGCTTTGTGACACAGCATTAGGTTACTAATGACCTTCTCACTATATGTCAGAAGGGTGATTGTCTGCTTCTGGATGGCAGTGGACAGTGGGTAATTGAAATGGTGGAAAGCAAAGCCATGAATCAGGGAGGACTCTCGTACCACACAACAGCAATAGAAAACTAGTACACTTAGCTCCACAACACTACGCTGTCCTGCTTTTCCTACGTCTCTAGCTGCTCCTCTTCGCTTCTTCCTGGGCTCCTTCCAGGGTTCCTCTTCCTCTGCCACCCCTGAATTGTTGATGTCCCCCCACCCCCGGGGCTCTGCTGTCCTCAGTTCGTCTGTCATCTTACTTGGCCTCTCTTCCACTGCACATGCTCATGATTTCCTCGTCTGCGTCTTCAGTCCTTACCTCTCTTCTGAGCTCCTCATCCACACATCCATTTGTCTCCTCAAGTATTCTGCTTCATTATTCTATAGACTCCTCAAAACTCAGCATGTCCCAGACTGATCTCATTATTCCTCCCCCATATCACCCCATCCTCATTTCTCCCAAAAGTCTTCTCCTTTTTCTATATCCCCTACCCCATATAGTGGCACCACCATCCCCAAGTACCCCATCAGATTGACCTAACTCATCCTTTCTCTTTCCTTATTTGGTCACAAAGTTCTATTTGAAGTTCTCAATCTTTTATGTTTGTGTTCTCTCTTTTTAAAAAACATTTTATTCATTTTTTTTGGCAGAGAGAGACACAATAAGAGCAGGAACACAGCAGGGGGAGTGGGAGAGGTAGAGCAACCTTCCTGCTGAGCAGGGAGCCCGGTGTTGGGCTCGATTCTAGGACCCTGGGATCAAGTCCTGAGCTGAAGGCAGACACTGAACAACTGAGCCTCCCAGGTGCCCCTATTTGTGTTCTCTTTATTTTTCTTAATATACTGCGATTGTTTCCCAATAGCTGTTCTGCCTCATTCTCCAACCCCTCAAATCCATCCTTCTCATAAGTACCTGACTATTTTCTTTAAAATACAAATTTCATCATGGCATTCCCCTATTTCCAACCACTCTGAGATGGCTCACAGCTTCTGGATAATGTCCATGTTCTTCGGAATGTCACATAGAGTACTTTGTGATCCATTCTTGGATAATTTCATCAGCCCCTCTTTATTCGACTCTACACTCAACATATCTGCCTACAATATTATCCATTCATTGCCATTACCATATTCTCTTTGGCCTCTGTGCCATTGTATGGGCTGTGCCACCTTTCTGAAATGCCCTTTGTCCCCCGAATACCTTCTACACTGCTTTCAAGACTCATCTTTCCCTGACTACCCTCCTCCCACTTCTACGGTCCATTAGGATCCCATCCTACATGCTTTGTAGCAGCTTGTATTGATCACATCTCAAGGCTTTGCGACACTTTTGTAATTGTTTGCTCACCTGTATTTCCCCTATTAGACTGTGGACTCCTTGAGGACAAGGACTCGGTATACATCAAAAAATAAATTCTCGGGGTGCCTGAGTGACTCAGTTGGTTAAGCGTCTGACTCTTGGTTTGGGCTCAAGTTTTGATCTCAGGGTTTTGGAATCGAGCCCCACATTGGGCTCCATGCTCAGCAGAGTCTGCTTGAGATTCTTTCCCTCTCCCTCCGTCCCTCTCCCACTCTTGTTCTCTCTCTCAAACAATTAAATAAATATATATATATATATTTTCAATTTATTTATTTTCAGAAAAACAGTATTCATTATTTTTTCACCACACCCAGTGCTCCATGCAATCCGTGCCCTCTATAATACCCACCACCTGGTACCCCAACCTCCCACCCCCCCCCGCCACTTCAAACCCCTCAGATTGTTTTTCAGAGTCCATAGTCTCTCGTGATTCACCTCCCCTTCCAATTTCCCCCAACTCCCTTTAAACTATCAGCCATAAAAAAAATGAAGTCTTGCCATTTGTGACAACATGGATGGACCTAGAGGACATTATGCTAAGTGAAATAAGTGAGAGAGAAAGACAACTATCATATGCTCTCACTTACATATGGAATCTTAAAAACAAGGAAAATGGTCAAACAGATGAACAAAACAGACTCTTAGGTACAGGGAATAGACTGGTGATTGCCAGAAGGGAGGTGGGTAGGGGGATGGGCAAGATGAAGGCGATTAAGAGGTACAGATTTCCAGTTCTAAAATAAATAAGTCATGGAGATGAAAAGTACAGCATAGGGAATACAGTCAATAATATTATAATAATGTTGTATAGTGACAGATGGTGATTACACTTGACCACAGTGACCACCAAGTAATAGACAAAATTGTGGAATCAATACATTGTACACTTGAAACTAATATCACATTGTATATTAATTATACTTCAAAAATAAAGGAAAAAACAGACTCTAGTGTAATGATTTGACTTACATATGACAACAATGGAAACCAAGCAAATTGCTTTGTGGTCCCAGGCTTGTATCTTATTTTATCATATATGAATACGTTGACAATTTCTTGAAATAAAACACAAGATTTATATATTAATTGTCATGCATTTTTGTGTAGTTGCTAATCCTCTCACTCTGTCCATCAGGACTTCATTTTCATTCCCTGAAGCTTACATTTCCTCAGAAGAAAACTTCAAGTCCCTTTCAAATGACTATCTTCAATGAACAGGCAAGTAATTTTCCACAGTTGCACATAACTGAGCTCTTCATTCTCTCCTGCAAACTTATCAAGAATTGGAGAATCTGAGAGCCAAAGATTTTTAGAGGTTTCATTTTCCAGTGCTTCTCATCCCTGATAACTCATCCAAGGGATCCTGTAAATATACAGACTGGCAGGTCCCGCTCCAGAGGTACAATACCGTATAATCTGAAATGGGTATAGAACCCTTGATGGGGTCTAATCACTATGCCATTCTTCCTAACCTTGAATGTGGAATGTCACTTGGTGGGTCTGGGAAGGGGTCCTGAGGTTCTGCTTGTCTAGGAAACTTTCCTGTAATACTATACAGCTGACCCTTGGTCCACACTGAAAAGCAAGGGTATTAAAAGCACAGAAGGGTGGAGTCGAAGAAATCTAGGTTCAAATCCCACTTTTGCCACTAAGTTGTTAGGCAACCTTGGGCCCTTTGCTTCACTTACCCAATCTTCAGTTTCCTCATTTAGAAAATTGATACAGTAAGGCCTCATTGAGCTGTTGTGGAGATTTTTTTTTTTATATATACAGATAGACACAGATAGATTCTTTTGAAAATTCAAGCAATCTAAACAAATTGAGCTTTCTCTTCATCTTGATTATGCAGACTGATTCAGAGAGAATGTCTTTAATGATACTTTGCCTTCCTATACAAGAATATGTCACTTTTTATTTAGGTCTTTTTTTTATGTGTTATGAGACATTAAATGAGATAATGCTTTAAAAATACTTAGCATGGTTCCTGGATGTTGTAAGTGGTCAATACTTGGTGACTGGCAGTTGTTTTTTTTTTTGTTTTGTTTTGTTTTTTTTTTTAGTATTTGCTTATGGAAAATTTCAAGCACATACAAAGTAGAGAGGATAATATTAATGGACCTCCATGTATCCATCACCCGGTTCCAACAATTATCAACGTGTGGCCAATCATATTTTATGTATACACAAACTCATCTCTTCCTCCTGGATTATGTTATTTTATTTTACTTTATTTTATTTTAAAGATTTTATTTATTTATTTATTTGAGAGAGAGAAAGAGAGAGAGAGAATGTGAGCAAAGGGAGGAACAGAGGGAGAGGGAGAAGGAGAAGGGCAAGCAGATTATGCTGATTGTGGAGCCCGACCCAGGTCTGGATCCCAGGACTGAGAGATCATGACCCGAGCCAAGACCAAGAGTCAGATGGTCTACCGACTGAGCCACCCAGGCACCCCTCCTGGATTATTTTAAAGCAAATCCTAGACACCGGTATCATTTCCTCCATAAACACTTCAGTATGTATCACCAAAAGATAAGACCTCCTTCTCTCTCTCATTATGACCATTATGCCACTATTTTTACCTAACACTTTAACATGAAATCCTTAATATAATCAAATATCCACTCAGCATTCAAATAGCTCCACTTATCTCATAAGCATCTCTTTGAAGTTGGCTTGTTCAAATCAGGATATGAATGGAAGTTGTATTGTTGTTAGTATCATTTCTAGTATCATTATTTCTATCACACAAATATCCATCCTGGACACCCCACTCCCAGTGATGGGGAGCTTATCAGCTCCCACGGCAGCTCATTTCATCTTTGGATAGCATAACTACAAGGTTTCCATTCAATATAAGGAAGAATTTCTGTCTCCCCGTATCTTCCATCCACTGGGTCTTATACAGGACAAGTCTTTTTTTTTTTTAAGATTTTATTTATTTATTTGACAGATAGAGAGCACAAGTAGGCAGAGTGGCAGGCAGAGGGAGAGGCAGAGCCTGATGTGGGGCTCGACCCCAGGACCCTGGGATCATAACCTGAGCTGAAGGCAGCTGCTTAACAGATTGAGCCATCCAGGCTCCCCCACAGGACAAGTCTATTCCCTCTGACAGCCTGTATTAGTTACCTATGGCTGATGTGACAAAATACCACAAACCGGTTAGCTTTAAATAACAGAAATTTATTGACTCTATTCTGGAGACTTGACGTCTGAAATCAAGGTGCTGGTGGGACTGTTTTCTTTGAAGACTCTGACGTCGAATCCTTCCTGGTCTCTTCCAGCTTCTGGGGGCTCCTGTTCTTTGGCCTGTGCCAATGCAACTCTAATCTCTAGCTCCGTCTTCACAGGGCCATCTTCTCTCTGTGTCCATGGCCATATTTCCCTCTTCTTATAAGGACATCTGTTGGATTGGACTAAGCAACCCACCATGCCAATATGACCTCATCTGAGTTAGTAGCATCTGCAAAGACTCCATTTGAAAATAAGGCTACATTCTGACATCCCAGGGGTTAGGACTTCAACGAACCTTTTTTGGGGGGACACAATTCAACCCATAACAGAGCATTTCCAGTATTTGAAGAAAACCATCATGTCCCTTACAGTTTTCCCTTAATCCAAGTTACATCTCCCCATTCCTTCAATCCTTCCTGAGGTTTGGCTTTATTCTTTCCAAACCGCTAGCATTTATTGAATTATTTGATTTGACTCACAGATTGAAATGTTGTTGGGGCATAGTTTGACTATGCTGAATAGGCCTGCACTCTCTCTTTGCTGGCTCCATATACTCTATTTCTATCACTGCAGCCTAGGTTTGAATTAGTACATCCCCCTCCACCATCTCAGACCATATTAGGTGTACCCCTTCTGTTCTTTGCACTTACCGCACTACATGACAGTTATTTGTGTGAAGAAGTGTTAAGGGTGTTGTAAGTCAACTTTATGCGTCAACAGCATGTTATGGTCGTAAAATAGCTGATTTGTCAAACATTAATTGAGATTTTACTATGTGCCAGACACTGTAATGGTGTGATGGATACAATTTTGAATAAAGCATGGTCTTTTCCCTTGGGAAGCTCACAGGCTAGGGAAGAATACAAGCCTGGGAACAGATGTGTTGGGACAAGAGTTGCAACAGAGACCAGTTCAGGACTCTTTGAAAGCAGGAAAGAGACTTCTAGTCCAGCTCAGGGTGGGGCATGTTAAGGGAAGATTTCCTTAGGGATATCATGCCCTGGGATGAGTCTGAGGGGATGGCAAGGATTCTGCCAGGCAAACGGGGGGAGCATTAGTGGGAATGGGCATCAAAGCAGAGGCTGTCATGCGGTCAAAGGCATAGAAGTATTTGGAGAATGTCAAGGTTGCAAGCTGTTTGGTATTGTTGAAAAATAAGCTGTGCATGTGACGTAGTGGGGGATAGCTGGCAAGTTTGAGGAGATTTGAGTGGTCCAGAAGTAGCTTGGACTCCATCTTGTAGGCAATGGAGTGTTACATGATAGTATTTGCACTTGAAGCTAATTCCGGTGGCTGTGTGGAGATGTGGACATGGTTAAAACTAGAGGCAGGGAGACTGGCTGCGAGTTTGTGACAGCTACTAGGTGTGTGATGAGTTGAGAAATATTTGAGAAGTTAAACTGTCAAGATTGGGTCAGAGTTTAGCTCTGCAGAGAGTGAGAGAGAAAGTGAAGAAGTAGAAATGACTTTGAGGTCTCTGGCATGGGGGTGACTTTCTTTTGCCATCATTTGATACAGGGAATATAAAACATTGACAAGGCTTGAAGAAGAGATACCGAGTCTGGTTTTGGACATGTTAAACTTGAGGTACCTGTGGGATATTTTTAAGACTCAGGGTAAGTTCTGTCCTAGAGATGTAGATTTGGGTGTCATCAGAACAAAGATAAAAATAGAAACAATGGGAATGGATGGGGCCATCAGGGAGAAAGTGGAAAGTGGGAAGAACCAAGGACCAAGTATGAGATACTGGTCAACACCTACATGTTGATGGAGAAGGAGGATCATGCCAAGGACAAAGTAAGAATAGTTATAGAGGTGTGAAGGGAACTAGGAAAGTGTGGTGTCATGGAAACCCAAAAAAGAAAGAAGAGAACATCAATGTTAAATGACACTAAAGGACTGAGTAAAGTAAGGGTTCCAGGAAAGACCTTGTTTAATGCTTTTCTAAAAATGAAAGAAATGCAAAGTTCTATTCCCATTTCCTTGTTCTCTCTACTGATTAGCCTCATCAAAGAAGGAAATCAGGTTCAGTTGACTCATTCTTAGTGACAACTGCCTCCCTTTGATAATCTGAGCATTGCAGAATGTTCATTAAGCAAATATTTATGGAGCATTTGCTGTACACCAGGCATTGTTCTAGACTCTGTTCCAGGTTTATCACTGGTAAACGAGACAGACAAAAATTGCTGCTTTCATGGAGCTTATAATTGAGATGCACCATAGCTATGATTCTGACTCCAGTTCCAATGGGAACTGCAGCTTTCCCCCACACCACCTAGTGATTCTTTGACATTAGCTGTGTATCCTACAATTCAATGCAATTCTGACACTGTTTACCTGGACATAGTGTCAGAATCTACTGGTTAAGGGCTCAGTCCTACAAGACTGCCCTCTTCTGCACTTCAGATGCCAATCACAAGTCCAGGTTGTCTCCTGAGCTTCTGACCTATGGCTAGAGATGAAGGGTTCCAGGAACCCCCCTTCTTTGGTTCATTTGCTCAGAACTCAGAGAAACATTTTACTTACTAGATTACCAGTTTATTATAAAAATATGTAATTTGGTGGGGGGAATGCCTAGATGAACCAGTCAGTTAAGCATATGACTCTTGATTTCGGCTCAGTTCACGATCTTGGGGTTGTGGGATTGAGCCCACAATGTGGGCTCAGCATGGAGTCTGCTGGAGTTTCTCTCCCTCTGTCCCTCCTCCTGCTCACATTTGTGCATGCACTCTCTCTTTCTCTAAAATAAATAATAAATCTTTTTAAAGAAGATACAATTTAGGCATAGCTAGATGGAAGAGAAGCATAGGACAAAGTATAGGGGAAGCAGCACAGAATTTCTATGCCCTCTCCCATAGCCCAATCTCCCAGCATCAGCATGTGATCACCAGCCTGGAAGCTCTCCAGCCTTGTCCTTTTGCCTTCGTACATAGCCAGGATTGATTAAATAACTGCCCGTTGTTGATTGATTCAACCTCCAGCCCTTTCCCTCCCAGGAGGTCAGGGGTCGGGGAGGAGGAATGGAAAGTTCCAGCCCTCTAATCACAGGGCTGTCTCTCTTGGCAAGCAGCCCCCATCTTTAGGTGTGGTCCAAAAGTCATCTCATTAACATAACAAAAGACATATTTTCCTGCTCCCATCACTTCGGAAATTCCAAATAGTTTTAGAAGCTCTGTGCTGGACACAGGGACAAAGACCAAATATTTATTTCTTATATTAAATCCCAGTATCCCAATAGCATAATGCTTATAAGCTGGTTCTAGATCCTGGAATCACTACCTGCTAAACAATGTGACCACCTGGGCAAATTACTTAATTTCAGCCTTAGTTTCTTCATCTATAAAATGGGGACATGAAGGATTATTGTCAGGAGGTTATTATTAAAACTAAAAGAGCTAATACATGTAAAATGCTTTGAACAGTGTCAGGTGCACAGTAAGAGCTCAAAAAGAAAGTGTCTGTTATTATCCTGGTATGTGTAGGTGTGGGGAGACAAGTCAACACAAGAAAATATGTTAGTGATAAGTGCAATGGAAAAAATTAAAATAGGGCAATTTGAAAGCAAGTAAATTTGTAGTTACTTTGATTTGAACAGTTTACTGGGAGACAATGATATCTGAGCTGAATTCTGTATTCTGTTAGCTATGTTAACAGTCCTGGCAAAATACACTCCACGTTGACCACCTGTGGCCCTTGGGCCAAATCCGGCCCACGGCCTGTTTTTGTAAATAAAGTTTTACTGTTTATGCATTGTCTATGGCTGCTTTTGCAGGGACCTGAGCCGTTGTGTCAGAGACCAGATGGCCAGACAAAGCCTAAAATATTTAGTATTTGTCTCTACAGAAAAAGTTTGCCCACCCGAGCTTTTTAGGCAGAGAAAACAGCCAATGCAAAAGCCGTAGACAGAAAGATGCACAGGTGAGAGGAAACAGGTAAGAGGAAGAAGAGTGATATGAATCTTGTCTGTAATTTGCAAAATCTACTTTCTTGCTCCTTTTGAAAGTAGTTCATCTTTAGTCTTGGAGGATCTGGTACTGGCACTTCTCCGGTGTGTCCGATGATTTCTGGTGACAGTAGTTCATTGATCTTAGTTTTAAGTTCTCAGTAGCCTCAGGGAGTTACTCAGTCAGGCCAGAAGGTTTGAACTACTTTAGAGCAGCACTCTTAACCCCTCACAGGCCAGTGCCTTCCTAATAGGTCTATATCAACAGAAGGCACTACCCCCATCAATGCCTTGTTTAAAATTTGAATCCCGGGAGCACCTGGGTGGCTCAGTTGGTTAAGCGTCCACCTCAGGCTCAGGTCATGATCCCAGGGTCCTGGGATCTAGCCCCATGTTGGGCTTCCTGCTGAGCAGGGAGCCTGCTTCTCCCTCTCCTCCCTGCTTGTGCTCTCTCTCTTAAATAAATAAATAAAGTCTTTAAAAAAATAAAAATAAAATTTGAATCCCACTCAACCTCATTTCACGGATATCTTTGAGTTGGAATTTATGGTCATGGATCTTAAGTGAACTCTCATTCATGTTTATTATACAGGTTATTCCTGGTTTTTGAAAGTACCCTATTTTGCATTCACGAAAGACCTACATTAGCCTCTGTTTTCACTAGCCAAGAAAACCAAAACCCAAACCAAAAACAAACAAACCTAGGTGGCTCAGTCGGTTGGGCGTCGGCCTTCAGCTCAGGTCATGATTCCAGGATCCTGGAATCAAGCCCTGCATGGGGCTCCTTGCTCCACAGGGAGCCTGCTTCTCCCTCTCCCTCTCTTTGCTGCTCCCCCTGTTTGTGCTCGTACTTTCTGTCAAATAAATCAATACAATCTTAAAAATAAGAAAATAGTGCTCAGTGTTTCAAAACGAGCCCTTACAGAGGCAGCACACATCCCACACAGCAAGAGGGACACCACCCAGCTCCTTCCCCTGGACCAACCCTCAGCATCTTAGCGCCAAGCCACCATAACTTTGAACCATGTCGGTGAACATCTGTGATTTATCTTGACTTATTTCGTGTGTCTGTTAGCAAGATGTGTCCTAGGGTTTCAGAAACGCCTAAGAGAGGTTATTTTGGGGGCCTCTAAAAATTTTCCATATAATTTCATGGTCATTGTTTCTTTGCCATTGCCCCTTGTTTGCCATTGCCATTTCAAGTTAAGAAAGGTTTTATAGGAGTGCTGTGATTTTGGGGAGCAGGGGACACTGTACATATCTATAGACCAAATATCGATGCCTATATATCTACACCGATGATATTTCCAAAACCACATTTTGAGAGATGTTAGTGTCCTACTAGATATTAATAAAAGTTCCATGGTCAAACATATTTGGGAACTGCTAAATAAAGCTAAGATAGGTTTTATGTCTGGCAGGAATTCTTAAAGCCTTGATAGGCTAATGGGTGCTGTTCACTGCTGTAGGATTTCCTAAACTTCTTTGTTCAATTTTTTTTTTCTTAGAACGCCAGTTAATATCTTGAGGGGCACTAGTATTTCTTGAGTCAGTTTGAAAATTGCTGGTGAGTAGGTAGTCGAGGCCCTGAGTAATGTGTCTGGCCTCCCAGCATGAATCTGCTACAAATGCACTAGTTCTGCCAAAAGGTCTTTCCATGTGTGATATTCTCACTGCAGATTGAAGACTGGGGTAAATCTGTGTTGGGCATGTAAGGGTGGTCTCCGGAGCACCATCTTTCTTGGTTCCTGCCATTCATCCAGCAAACATTAGTACTTACTATGAGCCAGCTTCTGTTCCAGGGGTTGGAGATACCACATGAGTGATAGAGACAGACAAGGTTCTTGTTCTTGTGGAAAATATGTGCTCGTGTGTTCGTGTATGGAAGAGGACATATAATAGACACAGACGGTAATCTTAGCTAATGATAAGTGTCCTGAAGGAAAGAAATAGTGTGTTGTGTTAGAGAATAATGTGAAAGGGTTACTTTAGATAAAGTAGTCAGGGAAGGCTTCTCTAAAGACCTAAGAGAAGGATCTAGACAGCCATGTGGTGAGTAGAAGGAGTATCTAGCAGACGGAAAGGAACATGCAAAGTCCCTGGGGTTGCCAAGAGCTTGTGGTTTAAGGCATGTCAGAAGGCCACTGTTTGGATTGCAGCGAATAAGAGTGAAGGCAGAACAGGATAAGGCTGGAGAGGTAGGCAGGGGCCAGCTAATACCATGTCTTAATAGAGTGCATTAAGCAATTTGAATTTGATGTTAATGGCAGTGAGAAAAAGGAGTAAAATATCGGATTTCCATTTAAAAAAGATCACTTTGGGGGTCCCTGGGGGGCTCAGTTGGTTATGCATCTGACTCTTGATTTCAGCTCAGGGCATGATCTCAGGGTGGTGAGATTGAGCCCCACCTCGGGCTCTGAGCTGAGTGTGGAGCCTACTTCAGATTCTCTTTCTCCCTCTTCCTCTGCCCCTCCCCCTTGCTCGTGTGCTCTTTCTATCTCTCTCTCTCTCTCCAAAAAATATATACATAAAAATAAATAAAAGATTGCTCTGGCCACAGTACTGACTACAAAGGGTCAAAAGTGTAAGCAGTGAGACCCAAACAGGACTCGATGGGTTGAACGTTGGATGTTGGGGAGAGGAGAGGGTGGCAAGGATGACATCCTGGTGCCTGTTTTGAACAGCCAGGTGGTGCCGTTTAATGAGATGGGGAAGAGTGGAAACCAAGAGCTCTCCTTCAGTCACATTAAGTTACAGCCGTCTGTGAGGCCTCCAGATGGAAATGTAAAATAGCCAGGTGGCTATGCACATAGGGACTCAGGGGAGAGAGATCTGAGCTGGAGGGATAAAATGGAGATTGCACTTAAAGCCGTGGTAGCGGAGAAGGTCACCCAGGGAAGGAGTGAGTGGAGATGGAGAACAGAGCCAAGGACTGAGTCTTGGGACACACCAACCTTTGGAGACAGAAGAGCAGGAGGAGGAAACAACAGAACCTGAGGAACAGGCGGTGAGATGGTAGAAAAACTATGGAGAATGTGGTATCAGAGGTCAGAAGCTAAGTGACCTGGGGCACTGGTTAAGAAGGCATGGCCAGTAGGAACGTTTAGGCTCAGGCCTGAAGACTAATTAGAACTCCAGGAAAGGGGCATCTGGGTGGCTCAGTCGGTTAAGTGTCTCCCTTAGGCTCAGGACATGATCCCAGTGACACGGGATCAAGCCCCACCTCCGGCTCCCTGCTCAGCAGGGAGTCTGCTTTTGCCATTCCCTCCTGCTCCTGAGTCCTCTCTCTCTCTCAAATAAATAAATAATCTTTAAAAAATTCCAGGAAACTATTTACCAATGTAATATAAATATCAAAGAATATGCAGGCCTTGTAATGAACAATAATTCGGATAAATTACAAAATTAATAAAAAGCAGTACCAAAATATAGATCAAAGGAGGATAAAAAAAATATCAGGAACGTGCCATTTCTCCATACTGGGAACATATTTATTTTGAACCACTGTCTCTTAAGCCATGAAATGGCGGGTTCATAAATAGATTTAGAACAATGTCCTATTGATGAGCCTATGCCAAAGTACCTTTCTTCTCACCATCCTGTTAAGAGCCCCCTGGTTAGAAAAGCCTTTGGCAAACCTCTGGATTTCAGACAACTAGCTGTTTCTTTTGAGAGCAGTATGAAGGTTCCCTTCTGCAGAAGCGACAATTCTCTTCTGCAACAAAATCTCCCTTCTGTGATTTTTTCCTTCTGAAACAGACGGGGCTCTGTGCTTCTCTCTGTAGAAAGTATCTGGAGTCATTCCCCCCCTTTCCTCCTCTCTAATTCTTAGCTGGAAAAAAAAAAAAAAAGAGCCCATGAGCTGTCCCTTTCATGCTCTAGGACAGTGGTGTGGTGAGTCGGCTTCGGATTAATTCGATTCAACACCTCAAGCAGAATGTGTCAAACATCTTTTTTCCCCCATGGATCTGATTTTATTTTAATAATAGGATCAACACATGTTCTATACAAAGGTAATCATTAAATAATTATAAACAAATAATTTCATCACATACTTCCAGCCCATTTTGCATCTCTTGCCAGATAGGAAACATTTACTTTCATACATTTACAGCGATAATTTGCATAAAACCACTGAACATGGGGATATTTTCAAAGCCGCTGCTTATGTGATGTGATTAGCAAAATCTCCCCCACCCCCCAATCCCCACCCACACACACTATTAGTCATTCCTTTGAGTTAATACATTGAAGGCCTTTGTTAAAATTAAAACATTATCTACTAATAAAGAGACAAATGGAGCTATTAACATTTTGCTCAAATTAGTTGACTGAAATCCTTAATTAGTAAGGTCTTTTGTGAAACGGACCCAGAAGCAGTTTGAAGTTTTGTTGAGGGAAAGGAAAGGTCCCGAATATGGACTGGTATCTGGGGAGGGAAGGTGGGGTTCCAGCACTCTGCACGGGACTCTTCCCAGGGACGAGCTTGAAAGCACTGGAAACTCTGGAGGAGGATAGGGATGCCTGGATGGCTCAGTTGGTTGAGTGTCTGCCTTCGGCTCAGGTCATGATCCCAGAGTTCTAGGATGGAGTCTCCCTGCTCAATGGGGAGTCTGCTTCTGCCTCTGCCTGCCTCTCTCTCTCTCTCTGATAAATAAAATCTTTTTTAAAAACTCAGGTGGAGGAAAGACTGCTAAAAAGTGAAGGAGAGTGTGGTTTCTGAAGGATGGTAAAGACCTTTAAAAGCAAATGTCCTCTAAAGGACTGTGCTGCCAAGAGCTAGCAAGCTTGGCTCGGGTGTCCGTGACCAAAGTGGTCACTTTTTCATGTTTTAGAAAATTCTCCAGCTCTCTGCAGAGATCATATACAGTGAGGTTAAAGAATTCTAAGGGATCAATTGACTTCTGATTCAACTTGGGTTTTTTTGAGACATAACTTAAAACAATGTTTAACTACAAAAGAAATTCTCATTGCAGTATATTCAAACAGTTATAAAATATATAGACTCAAACCCCAAAAATCCTCTCAATACCCACCATAATTCTAGGCTCCCACTATTTTTTGATGTGCTCCCACATTTTTTTCTGTGCATTTACATAGGTCAGTGGTTGAACAACACAGAGGTTAGAGGTCCAAACCCCTGTGCACTTGAAAATCCATGTATAAATTCTGACTCCCTAAAAATGTAACCAATAGCCTACCATTGACCAGAAGTCTTACTGATAACACAAACAGTTGTTTAACATGTATTTTGTATGTTATATGCATTATATACCATATTCTTTTTTTTGTTCTACATTTTTATTGTTTTTCTTTTAATTCCAGTATAGTTAACAAACAGTGTTATATTAGTTTCAGGTGTACAATAAAGCTGGATTTCTTAAAGAGTATTTATTTGAGAGATAAGAGCACTAGTGGAGGTGGGAGGAGCAGAGGGAAAGGGAAAGAATCTCAAGCAGACTCCCCACTGAGCACAGAGCCCGGTCATGGGGCTCGATCTCATGATGCTGAGATCATGACCCAAGCAGAAATCAAGAGCCTGACACTCAACCAACTGAGCCACCCAGGCACCCTGACAATATAGCTGTATTATTAGAGTAAGCTAGAGAAAAGAAAATGTAATTAAGGAAATCATGAGGAAAATATGTTACAGTACTGTACTATAAAAAATATCTGTGCATAAGGGGACCCACGTGGTTCAAGGTCAACTGTATATTTGTTTTCTTACACAAATACAGCGATTTCTACCTGTTCTGTATATGTCCTTGTTCTTTTAATTTAAAAAAGAAATTTTGTTATGGTAAAATAGGCATCACATCAAATTTGCCATTCTAACCATTTTTGAGTGGCAATCAGTATATTCACAAGGTTGCGTAAGTCCTACCACTATCTAGTTCTAGCACTTTGTCATCATTCCAAACAGAAACTCTGTAGCCACTGAACAGTTAACTCCTTATTCTCCCCTCCCTTCAGTCCCTGTTATCCTCTGTTCTATTTTCTATCTCTATGCTCCTTGTTCTTTTAAAATTGTTTTTGAACAGGTAATACAGGGACATTATAAAAAATACAAGCAGTACAGAAGGGCGTATACGATGTTGAATACTTCCTCCTATGCTTGACCCTCAGGCAACCAATGTAATCAGCTTTTCACAGTTGTAGCAAACCATACACCACATGCTGTTTTCATTTAACAACCCTTGAGAGAGATAGGTATAAGACACATATATAATTTGTCTTTATTCACTTCTCTGTTATGCTAAGATCAGTTTCCTTCTGACTCAGCTTTTGAAAAATTAGTTTTTTTCTTGTGGCAAAAAACCACATGACATAAAATTCACCCTCTCCACCGTTTCTTAGTGTACAGTGCAATACTGTCAGCCACGTGCACATTGTTGTGCAATGGGTTCCCCGGAAATCTACCCCACCCCGCCCCGCCACACATACACCCCAGTCCTACATGACGGAAACTCCACATCCATAGAACAACACCTCCCCACTGCACCCACCATTCGACTTTCTGTGTCTATGAGTTCTACTATTTTAGATACCTCCTATAAGTGGAATCATGCAGTATTTGTCCTCCTGTGACTGGCTTGTTTCACTCGGCATATGATCCTCGAGGTTCATCCATGTCCTAGAATATGCCAAGATTTCCTTCCTTTTCCAAGGCTGACATGTACATGCCTCGTTGTACTGGATGTATATGCCTCATTTTCCTTATACTTTAATCTGCCCCCGGGCATGTAGGTTGCTCCGACCTTGCGTCTCATGTTAGGAGTGCTGCAATGAAGGTGAGGGTGCAAATCTGTCTTTGAGATTTTGCTTTCAACTCTTTTGGCTATAGTTCCAGAAGAGGGATTGCTGGATCATATGGTAGGTCTATTTTTAATTTTTTGAGGAACTTCCATACTGTTTTCCGGAGCAGTTGTACCATTTCACACTCCCAGCAACAGTGTACAAGGGCTCCAGTTTCTCTAGATCCTCGCCAACACTTTTTCTTTCTGTTTGTTGGGTTGTTTTTAAAATAATAGCCATCCTAACTGGTGTGAGGTGATACCTCATTGTGGTTCTGATTGGCAATTTGCTGATGATTAGTGATATTTCGCATCTTTTCAAATGCTTGGCCATTTGTCTATCTCCTTGGAAGAAATGTCTATTCAAGTCCTTTGCCTGTTTTTTGGTTGGGTAATTTGTTTTGTTATTGGGTTGTGAGAGCTCTTTATATATTTTGGATACTAACCTCTTATCAGACATATGGTTTGCCAACAGTCTCTCCCCATTTGCATCTTTTCATGGTTAATTTTTCTGCCATGCAGGAGTTTTTAAGTTTGATGTAGTCCTACTTGTCTATTTCTGCTTTCATTTGCCTGTGTTTTTGTGTGACTCATTAACTTTTATTTCTTTTAGGGTCAGACTTTCATCAGGATAGCCTGGTTGTGATTTTTGTCTTCGTTTCCACCTCAGTGCTCTCTAGCACATTGTTTAACAGGGGTGTTGGCTAATTACTATTGGTTCCCTGATGGGTTACTCCCAGAGCTACCTTAATTTTTTTGGACTCCTTCCCATACACAGTAATGGGAGGCTTATGTGTGTGTGTGGTGGTGAGGGGAGGTGTTTCCTTCATGTTCTCTCGTTTTCCCCCTTCATCTCCCCCCTTTATCCCATATTAGGTGCGGAATCTCCTCAGGGGCATCGTCCTTCTTTCGTCTCCCATCCTCTTTGTGAGTGGAGTGGTGGTCTCTGAGCCAATGACAGGTCAGCTGACAGGCTGACTCCAGACCAATGAGGCTTCTGGGTTCCTGATGGACCAATTAGCTTATTAGGGACATCATACCTGGATAGCTGGCATCTGCCCCTTTGTCCTCTTTAAGCACCTTCTTGTTTTGCCTATCAAGGATTTGGATATGCAAACGAAACACTACTTTCTTGTGTTTCTTTTCTTTTTCTTTCTTTCTTTCTTTCTTTTTTTTTTAAATTTTGGTGGCTTTAATCCATCCCCACAACTTCTGCCCAAGGCCAATAAAGCACAGGCATTCTCCCTTTGTAAAAAGAAAGAGGGGTTGGGTTTCCTTCAATTGTCTGCCCTTTTCTGTCTCCTCCACTATTTTTGTTTTACTCTGTAGTTAACTTTGCATTAAAGAAGCTTCATCTGAGGACCAGTGCGGTGGACCCAGGCACTCTCTTCTCGTTGCCGGTTGCAACGGCCTTTTCCTTGTTCTAGCCTGGTGGCTTGTGGGACCAGGGGGCTGGCGGGTGGGAGAAGAGTTTGGCCATAGTCTTCCTTCAGCATTTCACACACATTCTGCGCTCGCTCGATCTCGCTCTCTCTCTCTCTTTTGCGCGCACACACACACGCCAGCTCGGGCCCCTTTCGGCGTGTCTTCCTTCAAGATGACAGGGCGCTGGAGAAAAGGCTGCTGGAATCAGCTGGTAGGTACAGTAGTAACCCGAACCCCACCCACCCGCTGCCTTTGCTTGCTCAGGTTTCTCCGGTCACTCCAGCCAAGGGAGAAAACATGTAAACGCGCCTCCGCGGGAGGGGCTGGGGGAGCTGGGAGCCGCGGGGGCGGCGGAAGGTGAGCCCGGGAAGGTGGCCGAGCGCCCCTGTTGCCGGAGACCCTTCCCAGTGGTCCCTCGGGGCGCCAGCTCCAGTCCTGTTTGCCCCCCACCCCCCTTTTCGTAGGGATCGCCTTTTTTTTTTTTTTTTTCCTCTGCGGCGGCGGAAATGACAGTGTGGTGCTGCCGCGGTGTCATGGTGCTGCCCCTGGACTAAAGGGCGAAAACTCTTTAAGTTTGGCTCGGGAGACCCAGCTGCGGTAGCGTCGCAGCCGCCGTGCTGTCCCTGGCGGGGCGCGCGGGCGGGCGGATCCCGGCTGCTGCGCCGCGGCGGCGGCGAAGGCGGGCGGCGGCCTAGAGCAGCAGCGGCGGCGGCGCGGCGGCCCCAGGAGCTGGCGCCGGAGCCCGAGCCAGCTCCCGGCGGAGGCAGGCGAGCGCCGGGCGTCCTCGGGCGCGCCGAGGAGATGGCTGGCACCCCAGAACGCTATGGGTAAAACGCGCCCCCTCGTCGCGGCCGCGGGAGCAGAGCGCCACTGCCCGCGTGAGGCACGGCCCGGGCTCCGGCTTCAGCTCTGGCCGCCTCTCAGGTGCCGCCGGGGCCCGGCGCGGGCCAAGGGCTCCGGGGCTCGGAGGGGCGGGGTGACGGGGCCCGCGAGGCTCCAGGTGGTGGTGGCGGCGGCGGCGGCGGGGCGGGGGCCGCGGGGGCCATCCCCAGCCTGGCTCGGGCGCCGGTCGCTGCCCTCTTGGGACAGAGTTTGCACTCCGGGGTTCGGGGCGGGGGCGGCCCGAGGCCTCCAGCGCCCAGACCGGCCCGGCGCAGGGCAGTGGGGCCGCTCCCCCGGCGCCGGGGCGCGAGTCTGGGAAAGGGCACCGCCGCCTTCCCACGCTCCGGCGGCCCGCAGCCCCCGCGGTCCGGGCGGTGCCCCTCCGCCGGCCCTCCGCCTCGCGGCGGCCGCTGCAGCAGCCGGGAGATGCTGTGGACACCCTGCCAGCGGGGAGGCCCGAAGAAACTTAATCCCTTTTCTGCCAGGGAAGCGATCCTCCAGTCTCAGTCTGGGTGGTTCCCTATTTCTGGCCTAGCTGTGAAAGCGGCCCGGTGGGGGAGAGGGAAAACTTACATATGTCCGGTGGACAGACTGCGACTGAACAGGGCAGAGGTGGGGTTTTTCCATTCCTGGCTCGTAAGAATTAAGTAAATAACGGCGGAGTGGATTTACAGAAACATTTTTAGCGACGATAAGGTTTAGGTTACTTAGTACTTTGTAGAGCGTTATTTCTTAGAGGCGTTGTTGTTGTTGTTGTGTGTATGTGTGTGTGTTTTGGTTTCGCAGAGCAGGAAATTGGGATCCTGGTGTCCTTAGTTTCTTCACTTTCTCTCTTGCACACTCCCCTACCCGCCTTCGCGCTCAGCTTACTTGCCTTCTTCCTGAGTCGTCACACACCTACCTGCCCACTCAGATGGCCCACCAGAACCCATCTGTCCCCCGTATTGCCCCCCACCAACCTGTGTACTCTGCCTGCCGCCCAACTCTGCAGCCTCTTGCTTCTCAACCCGTTTGCCTTTTTGAGGATTTCTGAGTGTGGGGCTAGTGGATAGTGATGGTTGTGTGTTGGCGAGGAGGAGCCCTATACAGGAATATATGGAGACTGTGTAAATAGACAAGTAATGTGTGTGGGTTGATTTCCTTGGGTTCTGGAGTTGAGCCATAAAGGACTGCCTTTAACCCTATTCTGTTCCCTCCCAGTACTCTAATCACTTCTCTGGCCATGTTCCAATAGAAGGGGAATGCGGAATAGGGAGCTTCCCTCCCCTCCTTCTGGCTTAACCCCAGCTGATTACCCCAACCCTCAGGTCCCCCTTTTCACCCCTTTCCACTCATACTAATTGCCCTAAGGGGGAGACAGTCTTGGCTATTTTTATATATTCCTGCCCAATCGATTAACTTAATACAGATATATAATGTGAATTAGATTTTTCCTGGTTGTTCCTCACGACTTGATTTATGTGGTTGAAATACAGGTCTAGGAGTCAGGACGATAAGAGAATTTATCCCAAATCTGATGTTACATTGGCTTTATGGCCTTAGGACATCCCTATGACCTTTCTTTCATAGTTGATGCACTTGTGTAAAAGGCATAATATTGTGTGCTGGGTATTGTGAGTCTTGGCTTGGTCCTTTGAAGATGAAAGGGTTCTATAAACCCTCAGCATTATGCTTTTCAAATAAAGTACTTCATTTACCTTTTATTGGGATAATAGATTGACTGGATGTAAGGAGGAACCCTAGTTTACTGGAAAACTTAACTTTCCATTATTAGAGCCCCCCTCTCCCGGGAGCCAAATCTGTCACCATACTCAGGACTCCTTTTTTGTTGTCGTTGCTCCTAATGCCTGTACAACTGAATGAAAACATGCATAAAACTAGGCATGCAGAGTGATTATTTTAAGTTGAGACTCAAATCATATCTAATGTACTCTAACCTAACAGTCTGAGTCAGACTCATTTGAAAACATAACCTCACCCATTTTTAGGCTATATGGGGGCAGTTAGTTAATTTCTACTGAAAAGCAGCACAAATAATTTTAGGCATGGCAATATAAGCATGATTAGCATCTAGCAACGTGAGTCAACAATATTTATTAAGCACCTACAATGTGCAGAGTTCCCTGCTGTGTGGGCTGAGGCCCCAGTCTTGGCCTAGAATTTTGGCCCTCCTGCTTATTTGAGGCCTGCTTCCTTACTTGCAGCTCCAGGAGTAGGACAGGGAGGAGCAAGGCAGGGGGAGAGGCTAGGGACATGAAGGCGCGATTGTTTCCCTCCCTCTTTCATGACCACCAGACTTGTCATCTAGCATGTTCTACCTTGCAAGGTCACCCTTGGGAAGCACTGCAACAAATCAGGGTGACTGGGTTGCTTCATGAATATATCATCTGAACAGTGCAAATTGATTTAGATGAAATTGGTTTAGTTAATCCCTCCTCTAAGTGCAGGGCAACTTGCTCCAACTTGCAGATCCTAAAGCCACTGGAGTCTCATAATTGCATCCAAAAATTGCTCTACGTAGTGCGCCCGTCTCTTCCCTCATCCCTCCTCCCATAAAACCTGCTGACACCATGACAGTTGAGAAGAAAACTGCAGAAGGAGTAGGTCTTTACCACTCAGCAAACCTCATTGGCTTGGTGAAGAGGAAAGAATGTCCTCTTCGCACTCTGTCTCTTAGCACTCAGATTCTCTCTTTCCCAGCCAGGGTACAGAGCCCTAAACAGGATGTGAGGGCAGGGCTGAGGCACAGAATGTGTCTTGAATGGCCATTTCCAGAGGCACCTGCTTGGCCTCTTGCGTGTCTGTCATCCAGTCTTTATGGATCTTGGCAACTCCCTCGCTGTTAGGCTATGTGACTCCACTGCTAGAAGAGGCCAGGGGGTGCTCCATTTCCATTCAGCGTTTGTTTGTTTGTTTTGGTCTTTCTGTGCAAAGGGGAAAACGAGGCACTGTGTTTGTGAAACGCCTCCTTACTTCAGCTGGCGAACTTGACTTAGAGCATTGCATCGTCAAAATAGGATGTGGAACGGGTCGATCCTGGATGTACGACAGTTCAGGAGAGTTGCCCGTTGTCCAATTTTTGATGACTGCAACACTGGTACCCAGGTGGCATTACTGTAATCTCTGTACTTCAGGTCTCTCAAAAGCCACTGGGTTCATCACCACCCAGTATAGAGCAGAGACTAGAAAAGTGTTTCTCAGCTGGCACAATGGATCATGCTAACAAGTGAGAAGACTGGATGAGTGGTGCTGAGACGAGAAATTCCAGCTCCCGTCATCCTTCCTGTGCAGACTGCTTGCTGGTCCCCTTTTCATTTCCCCTCTCTCCCAAGGATCAATATGTTTTTCCATTTCCATGAATGAAAACTCTGCTCAGATGGGTCTTCTGTCGGCCCCAGAGGTTGGTGGCTTTTCCCACCGTTTCTCTTTTTCCATCTTTCCCTTCTCCATGACCATAGGCAGACATAATCTTTTCGATAGTCCATCTCCCAGCTCCTGCATTTCCCTTAGAAATCCCGTGAGCTGCTCAGGCTGCTAGATGGGTTACAGTGTGGGTGGTGGAGGGGTTTTGAGCAATGTTCCAACACCCCGCCACTCCCTTCTTCACGCAGGGTTCACCTGAGTGCACGCTAGGGTGTTGGTTCAGTCTAAGTGGGTTAGCGAAGTATCATTAGTAAGACTTGTCCTACCTGGGTTCTTGTCTCCCCGCAGAGCTCTGACTGGTTGACCTCGGGCTTTGTCTCAGCCTCTTTCCTGCAGGTCAGACTCCTCTGGTTGATGAACAGCGCCTCCAGTCTTTGGATCTTTTCTCTAACAGAGACCAAATGATCTGGTAACAAACTCATTATGTAAACTCAAATCGTCCTGAAACCAAAAATTGCAGGATTTACAATTCGCCCGGTTAGGAGCATGATGTCTGGCCTGGGAGACGATGCTAATGTAGGACGGCAACATGTGTGAATGTATACAGCCTAGAGATAGAAAAATGGTTTACGGTCCGGAATCCTCAATTGCTTTGTCTATAGCCCTTTGTTTGGTGTTGCTAGGCTCCATGTGATTCCCCAGGGAGCAGAAGCTTGATTTCAAATAGGCTTCTGTTCTCTGTCCCTTGTCTCTGACCTGAACTTGGGGTGCTCTCAGCCTAACATTCAACAGTATGTCCTACATACACTTATTGCCAATTTTATTCTGTAGGAGTGGGGAGGGCTGCCCATCCAGGTGTGTCCCTGAACATTTAAACATTTACAGACATTGCTCGGGGTAAGAGAGCTTGGGAAAAGCAGTCCTAGAACAGATGGAAAGCTGGACTGCTAGCATGAGGTAGATTAAGTTGATTCTCCATTTGTTCAACGTTGTGACTGCTGGTGTGTTCTGCATGAAGATAAAGGTGTTATGAATTGTACTTAGGAGTCCTGTCAGTTTTCCTGGGTTACCTTGGCAAATACTCCTCTTGGTTCCTGAGATTAGTCTTTTGCCTTTGTAGCCAACGTAGGACTTTCTGTTCTGCTATTGTGATATTCACTGTAATGTTTATGGTGACTCTATTATACAAAATGGCCAATGGTTGGCTTTAGGAGCTAATTATTGTAAAGAAAACACCGTTAAATCCACATGCTATAAAATATTAAGTAGGCTTTAATGATCTTTTGGACAGAAACTGGCACTGGTGCTCTCTGTCAGTCAGTCATCAACCTCCAGTTCTCAGCTCTACTTGTGCGTGATAAAAGCTGAAAAAAAGACAGACAGTTCTTCCCTTTGGGGAGACTCCAGTCTAATAGGGGAGACATATGAGCATAAGAAAGACCACAGACACATGGTCCTCCAGAAAACTTTCAGGGCAGTGTGACTCTTCTCCGTCATACCAACCGCATGTTTGGGAACAAATTTCCAAATGTTTGGGAACGAATTTCCAAACATTTGCTGCTTTCCTCAATAACTCGCTTTGTATCTGTCCGTCTGTGAGTGAATGATGAGAATGTCTCCCTATTTGTAAAGCAAGTTAATAATTTTATTTTATCTTCATGCGCTCCTCATAAGAGCCTGTGAGCTGGGGAAAGGCCAGTGTTTTTCAATCTACAGATAAGGAGGCTGTGGCCCAGTCACTTTAAATGTATTACCTAGGATCACTCAGCTAATTCAGCTTAGAGTCAGGCTATAACCAGGCCCTGTTTTGAGGATCCAGTGAGATAATGGCTTTGGAACCATTTTGAAACTATCACATGGTACACAAATGTAAGATGGCTATTATTAGTTATGCTTACTGACCACCTAGCCTCTTTTTTCCTGGGTTTCTGTTTTTAGTCCATGTCCTTTTAGGGTGAGAATTCTATGCATTTGTTGCCTTTTGTGATCCCAAATGCTCCTTCCCCCCACCCCCAGCTTCAGGGGGGTCCTTTCCTACTAAGAGCATTCCAGGATTTGGTTGTCTTCCTTTTCAGTTCCAAAAGGTGTTCTCGTTAGTTTGTACTCCCCCACCCCACCCCTGTACTCCTCCCCCCCTCTGTTGTCCTCCAGGAACACCCATTATATGTTCCTTGAGGTACAACGGGCAAAACCAGCCGCTGTCCTTCAGCATCTGGGTGTAGCCACAGGAAAGTAAAGCGTTTTGTTCCTTTCACGATGATGCCCTTCACTGGTCAGCCTTTCTTGTCACACCAATAAATAAGATTTGTGTTTTGAGCAGCTAGTGTTCAATAAAGCCTCCGTGTCATTCCTATGTGGGGACAGAGAGCAAGAGCTCTATAGTAATCGGATATCAGAACTGGAAAGCATCTTAAAGAGATCGTGTGGTGATTCTAGTTCAACTTGTATGACATTTACAGTTAGGGAAACATCAGATTAAGCTGGGACTCATTCTCTCATCCCCCAAGGCAGGGAGATGGGTTTGTAGTGTTTTAAGGAAAAGCTCATGGGACATTCATGTTAATATCCTGAAGAATGTTTATTTTCCATTAATTTGTTTTTAAAACAAGTTCTGCAGCTCAGCTCAATTCTCATTCTACAGCCCAGAGGTCAGGCTTGGTTTCACACTCTCGGGTTTTTCTGTGAAGAAGAAGGGGATGTGTGTTTGTGGGGTGGGAGGGAACCATGGCTCCTTAGGGAGGTAGTGAGAGCCCAGGGCCACGCTCTGCAGACCTGGGAGATGAAAACTAGACCGAATCTAAACTGCTGAAATACAGGAGCATTTAATTATGTTCAAATAACATTTGAAATAATAGAATTCTGGCAAGTGCAGATCACAGCCTTTCTCGGTGATCGGAGTTGACGGCATGCTGGATTTGGAGGGCAATGGTGAAATCAATCTTTCATTTTGTAGGTGTAGAATGCATTATTTTTATCTTAACCACCTGCATGGAAGCTCCTCTTTTGTATTTCCACTCACTCACACAGCCTTCTGATAGCTTCTTATCGTTCTGTCTCATCAACCTCTGTTTTTTAGGGGTCTCCACCTGAAGGGGGTGCAAAGTGAAGATAAGGCAGGCAGAAACAGTTATAAAGTCCAGCAAGGGCAAATGCATAAACATACTAAATGATAAAGAAGGGAACAGATCAGTGTCTTCAGATGTGGGCATTTGTTTCTTAACATGGCAATTGGTCTGCCCTCCCAAGCATTTCATCAGTGCATTTTTGTGACAAACCATAGTGTTTTCTGGCAAAAGCTTCCTGATTACCTGTTATCGGGTGGCACTCTATCGGGTTCACATCGTGTCTTTATCTTTAGCACGCTCTAATTTTGCAGAGATCAGTGATTCACAGACTTCTGGAAGTTGCGACACTTTGCCACTGTTTCATTTTTGTCATACTGCTTCCCTCTATCTTTCCTAAAAGTATTTAGTGATATAGGAGCCAGGCATTTTTTTTAAGGAGTCTTGTGGTTTTTATTTTATTTCACTTTTAGAGATTTTATTTGTTTTAGAGAGAGAGAGAGAGAGCGATATCAAGGTAAGGGGCAGAGGGAGAGGGAGAGAGAGAGAGAATCCCAAGCAGACTCTGCACCGAGAGCGGAGCCCTACTAGGGGCTGGAGGCCAGGACCCTGAGATCATGACCCAAGCTGAAACCAAGAGTCAGATGCCCAACTGATTGAGCCACCCCAGGCAAGCTTTGTGGTTTTTAAATGAATACAAATTGGCAACTGAGAACTTTCTGACAACCATTGATCATTAGAGGTATTCTAGGGTGTTGGAAAACCTAGACAGGGACTCACTGACCTAGAAAAACAATAGAAAGAAGTAATCCAGTAAGGTTTAGAATGACTACATAGTTACATAGATGGCAGTATAGTATAGTGGTGAATTGTTTACACTCCAGGGTCAGACCTGGGTTTGAGTCTTTTAAAAAAAAATTCAGATGTAATTCATGTATCATAATATTCACTGTTTTAAAGTGTACAATTTGGTGGATTTTAGTATATTCACAAAGCTGTGCAACAATCACACTGATTCCTGAACATTTTCTTTGTCATCCCCCAAAGAAACTCTGTACCCATTAGCAGTCACCACCTTTCCCTCCCTCTCCCCAACCTTGGCAACCACTAATCTACTTTATGTTCTTATGGTTTTGCCTATTCTGAGCATTTCATATTAAAAGAATCATACAACTTTTGGCCTTCTGTGACTGGCTCCTTCCATGTTGTGGTATGGATCAATACTTTATTAGTTTCTCTTGATGAATAATATTCCATTGGATGGATGTACCATATTTGTTTATTCATCAGTTGACAGACATTTGGGTTATTCCTACCATTTGGCTATTATGAATGATGCTGCTATGAACATCTGTGTACAAGTTTTTGAGTGAGCACATCTTCAGTTCTTCTGGATCATATGCTAACTCCACATTTAACCATCCGAGGAATTGCCAGATTATTTCCCAAGGCAAATGCACCATGTTACATTCCCACCAGCAGTGTCTGAGGGTTCCAGTTTTTCCAGATCCTCGCTGATATTTGCTATTTTTTAAAATTACAGTCATCCTAGTAGGTGTGAAGTAGTAATATAGCCATCCCAGTGAGTACGAAGTGGTGTTCCAGTGTGGTTTTGATTTGGCTTTCCTTAATGGCTAATGGTGTTGTGTATCTTTTCATATGCTTACTGATCCTTTATTTGTATATCATCTTTGGAGAAATGTCTCTTCAGATCCTTTGCCCATTTTTGGGGGGAGTCTTTTTTACTGTGGATTTTTAAGAGTTCTGTGTATTTCTAGATACTGGACCTGTATCATATCTGTGACTTGAAATTATTTTTTCCCATTCTGTAAGTAGTCTTTTCACTTTCTTGATGTCATTTGAAGCACAAAGTTTTAAATTTTGATAAAGTTCAGTTTATCTATTTTTTCTTTGGTTGCTTGTGCATTTAGTGCAATGTAAGAAACCCTTGCCTACAAGCACCTGGGTGGCTCAGTCATTAAGTCTGCCTTCGGTTTGGGTCATGATCCCAGTGTCCTGGGATCAAGACTTGCATCAGGTTCCCTGCTCAGCAGGAAGCCTGCTTTTCTCTATCCCACTCCCCCTGCTTGTGTTCTTTTAAAAAGAAGGAAAAGAAACACTTGTCTAATCTAAGTTCACAAAGATTTACACCTATGTTCCCTTCCGAGATTTTGTAGTTTTTGCACTTTCACTTAAGTTGTTTATTTATTTTGAGACAATTTTTTGTATATGGTATGTGGGGGGGTGTCTAACTTCATCACCTTTTTCTTTTTTGTGTGTGTAGATATGCAGTTGTAATACCATTTGTTGAAAAGATTGTTCTTTCCTCACTGAGTGGACTTGGAATCCTTGTCAAAACTTACTTGCCCATAAACATATGTGTATATCAGTTTATTTCTGGACTCTCAGTCTTATTCTGGGTTTGAATCTTAGCTCTGCTACTTGCAAATAAATGTGATCTGGGACAGGTTATTATTATTTGGGGGGGTAATTATACTACCTACCTTTTAGAGGGTCGTTGTGAAAATGAAATGAGATAATGCCCGTAAAGGATATTATTTAGGACCTGGCACAGAGTACATGTCAGATAAATTTGAAGGGGGAAAAGTGCTTCAATAATCAGGGAAGTAGTGTAAAAGGGAAATAGTTGAAAGGATGTTGAAATATTAGGAGTGGCCAGAACAAGGTGGCCTCATAAATGGGAGATGAGATGAACAGATGTTTGAAGAAGCTGAAAAAAAAAGATTCAGTTCCCCAGTCTCAGCTACTGCCATTGCTAGATGATGATGAAACAGAACAGAATAGAAATAGTATAGAAAAGTGACTTACCATGAGCAACAGATTGTAACCATCTTATATTATTCTTTATAGAGCTGAAATCAGTTAAGGTGGATTATTTCAGAGCACTGATGTTTGACTTTTTTCTGTCAAGGACTCTTCTGAGAACATTTTGAATGCTGTGGACAACCCTCTTCCCATGAGAATGCATATAGGACAAACACACGACATTCTTCAGACAGTTCTAGGAGGTTCAGAAATCCGTGGTTAAAAGTCCTCTCTTGACCTTATTTGAGGCAATGCTGACCTATAGCAAACTTTGCCAAGCTTAATTTCATAGCGAGGTTCAAGTGTCCCACTTACTGCAGAACAGTATTTACGGTTTCAGGGAAACTTGGGAGAGCTTTTCCTCTTGTACAGAAGAATTTGTATGGCGCCCTCCTAAGATTTAGAAGAGTACCACAAATGCTCTAATTGTTTTTCTACAGGTTTCAGCACGTAGAGGTCTTTCAGCAATGCTCCTGACCATCTGTCATTTTGGAGGGAAGCCTTCCTCAGCTCTCCCAGGTAGCTCCCAACAAAGACATTGAAGAATGCAGACTTCTAGCTCTGGAAGAGAGAGTAAATAAATGCAGTGTGAGGTGGAGTTGGGCCTAGAAGAAAAAGATAGGATCCTGGAAGGGACTCGGAATGAGAGGAGGTTTCAGAGAAACTCAGGAGGACACAGAAAGACAAAAATAGAAGCAGAGACATGCTGTTTAGAAACCCACTTGCAAATAGTCAAGATGAACTTCAGTGAAGGAGGTGAGATGGTTGAAAGAAAGGTGTAGGGGAAAGAGCACAAGCACTGGCATCAGACTGACCCAGTGTGCTGGGTATGTATGTTCCTGGTTGATTTACTAGCAATCCTGAGCCCCAATTTCCTAACTGTAATATGGGTATGGTAGTTCCTTCCTCACAGGCTTCCTGACAGAATTTATTGAAGTGATGTGTGTAAAGGGCTTAACAGTACTCAGAATACCGGAGGTGCTCAATAAATGCTAGGTCCCTTCTTCCGACTTCTACTTTAAGGGATCCTTCGTTTAATAATTACTGAATAACTATGTATGTCTGAGGCACCATGCTCAGAATAAAAATATGAAATAGTTGATGCCCTCAAGGAGCATGGAGAGTTAGCTGGAGACACAGATCTGTAAAGGAAATAAAAGAGAATGTTCTGGAAGCCATCAATGGCTGTGGCGATAAACATGTCAATGCGCGAACTCCTAGGTTTGTAGGCATAGATGCTGATATTCACCTGATAGGGAAGACTGGAAGAAGAGCAAGTGTTTGGGGTTTTTGTGGTGGGGATGGAGGGGTGGGTGGAGGGGTCACATAAATAGCAAGTCCATTTATGGACATGTTGAATTTGAGCAGTGGAGCTATCAAAGGGCATATTCCTGCCTGGAGCAAAAGTTGGAATCCATCAACTCCAGAGTCTCTTCCAATTTTAAGATTCTGTGATATATGCATATTGTAATTGTTTTACCTTTTCCTCTCTATAGGTGAGTGCTGATAGAGACTATAAGTCACATATGGCCAGCCAACAATTTAGAAGCCCTTGTAAATCATAAACTAAGACTGACCACATGTCTCATGTTTGAACGAAAGTGGTCATACAAACGTCTGAACTTACCAAACCGAGAGTGGCTGTTTTAGAAAAAAGATTCTTGGGGTGCCTGGGTGGCTCAGTGGGTTAAGCCGCTGCCTTCGGCTCAGGTCATGATCTCAGGGTCCTGGGATCGAGTCCCGCATCGGGCTCTCTGCTCAGCGGGGAGCCTTCTTCCTCCTCTCTCTCTCTCTGCCTGCCTCTCTGCTTACTTGTGATCTCTCTCTATCAAATAAATAAATAAAATCTTTAAAAAAAAAGAAAAAAAAAAGAAAAAAGACTCTACTTTTACAGCCTGCTTTCCTATAGATTTCCATTAGATAGCTAGTTAGTTTAGTGCACGCTTAAAGGTTTGATTTAGAAACAGCTTTTAAAGATGGATCTGTTATACTTAGTGGCAGAATTGAAATTTTAGGCCTTGGTGAGGGTCTCCAATGATAGTGAGCTGATGAACAAAAGTTATTCAAAAGCCAAAGACAGCTTTTTCTCTTTTCTATAAATAGGATTAACATTTTCTGTTGTTAAGACATATTTTTCCCCAGTTAGGTCTAGCTTAGAACATTTCTGTGTGTTGATTTTAATTAACGGAGGACCCCTGGCAGTATCTATTATGTTCAGCTCAGGAATGTCTGTGGAAGAAGAGAGAGATTGACCAAGAGATTAGTTTCATGTTAACTGGGTGACTTCTTTTACTCTCTGGTGGCACCTACCAAAGTGAAAGTTACCAGATCTGAAAATTTCTGGCCCCTCGCCTTGCTAATTTGTATCTGGGTGTTGGTTTGCATCTTGTTACGTTTTAGGATGTCTGAAAACACACATAGGGAGGTGCGCTTTGTAGCAGGCCTGTGCCCGCTCAGTGGGTGTGTACTAATAAAACCCAGCCAAAACCACAAGATAATGCATCTTCATTATTGATCCGCAGCTACTGATGAGTAAGTTGCAAAGTCACAGTCCCTTCTCATTGACCTTGACGGGGTGCAAAGCTTGCTTGACATAAAATACAGAACGGTACTGGAAAATGGGGATGGAGAATTTCGCAAGGCCTCAGGCTCATCATAGTCCAGGACCAGAGATGCCAGTGGATGATATGTGAGGGATGGCCCCGCGCCGATATTGTGAGCTGGAAAGTAGTCTTAACCAGTCAACCAGGATTCAGAGGTGGCCACACAGTTCTATTTATTAGCACAGAAGCCTAAACTCGGGCATTTGTCGAAAGCAAGGCTTGAAGCAGGGGGCAAAAGGCTTTTTGATTAATTTCCAGCTGGCTTTCCTCTTGCTCCAGCATCGCTCGGGGAATCCAGCGCGCCGAGTCACCGCTGGTGAGCGTGGAACCAACGCTCTATCCACGTTTCCTTTGGAGACGCTTAGTGACTCCTGCTTTGTATTCCTTGCAGGTGAAAGCCCAGCCTCTGTGGTTCTTAATGCCCCAGCAGGATTATTTTCACTAAAGATGGAAACACTGGAGTCCGAATTGACCTGTCCAATCTGCCTGGAGTTGTTCGAGGACCCCCTGCTGCTCCCCTGTGCCCACAGCCTCTGCTTCAGCTGTGCCCACCGCATCCTGGTCTCGAGCTGCAGCTCTGGTGAATCCATTGAACCCATTACTGCTTTCCAGTGTCCTACGTGCAGGTATGTTATCTCGCTGAACCACCGGGGCCTGGACGGCCTCAAGAGGAATGTGACTTTGCAGAACATCATCGATCGCTTCCAGAAGGCTTCCGTCAGTGGGCCCAATTCCCCAAGTGAGAGCCGCCGGGAGAGGACTTATAGGCCCAGCACGGCCATGTCGAGTGAGCGAATTGCTTGCCAGTTCTGCGAGCAGGACCCGCCAAGGGATGCAGTGAAAACATGCATCACCTGTGAGGTCTCCTACTGTGACCGTTGCCTGCGGGCCACACACCCCAACAAGAAACCTTTCACCAGCCACCGCCTGGTGGAACCAGTGCCCGACACGCATCTCCGAGGGATCACCTGCCTGGACCATGAGAATGAGAAAGTGAACATGTATTGTGTTTCCGATGACCAATTGATTTGTGCCTTATGCAAACTGGTGGGACGTCACCGAGACCATCAGGTCGCGTCCCTGAATGACCGATTTGAGAAACTCAAGGTAAGGGATCTGGGAAATATCCCTTACAGCTTGGTCTCTTTTATACGTAGCCGTACAGTTAGTGACTTCCCTAACAAAGCTAGGGCCACCTTGCCTAGGTGACAAGTCCATTAACTCCCAAGGCGCTCTCGTGAGGAATAGCCTACCCACTTGCAAGCTCTCACTGGAACCTGTTTTGTCAGTTGCATAAACCTGCTTTCATTCCTTCACCTCTGGCCAGTTCTGGTCTGGATGAGTTAAGCCCTTGGCCCTATGTGCCACTCCAGTAGCCCATCCAGGGAAACGAGTCCCTCTCTCCTCTGTCAGTGATACATCGCACACTACATATCTTTGTCATGATCTTTCCACCTCTTCTTTTAAGTATGTGAGTACCTGTGTAGGTGTACTATAATTAGCATATGTGCTGATATGCACAGCTATGGGGAGAGCAATGGGAAAGCTGGGCGTGTCTCTGTGGAGGTGTCTGAGTGTGTCTCTATGTAGGCGGGAGATTTGTGTGGAGGACAGTAGAGTCTGTGTTAGCCCGCTCAGTGCGCTAAAGAAACAAAGGCCTGGCATTGGCTGCCTGCTACTAATTGCCCTCAAGCCCTTAACTGGGGCTCATTCTAAGCCTGCCTTAAAAAGCAAAACAAAACCAAACCAAACCAAACAAAAAAAAAAAAAAAAAAAAAAAACCCAAACCCAGAGCAGAACAGCGGACCAAAAATTTAAAAAAGGAATTTTAGTTTACCAGAAGTCAGGAGGGATAATCCAATGTCTGAACTAAAACTTTAAACTGAAGGCAATAAATCTTGAATCCAGTATCCGATTTTGTGCCTGTGCTCGTTTTTGTGGGTTGCAGACTGAAGCCCTTGGTCGCAGTCCCTGCCTTGGAAGTTCCCAGTCTTTAATTTGTGTTCCGTGGACAGAGTTTTCCGAAGTTGTCATGCCGCATAGTATTTATGCACAAGACTAAGTGCCTATTTTATAAAACCCTATTGCCTCACTTTGATGTTAACAAATGTCAGCTCCGGCAAATTGTTTTCTTCCTGTTGCCTGCCCGTGTTGTGTGGCTTAACTGCTCTTACGAAGGGAGCTATTTAGCAGAAATTCCAGGAAAAATAAATGTTTAAATGACTAACAAGATGACCACCCCCAAACAGGGCCTGGATCTAGAAGCCAAGCTGGAAGGAAGACCCAGATAGGATGGAAAGAGGGCAAGAAGGAAGTGGGGATTTTCCTTTTGCCATGTCCTGAACAAGTCCTGGTAACTTACCTAAAAGTTTCATGGTTGGCGATGGTAGCAATACTCTGAATAGGATATATTTTCCTTTCCCGTAACTTGTTGCAAGCAGTATTGAGAAGTAGTCACGCTGACAATGGTTTGTGCCGCCTTCGATTTTTATTTATACCAAATATTTACAAATTTGTATGGAATTCAGCATTTTTCTGTGGATTTCACGCAAGGTGATATTCTCATTCCCTTCAAAACTATAGCGAGGAGTAAGCTCATTGATTTCAGTTCTTAGATGCCTAACACGCTAGGCCCTGCACTTGTTCTAGCTGAAGCCTCACACTGTAACGTGGTATAAACTAAGACCTGGCGAGGTTAAGTGATTCGGTCAGAGTCACAGAATTGGAATGGGAACTCGGCTTTTAGACCCCACGTTAAGTATCGTTTCTGCTGTGGCCTGCCGCCGTTTTGTTTTGAACCTAAGTTTTGCCCATGAAATGTGATTTGCAACTTAACTTTATGCTCTGGCAATTGCACATTTCATGGGTCACAGATAAACGATTAACAGCATCAAGGAAAGGACATACTGTAGAAACGTACAGCTTCGTAATGGCAAGAGGTGGGGGTGGGGCTGCAGGAAGGGGGGGATATGGAGAGGATGGAGCAGTTTCTGCCAAATATTTGCAGGTGTTGGAACTATAATAAGGCATTGGCCTTGAGAAACACTCCAAACAGAAAACTCTGTATCCATATGTACGATGGAGATAACAAAAGACTGGATAGAATAAGCCTGTATCTGCAGAACACCAGCTTTTTGAAAACATCCGAAAACACGAAAACACTGGATGATTGATTAGCTATTTGGCACCACACAGCCATAGCCCTAGTCTCCGGGGCTGGTTGGAGCACAAAAGTATTTTACCAAAAGATACTTTGGTCTGTAACTAATCAGTAATCTTTGGAGAAAGAAAGGCCAGATTTTTGAATTGTTCCCCTTTAATTTTTTTAGGAAACGTGCAGAAAATTCTGATTATAAATTAAGTGGAAACTTTTTTTTTGGCTCATTTTTGGACCGAGAGTGGAAACATATGAATCATTCCCAACCGTGTGGTTTGTTATGTTGTCTGGAACATCTTGGACTTTGGGGCGGGAGAGAGTGTGCGTGAGTGTATGTGTGTGCGTGCGTGTGTGTGTGTGTGTGTTGGATGTGTGGGGAATCACTTTGGTTTGGTTTCCAAATGTAAAGGCTATGAGTTCTCCACATGAAGCAGAGAGGAGGTCTGATTTTTAGTGTCTCCGTATTCTCACTTCTTTGGGTTCATTTCAATTTAAAAGCATTTAGGATTATCCCCTTAACCTGCCAGATTCTTCCCCAGGGAGAAAGGGGAAAACGGATTGTCAGAAGCTATGGGGGAGATGGCGTGGGGCTTACTCCACTGGCCCTGAGAGGAGCATGGCAGTCCTACAGGAGAAGGGGAAGGAGGATGCTACATATACTTACGGGTTTTACTTTCCGACCAGTAAGTGAAATGGTGTTTATTTGTTCTTTTTGGTTCTGGAGCTTCCCCGTTGACCTTGATAACTACCCTTTCTGTACTAACCTCCCTGAGTAGGATTAGTGGTTTCTAGTATTTATTTGTTCAATAAAGAATAAACACACTGGTATGTTATAAGATGAAAGGTCAGAATAACCAGAAGCCAGCCTATCTTCTTAACATGTGCTCAAACTGGATGACAGGGTTTGGGATACTTACTATGGTTTATTATCCTTATTTAGTTGTCCATTCTAACTACATGTCTTTCCGAAGGCCACTAGTGGTTCAATTAATTCTTCAATTCCAAAGAATAATTTTCTTCACAGTAGAAAGGCCTATCAGAGCCATTATTTCCTCCGTCCCTTCTCTTTCCATGAGCTAGTCCCAATATATATTCTTTTTTTAAAAAGATTTTATTTATTTATTTGACAGAAAGAGAGCACAAGTAGGCGGAGAGGAGGCGGGCGGGGGTGGGGTGGGGTGGGGTGGGGGAGGAAGCAGGCTCCCTTTCGAGCAGAGAGCCCGAGGCGAGGCGGGCTTGATCTCAGGACCCTGAGATCTGACCTGAGCCCAAAGCAGAGGCTTAACCCACTGAACCACCCAGGCGCCCCGATCCCAATATATATTCTTAACTTGTGATATTTTGCTGCATTTCTATAAAAATGCTTCACATGTTAAAGAGTTTTCATCGGCACACGAGTTTCTCTCCTTCAAAGAGATTGATACTGTTGCATTAGTAAGTGTTGGCTTTATAAAAAGAGGTCACATTTCAATGGTCTGTATTGATGACAGAGCTCAACTCCACATTCTAAATCCTGTACGACTTGATTCGTGTGCTGCCCATCTGTCTTACCCTGCTACCACTCTCAGACATGCTACCTTCATCTGCCCAGACTAGTCTCCTAAACACACCACTCCTTCTTTTGGGTGACTCCTAACTCTGACCCGTGCTCTTTTCTTGACCCTCTTAGGAGTCCTTCTCATTCTTTAGTCCCCAGCTAAAACCCCATAAGGTCCACTCTAAAACACCCCAACTATCCCATGAATTCTTTGAGGCCAGGCACAATGTCTTTTATTTCTTCAGTATCCTCCTTCGTGCCTTGCATACACAGTATATGCTCAAGGCATCCAAGTGAATGGAATCTTTATAACAGATCTGCGGGAAGTATACCACTGGCGTCTATCGCTTGCTTTAGCTCTCATCTTGTAACATATCAATCTGTCTTGCCATTGTGACTACTTCAGAGGTCTGGAAAAAAAATCTCCCATGGACTACTGATAATGTTAAAAAAAACTGAGTGTTTGCAAATGTATGGCATGTCCTTATTTTAAGTGCCTATTCATTTGGATTGCTGGATTTTCCAACTGCCTAACCCTATGGTGACATCTGTATAAATCAGATGCGATTATTATAATTCTCTTTGAGAGTGATGTCTTCACATTTCCATGTCCATAGCCTGCCAAAAATATAGCTGATGAAAACCAGAGGGAATAGAGGAATTTCCTGAAAGGAATAAACAAGCACATTTTCTTTTTTTCATTACATTTCCACAAATTCATTACTACAAATAATTCTTAAATGCAGTTACATTTACATATCAGGGATCTTGTTGTTATAAAATATTACTTGGCACCAGAGTAAGCTTTTTGTTATGGGAAAGTAAGGTGTGCACGCGTGTGTGTGTGCGCGTGCACACACACACACACACTCACTCACCCCCACCCCATCCACACGGAAAGAGAGGCTGAGACAGAGAGAGCTAAAGATCGCTAGACAAAGACAAGGGAGATATGAGACTTGGAGAATGTTCAAAGGAAAGTCACAACAAGAGTTAAAAGGTTGGAAAATATGATATTCTAGAATCTTATCAGAGTTGATTACTTGCCTTTCTTCCTACTCAGTCACTCTGTCATCCACCCACCCATTCTCACTCAGCCACCACCTTCTCCCAGTCATTTGTCTGCTCACCCACTCGACACCCACTTCTGTCTGCCAAGACAGATACCCTCTCAACTTATCTACCACTGGGCATTTGACTGTTTCAGAACCAGCATGACTATTAATATGAGAGAAAGAAAGAAAGCTCTTTATGAAAGCCTGGGTTGAGAGGAAGTATATTTGCATACATATGTATGTGTCACCATATATGAGTGTGTGTATTTCTGCGTGGCTAAGCGGCTGAGAATGCCTCTGTTTGTTTGTCTATGTGTTTCACTGTGTGTGAGGAGGAGAGAGCGTCTGTGTTCATCTTCTGTGGGCGTATCTATAGAGAGGTTGGGTATGAGGATGCCATGAGCATAAGGCCGTGAGCATGGTCTTCCTAAGAAGGGTCATGGCCTCAGTATAATCTATCCTGAGACTAAGATCTCCCTAATAAATGAGCCACGTCATAAATTCTCATGATGAGAAGCTTCAGTGAAGCCAGGCTGGGTTACTATAGGTGAGGGAGCAGAAAAAGTTACTTCTCCATTTCACCCGCTTAGGTATTGAACCACAGTAGCAAAATATCATATAAACGAAGTGTTTGGGTCCAGATTGGCACTCTCTATGATATGGTGGTGGACACATAAGTATGGGGTTGAGGGTAATTAATACCTGGCATGGAGTTTCTAAACTAGCTAAACTAGCCTTCAGCTCATGATCATAGGATCAGTCTTGCTTCTGGATCTGGCTTCTCTGTGGTCTTTCTACAATGTGCTCCCCACTACTTTAATATGTATCAAATCTCTACTCATTTTGTGGGGGTGGGAGGGAAAATGCTTTTTATTCCATCTCTGCTCGAACTGTGTGCTAAGACTTATCTGAACTCCTGGTTTGTTTTTTTTTTTTTCCGTTGAATAATTATGTGGAGTCTCTGGCTGTGTTCTCACATAGTATTAATGTGTCAGAAGATGTTTTCTATTTTTTTAAAAAAATTGGTTTGAAAGCAGGCTTAGCAAGTGGATACTCCTATTATCTGTGCTGCCATCTCTCTGTTTTTGTCATTTCTCTTGTTCCAAGTCTTCTTCTCACCACCATCTGCAAGGAGCTAATAGTTGTCAGTCCGAGCACAATTTACAAAATGTTGACTTAGAGATTGCTTCCTAGGTGGATGAAAATCCTGTCAATTCTTATTGGGAAAAGGAACATATTCCAGAAGTATAATATAGGTGAGGAAAGATGAAGGAAAGAAGAATTACTAAGCCCAAAGAAGCAAAGTTGAAAGGGGGGCAATGTGATAATGACACGCAAGTTCTCGAATGGTTGATGTAATGAGGTAATGTCTTGTTCTTTATCTCCCCTGAAGACAGGACAGATAGTAGCTTAAACTGTAGCAACAGGGATCAAGGCCAAGGATTCATTCATTCATTTAACAAACAATTCATGAGCACTCACTTTGTTTACTGAACACTGGTCAAGTCATAGCGGTAGGAGCTGGGGACACAGGAAATCAGGCACAGTCACTGCCCTGCAGAGTTTTGAACTTGGTAAGAGAGACAGATAAGTATATCAAACATTCCAAAGCAGTATGGTAAGTGCCATGACAGAGGTGTGTGCAGGACGGTAGGAAGTGCAAAGGGACTCAGTTAAAGGGAGTCATGGAGCTCAAAGCAGGGAATCATGAATGAGTTTGTTAGAGAGAAGGGTCAAACTGGAGACTGTGAAGAACGATGGACGGGACTTGGTGAATGGCTGACTCTATGGTTACAGATGTTGGAGAGAAAGAGTTAAAAAATGATTTTGGAATAGGAGATGACTTGAAGAGTAGTGGTACTGGGGATAGAAGTAGAGAAATTTGGAAGGGGCTAACAGTTTGGGTGGGATGATTTGACTTTAGCCTTGAGTTTGTTATAATCATGGGTCATTCAGCATTCATTCATTCATCAAACATTTACTGAACACCTATTAGATGCCAAGTACCAGAAGGGATGTTGGGGTTGTATTGATAAAAGAGCTCAGTCCCAACCCTGGTGGAGTTTTCAGCTCAGTGTGGGGAGAATGATAGTCAAGGACACAGTTACAAGACACTATGGTGAGTTCTATGACAATGGAAGCACAAGGGATTGAGAGAAATCTGCATGGGAGGGACATCCGTCAGAAGAGGCTTTGGGAGGGTTTTTGGATGCCCAGTTGGGGAACAGGGATGGAGTAAGGGGCAGGAAGTGCTCTAGCAGAAAGAAAATAGTTTGCTCAAATATCTGGAGGAGGGAAAACATGGTACACTCAGAACTGCAAGGGCAAATGTTCTAGAAGGAGTTGAAACTCAGGCCTTTGTGGTGGTTGAAAGATCAGGGCTAGAGATGTAGACTGAGTGCCTTTAGCGTGGAGGCAGAGTCATTCAGTGGTGAGCTGAGTGAGGGCCCAGGATTGAGCCTTGTGGCACAGTCAGGGTCTAGAATGGAGACACGAAGGAAGAGTGTGTGAAGGAAGAAGGAAAGGGTGTGTGCAAGAGGTGGGAACTGAAGAGGAATAGCTCAAGTAAAATACAACATTGAGGACTCCAGAAAAGGAGAGTCGGCTTTGGCTCACTATTCTGTTACCCAAATAATACAACTGGATTTAGGTTTTTTTTTTTAAATTTTATTTATTTATCAGAGAGAGAGGGGGGAAGAGAGCGAGCACAGGCAGACAGAATGGCAGGCAGAGGCAGAGGGAGAAGCAGGCTCCCTGCTGAGCAAGGAGCCCGATGTGGGACTCGATCCCAGGACGCTGGGATCATGACCTGAGCCAAAGGCAGCCGCTTAACTAACTGAGCCACCCAGGTGTCCCTGGATTTAGGTTTTTAATACAGGTTTTTTTTTAGAAGGTCCAAATAAAAATTTTACACATTTAAGCTAGAGATTTAACCATGCAATGCCCCTGAGGAGAGGGGAAAACAAAAACACACAAAAAAACACAGGATGGTTTGTGTAGCATTCCTGATAAGGGCACTAGGGGAGGCATGGGTGTTTGTGGAATGGTGTCAGAACATTCTGGAAAGAAGAGAGATGGCCACCTGGCTCACCTGGCTTGAGGACCAGTCTGGCTATTCTCTAATGAACTTCAAGTAGCGTAGACCTTGTGGATCCAGTATATCACCTGTATCTCATTTTGGGACATAGCCCGTGTCTATACAACAGCAAATAAATGTTTGGGGAAGGAACACATTCTGGCAGAAGGGTGTGGGCTTCAGTTGTTAGACCAGATGGTGTGTTCTGCTGTTGAAAGGCCATATGTAATTGATACATAAAGTGACAGACTGAAGCAAAAGCAAAGTAAGTATTTTAAGAGAAGCAGTTAAAAAAGGAAAGCAGAATGTGACCCCAAAAGTGTGCTAAGATTTTTGGTTACTGGCTTTTGGAAGAGCTAGGAACATCAGTGAGCAGACAGCATGTCAGAAAAAAAGAGCATGTCGAGAAATAGTAATGGGGTCACTGGCTCAGATCATTTTTAAAGATGAAGCTGTCTTCTGTGAGTTGGGAAGGCTCAAGGTTTGGGGTATATTGGCCTTTCTTCCCTTCCCTTCTCTTCCTGAATCCCCCAAAGGTCAATTCCCACATCAAAACAATTGGGAACTTGTGTAGATTTAAATACTGCTCTCTAGTGCTTTTTAGAGAGCAAAAGAGTTTGCATGCATTTGGTAGCACTTTGACAGGTTTAAATAGTACAGGCAGATGTCACCCCTTTTTAGGCTTCAAGACGAGTGGTGTCAGGTAGGGGTGTGTCAGTGTGCTCACCTATGTGTGAATACACGTGCCTTCATGGAGCATGAAAGGTGGCAATAGTGGTCGAGAGCGTGTGCCGTCAGGGGAACCTCTAGCTTTAATGACGAGACAGTGTTTTGACAGATAGCTTGGTTTCTTGAGGGAGCCAATGAGAAAGTTATCTGAAACCACCTGTGTCTAGAGACATGGAAAAAAATAATAAAAACCAGCAATTGGGGCGCCTGGGTGGCTCAGTTGGCAAAACCTCTGCCTTTTGTTCAGGTCACAGTCCCCGGGGTCTGGGGATTGACCCCTGCATTGGGCTCCCTGCTCAGCGGGGAATCTGCTTCTCCCTCTGCCCCTCCCCCTTATTTGTGCTCTTGCTCTCTCTCTCTCTCTCTCTGATGAATAAATTAAAAAATCTTAAAAAAACAAACATGCCAGCAATTATTTAAGAGGGTTAAAGAAGCCATTTCTTTTTATGGGATGCTGTCTGGAAGACTAGGCCATGCCTGGTATCTCAGAAATGGCCAGCATTCTCCTTTTTGTGAAGGGTAGAACTGAGCCCAAACAGGCCAAGTCTACCTGATACAACTGCAGTGGAACTCGGATGAAAAACCGGAATGGGTGTGGACCATCAGTTTAGCTCTCTTGGGCCTTTTAAAACCTTGGTTACATTGCTAAGACCCGTGTACAATTCCATGGAAGCTGTAACGGTATTGTCATCTGGAGGTGACTAGGGTCTCAGTGTCGCGGTGCAAATGGCTTCTCTGACCCTCACACAGGGGAAGCACAGAAGGACCCAGAGGTAACCTCCTGAGGCAGGAAATGGGAGCTTCATCCTGCTTCCCTGCCAACCTCCAGTTCCCCCACCCCCACCCCTATCCCCCTCCTCCCTGTTTCCTCCGGGCACATATCTCTATTCCAATCTCCCCTGCCACTCTGGCTGTCTCTTTGTCCTGTTTTCAGCTGTTCTGAGAAAGCTACGCTAATGAGGCTTGGACAGAGGGAGCCTGGCCCAGGGATTCACTGGACGATGCAAGAGAAGAACAAAACAAACCCGTGTTTCAGAACCAAACCACAGCAACACAACAACAAAAAGATGCGTTTAATTTTCCATAAGCAGACTGTGTACACACACACACACACACACACACACTGACACACAGACACATACGTACATGTATTCTCTTGGTCTACTTAGCCAGAGCACGGGCAAGAGAATTACTTGGCCAAATCAATGCAATCGTTCGAGCCTAGAGTGGCCCCGAATTTCTAGTTCTAAATGATTCGCCAGTGCCAGGCATGATAAGGAAGAGTGAGGAAACGGAATGCTTAATTGCAGCAATTCTCCGCTTCCCTTTGCATATGTTCATTATCGAGAATCAATTCCAGTTTGAGAGGAGGCTTTCATTCCTTGCAAATGAAGAGGAAGTGAGTAAGTAAATGTTCGGGGTTTTCCTCAAATTATGTCTCATAATGTAAGAAAACAGTGGCAAAAAGCCATCAACAGATGGTGTTTTCATTAGCCAGAGATTTATTTTTCCAAGCATTTTCATATTAATGAAGTAAGGTTGAAATTAGAGTCATCTTGTCAGTTCTCGTTCTGCCGTGTTAAAATGGGCTGGCTTTCTGCAAATTGCTAGGGGGCCCGAGCAAAAGAAGCATTTACCATATTGTGACGGTAACCCCAAGGTCCATAGTCAAACCAGACCCCAAATTATGGGTTCAGCCCTAATTTTCATTTTCGGTGGCTTTACAGAAGCTGCGAGTTTTGGTGCTGGGCCATAAATGAGGAACACACAGCAGGGACCTTTAGTCCTGCTCAGCGCTATGAATTATGTATAGGCTATTAGTTTCACGACAAGTGTTGCAACAGGTTGCATGGACTTGTTAGAAAACATTTTCCCCATGGAATCCTGTGCTTGAATGGAAATGCATTACAGTTTGAAATGCAGATTTCTAATGCTGTGTCTACTCAGAGTTTATCAGCCTACATCACCTCTACCTTCTCTGTCCATATCGTCAATGGTGAGACATGGGGTTTCCACTGATCTGGGAATCTGGACCTTTGTGCTAGTAGAAGTCTTAAACTCATGGGGCCCATTGTCAATGCCCATTGTCTATCCTAAGCTGGATCGTTTCATTGAACTATGTAGATCTGTCTTTACACCCCACCCAGCCCCAGCCAGATTTTAAAAAAAAAATTATTTATCTATTTTGACAAAGAGAGATCACAAGTAGGCAGAGAGGCAGGCAGAGAGAGAAGGGGAAGCAGGCTCCCCGCCGAGCAGAGAGCCCAACGTGGGGCCCGATCCCAGGACCCCAAGACCATGACCTGAGCTGAAGGCAGAGGCTTTAACCCACTGAGCCACCCAGGTGCCCCCCCCCAGCCAGATTTTTGAAGAGAAGTCCACACTTGCCACCTCCACGTCATCACTACTGAGGGACTCCCTGCCTCTGTTCCTTTTCGCATTTGCTTCCAAACCCCACTGAAACGCCTTTTTTCAGGGGTCACTGGTGACTTGTAATTACCAAATCCAACTGCTTTTACTTAGTCCTCCTATTTCTTGTCCTCTGCGTAGTGGACAGTGATAAGTCCTTTCTTGAAACGTGTTTCTCTCGATCATCCTCTCAGCTTGGCCCAGACCTGCAGTACCAACTGCCTTGAACATGACAGCTTCCTCTTAGCCAGTGTCCCTGCCCCTAGGCTCTCCTGTTTCAGTCTGCCCCACATTATTGCTGGTAGGTTGAGTTCATAAATGTGGCCCAGATTATGCCATTGTCTTGCTCCAAAGGCTTTGGCAAGTCCCCACTGCTAGAAAATAAAAATAGGTATAAACTCCCTACCTAGGCGTTTGAGACCTTCAAAACAGGACCTCCAGCTGCATTTCCAGCCTTGCCCCCCTCTCGCTTGTACCCTCTGTTCTAGCCAAATTCAACTTCTCTTCCCTGAGCCCGTCTTTATACTTTATTCTCTTTCACTCAGGTTATTCCTTGTGCATAGAACATTCCGTCCTCCTCTATCTCTGTTTGTTAAAACCCCCCTTGTCCTTCAAGACCCACCTTTGCTTCCCCTCCTCTTACTCTTGGAATTCCCTGCCCCCTCACCAGAGCAGGTGCTCATTACCTTTTGTTGTATTCAATCTCTGAACTTCTGCCATTTCTTTTTTTTAATCTCATGACATCTCCTTAGCTTAGAGAGCGTGTCCAAATCAACAATCGCTGCCCTTCTTTCTCCCTTCTTCACTTGGCTTAACCTTGCTAAGGAGAAGGCCACGGTTGGAGATGGTTGGGGAGTTAAAGAAGCCAGGGGAGACCCTGTGCCCAAGCCAAGAACAGTGGAATAAATGGGGAAAAATCACTTCCATGGGAATAAAGCCAAAGAGACCAAGGGAGATCTGGCAAGAAGGGAAGCAAAGATTAAGCTGGTTCTCATAATCCAGTTTGAGAACAAGGGAGATCAGACCGCCCATCTTAGAAATACATATGTCTGTGGGAATACATTGTCTGGGATGGACTCATGGGCCAGTGCCAAGAATACTGAGGAGCCACACACAGCTACTTAGTGGACAAGAAAGGGGCCAAGTACACGAGTCCTCTCCCTGTTCCCCCACTTCCCTTTGCCCCCTCGCCCCATTCCGTCCTATCAAAAAACATGGACTTTGCGCTACGGAGACAGCAACAAAGCAGTGTACACAACTGAGGGACGGAATGTTCGCAGAATAAGGGCCAAGAAGATGGGGTATTACATTTGGAACAGACTTTGTGGGGGTGTTGGGGTGGTGAGTAAGAGAGAAGTGGATTTGGGGACTGGTTCTAGAGGAGAAGCAGCCACCAGAGCCGAAGACTTGGGAATGGGAAGGAATATAAAAGCCCATTATCAACCTAGAGTGACTAACATTCTGTTGTTGTTGTTTTTTTTTCGACATAAGGAATGGGAGGGAGTAGCTTGCTCAACGGAAAATACACTAAGAGTTCTGAGTACTGTTGTACTTCTGTTATTTGAAAGAGATTTGCAAAGTGCTTGGAATATAGTGAAAGGATCTATGTCCCAGTAAGCAATCCTAAGCAATGGGTGTCCTACCTTGATACACCAGGCATCAAGTTTTGAAGTCTGTCATCTCCAGGGGCTATTCCTTAGGGCCAAAGGAGGGAAGCTGTGAGATACAATGTTCGATTTTGATGAATCTCACTGTTAAAATACCATCTTTTTTTTTTTCCTGAAGGAACCTACTGATAAATCTCAAATGTTTCCAAGAAAAAAAAATAAGAAAAAAGTCATGAATACTGGGACAAAGTCGTGACCAAGGCTAGAGAACTGAGTTCTAGTCCCAGCTTTGTCATCTACTAATTACAGGACAGCAAAGAACACTTTGCCCCCATTCTGAAGCTCAGTCCTCAATGCTGACGTATCCTACCTCATGGACTGTTATTGTTATTAGATGAAATTGCCTAGCATAGTGTTTGCAAGTACTGTTTGTTCAACAGAGTTCTCTTAGTCTCCTCATCTGTAAAAGAGAGGATAATATCTCTTCTCCTTATGTCCCTGGGTTACTGTGAAGGCAAAATGAAATACTATGAAATACTTAAAAAAGTTAAAAATCTTGTAAAAAACATAAAGTTGTCTTAATATCATTAAATTCCTACATCCACGAAGTCATCAATGTTATCTTTCCTGCAATAACGAGAGCCTGGAGCAAATGCACAGTGTTATGAATTAGCACCTAGGAGAGTGCTTGGCCCACAGCAAGTGCTCAGTGTCTCTTTGAAATGAGTCGGTTGACTCTTTGTCGACCGACTGAATGATCTCCACATTAATATTGGTTCTCAAGCTCACTGAACGTTTCCTATTTTTTCCCCTCTTCCCTGTTTCCCTCTGGCTTCCTACTCTCATCGATGGCAGCAAACTCTGGAGATGAACCTCACCAACCTGGTTAAGCGCAACAGTGAACTAGAAAATCAAATGGCCAAACTAATACAGATCTGCCAGCAAGTTGAGGTATGTAATGGAAACTTTTGTGATTCTTTCAGTGGACCGGATCAGGTGATCCTTGGGGTATACTTGAGTTTTGTCAAGAGTGTAGCTCAGCCATTTGGAGTGAAGGGCTCAATGATAGTTCTGGGAAGTCTCATTCCCTTAGGAATGGGACCTTACTTGGTCCTCACTCATCAACATCCCACTTGCTCTTGTCATCAACAAATGCTCTCTCTGTTCAAGTTGTCTGTGAATTGTAAAGTGTCATACCAGTCTAAGGTTTTCGAAACCTGTTACCTACGTCAGGGCGACATCAAAGAGCAGAGCTTACAAGAGGAGTCAGTCTTTTCATCAGTTCAGTGGATGTAATGAAAGAAAGGTGTTATTTCTCTCTCTTTCTCAAGAGCATGGGATCTCAGCTATAGCATTTGGTTTTGTGTTGGTTTTGTTAAAGAGGTAACCGTAAGGCTTCAAGTCTAAAGCAGGTCGGATAAAATGTTACAGCATTCTTCCTGGGCAGTGATTGGATGAAAAGATTTCTTTCTTTTTTTTTTTTTTTTAAGATTTTATTTATTTATTTGACAGAGAGAGATCACAAGTAGGCAGAGAGGCAGGCAGAGAGAGAGGAGGAAGCAGGCTCCCTGCTGAGCAGAGAGCCCGATGCGGGACTCGATCCCAGGACCCTGAGATCATGACCCGAGCTGAAGGCAGCGGCTTAACCCACTGAGCCACCCAGGCGCCCCTGGATGAAAAGATTTCTAATTCTATTTACAACCTCATGGTTTAGTTCTAAGCTTCCTTGTATGATGGATAAATGTGGTGGTTCAAGGTAAATCCTACCTAGGGATTTCTACTTAAGGGAGTGTGAGAATCTTCTAGTAAGGAAAAGAATTATCTTATACAAGTAAGCACTCCTAACTGGAGGTCTTCAAGTCTTGCATTTCTTTTTTAAAAATTAATTAATTAATTTTAATTTTTTAAAATTCTGCTCAGTTAGCCACTGTATAGTAAATAATTAGTCCTTGATGCAGTGTTCAATGATTCATTAGTTAAGTATAATACCCAGTGCCTATCAGAGCACGTGCCTTCCTCAGTGCAATACCCAGGTCTTGCATTTCTTAAAGGAGGGTGTACTTGGATGATGAGCGCACCATAACAATTTAATCGCTGCTGGGCACTCCGTTTGTGGAGGAGAGTGGTGCTATATGGAGGGGGTAGAGGACACTGTTAAACCAGGGGCGAGATTGTGGATATGTAGCAGGACAGTTAGGAAGAAGCCCAAGGAATGGAAAGAAAGAAGCCTGGAATGTAAGTTACAAAATACGGTTCCAGTCTTGACACTGCCATTAACCAGTGATATGTAAGTTACAAAATACGGTTCCAGTCTTGACACTGCCATTAACCAGTGATATGAATTTGAGTAAGTCACCCAGCAACTCGGCTTCAGGGTCCTTACCTGTGAAAATAAGGGATTCAACTGACTCCCTGACCTTCTGTGTGTGATCCAAATTTCACGGGTCATGATTCTGTGAGCTACATTTTTTATTCTCTTCTTTGGTCTTTGATTTTATCCTTTACTGCGCGGGGAGAAACAAAACAGAAAGCATTTTAGAGTGCTTTTTAGCTACTCAGACTCCCTCTCTGTTCCACTCTATCAAAGCTTCTGATTATGCTGTCAGATTACAGTATAAGAAACCCACACTGGTGGAGAGACAAGGAAGTATTGTAAGCTGGAGACAAGATAAGGGATCCCTTGGCTTAGAATTCTCATGGCTGAGGGTGGGGTAACAGCTAATAGTGAATAAAACATTGTTAGAAATTATAATTATCACCTTCCTCATTCTCATCAAAAAGACTATTAAGTATAGTGTAAGTCGTAGTCAAATTAGCAAAGTAAGCAGTTTGTTTTCATTGCTTATTTGCCCTGAGACCTCTCTGACATATTATCACCCCCCTGCCCCCTGGAAGTTGATCACTCTGACCAGCCTCACCCAGATAGAGCCCTTCCCTGCCCACTGCACCCACCAGATCTTTGTATTCAGGGCCCCACTCTTTTCAAGCAGCAAGGAGGAGCTAGTCTCATAAAACAGTGCATCCTTGTGTTAATAGAGGAGCACTCATTCTGGCCCTCTAGGTAACAGGGGATGTCTCGGTCCTCTGGCTTGAGCCTTGCAGGAGATGACAGCAGTGCTGCCAGGTACAAACCAAATGGGAGGGAAGAGCAGTCCTGCGATGAACCAGCCAAGGAGGGGCTTAAGAGGCTCCCTTAGAGATGCTTGTTAAATCCATTGCATAGGCCGCTGTCTGCTCTGCCACACAAAAGGTCACCTTTTGCCAGTACTTGCTTACGCACGGCTTTGTACCAGGTACAAAGAAAATAGCACGGGCGGGCACGATATCTGCCTTTGGATGGCTTATATGCTGCACAAATCCACCCCACTACGAATATACACGTGCGGGCAATAGAGACAATGGCATAAAATTGGTAACCGATGGTTGCCAAAGAACCACGAGATCCGATGTTACACGTCAAGGGTGAGAGTATTTGGGGAGTTAACTCCATAGGCCCTCCAGTTTAGGATTCTGTCTTTGACAGGAAGCCCACAACATGGTTTATGGAAGAGCATGGCTGTGTTCTATGACATCATCCCTTCTGAAAGGTTAGGGATGTGCCCTAAACTTCCCCATAATAATAGGGTGAGTCCAGGGTACTTATTATACTCATTCAGCACAGAGCCTGTGTGTCCAGAAGGCTTTGGAACAAGCCCCGGGATTAAAAATGCAGTTAAAGAAGTGAATTGAGACTTCATAAATGCTTCTAAATACTTTACACAATGAAATAAATAGTAGGAGACAGGCTGTCATGAGAACCAGACACTAAAGGGTGATGTGAATGTGTGTGTGCGCGCGGGCGCGTGTTTGTGTGTTTGGCGTTCTACCGAATCCAGCTTTGTCTATAGGGAAAGACTCTATTCACAGTGTGAACCAGGCCTTTCACGTTGGGCGGGGGTGGAGGAGACCAGCTAAGGCACTTCTGAGAAAACTGGAATAGGCTATTTTCCTGCCAAACCTGTTCCCCTTCCTTATTGTCTGCAAATGTTTTTGTCTTAGATTGACTTTTCATAAAGGGGCTGTAAATACTGCCTCTCTCCTGGTTCTTTCTTCTTGTTCTCTATTCTCCCCAGAAAGTAAACAAAGCTGCAGTCTTCCTATTATTACAGAAACAGAGATTAGGATCACCACAGATTTTTTAGCTGAATTCCTTAGTAAATCAGCCTGTTCCAGTTGCTGCTCAGCTTCCAGAATTCAGGGGATAGGCAGTTGGAAACTATTTTTTGGTTGGGGCTAGAGAGCATGGGAAGGAGGCAGGAGCAGAAGGAAGACTCCTTTAAATTGGTTAAGGGAGGGCCATGCTTTGACCCCCCCCCCCCCGCCCCCGACTCTGGCCACTTGATCTCTATATATAGTTCTTTGTCCTTTCTCATCGGGCATCCTTTGTTTACATTTCCAAAGGAAATCTCTGTTTAATGCATAGCCAAGGGAAAATGTATACCAACAGATGAATATTTCCTCTTGGCTTCCAAGACTGTGCTCTTTTGTGAATAACAAGCATTCCTGAAAATATTGAGGGGAAGAAAAATAGTTAAGTACTTGGGGATGGGTGAGTGGACAACAAAGCATTTCTTGAGCCAACACTACATACTTAGTGGGGTGGGCAACTTGGGAACTATAAAAGAAACATATGCTGTTACTGGCCTCCAAGAACTTTTGAGTCTAGCTCGGGGAAAATACAGTTTCTAGTAAAAAAGAGGAGTATTTAGGAAGCAGCGCGCAGTGTAGGGAGTGTAGCCTTTCCATTTTTACTTCTTTAGTCTCCTGGGTAAGTTTCAGGGCACCAAGCTGACGAAAGCATCTTCTTGGATATTTTGTGTGGCATCTGTTTTCAGCAGTCCATTCTAGAAGTCCCATGGGCAGATTAATTTCTTTCTGGTCCTTCTGAAGCCTTTTAAGGAGCTGGGTGGCTTCCCTTAGTTCAGTCTTCGCCTCATTTGCTTTCAGAAGTCTCACTGTAGATGACTCGGTGTTCTCTGTCCTTTCTGCCCATATCGCGCGCTGACAGGGTATTTGGTTTGGGAAAGGCAAGAAGCCTGACTGCTTCTCCAAGCATTAAAAAAAAATAGGTGTTTGAACGGAAATTAATTTTTAAAACCACACTTCTGTGGATGATTTCAGCAGATGCTTCCTAAACCTTTTAGAGTGGTCGAGCTAGGAGCAAGAATTGAATCGGAAAGCATTAAAGCACAAATCTGTTTGTTGGAAGAGTCTTCTCTAAGCCCTGAGGACATGATGAAATGAAGGAGTGAGGAGAGGGAAGTCAGAGTAATCAGGGAAAATCTCACAGATAAAATGCATTTTAGCCAAATGTTTAGGGAGGAAAGACAAATGACTCGCTCCACGGAGACAGAGAGCAGAGAGGTATAAAAGAGCCTGCCGTATGGGCGAAAATGGTATGCTGTGCCCTGGGCGGACACTGGGTGGGTAGAGATAAATAGGAAACAGTCCCTGTCCTCAACTCGAGGGAACTTACCTGACAGGTAAAATGTCAAATACAATGTGAAGTGGTAATTATTGCAACGAAGCTAAGTGCGAGATGACAGGCTAGCGTGGAGAAAGAAACACCCACTCTGTCCAAGGGACTTAGGAAAGACAGCAGAATGGAAATTTTTTTAAAAAAAGAGTTATCTTGAAATAAGGGTAGAATTTTGCCAATGAGAGTGAGGTTAGGTGGTGAAGGGGACCCCCCATGGAAGCACACGGAAGGGTCAAGAACACAGAGCTGTGTAAGGCACATCTTGGTGAAGCTAGAATGTGAGAGGGGAGACTCATTCATTGCAAGAGGTGAAGAAGTAGCTAGGGCCTACATAATGAAGGGTCTTGTTGGCTTTGTGTAGGTATTTGAACCTGGTCCTGAAGACTCTGGGGAGCCATGGAAGGATTTAAAGCAAAGGAATAACCAGATAAGACCTGCATTCAGGATTGCTCTGGCTGTAGCACCACCCCCCCCACCCACCCAGTGGAACAGGGGTCAAAGATCAAAAGTGATGGCAAAGAGACCAGTTACGTGGCTTTTACTGATGCAGGGAGGGACCGAGGCCCAACCTAAGGTAGTGTGGTAGTAGCGTTAGGGAGGAGAGGATACATTTAAAACACTCCTGTATCAGGATTACTTGGTGATCAGTTAGATGTGATGGGTGAAAAGGTGAGAGAATAGTAGGCTGATCCCCAGGTTTCTGGCTTGGGTTGCTGAATGGATGTGTGGCCTTTTAAGTAAGTCAGGAAATACAATTGGAGGTCTTCCTAGACACAAGAGGTTTGTCGCACTGTGAGCTGGATAGGTAAGAAATGCTCAGTAGGCAGCTGGCTGGCTGGATCTGGAGGTCAGGAGAGAGGTCTGGGGAAGTGAGAAAGACTTAGGACTCATCAGAACCTAAGTGGCACATAAAGCCATGGAGAAAGTTGAGAACAAGGAGGCCCAGGACAGATCAGCTCAACAACAAGCTGACCTTCCCGAGATAAGTAGAGAGTGTGGAACTTTTTATGAGATTACTGACGAATGGTGTACCTTTTGAAAATTTAAATATCAGAGGGGCAGTTGGGTGGCTCAGTTGGTTATATATCTGACTCCTGGTTTTGGCTTAGGTTGTGATATCAGGGTCATAAGATCGAGCCCCATGCCAGGCTCTACATTCAGCAAGAAATCTGCTTGAGTTTCTCTCTCCCTATCACGCTGCCCCTCCCACCTGTGTTCTCTCCCTTTTTCAAAATAACTTAATCTTATAAAAAAAATTTAAGGGTCACCTGAGGCTCAGTTGGCTTAGCATCTGCCTTCAGCTCAGGTCATGATCCTGGGGTCCTGGGATGGAGCCCTCACATCAGGCTCCCTGCTCAAGGGGGAGTCTGTTTCTCCCTCTCCTTCTGCCCTTCTGCTAGTCTCATGCTCATGCTCACTCTGTCTCTCTCTCAAATAAAGAAAATCTTAAAAAAAATTAAATATCAGAAGTAAATAATTCATTTGTGGAAATAATCAGCATTTTAGAAATTGCCTTTGTACAGACTATAATAAATAACATTTAATGAAGATTTCCTATGTTCCAAGTAAGTGCTTTATATATGGAAACTTATTTCATCCTTCCAACAACTCAATGAGGTAAACACTATTATTACTCCTGCTTTACAGGTAAAACATTGAGATATAGGGGGATCGAAGTGATTTAACAAGGTCATGCTGCTAGGAGGTAACCGAGTGGGGGTTTGAATCCAGGTGCTTTAGCTCCAGAGCCTGGGTCTCTGACCACCCCTCTGTGCTTCCTTTGACAAAGCCAAGGCACACACTGCTTGATGTTTCTTATCTATCCCCAGTGGTTCCTGGCCCATTGTGAGGATGGTTTGGAGTGAGTAAGGGGTGTGAGTGAGGTATGGGAACACCAGAGGAGAGCAAAAGAGAAATGAACAACAGAAGGGAGGAAGAGCATTGGCAAAACAGCAAAGGAAGAGAAGCCTTCAAGGTGTGGAAGGTTTGATAGAGGCCCCTGCAGTAGTGACAACATCATACGGGAAGACACCATTAGTGACCTCTAAGAGAGAAGGCTAAGCGGAAAGGTGAGGCTGGAAGATAGACTCCGAGAGGTCAAGGAGAAAGTTAAGTTGTAAGGAAATGCAGACCACCAGGAGTTTGATGATGAAGGTGAAAAAGAGAAGTAGAGTGGTGGTTATCAACCTCTTGAAGTGCAGGACAATCTGACTCACAAACACACATGTAAGCTCTAGTCGTTTATTCTGTGACCGGGTAGCTGCTAGCAGGAGTCACCACGTCCACTCTGACTCACAGAACACATGCCTCATTTCCCTTTATCACTTGGCTTCCAGCCACCTTTCCAACCCAGGGCCCTCTTGCCTAGCTCCAAAGCCCCAGTTTCTACAATTCTGTCCTTCCAGAAATGGTACGTAGGTTCTTGGCTGCAGCACGCCCTGGTAGCTTTGGAACTGGACGAATGGGGATCCTGCTCGCTGTTGTAACCTTGGGCATGTAACTACTCTGTGTTCGGTTTCATCATCTGTAGAACCTAGACTAATCCTACCTTAAAGGGAAATGTACTACATGCAAAGCCCTTGCCAAGGTGCCTGGGATAGTCAAGGCTCAATAAACGGTCGTAGTAATTCTGTTGTGGTGAGAGGAGTAGAAGTAATAGTTGGAGTAGCTGTCAGCTGTTGTAGTACTGAGTGGTATTTCTGGGCACCACTCCTTTGCCAGAGATTCCTCTCCCAGACCTCCAGACTTCTAGAGGTATTTATCTTTATTTCTGAGGGTGGGGAGGACAGTGATTCCCGAATGCTCATCAATTTCAGATTTAATGTGCATGAACTAGAACGCTCCTCAGGAAGGGCGGTGTAGCGAATTGCAGCACTAAAAATGTCGGCGATCTCAGCCATATGACCCTATTCAATGACCCACCCGCATCTCTGCAAACGTGGCCCAGTAGAAAGGGGTCTTGCGCTCCATAAGCTGCTCATTTTCAGTTACCAAATTAAGTTTTACCTAGTGGGGAAAAAGTCCCCTGCCCTTCTGCAAGAATATTGAAGGGAGTCCTTAATTTGATACTTAAGTAAACTCACCTATTATCCTGCCCAGATCCCTCTCGGTTACTGCCTCTAAGCAAAGACAAAAAGAAAAAAAAAAGTTTTAGGGAGGGGACACATACTTTGATTTCTCGTGGTTTTAAAGCAAGAGAGTTCTTTGGGATTTTTAAAAGGTTTAGTAGCCAAAACGTTCTGGATTTTTGTGAGAGATCACAGAGCAAGTGGAGCCTACTTAACAGCTCCCGAGGAAGATTTGGGCTACTAGCACCTGGTGAGAATAAAATAGCTATTTTGAAACCAATGTGGAATTATAGATGGAAAAATGATTTCCATGAACAATGAAAAATAAGTGCATAGTGACCTAGTCAGTCCATTCATTTATACCACTGAAATGATTAATTCAGAGTATTATGTTGAATCCTATTAAGTATATGGTAATTGACATTTAATATAGATGAAAAACTTAAATCAACTGCAGAATCCAAGGTGTGGGCAGAACCTATTTTTATACTAGGAAAGCCAGTGCTTTATAATTTTTCAGTCATCGAAAGCGTTCCATTCTTTTTCAACCATACTTTTTGACAATTCTTGCTAAATTCCAGCAGAATAAAAAATTCAAGGACGTGGAGAGTATGGACACATGGCAGGTTGTAAGGCTAAAAGGGTTAGATTAATATTGGTTTTCCTCTCCTCCTGCCCCACATCTGTAGGACATATAAGCTGTCTGGTGGAGTCATGTTTTCATAGTCAAAACAGTTCATAGAGGCACGCACTCTCGTTCTGTTTTTGCATTTTCTTTGGTGCAGTGAAGCTCATTTTATAGCCCCATTTCCCATCTGCTGCTTCCTCCTCCAGTTCCCGTTTCTCAAGTGTGCCAATTCCAGGTTACTCACCTAATGACCAGAACACCTGCCTCATTTTGGATCCCCTCTTGGCTCCGCTCTTTGCCCAGCCAACCCAGATTCCCCATTTCTAGCATTCCCTTGGAAAGTTGGTGGAATTCTAATAATTCAAGGGAAAGTCCTTTCAAGCCCACTCTGTACCTTTAAATGTTTCCAGTTCTACCCCTACCTACCTCCAATCTTTCTTGCCTCAATGTAACCCCCTCAAAACCAAACCAAACTAAAACATAGACAAAAAGCCAACACCATGATGACAGATATGCACATAGCCATTGAGATACCCTTTCTGGGGGTGCCTGGGTGGCTCAGTCGGTTGGGCATCTGCCTTCTGCTTAGGTCAGGATCTCAGGGTCCTGGGATCGAGCTCCAAGTTGGGGCTTCATGCCCAGTGGGGAGCCTGCTTCTCCCTCTGCTTCTGCCCCTCCCCACTACTCGTGTATGCTCTCTTTCTGTAATAAATAAAATCTTAAAAAAAAAAAAAAAAGAAATGCTCTTTCTGCCCCCACCTGTCTAGAGAATTCTAGCTGTGTGATAAGGGTGAGCAGGGTTTGGGAGTGGGAAAGCATCCTAATGCTCCATACTAGAGGCATTCTTGTCCCTGATCCCACAACCCTGTGGTACCACTGGTGGCACTCTTGTTTTACAGATGACAAACCCAAGGATAAGAGAAGTTAGAAATTTTTTTTCTCCCTTCATTAAACAGCTCTAGAGGCATCAGTGGTCTCTTTGGAGGTTTGGTCCATGACAAGCCTCTCAGGGACGAATCTCTTGAGTCCGGAGCAGCTCTGTCCTCACAGCCCTTCACAGGGAAGCAGAGGGAGGATTGCCTCTGGAGTTGGCAGAGGGAAGCGGGAGTGTCCACTGTCAAGGCACTTGTACTTGCTCTGATTATTTTTGTGCTGTGAGACCCAAGTGAGGGCTGAAAATAGAGCGGGCAGCTATAGGTTACCAACACAGCTCCGAGTCACACGGGCAGTTTACTGTGGGACATGTACTTCCTTCCCGAGGTGGCTTGGTGGGGTCCTCCTTCAAGGCTCATGCATGAGCGTGTTGCCAGATGGAAGCAGTCTCCACACCACACATGCTCCCCTTAATAGTTACAGAAGAGGTAGACAGCAAAGATGTACTCTCAAAAGCGGACTCAGTGTTATCACATTGAAACAGCCAACGCATAAGTACAATACCCCAAACCTGCAAATACACAGATTTCCTCAGAAAAAAGAGTGGGTCCATTGTCATTTTTAATGATGGACCCCTGTCCTTTGGTGGAAATTATTGAGAAGTGCACGTACGCCAGGGAATCAACTCTTTGTGCCACACCTCAACCCCTGCCCACTACTCCTCTCAGATTGTATCTCCCATCCAAGTATACCCCATTCTTAGGCAGTTCTGGAAGCTCTCATTCCTGCCAAGGGCTTGGTGTGCATTAGCTCATTTAATCCTCACAATTACCTGGTGTGGGAAGTACCGTTACAATTCTCAGTTTGCAGCTGGACAAACTGAGACGCGGGGCAGGTAACTAATTTGCAGAAAGTCACAGATAAGTGGCAGAGGGAGGGTTGGCATCCAGCCAGACTCTGGAGTCCCCGCTCTTATAACAACATGCTGTATTGAAAGTGAAGCAAAAGAGCTGACAAGATTCGTCAGTCAGTGGCTCTATGTACCGCCTTTTGCACATTGCTGATTATTGTGCTTAAGGTCAGGGTAAGGATAGATGTCTATCTGCATAACCAGTCTTGGTGTGCTATGTGAGTGTGGGTCCATGTGGGAATGGCCTGCTGTGTATCTGGAGCAGTATGTGGGTGTGCCTTTTAAAAAAATTATTAATTTATTTGAGAGAGAGAGAGAGAGAGTAAGAGTATGAGTCAGGGGAGGGCAGAGGCAGAGGGAAAAACAGGCTTCCCGCTGAACTAGGAGCCTGATGCGGGGCATGATCCCAGAACCCTGGGATCCTGACCTGAGCCGAAGACAGATGCTTAACTGACTAAGCCACCCAGGCGCCCTGGGTGTGCCTTTCTTTGTGGTGACTGATACACTTTCATAGAGCATGCCCATGATCTTATATGCCTTTGCACTTGCTATATGCATCTGTCTGTTTTGCAGATGGCAGCCTGGTGTTCGTCTCATGTCTGTGTGTGTGTGTGTGTGTGTGTGTGTGTGTGTGTGTGTGTGTTTTGGGATGATATTGTTAAGAGGGCATATGTGGAAAGAAGAACGTATGTCCAGTGAGAGAATTGGTGTTTAAACTGGGCCATGAGGTCCTATTTGACCTCTAGTGGTTGTTGTCATTTTTTCCCTCAGAGGGTTCTTCACAAACCCTTGGTATTTTCCACATAAAGAAGGAGAAACCTGGACACAGCTGGAGGAGACTGCCTTTTGTTTCCCCCAACTGGAAGTGTTGTCTCTTGTGTTCAGAGCAGGTTTCTCCTCTCATCTCCTTTATATCCCATGCCGGTTTCCAGCTTCTCCTTAGCAACATCAAAGGCACGAGACAATCACTGGCTTTGGAATAATTTCTAAACCAGTAAAGCTTTAGCTACAAAATTGCATTGGACCAATGGGAGTCCATGTCCTATAGAGCCCCAGAGTTCCACCTTTAGCTCCTCCACGCCCACTCTATATCCGGGTAATTGCGCACTGGCACAGATCAGAGGGTGGAGGAGCTCACAAAGATGTCTTCCTAGAAACATGTCAGGTGGAGAGGCAGTCACAGGACACGAGGGCGATTAGAGAAGATGAGAGGACAAGGCAGGAGAGGATCACAAATGGGAGGTAGTCAGAAAGTATTTGAAAACGAAGGGGAAAACAATCACAGTGTGCCAGTTTACTGCCGAGTGCACACACAATGGAATTCTTGCCAAATTTGTGGGGTGTTCTAGCATCCAAAGAGCTCCGAATTTTCTAGCTTCCTGGGGTCTATTCTGGGATTCTGATTGCCACCCAGCCATCAGCCAAGGAATATGAACTATTTTAAGAGGATTCCATTGGCTTTCGAATGAAATGGGATCTATGTTATATTGGTAGCACAGAGAGAACATTTATATTTAAGAAGCAAAAAAGAAAAAAAATCTGATCTCACACATGAGTAGGCAAATTGTATATTGTCTGCGCGCCAGGGAGTAGAATTAAACATCTTCATGCTTTCATACTCCATTTCTGTCAAAAACAGGATTATTGGCAGCAAACCATGTGAAGAAAACCACTGACCTCCAGTAAGTCCATGTTTAATGCTAACCCACTGTACAGCTGCTAACCCAGTAATGTGTCGTTAGCTCAGTAGGTGAAAGCAAATGACCTGCCCTGCGTTTTGGTGTTTATTATTTAAGGTCTTTTAAATAGCAGCTACCCTTATAGAGAGTCAGTAAGCCCTACGTCACTTTTTCCTCTGTGAACCTTGATCAGAAGGTATTTATTAAACTCCACTGAGTGCTTAGTTAGTTTGAAGTGCTCTGGGGACTAGAGCAGGTACGTAAGTCACTGTCTTTGTCTTCAAGGACATTATCGGGTGTGAAATTGTGTGATACCAACTGCACATGCTGTTAAGAGTTCAGAGGAGGGGCGCCTGGGTGGTTCAGTGGGTTGAGCCTCTGCCTTCGGCTCAGGTCATGATCCTGGGGTCCTGGGATTGAGCCCTGTGTTGGACTCTCTGCTCAGTGGGGAGCCTGCTTCCCCCTGTCTCTCTGCCTGCCTCTCTGCCTACTTGTGTTCTCTGTCAAATAAATAAATAAATGAATAATCTTAAAAAAAAAAGTGTTCAGAGAAGCGGGAGGCTGAGGAATGCTAACATGATAATCCCTATATCATCAGTAGCCACCATTCCCTGATGCATAGTATGTGCTCTTGTGCTATGTGCTTCACAGACATTATCTCATTTCATCCTCTCAGCTCCCTCTGAGATAGGCACTGTCATTATCCCCACTTATTTCAGATGAGGAAATGCAGATAACTAAGTGACTTATGCAAGGGATGTGATGGCACGTGAGATTTAGAGAGGCAGGGAGAGACCTGATCACAAAAGACCTTAAGGCTCCTGTTAAGAAGTTTGGAATTCATCCCAAGGTCAGAGGAAAGCCAATTAAAAGTTAGTGTGAAGCCATTTCAAGCATGGAAATAGCATGTCTTTAAAGAGATTATGCTGCCTGGCTGCTGGGTTAAGACCACATTGAGAAGATTCAAGTTCGAAGACGGAGGGACCAGGTAGGTGGCTGTCATAGCACAGTGCCTGGTGTATATATAGTAGGTGCTCGGTGCACGTTTGTTGGGTGGATGGGTAGTTAGGTGGATGGATGGGAGTAATTTAAGGAGGAGATTTTAGAGGACAGAACAAGTGAAGTAACAATAAAGGATAGAAAGGGACAGATTTGACTTACATTACAGAAGTAAAATGTATGTTATGATCCAATGATCCTTCATTGGATATAGGGGATGAGAAAGGGGAGTTAAGAATGATGTCCAGGATTTCTGAGGGGCCAGCTGTGCCATTCATTCATTTAAAGGACATTAGAGAAGAATCACATCTAAAGGAGAAGGATATGGGAAGGAGTTTAGGATGGAAATAAGGATAAGCAAGGTGAAAAGGAATCTTTTGGGGGTGACAGAATTATCCTAAAGTTGGATTGGGGTAGTGATTACATGATTCTGTAAAATTCCCCCAAATCATTGAATCATCCCCTTAAAATGGGGGCACTTTGTGGTATGTAAATGGTATCTAAACAAAGATTTTAAAAATTAAAAAATAAAAGATAAACAATAAAAAATAAAAGATAAACATCATATAGATGGTATCGAAGCCTTAGAAGTGGGTGAGATCCCATAAGAGAGTTTGTGTATTAGAACTCTCAGAATACTGGCATCTTAAAGCACAGGCAAAAGAGCTAGAGTGACCAAAGGACAGCTAACAGAATTAGGGCCATGGAACCTAGGGAAGAGAGTATAATATTTACAGAAGAAGTAAATGAATGATCTTTTTTGTTTTAATGAAAGGAGGGACATAAATATCTTTAACTGCCAGTGGGAAGGAGCCATTTGACAGGGAGAGGTTGAATGGAGCAAAGAGAGGCGAAGATGAATCAAGCAAGGACCGGGAGAGGATGGGATGCAGAGCACAGGCAGAGGAACGAACTTTCTAGTAGGGGATGAGAGATCTCGCTTCTGTGTAACAGACAGGAGGGAAGGATGGTTTAGGAGGCGGATATGTTTGTTTATTTGTTTGTTGTGAGAATTGGAGGGAATTCTCTAGGGTGAATTCTTTTTTCTTTGTGAAGAAAAATGTAAAATCATTTGCAGTGTTTTTACTATAAGTGAGAAAGGAGGTGGTGAGGATGGAACTTGGAGGACTGTAAGAGTCGAATCCACTGCGTGGATCAAGAGAGAGCTATTAAGAGAAATAATAGGATCAGTAGGAAACATTGGGAGCCCATTTGAAGCTGAACACTATGAACTGATTTATTTGTTTGCTTGTTTTATATATTTTTTTTTGAGAAAGAGCATGAATGGGGGGCAGGGAGAGGGGAGGAGCAAAGGGAGAGGGAGAATCTTAAGCAGGCTCCACACACAGCACAGAGCCCGATGCGGGGCTTGAGCTCATGACCCTGAGGTCATGACCTGAGCCTAAATCAAAGGTTGGGTGCTTAACTGACTGAGCCCCACAGGTGCCCCTGGGCACTGTGAATTTAAAGGGGAATCAGTCTATGCTTGTGTGATCAGCATATAGGTCACACTTAAAACCATGAAAATGAAAATGCCCAGGGAGAGTATGCTGCTTAGGTGAAGGGTGACTAGAGATCTATTGATCTATCTATCTATCTATCTATCTATCTATCATCTATCATCTATCTAATGTATCATTATATTAGTGATACAAACCTTTTATGTCACCTGTGTTGTGATTTTTTTTGTTGTTGTTGTTTGCCATTTATTTGCTTGTATAGCTTTTGTATTTTTTTTTTCTTCTGGCTTGTGGAGGAAGGTCTTCCCTCCCTAAATTTCTTCTCATATTTTTAGTGACTTTCTTTTTTTTTTGTATTTCATGGCTTTAATAGATCTGGAGTTTATTTTAGGATATAAGGTTTTGCAGCTTATTGTAGGATATTGAGTTTTGTTTTCCTCCAGATAAATAGCTACTATACCAAGACCATTTATTCGTATGACAGTCCTTATCCCACTCAGTGGATTTGCCACCATTGCCTTATATTGGGTTTCCATATGTACTTGGACCTATTCTAGATTCTACTCTGTTCCACTCGTTTAACTTGATGTTCATATGCCAATACCTTCTATTTTCATTATAGTGGATTTATGGTAACTTTTAATATTTGGTGATATCCACTACTTCTTTGTCATAATTTTCTTGCTATTCTTGGATATTTTGTTCTCATTCTCTGCATGAACTTTAAAATAATTTTATCCAGCTACAAAATATACTCAATTTGGGTTGTGATTATCACTGTATTACAGTTATTAAGTTTTGGAAGAAATGATGATAAATTTTCCCAATCAGAATCATGGTATATCTCTGCATTTTTTGTAAGTTTTATTTTGGGGAACTTCTTCTGAATATTTTATTGTTTTCCTCAAATAGGTATAATAGCTTTCTTACTAAATTGATCCTTAGGCATTTTATGATCTTTTTAAAAAAAATTAACAGATAATGTATTATTTGTTTCAGGGGTACAGGTCTGTGAATCATCAGTCTTACACAATTCACAGCACTCCCCATAGCACATACCCTCCCCAATGTCCATCACCCCGATTTCCTATCCCCCCAACTCCCACCAGCACCCCTAAGTTTGTTTCCTGAGATTAAGAGTCTCTTATGGTTTATCTCCCTCCCTTCACCCCCGCCCCCACCGCCTTGCCTCTCAAATTCCTCATATCAGAGAGATCATAAGATAATTGTCTTTCTCTGATTGACTTTTGTTCCTGTTGTGAATGGGTTGCTTTTCTATTTCCATTTAAAACAGCATATGGAGAAAAGCTCTTGATTTTATGTATTTTTTTATATACAACAATCTTACCAAATTAAGTCTCTTAACAAAAAAACAAAAAACAAAAAACAAACAAAACAAAAAGCAAAACAAAAAAAACACCAAACAAACCTAGAGTCTCTAAGGCTTATCTGAAGTACTTATTTCTCTTTTAAGCCAATATTTATACCAGTTATTTAATTTTCTCATTTTCTTTTGCCTCAGCTGAAACATTAAAACACTGCCGAATGATAGTGGTAATTTCAGCATCCTTGCCTTATTCATGATCTGAGAAGGACTTTAGCATTTTCCCCATCTAGTATGATGTTTTGGTATTTTTTAGCATATTTAAAAGTTATGATTTAGGTAGAGTTTTTATTTGGATTGGCTGCTTAAAAGTCACCATGGTGGGAGTCTTTGCACCATGGAAATCAGCAAGCACTACAAATAGTGGCTTTTTTTGAGAGTGAATTATTAAATGACCAGCACACTGTTGTTTATGAGTATATCCCCTTTCCATTGTCAGTATTGTGTTTTTTGTTTTGTTTTCCTTTTTCTTTTCCCATAATCAGGATTTTCAAAGAAACTGCTCTTGATTTTAATTATTCTTTGTATGATAGTTTCAATTTGATTCTATTAATTTCAGCTTTTTAAAAATGAAATCCTCTCTTCTGATTTCTTTTCATTTATTTCATTTTCATTTATTTAATTATTTTCAAGTTTCTCCTAAGTTGAAAAATTAACTCATTTATTTTCAATCTTTATACATTTTCCTGAGTAGAGCTTTAACTGTATCCTGTCGATATCTTATTAAGTGTGTTTTTTCATTATTTTCTATAAAATAAAGAATTTCAGGTTTGATTTCCTCTTTGATTCTAAAATTACATAGGGGTGTGTGTCTTAATTTCCCAGTGATTTCGGATTTAAGGGTCTATATTTTTGTTATTTTTTTATTTTACAAGATTCTGATCAGAGAAGGTGGACTATAAAATCTCTACTTTTAAAAATCTGTGTTATATTGTTCTTTGTGGCTAAGTATATGATCAGTGGTCAAAGTTCCATGAATAGAAGAGAATAAGGTATATTTTCTGTAGGATACAAAGTTCTAGATGACTTTTACATTGTTTTATTTGCAGATTAAAAAAAAAATCCTCTCTATCCTTGCTTATTTTTTCAGTGTGAAACCTACTTACTTCATCTGTTGATTTCACACTGTATTTTTTTAATCTTACCATTTCCCTATTTTTAAGAATATTTGTTTCCTAGAAGTACAACTGACAGTTTAAAGCAAAGGCACATTTTTTAAGTTATTAATACATATTGTCAACAATCTCTGCTCGCCAAGGCAATTTATACTCCCACCAGAAATGTACAAGGGAGCAGATGGGGCTTTCCTAAGTTTTCCTCTGCCATGCTGTTGAGGAATGCTACTGAATTCAGTCACCTACATTTGCCTTTTTTTTTTTTTGTCCTCTCTCTAAGAGAAAAATTCTTGGATGCCAGGCAGTAGTTGAGAGCTGGAGCTCCCACTGGATTAGGGTTAGGGTCAACAGAACTCATGGATGTCATCTGGTAGGCCTTGTATTCCTATAGCAAATAAAACCATTGAGTCTTTAGGGTTCAGGTTGCCTCAATCCAGAAAGAGGTCAGAGAAATCAGTGGTTTTGATTAAGCAATTAAATATCTCCATGTTGGGGCGCCTGGGTGGCTCAGTCAGTGAAGCATCTGCCATCGGCTCAGGTCATGATCCCGGGGTCCTGGGATGGAGTTCCATGTCTGGTTCCCTGCTCAGTGGGGAGTCTGCTTCTCCCTCTGCACCTCCCAGTGCTCATGCTCTCTCTCTCTCTCTCTCTCTCTCAAATAAAGAAATAAATAAAATCTTAAAAAAATAAATAGCCTTATGTTGGTCTTTAAGTAGCTCCCTCTATAGTTCCTGCTGCCCCCACACCTGAATCCCTGAGACTATGACTGTCTTTGTCCTGTCCAATAACTGACTTCTTTTTTTTTTAAAAGATTTTATTTATTTATTTGTCAGAGAGAGAGTGAGCAAGAGCGCAGGAGCAGGGGAGCAGCAGGCAGAGGGAGAGGGAGAAGCCGACTCCCCGCTGAGAAGGGAGCTGGGTGCGGGTCTTTATCCCAGGACTCTGGGATCATGGCCTGAGCCAAAGGCGGATGCATAACTGACTGAGCCACCCAGGGGGCCCTGATTGATTTTTCTAATATTTCTTTTAAAACTTGTTTTCTTGGACACTGAAATTCCTAATGCTTCACGAATGAAGGAAAACTTCTGTACAGAGATCTGTATTTTCACAAAGAACATACATTCTGACAGTAGAATTTTAAGGGTCAAAAATTCAAGTGGAGGCAGTGCATGGTACTGATGGAGTCTTCTTTTTTTCCCATTGTATAACAGTGGTATTTAATTATTCTTTAGAAATATGCATGGCCTTTGAAAACTCAGTATTAAATTCCTCTTCATAAATTATCTGAGTCAAACAAGTCAACTGTAAAAGCACATTTTTAAATATAATTCAGAAAATTTAAATATGGGGCATGCCTTAGAGGAATGTTATTAAGGAATTATTTATTCACTGTGATTATGCAACAAAACATCCTTTTATTTTTGAGGCATAAACTGAAGTATTTAGGGGTGAAATGATATACAGTATTTTGCATTTGCTTTAAAATACTCCAGCAAAACAAGGCGGGGGTGGCTACAAGGCATTTCCTCATATTCTATGCTTAGAAAATAATAAGCATATTCTATGCTTAGAAAATTTCATAATAAAAATGTTTAAAATGATAACAACAGCCATCACCACAGCCAGTAAAAAAAATGCTAAAATGAATAAAGAAAACATCTTTAAGTTTTCCCTATCCTCTCTCCGTCGAAATTGGGTATGGCCTGGCTTATTTTTTGTCTACCAAATCCATTTCTCTCAGAGTCACATTGTTTGAAGCTCCTTGGGGAAGAAAATGTGATGACAGGGAAAGAGCCAGGTGTGAGAACGAAACCACACTACTGTCCAAAGGCACAGGAAATTGGCTGCTGATCAACCCATCCTTCCTTAGAAAATGCATTTGGAATCTGGTGCTGGAGATGTGCAATCTGAACTCGAAGAGATCATAAGCCCAAATCCCTGCAGAATATTCATGTTCAGAACAGGGTCGATGAAATTAGCTCGCTAGTCAAGTAAGGCCACCTCAGCCCTTTTGGTTCTAGATGAAATGAAGAAGAATGATTTATAGAATAGAAGTAATTTCTGAGTAATAACTTCAGCCTTCACGTGACTTAGAGTCGTGTGTGCACACACGCTTACAAGTCACAAGTTCCCAAACTGTCTCAATTAACCGATAAATGATTATGGAAATTTCTGTTGTAAACAGTAAATCATCAAGAGTTGAAATGCCAGCCAACCTATTTTACAGTCAGAGAAGTAAATGCACACATAAATCAAAGCCTGAACCTCCGCTTTCTGGCAAAAAAGAACTGCGTATTTACAGACTAGAGCATCAAGTTGAGGTGGTGGAGTGAGGAAGGGCATCCATATTACTTAACTAATAACTATGGTCCAGGTTCGTGCTAAGACCTTTATCTCTATTTTCTATTTGATTCTTACAACAACCTGCAAGATGGGTAATAATTATTTCTGTTTCACTCATCAGAAGGGGGGGCGGCTCAGAGATGTCATTGACTTGTTTGAGGTCACTCAGCTTGTAAGTGTCAAAGCTGGAATTCAGCCTCAGGTCTGCTTGAATTCAAATCCAGAGCTTTCCACTCTACTTTGCTGCCTTCTGGGAGAAAAAGGTGCTGAGAAGAAATGGGAGCTTAGAACATGAAAATCCTCAAAAAGAAAAAAAAAGGAAAGTGGTTTTTTTCCCCCCCTTAAAACACACACACACACACACACACACACACACAAAACCAGTTACAGTTACAAAAAAGAGTGATCAAAGGGCAGGCTAACTTTGATGGTTAGAATGGAATAAGGAATCTGAAGGAGCCCTGGCCTTGGGATTAGAAAAACTGGTTTGGGTTGTAACTCCATTACTTGATAGCTTTTATGACTTTGATAATTTACTTTTACCTCTCTGGGTCCTCATTCATAACATGGTTTCCTCATTCATAACATGCAGACAGTAATGCCTGTCCTATCTATCTCATAAGGTTGTTACAGAGATCAAATACAGAGATCAGACCTATTGGAAAGCGCTCTCTAGGCTAAACCACAACAACCTGCACAGCTGTAACAACTCCACTACTTGTAGTTACTGATTTCTTTGATTAACGGTAACAACGGATTAAGCTCTTTGGAATTTCCCAGCAAGTTGAGGTTCCTTGTCCTTTGCTTTGTATTTTCTCTCGAAGCTGCTGGATTTCCCCAAGTGAGGAACTGAGCCCAGAGCCCTAGGGAGAAAGTAGAGACCCAGAGTAAATTGCACTCTGTGCCCCCTAGACCCTCACCGTTTATATATAGGTGAGTGTAGCCTTTTGTCTGAGCAAGTGTGATGATGGGCACGCAGATCTGTCTGCTTTGTCCTAGTGGCAGTGAAGAGAGATTGTGAATTATAGGCATTATATACACAGAAACACGTACACACAGAGAGAGAGAGAGAGAGAGAGAGAGAGAGAGAGAAGCCTCTGGACTTCTCACCATAAGACAGCATCCATCAGGCTGGAATCCCTGGATGGGCCAGTGGAGCTTAGGGCCATATACTTTCACAGCGCCATACTCTGTTCATAGTTTTGACAACTGTCTCTCATCCTTCCTCGTCAGTACACAGGCAGGTTGACTGGTGGTTCCCTGCTCTGGAGAGCGGGGATTGGATGTGGGAAGGTGCCTAGTCATCAGTGCAATAACAAGCATTTTAATGAGCCCCCAAAGTGTCGAGCTGTACTGTGCTTCGAGCTGAGAGTGCAGGACGTATGGGTTCCTCTCCTTCAGGGAGCACCGCAGAGGAGACTAAAATGGAATGTAATTACAGCATTATATTTTTATACACGAAGGAATGTGTTAGGTAGCTTTCTTGCTTACATACCTATTTCTTCTCGACTCGACCTAATATCTTTTGGGCTCTGAGCCTGGGGCATTGTGTTAATTATGGGGGAACCCAGAGCAGAAAAACAGAGAATAACAAGCAGGGGGCAGCCAAATGTCTTCCCAGCCAAGGGTGTGAAATGGAATTGGTGCTTTGTCAGAAATCAACATTTGACCTCCTTCCTGGCATCAGCCCCTGCTCTGAACGGAGGGAGTAGATGATGGTCTGGTTCCTGGGAGGAAGAGACCATATTATCTTCTGAGACTGGGCAGACCCTGTCCAGCAATGTGGAGGTAACCGCATTTGGGGAGGAGGTCAAGGTGCTTAAAGTGTGAGGAGAATAGGAAAAGGGACATGGCAGTCTCAGGGACAAGCAAATCATGACCCAGTATGTTCCAGAAAGCAAAAGTAGACACAGAAACAGGATAAAAAACCAGATGGTGAAACAGTGCTAACCTGTTCATTATCAGAAAACCCCAGAAGCTATAGTCGTTATAGCAAGAGCAGTCCCAGTCGTCATCATCGCGATCATAGTTGTCAAAACTGAACCAAACAGAAACGACTATTCGACTAGCTATCACGTATCAGAAAATGTATTCGGTGCTTGATATCTGTGATTTCATTTAATAAACATATGCAAAACCCTTTGAGGCTATTGCTAGTACTGTCCTCGGTCACAGAAGGGGAAACTTGGCCCACCCACTCAAGACCAAACAGGTGGCTGGTAAAGCAGCAGAGCCAAGAGACTAATGTTAGGCTGTCTGACTTGAAAGCCCATTCTTCTAATGATCGCCAGTTCTAATTTTGGGTTTGGTTCAGTAAAGATAACCCCCCATCCCTGAACTCCCAGAGCCCTTCCCAGAGAACCCCTACCCCCTCCATTTTGTCTCTTTTTGTCTTTCTCTCTCTCTCTTCCCATCCCTCCCAAGATAACCTAACCAAGAGCTCTCCTCAGGATTCCCTGGGCCCCTTGGGCTTTTCACCATACGGACCCCTTAGCTCTAGTCTCTGTCCTTACTCATGAAGTACTTGGGACCACTGGACATATGTCCTCAAGACATCTTTTTTACCTAGTCATGGAGTTGAGTATTGTGCAGAGATCTCCTCCTTGTCTTGGGGCTCGTTCCTGGTTTTTCTCCATCTTTTTCCGCTATCCCCCACTCTTCCACTCCACTCTTCCCTTTCAGCTTGAAAGCAATATAGGCCTTGTTTGAGTTACTTGTACTTTTCCACTTGGGCCCTTGCTTCTTCTAGTGACCATCCGCTTTTTCTGAACATGGAACCAGGTTTTTCTTTTTTTTTCCTTTTGTCATCCAAAGTCTCCTGTCTCAGAAAGAATGATTTCTTTCTCCAAATATGCCCTCCCGGACCTTAGCTGTCAGAGTGTGCATGTCCCTGGCCCTCTGGGTTAGAGATTCTCAGTTCTGTGTATACAGGGAGTATCGGTGCTGAGGCCATCCCGCAGAAACAGAGGTCTTGGGGAGGGATGCTTATGTCAGACTTGAGTACAAAGAGGGGCTAAATGCTCCCCACAGTCTAGTCTGGGGATAGAGAAGACATAATCTTTCAATCGCTTGGCCCTGTTCTCCTTCCCTTACATAATTCTGTAGTGGTGAAAGGCAGTGACAAGGAGGGCTTGGGGGAAAGCCCTGGACTAGAAATGAGGAAGCCTGGGTTCCACTACTGACTCTGGCACCCAGTAGCTACATGAACTTGGGCAGAGCAACCTGCACATACCCCTTACACAGCCTACTCTGCTGTATTGCAGTGACCTGATGACAGCTTATTTCCTTGTTGGCCTCTTGAAGGAAATGGCCATGACCGTCCATATTCACTACAGAAACTTCAGGTCCTAACTAGTCTCCCTGACCCATTCTGGCCCCTTCTAACCCATTTTCCACACTGCTGTGAGCATGAGCTTTCTAAAATACAAAGCCCGCATGTCACCCCCTACCCACCATAAACCCTTCAGTTGTTCCTCATCACCATTAAGATAAAGAAGACCCATCATGATCTGGACCTTGCCTGTGTCTCTGGCATGCCCTTTTACCACCTGCCCTTTATCCTGTGTTCATTCCACAAACACTTAAGTGTATTTCTGCCTTGGGCCAAGCACTGGGGACACAGTGTAGACATGGCACCTGTCCTCACAGTACTTACACTCCTCTTTCCTGCTGGCTAACTGCTGCTTGTCCTTTAAGATTCACTTCAGGCATCACCTTCTCTAGAAAGCAATCACTCATGTCCTATACCTTTCTCCCTAGCTCCCTAATAGGGTTCAGGTGTTTCTCCCTTGTGTACCTGGAGTGTCCTATGCACACTTCTGTCATAGCACTTCTGTGTACCAATTGGTCTCACTACCAGATTGTAAACTCTGAGAGTGGAAACTGTGTCCTGTCCACTTTTTTATACCCAGCACATGGCTTGAAACACAGTAGATATTGAGAAGAGATAAATGAATAAACAGTACCCTCTGGTGGCTAGCTGTTATAAGTACCACCTTTTATGCATTATACAAATGGGTAGACCATTGGCAATTTCCCAAAAGTGGTCAGTTTTTCTTTAAGATTAGGTGAGGAACTATTTTAGAATGTGTGGTCTCCTAGGACCTAGGTTGTTGTCCCAACGTCTTTCTAAGTCTTTTGTGATGCAGCAAATAATATGTAAATGATGGAACAAAATGACCATTTTGAGTAATTGGGTAAGAAGAAAATATAAGGGAAATTTGTCTCATGCAATGAAGAAATGTAACTTGCTCTACAATTTTTCATTATATCTTTATTTCAGGGCCTACACACTCACATTCACTCATTCAGTTAATAAACACTTGTTGAGTACCTGTACGGTGCCAGGCACTATTCTAGGTGTTGGCGATAGAGTAATGAATGAAACGAAGTCCTTAACCTTAAGCTTACATTTTGGCTGGGGGAGGCACACAATAGTGTGTGTATATGTATGTATATACATATATATGTATATAAACATATATACATATATACATATATATGGTTTTATTTATTTATTTGAGAGAGAGAGAGAGAGAGCATGAGAAGGGAGAAGGTTGGAGGGAGAAGCAGACTCCCCATGGAGCTGGGAGCCCGATGTGGGGCTCAATCCTGGGACTCTGTGATCATGACCTGAGTTGAAGGCAGTTGCTTAACCAATTGAGCCACCCAGGCACCCAGCAAATATATTTTTATTAAGGGTTATATATTTTGTGGAGAAAGATAAACTAGGAGAAAGATGGTGACCTAGGTTGCTCCTGACTTTGCTTCCCCTCTCAATCTTCCCCTCACAAACAACTAACATCAATTCATGAACAGGACCCCATTGAGACAATCCTAGAATATGGCAGAGAAGCTGAAGCACACTTTTGCTCCACAGAGATCCAGATAAACTACATTAGAAGGGCGAGAAGTGGCTAAACATTGAGCACATTGTGCATCCTTCAGCCCTAGTGCAGCACTAAGCAGAGGTCTCCCCTGAGCCTCCAGTTCCTCCAGTGGGGAAAAAAAAAACCCAGTGGGGATGCCCATCTCCCCCTGACATTGTGGTTCACTTTGTGAGAACCCCTACTCTGATTTCACACCATGGGGATTGCAGGAGTATCTTTGGGCCTCAACCACTGGGGATCTGACAATGATGGAGAAGATGGAGTGGATTGCAACAACTAACACGTATGGATCTTGGCCCAGATAGTAATCCCAAGAGCAGCACTGCTTATCTACAGAATCAAGTTGGAGAAACACTCTAATAACCAAAGTACATTGTCGGGTGCAGATCTAGATTTGGATCCTCAAACAAGGAGTTTTGACAGCCCTAAAGCCCAGTTTGTCCATGTGCAAGCAAGGAGCTGAATCACAGTCCCATGCGCTGTGGAGAGTGTTTTCCAGCCCCATCTGACAAGAAGGGCTGGTGACAATGCCTGGAAGCAGCGCAGCCCAGTGACACTTGAGCAGAGAGGCGAGCAGGCAGAACTGATCACCCCCAGGACAAAGCTAGTCCTGGACACAAAGCATTCTGTATGTAAGGGCAGGGGTATTAATTCATAGCTAAGGCTGAGGGTAGCTCCTGGCTCAACCAATGGGAGAGATGGGGAAATTGAGAGTGACTTGGAACAGCCTCTCCCACTCTCTCCCAGGCAAGGGAGCTGAGACATAGCCCCACCCACCATGAAGAGCATCTTCTGGCCCTTTCTAGCCAGAAGTGCTGGAGGCAACTCCTGAAAGCTGTGCAGTCCAGCAGCACTCAAGCAGAAAGGCAAGTGAGTGGAACCGGTCATTTTCTGAATAAAGCCGGTGGCCCTGTTCAGTCAGGGAAGTCGGGGTGTGGGTTGGCTTGAGTTAAAACAACAAAGAGCTTTCCTGGCTTTAGAGCTGCTTCTCCTGCTGTGCTCAGTGAGGGGATCTAACTCATAGCCCTGTTCATCACTGAATAAAACCTTCAGATTGTCTGGCCAGGGAACCTAACCAGAGGACATGGGAAGCTGCATAGTCCATTCAACAGCTCTCTATACAGTGGCACTTAAATAGAGAGCACAGCTGGTGAGTTTCCCCTTCTGCAGAGCAAAATCAGGGCCTCACCTGACAAGGGAATCCAGTGCACACTTATGCCTGATTCTGGCCCCCAAACAATAAGCTGTACAGACCCTGGGCCCTGGGCTGCTTCCTTGCCAGGGAAGGGAAGCTAATTCATATCCACATCCACTAGTGAATATAGTACCCAGTCCCAACTATCTAGTAATTCTGACCAGATAATCCAGGTGACAGTGGAACCCACTCTTTAGCCTCACTTGGGTAGGGAACGAAACCAGCAGTTCTATCTAGCTATTCCCAGCCAGTGGCACCCCCCGCCCCTCCTATCCTTGGAGCTCACGCTATTGCTTCATCCAAAAATAATCCATAATAGTAATCCCTTCTGCCCAAGGACATTAAGAGCAGATGCCCAGAAAACCTGAGGTGAGCTGACTGGTGAAGAACTATCTCTGCCAAAGCAAATCTGTAAAGTTTGGAAGAGAAGCTCAATTACTTAAATGCACAGATACAAATGTAACATATCAGGGATCATGAAAAAGTACGTCAATACGACATTACCAAAGGAAACTAATAAAGCAGTAATTACTGACCCTAAAAAGTGGAGATTATGAACTATCGGGCAACGCATTCAGAATAATCCTATTAAGGAAGCTTAGTGAACAACTACAAGGAAACACAGACAACTAAATGAAATTAGAAAAACAATGCATGAACAAAATGAGAATTTTGATGAAGAAATAGCAACCATCAAAAAACCCCCAAACAGAAATGTTAAAGTTGAAAAATGTCATAATTAAACCTAAGAATCCAATAGAGAGCTTCAAAAGTCGGCTTGACCATATAGAGGAAATAATCAGTGACCTAGAGGATAGGACATTGTAAATTTCGCAGTCAGAAGAGAGAAAAAAAATATGAGAAAGTGAGGAAAACCATTGGGAATTATGGGACAAAATGAAAAGAAACAATTGTCACATTATGGTGAATTATGGGATAATATGAAAAGAAACAATATTCACATTATGGGAATTCCAGGAGGAGAAAAGAAAGAGAAAGGAAAGAAAGTATATTTAAAGCAATAATGGCTGAAAATTTCCAAAATCCGGGAAGAAATTGACATACAGATCTATGAGGCTCAAAGGATCCCAAATAGGTTGAATCCAAATAGGACTACACAAAGACGCATGATTGAATTGTCAAAAGTCAAAATAAAGAATTGTAAAAACAGTGAGAAAAAAGAGAAACACTACATATGACTGAGCCCTCCATAAGATTGGTTGATTTCTCAACAGAAACTTTTTAGGCCAGGAGAGAAGGGAGTGACATATTCAAAATAATGGAAAAAAATAACTCTCAACCAAGAATCCCAAACCCAACAAAGCTGTTGTTCTTCAGAAAAAAAGACAAGATAAAGACTTTCTCAAACAAACAAAAGTGAGGGAGTTAATTACCACAGAGCTGCCTCACAGAAAATGCTAAAGGGAGTTCTTTGACTGGAAGTCAAGCTATGCTAATTAACATAATAAAAACATAAAAAGTTACTATAAATCTCACTAGTGATGGTAGATATAGCATCATGTTAGATTCTGCAATATGGTAGTAGTAGTGTTTAACTGTGGTGTATAATACTACTTACATAGAACTTAGGTATGTGCAATACTTACATAATAATAGTAGTATATAATAATACTTACAACTCTAATTTAAAAGTTTAAAAAAAGAACATAGTAAAAATAACCATAACTACAATAATCTGTTATTAGTTACACAATATTAAAAAAGTGTATATTGTAACATTAGTAACCTAAAATGTGACGTGAGGAGAGTTAAAAGTATAAAGCTTACAACTTTTATTGAAGTTAAGATTATATCAGTTTACAAGTATTGTAAATTTAAGATATTTTATGTTAGCCTCAGGTTAACCACAAGGGAAAATCCTGTAGTAATTAAACAAAAGAACACTATAGCAAAGTCAAATCATACTGATACCTAAAAGATATCAAAACACACAGAAAGACAGCAGGATAAGAAACAAAGGAAAGGTGATCTGTGAAACAACCAGAAAATAATTTTTTAAAATGGCAGTAGTAAGCCCTTACCTGTAAATAATTACTTGAAATACAAATGGATTCAATTCTTCAGTTAAAAGACAAAAATTAGCTGAATGGATTAAAAAAAAATTAAAAACATCTTCCTATAGGAAAGACTCACTTTAGCCTTAAAGACACACATAGAGTGAGAGTGAAAGGATGGAAAAACACATTCCCCAAAAAATCAAGTGTAGCTGTAATTATATCAGACAATATAGACTTTGAACTAAAAATGGGAAAAAGAGACAAAGAAGGTCATTATATAATGATCACTATATAAAGAAGATATAATACTTACAAATATTTATGTGCCCAACATCAGAGCACATAAACATGTACAGCAAAAACTGACAGAGCTAAAAGGAGAAATGAACAGTAATACAATAATAGTTGGGGACTCTAATTCCCCTCTCTCAACAAAGGATAGATCATTCAGACAGAGAATCAATAAAGAAACAGCAGATTTGAACAAGATTATAGACCAAATGGACCTAATAGACATATACAGAACACTCTATCCACAGCAGCAGAATACGCATTCTTCTCAAGTGCACAGGGAACATTTTTTTTTTTTTTTGGATAGACCACATGTTGGGCCACAAAACTAGTCTTAGAAAATTCAAGAAAACTGAAATCATACCAGGTATCTTCTCTAACCATGATGGCATGAAAATGAAAATCAACAAGAAGAGGAAAACTGGAAAATTCATGAGCACATAGAAATTAAACAATGCTGTCCTGAACAACCAGTGGATCAAAGAAGAAATTAAAAGGGAAAATAAAAGTTGCTTGAGCCAAGCAAAATGGAAATAAAACATACCAAAATGTGTAGGATAAAATAAAAACAGTTCTAAGGGGGAAGTTCAGAGCATTAAATGTCTGCATTTAAGAAGCAAAAATGATCCCAAATAAAGAACCTCACTCTTGGTGCCTGGGTGTCTCAGGGGGTTAAGCCTCTGCTCAGGTCATGATCTCAGTGTCCTGGGATCAAGCCCAGCATCAGGCTCTCTGCTCAGCAGGGAGCCTGCTTCACCCCACCTCTCTCTGCCTGCCTCTCTGCCTATTTGTGATCTCTGTCAAATAAATAAATAAATAAGTAAAATCTTAAAAAAAAAAAAAAGAACCTGACTCTGCACCTTAAATGACTAGAAAAAAAGGGACAAATTGAGCCCAGAGTTAGCAGAAGAAACTAAATAATAAATATTGGTGCAGAAATCAATGAAATAGAGAACAGAAAAACAATAGAAAAGATTAGCCAAACTAAGCATTTGTTCTTTGAAAGGATAAACAAAACTAACAAACCTTTAGCTAGACTAAACAAGGAAAAAAGAGAAAGGGCCCAAATCAACAAAAGTATAAATGAAAAAGGAGACATTACAACTGATACTACAGAAATTTGAAGGATCCCAGGAGCCTACTGTGAGCAACTATATGCCAACAAACTGGACAACGTGGAAGAGATAAAGAAAATTTTAGAGACATACAATTTACCAAGACTGAATCAGAACGAAATCTGAACAGACCAATTACTAGTAAGGAGATTGAATCAATAATTTAAAATCTCCTAACAAAGAAAAACTCAGGACCAGATGGCTTCACTGGTGAATTTTACTAAATATTTAAAGAAGAATTAGTGCTTATTCCCAAATTCTTCTAAAAATTTCAAGAGGAGGGAATACTTCCAAAATTATTTTACAAGGCAAGCATCATCCAGCTACCAAAACCAGAAAGGAAAACTACAGGCCAATATCCTTGATGAATATAGATGCAAAAATTCTCAATAAAGTACTAGCACACCAAATTCAGCAGCATATTAAAAGGATCATACACCATGATCAATTGGGATTCATCCCAGGATGTAAGGATAGTTCAACATTTTCAGATCAGTCAATTATATATATAGAAGGAACATATCTCAACATAAGAAAGGCTATATATGACCAGACCACAGCTAACATCACATCCAGTGGTGAATATTTGAAAGCTTTTCCTTTAAGATTAGGGCTAAGACAAGGGTGCCCACTCTTAGCACTCCTATGCAACATATTACTAGAAGTCCTAGCTAGAGCAATCAGGCAAGAAAAAGGAAAGGTATAATAATTGGAAAGGAAGTAAAATTGTATTTGCAGGTGACATGAGTTCATATATAGAAAATTCTAAAGTCTTAGCCAAAAAACTGTTGTATCTAATTAATGGATTCAGTAAAGTTACAGGATACAAAATTTGCATATAAATTGTAGGAGCATTTCTATACATTAACAGTGAATTTTCTGAAAAAGAAATAAGTTGATGCCATTTATAATAGCACCAAAAACAATAAAATACTTATGAATAAATTTAACTAAGGAAAATGAACTCCACTCTGAAAACTATAAAACATTGATGAAAGAAATATAAGTAAACAAATAAATTAAAAAGTATCCCACATTTCATGGATTGGAAGAATTAATATTGTTAAAATGTCAATATACCAAAAGCCATATATAGATTCAATGCAATTCCTATCAAGATTCCAATGGCATTGGGGCGCCTAGGTGGCTCAGTGGGTTAAGCCTCTGCCTTCAGCTCAGGTCATGATCTCAGGGTCCTGGGATCGAGCCCCGCATCAGGCTCTCTGCTCAGCAGGGAGCCTGCTTCCCCCTCTCTCTCTGCTTCTCTGCCTACTTGTGGTCTCTGTCTGTCAAATAAATAAATAAAATCTTTTAAAAAAAAAGATTCCAATGGCATTTTTTACCAAAGTAGAAAAAAACGCTCCTAAAATTTATATGGAATTACAAGAGACCCCCAAATAGCCAAAGAAATTCTGAGAAAGAACAAAATAGGAGGCATCACATGTCCTGATTTGAAGTTAAATTATAAGTTAATAGTCATCAAAACAGTATGGTACCGGCATAAAAACAGACAAATAGACCATTGGAACAGACTCGAGAGCCCAGATACAAACCCAAGCATATATAGTCAGCTAATACTTAGCGAGAGCCAAGAATACTCAACGGAGGAAAGACAGTGTTTTCAATAAATGGTGCTAAGATAATTGGATATTCAAGTGTAAAGGAATGGAAGTGGATCCTATCTTCTATCACTCATAAAAATTAACTCTGAATAAGGGCACCTGGGAGGGCTCAGTCGGTTAAGCGTCGGACTCTTGATTTCAGATCAGGTCATGATCTCAGGGTTGTGAGATCAAGTCCCATGTCTAGCTTCATGCTGCACTTGGACCCTGCTTAAGATTCTCTCTCTCCCTCTTCTTCTGCCCCTCACCCCTCCCTCTCTAAAAAAAAAAAAAATACCTACAAATAGATTAAAGACTTAAACATAAGACCTAAAAGCATAAAACTCCTGGAAGAAAACACAGGAATAAAAGTCCTTGATATGTTTATGTGTGACTTTTTAAAAAAGATTTTATTTATTTACTTGACAGAGAGATACATAGTGAAGAGAGCACAAGCAGGGGGAGCAGCAGGCAGAGGGAGAGGGAGAAGCGGGCTTCCCACTGAGCAGGGAACCAGATGCAGGGCTGGATCCTAGGACCCTGAGAACATGATCCAAGCCAAAGGCAGACACTTAATGACTGAGCCACCCAGGAAGCCCCTTGTTATGTATATTTGCGACTTCTTTGGATATGACATCTAAAGCACAGCAAAATAAATAAATAAATAGATAGATAGATAAATGGGACTGCATCAAACTAAAATGTTTTACATAACAAAATAAACTATCAACAAAGTGAAAAACAACCTACAGAATGGGAAAAAAATTGCAAAACATGTATCTGGTAAGGTGTTAATATCCAAAATATATAAAGAACTCATCCAACTCCATTAGCAGAAAACCAAATAACCTAATTAGATAATGGGCAAAGGACCTGAATAGACATTTCCCCAGAGAAGATATACAAAAGGCCAGCTACTACGTGAAAAGACGCTCTGCATCACTAGTCACTAGGGGAATATAAATTAAAACCACAGTGAGATACCACCTCATGACTATTAGAATAACCGTCATCAAAAAGATGAGGTAGCAAATGCTGGTGTGGATGTGGAGATAAGGGAGCCCTCTGTGTGCTGTTGGTGGGATTATAAATCGGTACAGCCACTTTGGAAAACAGTAAGGAGGATCCTCAAAAAATTAAAAGTAGAATTAGCTACCATATGATTCAGATATATTCTGGAAATATATCCAAAGGGAATGAAAACCCTAGCTCAAAAAGAGATCTGCACCCCCATGTTCCTAAGAGCGCTATTGACAACAGCCAAGACATGGAAACAACTTAAGAGCCCATCAATGGATGAATGGGTAGAAAAGTTGTGGTATATAATGCAATAGAATATCATTCAGCCATTAAAAAAACGAGGAAATCCTATTATTCTTGATAACACAGATGGACCTTGAAGGCATTATGCTAAGTGAAGTAAGTCAGAGAAAAAGAAACACTATATAATCTCACTTATACATGGAATCCCCCCCAAACCCCCAAACTCATTGAAAAAGAGATCCAAATTGTGCTTACCAGAGCCGGGGGATGGGGGCAGGGGAAATTGGAGGAAGGTGGTCAAAAAGTACAAACTTGAACTGTTTGTGTCAATTAGTCCATTTAAGTATAATAGTAAAAGACTAGCTAATGATAACAATGCATCTTAAAACCTTCAGAAGGAAAGGAGAATGATATGTGGACTATTTGTTTTTGTGTGTATGTGGCAGTTTTAAGTTATTAGTTTTTAAAATCAGTACTTTTTAATGGAAACAACTTGACTAAAAATCTGTCACAGCATTTTGAGACCCATTAAAACAAAAGTTTAAGGGGTGCCTGGGTGGCTCAGTGGGCTGGGGCCTCTGCCTTCGGCTCAGGTCATGATCCCCGGGTCCTGGGATCGAGCCCCACGTCAGGCTCTCTGCTCTGCAGGGAGCCTACTTCCTCCTGCCTCTCTGCCTAGTTGTGATTTCTCTCTGTCAAATAAATAAAATATTAAAAAAAAAAGTTTAAGGAGAAAAAAAGAGAAAAAATACAAACGTACAGTTACGTGATAAATAATACTAAGGATATAATGTACATCGTGATGACTAGAGCTGATGTTGCTGTATGATGCATAGGAAAATAGAGTAAATCCTATGAGTTTTCATCACAAAGAGAAAGGTTTTTCCTCCCCTTTTTTCTTTTCTTGTTATTCTACCTAAATGAGAAGATGGATGTTGGCTGAAACTGTTGAGGCAATTACATATATTTCACAATATATGTAAACCAGAATGTCATGCTTGTATGCCTTAAACTTTCACAGTGATGTCTGTCAATTATTTCTCAGTGAAACTGGGAAAAATAAACTAAGGTACAGAATAGAGCGTGAGATGAGATACAACTTGAGCAAAGGCCTAAATACATATTAGTTATAATTTCAGAGAACTATATAAATGTTGGTTCACCAGACCTGCCCAAAACACTATGGGACTTTTGGAATTTTCTTTCTTTTTTTTCTTTTAGATGTTGAAAGAAGTTTAATATGACGTAGAAGTTGCTAAAATAACACAGAAAGAGTTCCCACATATGATTCACCTACTCATCCCCAGTGTTAACATCTTACACAATGACACGACTACCACAACCAGGAAATTATCACCAGTAGAATATTCTGCTAAGTGAACTATAGACCTCATTCAAATTCCACCAGTTGTCACATGCCCTTAACTTTTGGGGGACAGGGGAGGTTCCATCATTCCATGAATTTTGTTGCAGGTATAGATGTGTGTAATCACCATCATAATTAGAACATTACAACTTCAAGAAACTCATTTTTGCTACCTCTCTATAGTCACATCTGTCCCCCTGGCAACCACTGATCTGTTTTTCATCACTGATAATTTTATAATTTCTGGAGTGTTATGTACATGAAGACATACATTATGTAGCATATTATGATTGACATATTATAATTTGCTTGTGTCACTCATCAGAATGCCCCGAGATCCGTTCACATTGTTGTGTTTATCAATAGTTTTTTAAATTTTATTGCTGATGCACAATTTGTGTATCCACGCCCCCACTGAAGAACATTTCAGCTTTTTCCAGTTCTTGGCTAATACATGTAAAGGTGTTGTGAACATTCATGTATTTTTTTTGTGTAAACATGAATGTTCATATTTCTGTGGTGAAATCTGGAGTCTTATGTCTTTTTTCTTAAAGGTTTTATTTAGTTATTTGTGAGAGAGAAAGAGAGGGGGAGCACGAGATGGGGGAGGACCAGAGGGAGAAGCAGACTCTCTGCCGAGCAGGAAGCCCAGTGCGGGCCTCGATGTTGAGACTGCAGGATCATGACCTGAGTTGAATGCAGTCGCCCAACCGTCTGAGCCACCCAGGCGGCCCTAGGGTCTTGTGTCCTTAGAGGGGTTTATAAGCAAGTGTTGTGTTTCACAGAATGAGCAGTAGAGTGGAGGGAACACAAAAGATACGGCTTCAGCCTTGCTTTGTCATTGATCAGTAGTATGATGTTAGGTAAGCCCTTCTCTCTAGGACTCAATTTCTATCTGTAAAATGAGAGGCTAGGAACCTATGATTTCTTTAGTCTCTTCCTTTCTTTCTTTCTTTCTTTTTTTTTTTTTTTTTTTGAGAGGGAGATGGGGTAGAGGGGCAGAGGGAGAAGGGAGATAGAGAATCGTAATCAGGCTCCACACCCAGCACAGAGCCCAACATGGGGCTTAATCTCATGACCTTGAGATCATGACCTGAACCGAAATCAAGAGCCCACTGAGCCCCCCCACCAAGGTGCTCTTCTTTAGTCTTTTCTACATCTAACAGTTCTGTGGTTCTGAAGAGAAAGAAAGGAGGTTTCTACCTCATTTCATATGGGATTTTTAGCCATACACATAGAATACCAGCTACAAGCCTAGATTATACCTCTCCCACTTTTTTCTAGCATGTTTGAAATAGTTACCTTGTGCGGAAAGAGAATATGGGGATAAAAGTAACTAATCTTAATGTGACAAAGGCTTGGAAGTCTGAGCCCTGAGGTGAACGGACTCGAAATGCCTATTCAAGTCCTTGGCTTTCTCTCCCTTTAAACTTACATAGAATTGCCACATGGCAGAGGGTCATTCCTAAGTCACATATATGGAGCAAATTGTCCTCTTTCTGTTGCCAGTACTTTTATTAGTTAGACTCAGGGTAAAATAAACGTGGAATATGTGTGTGTGTGTGTGTGTGTGTGTGTGTGTGTGTGTGTGTGTTGTCCATATATATGTATGTGCATTATGTATATTTTGTAAATGTTACAATATATGCATTTTTATATTGTATATTTATTTTCAAAAGTCAGGAGGTAATTACACAAAGTATTTGCAAGTCTGAGGTTACTGAAGTTGTCTGAGGGATGTGATTATCTTGAGAGGCAATTCTGAGAGTCAGAGAAGCACTTGTGTGAGCATAGTCTGTCTTTCTGCTTCTCTCTCTCTCTCTCTCTCTCTCGCACACACACAGACACGCACACACACACTGGTTAAAATCATGGAAGAAGAGCCAGACAGCCTGGGTGCGAATCCTGACTCTGCCAGGTACTGGTTATATGATCTTGGGCAAGTGACATAACCTCTGTGTCTCTCAGTTTCCTCTGTGGGATGGCAATGATATTAATAGCGCCAACTTCAGAGGGTTAATAAGATGTAAATGAGTTAAAATATATGAAGCAATTTGAACAGTTCCTACTGCATTGCGGGAAGTGTGTCTGTCAGTCGATGTCTGTGTCTGTCACTTCTCGAGATGGCCCGGCTGCCACCACCCCATCCACAGGGCTTTTCCAGCTGCCACAGTCCCATTCCCCACCCACCTCTACCTGCTAGTACCCCTCACCCACTCTGCCAAAAAAAATTAACTCAGGCACTGAGGCAGTAGCTTGCTTAATTCTGCCTCAGTAATTTCTTTTGCCCCCTAAGCTGTAGTTACTCCAGTCCAGGGGACTAAAAATCCTATTAATAATTTTGCATAAATTGAATTAAATAAAAAGAGAGAAAAAAATAATTTTGCATATCCGCTAGGCCTTTAAGTGATAATCGTCTTTTCAAATCTAAAGAAACAGATAAAATCCATTTGAAAAACAGCACCCCCTTTCATTTAGCTATTATGTAAAGCCGGCAGGAACATCTTTGAAATGTTACATTGTTTTGCTTTAGAAAATGAAAAAAGAAGATTGTCTCATCTTCCTCTTCCTTTCATACATTTGAACCTTCCTCCTACAAAAGGCTGTGGTGGTGGTGATGGTAGCTTGTGTGTGGGTGTGTTTCTGTTTCTGTATGTGTGTGTGATATCCCCCTAGTGTGATCTGGATGAATACCTTAGCTTAGACGCTGCTGTAGTCGGTGCTACATTGGCTTCATAAACATTGTGGATTCTTAGTCCCCCCGCCCCAGGCTTATTGAGATTTAGTTGACATAAAACGTGGCATAAGTTAAGGTGCACAGTGCGATGCTTTGATCTACATGTATATTACAAAATGATTACCACGATAAGGTTAGTTAACATGTTCACCACCTCATGTAGTTACCTTTTAGGTCTGTGTAGTGAGAACATTTAGCACCTCTCTCTTAGCAATTTTCAAGTATACAACACAGTCTTGTTAACCATAATCAAGGAATCTATCAAAGCTGAACTCATGGAAACAGAGAGAACATTGCATTTTCTTGAATGCACCGTTTTAAGAGAGTAATGAATTCTTTGCAGCCTCGTAAGGTGACAAAGCTGTTCATAACAACTCGTTGATAATCCATCAGATGTCCAATTTACCTCCCACTTTCCCTTCTCATCTCCTTTGCACAGAGAGTGATTTTCCCATTTCTCTGAGTACTGTGCTGGCTTTTCCTCTCCCCCTTGTTCTCAACGAGGGTGTTAACTAACAATGGTTAAGGTGTTACTCTAGTTTTAAGATCCTGACATTTTATCTAGGTACACACAAAGTCTCAAAATGACAGCTCAGCTCTCCGTAATGTATCTGCAACCTCTGTTTCTAGCCTTATTTCCCTCCCTTGCACCTGTTGGGCTGATGTGCTTTATCCAAACATCCTCTACTTTCCTGCTCTTCACAGCATTCTCTCTGCCTAGAATTCTCTCCCTTTAAACCCCATTTCTGTGTGCCCAAGTCTTGCTCATCTTTGAAGACCAGCTCCACTACCTGAAACCTTCCCTGATCCCCCGATTGCCCTATGCCACAGGCAAAATTTGTTTTCTCTTCTCTGTGCCCTCATGGAGCTTTGTTTGTGTTCTGTTACATTGCTTGTTCTGCTCTACCGTGAATTGTAATTAGCTGAGTTCATTCACACTCATCTCCTCCACTAGACTAAGTGCCTCAAAAGAAGAAGCTAAGTCTTTTTCATCATTCTGTCCCACACAGTGAACCCCCGTAGACCCTAGTAGTACATAGGGTAGGCCCTCGATCAATGCTTGCTGATAACAACTCCCCCAACTGATCTTTAATGCTGGCATTTCAAAATCTGTGGCAGGGGAGGAGATCTTCAGACAGAAGATCTCTGGGAATGAGCCAGGCTGGCATTGGCCATACAGTGGAGGACACCGAGATGGAGATGCCTCTGAAGTGTTCTGTCCATTACCACATAAGTGAATGTCACCTGACTCTGGCTGTAGAGCTCATCCACAACTTCATTCATATTGCCCCACCTGACCAGGAGATCTCAGTTCCTTCTGAACTCCTGGGCAGTGCTCCTCCGAAGGGCTGATGGATGGGACTGAGCCAAGAGGGGGGTATGAGTGAGGAAGTTTCTCATGCAGTTGAGTTGGAGGGAAGACTGATGCACTTTGAACCCAAGAATAAAAGACCTATAGAATGGGCATGTGGGAGATCCCCCAAGAAACTATCAAATAAGCTCTGGGAAGGCAGCTGAGGGTAAAAAGGTCTGGTCCATTTACATTTCAATAGAGAACAGAAACAATTACCTAAATACTACTTTTTTTGTGGCCTCTTAAGCCTTTGCAACTTGTGACTTTTGTGAACTCCCACGTATTTATTTCCTTGTTAAAAACCATCAGTAAAATCCTTCTAATGGGATATGTGTGTCAGTGTCAGGGAAGGGAGGAAATTAGGGGAAGAATAGGTCTGACTGTAGGTGTAATTTTTGAACTGGGAGGTCGGAAGGAACTTTGGGATATGGTAGGGTGGGCGGTTGGAGAAAAACGTGCAAGGCAAATTCTTGCTGCCTTTGGGAAGAAAGAAAAGAGCACAGAGCAGAGCAGAGGACCTGGAGACCTGACAAGAGAGGCTCCCTAGTGCATAGGTCTTGGAAACCTTGTGCTGAGACTCAGTCTTTGACATCAGAAACTGCTTCCCGCCCATGCAAAAATTGCCCTGTTTAGGGGACAGAGAGATTTATACAAGTAGGCTGCCAAGATTACTCTACTGGTAATTTTTGGAGAGGGTAGATTTTTCCACAGATAAAAAGCCTTCTTGTCAAACCCACCAGCCCAAACCAAAGAGCAAAGACCGAAAAAAGATCTGGAATCTTTTGCCAACCAACCAACCAACCAACCAACCAAAAATGCTTATCAAGATAAGCCCAGTTGTTTTCAACTAAGGGTTAATAAGCAAGTGAAATATGCCAGTGCATTTTCAAGGAAAACTGCAGAAAAGGGAAATACCAGGGCTTTCAAGTACCTTCCAAGCAATTTGAGATGTTTTATTCACATCATGAAGACAGTTTTACCCTGGAGTATTTCCTTTTCAGAAACTACTCAAGGAACCTGCTCTTTTGGGCTGCTTCTTGACATGGAAACATTTTAATGTCACTGCTTTACCTTTAGTTTGGGATTTTGCCTCTTCAGCCAAATTTCTGCTCTACTACTTGTGCCTCGCTGTTTGATTTCACTGTCCAAACCCCTCCCTAGCTCCCTCGCTTCCGTCCACATTTTCTCCACAAAATGCCTTTACTATAGTCCATTTTCTAATGTTTGTCATTCTTTTTGTGCTTTTTCATTTTACTAAATCAGTCAGTAAATATTTGTTGTGTGTAAGGCATTGTGCCTGTTACAGCAGGAGAAACAAAGTGACATAAAAACTTTCTTCAAGGACCTTGCTGTGAATTGAAGATTTTCCAGCCAGGGAGTGTATCTCATATTTGACCTTTCCATTGGATTCCTGTTACTCTCTTCGGCTAGGTCCTGTTGACATCACGAGAATTTCCTAAATCATAGCCACCCCTCCCCCAGCTTACAATTACGCCCAATCATATCAATCCCAGTTCAACTCTTTAAAAAAATGAAGTTAACTTGATGGTTGCCAGAAGTGGGGGGAGGGTGTGGGAGAATGAGTACATGGGTGGAAGGGAATGGGAGGTACAGACTTCCAGTTGTGGAATGGATAAGTCACAGGGAATGAGGGGTACAGGATAGGGAATATAGTCAGTGGCATTGTAACAGCATTGAGTGGTGACAGATGGTAGCTACACTTGTGAGCACAGCATAAAATTGTTGAACCACTGCATTGTACACCTCAAACTAATGCAACATTGTGTGTCAGCTATACTCAAATAAAAATATATATTTATTTTAAAAGTTCATTCTCTCACCATCCTACTCCAAAAAATATTTCCAAAGATGCCATATTGCCTAATGAATAAAGCTCAATTTCATTGGCTTGGTTCAAAATTTCCCTCCCTTTTACCTTTAAAATCAAAGTCCTGCCCATCTTTATGGCTCAAGGCCCACTTCATTCAGGCATCTTTTCTTCACTTCCCCACCAAGAGCGATCTCTCCCTTCGATTTCTGGAGATTATGTTCTACATCACTCATTGGTATGCTGCCTTGACTAGTTTGTTTTGTATGCATGTGGCTTTTCCCCATTCAGATTGCAGATTTATGGAGAGCAGGGCCTGATCATAATGCATTACACACAAAAGATGCTTAATACATGTTTGATGATGAAAACGGGGATGATTTTTCCTGATTTCAGGGTATGTATAGGATGGGTTCTAAGGGTGAGTGGCTAAGGAAAGATTCTGGAGGGAGGGGAATGAATTAATAAGGCTTTTACAGTCACAGTCCTAAAGGGATAAGGACTTCAACTTACTGATTCCTTGGCTGGGAGCCTTGTTGTATTGCCAGAGTTTTAGTGAGTTTGAAAAGAAAAGGAGGGGCAGGACTTTGGGACTGCTGTGAATTTATGTGGAGAATGAGAGAGAGGTAGCAATCAGAAGTAACTGAACCTGAGTAACTTCAATAATGATAGTAGCATTAGCCAAAACAAAACAAAGAAGAAAAGAAAGAAAGAAAAAGGAAATCAGAGGTGGAAACCAGATTTAGAGGGGAGATGATGATTTAAGTTTTTAAAAATATTTTTATTTGTCTCTCTCTCTCTCTCTCTCTCTCACACACACACACACACACACACACACACACACACACAGAGAACAAGCACAAGCAGGGGGAGCAGCAGGCAGAGGGAGAAGGAGGCTCCCCACAGAGCACAGAGCCCAATGTGGGATTCGATCCCAGGACCCTGGGATCATGACCTGAGCCAAAGGCAGGCGCTTAACTCTCTGAGCCACCCAGGTGCCCAGTGAGTTTGTTTTCAGACATACTGAGTTTAGGGTAACTTGAGTAACCAAGTGGACACGTCTAGCAAGCAGTGAGATACTCCCTACCTCTATTCAATTCCATGCAACAGATATTTACTGAACATCTGCCATATGCCAGTCACCATGTTGGAGAGACAGTCAAAGAAGACACAAGCCCTGTCCTCCAGAACTCATGTTTGAGTGGGGAAGACAGACTAGTAAATTCCTCTGGCATAAGGTAGTAAATGGTATAATTGAAATATGAAATTGAATATGAAATTGAAAGTGCTATGAAGGTATAAATAGGGGACAAATTGCATCCGAGTGGGTGAGAAAAAGTTACAGAAGTGAAGAGTTTTGAGCAAGGCCTGGAAAGAAAAAGTAGACGTTTGTTCAATAAACAAATAGGGAAATGGCTTTCCAAGTGAAAGAAATCTCAAGCCAAGGCACAGGTCACAGAAGTGTGGGGCATTCTAGTGATCTGAAATGACTAAAGAGAATGGGATGACAGAATAAAGATGGATGGAGCAAAAGAAGTAACTGGTGTCGGAGACTGGAGGAACTTTGTTACACTAGCCTGTGGAGGCGGTTTAGTGCAATGGTTAGAGGTGTAGACACCAGTGTCAGACTCCCTGGGTCAAAATCCCATCTCTGCCACTTATTAGTTCTGTGACCTTGAGTGAATCCATTAGTCCCTCTGTGCTCAGTTTTCCCATCTGTAAAATGGGGTTGATGGTACCTGCCTCGTAGGATTGCTTTGATGGTTGAGAGGGCTAGTATGTGTAAACTGATTAGGGTCCTGCCTGGCATATAGTGAGGATATGTAAAGGTCAGCCCAAGGGCGAAATGGCAAGAAACAGACCACTACACCATTGTGTACTACACCATCCACAGCTTCAAAAGGAAACTACGGGAACCAAGTCTCCAGATACTCTAAGCACACATTCAGGGAACAGTAGGTGAATTTCTTCTCACAGGAGTGGGAGTTTCTCGAGAGGGTGAGGTTGTCTGCCTTAGAAATGTAGATCCAATTTAGGAAAAGTGTGAACAGCCTTAGTGGGGGAAAACTCGAATGGCCAGAGTGGGACTGTTGACTCACAATAAATGGGAGCTCTCATTATGGTATTCCCTCCAGCAAGTGGAAATCAAACAAAATCAGGCGGTGACACCACACGCGTATTTTATTTCAGTTGAGTAAGAAACAGAAAATTGGCCGGCAGAGGATGAGCGAACAGGCAGCAGGGTCCAGTGACGAGTACTTTGCTTGGCTCAGAATATGTAAAGGAATCCTCTGAAAGGGGCTAGCAATTGGAAATGCAGACCTACCTTGCTAAGGAAGCCTATCTCACCCCAGGAGTTCGGATGCTCTCAAGGAACCCATTGTCTATTCCTCGGCTTTCTAGAGCTCTGCTCCAGCACTCCTGGAATAGACTCTTGGAATGATTGTACTTCCCTGTGTGACTGCAAAATGGAACTGAACCCCGTCCACCCACACAGCCGGCATTGGGGTTTCACTTGACAGAACTGGGTGTGAATGCTGGGCTTACCACCAATAGCTGTGTGATCTTGAGTGAGTCACTCAAATTGTCTGAGCTTCAGTTTCTTCATCTGTGAAACGGGAACAAAAATGGCTCCTCTATTATGAAGGGCTTATGGTAATTACATGAAAGAATTTATCTAGAAAGCGCTTGGAACACTGAGTGCTTAAGAGTTGTAAGTTCATCTCCCTTCCTTTGCCTTTATACTTAGGTCACCCAAAGATCCCTGCTCTCATTTTAGCCCTTCTGGGGGCTTCCTCCTGTCTAATGTCCAGAGTAGTAGAGATGGGAAGAAGGAGAAATCGGTATATGGAAAGACAGTGAAAAATGGTGGCTCTTTTTTCAACTCCTGTCCCCCCAAATCTGACTTTGTGGTAAAGATATTTTGATGTAGCCAGTATTCCCAAATGGGAAAGGTATTCAGATTCTGGATGGCCGAAGGTGAGAAGTATCTGCTAAGACATCGTGACAACTCTACGAAAATGTATCTACGCATGTGTATATTTACTCTGAACTCATGGCTATGCATTCGTATGTTTTAGGATGAGACGGGAACAAGGAAAATTGAAAACATTTCGTTTTTAGCATGGTAGAAATAGATTGTTGTAATGTTACCTTAATATTGTTGTGCCTGTGGAGAGGGATCCTCTTTTCCTGACATACTTAATTCTCCTTACCCTCTTTTCAAAAGAACAACAGGAGGAAAGGGTGCTGGAGTAAAGGGAATTATACAGTGGGAATAACATGCCCCCATCTCATCTGTCCTTCTGCCCAGCCTTCCATTAACCATCATGATCTACCAGAGGCCGGAGAGCTTCCTGTCTGTGGTGCTTCAATGCCCTTGCATCATTAATATCATCATCTCTACCCTTCTTCTAGGAGTGGATCTAATGAGGGAGGTATGGAAGAAGTTCTGCATGCTTAGCGTCAATCCGAACCTTTGAGAACCAGCAAGGGAAAAAGGCAGCAATCACTGTGTAATATTCTGGACTTTCTTGGCAGGTGAATACTGCTATGCATGAGGCAAAACTCATGGAAGAATGTGACGAGCTGGTAGAGATCATCCAGCAGAGGAAGCAAATGATCGCTGTCAAAATCAAAGAGACAAAGGTAAAGCATGGAGCTTCAGTGAGGCCAAGGCAGAGTTGACTTTACAAATGTCAGAGTTTCATCCTGATGATTCCAGTTTGAACTTGGATCGTGAAAGTAAGAAGAAATGGGGTTAGAGGGAGGGAGGCAAAGAAGAAGCGATGTTTGGCCTAGTGCTATAAACCTGGTAGAAATGATGAGTTCTGGGGTATTGGAAATGCTCTATACCTTGACTGGGTTGATGGTTACATGGGTGTATGTATATGCAAAAAAAAAAAAAGTCATTGAGTTGTCCACTCAGAGGTGGGTGCTTTACTGTAGGTATGTTATAAGTCAATCCAAAAAGAAAAAAAGTGATGGTAGAAATGTGGGCCAGAATTACGGAAGGACCATGCGTGCTATTATGAGGACTTTGGGCTCACCCACAAAGGCATTGGGAAGCCATCCTAGTTTCTTAGGAAGGGAGAGAGTGATCGATATGGCAGAAGTAACCAGGGTGTATCCGAACAGGATGACACTGAAGTCAGGGAAGCAATCTAAGAGGCTTATGGAATGATTCTTGATAGGAGTCGATGAAGACCTACACAGGGGAAATGTCAGCACAAGTGGAAGGAAAGGACAGAACAGGAATTACTAGAAAGGAAATGATGGGAATCCTCGACTGCTCCACTGTAAAAGATGAAGGGAAAGAGAAGACTTCCAGGTTTTTAGCGTAGGAACTGAAGAAGTAGGGTCAAGGTCAGGTGTGAGCCTCCATGCATCCATATGGTTGTAGGCATATTGGTCAGCCAGTCAGCATAGTGATTATAAGCTCATGCCAGGTATACAGTGTGAAGATTATGAGAGTCTGAGGTGATGATCAATACTTTGTGCCATGCTGGGTGGTTCCAGCCAACACAGGAACTGAAATTCCCGAGAACACAGATCTGTGAATGTGCAGGTGCTCATAAGAATACAGAGAGAAAGATACTCGTTGGAAGGTAGAATTCCATAAAGAACAAGGAAGTACTTTTTATTAAACTCGGCTCTGAAAATATATCAACCATAAAAATGGGTCGATGGAGATCCCTGGGTGGCAGGGCTTCCTTTGATACTTTTTATTTTCTAAATACTCAACTGTGAGCATGCACTCTTGTTCTAATCAGAAAAATTAACGTTTTTGTCCATGAAAAAGAGGAGGCAGATGACTGAGAGTGTATGACTGAGTGCGTTGCAGCCTAAGTAAGCGGGCTGTAGGTGGGAGGAGGGGCTGGCAAGACAGAGACGGTGGGGTGAGAAGGTGAGTGGTTAGTACGGGGACCATGGGATATTAATAGGCCTTATTTTTAGCATTGCTGCAGCAGATCTCCTTCGTGTTGTTTTATCGTTTTTAATTTAGCCCTGGATGCTGAAGCTCATTTTTCTTCTGCTCATTCCTTTAAGGTTATGAAACTGAGAAAGTTGGCACAGCAGGTTGCTAATTGCCGTCAGTGTCTTGAGCGCTCAACAGTCCTCATCAACCAGGCTGAACATATCCTGAAAGAAAATGACCAGGCCCGGTTTCTCCAGTCTGCAAAAAATATTGCCGAGAGGTGAGCAACTTCTCTTCTTTTCTCTAGGCCTGCTCTTAGGAAAAGGGTGCAGCTGAAGTCACAGAATTCTGTTTGGGCACCTACATAGCAGCTGCTGCCCGAAGATCTTACCAGATACTTTTTTTACTAAAGCCTCAGTGGTAACCTCTAGGTAGCTTCACCCCTTCTGCCAGTGCACAGCAAGCCACATTCCCTAGGGAACTAGGGAACTAGCTAGGGCTCTGCCCCAGCTCTCTGCTACCCATTAGTGTTGGAGTTTTCTTTTTTTGTTTTGTTTTTTGGGTTTTTTTTTTTTTAAGATTTTATCTCCTTGTCAGAGAGAAGGGGTGGGGGAGGGAACACAGGCAGGGGAAGAGGCAAGGGGAGAAGCAGACTCCCCACTGAGCAGGGATCCCATGCAGAGCTCGATCCCAGGACCCTGGGATCATGACCTGAGCCAAAGGTAGAGGCCCAACTGACTGAGCCACCCAGGTGTCCCAGTGTGCTGGGGCTTTCTAGGTTGGTGTTAGCATAGGGGCAGAGAGACTTTTGGCCACAGGGACAGGTGTGTGCCCTCTCTGAGTCTTTGTGCAATTTTTATTCCTTTCATTTAGTTATCTCTCACACAGATGGATAGAGCAGTAATTCTTGGGCTTTTGTTTTTAATCAGTCATCCCCTTGAAAATGTGATGAATGTCCAGAGCCTTCTCCTGAGGGGGAAATGCATGTTAGATACGTACATGTAGAATTTTGCATGTGATTCTAGAGGACTCATGGGTCCTTCAAAGGCCATCTATACACCATGTGCAAAGAATCTGAAGTCTAAAGTGGCACATTGCTCAGTAGAGTCACCGAGGCTTTAAGGGGCTACAGAGACGTATTAGGCAAACTTGGCCTCCTTCTCTGTCTCCCATTTACTAAGGCTTTGGCTCCACGTACACAGTATTCCTTCTTCCTGCTTCTGCAAGCATTCCGGGTGACCCTGGCTTCCACATGGCTGACCCTATCTAATGGGCTCCTTGCCATCCCCTCCTCCAGTGACCCTCACCTCTGCTCCCCTTTATCTACCTGCTTCCATGGCTCCCATGCTGAACCTTGCCATCAGTCAGAATTACACTGAAATCATAAATTAACATCCCCGCTCTGTTCTAGCTACAACCGCTGTACTTAAAGTTGATTGGTTTTCTTCCAGAGTCTCTATTCTTCAACTTCATCGGGATCCCTAAGACCCGACTGCTACCTACCAGCTACCTACTCTCTTTACTTCTTTCTTTGGTCTGTTGAGGCTCTGTGATTTCTCATGTCAACTGCTCACCCTTGTTGCAATGTACCCACTTCCCTGGTCTTTTTATCACACCAACCTGATCGAATCCCCAACCCCAAACCAGCCCAGCTCTTTCTGTTTTCTTTTTTAAAATATTTTATTTATTTATTTGGGAGACACAGATAGTGAGAGAGAGCATGAGCAGGGAGGAGAGGGGCTTCCCACTGAGCAGGGAGCTCAATGCAGGACTCAATCCCAGGACCCGGGAATCATGACCTAAGCTGAAGACAGATGCTTAACTGACTGAGCCATCCAGGTCCCCCTCTTCCCACCTTTTCCATGTCTGTATTTGAGTTGCAGAACCCAGCTAGAGAAAACCACATAACCAAAGAGGTTGGTATTATCACAGCACACATTTATGGCTTCTAATCTCACTGGGGCCCCGAAATCCTTCTGCATCACCTTGATCAGCTTTCTTTTTGCTTTGTCTCCCTAAAGACTATTTCAAGTGTTCTATATTCAACTAAAAAATTCCAACCCTGCCACCTTCCCCCTCATGCTCAGCAAATGACTTCACATCCTTTTTTAAAGAGTGGCAGGTATGAAAGGACAAAGGACAAAGTTCTCAGCTTCTCAAACCAAACTGCTGGGCATATTTACATCCAAATCCATCACTTTTGCCTCCACACTCCCTTTTTTTTTTTTTTTTAAAGTAGGCTCCATGCCCATTGTGGAGCCCAAGGTGGGGCTTGAACTCACAATCCTGAGATCAAGACCTGCTGAAATTAAGAGTCTGACAATGAACCGACTGGGCCACCTAGGCACCCCTCCCTTTTGATTATATTGTATTATTTGTGTTTTGGCCACATGCTTCTCTTTGTTCCTATAGCTTCAGTTTTTCCATTTCTCTAGTTGACTTCATATCCACCTTTAAACCCACTCATGTCTCTCCTATCTAAAAAATATAACACCCACAACTTTCTCTAATCTTATACCCCCTCTGGCTATTGCTGTATCCATCTCTTTCCTGCATAGCAAACTTTTTCAAAGACAGTGCCATGTCCTCACCTCTGACTTACTCTTCTCCAACATTAGAAGTTATTTATACTAAAGTAATACTTGTGCATAGTTAAAAAAATCAAATATTACTAATAGTCATATTGTAAGAAAGAGCAATCTCCTCACTGCTGGTTTCTGTTCTCCAATAAGAATAATACTGAGCATTGATTCTGTGTTGAGCATTAGTCTAAGCCCCTGCAAGTGTTAACTCATTTAATCCTCACAAAACCCCCTTATGAGATAGATGCTATTATTATCCCCATTTTACAAGTGAGAGAATGAGGCTCAGAGAGGTTATGTGACTTGCCTAACATGACCCAACTAGTAAAGGATAGAGACAGGAATCAAACCTAGGGAGTTTAGTGCCACAGTCTACACCTTCCTAGCAAAGCCAAGAGGTTTCAGCTCTATTAGGTATTTCTGTTGGCATGGCCTTTACATTTCTTTTTTTTTTTTTAAAGATTTTTTAATTTTATTTGACAGACAGAGATTACACGTAGGCAGAGAGGCAGGCAGAGAAATAGAGAGAGGAGAGAGGAGGAAGCAGGCTCCTTGCTGAGCAGAGAGCCCGATGCGGGACTCGATCCCAGGACCCTGAGATCATGACCTGAGCCGAAGGCAGCGGCTTAACCCACTGAGCCACCCAGGCGCCCGGCCTTTACATTTCTAAATAACATTCTTATATTGCTATTCTCCCCCCCCCCATTTTAGACATTAACAATTGACTTCTGCAAACCTGGAAATTTTTTAGCCATCATTTCCTCAAATAGTTTTTAGAAGATTTTTTTCTTTATGAGAGAGAGAGAGAGAGAAAGAGAGAGTGAGCACACGCATGCAGGGTGAGGGGCAGAGGGAGTGAGAGAATCTCAAAGCAGACTGTGCACTGAGCACCGAGCCTGATGCGGAGCTTGATCTCACCACCCTGAAATCCTGATCTGAGCTGAAACCAAGAGCTGGATGCTTAATTGACTGAGCTGCCCAGACGCACCCCCTTGAGTATTCTTTACGCCACCTCCTTCCCTTCTTATGTAGACTCCTATTACAAGTATGTTACGCTCATTGAAGTTTGTCTCAGCTCACCGATGCGCTGTTCCTTTTTTAGCTATTTTTTCTCTGTGTGTTTCATTTCAGTAGTTTCTGAACTACTTTTTTTTCTTTTTAAAAAAAATTATCTTTATGAGATATAATTGACACATAAAATGGTATGTTTTTTAAATTTAATTTTTTTTCAATGTTCCAAGGCTCATTTATGCACCACACCCAGTGCTCCATGCAATCCGTGCCCTCCTTAATACCCACCACCAGGCTCACCCAACCCCCCACCTTCCTTCCCTCTAAAACCCTCAGTTTGTTTCTCATTGTCCATAGTCTCTCATGTTTCATCTCCCCCTCCAATTTCCCCCAACTCACTTCTCCTTTCCAAATCCCAATGTCCTCTGTGTTATTCCTTATGGTCCACAAGTAAGTGAAACCATATAATTGACTCTCTCTGCTTGACTTAGTTCACTCAGCATAATCTCCTCCAGTCCTGTCCATGTTGATGCAAAAGTTGGGTATTCATCCATTCTGATGGAGCCATAATATCCTTTTCTTTTTTTTTTTTAAAGATTTTATTTATTTGAGAGAGAGAGAGAAAGAGAAAGAGAGAGACAGAGAGACAGAACGGAGGAGGGGCAGAGGGAGAAGCAGACTCCCCACTGAGCAGGGAGCCTGACCCCAAGCTCGATCCCGGGACTCAGAGATCATGATCTGAGCCAAAGGCAGATGCTTAATAGACTGAATCACTCACCTGCCCCTCATTTTGATAGTTTCTAATATATCTTGGCATTCACTAACCTTTTCTTCTGTAATGCCTACTCTGCCATTAATCTCTCCAGTGTATTTTTAATCTCAGACATTGTAGTTTTCATCTCTAGAAGTTCAGTTTAGTTATTTCTATAATATCCATATTTCTACTTAAACATATTTAGCCTTTCCTCTAGCTTTTGAATATATGGCACGCAACACTAATTCAAAAAAGATGTATGTACCCCTATTTTTATTGCATTATGTATAATAGCCAAGAAACCTACATGTCCTTTGATAGATGAATGGATAAAGAAGATCACACACACACACACACACACACACACACACACACACACACACACACAGAGGAATATTACACATCCATAAAAAAGGATGCGATCTTGCCATTTGCAACACCATGGATGGACCATGCAAAGTGAAATAAGGCAGACTGAGAAAGACAAATACCGTATGATTTCACTCATATGGAATCTAAATCAAAACAAAACAAACAAAACCAAAACAAATGAACAAACAAAAAGCAAAATCAGACCTACAGATATGGAGAACACACTGATGGTTGCCAAGGGAAAGTGGGTGGGTGATGGGCAAAACGGGTGATGGGCAGAGGGAAATACAGGCTTCCAGATATGGAATGAATAAGTCGTGGGAATAATAGGTACAGTATAGGGAATATAGTCAATGGTAGTGTAATCGGGTTGAATGGTGGCAGATGGTAGCTACACATGTGGTGAGCAGAGCATAACATACAGACTTGTGGAATCATTGTGTTGTATACCTCAAACTCATGTAACATTGTGTGTCAACTTATACTCAAAAGAAAATTAAAATCAAATCTTGGGCAGAGCATGGAATACAATTATCAAAATTGTCAGAATATCTAATTCTAATATCTGTGTCAGTTCTGGGTCAGTTTTAATTGATTGCTTTTTCTCCTCATTATGGGTTGTGTTTTTTTTTTTCCTTCTTTGCATATCTGATCTTTTTTTTTTCCTGGATGTCAGACATAATGAAATTTATCTTATTGGGTGCTGTATATTTTTGTATTTCTATAAATATTCTTAAGCTTTGTTCTAGGACATGGTTAAGTTTCTTGAAAATAACTTGATCCTTTTGGGTCTTGTTTTTAAGACATGTCAGGTGGAATCAGAGCAGTGTTTAGTCTGAGTCACATTTTCTGTACTAGCGAGGCAAGACATTTCTGAGTACTCTCCTAGGTGCTCCATGCATCATGAGACTTTCCAGTCTGGCTTTTGGGAACAGACTCTATTCCTGGCCCTTTGTGAGGACCAGGGATTTTTTCCCTCTCAACCTTTTTTTAAAAACTTTTTGAAATTTATTGATTTGAAAGAGAGCTAGAGCACAAGCAGTGGGAGAGGGTCAAAGAGAGAGGGAAAAGCAAGAAGCAGACTCCACTGCTGAGCAGGGAGCCTGGCGTGGGGCTTGATCCTGGGACCCTGGGGACATGACCTGAGCCTAAGGCAGACTTTTAACCAACTGAGCCACCCACGCACACTTTCCTCTCATCTTTTAAGGGAGCTCTTTTTTTGGCCTTGGGCAGTTTCCTCACATGCATGTACTGATCAGTATTTTCTTGAATACTTAGAGGGGAACCTTCCGGAGGTCTCCAGAATTCTCTCTGTGCAGCCTTCTCTCTGATACTCTGCCCTGTGAACTCCAGACAACTTAGTCTCTTAGAGTCTCAGTGTTCTTAATTAGAGACATCATCAAGATCTGTCTGATTTTCCCTTCATGTACTATTTCACTCTCTTAATTTTGTTGGAACAGTTTTTCCCATAGTCTTCCAAGAAAGAATACATGGGAAGTAAATTTTCAAAAACTTTTTGTTTAAAAAATATTTGAAATTTATTTTCACATTTGGTAAGTTGGAAATAGATTTCCCTTATAATTTTGAAAGCATGGCTCTGACTTCTAGTCTCCTAGACTTCTCCTGACTTCTAGTGTTGGGCTGAGAAGCCCACTGCTATTTTGATCCCTGATCTTTTAAATGTGACCTATATTTTAACATTTGAAGGTTTTAAGGTCTTATATTTAATCCCATTTTTCTTAAAATTTCCCAAGATATGCCTTGGTATGGGTCTTTTATCATTCATTTTTGTTGGGCACTAAGTAGGTCTTTCCAATCTGGAGGCTAGTGACTTTTCATTCTGGGAAGTTCTCTTATATTTTTCACTAACAATTTCCTCCCATTTATTTCCTCTCTTCTCTCTTTCCAGGACGCTAATTAGTCAGAGGTTGAACATTCTAGATTTTCTCTCTGATGTTTAAAATCTTTCATTTCCTAGTTTTCATGACACTGTCTACTTGCTCTGTTATCTGAGATGTTTCCTTAAGTTTTTATCCAGTCCTTCTATTAAAATTTTAATTTCAGCATTCTTATTTTTATTTATAAGAGCTCTTTCTTGATTTTTGCTTTTATTTTTTTTTAGCATTCTGTCTTTGCTTTGTGGATACAAACTATTTGTTTATCTTCTTGAAGATCTGGACGATGATTTAAAAACTTCTAAGCTCTGCATTGTTTTGGTCTCCTCCAAGTTCCTTTTCTCCATTCATTTAAGTTGCTATCTTCCCCTACATGTTTGGTAAGCTTTCGGCTGACTGTTTGAATTGACCACTAGAGGGTGACTGGAAGATCTGAGGGGATGGGAATAGTTTGTTCCTCGGGGAATGTCACTATAGGATAAAGTGGAATGCCAGATTTTTACTGAGGGGACCCAAATGTCAGTTCTGTAGGTGTTTTCTCTTCAGTCAGTTTCCCCTAGAAGGAATCTACCAATCTCCTGCTTCTGATGGGGGATGAGGGGGACTAGGCTGGCTGCCACGATTCTGGGAGCCAAGCAAGAAAAGGTGGCTGAGGGTTTTAAGACTGCTTTTGATGCAGGGCGCCTGGGTGGCTCAGTGGTTTAAGCCTCTGCCTTCAGCTCAGGTCATGATCTCAGGGTCCTGGGATTGAGCCCCACATTGGGCTCTCTGCTCAGCGGGGAGCCTGCTTACCCCTCTCTCTCTCTGTCTGCCTCTCTGCCTACTTGTAATCTCTCTCTGTCTATCAAATAAATAAATAAAAATCTTTAAAAAAAAAAAAAGACTGCTTTTGATGCAGCGTCAAAGCTCTGCAGAAACTGAACCTCACATCTCCTGCCAGGACGAGGGAGGAGTAGTCTCTCTGGTCGAGTGGATCTGGGGTCTAGCTGTTCTTCCTATAAACTTTCAACTGTCGGCGGCACAAAATCAGCTTGACGTTGTTGGCTTCCTGACCCAGCTTTCTCTGGTCTGTTGTTGGTTACCGCTCATGCATCCCTTTCTAGCTTCCAAACATTTGCTGACAATCTCTTACTTGCCGGCATGTCTTTTTCCATTCTCTTTGTCTTTGTGGGTTTATGACATTTTATTCTTTGACTGTCATTTCAATGGTATTTCATGAGAGCAGAGATAAAACATAAATTTAAACCACATTATTCAATCCTCCCCACTCACTCAAGTCTCTGAAATGTCTTCTGCCTCTACCACACTATTCCCAGTGTTCTTTCTGAGGTCACCAAATGGATACCCTGTTGCCAAATCTAATAGACGTTCCTTTGTTTTTTTGCTTTTTTTTAAGATTTTTTATTATTTTTTAATTTTTTAATTTTTTATAAATATATATTTTTATCCCCAGGGGTACGGGTCTGTGAATCGCCAGGTTTACACACTTCACAGCACTCACCATAGCACATACCCTCCTTTGTTTTATCTTACTGTTTCGTCTTCCTTAATCACTCAATAGGGGCGCCTGGGTGGCTCAGTCCTTAAACGTCTGCCTTCCGCTCAGGTCATGATCCCAGGGTCCTGGGATGGAGCCCCACATCATGCTCCCTCCTCCGAGGAAAGCCTGCTTCTCCCTCTCCTACTCCCTCTGCTCCGTTCCCTCTCTTGCTGTGTCTCTGTCAAATAAATAAATAAATAAATAAAATCTTTTTAAAAAAATCACTCAATAACCTTTGTTCCTACTGACAATGATTCGTACTTGAAATTTCTCTGCCCTTAGCTTCGGTGAACACTTCTGCTTTTCTCCCTACCTACCGATTTTCTTTTTGCCTTTGGGAGCACATCGCCTTTGACCTATTCCTTTAAAGCTGTTGTCTTTATGATTCGGTTTTAGGCTATTCTCTTTTCTCTTGAGAATCATCTGCCCAACCTCAATATCTTCATCAGTGGTTTCTCACAGGGTCTGAAATTCTTCCCCACCAATAATAATTGTAATAAGCTGTTATGGGCCAAGACCTCGGTTAAAATGAAATTCTAGCTGGGAGAGTATTCCTTCCCCCCTTACAAATGACACTTATCATATCGTCCTTGAGAGATAACTAATGTTGTTTTGCTTAAACATATTAAACATAGACACACACACACACACACACACACACACACACACACACACACGCACACTTACATATACCCCGATACCATTTTTACTCATCCTTAACTTTCAGCCACTGCTAACATTTGGTAATATAGTATCCCAATATTTAGATTTTTATTTTTTATAAGATTTTTATTTATTTAAGAGAGAGAAAGACATTGTGTGACTGGAGAGGGGCAGAGGAGAAAGGAGAAGGAATCTCAAGCAGACTCCCCATTGAGCATGGAGCCCGTGGTGGGGCTCGATCCCACAACCATGAGATCATGACCTGAGCTGAAACCAAGAGTCAGATGCTTACCTGACTCAGCCGCCTGGGTGCCCCTAGATTTAATAAATATTTCACAAACAGAGGGTCATGCTGTATATACTTCATTATACCCTATGTTTGAAACTTAGCAATATATCATGAACTTGTCCCTGTCATTGAACTGATTTTCAGTGGCCTTGTAGTATTTCATCTTTTGATGTATTACATTTACTTAGCTCAGTCCCCACGGTTAGAGAGTTAGGGTACATATGGTATGTTGAATGCCCTTACACCTCAGTTGTTTCCTTAGCAATAAATTTATGAAATAGAACTGTGATGTCAAGGAATATTTGCATTTTAATCTATGTTGGTATTTAATGCCAAACTTATCCCCAAAGTTCGTTATCAGTTTCAGTCCTAATAAAATATGTAGACATTATCTCATACCGGCATAAAAAGCTCCTATAATTGTCATTATTTATAATCTTCAATGCAATCTCACTTTAATTTACATTTATTTGATTCCTCATATAGTTGGCTTTTAAATATATTTTTTAATATTTTATTTATTTATTTGAGAGAGAGAGTGAGAGAGAGAGAGAGCACAAGCCCGGGGAGAGGCAGAGGGAGAGAGAGAAAGAGAGAGAGAGAGAAGCAGGCTCCCCGCTGAGTAGGGATCCTGATCCCAGGATGCTGGGATCATGACCTGAGCCAAAGGCAGATGCTTTACTGACTGAGCCACCCAGGCACTCTGGGCTTTGAAATATATTTGTTGCCTATTTGTTTTCATGTTGTGTGAATTAGCTTTCTGTTTTATTTGTCTATGTTCCTGTCACTACTTACCTTTTTGCTCATGTGTAGACACCTTAAAATCTGTTTTGCCTCCAATGATGACCCCTTCCAGTCCATCCGTACAGGCAGAACACGCTTCCTAAAACATAAATTTGAGCATCACTTCTCGGCCAAAAGTGGTTCGGTGGCCTTCACTGCTCTTTGGATAAAGTGCAAACCTTGTAACGTGGCCCACAAGGCCCTGTGTGGTTTTGCTAATTCTGCAACCTTCAGGCTAGAGAGAACACACAGAGCCACATAGTCTCAGCTTACCTAACTCCTAGGCATTGTGTAGGTCACTGCGTAAAATGAACTTCCTCCCGGGAGATTTCCCTTAGTGCCCAAGTCCCTGCCAGGGGGATCTTGTGTATGGTACAGTCCTTTTGTAGTGGCATTTTTATTGCCTATTTAATATCTTTCTCCTCCACAAACTGAATTTCGTGAGGGCAAAGACCACAACTGTGTGTCTCCAGTATGCCTGGCACAGTGCCTGGCACATTATTTGTGCTCGGTGAGTATTGGATGGGTGGATGGATGGATGTATGGATGGGCTGATGGACAGATGGGTGGATGAATGGAAGAAAGAAGATTGGGGAGGCCAGGAAGAAATTTTATGAGCCAATTTTCTGCCTTAACTCTTGCCCTATAGGGGTTGTTGTCTTCTTACTCATTGAATCCTGAAGACTGGCCATTCTATGTAAGACCTGAAGATTATAGTGTTAGTCTTTCATATGTTTATCCTGGCCTACAGCTTATTCCTAAGTCATCTCTATTTTCACAAACAGCCAAGAGCTCTTGTTGGTGGATGTGTCACTGGGTTTACGTGGGTGAATGTTTGTTAACTTCTCAACCCCTTACAACTAATTCACCTTAGAAGTTTCCTCTCTAGTCTTCTACATTCAGTGCCTCTTCCCCTTATTCTACCTGTGTATTGTTGCCAGATTAATGTTTTTTTTTTCCATTCTGTCATTTGCATGTTCAAGGATCTTCATTGGCTGTGATTCAGAGGTCTGTCATAGGGCCTCAACATGTGTGCTTTGGTCAAAACGCCCAAGAGAATTCTGATGTGTTATCATGGTTAAGAATTGCTGAAGCACAGAAGAATTTACCTTAATTTTTTTTAAGAGCTATCTAAATTGGTTCAGGGTATAGAGCTTAGAATCTAATGAACATAGACTCATAGACCTTTTTTTTCTGACCCTTACTGGTTGTGTGACCTTAGGCAAGTTACTTAAGCTTTCTATGTATCATTTCTTGTTTATGTTATATCTTATCGTCATTTACAAAATGGAAATAACATCTACTACACAGGATTTTGGCAAGAGGTAAATTAAATCATGAATGTAAAGTGCATGCGTGGTCTCTTCTGTCTACTAAATGCTCAATAAATGTTAGCAGCTGTGTTGTTTTTAGTCATTCATTATTCATTTAACAATTTTTTATTCGCCATGTGTCCAACACTGTGTTTCGGACCATGGAAGCTATGAGAGGTACAAAATACAAAACCTGCTCTTGAGATACTTAGAACTAACTGGGGAGGTAAAAGTAGCAGAGCATTATATAATCATGGTAAATAGTAATAAAATTAAATGCAAATGTTATAAAAGAACAAATCAAGTACAGTATTTAGGTGAAGGCTTGAACTCAGCTCAGCCCCAGCATGCTGGCTTGTTGATTAGCATTAAAAAAAAATAGAGGGGAAGAAAAAATATCTCTCAAACTGCTCTAACCAAGCCTTCAGAGGTCTAGTTTTGATACTGCCTGCCAGATGGAAAATGATGCAGAGGGGAAAAAATCCTGTATTTACTTCTCAAAATTAAGACAGGATGGGGGAGTGTGTTTGTGGGGTGAACATATGTGAATAAATATGATATATCTCTTAATTTGTTCCTGATGATTAAATTTTAACTGGTTTCCATTGGAAAATCACAGATATGATATTTTCCACTTAATGAATCAAGCCCCCCGACTCATATATTTTTGCCTTGTTGAACCAGGAATCAAACATTGGATAAAAGTTGCAAACTGATTTTGATGTATATTGATGCACTTTTTCTCTTTTCCAGGGTCGCTATGGCAACAGCATCTTCTCAAGTTCTGATTCCAGACATCAATTTTAATGATGCCTTTGAAAACTTTGCTTTAGATTTTTCCAGAGAAAAGAAACTGCTGGAGGGGCTAGATTATTTAACAGGTGTGAAACTGTGGTTTCCTTTCCATTTTAATGCTTGTCTTTTGGTGTTCTCTTACTTTAAGGTAATCAGAAAAGGACCATATTTGCAATGAAAATGCTTTTATAACTTTTAAGATAATACATGTCAGTAATATCTTGTTGCTTTTTGTTGAAGGGGTTAGAACTCAGGTGGCAGTTATGGAATATTAAGGCATGTCCCGCTTGGATATGCGTACTGTTCAAATGATTTTAAGGAAATTTGAGAAGCTAGCAGATTAGGATGAAAAAATGTAAGAACTGTCTGGCTTGCAGACAATTTTAGGAAATGAGGGATGCATCCAGCCTGTGAAAAATTCTTGTTACCTTCAGGATTATTGAATGGCCACTTCCCGAGAAAAATACACATGTACAATAATTTGGCACTGGTCATTATTTTTGTTAACATATTAAAATAACTGTCATTTACTGAACAACTACTTTGTGCCAGACACTGTGCATTCATTTTGTAGTGTAAGTATCTACCACAAATCTGTCAGGTAATGGTCATCCCTTATTTCACAGATAAGAGAACTCGTATAATTAGCTCTTGGCCATCCTGCCCAGAATATATGGTAAAACTTATTTTAAAATAAAAAGAAACAGGTCGAAGGTCATGCAATAAGAAAACCACATGACCACTGGAGGTCTTGGCACTTGGCTTCCATCGAATGCATCTCGTTGATGAAGAGAACCTCCTTGCCACGTGGTGTTGAGTTGGGAAGCAAGAGTGACAACTGTTAAAATTCCAGAACAGAGAGAGTGTGCCTTCCTCACCTTCTTTTCCACCTTTCCTTACAGCCCCAAACCCACCATCTATCCGAGAGGAGCTCTGTACTGCTTCCCACGACACCATTACAGTCCACTGGATCTCAGATGATGAGTTCAGCATCAGCTCCTATGAGCTTCAGTACACCATATTCACTGGCCAGGCTAACTTCATCAGTAAGTCATGGTGTAGTTGGGGCCTGTGGCCAGAGATAAGGAAATGTAAGGAAGCAGTAAGCTGCTCAAGATTGGCCGGGGCGCCACGAGGCAAGTGTTTGTAAGACATGTTAGGTTGTTGAGTATAGTGTTTCTCGTAGACAGTGTAAGCTCCCCCAGGGCATTGCAAAGACCGTATTGCTGGGTGGACAAGCAAGGTGTGTATTTCCTTGCTGGGGGAGTCACGGGGACCACTCCCATTTGTTTTTGTAATCCCTAGCCTTTCCTCAGTTAATCCATGTCACACCCAGTGCAGGATTCATTCCTGGGCAGCCACGCCACTGTCATTGCTGATTCTGTGTGTGTGAACATCTCTCTCCTCGGCTCTTCTTCCACTTCATTAACATGATAAAATACATCACGTTGGAGGACAACTGCTTCCTTTCCCGGACCTATTTGTGTCTGCGATGGTAGTGATAAGCCTTCTGCCTCTGTCACTGTCCCCCTTCTCCCCCTCCTCTGAGAATGACACCAAATACAAAAATGTGGCAGTGGGCCATGAAATGAAAGCTGTTTAAAAAGCAGTCACTGAGCTCACATGTTACGGTTTCACCTTCTGGTGAATTAGAGCAAGACCAGGCAGAATAGAAACTTGATTCATCGATGGCCAGATGAGAGACACCCAGTTGCGAGTTCCCCTCCCTGTGCCGGGGAGAACTGGAAAGCAGAATTAAAACTGGATTCAAGACCAGAGCTGATTCCCACCCTAAGGTTCACCCTGGGGCTCTCGCCCTAGTCCGCAGAGCTGCAAATTAGTATTTTCTTTTACCTTTGTACGTGTGTGTGCGTCTGTGTCTCACTTCGCACACAGGCCCACATGAGAGGAATTTTCCCCATGACACCAACCCAATAGGCTTCCTTTTCCTGTTTGGTGCCCATGCTGGGCCACATGGTGGGCTGGGGAGGTGACAGGACATTGTGGGTCACACTCGAAAAACACTTGCCTCGTGCAGCTCCCACCTAAGCCACCTGGCCTGGGTAGCTGTGCTCCTAGGTGTTTTATTCAACTTGAGGAGTGACAAACCCTGAGGCCTCCCTGACATGCTTTCCTGCACTTGTCTCTCTCTCCCTTGCTCTGGTGAGTCTTAAAGCCAGCAACTGAGCTTCTCCTTCCTGAGAGGGATAGAGCAGAGGTCTGCTGGGAGCTGAGCCATAAGTCCAAGCGACAAAGATCTGAAGGCTCTGCTCTCCATTTTCAAAGATATGTAGCCCTTTGTAAAGAAGAACTTAAAGGATGATTCTTAATGGCGATAGGATCATAGCGCCTTCAGATTGGAAGGAACCTTAGAAGTCCTTTAGGCTAATCTTCTTCCCTTCTACTAGATACCCAGTGCATGACTGTCCTGCCTCTACTGGAACATTTCCAGTTCTGGTGATAGGTAGCTCACTTCTAACAAAATAACTCATTCTGTTGTTGTGTTTTTGTAAATAATTGTCAGGACTTCCATACGGAGGGCCTAACCCTTCCTCCTAGTAAGTAACAATGACGATAGGAATTGATAACGTGCATTCCACTTTGTCATTTATAAACGCTCCCACATTGATCATCACGCTGAGTCCTCATGGCTTCTTCCCTAGCCTATGGCATAGATGATACTAATTCTGTTTTATGGATGAAGAAGCTGAGGTTCATGTGAAATGAGTTGCCCAAAGTCACAGAGATACAAACTGATGGAGTCAAGGTTTGAACACAAGCCTGTCAGACTTCAAGTCTAATGTTTCTTGAATGAAACCCATAGCTACTAATTAGTCCTCATCCTAGCCTTTTGTGCCTCACTAACAAACCTGATCCATCTCTCCCATGACAGTTCTTCAGATAACTTTAGGTAGCTCTCATGTACATCCCTTCTAAATTTTCTCTTTTCCAGGCTAAACACCCTTAATTCTTTGAATCGCTCCTCATGTGAGATGGTTTCAGGCCCCTTACTGTCATGGTATCCTTTTCAGGAACACACTGCTGTGTGTCAAAGTGCTTTATAAAATGCACTGTCTAGGGGCGCCTGGGTGGCTCAGTTGGTTAAGCACCTGACTCTTGGTTATGGCTCAGATCGTGATCTCAGGGGCCCGGGATCAAGTCCCGCATCAGGCTCTGCACTCATCATGGAGTCTGAGAGTCTCTCACCCTCTCCCTCTTCCGCTTGTGCTCACTGTCTCTCTAAAATAAATGCAAAAAATCTTTTAAAAAACGTGCTCTCAAAAAAGTGAATACAGTACTCCAAAAGTGATCTGACCCCCCAGCCCTGAACCTCTTTATTCGAGTAGTCACACTGACTACTGAGTGTTGATTACTGAGCATGTAGTCACATGAAATCCCTAGGTCTTTCAAGTTCTTGATTGTATAAACTGAAATGCAACACCTTAAATTCATCCCGCTTCCATTTTGTCTGGTTAGCTTTGACTTCACATTCTAGCTTGCCCAAATCCTTTCAAATCCAGTTTCTGTCCTCCCAGCCTGTCTTCCATGTCATCTTCCAGTCTAGTGGAATAGGACAGTGACAGGAGCAGAGCCCTGAGCAAAATTCTGCCTGACAATGGGCAGATGAGACGAAAATATTTTAGGGGGTGCCTGGGTGGCTCGGTAGATTGAGCCTCCAACCCTTGACTGTGGCTCACATCATGATCTCAGGGTCCTGGGATTAAGTCCCATGTTGGGCTCTCTCCTCAGCAGGAAATCTGTTTGTCCCACCTCTCCCCCTCAGTAAATAAATAAATAAAATCTTGAAAAAGATGAAACTATTTTATTGGGAATACATATTCATGAAAATTCAAGGGCCTAATCTTTTCATTGGTCTGGCCTACCTCTGTTCTGCCACTGTTGATTGAACCTTGGCTCTGAGAGTTGCTTTCCTTTTCCCCTTATTCTTTTTGCTTTTCTTTCTTTCTCTCTTTTCCTTTTCCTTTTCCCTTTTCTTTTCTTCATCTGTAACTATCTCCCCACCTCATCTAAGATTTGAAATGGTCACAAGCCAATAGTGTTTCCGATGATGCTGTTAGCTGGATTCAAACAGATGTTTGGCCAATTGTCTTCCCCATTACTGTCTATCTTTAGTCTATTTCAATTTTGTGTTTTGCATTATGCAAGCACTGGCCATACCTTCTGTCTGAGCAGGCCGACTATAACATACTGCCACAAACATAAAACTTCTATTTCCTCTCCTTTTTATTTCCATGCAAATGTTCTCCACCACACATTTACACTCAGGTTCATGGATTTCCATGTTGTGGTCTTTCCCAGTTGAGCCAGGTGTATACTTCCGTTACCAGAATTCACTCGTTAACCCCATCTCGCCAAGTCTCAGTGACACCTAGAGAATTCTATAGTTGCCTTTTCGAAATTTAGAAATGGTTTCAAAGTCACAAAAAAGTTGTAAGAGTAGCACAAGAATGCCCGTATACTCTTTACCCAGATTCATCTGTTGTTAATATTTTTGTCCCATTTCCTTTATCATTTGCTAGCATTCCCCATCTATTTCTGAACCATTTGAGAGTAAATTGCATACATCATCACCTCTGACCACTAAATTCTTCAACGTAGGTTTTCTAATAAGGAAACTCTTATATAACGACAGTGTGGTTATCAACTCGAAGAGATTTAATATAATACTTTTCTTCTGATCCCACCATTCATATTCCAGTTTTGACAGTTGACCCAATAACCTCCTTTCTAACATACAAAGGACCTGATATTGTCCCTTAGAGTCAAGGATCAGGTATTGCATTCAATTGTCATTATCCCTAGTCCCCTTTAATCTAGAATGCTTCCTCAGCCTTTCTTTGTCTTTAACGACATTGACCTCTTTTTAAAAATTCCCTTTTATTTCTTTATTATACTGTCCCTTATTTTTGGGTTCCTCTGATGTTTCCTCACAATTTACATTCAAATTATGCATTCATGGCTGGAATACTGCATTGGAGATGTTGTGTCCTCCTGAGGACATCACATCTGGAGGCATGTGATGTCCACTTGCCCTTCGTTGGTGATACTAATTTTGTTCAGCTGGTCAAAGACATTGCCGGATTTCTTCACCATATAGTTACTTTTTTTCTTTTTGCAACTAACAAGCAATCCCTGTGGTGATACTTTGAGACAATGAAAATGTCCTGCTTCCTCATCAAACTCATCACACCCCACTCCTGTTTTAGCATCAGTCAAAAATTCTTGCATGTTCCAGTCTTTACCCTGATGATTGCAAAATGATGATTTTCCAAATGAGCACTCCCTCCCCCATTTACTAGTTGGCACTCTGCATTCTACTATAAGCAAAAGCCCCACCTTCTGTTTATTTATCTACTTCTCAGTGTAGACTCGTGAATTCTCTTTCTTCAGTGGTTTATAATTCTTCACTGCCCTTGCTTATTTTGATGCTCAGATTGTCCAGATTTAGCCAGTAAGGGCCATTTAAGCTGACTCCTGGGTTCTTACATTTTCCCATCATTTTCTGAGGACTTCTTTATTTCTAGCAGAACAGAAGATTCTAGGCTCATACTGACCTTATCCGGCCCCAGCCTTGAAATCAGTCATTTTTCTAAGGAACCCTGGTTTGTTTTAATGGGAGGATGTTATTGGAGAACAAGATCTGGGTACTAGGAACATACCCATATACCCATGTACATATACCTATGCACACGCATAATATACAGAGACACATACCTAACATACGTGTGTATATGGATGCACGTGTGTGTGCACACGCGTGCACGCACACACACACACGTATAGAAATCATGAGTTCATACCAGTACCTCCAATCCCAGTCCATCCCCACAGGTTCTTTCTTGCCTTCCCCCACTCCATATTTGTACGTTCCAACCTCCATAGTGAGAACCCTGGCTCCCAATGACATCAACACATGTGCTCATTTGCTTAATCCTGTAATGTATGGAACAGATTCAGAAGCGCTTTGCCCGCACTATGACAGAAACAAACAATAGTTCAGGATTTGTTTTCAGTCCTCCTCCTGCCCCTTCCCTTTGGTGTGGTTGTTTTTCATCTGAAATGCAGTAGGGTTCATTTGTTTCAGCTTGTCTTCAGTTTTTGTCCCCACTTTTTCATTCGTATTGATTTAATTGTGCTTTTCTGAATTTGTAAGACAATGTGTTTCCAAAAGGAAAAACAAGACAAAAAAGGTGTATTCAGAGAAGTGTCTTTCTTTCCCATGTCCTTTTAATCCCATGCCTATCCCTATCCCTTTTTTAATCCTATCCCTAGCCCTTTACCTGCTGACTTCAAACATATGTATTGTTCTCTTATTTGCCTTTATTTCTTGCAAAAAAAAAAAAAATTAGCATACTATCCATGCTCTTTTGCAATTTGCTTTTTTCAGCTAACAGTATACCCTGGAAATCACTCCATATTGGTTAATAGAGATCTTCCTCATTCTTTTTCATAGCTACATAGTACTTCATTATGAAGTTCAGTTTTTTGTTTTGTATTGTTAGAAGAATATCTGGAAGACCATTTATTTCCCTCTTTGTATTAAAATTCAAAGTGCAATTTATGATTCATACTGTGAATTGGTATGTGGATAACCAAGCCCTCCAACATTATTCCTGGAATTATTATATTGTATTATATATATAATATAATATTTTATATATATTATAATTATTATCTTATATTATATCCTTCTCTTTTCATGAGCACGACTGAGCATCTTCAGTTATTCTTTCTCGAACATCTCCGTTTGCCCTCCATTGTGCTTCTTTTTCTGGTTTTATTTGAGACTTTTTCAACTTCCTACCAAATTCATTATAAAGCCCTCATGCTCAGATCTGTTTCAAAACACCCATGATTATTTTTTTTCTAAAACACTCATGCTTATTTTTAATTTTCAGCCTCACTAAATCCTTTACAAGTGCTGCATAGAAGGGACGACACTCACTGCTCATTTTCCTTGCTCATTCCTTCGCACTCTTTAGTAGAATGGTGATTAAAAAGCAATAAACTGATTGAAAAGCAGATAACAGAAGAGAGGAGCCTCGATAATTCACAAAACCAGAATGTCAACCCCTCTTTTACTCACAGTTAGCCAAATACATGTTTTTGATTATGCACATTTTTCTCTGTTTAAGTCAGTGTTTATGATCCAAAGAGTTTCAAAAGCAAAAACCTAGATCTCTGAGCTTGGGAGGGAAGAAGGTTCCAGGCCACAATGTGTTCCTGGACCACCCAACCTCAAATGGGTTTTAGAATGGGTATTAGAAGGAGCAAAAAATGGGTAGTGTCAAGTGAGGGGATGGTAATGTTTGCTTTGATTTGCATGCCATCTCCTTGGCTTCCCTATATGCTACCTCGGAGCGCAATTAGTTTTGAGAGGAAGGGTGGGGAGGGGGTGGGAGAGATGAGCCATTAGCCCTGACAGCTTCGCTACCTTGCAGGGACAAAGCCACATTGCTGTCCACCTCATGCATTGTCACACAGTGGAGAGAACAGGACTAGGGTGAGAGACGAGGGTTACACTCAGCACATCACCATCTGTCTGTGGCCTTGGGCAAGTCACTTTTTTTCTCTCAGTCTTAGTTTCCCATTTGTAAAATGAGGGAAATAGGATGTGTGGGTGTCCTGTTGGCTCTGAGATTCCATGTTCCTGTGCTCTGCCCAGTGCCACTCCATCCATACCAGGCCAGGCTCAGCTGTCAGAGGACTGGGCCTTGGGTGTCAAGATCCAGGGACTCCATAAAATAGGGATGATTCTGTGACTTTTGTAGAGTGGCCATAAGGAGCCTGGCATGAGCCTAGCTCCATGGGAGAAAAGAGGCAGAAGATATCTCACTCTGTCTCCTGGGACTCAAAAGAAAACAAGATGAAATTCTTTTTTTTTTTTCTTTTTTCTTTCTTTTTTTTTTTTTTTTTTGGTGGTAGCAGGTTGGGGGAGGGGTGAGCTTTTGATGAATTTTCAGTGTGCTTCTCATCCTATTTCTATTACATGCTGGTTAATGTCCTTTCTTTCCCCCCCTTACAGGCCTGTACAATTCAGTGGATAGCTGGATGATTGTGCCCAATATTAAACAGAACCATTACACAGTACACGGACTTCAGAGCGGGACCCGCTACATCTTCATTGTTAAAGCCATAAACCAGGCAGGCAGCCGGAACAGTGAACCCACCCGACTAAAAACAAATAGTACGTTGTGGTGATTCCAAAAGGAGAGCTCCGTTTTTCCCTCTGTGCCAGGGAATACCTTTAGCCTGAGCGGGGAACCACAGTAGTGCAACATAGTGGAGGCACTGAGGAGAGGGGCTTTTATAGTTTTATATAGCTTTAATAGTTTATGCTTTGGGCACAGGGTTTACTGGTGCCCTTGGGAAATATATGAACCCAGAGATACATGCAAAGTGCATGTAGTGGTAGCTGGTGTTTGGGGAGGGTGTTAGTAAAGGGTTTTTCTCTGCACCCCATCCCGTGCTAGGGGAACAGTTTTGTAAGATAGGACTATTTGGGATAATCTGGTAGAATCCTTCTACAGAGAAGCAATACATTTTAGGAATGCTTCTGACCTAAGGGGACTTCCCAGACTTCCAACTAACTCAGCTTAACAAATAGTATTTGTGAGTAGCTAAAACAGTTTTTTCTCTGTCTCCCATAGCACGAAGATTGAAGGTAGGCAGTTCGGGATAGGGCTAGTGCAACAGCTAGTTCTGTGATGTTGTAAAAGACCTAAGCTTCTTCTCCCTTTGCATAGTGACTTATTGTCATATGGCCACAATACGGCCCTTGTGGCTTCCAGATGTCATATTTCCTTTTTTAAGATAGGAAGAGGGGAGAGAGTCGGTGCATAGGATGGCTGTCTCTTCTATTGAGAAAGCCTGGCACGTTTCTAGAAGTGTCCCCAACCCTGTCTGACTTCTGTTTCCATCTACTTCCATCTTATTAGCCACACCTAGCAGCAAGAGAGGCTTGGAGCTGGAATATTTAGCTCTTCTGCCCTCTGTGGTGAAAATGAGGAAAAGAGAAAAAAGTAGGGAAGGGGCATTATGTTTGCCAACAGTGTCTGTCACAGACCCATTTTGTATAACACAGCTCTTGCCGTACCCAGCAATTGGCTTCTAGTCATTTGTTTTATCATATGGTTATAAGAAATTCTAGGTTGTGAATGGTCCTACACAACAAATTCCATCTCTGATCATTCCTGATGCATCAGTCACTCTAATGAATGTACCTAATCATACATTCTTTACATCCCCATAGTAAGAGGGTAGAAAGATGGTCTTCACTGAGTTCCTACATTTTTTTTGTTCTGCCACCAACCAGCAATTAACTCATCAGCTCCCCTCACTTTGTCTCACCTCAAACACTCCTTCCCCTAGGACCTACTCAAATCCCAAGCTACCCACTGAAATAAAGCAGAGTACAAAACGTATCTGAAAGCAAGAGAGCCTGAGAGCCTCCTTGTAATTTGATAACCTATCCAGGGGGGCAACTGCTTCTTCTTTTATTGAAAATGGTGGCTTCAGGCCCTACTTTCTTAATATAATCAAAATAGCAGCCAACTTGCACTGGCCCAAGAAAGATCATCCTATGAAGAATCCCCTGGTAGCAGCGATAGTCCTGGAGGACAGGGATGGCATTCTTAAATACTTTATCATGCGTTTTGTTTTTTCTTTCTTTTTTTTTCAGGCCAACCCTTTAAACTGGATCCCAAAATGACTCACAAGAAGTTGAAGATCTCCAATGACGGGTTGCAGATGGAGAAGGATGAAAGCTCTCTGAAGAAGAGCCATACCCCGGAGAGGTTTAGCGGAGCTGGGTGCTACGGGGCAGCAGGGAATATATTCATTGACAGTGGCTGCCACTACTGGGAAGTGGTCATGGGTTCCTCCACCTGGTGAGTGGATCCCACTTGTAGTTTTTCTCTTCCTTTTTACTGCGAGATTCAGTTCCATTGCATGAACATAGTACCAGTAAGTCAAGGTTAAAAGGCATGTGAGGAAAACCACTCCTAGAAAAATTGGCCAGCTTTTACAAAAGCAAAAATATAAAATCTTGGGAAATACCCTGAGCTGGGGGTTGGAAATTACTGCAGCACTCTAATTGCTGACTTCCTAAAACTCTTGTGCTATTAACATTATGGGTATAAAAGTAAACTATTTAGTAAAGGACAAGGCATGCTTTAGATTTCTTATATATCCCATATGGTGCCTAGCACCACTGAGATCATTAATGCATGTTTATTTCTCTCTCCTTTCCACGGTCTCACAGGTATGCAATTGGTATCGCTTACAAATCAGCGCCCAAGAATGAATGGATTGGCAAGAACGCCTCCTCATGGGTCTTCTCTCGATGCAATAGTAACTTTGTAGTGAGACATAACAACAAGGAAATGCTGGTGGATGTGCCCCCACAGTTGAAACGTCTGGGTGTCCTTCTGGATTATGACAACAACATGCTGTCTTTCTATGACCCAGCTAACTCTCTCCATCTTCATACTTTTGACGTGACCTTCATTCTTCCAGTTTGTCCAACATTCACAATCTGGAACAAATCCCTAATGATCCTGTCTGGCTTGCCTGCCCCAGATTTTATTGATTACCCTGAGCGGCAGGAATGCAACTGCAGGCCTCAAGAATCCCCTTATGTTTCTGGGATGAAAGCTTGCCATTAAGTTTTCAGAGAGCCTATAATTCACTGGCTCTCCAGTCCAGCAGGTCTTCCCCTCCTAAACCTCAGTTAGTGTCCAATATACAAAATACAAAATAAAGTTCATCTGAAGCATCCAAAATAACTAGATACTATAGATTTAATTTCTGTGCATTAACGCTTGTATTTGAATTAATGTATTGAGTCTCTCAGAATGAATTATCTGAGTAGTCTGGGTTCAAGCCATTGGAGGAGAAATTTAGAGAATACCGCTCTTATCATTGGAGAATTAAAAATTCCCAGTGATTTAGGAGTATAAATGATATTGGAAGGAATTAGGATAATTCTAAGTAAATAATGTAGAAAGATGCTCTGAACAAGGGGCTAACCAGCCGGAAAGGTGTGCGTGAGTGGGGGTGTCAGCCTTTCCTAGCACTGGCCAGTTTGGCCAAGTAGAATTTTGAGGAGTCAAAGGATCACATATTATATGTAGTTTTTGATAAAAAGCCTACAATCGAGGATTTATTATACAAAGAACATGTATGTGTATATATAATATATATATAAAATGAATAAATAATATATGTTATATATTCATTTTATAATTATATATACCTAATAAATTTTTTGATTTGCTCATTTGAGTGAGAAATATACTGGAAGGGAAAATGAGTTATATCATCCATTTTTGTCCCCTAAAGGGAACATCATCAAAATCAGGCAACATTTCTTCCCCCACTCCATTCATCCCTCCCATTCTCCCTCCTGTCACACACACAGGTACATGTGCAATAATGACATAGATGCTGGGAAGAGCTCTAAATTGGATTAGGAGAGATTGGGGGACAAGACTGCACAAGAGATGCTATTGCCAGATAGAAAATTGATCCAAGTAGAAGCACAGTTTCACTGAGGCTGCCTAATGGAGGAGGTTCATTTGAATTGTTAAAAATTCCGTCACGGGATGTCCCAAAGAAATAACAAAGTTTCATTACTCTCAAGTACGTACAGTTACTAGAATTAGGCTTTAAAAAAAAGAAAAGAATAAAAGAGTTGCATAATGGATGTTCTTTAGGAACTTTATTTACTTAATCAGTAAGAATGGAGTTTTCTAGAAGCAACAACAATTTGCATATAAATGTACTTGTGTTTTCAGATAAAACACTTCTGAAGTGCTTCAGAGTGCCCGGGAACAGTCTGTTTGCCTAAACAGGTTAAAGAATTGTTCCTCTTGCGATCTTGTTTACACTAGTCATCTGCTTATCTGGACCCTTCCGTGGCAAGTGCAAATATAACTTTCATCCCAGTCTTCCTCACTGTTGTTGAAGGGCATCAAGTTTTATGGTCTGTGATTTTTGTCAGTCCCGCTGCAGGGACTCGGGATGTCAGAACCAGAGCTTTCTCCTTCCCGGGAGATAAGTCCGCCTTGAGGACTCTACTTCTTGGGAGTTGCGAAAATATTATTTCTGTACAAAGTGGTAGCTGTTACAAGCCACCAGACCGGAGCCTTGGAACAATGCCAAAATGTCTCCCCTCTTCCTTCTGACAGCCTCGGTGGACGTATGTTCATTCGTTCGTTCGTTCATTCATTCATTCATTCATTCATTCAACAAACTACTAGATGCTGGGTACCATTCTGCTGCTGATGTATTGATAAAAACACAGTCCCTTGCTGTCAAATGCCTTACTATTCTGTAGGAGAGACAAAGTAGCTATAAAAATCCCCTAAATAACAGCTTTGTATTGTTTATTCACTTAACAGGGAAAGCAGGACTGATGCGCACACAGATGGCAGGCTCAGACTTAAGTTATCTAGCAGCAACATCGGCTTTTTGGTTGAAATAAACCGTATGTCATTTCTGCTAATTAGGAAAGGAGCAACCTCAGTCAGATCGAGCGGTGCGGGGAGCTAGCTTGCTGCCATGGACAGCTCGTAGTCTTTGGACTAAAATAATCCTAGTTCTTCTGCCATTTCCTAGCGGTGTGACCTAGGGTAAGCACTTCACTTCTCTGAGCCTCTGTTTCCTCTTCTGTAAAATAATACCTACCTCACAAGGCTGTTGTAAAGATTTCAAAAGATAGCACATGTAAACTGCCTAGCACAGCACCTGGCACGTAGTGAAGTGCACAAGAAACATTCACCCCCTCCTCCCGGCCCCGGCCCCAGTACAGTGTAGCGGTGCTTTAAAATGGATGCCTTTCATTTCTCAGTTACTCTGGTCTCTCCTCTAGGGGTCGGCCCTCAGTTTAAAAAAAAAAAAAAATTTCCCCGCTCCCCCTTCAGAAAACCTCTCACTGGCTCCCATAGCGTTCAGTAGAAGGTCCCATTTACTTTGGGTTTGGCTTTTCAGGACCCTTGTTAGCTTTCCCAGCTTCAGCTTTTGCCACTTTCCTCCTTCTACTTGTCGCTTGAGACAAGGTCAACTCTTCATACAAGTTGTTCTCTGGTCCTGGAATAGAGACATTACTAACAGTTCTGATGCCCAGAGGGAACAGGAATTGTTCTTGCATTGAGGGAATAGTGTGAAAATGCTATAGATGCAGAACACGCCCCCTCCACCCCAGTCCAATTCCTTTTACCTTATCTTTGGGTCTCCGCAGCTATTCATTTTTTTCTGCCCTTTACCTTTTAGTGGCCTGGGACAAAGCTTCAATTTCCCCACCTTACATTTGAGCCTAGCCTAGACTACCTTTCCCCACCCCCACCCTCTCAACCAGATTAACTCCTGACCACCCTCTAGACTGGGGTATGTTCTCTTCTGAGCTCTCATGGCACCCTGAGAGTTCCCCCCACCCCCTTCTCAGCAATAATCACCTTGTATAGCAGTGTTTTTCTCAAAGTGTGGTCCTCAGACCGCCTGGTAGAGTCACCTTTGGTGTTTGTAAAAACAATGATCTTAGACCCCACTCCTGATCTACTTAATTGGACTATCTGGGCACATAATTGGAATTTTACATTTTGAACAAGTTCCCGGGTAATTCTGATGCACACAAAAGTTTAATGTATAATAATCATCTTCCCTACTAGACTGTGAATACCTTGAGGGCAGGGACTGTGTCTTTTGTTGTTGTACTTTTTAATACTTGGCATGGTGCGTGGAAGAGAGTAGTTGCCTGACTAATGTTTATTGAATGGATGTATGAATGAATGAATGAATAAGCAAAGTTTCCCTGTTGTACTCTGATATCCATACCGGTGTTTGTTATTTCCTGGGCAGGAAAGCTTGGTTACTTCTTCATTTGGGCTGTGTTAATATTATTTTTCAGATGTCCCAGGACTCATACATATAAATGACTATGTCTGCCTCAGAAGCTCTTTGGAAGTTAACTTGGGGAATTGTCTAGAGCATGTGGCACTATTCTTTTCAAGAACTTTCCAATCTTTTCAAACTTTGTCCTCTGAAGGTGAATTTAAGTTTGGGCTACAGCCAAAAATTGCTCATAGTTTAATCTACTGAATAATGTAGGAAATTAAATTGGGTTTGGGGTAAACAGTGACGTCTCTCAGCCAAATAATGAAAAGTGCTTTCCACGAAACAACATGGTGGCAAAGTACTCTCTTGTGGCGGTGTGGTTAGTCCCGGAGACTTCAAGGCTTTCCTCTATAGTGGCAACACCAGAGACCTTAAATGAAGCCATTGACTGGCTCTAGCTAGATAAACCCAGTTGGACAAAGGGAATAAGACCTGTATTTAACATCTTCAAGGAAGGGAACGCTCTCAGTTTTCATTGTTGTTGCCCTACTCAATCTATTCTCCTACGATCCTTTCTGCTAGAAAATTATTCTTTCTGTCTGCAATTTATGCTTGTTTCCACTTTTTTATATTGTCTTATTGAAGAAAGCACAAAACTAATCAAAATAGAGTTAAAACTGTTTTGAGAATATGAAAGAAATTTTAATGCCACGTCGGAGTTGTGACTACTTGTAAGTAAGAATTGCTGCATCTGTATGTGTTTTTATCATGTAATTCCATTGTGTAACTTTGGATGCAGTGAAATTCAGATTTCAGCAACATCACTTATGTGTTCTTTTCAGCTTAAATACACTAGGTGAATTTTCTAAGCTTCCATGGTTTACATATTTATATATGACTACCTGGATGGAGCAATCCATGGATGGACTTTTTGATAAGCTCAAATATTTGATACCATTTCCTCTACAGAATGGAGAATGTGAGGCTGACAGATAAGAACCACTCCCATGCTTATTTCCATTCCTGAAGCCAATTGCAGCCTTGGAGCCATTGGCTGTATTTGGCTGTGTATTACAGGTTGGCCAGGTTGACTGCCATCAGGGCAGGTGAAACTGCCTTTTACGGTCTGGTCTGCCAGCTTCAGACATATACTGTGTTATTGTTGTTGGCTAGAATATTTATTAGACTATTGTCGGACTATTTTTTATCAAATATTTTATCCCAGACTTGTTTGTACTGAGAGCTCTGGACCAATAGTGTCTCTCCTAGTGACAGAAATCTGAGCATCTGTGGATTACACAGCCTCATCCTTCTAAAATATCCCAGCCATCCAAAATGCTATATTATGAATTAAATAAATATATATGTATTCATGAGTTCTCGATTGTCTCTCACTGGAGTTTAAATTGGGGGAAACTGAAAAGGAAGACGGCTGTAGGTTACCAGAGTTGTCTAAATGACTTGGGGGAAATCAATTATCATTTAAAAGGTAGAGATTTGGGCAGAGAAGATCCAGGGAGTCTAGAAATCGGGTGATATGCCAGAAATGTGAAATTCACAGCAAGCAGCTGTCAAGCACACAAATCCAAGGCCTGACTTATTCAGCAGGTACAATGGATCATTTTTTAAAAAAAAAATTCTAAGTTTATTATTTACACAACAAAAGAAAAAGTAGTCAAAGGTTCCCACTCCTAGTGGTTCTTGTCCCAAACACCAAAAAGGATGACACTGAAAAAGGGGCCAGAGGACTGCAGTGGTAGTTGTGGGACATCCCTTTGCTAAGAAGCCAATTTTATACTGCAGCTATAAGTGGCTTTATAGTATGTAGCTTTATTCTGAGAGGGATGAGTCAGGAAGTTTCTCATCCCCTCAGATCCCAGGAGGTGGGAGGAGATGAAATGCTCTATTCAATCAGCATTTACTATGTATGTCCTATGTCCAAGTCTGTTAAGAGCTTCTACTTGACAGCCTTCCAGGGGAGAGGGGAGGGATACAGAGGTAGTGGGAGATAAGTAGCCATGGTCTTGAAGCAGCTCCTTGTAGGCCTCCCATCCTCTAGTGCCCTGGGAGGATCACAGGCATTCTGCCAAGACTCAGATTCAAGGTTCAAGCCTTTGCCAGCAGGATGAATGTAGATCGTGTGAGATTGCCTGGGTGCCATAGAGCAGTTGTTCTCCTATAGCAGCTAGCTGAACGCTCAGGTACCTTCCCTGGGGGGAAGCCAAAGGAAGCAAAGTCAGGGTCTGCTGAGGAGCTCCCCCTCTCCCTCCCTTTTGCTGACCTTCCATTCATGTCCTTTCACTCTGCTCAGTGTCTTTGGGGTGGGGATGGGGTGGAGGCAGGGATTTAAGGAATAACTGGGACACACAACCAATTTCAGACCCAGCAAAATTCAGTACCAAGGCCAGAGAATCCCAAAACCCAAGTCCCTACTGGCTCAGTTTTTCAACTATAAAATGAAATGTATGAGTAATTTCTAAGGTCCCTTTTAGCTATAACAGTAGGCTTTCCCATAAATGCAAGTTTCCTGAATGTAGTGGTAGAAGTCAAATCTGCATACCTAGCCCAAAAATGTTGGGACACCAGGGCAGATCATCAGGACCCCTGCAACTAGAAGAGAAAAGTGGGTAACATTGCTATTACTTTGGGACCTTCATCAGACTCCCTTTCCAGGTGATTGTACTCCTCTTCACACACTTCTTTTCACTCAGAGCTCCCATGCCAGACTCCCCCACATACATTTGACACCATTATTTTTGAGCTTTCCACTTCAGTCCTCTTCCCTTGATTTATTCACTAACTGTACAAAATGCTCTAGTCACGTCTCAGTTTCAAATTTTAGGTTAGCTGTCTGACAGTTTTCCATGTGTCCATGTAGGAAATTGCCAAAGACATTCCACTTTCTAAGGGCAGCACAGGGCACTTGATACAGAAACCAACAGGGGTCCTATGTGTCACCTTCCCCAATCACAGCCATTCTTCCTTAAACTTCCACAAACATACTCTTCACAGGGAAGAGAGAGGGTCTTGGCACTTATGCAATTACTTGCTTAATCATTCACTGAACAAGTAGTTTATTGATAGCATCTTTGTGTCAGGTGCTGGAGTTCAGTGCTGACTCAAATACATCATCCCTGCCCTCCTGAGACTCACAATAATCTAGAGGGGAGACAGACTACCGATGAATGAACCTTTGTAATTATAGGAGCTATCACTGATTGCTTACAGTCTCTGACACTACTGCAGGCACTTGAAATGTAGTAACTAATTTAATCCTTCAGCGGCCCTGGGAGCTAAATACTATTACTGGCTCCATAGAACACGAAGAGTTAATCCCTGTGCCCTTGTCCAGACCAGTAGATTCCGTAGGTGCCTGGTGAGCAGCTAGTAAGATTTCCAGCCTTAGCTGCCTCTGGCACTGGGGTAATGGAGTTTGAGGCCCAGCACCTCAGAAACGATCCTGGCCAGTGGCACCAGAATTTGGGGTTGACCAGGAAGCATTCCGAGGACTCTGCCAGACACCCTCAAAACCACCCCAGCCACGGATTTCCCATTCTCTTTTTTCTCCCCTTTCCCTCCCACCCCGCCAGTGACCCCCCTTTCCAGGCCGGCTCCTCCCTCTGAGCCGCCTCTTCTCTGAGTCATTTCCCCTTCCCGGCCCCAAAGACCTTGGCTCCCTCTCCGTAGCCCTTCCCTCTGGCAGGAAATTGAGGAAGGGCCAACGAGCTTTAAGAACCAGGTGAACACTTCCCCGCGGATCAGAAAGGTCCCCCCACCCGCCAATTCGGACGGGCCGGAAATCAAGCGAGTTGCCGCAGCCCCGGCGGCTGGCTTCCCCGTAGCCTGAAAGCCCTGGTGGCCGAGCGTGGGAGGTGCCACACCCCGCCCGGTGTCTCCTGGGATGTGAGGGGAGGTGGCGGCCCAGTCCAGACTAGCCGGCGGGGCTGCCGCGGGCTGAGCGGAACGTGCGGGGGCGGGAATTCGCTGCGGGAGAAGTTGGGCAGCAGGGGAGGTCCGGCCCCGCCAGCCCCTCAGGATCCCGAGGTGTAAAGGGAGATGCGCGTGTGTGGAGCGGGACGCAGAGGTGCCTACGCGGGGAAGCGCCTCTCTGCGGGAACGAGTGGGTGTGGAGGCACGTGGAGGACACGCGCGCGTGCGGCCACTTACAGAGCTGTGTGTGGAGGTATGCGTGGAGACTGGTAGCGCGTGCGCGAGGTGCGTGCGTGCGGCGCGTGCGTGGGGGGGTACGTACATGGGGGGTGCTTTCGTGTAGGCGTGCGTCAGGGGGAGGGGAGAGCGGAAAGGACCGCTGACTGACGGAGGGGGCGGGACTGACTTTGCGTGCCTCTGGGACTGAGGTAAGGCTATCCGGTCAGCTCGAGCTGACAGAGCCTGAAGTCATGACTCTTAACTTTTATTTTCTGAGGTGGGGAGGGAGAGAAGACATGACGCTTTTGGCAATCCGGGAAAACTGTTGACCGTTACCTGGAGGAAAAAAAAAAAAAAAAAAAAAGCAGCAGCAGCAGCAGCAGCAGCACACGGTTTGCATGGTTTGCATGCAAGCAGCGAGGGCTCCTGGGCCCGTGGATGGCCCCCAGATCATGGCTTCAAGCGGGGAGAAAGCTCATATAGGTCACCTTAGGATCTACCGTCGTGTCTTTGGATTGTTGAGAGGAGGAATGGAACAGGTGACTGAGCTGTTGCCCGTTCTCTCTGCAGGGCCGCCTCGGACTCGGGGTGGCTTCGCGGCTGGCTTTGCTGTGCCCTGGGTCTTGGTGCCCTCAAAGAGGGGTGACACGGCGGGATCACCCCCTTCCCGTCTCGTGAACAACTGCAGGCGGGGATCTCATGGCCATCCCCTATAGCCGGGACGCGGGAGGTGGGGGTCGAGCTCATCAGCCTCAGACCTGCTGGTGAGCGCCTTGCTAAGGTTGCAGCGCAGCGACTGGGAGCACGCCCCTCTTTGAGCCCCACCCAGGGTCTCACCAGCCTGTGTGGAGTGTTGGAAGGAGAACTCTAAAGTTGGCGCTTTGCAGGGAAAGAGGCTAGAAGACCCGACGGGCTTGGGTCCTCATCCCATGTTTGACATTAACTAACCGTGGGACCCGAAGCAGTTGTCCTCATCTTCCCCGGGTGTCACTTTCCTCATTTATAAAACTAGGGAGTAGCTCACGGGGTTGTTGGAAGTGTAACCAAGATTATAATAAGTTCCCAGCACACGGAGGTATTTAATAAACGGCAGCAAAAGTAGAAATATATAGATTTCCAGAGAAGTTAAAGTAAACATTTTATTCTGGGAGAGTGTATTAAACTGATGGTTTTCTTTTGGTCTCTTCTAGGCGCACTAAGCTGTGCCTTCATACAAAGCCCACCAAGACCATTCCCTAAAGTCACACTCCTGAAGTAAGTGGGACTTTATAATTTGAATTCTTTGCAATGTTCAGGTAGATAATGATAAGCCCACTATCAGCTCTCACCTGGATGGCTCCATTGGGGTTGAAGACTTCACACCTGCACTCCTCCCTCCCATCTGTTGCAATCAGTTACCTTTCCCTTTGAGTGAATAAACAGCCTACTGGTTCAGAGCACTGACCTTGATGTCTGACAGATCTTGTTCACATCTCAGCTCTACCCTGCTCCACCACCTTCTGGTTGTGTGATCTTGGACAAATCACGTCACCTCTTTAAGAATCTGTTCCCTTAAAAAAAATCCTTTGCCTTATCTGTAAAGGGGACAGTGGTGGTCTTTACCTCATTTAGGGTTTGTGAGAAGTTACAGAGATAATGCACGGAGAGTGGCCCATAGTAACTGCTCAGCAAAATGGCAGATTAAAAATGGTAAGAGCAGGGAGGCTGCTAATGAGAGAGTGGTTGCTGTGGTGTACTATTGAGTCTAGACTGGCTACAGAGTAAAGGGATGAGCTGGGAATGAGCTGCAAATGGGAGAAGTCAAATGATGGGAGATCATGATGAAAACGAGGAGTGGGTACTTTGAGCACCCAGAAGTAACAAGGATGAGAGCTCGTAGCCAGAGATTGAGAAAGAGGAGTTCAGGAATTCTGAAGAGGAGCAGTCCCATATTTAGCAGGTGGTCGGGAGTATTAATGGCTAGAAATGGCAAGGGAAGTGATATGTGATTAGGGCTTGTAGAAGTAGAGATCAAGGGGCAGTGAGGCTTGACTGTTGGGTGAGTCATCCATAGTCATTGAGGTTGTTTATATGATGGCAGGGGTTTGAATGGAGAGGAAAATGGAGCTAGTGCCAAAGCCACAGTCCATCCTAATGAATGGGGAACAGTCATTTATTTCTCAAATATTTACTGAGCTCTTACTAGATGTCAGGATATAACAAGACAGACAAAAGTCCTGGTCTCATGGAGCTTCCAGACTAGGGGGAGTGATAATTGGGATGAATAATCCCACCCTATAAATAGAAGACTGCAGACTGTGAGAAGAGCTATGAAGGGGGAAAAAGGGGGAGTTCTATAGGGGCTTACAGCAGGAGGACCTGACCTTGTACAAAATGTCAGGGAAGGCTTCCCTGAGGAAGTGATGAGAAATGAAGGATCAATTGGGGTAGATAGAGGAGGATGAGGGGTGCGTGGAGAAAGTGTCTCAGGTAGAGGAAATAAGTAACATTTGTAGAGACCTGAAAGTAGAACATGTATAAGGGACTTGAAGAACTGATAGTCATCTATGACTAGGGCATACTAAGCAAGGGGGAGAGCTGAGGCTGAATGGCAGACCGCCTTAATTATTTTAGGTTTTATTCTAGGAGCAATGGGAATGCTCCTATTAAAAAGTTCTGATTAGGTGAATGACATAATCAGATTTCTCTATTTGTATGTTAATTCTTTCCCCCCACTTTTATTGAGATATAACATTGTTGTAAGTTTAAGGTATAGAATGTAGTAATTTGATAAATGTATATATTGGAAAATTATTATAGTATTTCTTAATTCAAAACTGTTGCTCTTTATAAAAATAATCTAACACAGAAATAAATTGTGAAAGTCTAGTTCGTACTTTGTGTGTACATTAGAATATGTGTATGTATATACACACACATATAATATATGTATACATTGTTGGGTTTGTATACAGTATAATTATATTATATATATAAAATAGAGCAATCGGCTTTTTCCATTTAACAGTGTGTCTTTGACTTCTTCCATGTCTTTGTTTTTTAATTATTCAGTAATATATAAGTATATTTTCATGGTAAAAGATCAGAACAATACACAGGTATAGAGAGAATAAATTTTGAAACTTGCCTTTCCTGCTCTCTCCCTATTTGCTATCCCACCAAAAAACAAAACAAAACAAAACCATCAACAATTTGGTGAGTATCCTTATGGTATCCTTTCCATGCATTTATATTATAAAAGAAGTACTTATACACATATAGAATTTTTTTTATATAACTGAGTCAAGCATATTGTTATGCTGCTTTTAAATTTCTTATTTATTGACTTAATTCCCACCTGATGCATGAACATGTACATTTTTCTTGTAAAGGATTAGAATTTCAAAGGGAAGGCTAAAAGCTTCTGTCTGTCATTGATTTCCTCCCTGGCCTTCCTCCTTCCTATTCACTGTTTGGCTTATTTTCTCTTAGACCTTTTTCTGTTCATTTGCAGAAACAAATAGGGAAACATTCTCTTTCCCTACCTTCCTCCCTCCCTCTCTCTGTCTCTCTCACTCTCTCTCTTTCTCATACACATGGAATATATGGTATTATTTAGTGTTATTAAAAACTATAAATTGTATCATGCCTATATGTATTGCTTTGCTACTTGCTTCCACTCATTATGTCTGAGAAATTTTCATATTAGTACATTATAAATCTAATTCACTCTTTTTCACTGTTGCATAGTATTCTACAGAATAGGTAGGCTACAATTTGTGTGGCAGTTTCCCCACTGACATGGTCATTTCCAATTTTTTTGCTAATATAAAATGTGGTGCAATGTAAGTCCTTGTACATGCCTCTCTTTCCTTTCTCTACTGACTTCTTCTTCTTTTTTTTTTTTTTAAAGATTTTCTTTATTTATTTGAGAGAGACAGTGCAAGAGAGCACGAGAGGGGAGAAGGTCAGAGGGAGAAGCAGACTCCCCATGGAGCTGGGAGCCTGATGTGGGACTCGATCCTGGGACTCTGGGGTCATGACCTGAGCTGAAGGCAGTCACTTAACCAAGTGAGCCACCCAGGCATCCTCTCTACTGACTTATAAATGCTATCTTTAGTTAATACTAGATTTTTATGCATACTTAGGTTTATTTCAGGATTCTCTAGTCAGTTCTACTGATTCATTTATTTATACCTACATTCACAGCACATTTTTACTTTCTGTGGTTTTATAACATGTTTAATATCTGGCATGAAAAGAGCCTTCTTTTTTCTTCAAAAATTTTTTTTGTAATTCTTGCCTGTTTACTTTTTTTTATAAGGATATTAGAGTGAGATCATCATACCCATATAGAATCTTATTGGGAATTTTGTTGACATTGCATTGAGTTTGCAGATTTAACTGGGAAGAATTTGCATCTTTACACTGAGTCTTCCTTTTTATGAATAAACACAGCTCTCCATTTATTCAAAATTTTAAGTTCTTTAGTAATGTTTTATAATTTTCCCCATATATGTCTTGAAAATACCTTGTTTTGGTCATTTCTGGATACTTTATAGTGTTTGTTGCTACTATTAACAGGATTTTTTTCTTTCATTTTATAATTATTATAAGAAAACTATTGGATTTTGTATGAAATCATATGTATCCAACAACTTTACTGAATTCTGTTTAATTTCTAATAGTTTTTTCGTTGATTCTATTGGATTTTCTAGGTAGACAAACAGATTATGTGCAAATACTGATAGTTTTGTCTCTGTCTTCAACTTGTATGCTATGTGCATTTTTTTTTTTGCCTAAATGCATTGGCCAGGACCCTGTATAAGATTTAATAGTGCAGTAATATCAGACATCATTATCTCTCCCTTTAATAGGAATGCTTCTAAGTGAAATGAGTCAGTTAGAGAAAGACAAATACCATATGATCTCAGTCATATGTTAAATTTAAGAAAGAACACAGATGAACATATGGGAAGGGGAAAATTAAAAAAGGAGAGAGGGAAACAAGCCATAAGTGACTTTTATAAACTTTTTTTTAAAGATTTTATTTATTTGTCAGAGAGAGAGAGAGAGAGAGAGAGAGTGAGCGAGCACGTACAAGCAGGTAGAGGCAGAGAGAGAAGCAGGCTCCCTGCCGAGCAAGGAGCCCGATGTGGGACTTGATCCCAGAACCCTGGGATCATGACCTGAGCTGAAGACAGCGGCTTAACCGACTGAGCCACCCAGGCGTCCCAAGACATAAGTGACTTTTAATGACAGAGAACAAACCGAGGGTTGATGGAGGAAGTTGGGGGGGGGATGGGGGTAGATAAGTGATGGGTATTAAAGAGAGCACTTATAATGAGCATTAGGTGTTGTATGTAAGTGATAAACCACTGAATTCTACTCTAGAAACCAATATTGCACTATATGTTAACTAACAAAATTTAAATTAAAAACTAGGAATGCTTCTAAAATTTTATCAAGCATGATGCTTACAGTGAGTTTCTGGTATTTGCTCTTTATTAAATAAGTTTTCTTTAATACTTAACTTTTGGGGGGCTTTTTAAAAGCATGAATGGGTATGAAATTTTGTCATTTGCTTTTTTACCTATAAGTTGGGCATATAGGTTTTCTCCTTTAAATTGTTAATGCATTGAATTGCATTGATACATTGATCAATTGCATTGATTTAAAAACTTCCAGTTATGAAAATTTTCAAACATAAATTACAGTAGAGAGTTAAATAAACCCCATATACCCATAATTCAGCTTATATAGCCATCAACATTTACTGTACTTGGTTCAGCTATCTCCCTTTCCTCTTTTCTGCTGGGATGTTATAGGCTAATCATGAACATCATCTGACTTCACTCCTAAATATTTTGGTATGCATCCCAAAAATTATAGCAAAAAGGACATCTTCGCCTATAATCATAATGCCATTATCAGATGAATACCCGGCATACAGAAGATTTTTCTGATTGCCTAAAATATGTTTTTACCATTGGGGTTTGTTCCAATTAGGATCCAACCAAGGTTAACTTATTGTATTAGGTTATATCTTTTAAGTTCCTTCCAAGTTTTTAAAAAGCTAAGACAGAGCAATACCTCCTCTTTTTTATTTCTGTTCCATTGGTTTGTTGAAGACACTTCCGTTTGTCCTGTAGACTCTCCTACAATATGGATTTGGCTGATTACTTCCTTGGGGTATTGTTTTACTTATTTTTGTATTGCCTATATTTCCGATTAACTGGAAGTTAGAACTAAACACTTGATTATATTCAGGTTCTTTATTATTATTTGGTGAGACTATCTTGGGATTGATACTATGTACTTCCTTTTACATAGTTTGCTCATCTTACTTTTAGTGATACTGAAAGAGAATTGAAATGGTGATAGTCTTATCCCATCAGTGTAATTTTCTCCATTATCTTTCCATCTAATGGCTTTACCACCTATTTGATAACTACTATCTGAATCAGTTATTTCATTAAGGGTTTCAATGTAATGATTCTATCATTCTTTCAGCATTTATTAGCTAACATACCACTCTTTAAGAACCATCCTTCATCTAGTACAGCTATTTGATAAGCCCACAAATGTAGTTCCTATAGGAAAGACAGGATAAATGCTTAATTCTTTCCCTGTAATTGCCAATTTTCCAAGTAAGAAGTTGGTGCCTTGTTCCCCTTTGATGGATCTGTAAGTGTTAAATCTTCCCTGTGTTTCTAGGATTAATCTATAATTAGTGATACATCTTTTTAAATGTATGATGGAATTTGAGGGACTAATATTTTACTTAGCAGTTTTGTATCTGTGTTCATAAGTGAGATTTCCTGTAGCATTGATTCTCAACCTGGGGTTGAACTACCCCTCTATGGGACACTTGGAAGTGCTTTAGTTGTCAGTTTCTTGGATTTCTGTGTGAAGAGTCCTACTAGTATTTAGTAGATCAGGACCAGGGATGCTAAAGGAAGAATTGTCTTACCAAAAATGCCATTAGCACACCTACAAAAAATGATGGCCTAAAGTTTTCTCATGCTTGTTTGATTTTGATATTAAGGTTATGCATTTTTTATATCTAAGTTTATCAGTGAGATGGGTATGTAATTTCTTTCCTTTTTTTAAATTTATTTTTTATTTTCAGCATAACAGTATTCATTATTTTTGCAGCACAGCCAGTGCTCCATGCAATCCATGCCCTCTATAATACCCACCACCTGGTACACCGACCTCCCACCCTCCGCCCCTTCAAAACCCTCAGATTGTTTTTCAGAGTCCATAGTCTCTCATGGTTCACCTCCCCTTCCAATTTCCCCCAACTCCCTTCTCCTCTCTATCTCTCCATGTCCTCCATGCTATTTGTTATGCTCCACAAATAAGTGAAACCATATGATAATTGACTCTCTCTGTTTGACTTATTTCACTCAGCATAATCTCTTCCAGTCCCGTCCATGTTGCTACAAAGTTGGGTATTCGTCCTTTCTGATGGAGGCATAATACTCCATAGTGGATATGGACCACATCTTCCTTATCCATTAGTCTGTTGAAGGGCATCTTGGTTCTTTCCACAGTTTGGCAACCGTGGCCATTGCTGCTATAAACATTGGGGTACAGATGGCCCTTCTTTTCACTACATCTGTATCTTTGGGGTAAATACCCAGTAGTGCAATGGCAGGGTCATAGGGAAGTTCTATTTTTAATTTCGTGAGGAATCTCCACACTGTTCTCCAAAGAGGCTGCACCAACTTGCATTCCTACCAACAGTGTAAGAGGGTTCCCCTGTCTATGGAAAACCCAAAAGACTCCACCTCCAAACTACTAGAACTCATACAACAATTCAGCAACGTGGCAGGATACAAAGTCAATGTACAGAAATCAGTGGCTTTCTTATACACTAATAATGAAAATACAGAAAGGGAAATTAGAGAATCAATTCCATTTATTATAGCACCAAGAACCATAAGATACCTGGGAATAAACCTAACAAAAGAGGTAAAGGATCTATACTTGAGGAACTACAGAACACTCATGAAAGAAATTGAAGAAGACACAAAAAGATGGAAGACCATTCCATGCTCTTGGATCGGAAGAATAAACATTGTTAAAATGTCTATACTGCCTAGAGCAATCTATACTTTTAATGCTATTCTGATCAAAATTCCACCGGTATTCTTCAAAGAGCTGGAGCAAATAATCCTAAAATTTGTATGGAATCAGAAGAGACCCCGAATCACTAAGGAAACATTGAAAAACAAAAATAAAACGGGGGGCATCATATTACCGGATTTCAAGCTTTACTACAAAGCTGTGATCACCAAGACAGCATGGTATGGGCATAAAAACAGACACATAGACCAGTGGAACAGAGTAGAGAGCCCAGATATGGAACCTCAACTCTATGGTCAAATAATCTTCAACAAAACAGGAAAAAATATACAGTGGACAAAAGACAGTCTCTTCAATAAATGGTGCTGGGAAAACTGGACAGTTATATGTAGAAGAATGAAACTCAACCATTCTCCTACACCATACACAAAGATAAACTCAAAATGGATAAAAGACCTCAATGTGAGACAGGAATCCATCAGAATCCTAGAGGAGAACATAGGCAGTAATCTCTTCGATATCAGCCACAGCAACTTCTTTCAAGATATGTCTCCAAAGGCAAAGGAAACAAAAGCGAAGATGAACTTTTGGGACTTCATCAAAATCAAAAGCTTCTGCACAGCAAAGGAAACAGTCAAGAAAACAAAGAGGCAACCCACGGAATGGGAGAAGATATTTGCAAATGACAGTACAGACAAAAAAGGTTGATATCCAGGATCTATAATGAACTCCTTAAACTCAACACACACAAAACAAACAATCATATCAAAAAATGGGCAGAAGATATGGATGGACACTTCTCCAATGAAGACATACAAATGGCTATCAGACACATGAAAAAATGTTCATCATCACTAGCCATCAGGGAGATTCAAATTTCTTTCCTTTTACTTGTCAGTTTTGATATCAAGATGATATACTAGCCTTATAACTGTGTAGTGTCATTTCCCTTCTTTTACTTTTCTATGGAAATTTTTATATAAATTTATATAAAGTGTGATTAATCTGTTCCTAGCTTTTTTGGGCTGGTGACTTTTGAAATAGATTAGTATCATTTTATATTCTTTTTTAAAATAATTTTTAAAAAATTTTAATAAACATATAATGTATTATTAGCCCCAGGGGTACAGGTCTGTGAATCGCCAGGTTTACACACTTCACAGCACTCACCATATCACATACCCTCTCCAGTGCCCATAACCCCACCACCCTCTCCCTTCCCACTCCCCCTGGCAACCCTCAGTTTGTTTTGTGAGATTAAGAGTCTCTTACGGTTTGTCTCCTTCCCGATCCCATCTTGTTTCATTTATTCTTTTCCTACCCCCAAACTCCCCACATTGCATCTCCGCTTTCTCATATCAGGGAGATCATATGATAGTTGTCTTTCTCTGATTGACTTATTTCGCTAAGCATAATACCCTCTAGTTCCATCCACGTTGTCGCAAATGGCAAGATTTCATTTCTTTTGATGGCTGCATAGTATTCCATTGTATATATATACCACATCTTCTTTATCCATTCATCTGTTGATGGACATCTAGGTTCTTTCCATAGTTTGACTATTGTGGACATTGCTGCTATAAACATTCGGGTGCATGTGCCCCTACGGATCACTACATTTGTATCTTTAGGGTAAATACCCAGCAGTGCAATTGCTGGGTCATAGTATCATTTCATATTCTTCTATGATTAATTGGCTTATTTAAGTTTTCTGCTTCTTAGGCCAACTTTATTTATTTATTTTCTTGGGAATTATCCGTTTCACCTAGATCTTTTAAGTTGTTGGTATAAAAATTACACATAGTACTTTTAAAAATCATTTTTAGGGGGGTGCCTGGGTGGCTCTGTGGGTTGGGCCTCTGCCTTTGGCTCGGGTCATGATCCTGGGGTCCTGGGATCGAGCCCCGCGTCGGGCTCTCTGCTGAGCGAGGAGCCTGCTTCCCTTCCTCTCTCTCTGCCTGCCTCTCTGCCTGCTTGTGCTGTCTGTCAAATAAATTAAAAAAATCATTTTTAGGGGCACCGGGGTGGCTCAGTGGGTTAAAGCCTCTGCCTTCAGCTCAGGTCATGATCTCAGGGTCCTGGTATCAAGCCCCACATCGGGTTTTCTGCTCTGTGGGGAGCCTGCTTCCTCCTCTCTCTCTGCCTGCCTCTCTGCCTACTTGTGATCTCTGTCTGTCAAGTAAATAAATAAAATCTTAAAAAAATAAATAAAATCATTTTTAATCTCTGTTTTTGTAGTTTGGCTCCCTTTTATTTTTATGTTAATTTGTGCCTTTTTAAAGTAATACTTGCAAAAACTTGTCCATTTTATTAGTCTTACTTGTTATCATTTTTAATTCTAATTTTAAAAAGATTTTTATTTATTTATTTGAGAGTGAGAGCATGAGCAGGGGGTGGGGAGGGGGAGGAGCAGAGGGAGAGGGAGAAGAGACTCCCTGTAGAGCTGGGAGGCAGATGTCGGGCTCAATCCTAGGACCAGGGGGTCATGACTTTAGCCAAAGGCAGACACTTAACTGACAGAGCCACTCAGGGACCCCATAGTCTTTTTTTTTTTTTTTTTAAGATTTTACTTATTTATTTGAGAGAGAGGAAGAGAGAGTATACACCCAAGTGAGAGCATGAGCAGGGTGAAAGGCAGAGGGAGAGGGAGAGGGACAGGCAAATTCAGCATTGAGCTCAGAGCCAGACACAGGGCTCCATCCCAGGACCCTGGGGTCATGACCTGAGCTGAAGTCCGTACTTAACCCACTGAGCCACCCAGGCACCCCTTTATTAGTCTTTTCAAAGAACTAGCATTTCCTTTTGTGATCCACTCTATTGTTTTCTTATTATTTGCTTTCTATTTCAGTAATTATTGATTTTTTGTAGAGGTTTAATTAACAAACATGGTATTAGATATTTGTATATATTGTGAAATGATCACAATAAGTTTAGTTAATATCTATCACCATAAAGAATTTTTTTTTATGATGAGAACTTTTATTTTTTAAAAAAGATTTTATTTATTTATTTATTTGAGAGACAGACACAAAGACAGTGAGAGAGAACACCACCAGGCAGGAGAAGGAGAAACAGGCTCCCTGCTGAGCAGGGAGCCTGGTGCAGAGTTTGATCCCAAGACTCAGGGATCATGATCTGAGCTGAGGGCAGACGCTTAACCACCTGAGCCACCCAGGTACCTGATGATGAGAACTTTTAAGATCTATTCTCTTAACAACTTCCAAATATGCGATTCAGTATTATTGACTTTAGCCACCATGCTGTCCATTACATCCCCATGACTTGTTTATTTGGAATTGGAAGACTGTGCCTTTTGACTCCCTTCACCCATTTCACCTATACCTTACCCACTGCCCCTAGCAACCACCAGTCTGTTTCTGTATCTCTGGCCTAGTTTTTTTTTTTTTTTTCTCAAGATTCCACATATAAGTGAGATCATATGGTTTATCTTTCCCTGTCTGACTTGTTTCTCTTAGCATAATGCCCTCAAGTTCCATCCATGTTGCTGAAAATGGCAGGTGTTTGTTTGCAACCTTGGGAACTTTACTGATTGTAGTATGAAATTGGCCCCATACATGGAGGGCAGGGAGAGACAGAAGGAAGAGGCAGACTACTTCAGATTTGTGGGTGGCAGTTTTAATAAGCAATGGAACTTACTATGAGACTTGTCTTGAGCAGCCACAAGAGGAGTAGATCTTCATACCTGCCCAAGAGAATTTTAAGTTTATATAGAGGCCTCAAGGGATTTAGTCATGTATACCATCCAGATGGCCTCAGCAACACCTTACTCTTCAAGGCTATGTCCTTGGAATAGCTTCTGGGAGCGGGGGGAGGCAAGTGGACTGCACATTCTAAGGATGGGGGAGGGAGTGAGGAGCCTCCAGTGGCCCAGGTCCCACTCATGGGTCAGCTGGAGGACACATCCTCTTGACAACTTCCTCCAACAGCAAGATTTCATTCTTTTTTTTCTGTTGAATAATATTCCATTATCTAGCTATTTATCTCACATTTTCTTTATCTGTTCATCCATCAGTGGGCACTAAGGTTGTTTCCTTATCTTGGCTATTGCAAATAATGCTGCAGTGAACATTTGGGTGCATATATATTTTCAAGCTAGTGTTTTTGTTTTCATTAGATGAGTACATAGAACTGGGATTGCTGGATCATATGGTAGTTATATTTTTAATTTTTTAAGGAGCCTCAGTATTATTCTCCAAAGTAGCTGTACCAGTTTCCATTCCCATAAACTATGCACAGGGGTTCCCTTTTCTCCACATTCTCACCAACACTTTTTATTTCTTGTCTTTGTGATAACGGCCATTCTAAAAGGTATGAGGTGACCTCTCCTTGTGGAATAATGATTGATTTTATCTTAATTACTTTTATTTCCTTTTTATCTTGCTTTTTATTTTTTTTAAAGATTTTTATTTATTTTATTTGATAACCAGAGAGAGATCACAAGTAGGCAGAGAGGTAGGCAGAGAGAGAGTGGGAAGCAGGCTCCCCGCTGAGCAGAGAGCCCCATGTGGGGCTCGATCCCAGGACCCTGAGATCATGACCTGAGCTGAAGGCAGAGGCTTAAACCACTAAGCCACCCAGGTGCCCCGATCTTGCTTTTTAAATTGAAAACTCTTTCAATTTTTATAGATTTCTAATAAATGCAGTTAAGGCTATAAACTTCTCTGTTACCATATCCCACAGAATTTTTCCCCTCAAATGTTATTATGATACTTTCCACTTATTAGGATACCTAACACTTAGGTTCTAACATTTTCAACATTTTGCTGTGTTTTCTTTATTCCATATCTGTCCACTCATCAATCCATTTTATTTGTTGATGCATTAGTTACGCTTCAGTTCACCACTGTGCCATTTAGCATCCATTTCATGAATCAGAGTTCAATATTTCTTTATGATTTTTTAAAGATAAAATTTACTTATACGAAATATAAGAATCATGTGTTCCATTGGATGAGTTTTGATAACTGACATAACCAAAGCCTCTATCAAGAGGTTTCTATCATATCAGGGAATTCCCCTTTGCAGTTAATCCCCATCAGAAGTTGGGGCGCCTGAGTGGCTCAGTGGGTTAAAGCCTCTGCCTTCAGCTCAGGTCATGATCCCAGGGTCCTGGGATTGAGCCCCGCATCGGGCTCTCTGCTCTGCAGGAGCCTGCTTCCTCCTCTCTCTCTGCCTGCCTCTCTGCCTACTTGTGATCTCTGTCAAATAAATAAACAAAATCTTTAAAAAAAAAGAAGTTATCACTGTTCTTGGGGGGTGGGAGGTTGGGGGAACAAGGTGGGGGTATTAGAGAGGGCACGTATTGCATGGAGTACTGGGTGTGGTGCAAAAACAATGAATACTGTTATGCTGAAAAGAAATTAAAAAAAAAGTTGTCACTGTTCTTATTTATTGTGATATTTGTGCACATTTTAATAATTCATATAAATGCGATTACACAATATTTTCTCTTTAACATAAAGCTCTCTCTGCATGGTTCATCCTGTTGCTTGTATCAATACCTTATTCCTTTTTATTGCTGAGTTACACTCCTTTGTATGAATAGACCACAGTTTGTTTATACAGTTTTGTGTTGATAGATACACGAGCTGTTTCTAGTTTAGGTTATTATGAATAAAACTGCTATAGACATTCTTGTATAACTATATTTTGAATGTATATGTATGTGTGTATATATATGTAAATATACATATATGTATATATGAATGCGGAGATCTATCTATCAGCAGGGAATGATAAATGTCTAGGAATGGAATTTCTGGGTCATAGTATAGGTATATGTTTTGTTTTATGTGAAACTGCCATATTTTTGTACCATTTTCCTCTCCCACCAACATCCTTATAGACATTTGCCAGGGTCTGTCTTATTGTTAACCATTCTGGTGGGTGTGAAGTGGTACCTCACTGTAGTTTTTATTTGCATTTCCTTATTGAATAATGATGTTGAGCATCTTTTCATGTGCTATTGGCCACTTGAAAATCTTCCTTTGGAAATAGTCTATTCAAATATTTTGCCTATTTTTTTTTACTGTGGTAAAATATATATAACAATATATATCACTTTAGTGATTTTTAAGTGTACAGTTCAAATGTACAGCATTAACTACATTCACATTTTTATGCAACAATCACCCCTATCCATCTCCACAACTTTTTCATTTTCCCCAAACTGAAACTTGTATTATACTCGTTAAGCAATTCCGCATTGCTATCTTGCAGCAGGGAGCAATAAGTATCTAGGAATGGAATTTCTGGGCCATAGTATAAGTGTGTGTTGGCCTTTTATGTCTGGCTTCTTTCACTTAGCATAATGTTTTCAAGGGTCATCCATGTTGTACTGTATATCAATACTTTTCTCCTTATTAGGACTGAATAATATTTCATTGTAAATATATACCACATTTTGTTTATTGGTTCATCAGTTGATAGACATTAGGGTTGTTTCCACCTTTTTGCAGTTATGTATAGTGCGTCTATGAGTATCCTTGTGCAAATTTTTGTTTAAATACCTGTTTTCAATTCCTTTGGATACATACCTGGGAGTGGAATTGCCAGGTCATATGGTAATCGAATGTTTAACTTATTGAGGTCCTGTCAAACTTTTCCACAGTGGATGCCCATTTTATATTCCCATGAGCAATATATGAGGGTTCCAGTTTTTCCACATCTTTGCCATTTTCCATTTCTAAAGTTATAGCCATCCTAGTGAATGTGAAGTAGATTATTATTCAGTTATAAATAGAAATGAAGCACTGGTACATGCTGTAACATTGATGAACCTTGAAAACATTATGCTAAGTGAAAGAAGCCAGACACCAGAGACCATTATTGTATTATTATGTTTATATGAAACGTCCAGAATAGGCAAATCTTTAGAGACAGGAAGTAGAATTGTGGTTGCTGGGGAACATGGGTTGAGGAGAATGGGGAGTGTTTGCTTAATGGGCACAGTGTCTTTTTGGGGTGATGAAAATGTTCTGGAATTAGATACTGATGGTTGCAAAGCTTTGTGAAGATACTACAAATCATTGAATTGTATACTTTAAAAGGGTGAATTTTATGATATGTGAGTTAAATCTCAATTTTAAAAAGCACAAATACTCATTTTAGGCCTGGAGGTAAGATTCAATGTCTGTTGACTGTAACTCACTCTCCAGTATAATTTCTATGTCAGGGTTTTTTTAGCTGCAGGCAATAGAATTTGGTTCTGAGTAACTTGGGCAAAAATATGGATTTTTGGAAGACTACTGGAGTTGATCAAAACCAAAGGAAATTCTGAAAAACAAGGCCTCAGGGAGGTCCAGAACTAACGAAGCTTGGAGTATTTGGGTAGCAGAACCTCAGTCCTTATAAGTCTCCACTCAGGCTATTAAATTCAGGGATGGAGAATCTGATTTTTCCACTAAGAGAGATAGGGTTTCTTTTCAGAACACAGATCAGTGGACGAATGCTGGACAAACCAAATAAAAACTACCAAAGGAGGTAAGAAGAAGATGGATGTCTACATCCAAGTGGAGATGTTGAATAAGCCTTCAGATCTATAAATGTAGATTGCAGAGTAGAGAGCTAGACTGGGATAAATAATCAGTGGCTGTAAGGATGATTGAAATAACGGGCATGGTTCAAATTTCCCAGGAAGAGAGTAAGTGGCCATGCATCCCTCCAGCATCATATCTGAGGGCCAGAACACTTCTTGGAGCAGTTTGTAACCAGAGGATTATTTCTTTGTTTTGGAGGACATGATATTCCTAGTAATTAGGAAAAGAGTCCAGGGTATGGGACTATAACGCTGTGCTGGGAACATTCCATCTTGTAAGAATGAAGCTGTTATGTGGAGATTTTAATGGAATGTAACTTCTTGCTGCCCGTTATAATAAATGCCAGCTTATTTTCCCTCTCATATTTATTTATATTGCATTTGGCCCCTGCTAAATGTTTTATGTATGTCATTTTATTTAATCCTCACAACACATTAATGAAGTTATTATTATCACCATATTTTACAGATGGGCTACTGTAGTCTCAGAGTTTAAGCAATTTACTTAACATATTGCTAGAAAGCAGTGGAAATGGAATTTAAGTAAGGTCTACAGGAGTTCAAAGACATTTCTACTCTGTATCAAATGATATAGCAATGCCAATATTAGCTATGGTTTAGGAATATTGAGCTTCTGCTATGTACCATGTAGTGTATTGAAGACTTCATATGCATTATCTCATTTAATGTTCATAATAACCTTATACGGAAAGTACTGTTATTTCTATTTAACAGTTGAGGAGTCTGAAGTTTAGAGATGTTAATTCAGTGGTTGTCACATAGTAAGTGGTAGAGTCAGGGCTTTAACACTTCTGTTTGATTCCAAAGCCTGTGTGCATCACCAATACACTGTACTCCATCAAAAATAACTAAATCTTAGAACAGTGGCTCTCTTCCCTTGCTGAGTGTTAGAATCACTTGGGGAGCTTTAAAAAAAAACATCAATGCCAAACCTCATCATCAAAGATTCTGATTTAATTTATCAGGAATGCAGACTAGGCCTTGGATTTCTTTTTTATTTTAATATTTTATTTATTTATTTGACAGAGATCACAAGTAGGTAGAGAGGCAGGCAGAGAGAGAGGAGGAAGCAGACTCCCCGTAGAGCAGAGAGCCCAATGCAGGGCTCGATCCCAGGACCCTGGGATCATGACCTGAGCCAAAGGCAGAGGCTTTAACCCACTGAACTACCCGGGCGCCCTGCCTTAGATTTCTTTTTAAAAAGCTTTTATTCATTCACCCAGCTTATTCAATAAACATTTAATGTCTCCTGTATGCTAAACACTTTCTAGGCATTTACTTCCTAGCAAGATGTATCAGTTAGCTATTGTCACAATGATACATAACAACAATTATAAAATCTTAGTGGCATGAAAAAATAAGAACTTATTAAGCACTTATTCTCACATTTCTGGAGCTCAGCCAGGATTCGGCTGATTAAGCAGAGCTTTTTTGGGCAACTGATTTAGGCTGGAGTGACTACTTTAATTGCTTCAGGATGGTGAGTAAACTGGTGTGGCTCTGCTTCATGCATTTCTCCTCAGACCACTGGACTAGCTGGCGCTTTTGTCTTCTCATGCCTCATCTTATGCCAGTGGTAGAATCAGGAGGGGATGTGTCCAACTGTGCAAGCATATTTCAAGCCCCTGCTTGAGTCACATCTGTGTATATTTCATTAGCCAAAGCAAGTCTGAAGGCTGAGCTCAAGGACAAGAGGTGGGGGGAAAAGCCTCACTTCTGTTGTGTGGACTTGCAAAGTTCATGGCAAAGGCTGAGAATTGGGGCCGATAATTCAATTTAGGTGGGAAAGAATAAAAATGAACAATAAGAGGAATCATAAGAGAATTACCAAGTGTGTTAGAAAGTGATAAGTAATAGGGAAAAAAAACTCTAGAGGGTGATATGAAGGTGATTTTAATGTGCAGGTAGGACTGAGAACCACTGATCTTGTAGTGTTCAACTTGGAAAGAAGCCTGGGCTAACATTCCCTCAGCCATTGGGAAAACAACAAAACAGAACCAGAAAGTAGAAGAATCTTACTCAAGGCCCATAGGACCATAGCTATAGAAATGGAACTAGGGCCTGTCTCCTAACACTATAGATGGTTTCTCTTATACCACAGTATTCTAATCTATGGCACCAAAAATATGTTATGGATAGACACAGTCATTCTTTTTTATCTCGACCATAGACATTAGAGGTGTACATCTAAATCCTGTGCTTCCTTTAGTAACCCAATTCAGAACCCAATTTCACATTTCCCATATTTGTACTGTTCAAAAGTTCACAGACATTCTACCGTCTTTTAGTGTTTCTCCTCTTCACGTTAAAGACTGTTGGTTTTGATCTATTTTCATGTGATCCTGTAGTCCCACCCTAGCAAGCTAGTTGCTTATTGGGCCTTCTTTCTTCCCCAATTCTGTAATGCCTTGAGTAGTCTTTCTTGAATTCTTTTACTTTGAGCTTCCTCTAGGCCTTTCAGTCATCATTTCTGTTTTGGATTACAGTCTTCCTGATTTGCCAGAATGAACAGTTGAAAGAAAAGAAAAGATATGGAACCTGCTTGTACTTGGAGTTTATTGTCTGAACAGAAAGGTGAGTAACTGAATGAGGTAACAGAGGGTATAATCTAGATAATCCTGATTCTTTTTCTCCTACTTCTCCTCATGGACGTTGGGAATTTATTTTGAATCTTTAACATTGTTTTGCATGTGTATAGGTATGTATATATTGAGATATTACATGGATACAGTATTTACCCATTAATAATCTCTTGAAAATGTCTCCACAATTTTTGTGTTTTACAAAGTGAGGAAAAAGAAAAGAGAAGAGGCAACTGTGATTTCTACTGTTTTCCGCAATCCCCAAAGCATTTCTAATCCTAAAAGACTCAAGTCTCTCCCTTCAGTGTGTGTAACCACAGATTTTCACAGAAGAAAGCACAAAAGAGCAAAGAATGAAGATTGCTGGAGTCCTTCCCCTTGTGGCTGATTCCTGAGCTCCAAAGAATATTTTAGTGGTGGGGAATAGAAACTGGTTATCTTCAACAGACCGTTCACTTGTCTGCCCATTTCTGTGACATTCTAATATCTGCCTCTCCAGACTCTGCTTCCTCCTATCCACCTAACCACACCTTCTCCCAAGTATATGTCTCACTCTTGCTTTTAAAGGTGTGCAAGTACTAAAAACCTGTAGAAATGAGGCTGTGCATGCGTGCATGTGTGTATGCATGCACATGTGCCTGTATTTGTGTATTTCTGCCTATATACCTATATATGTAAGTGTTTGGGTTGAGTGTATGTGTATGTGTATTCAAATTGTAGATCATTGTTTACACCTGTCACACTAACTCAGCAATGCCTTATTTCTCATTAACAAGTTAAGCTCAGCAAAAGCTACCACAGAAGCAATAGGCTAATGCTCAGTGGAAAGCAAAATATCAGAAACACTCACTTCAAATAATGTATGCCCCGGGGGCGCCTGGGTGGTTTAGTGGGTTAAGGCCTCTGCCTTCGGCTTGGGTTGTGACCCCAGGGTCCTGGGATCGAGGCCCGCATCGGGCTCTCTGCTCAGCAGGGAGCCTGCTTTCTCCTCTCTCGGCCTGCTTCTGGGCCTACTCGTGATCTCCTTCTGTCAAATAAATAAGTAAAATCTTAAAAAAAATAATGTATGCCCCTTTAAGTTAATGCCTAAACTTCTCCTCACAGAGCATATAAATGTAAATGTTTATACCCTAAATATATGTGTGTGTGAAGGTCTCACATTAGTTATAAAATAATTTTGTGGGTGAGTTGGAGTAGATGTGAGGTGACTTTCTTCCTTGTATTTCTGTCTGGGGAACAGCATGAATGGCTATAACAGTGTGACTAAATATCTGTATATTTTGTGTTTTGATATGAAGTTCTATTTGTGCCACTCTTAATCCTAACTCTTTCCTCCCACAGCTGCTTCAAATTCTCAGGCTCCATATACATGGAAGGATCTCACAGGTAGATGTTTTCTCTCTTAGTCTCTTTTTGTTTTATGAAAAGTACGTCCTATAAGCCTGGCTTCTCATCTGCATTCCATTCCCATCTCTTCCCCCATATTCATTGGATAGCAACCATTGATTTCTTTTTTGGTAATATATATGAAGCCCCAAGCTGTCATAACAAATAGTATATATCATATACTAGCAGGACCACTGATGGTGGTCAGGCACCATATGTCCAGAGCTTTATGGCTAGAACAGACCTGTCTGCTTCTGGAGTGATCTAAATTGAGGCCAACAAGTTACAGACAGAGGGCCAAATCAAGCCCGGGTCCATTTTTGTAAATAAAGTTTTACTAGAACCAGCTATGCCCACTTATTTACATATTTTCTATGGCTACCTTCAAGCTAAGATGGCAGAGTTGAATAACTGCAACAAAGACCCAAAAGCCTAAACTGTTTACAGAATTTTATAGAGGAAGTTTGCCAGCACTTACCTGGATTAGCATTCCCTAAGCAGTTCTACAGAGCACTGTTTTCCGGGAGATAATAACTTGGCTCTTAGGAAAGGGTTCTATAGGCATTTAAGACCAGAAAATGCTGGATTAAACCGGGTTAAACAGCCCTTTTTTTCCTTCTTTACTGTAGGCCATTTCAGGTCCTTTCACATGCTAACATGCATGGGGAAACTAAAAGGAGACAAAGCATGCATTCCCCTTAACTTATTTGACCACTGGATATCTTTTCCACCGCTCTCTTATTGATATCTTGCAAAATAGTGTTCCAAGGAACAGTTATTTGGGAAATGCTAGTTTAGACATTCACTTAACAGAAGTTTGAACTTGATAACTGACTCCTTGGATTATTTTTTTCTAGTTGTAGAAAGTGAAAAGCTATGTAGTACGGTATTTAAGCATATAGACCATGGCTTTAGACAAACCTGAATCTTAATTTAGTCTCTACCATTTACTAGCTGTTAAACCTTGGATAAATTATCTAAAGCAATAAGCAGGACTGGCTACATAATTAGTGGGCTGTGGTGCAAAATGAAAAGGCAGGATCCCTTATTCTAAAGTATTCAGAATTTCAAGATAGCAACAGCAGAACAATACACCAATGGCTCCTTCTGGGCAGGAGACCCATGCACAGATTGTACACCCATGAACTCATAACCCTGGTTATAAATTTCAGTGTTCTCAATATAAAATGTGGACAATCCCTACTTCATGGGATTATGGTAAGAATTAAATCAGAAATGTATATAAAGAGCCTAGTAAAGTGCCTGGCACAGAATAGGCAGTAATAAGTGACTTGTTTTTAATTCAAAAGCATTTATAGCCATATTTAATAATTACTTGTTGAGTGTCTACAATATGCCAGGCCCTATGCTAGGTACTTAAGGTATTATGGTGAAGAATTACAAATAAGGTCCCTGTCTTCATGTAGATTATTATTGTTTAGTGGGACAGACAACTATAAATTGTGATAAAATTGTGATATAAACAAGACAACTATAAATTGTGATAAGAGCTATGAAGAGAAAAACAGCGTGCTGGGAAAGGAGATAATAGAGAAGATCTGCTTTAAATTGAGTGGTCAGGCAAGTACTCTTCGAGGAAGTAATGTTTAAGTTGAGATCTCAAGGATGAGAAAAAGCTCTCCATGAAAGAACAGGAAGAGTGTTCTAGGCAGAGAGAATAGCTAGTGGAAAGACCCTTAAGGGGGTAAGAACATGGCATTTGTGAGAAACTGAAAGCAGGCTAATGTGGCTTGAGTGTAATGACTGAGAAGAAGAGTGATTCATGGTACACATTGTGAGATAAGCTAAGAGTTTTAGATTTCATATGAAGTACAATGAAAAGCTCTTGAAAAGTTTTGGGCATGGCAGTCATATGACGTAACTGGTATTTTTAGAAGATCATGTTGGCTGCTGTGTGGAGGGGAGCCGTAGATAAGCTAGAGTAGATGAGTAGGAGGGTATTTCAGGAGTCCAGAGAAGAGTGGGTAGTGCCTTGTACTTGGGTGGTATTTGAGGATGTAGTGATAAATAAATGAGCTGGAGGCTTATTTTGGAGGTATAAATAATAGGCCTTGCTAACTGACTGAATGTGGACTATTCAAGAGGAGGAAAAGAAAGAATGACTCCTGACATTTTTCTGAGCAAACTGGTGGCACCATTTAACTGCGATGAGATACCTGGGGAGGGCTTTTTTTTTTGAGGGGGGCAACCATGTAGAAATCAAGAGCTCAGGTTTAGATACTTAAAATTGGAGGACCCTCTAAGACGTCCAAGTGGAAAGGTGGTATGAGTTACAGTTGTTTGTAACAGATTGTCTCAGATTCTGTGATTACTAACTCTTGGTGTCACCTCATTAGATTACCAGGAAATATTTAGAAAACATTTAAAAGAAAAATACCTCAACATAGGAGTCCATATATGTTACCACCATGGCAAACATATAGAATCACGACTGCTTGTAGTAAAAGAACACGGTATATCAGAAGAGACACTGTGTGGGATCCCTCAACAAGATAGGTTTATGGATATGGAACATGTATTTGATCCTGATGAAGAGGGCTACAGCTCCCCCTGAACTGTAGTGCTCTAGGGATGTGCAGGGACTGGGAAACAGCTGTTGTGTACAAGTTCATGTTTGACTGGGCAGCAGGAATGGTTACTCCAGGCAGGTGTGACTATCTCATCTATATAAACTGCAGAGAAATAAACCATATTGGTAACCTAACAGTTTTAATAAACACATTGCTAAATATATTAATAATAAATATATTATTAATAATAAACATATTGCTAACCTGAAGAATGACGGTTATGAGTTAATGCTAACTCAGTGCTGCCAACCTGATCCTTAACACTTTTCAAGATAAAGATGGACCAATACTAGACACTATTCTTGTATATCCGGAGAAGGTTCTGTTCATTCTCAATGGATTCCCTGAGCTTCAGTACCCTGTAGGTAACCAGGAAGAGGATCTTAGTGCTAATCTTCAGGAGAAAAAGACAGTAGAGACCCTCTTATGTAGTTTTGTGAAGAAAAAACTGTTCCCTGAATCTTCCCTGCTGATAACTGCCCAGCCTACAACCATGAGGAGGTTCCACACTCTGTTACAACAGCCCATCCAGGCAGAGATTGTATGGTTTACAGATGCTGAAAAGAGAGTGTATTTCTTGAGTCAGCTTTCAGGTGCTTGTGCAGCATTGAGGCTCTTTTATGAGCTGTGACAAAATGAAAGCCTTGACATTATGTACTCTCTTCCCATCATCTCCTGGATGATCTGCAGTGTCCTGCAGTCACAGGGAGATGGTAACAGGACTCTTATGAGGTCACTTCAGACCGTGACTGCTGTGTATCTGTTCTACTTTTCCAAGTGCCTCAAAACCCTTGCAGGTATTTCGGTGTGGAAGGGACAAAGTTGCCTGTGGGGCCTCTGCTCTTTGGCTGCAGAGGGACTTCAGAACCAGCAGGTCCTATATGAAGTCAGTGACCTCAGGAGACATGGGATAGGAGTACATGATATCAATTGCACTTTTCTAAATCGCTTTTTGAAAAAACAAAACAAAACAAAGGAACTGTCAATGTCTACATTTTCCTTCACTTCAGTTTCCAAGAGTTCTTGAATGCTGTGTTCTATGACTTGAAGAATGACAGCAGCTGGATGTTTTTTGATCAAGTGGGGGAAACGTGGAAAGAAATATTCCAACAATATGGACATGGGTTTTCATCACTAATAATACAGTTCTTATTTAGCCTCCTACATAAAGGAAAGGGAAAGGCCATGGAAACTACTTTTGGAAGAAAAGTCTCTCTAGGACTTCAAGAGGAGTTACTGAAGTGGACTGAGAAAGAAATAAAGGATAAATCTTCTAGGTGACAGATTGATCCAATGGACTTGCTTCACTGTATGAGATTCAGGAAGAAGAATATGTATAAAAGGATAACTGATGATTTACAGTCAATTATATTGCTTCAATACCTATACAAAAATGGACATTCTGGCTATGTCATTCTGTGTCAAAAGCAGTTACAGTCACCTGTCAGTGTCTCTGAAGTGTCAGCACCTACTTGGATTTGAAGAGGAAGAGCGAGCCTCCGCATTCATGCCACTAGCCTTGACACTTTACCAGTGAGTGTATTAATGTCTTTTCTCCAATGTTTTGGCCTTCAGAAACAATGGGCATTCTTGTTTATTTCAAGTATTCAGGCACACCATCATTTTTTAGCATTATCAATAAATAAAGTGAATCATCTCCACTTCCCATATTTTATGTCAGTTACCCCAATAAGGATTTATTGAATATCTATCACATATTGAATGCTAGCCTAGGTAGACAATGAGGGAGAGTTAACATTTCTGAGCGCTTACTATGTGCCAGGCATGATGCTAACCACTCTAAGTGTGTGTACGTATTTTAGTCTTCACTGTAACTTTGTGAATGTGCTCTAGTTATAAAGTGTTATGAGCATGTAAGTCATCAATATTACCATTGAGGACTCTGCTATTTGGGTGTTGATGACTATTCGAAGAAAAGTGGTAAACTTAACATTGAATTGGTCATCACTCTCTTCTACATATACTTCATCATTGACACCTCAAAGAGCTCCAGGTTGGTAAGACTCAGAACTATGTTGCTGTAAAGCCTGGACTTTTTCCATCAGGCTTGCATCTTCACAGAGGGTCCAGAGATTTGCACATTTACAAAGAGTTCAAAGAGGCTTAGGTAAACCATTTAAATAATACAAATACTGTATACTAAAAACAGAGTTCTACTGACTTATTTACTAATGCAGCCAAGAAGATTTATACTTGTGTTATCTAGAAAATGCCACTGGTTATAAGCCTGTTCTCAATAGTTGGGTTAAGATGGACATAGCTGGGGTGCCTGAGGGACTCAGTTGGTTAAGCATCTGACTCTTGATTTCCACTCAGGTCATGATCTCAGAGTTGTGAGATCGAGCCCCATGTCGGGATCTGTGCTGAATGGGGAGCCGGCTTAAGATTCCCTTTCCCTCTGCACCCCCACCTTGTTTTTTTAATTTGTCTCTCTCAAAAATAAAAAAAGGACATTGCAATCCTTTAGTTGTGGGACCAGCTGATGGGTAGGAGACCTTGAGAAGAAGAGAGTGGGCTTGGGGAGTGAGTTAATCCAAGTGTTTTCTCTGATAATTGTATTTCCTCATTGGGCAGTAGCATGGAGACAGAAGTGAGTATGGGATATGTCTGTTTGAGGGAGGTGGGAAGGGGAAGAGAAGTGCATCAAGAGTTGTGTTTGGGATTAGAGTGGAAGGAGTAGGAGCAGTTACATGGATTTAGAATTACTAAGGACCTTGGCTAGTGTCTTGACAAATTCATGACACTTTCAATCCAGATGCATACTGTAAAGTAAAATAATGGACATATATATATTGAGAATTTTAAACATGGATGGGAACAGAGAGGCTTCTTGTTCACTCTAGGTTTTCAGAAAATCAGCCTTAAATGGAGTTCCTATCCTGACCCTATTGCCTTTATCAGAAGGTTAAACTTTCTTCAGAGTTTAACACAAAATATTCCTTTTTGTAAGATTTTATTTATCTATTCGACAGAGTGACAGTTCACAAGTAGGCAGAGAAGCAGGCAGAGAAAGAGAGGGAAGCAGGCTCCCTGCTGAGCAGATTGCCCGATGCGGGGCTCCATCCCAGGACCCTGGGATCATGACCTGAGCCGAAGGCAGAGCTTTAACCCACTGAGCCACCCAGGTGCCCCAACCCGAAATATTCCTAAAGGTGTTGACTGAGAGTTTACTATTGACCTTTTTAAAATTATTATGCTATGTAAGTCACCATACAGTATATCATGAATTTTTGATGTAGTGTTCCATGATTCTTTATTAGTGTGTAACATCAAGTGCTCCAAGCAGTATGTGCCTTACTTAATACTATCACTGGGCTCACCTATTCCCTTATTCCGCTCCCCTCTAAAACCCTCAGTTTGTTTCTCAGAGTTCATAGTCTCTGATGGTTCGTTTTCCCCTCGGCTTCCCTCCCACCTTCATTTTTCCCTTCCTTCTCCTAATGTCCTCCACGCTATTCCTTTTTATTTTTAAGATTTTTATTTATTTATTTGACAGAGAGATAGAGATTACAGTAGGCAAAGAGGTGGGGGGGGGAGCAGGTTCCCTGCTGAGCAGAGAGCCCAATGTGGGGCTCGATCCCAGGACCCTGAGATCATGACCTGAGCCCAAGGCAGAGGCTTAACCCACTGAGCCACCCAGATGCCACCACGCTATTCCTTTTGCTCCACAAATAAGTAAAACTGTATGATAATATTTCTAGCTTTTTTTTTGTTCAAGTATAATTAACATACAGTGTTATATTAGTTTCAGGTGTACTGTATAGTGATTCAATAATTATACACATTTCTCAGTGCTTGTTAAGATAAATTTACTCTTAATCCCCTTTATCTGTTTCACCCATCTCCTACCCACCTCCCCTCTGGCAGTCACCAATTTGTTCTATTTAAGAGTCTGGTTTTTTGTTTCTTCATTTGTTTTATTTCTTAAATTCCATATATGAGTGTAATTGTGTGGTATTTGTCTTTGACTGTTTGCTTTCATTTAGCATAATACCCTCTAGGTCCATCCATGTTGTTGAAAAATGGCAAGATTTCATTCTTTTTATGGCTGAGTAATATTCCATTGCATATATTTGCCACTTCTTTATCTATCCATCTATTGACGGACACTTGGGTTGCTTCCATAATATGGTTGTTGTTAATAATTGCTCTAAACATATGGGTGCATATATATTTTTGAGTTAGTGTTTTTGTTTTCTTCAGGTGTTTGTCAAAAAATTAAAAATAAGGGAGCCTGGGAGGCTCAGTCATTAAGCTTCTGCCTTTAGCTCAGGTCATGATCCCAGGGTCCTGGGATCGAGCCCCACATCCGGCTCCCCACTCAGTGGGGAGCCTACTTCTCCCTCTCCCTCTGCCTGCTGCTCCCCCTATTTGTGCTATTTTCCTGTCAAATAAAATCTTTAAAAATTTATTTAAAATTATTTATTTAAAATAAATAAAATAATTACTTATTAAAAAATTAAAAATAAAAGTACCATATGAACTTTTCTCATTTTCAATTATTGTTAATTCTTCTATTAGTACTGACAACCAAGAAATTGTTATATTATAAAGATAGCTGGGGCAAGTCACTTGACTTCTGAGCATCTGCAAAATGGTGATTAAAATATCCATCATTGGGGCGCCTGGGTGGCTCAGTGGGTTAAAGCCTCTGCCTTCGACCCGGGTCATGATCCCAGGGTCCTGGGATCGAGCCCCGCATCAGGCTCTCTGCTCAGCAAGGAGCCTGCTTCCTCCTCTCTCTCTGCCTGTTTCTCTGCCTACTTGTGATCTCCGTCTGTCAAATAAATAGAATCTTAAAGAAAAATAAATAAAATGAATAAAATATCCATCATTGTGTTGAGGACCAGATAAGATGATTTGTATACTAAAGTGCTTACCTTGGTGCCTGGCACACAGTAACATGGCTTGGGCTTTAAAGTCAGACAGGCCTGAATGCTGGTCTCCGTTCTGTTCCTACCTATGAGAACTTAGGCAAATACCTTAAATATTTTGTGCCTTAATTTCCTTATCTGAAAAATGGGGTAATACTTCTTAAGGCTTCTGGAAGAGGTAAATGAATACTAGTGTGATGGCAGAAGCCAAAATTAGCCCTTTACTTAAAATTTTGTTTTTCACTATCTTGTTTTAAATTATTTTTCCTTTTTCATCTCTTTTAGGTCCTTCCAGATGTGCAGTTTGCCAGTGTCTCGGCTACACTTGCTCTGCCAAGCACTGTATAATCCATACTGTAAAATCAAAGACCTGAAGTAAGTTGAACTTTGCTTTAAACACTTAACGTATTTGCAAGGTAAAGATGGGGTTGCTAGAAATTGCACTGATCGGACCTGAAAACAAGATGCAACTAGTGCTCAGCTTCTCCGTAGCAGAATAGTAAATGATAAGAGGGCCTATGAGCCTAGAAGGGGTAGAGAGTCAGGCACAGATCCTTTCCAGCCCCTCCAGCCTCTTCCCCTTTCGTATATGCTATTTTTGCTGCAGGAGTAGGTGGCAGATTAAAACATCTAAGAGGTCTGTGTCTGGCGCCCCTCCTGGGCCTAACCCCTTCTCCTTCCAGATTCTCATTGTCGTCCTCCTTGGTTTTCTTTGTTGGATCCTATCCTACTCCGTGCAGCTCAATGATCCTTTTCTCTCCCTCCGTATCTCCCCCCTACCTTGTCTGCTATAGCTACTCCCTAAAGTTCCATTGCTCAGAAGCTCCCCACCCCAGCCCTTGACTTTATTTCTTGCTCACTCTACAGTGTCTTGTCAGTCCACATCAGCAGCACCCAGGCACAAGCCCCTTTGTTTCCAAACTCCTTACCGCACAGATCAGTGTCCGTTCTCCTTCCCTCATGCCTCAGAGGATGAGGCAGCCTTTCCAATCCTACCCGAGCCAGTCAATTCACTCCTTTTTAAAATTTTTGTAATCATTTAATTATTTCACTTTACACAACACAGAAGTACATAACAATCTAAAACTCCCTCCACCCAACTGTCCCAGACCCCACCCCAGTTTATATCCCCAGAACCCCATCCTCCTGCTTACCATGTCCTGACCCTGAGCTTACCCTCCCTACGTAATACCTTGTTTGCTAAATGTCTTTCCAGACCTTTTTCTATGCTTTTTCAAACATCAATCTATAATGTAAGGCACACATAAATCTGTAACATACATATCATACACATGCAGAGTTCTAGAACTTTGGGGGGTTTTGTTTCACACACAAAAAACTAGCTGTCAATTTTATTTCATTGAATAGTACAGTGGACATGCTTCCAATACAGTATGCAGGGTCTATCTCCATTTACACATTGTATTTTCAAGCTTTCTTCAGCTCTCTCCCTCCCCATGGTTCAAGTTTCTCCCATATTCCAAAGAACTCTCTCTCTCAGCCCTGTATGCTACCCCACTCCTTTCTTTCACAGCCAGAAGTGCTTGAAGAGCTCCCCCATATTTCCTTGTTTCCTATTTACCCCCCAGTCCTTGTGGTTTGGCTTCTGCTCTTCCCCAGCCCAGATCTGCTCAAAGATCAACAGTGACTACCAGACCCAATGAGCACTTTTTACCTCCTACCTTAGGGCTTCCCCTACAGACCCAAGCACTGCAGAGTATGATCTCCTTGCTACTCTCCCCCCTACCCCCCATTATGACTACTCCCAAGGACCTCCTTGCCTCCATGGTTCCCGAACAGTGGCAGTTGTGCTCTCCAGTGGATGTGTGGCAATATCTGGAGACATTTTTGGCTGTCACAGCTAGGGGGTAGAGTGAGGCACCTAAGGGATAGAAGCCAGGGGTTCTGCCAAACATCCTACAGTGTACTGGACAGCCTCCTACAACAAAGAGTTATTCACTCTCAGGTGTTAAGAGTGCCCTAGAAAAATATAAATGAGCCCAGAGATATTTCTGAAAATGCAGGTTAGGGATCTTGCCCCAAACTGTGATGGTTGTCCACACCTGCCCCAATAGGGGACAGCACAGAGTCAAAGCCAGCTGCTGTAGAGATGTCCCAGGGCCATGACAGCTTCAGGCTCTAGGTCAATAGAGTCCCTGGGTAATATCCAGGGTTCCTCTGGTTGTCTTACTATGGTCCAGGTGTGACACCTCACCATCTTTCCATCTGTGGGCTAAACCTTACATTTAGTCTCCATCATCAATACTCACAGTCGTGAGAAAGGAGACACAGACCATCTTTTCCCCTCCCCCTTTCCCAGTTTACCCCCTCCCTCTGGAAATTGATTTCCCTTTGGGATATGTTTTATTTCACATTCATGAATTCACTGAGGCCTTTGTAGCCAGATTGCCCCTTCTGCTATTATTCTGGTGGTGGGCTGGGACAGAGAATCCCTTAGGATGGCACCACACTTTGGTCCGTGGTCTAAACCAGTAAACCCTCTGGGCACTAGCAGTTGCTGACTCACCTCTTTGGCAGTGGCAGGAGTTTCCAGTTCTGCCACTGAGACTGGGGAGTGTTCTATTGTGGAGCTAGACAGTCATAGCAGTCCTTGTCCGCAACTGGTATGGGTGTCCCGTTTGCAGACCTAAAGGATTTTCTTAGGGGTGGCAAATCTCTGTTGTGTTGTAAGGCCAGGGTTAACTACAGGCCTGTTTGGATCGTTTCTCACACTTTAACTTGATCAGAACATGAACAAGCGTCCTGTCCAGTTTATTCCTGGAGACTCCTGGGATGCAGGAATCCTCACTACCCATAACCCTCTGATACTCCTCCCCAGCCAAGTTCTGACATTTTCTTTGACAGTCTGTGGTTTGTAACTGCTCTTCTGGTGCCAGTTTCTGACTTGGAAATAACCTGCTTGCCCAGAACAGGAACTCACTCAAGTTAGCTTAAAGAAATGGGGATCTGTATAGATCAGATTTTCACAATTGCACAATTGCAGAGAGTGGAAAAGTAATCATGCCACCACTTTCTCCACCTCTGGGGTTGCAGAATCAACTCCTGTGCTGCTTCTCCGTGCTTGTCTGATCCCTGGGACTGCATTCTCGCATCCTCTAAAAGATACTTGGCTTCTATAAAGCACACAGTTCTGCTCCCTGACAACCAGGACCAGGGCTTGGCTGTGGCCTTGGCCCCAACTCCAAATAACCCATTTTTTTCTTACCCAACACCACCCCGACTATGGAATCTGCCTCTCAGTTCAGATTCTCTAGTGTGAGAACCTGTTTGGCTCAGGATAGGTCAGGTGTCCCCTCCTGCTCCAATCATATATAGCCTAGGTGGGAACAGGGGTGTGTTGCCATATACATGGCTGCTCAGGCCCACCAGATACTAGGGTTAGGGAGGGAAACATATACTAAGAAGCTACGGTGCTTCTGGGGTGTGGGATGCTAGTGCTCCGGAACACAAAAGGGGTCATCAAAATAAATCTCTCCTTATCAATCTATACCACCTCCAGTTCCAACCCCCCTCCCTTCCACTCCCTTAGCCCCATTCTCCCATTCATGCCCTCCCCCCACTCTACCCAGTTCCCTTCCTTACCCTCCCACTTTGAACATTGATTTCCCATTGGTTTATGTTTTTGTTATATTTCACATTTCTAAATTTACTGAGGGCTTTGCAGCCAGATTCCCCTCCCACAGCGGAAGCAAATTTCCCTCCGTGAAAAATTCACAGCTTTACACCAAGGGCAGTCCCAATCCCCAGGCCTTCGAAATATGGGAGGTCTTCTCTGCTGATGGGGTTCGGAGTCTCTCCTGTCTCTTTGGGATTCTTGAGGGTCTGTTCCCTGGGACCCCACATCAGAACACAAGCTAACGTCAGAGGGCTTCCTGTTGGGAGATGTCTGAGATGGAGCTCCTGCTGTGCATGTTGCTGCTGGTGGGGATGGTGTGGGCGCAGGTGGGAAGGGGGATGAGGGGCATGAGTAGGAGTATGTGAATGAAGCAGGGAGCTGGACAGGAAGGGGTGATGGTGAGACTATGGACCCAGGCTGGAGGGTCCCAGAGAAATAAAACATGGTGGTTTCCACTGACCTGAGATCTCCCTCTCTCTGGCCACCAGTGGTGTAATTTTTCCGCTCCACGGCTCCGACCACGTGCAGGAGGCCTCTGCCGAGCTCCTTTGTGGCTTCAGCCCCCAATGCATTCTTCTGTCTTCTTCTTCCTTTTCCTGTGGCACCAGCAGAAGCAGCTTGGGACTCCTCTACCTCCTTGCGTGTTTCTTCTGTCCCAGCCCCACTGGCAGTGGCTGGACCTGGCCCCTCTGAGGCCTGGCCCTGCTCCCCGGTAGACCCCAGCTGTTGGAGAGAAAAGGGCAGGGTCGAGACCCAGTCTGAGCAGAGAGAGGGCAGTGCGATGGGGTGGGGACCAAGTAGAGATAATCTTACAACCTGGAAGAGCTTCCACTTCAGGAGGTCCCGTTCCTTCTGCATCTCTGCCAGGTTTGCTTGTGTCTGCCGCATCCGGAATGCTGCCTCCTTGCGCTCCATCTCCTGCCGCGCTGTGTGCTCCTTTAGGTCTGAGGCCAAGGCCTGTGCAGCGGACTTATGCAGTTTGGCAAAATCGTGCAGCCACTGTACCCTGTGCTTGTGTAACTGGCCCTGCCTGCGCGCGAAACGCACGCCCAGGGCAAGGCTGCTCCAGGCACAGGCGTCTTTGACCTCGCTGGGCACCGTGCTGTCCTCTAGGATGTCCCTGAGCTTGTTCTCCACCTCCTCCCAGGACAGGGCTATATTCTCGAGATAGAACTCAGGGCCTTTTGTGTGCCCGGCCATCTTCTCATTGATGAAGGCCACAACATTGTTGTGCTGGAACCCACTGCTGGCATCATCGGGTTTTAAGGACATGACTACTGAGCCCCTTAGGGATTTAGCTGTCCCTGTGGGATGAATCAACCGGTTGTCCACTCTGCAGGGGCCCTCCCCAACCTGCACGCCTTCCCGCCCCCCACCCCCCATCTCCCCCCATGCTTGCCGCCTGCCCCCTGCCCCCCCCACCATCCCCTGCCCCCTCACCCTTGCACCCTGCTTCCCCCCGATCCCCCCACCTTCCCACCTCCAGCCCTCTCCCGTGCCCCCTTCCCAACAGGCCGCCCCCAGTCTCCTCCTACCTGCTGCCCTGCCCTTTCCTCTCCGGCCTCAGACCCTCTTAAAGGCCCCCTGACTGGCTTGCCCCACCCTAGTACACCTCCCACCAAATCTCACCTCTAAGGTAGGGATGGGGGGGTTGCGGGGTAGGGGGGGCAGATAGGTTGCTGGCTAACCACGCCTACCGACTAAGCCCAAAGTGAGAGCACACGGGTCCCTCCAAAGACTCCAGGCGGAGAAAAGGAAGTCTTGGGGCCAATCCTCGAGGCTTTTACTCTAGGACTGTTCCAACTTCCGGAGATAGTGGGGGTGGGAGGGAATTTATGAGGAAGGTTCCTCCCAAACTCCAGGACAAAAGAGAACCTGCTACATTGCTGAAAGTTGTTGAAGGTGGGAAACAACAGCAGTGGTTAGAAAAGATTTAGAATCTGAAACATGAAGTACTCATAATTAAGTACAGGAAGTTCCGCCCCCCTCCATAAAGGTTTGTCCCATGCCAGGGGGGTCCTCGCCTCCTAGAGATGGAATGTTCTAGAACTCGAAGCAGCTCCAATCCTTCACTGGCTTTCCGTAACCCTCGGAGGAAGTGGGTGGAGCCTGGGAACAGCTTTGTCACCCATTGGCTCAGCACTAAATATTATTATAGTCACCCTAAACAATCTTAAATTCTGGCCATTTTACCCGGAAAACAGGTCTCAAATCTGTCCACCTTCACACGCCCTCCATCCTAATCCAGCTCCCCCTGGCGTATATATTCCCTGGACCACTGCAGCCCTCTGATAACCTAGTCTGTCTCCTGCCTACCATAACATCAGAGGGATCTGAGCATGTCAGTTTAAACCTCCAATGGCTTTCTGAAGACTACTAGAAAAACCAGACAGACTTAAGATTTAGTCCTACTTTGCCACTTACTAAATGACCTTATACTATATAATTGAATATTAGTTTCTACCTGTGGGCCTGCCATGAGGACTGAATGACAAAGTGCATGTAAAGTTGATGTAATGTTTTCTATGATCGCATTTTTGTAAAAATTACAAATTTGTGTGTGTGCGTGTGTGTGTTTCTATGCTCATGAAGTGGGAGGGGGAGAGTATATACTAGATTCTTAACATTGGTTATCTCTGGGAGGTGGAATTGAAGAGGAGGTTGGAAAAAAATTTTCTTTTTAAAATACATCTTTCTAGGGTGCCTGGGTGGCTCAGTTGGTCAAGCAGCTGCCTTCAGCTCAGGTCATGAGGCCAGAGTCCTGGGATGGAGTCCCACATGGGTCTCCCAGCTCCACGGGGAGTCTGCTTCTCCCTCTTACCTTCTCACCTCTCATGCTCTCTCATGGTCTCTCTCTCTCTCTCTCTCTCTCTCAAATAAATAAAATCTTAAAATAAAATACATCTTTCTATGATTTCATTTGTTACAAAGAATATTTACTTCTATATGCATGCATGCATTAAAAATCTGGAAAGTCACATACCAAAATGTTAACAGTGGTTATTTTGGAATGGTAGGAATATAATACTTTAAAAAACTTTGTATTTTTCTCTATTGTAGAAATTATTTATAATAATCATGTGTTTTTTTTTAAAAGTTTAAACTATTTTTATAACTTGTGATCAGTGTAAATAATTTTTAAATATCTATAATGTAAATGTGTCCCTATAATCTCACTGTTCCATAACCTAGAAGATAACTAATATTAATAGTTTGAGATATATATATATATATATATATATATATATATATATATATTTCTCCTTCTAGTCTTTTAATATAGGCCATAGCAAATGCAGTTGACCCTTGAACAACACAGGATTTGAACTGTGTGGATTTTTTAAAAATAAATTCAGTACAGTACTATAAATATATTTTCTCTTCGTTATAATTTTCTTAATTAAAAAACATTCTTTTCTCTAGCTTATTTTATTGTAAGATGCAGTAGGTAATACATATAACATACAAATACGTGTTAGTTGATTATTTTATTGTTAAAGCTTCTGGTCAACAGTAGGCTATTAGTTGTTAAGTTTTGGGGAAATCAGAAGTTATAGGCAGATTTTCAACTGTGTGGAGGCCGGAGCCCCTAGCCCCCTGAGTTGCTCAAGGGTCAGCTGTAATTGGCAGTTTCTCAAACAAAGAATCCTCTCACTTGTCTTCTGGCCTTTGCCCAGGCTGCCCCATAAGTGTTTTGTCCCCGTGCTCCTCCTGTTATCCCTGCTCCCATTCTTTTCCTCCACCTAACTGCTGTTCAATCCCTCTTCCCCTTTCACAACAGCACTCAAGTATTTCTTTCTCTTGTATTTCTTGGTCCTCTAGCTCCCACTCCAAGCTGGACTGAATTGTGCCACCTTTCTGTGTCCCCATAATACCTTGTGCATTCCACTTGCAGTACTTTTCAAGGCCAGGTCTGGGTTTTAATTATTTTTGTGTTTTCAGCATCTGGAACAGTAGTAAGCACCCAATGACTGAAAGAATTCACTGCATTAGTAAGGTACAGATACCTATTTTCTTTCTTCTCTAAAATGTCTTTTTCTCCACACATACTGATTTTCTGCCACTTCACAGCTTCTTGTGGTAGGGATCTCTCTTCAGTATTTGAAACTAACCAGTATTTTACAGATTTCGAGTTTGTAAAAAAAAAAAAAAAATACCCTGGAAGATTCAGGAACGAAGCTTCTGTGTGAAGGATTAAAACAGCCAAACTGTATCTTATGGACATTGAGGTAACTGATAGCAGGAGAATTTGTTGTCTGTGTTCGTATCATTTTTGGTCAATTTCTGTTTGCATGGGGAGAGAGCAATGATATTGATAATGATAATGAAGTCATTCTTCTCTTCTCTGAAGGTTGTACCGATGCCTTATCTCTCCTGCTTCTTGTGGGGTACTGGCAGCTATTCTCAGTACCAGTCAGTGGCTCACTGATCTGGAATTTAGTGAAACCAGATTGGAAGCTTCAGCTTTTAAATTGCTTTGTGAAGGCTTAAAAGATCCAAACTGCAAATTATGGAAGTTCAAGTAAGTTGTAACTATTAGTTTCCTTGCTGCAAGAAAAAAAAATTTAAATATGCAACTCAAGATGGATGTTTTGTGATCAAAACACATTTCAAGGAATCATGGAGAGGAAGAATAAAAGTGACAGTCCCTAAAATTGTTCTTATGCAAGAAGTTTAGGAAAAGAATTTTCATTGTAAGTGACAATAACATCAATGGTTATAATAATAACCCATACTTACTGAACAATCACTTTGTGCTAAGCATTGTGCTGACTGCTTTGTATCTATGATTTCCTTTAATTGTACAACAGTTCTGAGAAGTTTCAGATTATTATCTCCATTTTAGTGATGAGGAAATGGGAACCCAAGGGTCATAAGACCAAGTAACATGGCAAAGGCACAGTTCAGAACCCTCATGTATCTGACTTCAAAGTCCATGATAATGATTTTAATAAAAAAGTTTATCTTATAAACTTTTATTTATTTTTATTTTTTTAAGATTTTATTTATTTATTTGACACAGAGAGATGATCACAAGTAGGGAGAGAGGCAGGCAGAGAAAGATAGTGGGAATCAGATTCCCTGCTGAGCAGAGAGCCTGATGCGGGACTTGATCCCAGGACCCCAAGACCATGACCTGAGCTGAAGGCAGAGGCTTAGGCCACTGAGCCATCCAGGCGCCCTATCTTATAAACTTTTAGATTTTAGTATTTGGGTTCTCCAGAGAAACAGAACAAATAAGATGTATCTGAATATACAGTTGACTCTTGAACCACATAGAGGGTTAGTGCCCCCACACCCCACAGTTAGAAATCCACTTATAACTTTTTTTAAATGTTTTTGCATTTATTGAGTTTTTAAAAATTTTCAGCATAACAGTATTCATTATTTTTTCACCACACCCAGTGCTCCATGCAATCCGTGCCCTCTATAATACCCACCACCTGGTACCCCAACCTCCCACCCCCCCTGCCACTTCAAACCCCTCAGATTGTATAACTATTTTTTTTATTTTTTTTAAATTTTTTTTAAATTTTTTTTAACTATTTTTTTTAAGATTTTATTTATTTATTTGACAGAGATCACAAGTAGGCAGAGAGAGGGGAGGAAGCAGGCTCCCTACTGAGCAGAGGGCCCAATGTGGGGCTTGATCCCAGGACCCTGAGATCATGACTTGAGCCGAAGGCAGAGGCTTTAACCCACTGAGCCACCCAGGTGCCTCCACTTATAACTTTTGACCCTCCAAAAGCTTAACTGCTAATAGCCTGCTTTTGACTGGAAGCCTTACTAATAACATGAACAGTTGATTGACACATACTCTGTATGTGATATGTTTTATATATGTATTGTTACAAGAAAGTAAGCTGGGGAAAAGATGTTAACTAAGAAAATCATGAGGAAGGGAAAATACATTTACAGCACTGGAGTATATTTATTAAAAAATTGGTGTTTAAATGAACCCATGATTTCAAACCTGTGTTCAGGGGCCAACTGTATTGAGATTTATTTTAAGGAATTGACTCATAAGGATTAGGATGGCTGTCAAGTTCAATATTTGCAAGGTAGGCCAACAGGCTGGAGACACAGGGAAAAGCTCATATTACATTTCAAGTCTGAAGGCATTCTGCTGGGAGAATTCTCTCCTCTTCCCCAGGGAGGTCAGTCTGTTTTTATAAAACCTTTCAACTGATTAGGCGAGGCCAACCCAAGTTATGGAGGGTAAATTACTCAAAGTCTACTGATTTAAATGTTAATCTCATCTAAAAAGTACCTTCCCAGATACATCTAGAATAATTTTGACCAAATATCTAGATGTATAACCTAGCCAATGTGGCACAATTAACTATCACTAACATATCAATATATATGTGGGTTTATTTATATTTTTTAAAGTAGACTTCATACCCAGTGTGGAGCCCAATGCAGGCTTTTAACTCATGACTCTGAGATCAAGACCTGAACTAAGATCAAGAGTCAGATGCTTAGCCAACTGAGCCACCCAGGCACCCCTATGTGTGGGGTTTTAAAAGCAAAAGCTCTTTAACATTAAAGTTTTCTAAAATCTACTTTGAAACCCCTTTTTTACCCCACCAAAATACCTCTTTTTAAAATTCTAAATTGAGGAGATATAGACATGTGTACCTATGAGCCTTCCGGAAGGCTAAGGTTGGAGCCTGGTTAACTCAAGAGAAAATTGAGGACTCCAAGATTATAATATATATCATAGAAATTCCTGAAAGTAATGGGAAAAAAAAGTTGATTGGTTTCAAGAAATTGTGCTATTTAATATGGAGAAACAAAGATTGAGAAGACAGGAAGATTGGTAAAAAACCACTCTTCATCCCAAAGAAGGAATATTACATGGTTGATGATGGTGGGCTGGGTCTCTAGGATGGAAAATTAATAAATAATGGACTTTTAGATCTTTTGACTATAAAGCTTATTAAAGATATACCATTTCCCCCATGGGATTTGAAAGAAGCTCTGAGATAGAATTTTAAATTTATGTTGTGTACAATTGTGTAATGAAGTGCCCAACACTGGAATCATTTAAAAATGCCAGATGAGCCCAGGAAAAGGTAGGAGGCCACTGTGGGCTGGAGACCTCAGGAGGTGGCTTTGTGAAGGAGGTGTGCCAGGAGCTGGAACTTGAAGGAAGACTAGGAAAACAGAAAACTTAGACAGCAGTGGCTGATTTTTCTTCTTTTTCTCTTGGTAGCTTGAGCACATGTTACCTACCAGATGCTAGCTGTATGGAGCTCTCTTCTTTCTTGCATGTGAGTCAGACTTTAAAAGAGCTGTTTGTGTTTGCCAATGCCGTAGGGGACACAGGAGTACAGCTTCTCTGTGAAGGTCTGCAGCATGCAAAGGCTATTCTCCAGAATCTTGTGTAAGTGTCTGATTATCCTTGTTCTCACAGACCTTGGCACTTGAGGTTCAGTAGGACTCTATGGTTAACCGCTGCCCTGGTATCCCCATTCCTTCAGACTTTCTGAATGTTCCCTTTCTGCAGCTAGCTGTGAGTCCCTCGCCCAAGTCCTGAGCTCCACCTGGCGCCTGACAAGGCTGCTTCTAATTAATAACAAAATTGAAGATTTGGGACTGAAATTGCTGTGCAAAGGATTAAAACAGCCTGACTGTCAGTTAAAGGATCTGGCGTAAGTATCATGGACTATAGCCACAGGCAGAATTTCTTGATGTTTCAGCAACTCTTAAAATTAAATGAGTATTTTTTGGCCTGGTGATTGAATCTCCAAGGAAGCAATAAATGAAGAACCAAATAATAAATGTTTCCCACTCCACAATCTCTGCTTGGTCCTGGCCCAAGGGATTTTTTTAAACACGATACTCTGAGTTTCTACTGTGCTTTTCTAGTGCGCAAACAGAATTCCTAAAGTAACTCTGTGCAGATGAACTGATGCCAGCCTTCTCTGCTTTATTTCCTGGCAGACTGTGGACCTGCCACCTGACTGGAGAGTTTTGTCAGGATCTGTGCAATGTGCTCTACACTAATGAGTACTTAAGAGACCTTGACCTCAGTGATAATGCCTCAGGGGACGAGGGCATGCAGGTGTGATGTGAAGGGCTGAAAGACCCCTCCTGCAAACTGCAGACCTTGTGGTAAGTGCACAGCAACTCTTTGGTCCCTGGGCTCTCGTTCCCAGCTCTGTATGAAATGGAGGTTCATTGTGGAACTCGGGGTAAAACTGATTTCTTTCTTGAATCCACAATTCTTCATAGGTTATCACACTGTCATCTCACAGTTGTGTGCTGTGGAACCCTTGTCTCTGTCAACAGAAATGAAACCTAACATTGCTAGACCTAAGTGGAAACCACCTTAAGATTTTGGAATGCAAATGCTGTGTGATGCACTGATTCAGCCAATATGTAAACTACAGACATTCTAGTAAGTTACTATGGTGAGTGGGAGGGAGGTGGAAGGAAGGGGGTCAAGAAAGACATGTTGGGTTTGATCATAGCCCATCGAAGTGAGGAGAGAAGAAAAACTGAGGGCAAGCCATGCCTAGGCAAAATATCAGAGTAAGTGAAATGAGCAGTAGGTCTCCTCCTTGGACACAGGGACAGGGCTCAAGGCAGAGAACAGGCAGCACTGGACAGCACTGGATCTCACTACTATGAGAAGCAGCATGGCATAGGAAAAAGAGTACCATATCTAGATTCTGTTAGGTCTGGCTTAAATACTGGGTTTAGCATTCACTAGCTATATGACCATGCTTACTTAACCTCCCTGAACTTTAGTATCCATGTCTGTAAAAGGGAGCTAATACTAGTACCTGGCTATCTGGTGTTAACAGGGGGCTTGAATGAAGTGAAATGTTAATTATAAATGTACCAATTACAACCATTGGCACATAAGTGGTACTCCATAAGTGTTAGATTCTTTCCCTTTTACTCTTCTTATACTTGCCAGGGATCTTAAATATTTACATTTGAGAGTCTTCAAGACTCAAGGAAATGAAGCTGTAATGATGCAGTTATATGAAGCGGAGGTCTTGACTCTTTCTGGTCAATGCCCATCTGCCAGCTCAGCAGGCTGGCATGACACACAAAGTCACTCTTAATTAGGATACAGCTATGCTGTGTTGGCAGCTAACCAGTGACCAAATGGCCATTCATTTCTGGCATTCAGAACTGGAACACATAGTGGAAAATAAAGGCCGAGTGCAAAAATTCCACATTTCAAAGCCAATTTGACGGATTGAAGTGTAAATGAAAACAACATAAAGGCCTGATTACAAATCTGGCTGAAACAGAAGCTGGTTCTCTACTAGCAAAGTGAAGTGTGTTAGTTTCAAAGGCTTGAAAGCACGGTGATTACTGCCCAGAAAGAGAGAATCATTCACAACATGATGAGCCTCAGAGATTTAGGGACCTCCATTCCATGGTGTCTTTCTCAAAAGAGGTGACTGCAGTCTATGTTGTCAACAGGTTGGAATAAGCTTAATGATCAATCCTAGTGTTTTTTCAAGTACTGAGTAATTTAATGTGGTAGCACTCCGTAGTGTGTATGCTTCAGCAAAGGTCTTAAGTAGCAGTGACGAGAAATTATTTTGGGATGGGATGCCATTATTTGCTTTCTATTGTAAATTATTACACTGTTTCCTGTATTTCTTGCTCTTTGCCTTTTAACCAATGTGCTTCCATTCTGTTTTCGGGGCATCCTTCAAATCCTTATAATTTGTCAGCCGAAGTTGATAACAGTGTGCAGTAATGGCTCAGAATACAAAATAAAGGACGTACATGCACACACACTCACAGAATAGACACCATTCACTGACCTCAAATCCATTTTGATTTTTAGAGTATATGTAAGATAAACAACACTGTCATTAATGGAAATATATACTTACCAAGCAAGGTGAAAGGCAATTATGGATGATTTAATGTTGTGGTGGGATTGAAAGGGGGTATAATTCCAGGAGATCCTTCTAAAAGGGGGGGTCTCAGCTGTAAATTACAAAGAATGGAGGAAGAAGGTTATTTTCTAAGAGCTGCTTGGGTGTGGGGCTGAATCTTTTTCCTCATTGTATTCTCCCCTGACCGATAATGTTCCTGGCTTAGCTTTGCATACATAAATACATACAGAAGACCAGTTAGTAATTTAGAGCATCTGGATGCAAGGAAAGGGGACAGTTAATGCCATGTTCAATAAAGGCTACGTGTCTAGACATTCAGGTCAAGGAACAAAAGAGGCTGTGGCCTTAGAGTGGCAGAGCTCATCTTCATTCATTCCACAGGTACTTGCTAAATATCTGCTATGTGCTAGGCACATGTGCCGGGTGCTAGGAGACAAGAGTGAATAAGACACAAGACATAATCTATGCTCTTCAGGGGCCAGGGGGTTTAGTGGTAGAGATAGGCACATAAACTGAAGAATATAATAGGGTGATCATGTGGTCTTAAGAGAGTCCTGGCAGGAGACAACTCACCCAGTCCAAGAGGGTCAGGGAAAGCTTCTTGGAGGAAAGACTACCTGAGTTAAGTCTCAGGACTATTGCCTGGAGAAATGAGGGTAAGGATAAAGAAGGGTGGCCCATGCTCAGGAGATAGCTTGAACAAGGTAGCCAGACAATAAACTGCATGGTTTATGATAATTGATGGGGAAAGGGATGGGAAGGAATTTGCTCTTGGTGGAGCATAAAGTACAAAACAGAATGTGTCAAGAAGTGAGACTGGGGGGTGGGGTAGGCAAGGCCTTGTATGCCATCTGTGGTTAGTAAGACCTGTTAGCAGAGCTCTGAGTGCAAACTCAGTCATTGCTCTCTTTCTCTCGCATACTCTAGTAGTAGTGCCTTTTGAGTCCTCTCTTCACCTTTTCAAAACTGGTCACTATGATAGAGCCAGTTTTTCCCCCGCTTCTCTGTTTCTTACTGCCACAGGGGGCTGATGTTAAGAACGGACCCTAACCAGTCCCACAGAAATTTGGTTACTAGACACTGATATGCTGTCTGGTCTGGATCCCTGCTAGCCCTGCAGTGCCATCATACTGGGCCTCTGAGATTACAAATCTATTAATCCACATGCAAACATGCAGCCATTGTTCTCTAAAGTATTGCATGTGTCAGGGTGGTTGGGTCTAGAGGAACTTCTGGAATCAGCCACAGGTGTATATATTATAGGAGACCTGCCCTTGTCCCACAAAGGTGTGGGTAGGCCCCTGAGTTGAGTCAGGGTCCCCACTTGAACCTTTTTCTTTCTTCAAGATAATTTTATTTTGTTGGCCTGTTGCCTTTTCCAGGCACTGGACCTTGGATAAAGGTCCTTGATGCATGTTCCTAATTCTAAATTTGGAAAGAAAGTGTTGAGAATAACTGGTCTCTTAACTCCCAGAAGACCTCTGGGCTTCCTAAGCATATTGACTCACTTCTTCCCAACAGTGAGCTTTACACATCAAGAGGTTAGACAGCTTTTGCTACATCACTCAAAAAAAAAATTCTCAAGGTCTTGTTATACTTCCATGACATTAAATGTCTACTTACCCTATAATTCTATAATTACGAAGGTTACTCATTTTACTTTGCTAGATAAAGATTAGCTTCTATGCACTAAAAACTAAAATCTTTATCTCAATACACACTTGAAAGAGCTTGTACCTTCTTTTGTAGTCAATGGGTTTTAACTGTGGAAATACATGTGAGGCTTGAAGTCCCTGCTGGACACTGTGGGAAGTTTTCTAGTAGCTGGGCAGTTGGATATAGGAGCATGCCCTGGAGATGATAGCTGAAACCATGACAATGAATGAGATCCTCTAGGGAGAGTGAGAAGAGAAGAACCTCTGAGGAACATCTCTGGGGAATTAGCCCTGGGCAATACCAACTTTTAAGAGGTGGGTATGGAAAGGAAAGCCCAGGAGAGAAACGATGTCCTGGAAGCTATGGGAAAAGTGAGTTTCAATGAAGAATTGCTCAACAGTGTCAAATGCAGCAGAGAGGGCCAAAAGGATGAGTACTGAAACCTATATCCATTGGATTTAGCCATTAGGAGGCCATAGGTGATTCTGCCGAGGGCTGTATCAGTGGTGTGGTGGGGCTGCAAACCAGACTGCCATGACTTGAAGAGACTGGAGATGAGGAAGGGGAGAAGGAGCAGAGACTAGAAGTTCGCAAAAAGGGGACAGCTGGGAGGCTCAGTTGGCTAAACATCTGTCTTTGGCTTAGGTCATGATCTCAGGGTCCTAGGATCAGGCTCCCTGCTGTGGGAAGTCTGTTCCCCTTGCTTGTGCTCGCTCACTCACTCTCATAGACAAACAAAAAAATAAATGAATTTGTGAAAAGGAGGAGAGATGTGGGGCTGTAGCTGGGAGGACTTGTGGAACTGCAGGAAGGAGGGAGTTGTTCTTTTTCCTTCTTGGATTTGTTGAGGATAGGGAGATGTATAGGCTGAATGAAAGGAGCCAGTAGAGAGGAAGAGGTTACATATACAGGAGCAGGAACTAATGGGCTAATGCAGGAGGGCCTTGGACAAAGGCAGTGTGGGACGAGAGTGAGAGTCCAAGAGGAAGCAAAGCATTTTCTCAAGGAGAGCAGCCAAGGCTGAGGGAGGAGGTAGCTGGCTGAGCGGGTGAAGTAACTGAGTGGTGCTGGGAGCAAGTAGAATGGGAATCTTATCCTCGAGGACAGGAAAACTAGTGAAGGCATCTGTTGGCTTGACTTGACACAGGACTTTTCATTTTTCATAGCATTGACACAGATCATTTACGTGAAGAAACATTCAGAAAGATGGATGCTTTAAAAATGAACAAGCCTGGGGTGCGTGGGTGGCTCAGTGGGTTAAGCCTCTGTCTTCAGCTCGGGTCATGATCTCAGGGTCCTGGGATCAGGCCCTGCATTGGGCTCTCTGCTTGGCGGGGAGCCTGCTTCCCTCTCTCTCTCTGCCTGCCTCTCTGCCTACTTGTGATCTCTCTCTCTGTCAAGTATATAAATAAAATCTTAAAAAAAAAAAAGAACAAGCCTGGAATCACCTGGTAGTTTCCAAGGAGAGCCCCTGAATCAGCTGCCTATAGACCCCCACCCCCCAATCTGGCACCATCTTTAACAGTTGTGCAATATTCTTGTTCAAATCCTGTTAATCATTGCTGAGGACCCTAGTGTGAATCAAGTGGCAGTGATAGCTATTTGTTACATAGAATCATCCAGTAAGTAGGATGTGAAAGGCAGAAGCACTTTAGTTCAAATGTTTTCAGCAATAATACCTTACATTCATATATTGTGTTATAAAGTTTACTTTGTTTCCACAGAAATCCTCAAAGGTAGGAAGATGAGGCTCAGAGGGGTTGTGACTAGCTGTGGGTCACACCGCTCATTAGTGAGAAAACTGGGACTGGAATCTAGCCAGGATTTACAATGCCCAGACCAGGCAGGGAAACAATAGAAAAAAAGATGTGAGTGAGTCAACTTGAAGAAACAAGATACTTGAAATGACTAAAGGGCAAGAGGGTACATGAACACATGTTCTGTCTTATGGTGCTGATTTTAAGTAAAACTATAATTCACGAGAGAGAGAGAGAGAGAGAGGAATGAGTCAGGTTGATAGGGAAAGGCTTCCTGGAAGTGCAACTTGATGTGGCCCTTGAGAATGAGCAGAACTGAGACAGGGGAGATAGATTGCCTCAAGGCTGTAAGACTGCAGGCAGCAGGGCTATGTTTGTGAGCGGCTCACTAAAAGTGCCTAGTGAGAGACAAATGTTGGCAGTAGGTTTCCCTGAGCTGCAGCAGTATCTGTGCCCTAGGCTCCTAAGGGTGCTCTCCAGTTCCCAGGTTCAGCTCCCTTTCTGAACTTTTAATACCTACTCCATGTGTTTGTTCTTATTCATGCACTCCTATAGCCAACTCCCTCCTCCCCCCTGGCAGCATATCTCATAGCCTAGCACGACTCCTACAGGACCCCATTCTTCTCTCTCTGCCTAGCTTCCACAGAACACCAGATGAGATGAGCGGAGGGAGGGAATGCCAGGCAAAGAAAACAGCACGAAGTCCATGAAATAGGTGAACGTGGTGTGGGCTGGACAGAAAGGTAGGCTGACTTGATTAAGGTATAGAGTTGTCTCTGGAAGCTACTTGACTAGCGCTGGGACCCTAAATAAGTCACACAGACTCTTACAGTTTCTATTTTCTCATCTTCAAAATGGGGGTAAATTGACATTAACCTTGCAGGGCGGTTGTTCCCAACATGGTGCCAACACACGCACAGTACGTACTGGAATGGTGGCTATTTGTAGGAGGGTATAAATGCAATATAACAGCTGTGTAGTCTTTGAGCTCCCAGATTTTCCTGCTGTGTAGTCAGCGTTAACTGTGCATTTGAACAAAATGTGTGTGCCAGAGATAGTAAAGCTAACAGGAGAAGGGACACGTAGTGAGTAGTTACTGGAAGTGAGAGGTCCAGCTGTTCCATGTCCTCATCCATCATCACGTGTTGTTCCTGGCTACCCTGGGAGATGATAACTTTCAGTCAGGAGACCACATCTGGACTGAGAAGAATGGTCAAGACTTTGTTTAAGTTCTTTCCCTTTAGTTATTTAAGACTTATTTATTGAGAATTATTATGTGCCAGGTGTTGTGCTAAATCTTGGCTTTACAGAGACGAATATGCCTTTTCCTGTGCACATCCCCTGCCATCTTCTCTAACTGCCCTGGTCCCTCTGTCAGTCTAGTAAACAAACATCTGGTAAAATTCAGTCACATTAAGAACTTAAGGATATAATATTGAATGAAAGATTGCAGAACTCTCTCTGTGTGTATGTTTGTGTGTGTCTTGTTTGTATCCAAAAATAAATATACATGTGTATGTATATGTCCAGAATATGTGTGGAGTAATATATGCAATAAATTGCTAACTAGAGTTATCTCTGTCAAGAGGAATTTGATGAGCAGGAGCAGTGAGAGAAAAGGAATTTCTGTTTTTACCTATAACCCTCTGTTCTACTTGATGTTTTTACCATGTGCATGCATTAATTTAAAATTAATAAACTTGATATTAAAAATAAAACTGATTTATACCAAGAAGTTATTTTTCTTCTTTTCAAAATGTGACAATTTAGAATAAAATACAGGGCAGGCTTATATAAGCATGACAGAAGCCTAAAGCAAAAGAATACAAGATTTGACATCAAAATTAAAAAAAAAATCTTTACAAGAAAAATCCATAAATAAAATGAAAAGACTAGTGATTAGCTGGAAGAACATATTTGGCACACATATAAATAACAAATCTATGAAAAACAAAACATGACGGACTTCTACTTCCAGCAATGATGAAGTAACAGTGAATGGATTCATCTTCCCACATTAACAACTCAGAAATGGGCAAAATATATGAAATGGCCATTTTCAGATATTGGATAACAAGCAGAGTTGGTAAAAATAAAAAACAAACAGCAAGATGGTAGCTTTAAACAGAACCATATCAATAATCATATTAAAGTTAATGGTCTCACAGCAACCCAATTAAAAGGCTGAGATTGGTAGAATACAAAATTAAAAAAAAAAACCACAACCATATGCTGGCTATAGGAAACCCACTTTAAATAAAAACACAAATAGGTTAAACAGAAAAGGTAGGGAAAAGATACACCATGTTAACACTGATTTTTAAAAAGCCGGAGTGACTATATTATTGGATAAAGCAGATTGCCAGCAAAGAATATTATCAGAAATACAGAGGGCTATTTTATAACAATAAAGTGGTTAATTTGTCATTAGGACATGACAAACCCAAAAATATATGAACCTAAATAATACATTCAAAATACATGAAGCAAAAACTGACTGAGCAAAGAAAAACAGACAAATCCACAATTTTAGAGACTTCAACATGTTTCTCACTAATTGACAAACCAAGGAGACAGAAAATAAGCAAAAATATGTAGATGATTTGAATAACACAAGTAATAAATTTGACCTAATTGACACCTACACAACACTCAGCCCACCAACAACAGAAAACATATTCTTTACAAACCCACGTTGAACATTTACCAAGACAGACCATATCTCTGCTGTATAATAAGTCTCAATAAAGTTAAAGGATTCAAGTCATATGAAATGTGTTCTCTGACCACAACAGTGTTAAATTAAAAATCGGTAAAAGAAAGAGATATGGGAAATTCTCTGAATATTTGGAAAATAACATATTTCTAAATAATCTATCGCTCAAGAGTAAGTCTAAAAGAAAAATTTGAAAGTATTTTAATCTGAGTGATATGAAAATATGAGACATACAAATTTGTAGGATATAGCTAGAACAGTGCTTAGAGGGACATTTATAGCGCCAAACGACTATATTAGAAAAGAAAGATCTTAAATCAATGACTTCAGCTTCCTCAATAAGAAACTTAAAAAAGAAAAATTTTAATTCAAAACAAGCAGAAGATATGAAATAATAAATATAAGAACAGAATACACATATACTATATGATTCCATTTTTTATAAAGTTCTAGAAAATTCAAAGTATTATAATGTCAGAGTAGTGGTTACCCAGCAACAGAGTTGGGTAGAGGAAGGGATGCATTTCAAAGGGGCACAAAAATATTTGGAGGTGATGGATATGTTCATTATCTTGTTTGTGGCGGTGATTTCAGTCAAAATTCATCAAATTTTTCTTTTTAAATATATTTAGCTTATTTTATGTGAATAGATATTTATTTAATAGAGCTGTAAACACACACATGCATATGTGTGTGCTCATACACACACACAGACACACACACACAAGCATGTCTGAAAGACTTATTTAAGAAGATCAGTTGTTTGACCCCCTTCTTGTATGGATAAGGAACCTGGGGTCCAAAGAGGGCAAGATCACACAGCAAATTCATAAGACTGGTATTAGAGTTTAAGTATCTTTAATCCATGTAGTGCTTTTCTTAGTATATCAAAGGCAGAAGTCAGATTAAAGGAATAAAGTAAATGGTGGGTTTTCAATCATTTGTGGCATACCCCTGGGAAAGAGACATGGACATGGTGAAAAGGAGTGACTTCCCCAGGATTCTTTCAATGACATGCTGGAACTGGTTTGTACTGACTCATGAATATTGGTGGTTACATTTTCAGAAAGTTTGAAAGTCAGTTATTAAAGCCATTATTAGAAATTAAATGATATAAACTTGCAATTAAATAAATTTGTATTAAAATAATGATCATAAATATGCTGAACACACCACTTCCTAATTATTTTGCTACATTTTACTATCTGTGCTCTTGAGGTTTTCACTTCTGTTGTATCTTGGGGCATCCTCACCAACATGTCATTTCCTGACTTGTTAATTTTAGTCATTCTGACTGGTGTAAGGTGGTATCTCATTGTGGTTTTGATTTATATTTCTCTGATGGCGAGTGACGTTGAGCACTTTTTCATGTGTCTGTTGGCCATTTGGATGTCTTTTTTGCAGAAATGTCTGTTCATGTCTTCTGCCCATTTCTTGATTGGATTATGTGTTTTTGGGGTGTTGAGTTTGATAAGTTCTTTATAGATTTTGGATACTAGCCATTTATCTGATATGTCATTTGCAAATATCTTCTCCCATTCTGTTGGTTGTTTTTTTTGGTTTTGTTAACTGTTTCCTTTGCTGTGCAAAAGCTTTTGATCTTGATGAAGTTCCAATAGTTCATTTTTGCCCTTGCTTCCCTTGTCTTTGGCAATGTTTCTAAGAAGAAGTTGCCATGGCTGAGGTCAAAGAGGTTACTGCCTGTGTTCTCCTCAAGAATTTTGATGGATTCCTGTCTCACATTGTGGTCTTTTATCCATTTTGAGTCTCTTTTTATGTGGTGTAAGGAAATGGCCCAGTTTCATTCTTCTGCATGTCACTGTCCAATTTTACCAACACCATTTGTTGAAGTGACTGTCTCTTTTCCATTGGATATTCTTTCCTGCTTTGTCAAAGATTAGTTGACCATAGAGTTGAGGGTCTATTTCTGGCTTCTCTATTCTGTTCCATTGATCACATATATGTTTCTTTTTGTGCCAGCACCATACTGTCTTGACGATTACAGCTTTGTAATAGAGTTTGAAGTCTGGAATTGTGATGCCGCCAACTTTGGTTTTCTTTTTCAACATTCCTTTGGCTATTCGGGGTCTTTTCTAGTTCCATATAAATTTGGGGATTATTTGTTCCATTTCTTTGAAAAAAATTGGTGGTATTTTGATAGGGATTGCATTAAACGTGTAGATTGCTTTGAGTAGCATAGACATTTTCACAATATTTGTTCTTGCAATCCATGAGCATGGAACACTTTTCCATTTCTTTGTGTCTTCCTCAATATCTCTCATGAGTACTCTATAGTTTTCTGAGTATGGATTCTTTGCCTCTTTGGTTAGGTTTATTCGTAGGTATCTTATGGTTTGGGGTGCAGTTATAAATGGATTGACTCCTTAATTTCTCTTTCTTCTGTCTTGTTGTTGGTATATGGAAATGCAACTGATTTCTGTGCATTGATTTTATATCCTGACACTTTACTGAATTCCTTATGAGTTCTAGCAGTTTTGGAGTGGTGTCTTTTGGGTGTTCCACATAAAGTATCATATCATCTGCAAAAAGAGTTTGACTTCTTTGCTGATTTGGATGACTTTTATTTCTTTTTATTGTCTGATTGCTGAGGCTAGGACTTCTAGTACTATGTGGAATAACAGTGGTGATAGTGGATATCCTTGCTGTATTCCTGACCTTAGGGGAAAAGCTCTCAGTTTTTCCCCATTGAGAATGATATTCAGTGTGGGTTTTTCATAGATGGCTTTTTATGATACTGAGGATACTGCTATCCCTACCCTGTGAAGAATTTTGATCAAGAAAGGATGCTGTACTTTGTCAAATACTATTTCAGCATCTATTGAAAGTATGATATGGTTCTTGCTCTCTCTTTTATCAATGTATTGTATCACATTGATTGATTGTAGATGTTGAACCAACCTTGCAGCCCAGGAATAAATCCCACTTGGTCGTGATGAATAATCCTTTAAATGTACCATTGGATGAGAGAATTTTTGCATCTGTGTTCTTCAAGGATATTGGTCAGTAATTGTCCTTTTTGATGGGGTCTTTGTGTGGTTTTAGGATCAAGGCAATGCTGGCCTCATAAAATGGGTTTGGAAGTTTCCCTTCCATTTTTATTTTTTGGAACAGTTTCAGGAGAATAGGTATTAATTCTTATTTAAATGGTCTGGCCCTGGGCTCTTGTTTGTTGGGAGATTTTCAATGACTTCTTCAATCTCCTTACTAGTTATGGGTATGTTCAGGTTTTCTGTTTCTTCCTGGTTCAGTTTTGGTAGTTTATATGTCTCTAGGAATGCACCTGTTTCTTCCAGATTGTCAAATTTGCTGGTATATACTTGCTTATAATATGTTCTTATAATTGTTTGTATTTCTTGTGTGTTGGTTGTGATCTTTCCTCTTTCATTCATGATTTTATTAATTTGGGTCATTTCTCTTTTCTTTTTGATAAGTCTGGCCAGCAGTTTATCAATCTTATTAATTCTTTCAAAGAACCAGCTCCTAGTTTCTTTGATTTTTTCAACTGTTCTTTTGGTTTCTAGTTCATTGATTTCTGCTTTAATCTTTATTATTTCCCTTCTCCTGCTGGGTTTAGGCTTTCTTTGCTATTCTTTCTCCAACTTCTTTAGGTGTAGGGTTAAGCTGTGTACTTGAGGCCTTTCTTGTTTCTTGAGAAAGGTTTGTATTGCTATATACTTTCCTCTCAGGACCACCTTTGCTGTATCCCAAAGATTTTGAACTGTTGTGTTTTCATTTTCACTTGTTTCCATGAATTTTAAAAATTCTTCTTTAATTTCCTAGTCGCCTCATTCATTCTTAATAGGACGCTCTTTAGCCTCCATGCTGCTCATGTGAGTTCTTTCCAATTTTCCTCTTGTGGTTGAGTTCTAGTTTCAAAGCATTGTGGTCTGAAAATATGCAGGGAATGTTACCAATCCTTTGGTACCAGTTGAGACCTGATTTGTGACTCAGGATGTGATCTATTCTGGAGATTGTTCCATGTGAACTAGAGAAGAATGTGTATTCTATTGCTTTTGGATGGAATGTTCTAAATATATTGTGATGTCCCTCTGGTCCAGTGTATCATTTAAAGCCTTTATTCCCTTGCTAATCTTTTAATTAGATGATCTGTCCATTTCAGTGAGGGGGATGTTAAGTCCCCTACTATTATTGTATTGTTGTTGATGTGTTTCTTTGATTTTGTTATTAATTGGTTTATATAATTGGCTGCTCCCATGTTAGGGGCATAGATATTTAAAATTCTTATATCTTCTTATTGGACAGACCCTTTGAGTATGATATAATGTCCTTCCTCATCTCTTATTATAGTTTTTGGCTTAAAATAATTGATCTGATGTAAGGTTTGCCACCCCAGCTTTCTTTTGATGTCCATTAGCATGGTAAATTGTTTTTCACCCTCTCACTTTAAATCTGGAAGTGTATTTTGGTCTAAAATGAGTTTCTTGCAGACAGTATATCATGACTCTTGTCTTTTTATCCATTCTGATACGCTATGTCTTTTTATTGGGGCATTTGGCCCATTTACATTCAGGGTAACTATTGAAAGATATGAATTTAGTGTCATTGTATTTTCTGTAAGGTGACTGTTACTGAATATTGTCTCTGTTCCTTTCTGTTCTGTTACTTTTAGGCTCTCTCTTTGCCTAGAGGTCCCCTTTCAATATTTCCTTAGAGTTGGTTTGATGCTCACAAATTCTTTTAAATTTTGTTAGTCCTGGGAGCTTTTTATTTCTCCTTCTATTTTCAATGAACAGCCTAGCTAGATATAATATTCTTGGCTGCATATTTTTCTCATTTAGTGCTCTGAATATATCATACCAGTCCTTTCTGGCCTGCCAGGTCTCTGTGGATAGTTCTACTGCCAATCTAATATTTCTACCATTGTATGTCACAGACCTCTTGTCCTGAGCTGCTTTCAGGATTTTCTCTTTGTCTCTGAGACTTGTAAGTTTTACTATTATATGACAGGGTGTGGACCTATTTTATTTATTTTGAGGGTGGTTCTCTGTGCCTCCTGGATTTTGATGCTTATTCCCTTTGCCAAATTAGGGAACTTCTCTGTTATAATTTTCTCCAATATACCTTCCTCCCCCCTCTCTCTCTCTTCTTCTTCTGGGATGCCAATTATTCTAATATTGTTTTGTCTTATGGTATCACTTATCTCTCGAATTCTTCTCTTGTGGTCTAGTAGTTGTTTATCTCTCTTTTTCTCAACTTCTTTATTCTCCATCATTTGGTCTTCTATATCACTAATTCTTTTTTCTGCCTCATTTATCCTTGTAAGAGCCTCCATTTTTAATTGCACCTTATTAATAGCTTTTTAAAAATTTCATCTTTATTCTTTTATTTCTCCAAAAAGGGATTTTATTTTTCCAGAAAGGGATTCTCTATTATCTTCCATGCTTTCTTCAAGTCCAGCTAACACCTTGATAATCATCATTCTGAACTCTAGTTCTACCATATTAGTAATTTCCATATTGTTTAGGTTCCTAGCCATAGGTACTACCTCTTTTTTTTTAAAGATTTTATTTATTTATTTGACAGACAGAAATCACCAATAGGAAGAGAGGCAAGCAAAGAGAGAGGGGGAAGCAGGCTCCCTGCTGAGCAGAGAGCCCAACACGGGGCTCAATCCCAGGACCCTGGGATCATGACCTGAGCCGAAGGCAGAGGCTTTAACCCACTGAGCCACCCAGGTGCCCCAGGTACTACCTCTTGTTCTTCTTTCTGTGGGAGTTTTCCTGCCTTGTCATTTTATCCAGATGAGAATAGATGAATGAGAGAACAAAATACTAAAAAGTAGCAATGACCCCAGAAAAATACACACTAACCAAATCAGAAGAAACCTGTAACCAGGGGGAGAAGAAAAGGGGAAAAAAGAAAAAAAAACTTGTGAATAGAACAGAACCACACACTTGATTTTGGGTGTATTTTGGTGTATTAGAAGAAACTACCTCCCAAAATTTTAAAGAAAGAAAAAAAATATATAAATATATATACACACACACACAAAAATAAGGGTAAACAGGATAAAGGGTAAGATTCCAAAAAAGGAATTGGTAAGAAGTTGGTTGAAAAACTTCAATAAAAGAAAGAACAAGAACCGTATGATACTCTCAATAGATGCTGAAAAAGCATTTGACAAAGTACAGCATCCCTTCCTGATCAAAACTCCTCAAAGTGTAGGGATAGAGGGCACATACCTCAATATCATCAAAGCCATCTATGAAAAACCCACTGCAGATATCATTCTCAATGGAGAAAAACTGAAAGCTTTTCCACTAAGGTCAGGAACACGGCAGGGATGTCCATTATCACCACTGCTATTCAACATAGTACTAGAAGTCCTAGCCTCAGCAATCAGACAACAAAAGGAAATTAAAGGCATCCAAATTGGCAAAGAAGAAGTCAAATTATCACTCTTCACAGATGATATGACACTATATGTGGAAAACCCAAAAGACTCCACTCCAAAACTGCTAGAACTTGTACAGGAATTCAGTAAAGTGTCAGGATATAAAATCAATGCACAGAAATCAGTTGCATTTCTCTACACCAACAGCAAGACAGAAGAAAGAGAAATTAAGGAGTCAATCCCATTTACAATTACACCCCAAACCATAAGATACCTAGGAATAAACCTAACCAAAGAGGCACAGAATCTATACTCAGAAAACTATAGAGTACTCATGAAAGAAATTGAGGAAGACACAAAGAAATGGAAAAATGTTCCATGCTCTTGGATTGGAAGAATAAATATTGTGAAAATGTCTATGCTACCTAAAGCAATCTATACATTTAATGCAATTCCTATCAAAGTACCATCCATCTTTTTCAAAGAAATGGAACAAATAATTCTAAAATTTATATGGAACCAGAAAAGACCTTGAATAGCCAAAGGGATATTGAAAAAGAAAGCCAAAGTTGGTGGCATCACAATTCCGGACTTCCAGCTCTATTACAAAGCTGTCATCATCAAGACAGCATGGTACTGGCACAAAAACAGACACATAGATCAATGGAACAGAATAGAGAGCCCAGAAATAGACCCTCAACTCTATGGTCAACTAATCTTCGACAAAGCAGGAAGAATGTCCAATGAAAAAAGACAGCCTCTTCAATAAATGGTGTTGGGAAAATTGGACAGCCACATGCATAAAAATGAAATTGGACCATTTCCTTACACCACACATGAAAATAGACTCAAAATGGTTGAAGGACCTCAATGTGAGAAAGGAATCCATCAAAATCCTTGAGGAGAACACAGGCAGCATCCTCTTCGACCTCAGCCACAGCAACATCTTCCTAGGAACATCGCCAAAGGCAAGGGAAGCAAGGGCAGAAATGAACTATTGGGATTTCATCAAGATCAAAAGCTTTTGCACAGCAAAGGAAACAGTTAACAAAATCAAAAGACAACTGACAGAATGGGAGAAGATATTTGCAAATGACATATCAGATAAAGGACTAGTGTCCAAAATCTATAAAGAACTTAGCAAACTCAACACCCAAAGAACAAATAATCAAATCAAGAAATGGGCAGAGGACATGAACAGACATTTCTGCAAAGAAGATATCCAGATGGCCAACAGACACATGAAAAAGTGTTCCATATCACTCGGCATCAGGGAAATACAAATCAAAACCACAATGAGATATCACCTCACACCAGTCAGAATGGCTAAAATCAACAAGTCAGGAAATGACAGATGCTGGCGAGGATGCGGAGAAAGGGGAACCCTCCTACACTGTTGGTGGGAATGCAAGCTGGTGCAGCCACTCTGGATAACAGCATGGAGTTTCCTCAAAATGTTGAAAATAGAACTGCCCTATGACCCAGCAATTGCACTACTGGGTATTTACCCTAAAGATACAAACGTAGTGATCCAAAGGGGCACGTGCACCCGAATGTTTATAGCAGCAATGTCCACAATAGCCAAACTATGGAAAGAACCTAGATGTCCATCAACAGATGAATGGATCAAGAAGATGTGGTATATATACACAATGGAATACTATGCAGCCATCAAAAGAAATCTTGCCATTTGCGACAACATGGATGGAACTAGAGTGTATCATGCTTAGCGAAATAAGTCAAGCAGAGAAAGACAACTATCATATGATCTCCCTGATATGAGGAAGTGGTGATGCAACATGGGGGCTTAAGTGGGTAGAAGAAGAATCAATGAAACAAGATGGAATTGGGAGGGAGACAAACCATAAGTGACTCTTAATCTCACAAAACAAACTGAGGGCTGCTGGGGGGAGGGGGGTTGAGAGAAGGGGGTGGGATTATGGGCATTGGGGAGGGTATGTGCTTTGGTGAGTGCTGTGAAGTGTGTAAACCTGGTGATTCACAGACCTGTACCCCTGGGGATAAAAATATATGTTTATAAAAAATAAAAAATTAAAAAAAAATTAACTTTGAAAGACTAAAGAATCATGGAAAAAAGCCATGAATTCCAGCTGCTGTATTCCCGTTTTTCTGAGGTTTTACAGTTCTCATTGATCGGTGAACTTGGTCTTGGCTGGATGTTCTTGCTAATCTTCTGGGGGAGGGGCCTGTTGCAGTGATTCTCAAATGTCTTTGCCTGAGGCAGAATTGCACCACCCTTGCCAGGGGCCAGGCTTAGCAATTTACTTGGGTTCACTCTTGGGAGCTTTTGTTCCCTGAATGCTTTCTGTACAGCTTTGGAGGACAGGATTGAAAATGACAGTCTCCCAATCTCCGGCCCCATAAAAGCCAAGAACTTGGGGCCCCACTCCTCAGCCAACCCTCAGAGAAAGTGGTCAATCCCTTCTCTCCCCCTGGTCTACGGCTGCACTCCGAGGTCACCCAGGCTGTGACTGAGCATTTCTATCTCTGGCGCACGACCCCACTTGGAGTCTCCAAACCCAGCAGAGTCATGTCATGCTCCTGCACCACTCCTTTTGGAGAAGGAAGATGAGTCTCACCATATCTGCTGCTTGTGGGGTCCTTGCTCAAAAAGCAGTGGTCCAATTGTGCCACGGATCACAGTTTAAGGTAACCCCGAGCTGGGAGCCCCTCCTCAGCTCCATCCCTGCAGCTGGTTTCCTCACTCTGATACCTGGGGTCTCTGCTGCACTCAGGCACCCCTGATCTTTCTATGACCCTGTGGGTCCTGAGACCACACTGTCTCTGGGAGGGCTCCACCCACTGCTTAGGCTCTGGAGTGATGTTCCTCAGTGGAGCAGATTTCTAAAAGTTCTGATTTTGTGCTCCACTGCTCTACCACTTGCTGGGAGCCAGCCCCTCCCCCTGCAGTTTATCTTCCCATATATCACCTCAGATTCACTTCTCTGCCTGTCCTACCTTCTGGAAGGTGGTCGATTTTCTGTTCCTAGAATTGTGGTTCTTATTCCTTTTGAGCTCCTGTTGAGTTTGTAAGTGTACAGAATGGTTTGATAACTATCTAACCAAATTCCTGGGACCTGAGTATATTTAGGTCTCCTACTCCTCTGCCATCTTGCTCCTCAGAAGCTTGTGGTGGAAATGTTAAATGATGGTCTTGTACTCTGCTTCTCTTCTCTAGTACATGTTCAATAACATCACCTTTGTGGCTTGAAATTGGCTACGGTGGCAGTGTTTATACCACAGAACTCAGCAAATGAAACATATAGAGCTCTCCCCAGTCCCACCAGAGATCAGGTTGTTAAACATTTAAGCAGCAGTTATCTGCCTTGAATCATTACTTGCCCTGGAATTCATTTAAGGCTGACCCAGAAGACAAACCATCAGTGCCCAAGGTCATTGTAGGTAAACTGTGGGCAGGCAATAAATGTTTAAGGGTAATCAGCCCTCCCAGTTTGTCTATACTTTTGATTCCTGAACATCCCAGGGAACTCCTCAGTCCTGGGAAAGCAAGAATGGTTGATCATTCTAGTGTTTGCACATTTAAAAAAGAAAAAGGAACCAGGTGTGTAAATCAATTGAAAACTATCTCTTTTTGAGGGGAAATAGCCCAAATAGATCTCTTTCTGTGAGATAACTAGTGGCACAGTGCATAAAAGCCCACACATTACATAATCTAAATAGTAGCTAGGAGGAATGACAAATCTTATATACAGTAAGTGATTAAGAAATGCCCACTGGTGGTAGGTGATTGGAGAGAGGCAGGCCTACAATTCAAATGGAGGCCAAAAGATGGTGGGAGCTGTAGAGTTTGGTCTACCAGCTGATGGCAACTATAGGTGGAAACAGACTCTGGATCTGAGGCAGGCAGGGGTTGGAGAAGCCTCAGAAGGGTTTAAAAAAAGACTGTGATAATGGGTGTGAATGCTAAAGGGAATGGATGCAACTTTGAAGTGTTTACTTCAAAGTGTTTGAAGTGCTTGTTAGCCCTTTGAGGACATCAAAGGAGTTTACTGGGAAGGATGTGCCCATTCCACTTGGTTTTACTTTTCTTCTGTTCAAGGCTCACTCCATCCAAGGGCTGAGCAAACAGTTGTCCTATGCAACATGGGAAAGTTTTCTCTGACTAAAGATCTGCCCGATTCTTCCCTACCTACCCCCCTCAGACCTGCAATTTTCACCAAAGTCAGTCTCTTTCATGAAAAAACAAGAACCTGGAAGCAGCCTATTAACATTTGACCTCAGATTAGTAGATTAGTTTCTGATTTGTTCCCCAGAGTCTAGGACATACAGAGCAAGTGAGCTTTGGTGGTGAGAAAAGGAAAGGGGAAGGTTCTGGAGCATTGTCAAACAACATGCCAGCCCTGGTCTGGGCATATGAGTAAAAGCCTAAATTGGTGGTGATGACCTAGGCAAGGAAGGGCAACACCACAAACAAATGTCACATGCTTCCCAGTTGTATTTAAGGTCGATTCAGTTTCTTTTGCCCACTTGTCTCATTCTTGCTTTTCCAACGCCTGGAAATCTTCCTTGAAAAAGTCTCATTCCCTGTGTGAATATGTCACACTCCTCACCAAGCCATTCTGTAATCATCATCAGAAGGGGTCAGGGAGGTATGGCTCCTTTCCCAAAAGAAACAGATAATAATTAATAATAGTAATAATAGTAGTAGTAGAAATTATTACTCTTCAAGCACTTAGTTGTGACAGGCAGTTTTACTGTATTTTCTTTTGCTCTTTACTCTTTATTATGGAAGTAGAGTTGACACAAAATGTTATGTTAGTTTCAGGTTAGTTTCACGGTGACTCCACATCTTATGCTGTGCTTACAGATGTAGCTACCACCTGCCATCATACAACACCAGTACAACACCACTGACAAGATTCCCCGTGCTGTATCTTTCATCCCAATGACTTATTCATTTCATACCTGGAAGCTTGTACCTCCCACTACCTTTAACCCATTTTCTCCATCCTTCCCATCCCACTGCCCTCTGGCAATCATCAGTTTGTTCTCTGTATATATGGGTCTGTTTCTGCTTTTTTGTTTGCTTTTTAGATTCCACATATAAGTGAAATCATACAGTGTATGTCTTTCTCTGTATGACTTATTTCACCTAGCATAATATCCTCTAGTTTCACCCATGTTGTTTGCAGATGGCAAGATCTCATTCTTTTATGGTTTAGTGATAATCAGTTTTTTGTGTGTGTGTGTGTGTGTGCGTGCACACGCGCGTGTGTGTATTACCATATCTTCTTTATCCACTTATCTATGGACTGACTTTTAGGTTGCTTCCATATCTTGGCTATTGTAAATAATGCTGAAATAAATATAGGGCTGCATGTATCTTTCAAATTAGGGTTTTTGTTTTCTTTGGATAAATATCCAGTAGTAGCATTACTTGATTGTGTGATATTTCCATTTCTAATATTTTGAGGAAACTTGATACTGTTTTCCAAAGTGGCTGTATCAATTTACATTCTCCCAGTAGAGCACAAGGGTTCCTTTTTCTCCACATCCTCATCAACATTTGTTATTTCTTATATTTTCGATCCTAGCCATTCTGACAGGTGTAAGGTGGTATCACATTGTGGTTTTTTTTTTTTTTAAAGATTTTATTTATTTATTTGAGAGACAGAGCACATGAGCACAAGTGGAGGGAGGTACAGAGGGAGAGGGATGAGCAGACACCCTGCTTAGTGTAGAGCCTAGCACAGGCCAGATGCCAGGACACTGAGATCATGACCTGAGCTGAAGTCAGATGCTTAACAGACTGAGCCACCCAGGCACCCCTCTCTTTGTGGTTTTGATTTGCATTTCTCTGATGATGAGTGATGTTGAGCATATATTCATGTGTCTATTGGCCATCTGCACGTCTTCTTTGGAAAAGAGGTTTATTCAGTTTCTTAGCCCATTTGTTCATCAGATTGTTTGTTTTTTGTGTGTGTGTTCAGTTGTATAAGTTCTTTGTATATTTTGAATATTAACTCCTTATTAGACTTATCATTTGCAAATATCTTCTACTATTCAGTAGTTTGCTTTTTCATTTTGTTCATGCTTTCCTTCACTGTGCAAAGCTTTTTATTTTAGTATAGTCCCAATAGTTTATTTTTGCTTCTTGTTTCCCTTTTTCCCTATCTAGGCAAATGTTGCTAAGGCTGAAGTCAGATTACTATGTTTTCTTCTATGACTTTTATGATTCATATCTCAGCATTTAGGTCCATAATCCATTTTGAGTTTATTTTTGTGTATGGTGCGAGAAAGGGGTCCTGTTTCTTTCTTTTGCATATAGCTTCCAGTTTTCACAAGACCATTTATTAAAGATACTGTCTCTTTTTTTTCCCATTGTATATTTTTGCTTCCTTTGTCATAGATTAGTTGACCATCTAGGCATGAGTTTATTCTGGACTATCAATTTTGTTTCATTGATCCAGTTGTCTGTTTTTGTGCCAGTACCATACACTTTTGATTACTACAGCTTTGTAGTATAGTTTGATATCTGGGACTATGATACTTCCAGCTTTGTTCTTCCTCATGATTGCTTTGGGTATTTAGAGTCTTTTGTGGTTTCCTAGAAATTTTAATAGTTTTTGTTTTAGTTCTATGAAAAATACTACTGCTATTTTAATAAGGATTGCCTTGAATCTGTAGATTACTTTGGGTAGTGTGGACATTTTAACAATTTAATTCTTTTAATCCACGAGGATTGTATGCTTTTCCATTTTGTTTGTGTTGTCTCCGATTTCTTCCATCAGTATTTATAGATTTCAGAATACATGTTTTTAACCTTCTTAGTTAAGTTTATTCCTGGATGTTTTAATATTTTTGGTGCAACTGTATATTGTTTTCTTAATTTATTTTCCCACTTTGTTATTAGTACAGTAATGCAACAGATTTCTGTGTATTAATTTTGTATCCTGCAACTTCACTGAACTTGTTACTTCAAATAGTTTTCTGATGGACTATTTAGGGTTTTCTATGCATTATATTTTCTTGTTTAATTCTGTGAAGTATATATTTATTTTCTTCATGTTACATATGAGATGCTGAGTGTCAAGTAATTTGCTAAAGGTCCCAGAGGTAGTAAATGGCAGAACCAAAATTCAAACCTGTCTAACACCAAAACTTGTGTTAACAAACATACTTCTTCATGTAGACTCAGTCTAGGGTTGGAGAAAGAAGGAAGTAGACATAAAAGAACAATTATTTCATTCAACAAATGCATATGCACTTCCTATTAGGTGCTGGACCTATAGGATACAAAAAAATGAATACCCACAGTCCTTGCACTTAACATGATTACAATTGAACAGAAGGGATACATCCTCCATTCTAATAGATCTAATAGAAGGCATAGTTGGATCAGGACCATACATAATAATGATAATTACAACCAATTATTGAGAGGATACTATGTGCCAGGCAGTATGCAAATATGTTACACACACACACACACACATATATATATATATGATATATGGTAATAGTAATAGTCCCAGAGTCATTACTTCATTTTCTAGTTTGGGAAACAAGGCTAGTAGAGGCTGCATTAACTTCTGTGGCTCAGAATAGTATGTTATTGGCCTCTTCAGAGGCAGAAGGAAGGAATTAGACTGAACATTGACTTATGCTTCCTCTTTTAGAGAACTAAAAGGATGGGCACCCAACTCAGAGCCTAAAAACAAGAGCCACCAGATGCTTCAAGATCACATGTACCTCAGCCAGCACCTAGTCTGAAGCAGCCCAACCCTATATTTTCACTGCATTTGGAACTGTGAGAACAGTGAAAGCCACCAGGTTCCCATTACTGGCCATCATCATAGGTGCACCCCCCCCATTTTCTTGTTTAAAATTATGTATTCATCATATCATGCACACTTTGTGATATACTCAACTAATGAATTGTTGAACATTATATCAAAAGCTAATGATGCCCTGTACCTTGGCTAATTGAATTTAAATTCAAAAAAATCAAAACCCCAAAATAAAAATGGGTCATATATCCAATTTATCACACAAAATAAATACATAAATGAATAAATAAATAAATAATATTATTCATTATGATTGTACCAAGTGCCCCTGAACTGTACACTTTCAAATGGTTAAAATGGCACATTTTACCACAATAAAAAAAATCTATTACATGAAATGTTGACTTTTTTTTGAAGGGTAACTTTTTTTTCTTAAATCCAGTTCAGTTAGCAACCATATAGTACATCATTAGTTTTTGATGTAGTGTTTAACGATTAATTCATATATATGAAACATTGTATACATACAATGTATGTATGGTTACATACATTGATTACAAAAAGTCACTTTTCTTCAAAAAAGGTTCAAAAGCTAAATACTCTATTATGCTGTTCGTAGTCGGGGCAACAGAACCTTTTCCCAAGAGACCAGCTCTGCCTCCTCCTCAGCAGTTAGGAGGGCAGGCAACCTTACTGGAGTCACCTCTCATATTCTCATATTACTTTGTACTACTTCTCCCCAGCTTTTCTTCCCATGACACCCTTCCTTCCCAAAGATGTCCACTGTGTCCACTGTATCCTTTGTTACATGAGAAAGAAGCTCTCCTATGTGTTCCTTCTCCGGCTCACCAAATGCTACTTGCTCCTCCTTGCCCTGGTTGACTCTGGAATTTTGCCAAGGACATTCATCTCTAGGGACTGAAAGAGGGACTTGCATCCTCCTGCTTTTTTTTTCTTTATTTTTTTAAAGAAATTATTTGACACAGAAAGAGAGATCACAAGTAGGCAGAGAGGCAGACAGAGAGGGGGAAGCAGGCTACCTGCTGATCTGAGAGTCCCATGCGGAGCTCAAACCCAGGACCTTGAGATTGTGACCCGAGCCGAAAGCCAAGGCTTAATCCACTGAGCCACCCAGGTGCCCCTCCTCCTGCTTTTCTGAGGAAGCTTCCAGGCCATTGTTCCTCTGCCCTCCTGGAAATACAATGCTAAGACACCTTCCAGCAAAACCAATCACTTACCATACCTCGTTTCTGTTGCCTAGGTACTGGTCATACCCTCGAAGTAATCCTGGCCTTTTAGCCTCTAACACATAGTTTTTCATTTCTTTCTTTAAAAAAAAAATTATTTATTTTTTTCAGAGAGAGAGAGAGAGAGCGAGCATGAGCAGGGAGGGGGGATAGAGGGGAAGGGAGATACAGCCTTGCCCTGAGCAGGGAGCCCAACATGGGGCTCGATTCCAGGATCCTGGGATCATGACGAGCTAAAGGCAGACATTTAATCAACTGAGCCACCCAGGCACTCCCTAACACATAACCATTCTTGCCAATATTCATGTTGTATTCCTGGGAGTATCACTGTTCACTTGGCTGACACATCCGAAACTTTGGCCTAGCAGTTCCTTACTTTTAAAAACCTAATGATTTATTAATGTCTCCATTTTAGTTACCCTCTTTCATGGCTACCCTCTAGACCTGTGCAATCCAAACAGTAACCACTACCCACAGGTGGCTATTTACACTTTAATGAACTAAGATTAAATAAAAATTGTGAATCAGCTCCTCAGTTACACTAGCCACATTTCAAGGGCTCAATAGCCACATGTGGCTAGTGGCTGCCATATTAGATAATGCAGATAGAGAAAATTTTTATCTTTGGAGAAATTTCTATTAGATAACATAACTCATAATGTCATTCTCACCCAGAACAGCTCCACCTCAACAATATTTTAAAATGTTGTGTGTTTACAATTTGGTAGGCACTGTTCAAGGGGCTGAGGATACAATGGTGAACAAAACAAGTATTGCTTATTAAGGTTTACTATACAACTATAGTAATGAAGACAGTGTGGCATTGGAAGAGGGAAAGACACACAGGCCATTAGAACAGAAGAGAGAACTTAGAAATAAACCCACAAATATGCTCAAAATTTTTGTTTTTACATAGCTGTTCAATATAGGAATGATAGTGTTTTTAACAAACAGCAAATTTGATAAGCAATTCGATATTCACAGGCACACACAAAAAAGAACATATGAACCTCAGCCTAAAGTTCACACCTTTTATAAAAATTAAGATGAACTGCAGATGTAAATATAAAGTTCAAAATGATAAAACTTTAGAAAATGTATAGGAGAAAATCTTCTGAATCTAGCACTACATAAACTTAAAAATTAATTAAAAACTTTTGCTCTACAAAAGATTCTGTTAAGAGGATGAAAAGACAAGCTAGAAACCAGGAGAAAATGTTTATAAACTATGTATCTAACAAAGGACTCATATCTAAAATGTATAAAGAATTCTCATAATACTCCACAGTGTATATGGACCACATCTTCCTTATCCATTCATCCGTTGAAGGGCATCTTGGTTCTTTCCACAGTTTGGCGACCGTGGACATTGCTGCTATAAACATTGGGGTACAGATGGCCCTTCTTTTCACTACATCTGTATCATTGGGGTAAATACCCAGTAGTGCAATGGCAGGGTCATAGGGATGTTCTATTTTTAATTTCTTGAGGAATCTCCACACTGTTCTCCAAAGTGGCTGCACCAACTTGCATTCCCACCAACAGTGTAAGAGGGTTCCCCTTTCTCCACATCCTCTCCAACACATCTGCCTCCTGTCTTGCTAATTTTGGCCATTCTAACTGGTGTAAGGTGGTATCTCAATGTGGTTTTAATTTGAATCTCCCTGATGGCTAGTGATGATGAACATTTTTTCATGTGTCTGATAGCCATTTTCATGTCTTCATTGGGGAAGTGTCTGTTCATATCTTCTGCCCATTTTTTAATATGATTGCCTGTTTTGTGTGTGTTGAGTTTGAGGAGTTCTTTATAGATTCTGGATATCAACCTTTTGTCTGTACTGTCATTTGCAAATATCTTCTCCCATTCCGTGGGTTGCCTCTTTGTTTTCTTAACTGTTTCCTTTGCTGTGCAGAAGCTTTTGATCTTGATGAAGTCCCCAAAATTAATATACACTATGGAGTATTATGCCTCCATCAGAAAGGATGAATACCCAAGTTTTGTAGCAACATGGACGGGACTGGAAGAGATTATGCTGAGTGAAATAAGTCAAGCAGAGAGAGTCAGTTATCATATGGTTTCACTTATTTGTGGAGCATAACAAATAGCATGGAGGACAAGGGGAGATGGAGAGGAGAAGGGAGTTGAGGGAAATTGGAAGGGGAGGTGAACCATGAGAGACTATGGACTCTGAAAAACAATCTGAGGGTTTTGGAAGGGCGGGGGTTGGGGGGTTGGGGGAACCAGGTGGTGGGTATTAGAGAGGGCATGGATTGCATGGAACACTGCGTGCGGTGCAAAAACAATCAATACTGTTATGCTGAAAAGAAAAAATTTAAAAAAATGTATAAAGAATTCTCAGAACTCAAAAGAAAATGATCAGACAATTTAATTAGAAAATGAGCAAAATACATGAACAGACATTTTACTGAAGAGGATATACAGATGTCAAATAAGCACATGAAACAATGTTAAACATTATTAAGCATTATAGAGATGCAAATAAAACCACAATAAAATACCACCACTCACCTGCAAAAATGGGAAAAATAAAAACAGTAATAACACTAAGTGCTGATAATGGTGCAGAGAAACAGTCACTCATACATTGCTGGTAGAAATATAAAATGGTATAGCCGCTGAAGAAAACAGGTTGTCGGTTTCTTATAAAACTAAACATACCACTACTATATGACCCAGTAATTGTACTCCTGGGCATTTATCCCAGATAAATGGGAATTTACATTCCCACAAAAACCTATACAGAGGCATTCATTGGAAATTTATTCCTAATAAATCCCTACTGGAAACCACTCAAATGTTCTTCAACAGATGACTAGAGAAGAGATAAATAGGTTTTAAAAATATGGTACAACCATACCCTGGAATACTACTCAACAATAAAGAGAAATATTGATTGATACATGCGATGACCTGGATGAATCTTCAGGTAACTATTGTGACTGGAAAAAAAGCAAATCTCAAAAGATTACATACTTTATGATTCTGTTTTTATAACATTCTTAAAACAACAAAATTTAGAAATGGAGGGCATATTAGTAGCCAAGGGCAGGGATGGGGGAGAGCAAGGGTCAGGGAGCACTTAGAAGTGGCTATGACTATAAAAACCACCATAAGAGATCCTCTCAGTAACGGAACTGTTCTGTATTCTGACTGTTATTGTCAATATTCTGGTTAGGATGTTACAATACAGTTTTGCAGGATGTTACTGCTGGGAAAAGCTGGGTGAAGGGTGAGATCTCGGTCTTAGTTTTACAACCACAGATGAATCTATAATCATAATAAGTTCAATTTTTAAAACACCAAGGAAAGTGAACATTTCAAGAAGGAGGGAGTGATTTTCTGGTCAAATGCTGCCAAGAAGTCTAGAAAGATAAGAAATGAAAAATGCCTTGAAATCAGGTAACCTGATGCCCCCAGTTTTATTTTGTTTTTCAACATTTCCTTAGCGATTTGGGGTCTCTTCTGATTCCATACAAATTTTTGGATTATTTGCTCCAGCTCTTTAAAGAATACCCGTGGAATTTTGGTTTCACTTATTTGTGGAGCATAACAAATATGATGGAGGACAAGGGGTGTTAGAGGGGAGAAAGGAGATGGGGTAAATTGGAAGAGGGAGGTGAATCATAAGAGACTATGGACTCTGAAAAACAATCTGAGGGGTTTGAAGTGGCGGGGGTGTGGGAGGGTGGGGTACCAGGTGGTGGGTATTATAGAGGGCACAGATTGCATGGAGCACTGGGTGTGGTGAAAAAATAATGAATACTGTTTTTCTGAAAATAAATAAATTGAAAAAATTAAAAAAAAAGAATGGCATTAAAAGTATAGATTTCTCTAGGCAGTATAGACATTTTAACAATGTTTATTCTTCCGATCCAAGAGCATGGAATGGTCTTCCATCTTTTTATGTCTTCTTCAGTTTCTTTCATGAGTGTTCTGTAGTTCCTTGAGTACAGATCCTTTACATCTTTGGTTAGGTTTATTTCCAGGTATCTTATGGTCCTTGGTGCTATAGTAAATGGAATAGATTCTTTAATTTCCCTTTCTGTATTTTCATTATTAGTGTATAAGAAAGCCACTGATTTCTGTACATTGACTTTGTATCCTGCCGCATTACTGAATTGCTGTATGAGTTCTAGTAGTTTGGGGGTGGAGTCTTTTGGGTTTTCCATATAAAGAATCATGTCATCTGTGAAGAGAGAGAGTTTGACTTCTTCATTGCCTATTTGGATACATTTTATTTCTCTTTGTTGTCTGATTGCTGTTGCTAGGACTTCTAATAATATGTTGAACAAGAGTGGTGAGAGTGGGCATCCTTGTCATGTTCCTGATCTCAACGGGAAGGCTGCAAACTTTTTCCCATTGAGGATGATATTTGCTATGGGTCTTTCATAGATAGATTTGATGAAGTTCAGGAATGTTCCCTCTATCCCTATACTTTGAAGCGTTTTAATCAGGAACAGATGCTGGATTTTGTCAAATGCTTTTTCTGCATTGATTGAGAGGACCATGTGGTTCTTCTCTCTTTTCTTATTAATTTGTTCTATCACATTGATTGATTTGCGAATATTGAACCATCCTTGTAGCCCAGGAATGTATCCCACCTGGTCATGGTGGATAATCTTTTTAATGTGCTGTTGGATCCTGTTTGCTAGGATCTTGTTGAGAATCTTAGCATCCATATTCATCAGTGATATTGGTCTGAAATTCTCCTTTTTGGTAGGGTCTTTGCCTGGTTTGGGGATCAGGGTAATGCTGGCTTCATAGAAAGTGTCTGGAAGTTTTCCTTCTGCTTCAATTTTTTGAAACAACTTCAGGAGTATAGGTGTTATTTCTTCTTTGAAAGTTTGGTAGAATTCCCCAGGGAATCCGTAAGGTCCTGGGCTCTTGCTTTTTGGGAGGTTTTTGATCACTGCTTCAATCTCGTTACTAGATATAGGTCTATTCAGGTTGTCAATTTCTTCCTGGTTCAGTTTTGGGAGTTTATAGTTTTCCGGGAGTGCATCCATTTCATCTAGGTTGCTTAGCTTATTGGCGTATAACTGTTGATAATAACTTCTGATGATTGTTTCTACTTCCTTGGTGTTAGTTGTGATCTCTCCCTTTTCATTCATAATTTTATTAATTTGGGCTTTCTCTCTTTTCTTTTGGATTAGTGTGGCCAATGGTTTATTGATCTTATTGATTCTTTCAAAAAACCAGCTTCTAGTTTCATTGATACGTTCTACTTTATCTCTGGTTTCTACCTCATTGATCTCAGCTCTAATCTGGATGATTTCCCTTCTCATGTGTGGAGTTGCTTTGATTTGTTGTTGATTCTCCAGTTCTTTAAGGTGTAGAGACAGCTGCTGTGTTCTGGATTTTTCAGTGTTTTTTGAGGGAGGCTTGGATGGCTATGTATTTCCCCCTTAGGACCACCTTTGCTTTACTACAAAGCTGTGATCACCAAGACAGCATGGTACTGACATAAAAACAGACACATAGACCAGTGGAACAGAGTAGAGAGCCCAGATATGGACCCTCAACTCTATGGTCAAATAATCTTTGACAAAACAGGAAAAAATATACAGTGGAAAAAAGACAGTCTCTTCAATAAATGGTGTTGGGAAAACTGGGCAGCTATATGTAGAAGAATGAAACTCAACCATTGTCTTACACCGTACACAAAGATAAACTCAAAATGGATAAAATACCTCAATGTGAGACATGAATCCATCAGAATCCTAGAGGAGAACATAGGCAGTAATCTCTTCAATATCAGCCACAGCAACTTCTTTCAAGATATGTCTCCAAAGGCAAAGGAAACAAATGCAAAAATAAACTTTTGGGACTTCATCAAAGTCAAAAGCTTCTGCACAGCAAAGGAAACAGTCAAGAAAACAAAGAGGCAACCCACGGAATGGGAGAGGATATTTGCAAATGACAGTACAGACAAAAGGTTGATATCCAGGATCTATAAAGAACTCCTCAAACTCAACACACACAAAACAGATAATCATATCAAAAAATGGGCAAAAGACATGAACAGACACTTCTCCAATGAAGACATACAAATGGCTATCAGACACATGAAAAAATGTTCATCATCACTAGCCATCAGGGAGATTCAAATTAAAACCACATTGAGATATCACCTTACACCAGTTAGAATGGCCAAAATTAGCAAGACAGGAAACATCATGTGTTGGAGAGGATGTGGAGAAAGGGGAACCCACTTACTCTGTTGATGGGAATGCAAGTTGGTGCAGCCACTTTGGAGAACAGTGTGGAGATTCCTCAAGAAATTAAAAATAGAACTTCCCTATGACCCTGCCATTGCACTACTGGGTATTTACCCCAATGATACAGATGTAGTGAAAAGAAGGGCCATCTGTACCTCAATGTTTATAGCAGCAATGTCCACGGTCACCAAACTGTGGAAAGAACCAAGATGCCCTTCAACGGACGAATGGATAAGGAAGATGTGGTCCATATATAGTATTGAGTAGTATGCCTCCATCAGAAAGGATGAATACCCAACTTTTGTAGCAACATGGACAGGACTGGAAGAGATTACGCTGAGTGAAATAAGTCAAGCAGAGAGAGTCAAGTATCATATGGTTTCACTTATTTGTGGAACATAACAAATAGCATGGAGGACATGGGGAGTTAGAGAGGAGAAGGGAGTTGGGGGAACCAGGTGGTGAGTATTAGAGAGGGCACAGATTGCATGGAGCACTGGGTGTGGTGCAAAAATAATGAATACTGCTATGCTGAAAATAAATAAAAAATAAATTTAAAAAAAGAAAAGAAAAATGCCCATCAGTTTTGACATTATGGAGGTTACTGTGACCTGCTCAGGAGCTCTTTTGCCATAAGTAAAGGGGCTGGAAACCAGATGGAAATGGGATGAGGTGTAAATAGGAGGCAAGAAAATAATGACAGTAAGAAGAGACAACTCTTTCAAGAAGTTTGGCTGAGAAAGGAATGGTAGTAGCTTGAGTGAAGTGTGGCGTTAAGCAACTTTTTGTTTTCTTTTTTTTTTTAATGGAAAAGATTGGACATGTTTAAACCTGTTGGGAAGGACCCAATGGAGAGGGAAAAATTGAACAAACAAGAAAGAGAAAGGATCATTAATAACACAAAGCTCCTGAAAGAGAGCAGACAATGGGATCAAAAGTATACATAGAGGGATAGCCATTGGAGGGAAGTGGTATCACCTTTTTCTAATGTAACAGAAGAGAATAATATGGAAGCAGATAATTTCCTCTGTGATGCTGAAAGAACTGCTGGGAACAGGGGTGGATGTGAAGATATAAACACACACACACACACACACACACACACACACACACACACACACACTGGGGTTTAAGAGATGGGAAAGAATTGAAATAATTTCCTCTGTGATGCTGAAAGAACTGCTGGGAACAGGGGTGGATGTGAAGATATAAACACACACACACACACACACACACACACACACACACACACACACTGGGGTTTAAGAGATGGGAAAGAATTGAAATACTTTTTCTGGAGAATGAGTTGACCAAAGAAATTCACTGGGATTATCTGGCAGCGAAGCGGGTGCAATTAGGATTGATGATCTCGAATCTCTTATAAATCAGTATAACCTGTTGTGTGAACTTCTCTAACTGTGCTCAGGTGAAGATACAGAGAAAACAGAATTGGATTTATTAGGGTGGGGGTTTTATGAAACAAGTTTAAGGCGAGGAAGCTTAATACTGCCAAGAACGTTACTGAAATGATGAACAACAGCATTTAAGCTAAGTAATGAAGGAAGTAAAAAAGAGCCCTGATAGACTGGGAGGAAATAGCTGGATCTATGGACTTTAGGAACTGAGGAGTGCTCATAGTGCTAATTGAAAATACTGGGAATAGGAGGTTGCTGCTGAAGATGGGGATGCTTGAACCCATGACTCTGGGAATGAAACCATTTCAGGTAATAGCAAGGTCTGGAGTGTAGCTATGGGTGTGTGTAATTAAGGGGAAAGAGAAGGTCTTTTGAGATGAAGAGATTAAGGAATGGAGGTGTCAGTTGGGTTAGTTTTGGAGATGCTGAAATCACTCAGGATAGGGCTAGGGCTTAAATTGGGAAGAAAAGCTGTGGATCAGGGACCAAAGTCATCAATACATAAAAAGAAGTGGCCCAAAGGATTGATGAATGGTGAAGAAGGAAAGAAGGCATATAATTAAATGGCCTCAAGTGGGCCTTTTTGTAGTTTGGGGTTTGTTTCAGGAGCACAGGGAAGTAATGGTCTGAAAGCAGAAATGGGAAGCAAGCAGAACACCAGTTTCACACTTCATCTTGCTTTGAGGACAGAGAAGATTAATCCTACTCTAGAGGGCTGCAGTAGTGGCCATGTAACAGATTCAATGAAGAGTCTGAGTATATATGATGGTTTACTGGATATGGTGAAGCAATCTGTGGGTACAGAGGAAAATTTCTGGGGGTGGAGGAGTGGAGTACTGAATCAGGGGCAAGGAAGTACATTATGGGGATGGTGGTGGAATAGATACTGGGGGACGAAGAGTAGGGATAACCAGGGTGAAGGCCTAATGGATTTAGTCTGAGCAGATCTTGGAAAATAAAAATCAAGCCTAATAACTAGAGTTCCCTCAGCATAACATCTATAGTCTCTGTCTCTTTGGACTATTATGGTGTCAAAGCCAGAGGTTATAGTTTCTGCATTGGTATGGCCTGGAGTGTCACCGGCCCCAGATGAGGTGGCTTCAGGTCTCAATCCTTGCATCCTGGAGTTGTGATATTTCTGGTGGCGAGAATTCAACATTTTCTGACCAGCACCTTCTATCTCTCTAGTCTTTATGTTTTTATTATCACTAAAATTATTCTTCTAACTCAATTAACTCTTTAGTCCTTTGGCCCTTTCATTATTTCCCATGCAAACTATCAGCACTGTCTTCTTCATTTCCACCCCAGACAACTATCTTACTAATGTTTTCAACCTCCCTTGCCACTAGTTCATCCATTGTACTTTCATAATAGCAGAAGCCTGAACCTAAGTCAAAGCAAAATGTCTGCCTCCTATGCATGGAGATGGACTTCGGTCTCAGATGGGCTTTCACACTGCCATGGATCTTTTCTGGGCCCTTCATCAGCATTCTCTCCCATTCACCCAAGAAGACAGTTTGGGTCTTTATCAATTTTGCTAAGTCCCCTTCCTCCTGCCTCCCAGAAGATAACCTGGACTTCCACTTTACCATAAATAAAGAGACGAGAAATAACCTCAACTTCCTTCTGTCCAAACTGATACAACCCTCCTAGACTTACAGGCATCTGTCTAACTTTAAGCATGACATCTATGTTCTGTATCCTCCTTCCTTCCTAAGAAGTTGTTGAAAACCCTCCCTTCCTGTCCCCCAGCTCTATCTTCAAACTCTTCTTCTCTACTAGCTTCTCTTTGTCTCAAACACACACACACACACACACACACACACACACACACACACCATACACACATACACTGCTGTGTATAAGTAGATCAAGTATCATTCATCTTTAAAAAAAAAACCAAATTCTCTTTTCGAAAATGTATGTCTCATATTCTATTCAAAATTAAGTCTGTTGTAGCTGAATTAATTACATTTCCACTGCACAAAAACTTGTGGGGAGGCGGGTAGGAAGGAAGAGAAAGGAAGTTAATAAAAAGAAAAGGAATGGAAGGGAAGGAGAAGAGAAGACAAGACAAGACAAGAAAAGAAAACAAGCAAAGAAGAGAGAAGGATTCTGACAGTATAGGAAATAATGTTTCAACACAGCCTGTAGGAATATCAAGCAGCTATTGTAATGATGTTTGCACAGAACATTCATTATCATGGCAAAGTGTTTATAACATATTTTAATTGAAAAACAAATTACAGAACAATGTGAATGGTTTGATAACATTTCTGTAAAAATGTACATGTATGTGTGTTGTATAAGGCAGTGATGGCCCAGAGAGAGAAATGCCAAAATGTTACCCATGATTATTTCTGGTTTGTGGGATACCTTTGATTCACCAGTATTTTCTAAGTCTTCTACATTAAACATGTAAATTTTGTAATAAGGAAAAAAAAAACCTCCCTAGACACTAGATCATTCCCTCTCCATAGCTACAACTTATATCTCCTTTTTTCCTTCAAATCTAAACTTTTTGAATAGTCTCTACTCACTCTTTCCATTTCTTCCCTCTCCAGTACCTCAATTGTTTGTAATATGGCCTGAATTCCCACCACCTACTGAAACCTTTCTCACCAAGGTCACCGAAGACATCTTTTTTGCTAACCTACTGATATTTTCTGTACGTATCTGACCTACCCAAGTTGTTGGCCTGGTTGGTACTATATTATGGATTACTCTGTGCTTCTTTGCACTCCTTCATCTCTTGGGTCCCAGGATCACACTGTTCCCAGGTTTCCTAGCAACAAAGGTGTGAACTGAAGAGGCAGCCAAATCTGGGTTTAAATCCTGGCTCTGTCAGTGACTAGCAGCATAAACTTGGACTTAAGGTCTCTTGGGTTCAGTTTTCTTCTTGGAGCATGATAATACCTACTTCATAAAGTTTTTTTCAGGATTAAATGAGCTGATGCTGATGAAACATGTTAGCAGTTAGCAAGGTACATGGCAAGTGGTAGTAAGTGATAATAGTAGCATTAGTAGAATTATTCTTCTTCTAACTTCTCTGAATTTTCTTCCTAGGTTCCCCTTTAAATGTCAGTGCTCTCTAGGCTCTGTCCTGGGTTTTGTTCTTTTCTGATGTTAAACCCTGTCCTTGGGTGATCTCATCTATGTTCATGGCTTTAACTACTACCATACATTGATAAACTGTCAAATCTGTACATTCATCCAGACCTTTCTCCTGAGTTCCAGACTCCACTGAGGTTCACCACTTGAATGTCTCCTACCAGAATTTTAGAGATGAGAGGATTGTGTAGATCAGTGGATATCAACCAAGGACTGCTTTGTTAGGAGTCATTTTTAGTGGTCATGGTTGGTCGTCTCGTGGAGGGTGTGTGTCCCATTGAAATCAAGTATGTAGAGGCCAGGGAATGCAGATAAACATCCTACAATACACAGGACAGCCTCTCCCAACAAAGAATTTCCTGGCCCCAAATGTTAATAGTGTCAACGTTGAGATTCCCTGGCATAAATAACCTCTAAAAGCTCGGTTCTGACATTTTGTAGGAACATTCAAGTGATGATGAACAGGGACTAGAGAAAGAGGTGGCATGATTAAGATTACAAGGGGTTTCAGTGACAGAGTGGTCATTGATCCCATCCTCCTCATTGCTTGCTTGCCTTCCACCCCTCTTGCTGTTTTTCTTCTGCTTCCTTTGTAAATTCTTCTTCTTGTATCTATTCCTTAGATCCATCCCTTCAGTCTTCTGTCCTCATCTCTGCCCCTCTCAACATCTCTCCCTAGTTCCATGATCTCAACTAGTTCCATGGCTTCAACTGCAACCTATGAGCTGCTGACTTTTAGGTCTCTGTTTCCAGACCAGACTTCGATCTCTCAAGGTCCAGATTCATAGAACCTCATAACTATCTCCATACTATTATTCAGAATACCTTCTGAACATAATTCCAGAATATGTTATGTTATTCCCCATGCTCTCTGCTTTACTTACATAGCTGTGTACTGTCTCATGTTCCAGACCAAATTTTCATTTTTTTCTTTCAAAATTTACCCGTCTAGTATTCCAGTTCCTGGAGTCCTGGCAGATGGCAAGTTCATATATATACTTGTCAAGTGAGTTAGTATGTTTGAGACACAGCACTGTTTTTGAGGAATTAATATAAGGCTATTTAATTAATTTATTTATGATTTTATTAAATATTCTATTTATTTATTTGAGACAGAGGGAGAAAGTGCAACAGTGGGGGCCAGGGAAAGGCAGAGGAAGAGAAAGAAGCAGACTCCCTGCTGAGCGGGGAGGCTGATATGGGGCTCAATTCCAGGACCCTGAGATCATGACCTGAGCTGAAGGCAGATGCTTAGCTGATTGAGGCACCCAGGAGCCTCTATATAAGGCTGCTTTAGGAGACATAACTGATTAAACTTTATCCTGGTTCTGTCATTAACTGGCTATGTGACATTGGGTAATTTAGTTTCATTTTCTGGACCTCAGTTTCCTTATCAGGAAGTTGATAGAGTTAGATGAAAACAGATTCCATAATATGTCTGATTATAAAAATTACCAGAACTACTTGTTAAAAATAAAAATTTCTAGGCATGTCTCCAAAGGTTTTTATGTCATAGATTTAAATAAGTAAAATCCCCTGTGTCAACTGTACCTGCAACAGACAAACTCAAGTGCAAAAATCCAACTGCAAAAGTCAGTATTATCCTTCCAGTCCAGCTCTGTCCTTTCCCAGAGGACCCAACACACTTCTGCACTCCTAGCACTAATGTCTCCCCATATCCCCCCACCACTCCATAGCTGCAGGAGAGATCACATCTGTTGGGGTTAAGAGTGAGTAAAATCAGGGAAAGCTTCATGGTAGAGGCTGCTGGAGCTAGGCCTTGAGGAATAGTGCAGAATTTCACCAGAGGTGAAGAGAAAGAATTTTGCAGAAAGAAGCCATGGTGTGAATTTATTTATTCAAATGGTGTTTAGCTGGAAACTACTATGTGCTAGGTTCTAAGAGTAAGGATTTGGTTAGAAGGACATGGGCTTTGGAGTCAGAGGGACCTGGGTTCCTAAGACCTGTTTGTTGTACTCTCATCCACCCCACCTCCCTCACTGCCTACAGCAGCCTTCCGCTCTCCTCAAAGAGTTAGTTTCCATTCCTGCTCTCACTGCACAAAAACAGTTTACAATGGGCAGCCATGTTGCTTTACAGTCTGTCCAATCCCTGCACCCCAACATCAGAGGCCTGTTTTAGTGACTCTGGAATTTGTCTGTAGCAACTTCGCCTGAAGTATGCAAATTCAGGTGCAAAACTTTGAGTCTCTCATCCCTAATCTCTGATCAGGAAATGTCTCTCAGGGCCTGCTTGCACAGGTTGCTGCCACAACACCCCCCCCCCCTCCCTCACGCCTCTGTGCACATGGGCAGTAGCCTGTGGCAGCCATGTTGTCTCCTTTTCCTGGTGGAGTGCCTGTGGTCATGCGGTTACCAGGGGCTGCATGTGTTTGTGAAGTTTTCTGCTCTATCCTACCAGTATTAGGTGTGAAAAGGTTTGTAGTTATGGTAAACCTACAGTTTGTTGTCCCAAGGTGGGCTGTAAAAGTGGCACTATTAATCATTACACTCTGATAAGAGTGATCATACATTAAGACTTGCCCCACAGGGAAGTAAGTCACAGTAAGTAATTCTATTTATACCCTTATAAGGAGTCTCAACACCAGGGTACACAATTAGGGGTGAAAATCTTCATATGAAAGCAGGGAATCTGGCCTAGAAAGGCAGTTTCAACCTCTTGGTGATAAGTCTGAGTATATTTCATTTGTGTTCTCCAGGACTGGCTTATAATTTGCTTGCAGGAAAGTGGAGTCAAAAATCAGGGTGTAATGCCCAGTCTCCCTGGTCTGCCTATGATATATATATTCAAAGGGTGACAATTGATGTTTACCAGAAAGGGCTCCTTTGGGCCAATGAGTCTACCTTAGGTCATGGTAGTTATAAGTATTAAGAAAGTTTAGGAAGTTGAATTTTAAAACCCAAATAGATTGAGTAGTTATAACAACAACAACAACAATAACAGGTGAAATTGGAGTTCCAGCACCAGGGAGATCCTACTTAGGCTAGCCTGTGAGCTGGAGGCCCAAGCATAGGAGGTAGGGTTTTGGGTTTCAGTGAGGTAGAACCCTTGCCACTGCAGGTCTTGGCCACAAGTCAGTAGCGACCCCATCCATTCCCACTCCTGTGGTCTGATGGATACAGCAGCTTCTGTGGTCTTGCCCATGCCTGTAGCTGACAGACTCCCAGCCCACCAAAGGACATGGTGCCTTTGGGGTGCAGGCTTGGTGGGTCAGGAGGAATGCTGGTAGCTCAGATGTGAAAAAGGCTGTGAGGAGCTATGAGGGCCCAAGAAGTCTGGTCCGCATGGATGCTAGCTAGGCCACCTCAACTTTAGATCATGGACCCACAGAGTTCTGGGCATCTTGTGTGACTCCTCTTTCCCAATTGTATGAGATGCTACCTGGCATTGGCAACAACAGATAAAGGCCTTGGAACAGGAGTTAGTATGGACTCCTGATGAGACAAGTGGAAGAGTCAGAACCCAAGGAGTGCTCTTCATTCTACAAAATCCCAATAATGGAAATGAGAAAGGGTAAAATAACCTCCCACATTTGGTCAAAAGGAAGTGTTCAATACTAGGAATTTTCTGTCCCTTTTTAGAAGTCTTGTGTATATAAAGGCTGCTCTTAAAAGAAAACTTACTTGGTTACATCTACATTGGCTTCTTGATGTGAGGACTCTTGCCAGTTTTTTTCTTTCTAAAGATTAAATTAAAAAAATTTGAGATAAATCTCACTATTTTAACCATTTAAAAAATATTTATTTATTTATTTATTGAGCATGAGTGGGAAGGGCAGAGGGAGAGGGAGAGAGAATCTCAAGCAGACTCCTTCCTGAGGGCAGAGCCAGATGCTGGGATCATGACCTGGGCCAAAACCAAATCAGACACTTAATCAACTGCACCACCCAGGTGCTCCTGAGCATATGCTTTTCAATTCTCTTAAGTGTATACCTTGGAGTGGAATTGCTGTGTCATACGGTAACTCTATGTTTCACTTTTTGAAGAACTGCCAAAGTTTTTTCTGTAGTGGCTGTACCATTTTGCATTCCCAACAGCAATGTATGAGGGTTATAATTTCTCCACATTCTCACTGACAATATACTGGTATTTTCCATTTCTTTTATTATAACCAATCTAATGGATGTATCTCATTTTGGTCTTGATTCACGTTTTCCAAATGACTAATGATCTTTGCATGTGTTTACTGTTCATTTGTATATCATCTTTGGAGATGTGCCTTTTCAAATTTTTTGTCTATTTTTAAATTAGTTTGCTTGCCAATTTATTGTTGAGTGGCAAGTGTTCTAATATATTTTGTATACTAGACCATTACTGACTATGTGATTTGTAAATAGTTTCTCTAATCCAGTGAGTTGCCTTTTCACTTCCTTGATGGTGTCCTTTGATGTAGAAAAGGGTTTTTTCTCTCTTTTTTAAAATCCATATTCCATATAATTAACTTCAGTGTAATACTAGTTTCAGGCATACAATATAGTGATTCTACACTTCCATACAACACCTGGTGCTCATCATGACAACTGTACTCGTTAATCCCCATCACCTATTTCACTCCATCCCCCCACATACCTCCCTTCTGTTAATGTCAGTTTGTTCTCTGTATTTAAGAGTCTGTTTCTTGATTCCTCTCTCTCTCTCTCTCTCTTCCCTGTGTTCATTTGTCTTGTTTCTTAAATTAGACATGAGTGAAATCATGTGGTTCTTTTCTTTCTCTCACTGACCTATTTCACTGAGCATAGTACTCTCTAGCTCCATCCATGTCATTGCAGATGGCAAGATTTCATTATTTTTAATGGCTAAATAATATTCCATTGTATCTACATAACACATCTTCCTTCTCCATTCATCAGTTGATGGACACTTGAGTTGTTGCCGTAATTAGGCTATTGTAGATAATGTCGTTATAAACACTGAGATATATGTATCCCTTGAAATTAGTCTTTTTATATTCTTTGAGCAAATACATAGTGGTGCAATGGCTGTATGGTAGGATAATTCTATTTTTACATTTTTGAGAAAACCGCATACTGTTTTCCAGAGTAGCTGTACCAGCTTGCATTTCCAAAAACAGTGCAAGAATGTTCCCCTTCTCCATATCCCCACCAAAACCTGTTGTTTCTTCTGTTGTTGATTTGGCCATTCTAACAGGTGTGAGGTGGTGTCTCCTTATGGTTCTGATTTGTATTTCCCTGATGAAGAGTGATGTTGAGCATCTTTTCATATGTCTGTTGGCCATCTGTATATCTTCTTTGAAAAAATGTCTACTGATATCTTCTGCCCATTTTTGATTGGATTATTCATCTTTTGGGAGTTGAGTTTTTAAGTTCTTTATATATCTTGGATACTAACCCATTATCAGATATATCATTTGAAAATATCTTCTCCCATTCTCTAGAGTGTCTTTTGGTTTTATTGATTGTTTCCTTTGCTGTGCAGAAGCTTTTTATTTTGACGTAGTCCCAATCGTTTATTTTTGGTTTTGTTTCTCTTGTCTCAGGAGAACTATCTAGAAAGAAGTTCTTATGGCCAATGTTAAAGAGGTTACTGCCTGTGTTCTCCTTTAGGATTTTTATGGTTTCAGGTCTTATATTTACATATTTAATCCATTTTGAATTTATTTTGTGTATGGTATAAGAAAGTGGTCCAGTTTTGGGGCACCTGGGTGGCTCAGTTGGTTGAATGTCTGACTCTTGATTTTGGCTCAGGTCATGATCTCAGGGTTGTGAGATCAAGCCCTGTGTCAGGTTCTACACTTATTGCAGAGTCTGCTTGAAATCCTCTCTCTCCCTCCGCCCTTCCCCCTGCTAACACTCACTTTCTCTTTCTGTCTCTAAAATAAATAAAAATAAAAATTTTTAAGAAAGTGATCCAGCTTCATTCTTTTGCATGTTGCTGTCTAATTTTCCCAACACCATTTTTTGAAAAGACTGTCTTTTTCCCACTGGATATTCTTTCCTGCTTTGTCAAAGATTAATGGACCATATAGTTGTGGGTTCATTTCACTAATGGAGTCCAGTTTATTTTTTGTTCAGTTGCTTGTCCTTTTGGTATCTTATTTACAAAATGACTGCCTAATTCAAAGTATGGAAATATATTGCCTATGCTTTCTTCTAAGAGTGTTTTAGTGTTACTTCTTACATTTAGGTCTTTGATTAACTTTGAACTAATTTTTGCATATTATGTCAGGTAAGGGTCCAAATTATCATTTTTTTGAATGTGAATATTCATCTATTCCAGTACCATTTGGTGAAGACTGTTCTTTTTCCATTGAATGGTCTTTGCATCCTTGTTAAAAATCAGCTGCCCATAAATGTATGAGTTTATTTCTAGATTCTAAATTTTGTCCATCAATCTACAGGTCTGTCCTTAAGACAGTAACCCACTGTTTTGATTCTTCTAGGTTTGTATAAAGTTTTGAAGTTGGGAAGTATTAGTCCCCAGCTTTCTTATTCATTTTCAAGATTGTCTTTGCTATTCTGGGTTCCTTGCATTTCCATGTGAATTTTAACAGCAGATTATCCATTTCTCCAGAAAAGTCATTTGGAATTTTGATAATGACTACATTGAGTCTGTAGATTAATCCAGTGAATATTGCCATCTTGAGAATATTAAGTCTTCCAATTCATTAACATGGGATGCCTGTTAGAACTAGAAGGAAGATCATCAAGATAACAGAAGGCCTGAACAATACTATAAGATCTAACAGACACCTAGAGAGCACTCCACCCAACAACAATAGAATAAATATTCTTCTTAAATGCACATTAAACATTCTCCAGGATAGGGGTACCTGAGTGGTTCAGGTGGTTAAGCATCAGCCTTTGGCTCAGGTCACGATAGCAGGGTCCTGGAATCTAGCCCCACGCCAGGCTCCCTACTCAGTGGGGAGTCTGCTTCTCCCTTTCCATCTGCTCCTCCCCCGCTGCTGCTCTTTTTCTCTCTCTCTCTTTCAAAATAAATAAATAAAATCCTTTAAAAAGAACATTCTCCAGGATAGATCACATATTAAACAGTAAGTTTCAATAAATTTTAAGAGATTGAAATCATATAAAATATGTTCTATTGCCATAATGGAATGAAATTAGTAATCAATAATAGAATAAAATATGGAAATTCACAATTAAGTGGAAACTAAACAACACAGTAGCTAATGAGTCAAAGAAATCACAAAGTAAATTAGAAAGTACTCTGAGATGAATGAAAACACAAAAGATGAAAACACCTGGGATGCAGGAAAAGCAGTGCTCAGAAGGAAGTTTACAGCATTAAAATACCTACATTTAAAAAGAAATATCTAAAATCAATAACCTAATTTTCCACCTTAAGAGAATAGAAAAACAAGAGGAATCTAACCCCAAAGGAAGCAGAAGAAAAGTAATAATAAAGATTAGGACATAAATGAATTAAAGAAAAGGAAATAATAGAGAAAATCAAGTAAACCAAAAGTTCTTTCTTTGAAAAGAACAGCAAAACTGACAAACTTTTATCTAGACTGACCAAGGGAGAAAAAAGACTCAAATTACTAACTCAAGCCATTTCTACCAAGTTTACAGAAATCTTTAAAAAAGATTATGAGCGAATACTATTAACAAATGCACACCAAAAAATTGGACAGTTAATGTAGTTTATAGTATTGTTCAAGGTTTATAGTATTCTTAAGTTCTTCTATTTTCTTGACAATCTTCTCTTAATTTGTTCTCTCCATTACTAATAGTGGGGTATTGAAATTTTCAACTATTATTGTAGAACTATTTCTCATTTCAGTTCTGTCAAGTTTTGCCTCACATATTTCAAAACTCTATTGTCAGGGGAAGTTGTGTTTATAATTCTTATATATTTTCAAAAGTTTTACATTTTTATCATTATATATCCTTCTTTGTCTCTTAAAACAATTTTGTCTTAAATAAGATTTGTTTGATATTAGTATAGCCACTCTAGCTCCCTTTGGATTATTATTTGCATGAAATCTTTTCCCATCTTTTATATTCAACCTACTTGTGTTTGGTTAAAATGAGTCTTTTATAGGCAGCACATACCTGGAACATGTTTTTTTTTTTCTTTCCATGCTGTTATTCTTTGTTTTTTTGCGAGTTCAATCCACTTGCATTTGTAATTACCAATAAGGAAAAACTTCCTTCTGCCATTTTGCTATTAATGTTTTTGTTTATCAATTTCTTTATTACCAAATTATTTTGTGTTTATTAGCTATTTTCTAGTGTAACATTTTAATTCCCTAGTCATTTCTTTTAATACATATTTTGAGATATTTTCTTGGAGGTTGCCCTGGGGATCACAAGTAACATTCTAATCTATAATAATCAAGACCTGGAAAACTTCTAGCTATCTAGAATGAAGGCTGACAATAGTAAGTACATATTTAAATCTCTGTGATCCCTCCCTCCCCTGAGGGAGTTGTACAAAGTTCAGGTGTAAATGTTCAAAGGGTCCCCAAGTCTATGGTTCCTGTTCATGTCCCATCTTGAGAGTTTTTCAAGAGTTATGAATCTGGCAGATTAAGCATTCACTGGCAACATCAACTGTTATCTGACTAAAATGTTCTCAACAATGTTTTCCCAGTTTGTTTCTCAGTAGTTTTCAAGTTTGTTTGCTAGATGGTTCATATCCTGCAAATTTCTCATCGAGCTTTATTTCAGAAAGACTGGAGAGACCAAAGGACAGTCTTGGTATCTCTATAGCCTATTTGATAGTAGGAACATTGAGATTTCTCTCACTATCTTATCCTTTTTTTTTTTCTCACAGTCTGATACTTTAACTGCATTTTGCTCAAAGTTTCATAGAGGTCATCTGGAATAATCAGGTAATCTTTAATTTGTTGAACCAATTAAACTTGGGTGAGAGTACTCTGTTAAGCATTCTGGCTGGCCAAGGCATTTCCTTTTGTTCCATGGGTTCGATCCTTAGTATGTTTCAACTTTAATTACAGCCACTTCCATGGAGACAAGCAACTGTTAGAAAACCCTGTTGCTTGTATAGCATGCCAAATAACAAACCACACCAAAGGCATATCTCTTTTTTGTGTATATGTTAGTCTTTTCCTTCCTTGCTATTTGGTAGGCTGTAAGTTTACTAGTTATGCTAACTTGACCCCAGGAAGGAAATTGAATTCAAAAAGCTGTTGGAAAGTAGTGACAGCATACCTAACTTGAGAATATACTTAGTTAATCTCAAGATATGGCTTGTTTACAAAGAATTCTTAGTCTGTGTTTTGTAGAGATGTTTCAAGGAAATAAGAGATAGACAGGTATGGGTGTTGGGTTGCTCAGTTCGTTAAGTGCCTTTGGCTCAGGTCATGATCCCTGGGTCCTGGGATCAAGCCCTGTGTCAAGTTCCCTATACATGGGGGAGTCTGCTTCTCCCTCTCCCTCTTCCACACCCCCCCAACTTGTACTCTCCCTTTCTCAAATAAATTTTAAAAAGTGATAGAAAGAAAGACAGGTAAAGTTCTTAGGTTAAATTTAAGCAATCATGAAGTTCTCTTCTCTCTGGAAGAGGAAATAAGTTATGACACCAAATTGTACAAGTGGCCAATAAACACATGAAGACACTCAACAACATTAGTCATAAGGGAAATTCAAATCAAAACCACATTGAGATACTACTTCACATCCACAAGGATAGCTATAATCAAAGAGGATAAGTGTGAGGATGTGGAAATAGAAACCCTATACACTGCTGGTAGGAATGTAAAATGGCATAGTCACTGTGGAATAGTTTGGTAGTTTCTCAAAAGGTTAAATATAGAGTTATATGATCTAGCAATTCATGTCCTAGGGGTATACCTAGGAGAATTAAAAATGTATGTCCACACAAAACCTTTTGCATTAATGTTTATAGTAACATTATTCATATTAGTTAAGTTGGAAACAACCTAAATGTCCATCAACTGATTAATGGTTAAACAAAACATGGTATATGCATACAATGGAATATTCTTTAGCAAGAAAAGTAATGAAATACTGATGCATACTACAACATGAATGACCTTAAAGCATAATAGGTGAAAAAAGCCAGACACAAAAGCCCACGTATTGTTTGATTCTATTGACATGAAAAGTCCAGTATATACAAATCCATAGATATGGGGGAAAGAGGGACTAAAAAGTGACTGGTAATGAGTATGGCTTTGCTTTGGGGATCATGAAAAACTTTGGGAATTAGTGGTGTGGTGATGGTTGCAACAAATTTGTGAATATACTAAAAACCACTGCATTATACATTGAATGAGGATAAATTTTATGATATATGAATTGTATCCCATTTAAAAAAAATATTTTGTTTATTTATTTGAGAGAGAGAGAGTGGAATGATTTAGAGGGAGAGGGAGAAAAAACCTGAAACAAACTCTGCACTGAACACAGAGCCCTTTGCGGGGCCCAATCCCACAACTGTAAGATCATGACTTGAGCTGAAACCAAGAGTTGGACCCTTAACTGACTGAGCCACTGAGGCACCCCAATTGTATCTCAATTTTTTTTTATATTTTATTCATTTGACAGACAGAGATCACAAGCAGGCAGGAGACAGGCAGAGAGAGAGGAGGAAGCAAGGTCCCCGCTGAACAGAGAGCCCGACGCGGGGCTCGATCCCAGGACCCTGGGATCATGACCTGAGCTGAAAGCAGAGGCTTTAACGCACTGAGCCACCCAGGTGCCCCTGTATCTCAATTTTTAAAAAGAGTATGACTCCTATAGATGGTAACATATGCTGAGGAGAGAAGCTGCAGTTAATAGGAAGTGAGTCTGAAAGCAAAGAAATGTTGAGTGCTTTGTGGAAAGAATTTGAATTGCATGAGGTACCATGAGGTAGAAAGGTGACTCCAAGATCAAACGTAGCTTCAGCTACTGCCCTTAGACAAGAGAGATATGTTTAATTACTGTGTAGAGAGAAAGGTAGAGATATATTTAACTGGGTAGAGATATGTTTAAGTACTGAGTGGAGAGAATTAATCTCTGATTTTCTTTATATTTCTTTTTTGATTTTTTAAAAAGATTTTGTTTATTTATTTGTCAGAGAGAGAGATCACAAGCAGGCAGAGAGGCAGGCAGAGAGAGAGGGATAAGTAGGCTCCCCGCTGAGGAGAGAGCCCGATTTGGGGCTCAATCCCAGGACCCTGGGATCATGACCTGAGCTGATGGCAGAGGCTTTAACCCACTGAGCCACCGAGGTGCCCCTTTCTTTATATTTCTAAGATAAAACTCCAAGAACTGTTTCTTTTATGTATAAACAGGAAAAAAATAATATAATCTGAGGGTGACTCAGAATGATAGGGCTGTGGATAGTAACTTTGAGTTGATCAAAGGCTAACTCTGTAGTAATCTCTGAAGGCAGAGATCAGGGATGCCAAATTTTGTCATGTCATAGTAGGTGGAAGTTAACTCCAAAAAGTTGGGGATCCACCACCTGCAATATCCTTTAGATCTGTTAAGTTTTCTTTTGGTAACATGATGAGGGCAGTTTTGAATGGCTGTATTTCTACTCAGAGGGATTTTTCTTCCCAGGATACATCAGGGCTTAGACAGTGAATCTGAGTCTAACAAAATTGTAATTTATTTTTACAAATTGTATGTCCTTTCATAGACCACATTCCTAAGAGATAAAGAGAGCCCTCCTGAGAAGAGGTTAGATCAGGTGGATATAAGAGCAACTCAGCTGCATGTTGGATTAAGGTAGAGGGACAGACAAATTGTAAGTCTTGGAGATTATGATTGAAAACCCGAGATAAGTATGAAGGGGCTTCAGTGCGGTCTTGTGGCATCAAAGTCCAGGTGTATTGCTGTTTTTCCCACGTTAAGGTGAAAGGGTATTGGAAATCAGGATGTAAAGGATCACCAAAGAAAACAGAACAGACATCTACTACTCTGAAGTGTGTTAAATTTGAAGGATAGAATCCAGGACAGTGTTTGGGTTGGGAACTGTAGGGAAATGTGGGCAATACTATATGATTTATAATCCTTATGTCTTGTACAAAGCGGTACCTATGTCCATTAGTCTGTCTTTTACTGGATGGTTAGGAGTTTTGCAGGCACTAGCACAAAGAATGATTAAATTAACAATAAAATCTGCCAAAATGGTCACTCTCCCTCTAGTGCTTTAGGTTTTAGGGGATACTGGCCAATTCCACCAGAGACATTGTGGGGTCAATATTGATTTGTAAAGGTTCTATCTATGTCCTTTATTTTCCCATGACTGTAGATGAGGGAACCCAGAGGATATTGGGTACTGAAGAAATTAAATTAGAAAACAGAAGTAATTTTAAGGGGACTCAGGAATAGGCTTTAAGTGGTACTCCGGTAGTTGATGGAAGCTACCATAAGATGGCATGCTGAGTTATCAGACTCTAAGAGATCAAGAAAAGGCCTTTGGGTACACCTCTAATAGTAGTTCCTCATTGTGCCCAAAGATCCATTTTCAATAGGTTGGGGAGGGTAGAAGGACTGCAGTAAAAGGCATATTGAGAAGTTAAGCATCCCTAAGAAATAAGCAAATGGTTAGAAGAGAAGGAGAAAATGTGTTCAATGGGTATGGCCCACCTGAGATTTTTTTAGTAACCTGGCAGAGGGTAGTGGGAAACTAAAGGCAATTAAAGGTAATGAGTATGGCTCAGTGTCTACTAAAAATTAGATTGAATGATCATTTATGAACATATAAAGTTATTTCTCTTTGCTGATCCAAAGGCAATTGGAAAAAGTGGAGGATGCCTTTCTTTGGGGAGGGAAATCACTTTGTTTCTTTTAAAAATGTTTAATTTTGATTTTATGTTAATTACACTATAGTTAAATAACACTGTTTCATTAGATTCACTATATTGATTCAACAATTCCATATATTACTCAGTGCTCATCAAGGTAAGTGTACTGTGAATCACCTTCACCTATTTCTCCCATGCCCCTACCTACCTCCCCTCTGCTGACCATCAGTTTGTTCTCTTTAGTTAAGAGTCTGTTTTTTGGTTTTTCTCTTTTTACCCCTTCATTCGTTTGTATTGTTTCTTAAATTCTACATATGAGTGAAATCATGTGATACTTGTCTTTTTCTGACTCACTTAGCATTGAACTCTCTAAATTGATCCATGTTGTTGCAAATGGCAATATTTCATTATTTTTGTGGTTCAATACATACATACATACATACATACCACTTCTTTATCCATCCATCTATCAATGTGCACTTGACCTGCTTCCAGAATTTATCTATTTAAATAATGCTACAATAAATGTAAGAGTGGATATATCCTTTCAAATTAGTGTTTACACATGCTTTGGGTAAATACTAGTAGTGTGATTCCTGGATCATGTGATAATTCTATTTTTAATTTTTTTTGAAGAATCTCCATACTGTTTTCCACAGTGGTTGCATCAGTTTGCATTCCTACCAACAGTGCACAAGGGTTCCTTTTTTCTGCAACCTTGCCAATGTTTGTTGTTTCTTGAGTTTTTGATGTTAGCCATTCTGACAGGTGTGAGGTGATATCTAATTATGGTTCTGATTTGCATTTCGCTGATGATGGTGATGTTGAGCATCTTTTCATGCATCAATTGGCCATATGTGTGTCTTTTGAGAAATGTCCATTCATGTCTTCTGCCCATTTTTTAATTGGATAATTTGGGGGTGGGGTTGAGTTGCATCAGTTCCTTCTTTTTTTAAAGATTTTTTTTTAAATGTGTTTGTCAGAGAGTGAGAAAAAGCACAGGCAAGGGGAGAAGCAGGCTTCCCACTGAGCAAGGAGCCTGATACAGGACCCAGTCCCAGGATCCTGATATCATGACTGAGCCAAAGGCAGATGCTTAACTGACTGAGCCACTTAGGCATCCCAAGTTGTATCAGTTCTTTATATATTTTGAATACTAACCCTTCATCGGATGTGGCATTTGCAAATATCTTCTCCCATTCAATAGGCTGCCTTTTAGTTTTATTGACTGTTTCCCTTGCTGTGCAGAAGCTTTTTATTTTGATGTACTCCCAATAGTTTATTTTTGCTTTTGTTTCTCTTGCCTTAGGAGACATTTAGAAAAATATTGTTACAGCTGATGTCAGAGAAAATACTGGTTGTGCTCTCCTCTAGAATTTTTATGGTTTCAGGTCTCACATTTAAGTCCTTAATCCATTTTTAAAATTGTAATTCCAGTATAGGTAACATACAGTGTTATATTAGTTTCAGGTGCACAATATACTGATTCAACAATACCATATATCATCCAGTGCTCACCACAAGATTTCTTATCCATTTTGAGTTTATTTTTGTGTATGTTGTAAGAGAAAGTCCAGTGTCATTCTTTTGCATGTAGCATTGAGTTTACCCAACACCATTTGTTGAATAGACTATCTTTTTCACATTGCATATTCATGCCTCCTTTGTTGAAGATTAATTGACCATAAAATTGTGGGTTTATTTCTATGTTCTCTATTCTGTTACTTTGATCTGTGTGTCTATTTTTGTGCCAGTACCCTAATGTTTTGATTACTAGAGCTTTGTAGTATAACTTTAAATCTACAATTGTTATGTGTCCAGCTTTGTTTTTCTTTTTCAGGATTGCTTTGGCTTCTCAGGGTCTTTTGTAGTTCCATACAAATTTTAGGATTGTTTGTTCTAGTTCTGTGAAAAACGCTGTTGGTATATTAATGGGGATTGCATTAAATTTGTAGATTGTTTTGGGTTGTATGGACATTCTAATAATATTTCTTCTTCCAATCTATGGGCATGGAATGTCTTTCTAATTGTTTGTGTCATCAGTCTTTTAATCAGTGTTTTATAGTTTTCAGAGTATAGAGCTTTCACTTCTTTGGTTAAATTTATTTCTAGGTGTTTTATTATTTTTGGTGCAATTTTAAGTGGGATTATTTTCTCAATTTTTCTTTCTGCTGCTTCATTATTAGTGTTTAGAAATGCAACAGGTTTATGTACATTGACTTTTGTATGCTGCAACATTTCTGAATTCATTTATAAGTTCTAGTAATTTTTTGGTGGAGTCTAGGATTTTCTATATATAATATTATGTCACCTGCAAATACTAAAAGTTTTACATCTTCCTTATCAATTTGAATGTCTTTTATTCTTTTTGGTTGTCTAATTGTTATGGCTAGGACTTCTAGTACTATGCTGAATAAAAATGTGAGACTGGATATCCTTGTCTTTTTCCTATTTTTAGGGGGAAAGCTGCCAGTTTTTCCCCCATTGAGTATGATGTTAGCTGTGGGTTTTTCATGTATGGCTTTTATTATGTTGAGGTATGTTCCCTCTAAACAGACTTTGTTGAGAGTTTTTATCATGAATTGATGTTGTACTTTGTCAAGTGCTTTTCTGCATCTACTGAAATGATCATATGGTTTTTATCCTTTCTCTTATTGATGTAATGTATCACATTGATTTGCAAACATTGAATCACTCTTGCTAAATCCCACTTAATTGTTGTGAATAATTTTTTAAATGTATTGCTGGATTCAGTTTTGTAATATTTTGCTGAGAATTTTTGCATCTATGTTCATCAGAGATGATGGTCTCTAGTTCTCTTTTTTATAGTATCTTTATCTGGTTTTGGTATCAGTATAATGCTGTCCTCATAGAATGATTTTGGAAGTTTTCCTTCCTCTTCTTTAAATGTTTGGTAGAAATCATTTGTGAAGCCATCTGGTCCTGGGCTTTGTTTATTGGAAATTTTTTGATTACAGATTCAATCTCATTCCTGGCAATAGGTCTGTTCAAATTTTCTATTTCTTCCTCATTCAGTTTGGGAGGTTATATGTTTCTAGGAATTTATCTATTTCTTCTAGATTTTCCAACTTGTTGGTGTATAATTTTTCATAATATTCGTTTTATATTCCTGTAGTGTCAAGTGTCAGTTGTTATTTCTCCTCTTTCACTTCCACTTTTGTTTGTTTGAATCCTCTCTCTTCCTCTCTCTTCTCTCTCTCTCCCTTGATGAATCTGGCTAAAGGTTTATTAACTTTTTTGATCTTTTCATAGAACCAGCTCCTGGTTTCATTGATCTATTCTATTTTTTTTAAGATTCTTTTTCATTTATTTCTGCTCTGATCTTTATTATTTCCTTCCTTCTACTGGTTTTGGATTTTCTTTGTTCTTTTTCTAGCTCTTTTAAGTCCAACTTTGGGTTGTTTATTTGAGATTTGTCTTGCTTCTTGAGGTAGGTATGTATTGGTCTAAACTTCATGCTTATAACAGCTTTTCCTGCATCTCAAAGATTTGGGACAATTGTGTTTTCATTTTCATCTGTATCCATGTATATTTCAATTTCCTCTCTGATTTCTTTCATTATTATATTACTATCAATTAGTTCCTTTATGTTTGGTATTAACAACTTTATTTATTTAGGTGGTCCCATGTTGGATACATAGATATTTATAATTGTTATATTTTCTTGTTGGATTGTTCCCTTTTTGCACAGTGTCCTTCTTTGTGTCTTGTTCCAGTCTTTGTTTTGAGGTCATTTTTTTCTGAGATAAGTATTGCTACCCCAGCTTTCTATTCACAACCATTTGTATGATGAATGTTTCTTCATCCTTTTACTTTCAGTCTGCATGATTCTTTAGCTCTGAAATAAATCTCTTGTAGGTAGCATATAGACAGGTCTTTTTTTAATCCATTCCATCACCCTATGTATTTTCAATTTTTAATTTCTTTAGAGAGGAGGAGAAAAAAGAGGCAGGCAGAGCAAGAGAAGGAATCTTAAGCAGGCTCCAGGCCCAGCTTGGAACCCAATGTGCACCTTGATCTCATAACCCTGAGTTCATGACCTAAGCCGAAATCAAGAGTTGGATGCTTAACCAACTGAGCCATCTAGGCATCCTACCCTATGTCTTTTGATTTGAGCATTTAGTCTACTTACAGTCAAAGTACTTATTGATAGGTATGTATTTATTGCCAGTTTCTTACTTGTTTTATGGTTGTTTTGTATTTTTTCTCTGTTCCATTCTTCCCTAGCTCTCTTTTTTTAGAACTAGGCTTTCTTTAGTGATATACTTGGATTCATTTCTTTTTATTTTATGCATATTACTTATTTTTTATTTGTGGTTACCATTCAGTTTATATATAATATCTTCTGCATATAGTAGTCTATACTAAGTTGATGGTCACTTAAGTTTGAACCCATTCTTTACCCTTCTTCTTTTCATGTTTTAGGTACCTGGTGTCATCCTTAATATTCTTTTATTTTGTGAGTGTCTTGACTGAGAGATTTTAGAGATATACTTATTTTTACTGCTTTTGTGCTTCCTACTTTTCTTACTTTTACTTATGGTATTTCCTTTATACTCAGAGTCCCCTTTAACATTTCTTGTAATGCTGGTTTAGTGGTCATCAATTCCTTTAGCTTTTTTGTTTGTCTGGGAAACTATCTCTTCTTCTAATCTGAATGATAGCCTTGGTGGATAGAGTATTCTTAGTTGCAGATTTTTTTTTCTCTTTCAGCACTTTGAATATATATAATGGCACTCTTTTATGGCCTGCAAAGTTTCTGCTGAAAAATTCACTGATGGCTTTTGTATGTTACTCTTTTCTTTTATCTGCTGCTTTTAAATTCTCCCTTTATCACTACTTTCTGACATTTTAATTACTGTGTCTTGTTGTGGACCTCCTTGGGTTGATTTTGTTGGGAGATCTCTATACTTCCTGGACATGGATTTCTTGCTTCCTTTCCCAGATTAGGAAAGTTTTCATCTATTATTTCTTCAAATAAGTTTTCCTCCCTTTGTCTCTCTTCACCTTCTGGGATCCCTATGATGTGAATTTTATTATGCTTGATGGTGATGATGAGTTCCCTAATCCTATTTTCATTTTGCATATTTTTTCTCTCACCTGCTCAGCTTGATTACTTTCTATTACTTTTTCCTCTAGATCACCGATTCATTCTTTTGCTTCCCTTAGTTTGCTGTTCATTCCATCTAGTGTATTTTTAATTTCATGTATTGTATTCTTCATCTCCAACTGGTTCTTTTTAAATCTCTTTGTTAAAAGTCTCACTGATGTCCTCCACCCTTTTCTCAAGCTCAGCGAGTATCTTTATGATCATTACTTTAAATTTTCTATCAGGCGTATTACTTATCTCAATTTTGTCTAGGTCTCTTATGATTTTGTCCTGTTCTTTCATCTGGGACACATTACTGTATCTCCTCATTTTGTCCACCTCTCTGTGTCTGTTTCTGTGTGCTACATCTCTTACTCTTGAAAGTAGTGGCTTTTTTAAATTTATTTTTTATTTTCAGCATAACAGTATTCATTATTTTTGCACCACACCCAGTGCTCCATGCAATCCGTGCTCTCTATAATACCCACCACCTGGTACCCCGACCTCCCACCCCCCGCCCCTTCAAAACCCTCAGATTGTTTTTCAGAGTTCATAGTCTCTTGTGGTTCACCTCCCCTTCCAATTTCCCCCAACTCCCTTCTCCTCTCTAACTCCCCATGTCCTCCATGCTATTTGTTATGCTCCACAAATAAGTGAAACCATATGATAATTGACTCTCTCTGCTTGACTTATTTCACTCAGCAGTAGCTTTTTGAGGATGAGGTCCTGTAGTGCCCAGCGGTGTAATATCCTCTCTTCACCAGAATCTGGAGCTTCAATGGTATCTCCTTTGTGTGTTGCATGTGCCCTGCTGTTGTGGCTGAGCAGTCTTTTCCTTTAGTTCAGTTGTTTGCAGTGCCTCTCTTTTTCTGTTGTGGGCAGTATTGGTTCCTGTGGTATTAGTGGGCCAGACTTGGCCCTCCTTGAGGTTAAATTGGGTCAGACCAGGCATTTTTCCAGAGTTGCAGTAGCACCAAACTACAGGGTGCTTTCTCTGTTTTGTTCCCTGAGAAAATTTCACTGGTGGATGGAGCTGGCAGTCATAACAACCATCTGCCCCCAGCCCCACTGTTGGGGCTACAGTCTTACTGATGTGTGTGGTATCTTTCCCTCTTCCCAGGGCAGGAGTCACTTTGAAGTGGTGTTGGCCTCTGTCAGGGCAGCTTGCACATTGCCAAGCTTGTGGTACCACTTTGGATGGGCTCTGGCCAAAAGCATATTGAAGGGGCAGCTCTGCAAAATGTGAAGGGAGGGTAAATACTTCATTAGCAAGGTTTGAATGCTGGACCTTTGTAAGAGGGCACCTGACACCACCACCTGAACTGATGCCAGGCAGATTGTAGGAGGGAGATCTGAAAAGCATGGAGGTGTGGGGATGGAAGGTGTGGTGTTAGCAAGGTTTGTGCCAATTCTCTGGAGGAGGAGACCTGCAGCACCAGGACTGCAACAGGTTTGGCTGGAGAGGGTGGATCCACCAAGCATGCAGATGCTGGGTACATGGTGTTAGCAATTTAGGTAGCAAGTGTTGACATCACACTAGTTCCTGCAGATGGTTGTGTGTTTATGCGTGGCTGCAGGGGAGGGAAATGGAGCCTGCCAGATCCTTTGTTCCTGGAGTTTTACAAGGATCACTGTTCACCTAGGATACACTCCAAATTTAGTAACTCGCCATCCTGTATGACCCAGTTGATTCTCAAACTGTTGCTTCTTTGCTGCATCTCCGTGGGCTGTTTGTATACGTCTCTTTAAGGGTAGGGACTCAGTTTCTCCTCATACTCCCAGCTCTTCCAGAACTGAGCTCACTGATTTTTAAAATCTAGATTTTAAGTCCTACTGGTGGTAAGAATTCACACAATTTGGTTCTTCTGGTTTTCAAAGCCAAATGTCATGGGGATTTGTCTTCTCAGTGTAGACTCCCTGGTATGATCATCTTCTCTCCCTGTCAGTGCCCATGTTTCCCTTCCTCCTACAGATAGTCCAGTGTGTCTGTTTAGTTCCCCACTGAATCTCAAGCTTCCCTACCCTCTTTGATGTGGTCTCTTCTCTACATTGAGTTGTGGAGCTTGTTCTGCCAGTCTTCAGGTTGTTTTCTGGTTTATTTACACTGGTGTGAACACTATCTCATTGTATGCATGGGATGAAATGAGCTTAGGATCCTCCTACTCCACCATCTTCCCAGCATCTCTCTCCAGAATCACTGTATTTATGACTCAACAACCTTTGTAGAGTTGCCAGATAAAATACAGGATGTCCAGTTAAATTTAGATGTCAGATGCAATGAATTATTTTTTAGTCTATGTCCCAGATATTTCTTGAGACATACTCATGCTAATACATTACTCGTCATTCATCTGAAATACAAAATTTCCTATATTTTTATTTTCAAAATCTGGCAACCTCATTGTGTTTTGTTTCTTGGCCAAAGCAGGACAGTTGTAAGCCCCCTGTCATTTTCTCTGCAAATCTGCAAGTATCCATGTCTTTCTGTGTTGTATTTGTGGAGGAATTTTTATTCCCCTTAAGCTATTTAAGTTACAATGACATAAATTTGTCCCCACAAAATGCTGAACTAAATAGTGCTGGACTCAAAGTGTTGTAACTCATGAATGGGTGTGGTCTGCCAGCCTATTTTATGCTTCCAAATAGCATTTGATATTTCAGGCTTAAGACCACTAACAAAAGGTGTGTAGATTGCTGTCAGAGTGTTAACATTGATGCCCAGCTCTGAGTATTCCTTAAATGTGGTTTGTGATCGGTCCCTAAAATTAGACACAGACTCATCACACCCTTGTTGACAGGTTTGGATTGTTCCTCAGTCAATGAAAGAGGGGAAAACCTTCAGGAACTGCCTGGAAGATCTCTCTCAGGCAGATCCTGTCCCATTTCTCAAAACCTAGCTCAGATACACCTCCTCCATGCAGCTTTCTATCTCTGTGGTTTTTGCATGGTTGGAGAGTTCTGAAGGTAGAGATTTAAAAGTTAGAGGGAGCTGAAAAAGGGAAAGGGGAGGAGAAAGAGGACAGAACAAAGGACGGAGAACTCAGGAGTGGTAAAAGTCCAGGTGGGAGTTGAGTTATCAGGGGCAGACACAGAGTTAAATAGAAGGATTTCTATAGGGAGGGTGAAGTCTGATGTTGTTTTAAGACTCAATAGATTGGAATCTTTCTGACCTTTTTCTTTTCCCAGCATCACCTTTCCAGTTAAAGAAAGCTGCTCATTGTTAGTTAGCGATTTTCTTTCCTTTTTGTTCTAAGGCACAAGTCTTGATGTGTTCCCAGAATCCCAAATGGACCCTTACAACTCAAAATTGCCTTCTTCAAATTCATTCCACTTAGGCCATAATAAAAGATCCAACATAGATGAGATAAAGACATTCTACCTTAGGATTTCATTCTCTGCTCCCAGAGAACATAGAGGGCCAGAGAATTCCCAAAGACAAAAAGAAATAGAGGCAGTGATTTCAGTCTGACAATAGGTTAACCCTTTCAAAGAATGAAAGCCTGTGATTTTCATGCTACACAAAGAACTGGAATGCATGGGTGGGAACAGGAGTTACCATTTGAACCAACAGGGGACTCCAAGAAGGGAGAAAGAGATTCCTTGACTTGCTGTTGCTCTTGTCTGAAATCTCAGTAGGTTTAGGGGCTTATCCAGACCCAACTGGAGTCACAGCATCAGACTATTATAGACAAAAATAGTTAAAGTGCCTCAAGTAGAGGTTATAGACTTTGTTGTGGCACATCTGGAAATGCCATGACATCATTAATTCCCTGAGCTGAAATAGGTTGGAGTTTTCATAAGGTGAGAAGAGAAGCATATAGGACTGTAGTCTTACCTCAGGATGCTGTTTTCTTTATCTCTAAGTGCCACACAACTTGCAGTTGAAATGGTTGGAGATTGTTCTAGTTTATGACAACTCTCTCAAGATTGTTGGTGCAATCTCATTTCTGCTGCTCTCAGAAAAGTTCTGAAAGTAGTCTTTGTTGGCCTGTGGGTTGTCTGTTAACCGTCTAATGCCAGTTGAGGTACAGAGGACAGAGATCTAGAAAAGAAAAAAAACAAGAAGAGGAATAAAAATAGAAGAGATAACATTCTTTAAAAAAATTAATTAATTAATTAATTTTTATTTTTATTTTTTATTTTTAAATTTATTATTTTTTTCTCACCATAGTACATATGCAAGGAAAAACTTGAGTTCGTTTTAATTTGGCTTATAGTTCTCTCAGCTTCCACCAGTTATATATACTCTTGGCTCAGGTACACAAATTCTCAAGTTCAAACTTCTAATTTCTCCCTCTTTCTACAGCTTGGCTCTAACCATCCTAGTGCCTCCCCAATGCTCCCCTGCACCCCAGTTTTGTTGCCTTCATGTCCTTTACCCCATAGCCATGAGAAATGTCATATCTATTGGGTGGGGAGTCTGAAATCATGGATGATTTCATGGAGAAGGTTGTATCTCAGCTAGGCCTTGAGTGATGGGACAAGATTTGCCTGGGTAGAGTCAGAGGGGAACACCTTCCAGTAGAAGATGATGATATGAGTTTGTTCATTCTTCAAATAGAGTATTATGGAGGGCTTTCTTTGTGCTGGTATTAATCATGTTCTGGGCAAGAGTGTGGGTTTTGAGGGCAAAGACTCAAACTCCAACCCTTTTTATTTCCTGGCTATACCAGGGGTTGGGATCAGCTGTAACAGAACCAGTGAAGCAGGTATGATGGAGACTGACAAATTGGAGAGCAAAAGCCCTGTTTAACAAGGACAACTCCTGCTTGGATGCTGGTAGTTATAGCCATGTGGGCTAGTTGGGCATGATATTCTGAAATTTCAAGAAAACTAGGTTATGGATTTTTATGTGAAGTACTTTTCTTTTTAAAATACTGGCCATTAAATTTAAAAAAATGAATTTATAGGTCAAACTATACACATCTGTAGGCTTGTTGTCTTCATGGTTGACAAGTTTGTCTCCTCTGTCTTAGAGGCTTAACTCTATACTTAGTAGAGCAAGTAAGGCTCCCCGCTTCCCCAGCTAGCACCTCTGTTTCATATCCAGCCTTGTTTTTCCCTACATCTCCTTCCCTGCCACTCTGTAGGCCAACACAGTAAAACTGTTGTCCAGATGAACCTCTGTTGGTGCACAGGTTGTTGAAGTATGTTTTTCCATATCCCCACTTCAGTTTTCTTCTCCTAACAGCTCCTATTCTTTGAGAGCCATCTCCTTTGAGAAGCCTTCACTCGCTCCTTCCTTGTGCTTCCCCAAACCTTAGATAACCATTAGCTGTACTCTATTGTCATTCTTTCTCCACTTCTCTGTCTTATCCACCAGTCTGAGTATATCATGCATGATACCTAAGGGCATGTGGTAAATAGGTGCTTGGTAAATGAATAAGAGGAATGAATGTGTGTCTGCAATGTCATTCACTATATGTAAACATGCACCAAAAAAAAATATAGAAGTCCCCTTCTCTATCCACTCACCCATTTATCCAGCAAACATTTATTGAGCTCTTATTATATGGCAGGGACTGTTCTAGGTGATGGAGATATAAGAATGAACATGCCAGACAATGTCCCTGCCTTCACACATCTCATATTTTAGTGTGGGAAGATATTAAACAAAAATATGTAAGATAATTCTAAGAAAGAAAGTAAAAGCAGGGTAAGGGCTTAGAGGCTGACAGATATACTTTCCAATAGGGTAGCTAAAGAAAGGATCTCTGGGAAGGTGACATTTGAGCAAAGTTTTGGGGAAGGGTGGGAGCAAACCATACAGATAGATGGAGACAAGCATGAAGGAAGGAACAACAAGTGCAAAGGCCCTGCGGTGGGAGCATGATCAGCATATTTGAGGTATAACAAGGAGGCCAAAGTGGCTACAGAGGAGGGAGCAAGGGGAAGAGTGGTGGGAGGTGAGGTCATAGAGGCAATAGAAGGTTAGACCATCATATCATCACCCCTGTCAACCAAGACCATCATATCATCACCCCTCTCAACCACCTATTGAACACAAACCTTGGTGAACAATGGAGTGAGTAATGTCAGTCTTGATGGGATGTGTGGTGGCAGTGCCAGGGAGATGTGCATAGGTCCAAACAGCTTTTCCCACAGATATATGCTTCTCATAGTGCCCGCTCTACCCAGAGTCTTTACCACAAGGCTCTCAGATGCAGGTCCCACCTGAGACTGGCCCTGTTTGCCTTGGGAGGGTAATGAACCTGTGGAGATTGGCCAAAGTTATTTCCTGCTAGTTGGGGTTGGGACCAGGCTGTGCACCTCCGCCCAGTTGGAAAGGGCTCCAGAGTTGTTATTCATCAGATATGCTGCTGTTTAGAACAAGTCTTGAGTTTCCCACTTCTACACCTTTCTCTCTCCTAGGAAGTCATACCAGAAGAGTCAGGAGACCTATGTTCTACTTCCTGCTTGACCTCCACAATGGGTGGTGAGAGCTAGGGAAGGCTTGGTGCTCTGTGAAAAGGAGGACTGAGACTTGATATTCTAGTGCTGTATGCCACATCTGGGTCTTGACTCTTTCTGCATGATGGGCCACCTGATTTCTAGCCTTGGAAGTGGGTCTTCTATAGCCTCTTCTTGTAGCTGCACCCAGGTATGAGCATAGCTGTCCTGCCTATTCAAAAGCTCTGGTAAGTGGTGAGGTTTGACTGAAGCCCCAAGGTCTCTTTTCCCAAACATCTCCCACAGCTTCTCCTCTCCTGCACACCCTGACATTCTTGCCATTAGTCATTCCTCACGGGTAAAGGTGGGAGGCCATCTCCCAAGGGGACTCCTGGAAGCCCACAGGCCCATACATCCAACCTGCCCAACCAGGACTCAGTCATCTTCTTGGTGTGCAGAAAGAAAGAACATCTCTTCTGAGGGAGAGACACAAGCCTCCAGGACTGTTGGAAAACCACTGGAAAAGTCTCAGGCCAGGCTCCCTGCTGAGTGGCTCTGAGCAGCAACCTGAGCAGGAAGAACAAGGGACCACAGGAAGCTCACTACCTGGGAATGCTGTAACATTTTTCTTTTCTGAAGAAAAACTTGGTCGCCCTTGTAGCTTAGTTTGGGGTTAGCTGCTGAGTCAATTATTCTTGAGCTAAGTTGTTTTCAGACCTTGAGGCACAGTTTAACCCCCTAAATGAGCATAAGGAGGATGACATAATTTGTTGAGGCACGGTAACTCATAGGAAGCTTGCATATTCCTGCTTTGCTGATTTCAGCCCTGTGCTTTCCCCAGAGTTGCTATTGCAAAGGATTGTGGAGCCCTAAGTCCTCCTTCCCATCAGATGTGCTGAACTATGGAGCGCCTGGGTGATTCAGCTGGTTAAACGTCTGTCTTGGGCTCAGGTCATCACCTCAGAGTCCTGGGATTAAGCCTCACATTGTTGGGTTTTTTTGTTCAGCAGGGAGTCTGCTTCTCTCCCTCCTTCTGCCCCTCCCCACAACTTATGCACATGCATGAGTGTGTGCACTCTCTGTCAAATCCTAAAAAAAAAAAAGAAGAAGAAGAAGAAGAAGAAGAAGAAGAAGAAGTGTCAAACTAGACAGGAAGGCCTAAAGCAGTAGGGGAGGCTATGAGGAGACAGGTGCTGCTGCAGCTCAGGGACCCAACACCTGGGGCCAGGGAGGAACCCCCGCTGGGGGAGAACAGATACTTCCCTGAGACTCTAAGGGTAAGAGTGTGCTATGAGCTCAGCCAGGCGTGGGTTCCTGGCCAAGAGGTTTTCCCTATGAGCTCTCTTTGTAAATATAGGGGCATATCAGGAACCCAGATCTCTGTTCACTTTAAATCAGGAGTTGCAAGATCACGTGAAGTGAGCCAGGTATAAGCAGTTGGTGGTGGGGACTGGTAGCTCCCCATTTGAAGACAGCAGTCACTCATCAGCTGTCCTTGCTTGCTGTGCTGAAATCTGCCTGGATGGTCCAACCTACCAATTGTTTTTAAAAGAAAGCTCTTAATACAATGATTTTAGATGTTTCCCACATGTTTCAAGGTTGATAAGGAGTTGCATTTGTATGGGGCTCCTGGTTGGCTCCATTTGTTGGGCTTCTGACTCTTGGTTTCAGCTCAGGTCGTGATCTCCTCGGTCAGGGATCGAGCCCTAAGTTAGGCTCTGCACTCAGCCGAGAGTCTGCTTGGAAATTCTCTCTCTCTGCCCCTCCCCTGTTCTCTCTCTCTCTCAAATAAATTAATAAATCTTTTTTTTAAAAAGAATTACATTTGTATTAATACAGCAGGCATGTGTAATACCATTTACTATATGCAGGCACTGTTCTAAGCACTTTGCAAATAATAACTTGTCCAGTTCTTAGAAAAATAACAAACTCACGAGGTATGTCTTCCTCCACCTCATTTATTGATTAGAAAAATGAGGCCCAAAGGAATTAAGTAACTTGCTGACAATCCCTCAGCTGGTAAGTGGCATAGCCAGGCTTAAAGCCAAGCTGCCTGACTCTGTAGTCTGTGCTCTCTGTTGCTCTGTTATGCTGCCTCATTAAAACAGCAAATGAACAAATAAAACCCAGCAAACACAAAACACCGAGCAGGACAAAAACCAAGCAGGTGAGAAGACGCAAAAACAAGCCCTTCATTTGCTGCCTCCGCTTTAAACCAAATCCAATGGAATTTGGCGCCTTTGCCATTTTCTTCTGCTTTTGTCTTCTGTCTTCTTTGTTAACTTCCCCATGCCTGACCCCCATCTTAACACCTCTCTTTTTAAGATACTCCCAACACTGATTTCTTTTCAGCTCTTTCATAAAGCAACATGGCCTCTTTGCCCCGTCAGTTTTGCTCTCTGAAATGCAGCCTCTCACGTTTCATGGTTCATTCTTGATCTTCACCTTGAAATATTCTACTCAGTTCCTTCCAGAATCCCTGTCTCCTGCCAGCTGGAGGTGGATCCCATGAACTCATTTTGTGATGAAGATTTGGAGGAATCACAACCATCCCTTGCAGTGGTGCACATTTCTCTTTCTGTACTTGTATTCGTATAGTTTCTATGTTGCATAATGCCATCTTCGATAGTCACATACTTCTTAGAATTCATCCCTGTTTTTTTGTATATTTTTCTTGTCTTTCTAGCAAGAGTGTAAGCCAGGAACACAGGGGATGTGTTGACTATGTATTCTACCATCCTTTTTCAGTGCCAAGAAGTCACATCACATAATCGGCAAAGGTGTGGGCTTTGGAGCACTCTCCCTTGGATCCAAGCCTTGGCCTTGCCACTTACAAACTGTATGACCAATGATGATTCATTTGACCTCTCTGAACCTCTTTTGGGAGATTATCATCAGACATGATGTATGTTAAATTCTTAACCCAGGGCCTGACTCTCATCTAGTAAGCCTTAGCATTTGACAACTCTTATTACGATGTCACTGGTACCATTAATTAGCTCAGGCAGCTGTGAAAGTATTCAATCTCTGGACTCCAAAAGAATCTCTGGTTTTTAGGATTAATGTCACTCAGGTATTGTTAGGAAGTGTTGAAAAGGATTGGCTAAAAAACAAACAAACAAACAAACAAACAAAAAACCTAGATGTACATGAACAGATGAATGGATAAAGAAGATGTGGGGTGTATGTATATATGTACACACACACACACACACGCATGCAAACTCTGGAATATTATGCAGCCATCAAAACCCCCCAAATCTTGCATTTGCAATGATGTGGATGGAACTAGAGGGTATCATGCTAAGTGAAATAAGTCAGTGAGAGAAAGACAATTATCGTATGATCTCATTGATGTGAGAAATTTGAGAAACAAGACATTGGATCATAGGGAAAGAAAGGGAAAAATGAAACAAGACAAAACCAGAGAGGGAGACAAACCATAAGAGATTCTTAATCTCAGGAAACAAACTGAGGGTAGCTGGAGGGGAGGGGGTTAGAGGGATGGGGTGGTTGGGTTACGGACATTGGGAAGGGTACGTGCTATGGTGAGTATTGTGAATTGTGTAAGACTGATGATTCACAGACCTGTACCCCTGAAACAAATAATACATTATATGTTAATAACAAAAATAATAAATTAAGAAAAAAAGAATTGAAAAAAGAAAACAACCCAGGACCTACAATTGTACAATTAGAATGTAGTTTTTTATTTTTTGTTCAAATCAAGCTTGACCTCTCCCAATTAGAAGGAACTGGAAGCGCTCGGACCTCCTTGGATTGAATAGGTGGGTACCTGTGTGGGCAGATGTGCGCATGCTTGTGCCTACACAGACATGTGAACTTTTCAAAGCAGAGCCTATGATATGTGTTTGTATAGTGCGTCAACACAAATTGCCTAGGAGTAGGCTTCCCCAAACACTTTAATGTACACAGCAGGTTGAGTCACACTATCAGTTAACATAGAGTTCCTGGTACTAACCCTTTCCATACTCCCTACTATCGCTAGGTAAGCAATCCTAGGCTACTCAACACAAGCTGACTCATACTTACTGTTAAAACATGATTTGCCAGAGGAGAACTTTCTGCAGGATTTTTCCCTCCAGGACAAGAAAACAAAGATTTCCCAAATTTAAGAGACTAGAACCTCCATGGTCCAACCTACAACATATACTCCTGTTTCACAGACTTATTAAGGGCCATTTCTGGCAGTTCTCTGGAGGACACCCAGTAAGGCATCCAGAGAGCACATTTAAGGACTGTGTCTTTACACCAGGTTAACCACTGAGAGAAATTCCAGTCCTTACACCCAGAGAAGGAAGGGAGAGAGGAAACTCTTTCACTGCATAACACCATCACAGGATTCCCCTGAGAGCCCATGGTCTGGGACTCCCAGCTTGGAGGTTTGGAGAGTTGTAAAATTATGTGCCACGTCTTCTTTTTACCATTTGCAAAGCAAGTAGGTGTCAACCTACAATAGGAAATGTGTTGTTGTTGATGTTAATGATGTGATCTTAGGTTTGTTTTTCAACAAATATACCAGATCACGCACATCCAAATGAGCGCTACCCTTTCAAATAGTCCCTCTGAAATATCATACACTTGAAAAAGTGAGTTCACCAAACATAATGACTCTGGGTCCCTAAAGTCACAGTATACTGTAAGTCACGAGCACATATTCTGCAGCGCTGACTTGAGCTGAGGCCCTGACTCCGGCTTTTATGTGGTCTTCAAAAAAATTCTCTCTGAGCCTCATTTTTAGCACTAAGGGGCTTACCAGGGACTGACACTTTGACCAATAACAGCCTTACCTGTGAGGAGAATAATCGGCAGCCATTTCCCAACAGGGAACTGGTAAAGCAAGATTAAAATGACTGCTCACTAGCTGTGTGTAATAAATGGTGGGGAGGGAGAGTAGGAGCCACTAGGTACTGCTCAGTGAAGAGAACAGAACCAACTATATGTGAAATAGGATGCAGGCTATATAGCAGGATTAGTTGAGATCCATTGAGAGAGGTGAGAATGAGTCCTGAGTCTAGATGTTGCTGTAAATGAGATTTGTGTAAATTGCTTCATTTTCCTGTGCTTCTTTTTCCTCACCTATAACACTGGGATAATATGACTACATACCTCATAAGGCTGTGAAGAAGATTAAGTAGGATATTGCATATAAAGCACTTAGCACGATGCCTGGCCAATAACAAGCTCGTGTGTGTGTGTGTGTGTGTGTGTGTGTGTGTGTGTGTATAAAATCACCTAAACACAGTCCTTATCCTCCTTTTTTTTTTAAAGATTTTTATTTATTTGATGGCGAGAGACACAGTGAGAGAGGGAACACAAGCAGGGGGAGTAGGAGAGAGAGAAGCAAGCTCCCTGCTGAGCAGGGAGACCTATATGGGGGTTGATCCCAGGACCCTGGGATCATGACCTGAGCCGAAGGCAGACACTTAAGGACTGAGCCACCCAGGCTCCCCGGGTCGTTATCTCTTTAGGAACTTGCATTCTTAGAGGTATAAAGAAGACCAGTGCGTAAGAGTCCTGCTATCCCCTAGGTGCTGTGCAAAAGGTATTGATTCATGCTATTGATTCATGATGAGATCACATGTGGGAATCAGGAATCAGTGTCTGGAGGAGTTAACAGTTGTGGGGAGGCTCACAGGATGAGTAGATTCTTGACAATTCAGTTTGGTAAGGTGGTACATCTGGGAGGAGAGAATAGCCTTGTAGAAGCACAGGGATGGGAGAGTGGGGCTTATGTTCAGGGAACAGAAAATATTCAGTTTTGTTTGGAGACCACTTATAAGACTTTGGCCAGCCCTGACATTCTTTGGTGTTACAAATCTCAGAAAATAGGCATCAAAGATAAGTTGGGCACCAACTGAATGCTAGATAAAAATTCTTATGTCTAGGCAAAAAGGCGATGGGAGTCATGGAAGATTTCTGAGTATGAGAATGACCTGATTAGATTGGACTTTAGGAAAACTTAGCTGGCAGGATTGTTTAGGATGGACTGGAGAGAGAGGAAAATCAGAGGCCAGGAGATGGGCTAGGAGGCTGCCACAACCATCTCAATGAGAGCTAATGGGGATTGAATTAGAGGATGACAGGATTCATTCTCACCTCTCTTAGCTGACCTCAACTCTTCCTGTCATATAACCTGAATCCTATTTCACATGTAGCTGGGCAGTTTTCTGTTCTCTCAATGGGGTGGTAGCTATTGGATCCTGTTCCCCTCCCTATGCTTTATTGCACACATCTGGCGAGCAGCCATTTTTATTTAATTAGTTTAGAGAAAGAGAGAGCATACGAGTGGGAGGGACAGGGAGAGAGAGACAGAATCTCAAGTGTATCCTGCACTAAGCATGGAGCCCGACATGGGGCTTGATCTCACAACCCTGAGATCACAACCTTGAGATCACAGTCTGAGCCAAAACCAAGAATCAGATGCATAACTGACTGCACCACCCAGGTGCCCCTAGTGAGCAGCCATTTTAATCTTGCTTTACCAGTTCCCTGCTGGGAAATGGTTGTGGTTGGTCAAAGCCTCAGGAGTTGGAAAGAGAAGACGGGCTGAAGAGATAGGACCAGTAGGATCTGGTACTCCTGGAATGGCAGAGTGAGTAAAGTAGGAGTCAAAGAGTACGCCGATGAAGTGTTGGGGGGGGTGCAGCAACAGTGGTTGGAAAGTGGCATAGGCTTCGTGACCAGAGAATGACATGTGACATCACCTTTGAGACACCAGTGGGACACAGAAGTGGAGTTGCCTGGCAGACAGTCAGAAAAAGCAGTGAAGACTCAATAGTGCTGTGATTGCACAAGGAATGTTTAAAATATTTTCTTTGGAACCATTCCAACAGGAATGAATTAAAGTCTTTAGACTCTAAGCACTGACTAGATTATGCCCTTCTATATGTAATTCAAAATTTTAAAAGTCCTTACAAAACCACAAAATATGTAGGAGGAAGTCCAATAAATTCTGATTTTCTCATGATGACTACTTCAGGGATCAAAAAATATATATGAGAAATTTTACTCCCAAATCTGTCTCTCTGTCTGTCTCTATCTCATGCTGGTGCCATAAATAAGAATGGCTTCAGTCTGTCTTTTGAAAACCCAAGACTGCCTTCTGTCTGAGTCGGTTCCCAAGCCCCACAAGGACAGCAGGCTCATTACTTTATAGTTATACCCTGTTTCTTTTTTTTTTTTTTTTTTTTTTTTTTTTTGTCATAGAGAGAGAAGTGAGAGCAAGCACAGGCAGACAGAGTGGAAGGCAGAGGCAGAGGGAGAAGCAGGCTCCCTGCCAAGCAAGGAGCCCGATGTGGGACTCGATCCCAGGACGCTGGGATCATGACCTGAGCCGAAGGCAGCCGCTTAACCAACTGAGCCACCCAGGCGTCCCCCCTGTTTCTTTTTAAAAGATTTTATTTATTTATTTGACAGAGAGAGAGAGAGAGAGAGAGAGAGAGCACAAGCAGAGAGAGCAGCAGGGAGAGGGAGAAGCAGGATCCCCACCATGCAGGGAGCCCAATGTGGGACTTGATTCCAGGACTCTGGGTTCATGACCTGAGCCAAAGACAGATGCTTAACCACTTGAGCCACCCACGTGCCCTATGATTCATTTCTTGGACACAAAACAGCATTTTGATGAACTTGATCACCTACCTTATTTATTAAAATTAGTCTCAAATGACCTAGCTATTTTCAAAGACCAAATTCCCTCAAAGGGTAATGATTTGCTCCTATTAAGGACACTAGAACCTTTAAAATACATTTCTACCCATCTCACACAATACACAAAAATCAAATCTGCATGGGTTAAATTCAGAATCCCAAATGCATTCATTTAACAAATACTGAGTACCTACTATGGGCAAGGTGCTGTTGTAGGCCCTTGGAATAAATAGTAAATGAAATAGACAGAAATCCCTGCCCTCTTGAAACTTACATTCTAGGGGCACCTGTGTGGCTCAGTCTGTTAAGCATCTGCTTTCTGCTCAGGACATGATTCCAGGGTCCTGGGATCGAGCCCAGTGTCAGGCTCCCTTCTCAACTGGGGAGTCTGCTTCTCCCTCTCTCTCTGCTCCTTCCCCCACTTCTGCTTTCGCTTTCTCTCTCTCTCAAATAAGTAAATCAAATCTTAAAAAAGGAGAAATTTATATTCTAGCTGGGTGGAAAAACTAACCACAAGTAAACTGCATAGTATGTTAGAAGGTAATGAGTGCTACATAAGGCATCAGGGAATTGGGAGGGCTGGAGTGGAGAAATCTGCAGTTTTTAATTGTGCAATCAGGGGAGGCATTGTTGAAAACTGACATTCGAGCAAAGACTTGAAGATGTGAGTTGGACCTGCTGATACCTGGATTTAAAGGGTCACAGACATAAGAAACCACCAGTGTAAATGCCCCCAAACGTGGGAATGTGCCTGATTTATTCAAGGGTCAGTAAATATAGTTTGGCTGGAGCAAAGTGAGAGGGAAGGAGTGATAGGAGATGAGGTAGGTTGGACATGTGGTAGAAGGAGTGTATAGAGTCTTCTAAGCTACTTAAATTTTTTTTTAATTATTTATTTATTTATTGGAGAGGGGGCAGACAGAGCGGAAGAGAGAAACTCTTTAGAACACTCTATGGTGAGTGTGGAGCCTGACATGGGGCTGGATCCCAGGACCCTGAGATAATGACCTGAGCAGAAACCAAGAGTCGAACACTCAGATGACTGAGCTACCCAAGTGTCCGTCCCATAAGCTACTTTAAAGACTTTGGCTTTTGCTGTGAGAGAAACTGAGAACAATAGGGAGCAAAAAATGAGATGTGATCTGACTTACATATAAAAGGGTCATTCCGGTGGCCATGGTGAGAATAGGCTGTAAGGGACAATGAAGAAACAGGGACACCAGTTAGGCCCTTGCGGTGAGCCAGGTAATTGACGGTAGTGGCTCAGACCAGGGCGGTAGCTGTGAAGGTATGGGACAGTCATCGGAGTCTGGGTCTATTTTGTACATGGACCCAAAAGAATTCACTGATGTTTTGATGTGGTACATAAGGGGAGGAGAGGAATTAAGGATGACACCAAGGTTTTTGGCTTAAACAACTGGAAGGAAAGAGTTGCCATAACTGAAAGGCAGAACAAAATTAAAGAAGCATTAAGAGAAAGTATAATATTATATATTTATATATATTATATAACAATATAATAACATTTCTATAGTCTTGGATTGATTGGGAACGGCTTTCTTAAGGAAGACATGAAACTCAGAAGCTAAGAGAAAAAAAAATGCTAGACTACAACAAAATGCAAACCTTCTTGATGGTCGAAGATGTAAAATTTTTTAAGAAGAGAGAATGGAAGAAAATATTTATAATATATATACCATACTTAATTCCATTTTAATCGACTCTCGATTATCAGTCCATGAATTAATCCCTAACTGTGGGATATGAAATTAATATTCCTAAGGTAGAAAAAGCACTTCAATGATACCGAAAGACTGATAATTCAATGGAAAAATGTTTTAAGGCCATAAATAGGCAATTAACAGGGAAGGGAACACCAATTAAGCCAGCAAACCTATAAAAAAAGGCTCAGCCTCATTAGAGAACTACAAATTAAAACAGCAGTGCGACACCAGCTCTCACCCACAGTACTAGTAAAAATAAATGGCATACTTTTCATTGTTGGCAAGGCTATGGAGACACAGGCACTCTTATAAATTCTTAATGGAGGTGTCCATTTGTAAAGGATTTCCAGTGGTCAACACTGCGAACTGTCCCCAAATTTAAAGCATTTGTCTCCTTTGATCCAGCAGTTCCATTTCTAGGTACCTAATCTACAGAAATACTCATGCAAGCGGGTGGAGATGTAGACAAAGGGATGTCCATTTCACCATGTTAATAATAGCAAAAAACTGAAGGTGATGCAAGACTTGACCAACAAGAGAATGGTTAAAGGAGTTGCGGTACATCTGTACAGTGAAATACCAAGTAGCCTTCAAACAGATAAGGTAGCTCTATAGATGACCCAAAGAGACAATTAAAAATGCTATTTCAAGGGCAAAACAAACTAGAGAATGGTATGTGTAGTATGATTACCTTTAGACTCAAAAAACCACCACTGTATGTGTGGGTGTGTGCGCACGCATGCATGCGCGTGTGTGAATTGGCAGAAGCTCTGAGAAAAGCATGAAACTTCCATTGCTTGTGTACATGGTGTGTGATTACACCCATGGGTGAGAGAACGGAGGCTTTCTTTTTATTCCCCGCATACTTCTTTTTTCTTTGAAACCCCGTTACAATCAAAATGTGTTATTTTGGGGCGCCTGGGTGGCTCAGTGGGTTAAAGCCTCTGCCTTCGGCTCAGGTCATGATCCCAGGGTCCTGGGATCGAGCCCCACGTCGGGCTCTCTGCTCAGTGGGGATCCTGCTTCCTCCTCTCTCTCTCTCTCTCTGCCTGCCTCTCTGCCTACTTGTAATCTCTGCCTGTCAAATAAATAAATAAAATCTTTAAAAAAAATGTGTTATTTTTGTAATTTTTAAGTTAACAAAAATGAGAAATAAGTCAGAAGCTGCAGATTTTTGAAAGTTCCCAAAGAATCTTGGAAGCAGTAGCCTTGGGAGAGACACGTTTCTGAGCCTCTGTTTTTTAATACAGAGAACGGAGATAATTCCTCCCCTCTTTATTTTAGTCAGTTGTGAAGATAAAATGGAAAGGCAGCTTAAAAATCATATAGCCGGGATGCCTGGGTGGCTCAGTTGGTTAAGCGGCTGCCTTTGGCTCAGGTCATGATCCCAGCGTCCTGGGATCGAGTCCCACATCGGGCTCCTTGCTCAGCAGGAAGCCTGCTTCTCCCTCTGCCTCTGCCTGCCTCTCTGTCTGCCTGTGCTCACTCTCTATGACAAAAAAAAATCATAAAGCCATATAAAAATATGAAAGATATTTAACACTACTTTATGCACTAGTTAATGACCCACTTCTTTGTCAATAACATTCAAATTCGATACCAAGAAGAGAAATTAGATGATCTCTTTGAATTTGTTTTGACAGAATTCTTCCTTTCCCAGTTGGGCCTTACATAAGCAATAATGTAGGCATTTTACTTAAATGTTCTAGAGAGTTCTGTGTTTGTCTGAGATATTCTGGTGCAGATGGGTTTTGGCAATAGTCTTAAGTCATACTCTCCACCGCACCCATTTCAGGGCCAGCTAGCTTGCACAGTAGCAGATGAATTAGAAAGCTTTTACTTAGCCCTGCTTTGTGCTTAGCATTCCACCATGAGCAGGTGACCAGACATCCAAGTTTACCTGGGACTGTTATGATTTACACCATCTGTCCCATGTAATGCTAATAACAGCCTATTCATGTTCAAAAGTGTCCTAGGTTTAATGACAAATTATATGTTCACCTATGGGGTATGGAAGGAGACACAGGAATCCCTTGGCTTATGAACACCAGACTTAGAAACTTCTTTTCCTGTTCCAGCACTTCACCACTGGAAAAGCCAGTATTACTTTCATGGATCTTTGGGAGACTTCAGAGGTCAAGGCAGGGTCAAGGCCGAGAAGAGTTGATGTGGACCTCCAGAGGGCTGTCCTCCAAACTGTCCTCCTCTGCAAATCCTCCTCTCTCAGACCATTTCTCTTTATTGGATTGCCTGGTACTCCTGTTGGGAGAGTCATTTGGGGTGGGGGAGGCAAACATTCTATTTTCAGTTGTGTAAACCAGGTGAGGAATGTTCACGGCGATTGTTCTTGTTTGTTTGTTTTTGGGGTTTTTTTTCCTTTCCTAACATGGAGCCAATTATCTGCCTGTACAGAGGAGGAGTGTTTCTGGGAGGCATAAGTTTAGAAAGGAAAAGGTAGTCTTGGAGTATGAGTTAATCTGGTGAGTAAGACCCTCCCTTAAAGGCAAGCAAGGAACTCAAGGGTCCTGGGGGCCATGAGAGTTGGGGCCAGAAAGGAAGGTGGGTGTCAAATGCATACAACTGTTATTTGGGGGGAGGGAATGTTGCTTTGTGCTCAACACATGACTTAGGAAGGGAAAGGAATGTTCTTTTTTGGCCACCTTCTCCTCTTCCCCTGCTCTGTATATCCCAGCACCCAGAATTCACACTGATGGTAGACTATGTGTCTTTTATTTATTTATTTTTAAAGATTTTATTTATTTGACAGACAGAGATCACAGGTAGGCAGAGAGGCAGGCAGAGAGAGAGGAGGAAGCAGGCTCCCCACTGAGCAGAGAGCCCGATGCGGGGCTCGATCCCAGGACCTGAGATCATGACCTGAGCCGAAGGCAGAGGCTTAACCCACTGAGCCACCCAGGCGCCCCGACTATGTGTCTTTTAAATCTGGGAATGAGACTTCCATTTAAAGCATCCTGCTTTGGCGGGAATGTGTGCTCTTGGATTTAGTCAAAGGGCTTACCAAGACATTTTGGTATATAACCCTTCCTAACTTGGGGGCTGCCTTACAAGACTTTGTCTTTGTCCTGGAGGGGCTTACAGCTATTGGATTTAGAGGAGACCCTGTTAATAAATAGGAAACTACTGGAGAGCAATCAAGTGCCAACTGTAGGGTATTAGTTCTAAGTATAATGCAAATCTATCCAAAGTAGAGCCCAGAGAGCGGTGGTAAAAATTTAAAAAAAAAAAAGAACTTTTCATATAAGACACCATGACTGATCTGTCCTAAGAATATGCTTGGACAGCAAGGGCATAGAGGAGAACATTCTAAGCAGAGCTGGAATACACCTGGAGCCAGGGTCTGGCACCAGCCATGAGCATGGGCAGGAAAGGCTGTGGGAAAGAACCAGGAAGTAGTGGGAAATTGGCCGGCTAAAGCGAATGGGGCTCAGACGTTTCCTATAAATTAAAGTTTCTAAAAGAGGGGAGAGCCTGGCTGGCTAGGCCAGAAGAGCATGTGACTCTTGATCTCAGGGTCGTGAGTTTGAGTACAGCCGTTGGTTGTAAAGATTACTTAAATCAATGAAAACTAAATATAAATAAATAAATAAATAAAGTTCATAAAACACATCACTGCAGCTTGCCCATGTTTCGTGTGACCAAACACTCTGAGGCAGGAAATTGCAACAGCACTTTTCAGTGGGTGAAGTTCAGATGAGAGGAGGGTCAGGTCTTGGAAGCCTGGGAATCCTGATTAAGGATTCCAGTCCTGTTGGGAGGAGTTCATAGTGGTGTTAACTGAAAATACTTGGTCAAGGTTGGAACACCGGACCTAAAAACCTGGGGTGGAAGCAGCAGATTGGTGAAAGGATAGATCTGAGCGCCATTGCACAGGTGAAAACAGCAGGACTTAGAGATCACCTAGGAGGAGCCGGAGGAGGCCTTCACGCCTCTCAACCTGAACACAACAGGAACTCTTGTAAGCGAAGGCTTTTCACCGTGGCAGCCTGCCATTCCCTCCTAGGGAAACTTCTTTCCAAAGAAATCCTGTTGCATCTACTCATTAACCTAATTCTGCAAAAATTCAGACTCATACAATGGAAGTCTTAAATTTTATTCATTCACCTGATGGTGCAGCGTTCAGTTGGGGAAATGCTATGGGGTTTCTAACCAGGAAAACCAAAGCATGCTATTCGTTCTATTGCCAAAGTGATTGAGAACTGCAAGGGCTTCAAGAAAGTGTGACGTGTCCACAGTTTGTTCACACAGAAACACATGCTTTTTGCTGTCTAAGTCCCGTGTCCTTCCTGTGAACCCTGTCTCCTGAGAAAATCTTAGAGCACCAATTTACTGACCTAATTTGCAAACGAAGGTTAGTGAATCCATGCTGGAAGTCTTCGATGGAAATATTTGAAATTAATTAGCCTTGTCGGCTTTTATTTGTATAGGCTCACTCCCCACTGTATACCCCCCAAGTTTAACTTTTTAGTAAGATTGATTTTAAACACTAAAGCTCAGAGAATCTGTGTACAAATAGCCTGAAGAATTTAAATGCATGGGTTTATTATTAACGCAGTAGCAAGTATATCAAGGAAACACGCCCCATGAAAAGTGTTTCAAAGAAACACAAATCTGCTCTGAGAAAGGACTGTACCCAATAAGTAAGCCCGAAGAGGCTGTTTGCTCCGTGATGCCTGCAGATAAGCCTGGCAAAGCTCGGTGTGGTTGAAGGAGGCGCTTGAGACTCAGCTTAGCCCAGGCAGGCGACTAGCCTAAACGCTGCGCTCCGCGAACACTGGCACAATGGTGTTCGCATTTTGGAAGGTCTTTCTGATCCTAAGCTGCCTTGCAGGTAAGGAAAGGATCTCCAAACTATCCCAGATGATTGGGGATGGAGGTTTTTTTTAAGACAAAATCGCAAATTTTTGCATGAGTGTTCTCCTCTTGCACTTCAAAAGAATTATAATTACTTTGCTGAATAAAGTAGTTTTCAGACCTCTAGTTTAGCAAATATAGGCCACGTTGTAAATGTAATTTTATGGAGCTTCTGAATTAAAATTTTCTCAGAAAATCACAGTAGTTTTCTTTCTCTCTCTCTCTCTTTTAAATTTGGAAGGTGAACAGATTAATTTGCTGGGAAGCTGAAGTTTTGCACCGAGGATAGTTTTTTTCTCATTCATTTTAGTGTTTCTTTTAAGGGAACTTGCTATGATCCACTTGTTTTGCTATGACAAGCAGGCTTGGAGGGCCTGCTATGATTTACTCTGCAACATTTCTGTAGCAGCTGCAGTTTTCCGAACTGAAAACCAAGACCATATTTTGGAAAATATGTGAGTGATTTATTGTTGTGCACAATATGGGTGTTTTCAGGAATTGGAGCAAAACATAATCATTTTTAGAGTCAAGGTCCTGATGTGGGTAAGACCCAGAAGAGACCACTAATTCAGAAAATCCCTTGGCTCATTTTTTTCAAATACCAAATCCATTTGAATCTGTCTTTATAATATGAACTCTATGGTAGGTACAATAATATTATTTACAGTCATTCTGATATTGTTAAGCCATCAGTAATATTAGGCAGTCATTAGAAGGAGGGTCACTGAGTGTATTTAATGGCAGAAGAAAACGTCCAAGATAAAATATTAAGTGAAAAAGAAGACACACACATTTGACTAGAATAAATTGCTGGAAGGTTATATACCAAAGTGCTCATGGTGATTGCCTCTGGGTGATGGGAATCTAGATGATTTTTTTATTCCCCAGGTTTTCCTTATTTTCTGGAGTTTCTACGAAGAATATTATACTATGTTCATAATTAAAAAGTGTGAATTTTCAAAATGGCATGGTATTCAGTAATGGTTCTCTAACTGTTCATTTCTACATGTTTAAACATACATGTTCTATGGAGTCACCAGAAGGCAATATTGTATTTATTCCATGATTTAACTAGGACTTAGAACTGGAACAAGCCACCTTTTTCAGTTTCTGTCCTGGTGGGAACACGTCACAATTCTTCCTCCCCCCAAACCAGGAATATTCATTTTAAACTTTAATTTTAGACAGTGTAAGTCTGTGTTCCCTCTCAAAGATCTTCCAGTCGTTAGCTAATTTGGTTGCCTGGGCCTTCTGCATGAGGCCCCTAAAATCACACATGTAGTCAATAACCATTTCGTTATGTGAGGCCTTATGCAGGCCTATGCTTGACACAAGTTTTGGAATAGTTATAAGAATGGTTTTTACTATAACTAATTTTAACTGGTTACAAATGTAGTATATGGGTATTGTGGACAAGTTGAATATATGAAAACATAAATAAAATAAAAATCACCAGCACTCTTACCACCCTGAGATTTTGGGTGAATTTCTTATGTATATTTTTTTCTTTGCAAGTATGTATATACACACACACACATACACACACAAGTGTGTGTGTGTAGCATGACAAAATTGGGTCTCTACCTTGTATACAGTTTTCTATTGTTTTAAAAATTACTTAGACAATGTCACGATCTTATTTGATTGTGACTTTTAGAACAAGACCCAATCGGAGTGACCAATAAATACTTCAGAGCCTTTGTTCCTCCATGACTGTAAGGCTGGTTTTGTTGGCATATAGACTATACTGTATTTCTGTATCTGTAGAGTCTAGCTGGTCCATAGCAAAATATGGTAGTGTCAGTGTAGCAGGTAGAATGGAAATATGGTATAATATATTATTGTTGGCTATGCTTATGTACATATGGAAGTCGGAGAAAGGAAGATTTCAGTAATCTATACTTGGCATTGGTAGTGTCCCTCAGGTGATCCAGATACATCTGTGAAATAATGATAGTGTTTTTACCAATGTGTAATTTGATGTGCTACCTGGACTTGTCTCCCTTGTCAGGAAGAATGTCATGTTCTTTGGTGTCAAGCACAGTGCCTGGCACATTTTAGGCTCATAGTAAATGTTTGTTGAAAGAATGAATTACCTTCTGAAATGCTGCCATTTGGAACAACATAGATGGACCTTGAGGGCATTATGCTAAGTGAAGTAAGTCAGACAGAGAAAGATGAATACTGTAGGATATCACTTAGAAGTGGAATCTACAAAAGCCAAACTCATAGAAACAGAGAAGAATGATGGTGAGCAGGGGCTTGGGGCAGAGAGGGGTGTTAGACAAAGGGTATTGATTTCCAGTTAGAAGATGAGCAAATTCTGGGGATCTCATGTATATGACTCTAGTTAATAACACTGTATATATACCTGAAAATTGCCAGAGAGTAGACCTTAAGTGTTCTCACCACAAAAAAGAGATGGTAATTATGTGATGTGATGGAGGTGTTAGTTAACACTTTGGTGGTAGTCACTTTACAATATGTAAGTGTATCAAATCAACACATTGTACACTGTACACTCACACTTTGTTTTTTGTCAATTATGTGTCTGTAAAGCTGGAAAAACAAAAGAATGAATTACCTTCCCAAGCATTCAGAAACAATTTTCACATGCATATTTAAAATCAATTTTCTATACAATTAAGCAAGACAGATTTTAATCAGAATCTTTCTAATTGTATATGTCAATTATACTGCAATAAGTGTTGATATGATCAAATCATCTTTCTGAGGACTACTTAGGAAGTCTTAGGTTACATTTCATTTCAGGAAAATTATTTCCATCAAAAATGTCTTTGGCAAAATGTTCACACATATCATTTGGATACTTGTAATATATATTAGTCACCTGTTAAAAATTTTTTTAATGTTATTTTCATTTTCTGGAGTTATGTGTTATGTATTTCAAAGCAGTAATATCCTTGAGCTTTAGTCTCATGGTCAAATCCAAAAAGTGATCATTTGGTTATACTGTAAGTCAAAAACGAAGCAATTATATGTGAAATTGCTGGAAATTAAATCACTTCGAAGGCATCATGTTAAATATGGTTATTTGATAAAGATTTTTGCTCTGGTGTATTAAGATAATAATTCCCTCGTAAGCACGGTGTCTGCCATATTGTAGGCAGTAAGTACACAAGTGAACAATCATTACCAAAACATGAAAAAAAAATCTTTGCAAAACGTTGATTGCTTTATGTATACACTTTGGATTAGTTTCTTTTAATCATCAGCCCTGATTTTTTAAAAACAATCTCACATATTTAAACCACATATGTGTTGTTTTGTTTTGCTTTCTCATCCAGCCAGGACACTGAGGGAGAGTGCAGTTCTGAGTTTTGTTTAAATCAGGCGCTAATCTATAGGTTGTTATTCATTCGCTGTCTTGTTAACCCAGAGATTTTTCTGATTTTTTAAATTTTAAAGTAATTTCCCAATTTAAAGTAAGTTAATCCAAAGGGAGGGAAATTTTCTTTCTATCTTTCTTCCTTCCTTCCATCCTTCCTTCCTTCCTTCCTTTCTCTCTCTCTCTCTCTCTCTCTCTCTCTCATTCTTTCTTTTCTTTCTTTCTTGCTTTCTTTTCTAACTGGCAACTCACAGAATCACTTTCAGTTTAAGGTTACATTTGTGCTGTTCACTCTCTGCATAATGACTACCTCGATTTAAATTAATTCAAATGAAACGAAATGAGAAATTCAGTTCCTCAGTCACACTAGCAAAATTCCATGTGCTCAGCAAACACGTGTGGGTAGTGACTTACTGAATCAGATGGTAGTACTGAGATAAAACATTTACACCATCACAGGAAATCCTCTTGGGTGGACTAGAGGCTAATCTTCATGGCTTAAGTAATGTGCACTAATGGGATCAGGTGACATTTTAAAAAATTCATCTGGAAATATGTAGCTTTGGTTTCTGAAGCATGTTGCTCTCTCCAGGAGGGACAACTTCTGAAAACTTTCTTCAGAATTTAAGGATTGATTGTTGTGCTGTGGGTATGAGGAATCTGGGCAAGAAAATGGTCTAGAGATACTGCCTTGCCAACTGTTACCTATTTATAGGACAATGTGTCCTTGTCTTAAAAAACACCATCTCACAGTAGACTTGGAAGTTACCATCCTTATTCTAAGGTGATATTGTCGAGCTTATACAGATTTCAAATGATTTATGTATTTGTAGGTCTTCTATCTTTAAAAATGTTGCAAATGTCTTAATCACATTTATAGTTCCCAAAGCCTTAATTTTCCTTTGTCCTCATTCTGGTCTGTGCTCTAAATGGCTTCCTGCTGTGTTGATAGGGTGAGTAGAGATTGTGTCTGTCTTATTTATTACTGTTTCCCCATGTTTAGCACTGTGTGTGGCACAAAACAGGTGCTCAATAGGTATTTGTTGACAGACAACTCTGCCTCTTCCATGGCTTGCCTTGTATGGGAGCTGTGCTTACTTTGCCTTCCAGCGTTTTCTCAGAGAGCAGCCTTTAAAGGTATTTTGGGGGTTGAGGGCAGGGTGATTACTTTGTCATAGGCTCCCACCAATAGCCAACTCCATAGCAGACAATGGGACATAAACTGGAAAACAAAAACAATGACCAAATACTACTTTCAAAATCTCTGTTTTTAGGGGAAAGTTTCTGGGAACTTTAATGGCCACCAAATCCCCATTCCGTCCTTTTTATTTTGGACACTTTAAAGACATTTGGAAGTCATCATTTAAGCATAGCTAAAGATGTGTCTAACTTCCAGGAAAAATGAGATGGGGTCTTTGAGGGCAGGAGAGAGCGACTTAGCTTTCCCCAATAAAGTTTCCACTGGAAAGAGTTGCTGTTTTCTGTAGATCAGTTCTGTTTTTTTGGAAAGGCATAATGAGACATGGGAAAGCATGGAGAGAACATTGGGAAGAGGGAAACTGTGCAGAGTCAGAAGGTGCTGCATGGGGGTCTATCCTAAATCACTTTTCTCAGTTGATCGCAGTATTGGTTACCCTATAAACAGTCAACCTCGGGCAGAGAAGCAGCTGAACCAGGTGGCTTGCCTGTGACAGAGAACTTAGCTATTGAATATGTAAAACCAGGTTCTCAGTACATAGTTTGCTTTTTCTTCTAATTTTTCAAAATGTCAATTCCCTGATTTATGTTTGCCTGTTGTTAAGTAAGAAAAATGTTAATTAAAAGAGTCTTGGGATGTGCAGAATTGGGAAGGGATCCAGGATTTATCTTTCTGTAGTATTTCCTCTGATCTTTCCATGATTTCTGTATCTCATTCTTCTCCTTGTCTATAACCCTGCAAGCAGTGAGAACTCCCACTCGGGTTCCTCTGCAGCACAGAGAGCATCTCTTAAACTTGGCCTTTTCTTCTAATAGCTATCTGATGGTCTTATGTTCCATCTTGGAGATCTTCTATACTCTGAGTTTGCAATAGGTAATAACCAGTTAATCAGATTAGCCAATGCCTCAATAGTGTTACTCAAACTGTTGTCCCCTATCACAGCCTTTTTGAAAGATGCTTATATGGTGCTGAGAATTTCAGGCACCGTGGTAGGCTGGGTTTTGGGGTAGAGTACTGTTCCTCCAAATCATAGGGACAGCTCACCCTTTTGGAAAGCCAACAGCTCTCAAATTCGGTGGTCTCAGGACCCTTTTAATACTCTTAAAACTTGAGGAAAATTTCTGACCTGTATAAAAAGGCATAGATCTGCTTGTCCTTGCTTCTTTCTGCTAAGCACAAGTCTAAACCCTCCCTGGAAATAATGCAAGAGACAACCAAGGGAGAACTCTGAAAGATGGTAAGAAAAAGTAAAGGGTTTTGGGACCCTGAGAATAACAGTGGCAAGGTGTCTTATTTCTTTGCATCCCAAAGAAGGAGGGTAGCCAGTTCTGGCATTTCTACATCCCAACCTAGCAACAGAGGGTAGCCTAGGGAAGCTTATTCTTCCACTAGATCTAATGAGAGTCCTTCTGACATCAAGTGAACCAACTACTGGGCGAGTCATCAGAAGCCACACTAACAAGAGTAGACAAAGGAAGCATTCTTTTTCCCCACTGGGCCTGAGACTCCTCACTTTGATCTAGGGACACTGAGGTGGGAGGGTAGAACAGACAAGAGAATGAAGTCACAGCAAGTGTTCAGTTCTGGAAGGCTCTTGGTGTGGGACTCAGACTCTCCCCCCACCCACGAGACACAGGAGTAGCCAGGGCTACCAGTAGGAGTAGGAGTGTCCCACCATACTGATCCCTTACTGAGAGACCCCCAGCAACCTGACCTGGGGAAACCCTTCCACCCACTCAGGCAAGAGAATCAGAGACAAACAGAAGCCCTAGTGATAGCAGATAAACCAAAGAGACCAAAACAACACTGCAGAGACTCTGGAAATTAAACTAGCATTAGAGGGGCACCTGGGTGGCTTAGTCAGTTAAGTGTCTGCCTTCCACTCAGGTCAAGATCCCAGGACCCTGGGATGGAGTCCCACACTGGGCTGCCTGCTCAGCAGGAAGCCTGCTTCTCCCTCTTCCTCTGCCTGCTCTCCCTGCTTGTGCTCTTTCTCCGTCAAATAAATGAATAAAATCTTTAAAAAACCTTAGCATTTGAACCCTAGCCCACAAAAGTAGTCCAAGCCCTGTGGGTAAAACATGAAACCAAAGAAAAGAGACTGTCTGCCAAAATGACATTTAAATGGGAGTTTTCTGACATGATCGGCAAAATGTCTACAGGTTTGGAGAAGTGTATAATGACATGTATCTGCCATTATATTATCATATAGAATATATTCACTGCCCTAAAAATCCTCTCTGCTCCACCTATCCATGTCTTCCTCCCCACTAACCCCTTGAATCCAATGATATTTATACTGTCTCCATAGTTTTGCTTTTTCCAGAATATCAGGATTGAAATAATCTGGATTTCAAGATGACTTTCCAGATTGGCTTTTTTCACCCAGTAATATATATTTAATGTCACTCCATATCTTTCCATGGCTTAACAGCTCCTCTTTTAACACTGAATAATATTCCATTGTTTGTACATACCACAGTTTATATATTTTTAAATTTATTTTTAAAAGGATTTTTAAAAATATTTATTTATTTATAGTTAGAGGGAGAGAGAGAGAGCAAGAGAGTGCATGGGGGAGGAGCAGAGGGAGAGAGAAAGAGAATCCTCAAACAGATTCCCCATTGAGTGGGGATCCTGATGTGAGGTTCCATGCCAGGACCCTAAGATCATAATCTGAGCTGAAATCAAGAGTCAGACACTCAACCAACTGAGCCACCCAGGTGCCCCTATATACCACAGTTGACTAATCAATTCACCTACTGAAGGACGCCTTGGTTGCTTCCAAGTTTGGGCAGTTATACACAAGGCTACTATAAACATTCATGCGCAGATTTTTGTGTGGATTAAATTTTCAGCTTTTTTGGGTAAATACCAAAGAGCATAATTGCTGGATAGTATGGTAAGAGTGTTTTAGTTTTGTAAATAAACACCAAGCTGTCTTCAAAATGTCTGTACCATCTTGCATCCCCACCATGAATAAACGAGAATTCCTGTTGTTCCACATCCTCACCAGCATTTGGTGTTGTCAGTGTTCTGTATTTTGGCCATTCTAATGGGTGTGTAATAGTATCTCATTGTTTTAATTTCTATCCCCCTGATGACATAGGATGTGAAGCATCTTTCCAGATGCATATTTGCCATCTGTATATAATCTTTGGTGAGGTGTCTGCTAAGGTCTTTAATCCATTTTAATATGGTTGTTTGTTTTCTTATTAACAAGTTTTAGGAGTTATTTGTATAGTTTGGATAGAAGAACATTATCAAATATGTCTTTTGTAAATAGTCTCTGTTAGTCTGTGGCTTTAGTCTTCTCATTCTCTTGACAGTGTCTTCTGCAGAGCGGAATATTTTAGTTTTAATAAAGTCCAGCTTATCAATTATTTCTTTCATGGATTGTGCCTTTGGTGTTTTATCTAAAAATTCATTACTATACCAAGATCATCTAGATTTTCTCTTATATTATATTCTAGGAGTTTTATATTTTGCTTTTTCATTTAGATCTGTGATCCATTTTGAGATTTTTTTGTGGCTAGATTCATTTTTTTTTTTTGTACATGGGCATCCAGTTATTTCAGCACCCATTTGTTGAAAAGATTATCTTTGTTCCATTGTATTTCCTTTGCTCCTTCCTTTGTCAAAAATCAGTTGACTCTTTTATGTGGCTCTTTTTCAGCGCTTTCTATTGTGTTGCATTAATCTATTTGCCTATTTTTTTTCACCAATACTGTACAGTCTTAATTACTATATATCTCTATAAAAAGTCTTGAAGTAGTGTCAGTCCACCAAATTTGTTCTTCTTCAATATTGTATTGGCTATTCTGGTTCTTTTACTTCTCCATACAAACTTTAGAATAACTTTGTCAATATCCACAAAATAACTTCCTGGGATTTTGGTTGTAATAACATTGACTTGATAGATCAAGTTGGGGAGAATTGACAAGTTGGAAATATTGAGACTTCCTATTCTATTGAACATAGATTACCTGTCCATTTACTTGTGGTTTTTTTTATTTGTTTCATCAGAGTTTTCTAGTTTTCCTCATATGGGTTTTGAACAGATATTAGATTAGTTAGATTTATACTCAGATATTTCATTTTAAGGGTGCTAATGTAAATGGTATTGTGTTTTTAATTTCAAATTCCACATGTTCACAGCCAGTATATAGGAAAGCAATTAACTTTTGTGCCTTAATCTGATATCCTGAAAACTGGCTTTAATCACTATTAATTCCATAGGTTTTCATTGTTGTTGATTCTTTTGGATTTTTCTACATAGGCAATCATGTCATCTGTTATTTCCTTCACAATCTGTATACTTTTTGTTTCCTTTTTGTATCTTTTTGCATTAGGTAGAACTTTCAGAATGAGGTTGAAAAGGAATGATGAAAGGTAACACCCTTGTCTTTCTCCTACTCTTAGTAGGAAAACTTCTAATTTCTCACCATTAAGGATGATGTTAGTGGCAGGTTTTTTTTGGTAGATGTTCCCTTATATTCCTATAAGTTCCTATAAGTTCCCTTATATTCCTAGTTGAGAGTTTTAATGGATGAAAGACTTTGGCAAATGCTTTTTCTGCATATACTGATATGATCATGTGATTTTTAAAAACCTGTTCATGTGATAGATTGCATTAATTCTTTTTCAAATTTTGAGCCAGCCTTGCATACCTGAGACAAATCCCACTTGGCCATGGTGTAGAATCTCTCTATGCATTGTTGGATTTGACTTACTAATATTGTGTTGAGGGTTTTTGCATCTGTGTTCATTAGAGATATTGGTCTATAGTTTTCTTGTGATGTCTTTGTCTGGTTTTAGTATTAGGGTGATGTTGACATCATAGGATGAGTTAGGAAATATTTCTCCTGTTCTATCTTCTGAGAGAGTGTGTAGAAAATTGATAGAATTTCTTCCTTAAATGTTTGGTAGAATTCATCATTGAACCCATCTGGGCCTGGTGCTTTCTGTTTGGGGAGGTTATTAATTACCTCTTCATTCAAATTCTTTAGTAGATACAAAGTGGATACAGGCCTGACAAAACTGTCTACTTCTTGTGTGAATTTTAGTAGGTTGTGTTTTTCAAGGAATTGGTCCATTTTATCTAGGTTATCAAATTTGTAGGCATAAAGTTTTTCCTAGTATTCTTTTATCATCTTTTTACTGTCCATGGTATCTATAGCCATGCCCCCTTCAATTTCTGATATTAACAATTTGTGTTCACTCTATTTTTTATCTTAGCCAAGTTAGAGTCTTTTCAATTTTACTGTCTTTTACAATAACCAGTTTTTGTTTCTTTGGTTTTCTGTATTGATGCCTTGTTTTCAATTTCATTGATTTCTACTCTAATTTTTATTATTTATTTTCTTCTGCTTTGGATATGACTTTTTCTTTTTTTCTGGTTTCCTAAAGTGTAAGCTTACATGATTGATTTTAGATCTTTCTTGTTTTCTAATATATGCATTTAATGCTGCAAATTTACCTCTAAGCACTGCTTTTGTTGCATACCAGAAATTCTTATAAGTTGTGTTTTCATTTTCATTAGTTAAAAATATTTTAAAATTTTGCTTGAGATTTATTTGATGTATGTGTTCTTTAGAAGTGTGTTATTTAATCTCCGTGTATTTTGGGCACTTCCCAGTAATCTTTTTGTTAATTTATTTCTGCTTTAATTCCACTGTGGTCTGGGGGCAGATATTGTGTGATTTGTTTTTTTAAATGTGTTAAGATTTGTTTTAAGGCCCATAATGTGGTCTTCCTTGGTGAGAATTCATATTTTTTAAAGATTTATTTATTTTTTGAGGGATGGGGGAGGGGCAGAGAGAGAGAGAGAGAGAGAGAGAATCTTTAAGCAGACCCCATCTTGAACAAGGAGCCTGGCAAGGGGCTTGAGATCATGACACGAGACAAAACCAAGAATCAGACGCTTAAATGACTGCACCACCCAGGCGTCCCCATAATGTTTTAAAACATATCTCTTTGTATAAAACACTTCACCCAACCATAACAAAATGCACTTGTTTCCCTGGGTACCTGCAGAATATTTACCAAGATAGAGTACATACTCATCCATTAAAAACAAACAAACAAACAAAAAACCTCCACAAATGTAAAAGAATTAAAATCATGCAGAATCTGTTCTCTGAGCACAATGGAATCAAACTAGAAATCAAGAACAGAAAGAGGAAAAAAAAAGTCCCTAAACTCTTGGTAATTATACTACTCACTTCTAAATAATCTATGGACCAAAAAGGAAATCTCAAAGGAAATTTAAAGAATATATATAAAGCTGAATAAAAATGAAAACATAACATATGGAAATATGTTATATGCAACTAAAGCAGTGCTGAGAGAGAAAATTATAGCACTAAATGCTTCCATTTGAAATTAAGAAAAGTGTCAAGTCAATAATTGAAGTTTCTACATCAAGAAACTGGAAGAAAGAGTAAAATAAACTCAAAGCAAAGAGAAGAAAGGAAATAATAAAGAGCTGAAGTCAATGAAATTGAAATAAGAAAATTATTAAATGAATAAAAATCTGGTTCTTTGAACCAATTCCCCCAAAACAACAAACTACTAAAACTCACTCAATACAAAGTAGATAATCTGAATATCCCAAAACTCTTAAAGAAATTGAATTCATAGTTTAAAAAGCTACTGAAAAAGAAATACTTAACCCTAGATACTTTCACTGGATAAGTCTACCAAACATTTAAAAAATAATTAACAACAATTTTACACAGACTTTTCCAAAACATAGAAGACGTAACATTTTCAACTCATTTTATGAGGCCAGTATTACCCTGATACTAAAACCAGACAGACAGTGCAGAAAGAGAAAACTATAGACCAAATTCTTTCATGAACTTTGACTCAATAACTCATGAGAAAGCACTAGGAAATTGAATCCTACTCTGGAAAATAATTCTACACCATGACCAAGTAGGATTTATTTTGAATATGTAAGGCTGGCTCAACACTCAGGGTTATTTGGTGTAATATATCCTATCAACTGGCTAAAGAAAAAAAACAAATGATTATTTCAATTGATACAAAAAGAGCATCTGACAAAATTCAATACTCGTTCATGATAAACTTGCTCAGCAAGTTAAACAATAAAAGATGTGTTCATTTTAAAGAGCTGCCACAAATTGCCAGAAACTGGGTGGCATGAAACAAGAGAAATTTATTCTCTCACAGTTCTGGAGGCCAAAAGTCTGAAGGTAAAGCTTTGACAATATTGTTTCTCTCTGTGCCATGTCTTTCTGCTACTTGGCTTCTAGAAATTCTTGGTGTTCCTTCATGTGTATATACAATGCTCCAGTGTTTGATTTTATCCTCATATGGACTTTCTCTTTGTGTATTTTTGTCAAATCTCCCTCTCCTTTTTCTTAGGGGGACAATAATCATTGGGTTTAAAGCCCACCCCAAATCCAGAATCATCTCTTCTCAAGATCCTTAACTTAATTACATTGCAAAGACCCTATTTCCAAATAAGGTCACATTCACGGATATCAGGAATTAGAACTTATACATATCTTTTGGTGGTACACAATTCAATCCATGACAGAGGAGAATTACCTCAACTTGATTAAAAAACGTCTACAAATAACCAACAGCTAACATGTTTTGTATTATGTTATGTACATGTTGTACATGTAAAGTACTGGAAGTTATAGTCACTGCAATAAGATAGTAAAAAGCAATAAAAAGAATATGGATTGGAAAGGAAGAAAAAAATAACCTCTCTCTCTCCAAGAAGAGACTGGAATCTAGATTACACAGGGAACTCTCAAAATTCACCAGTTGAAAATTAAATAATCCAATTAGAAAATGGGCTAAAAATATGAACAGACCTTTCACTGAGGAAGATATACAAATGGAAAGTTCGCATATAAGAAGTTGTTTAGCATCATTAAATTACATCAGGGAAAGATAAATTAAAATCACAATGATATATTACTACCCTCTTATTATAATGGTTGAAGTAGAGAATAGTGACAACACTAGAGACTGGGGAAGATGTGGAGAGACTGGACGGCTCATATGTTATTGGTGAGAATGTTTATTTGTATAGCCACTCTGGAAAAGTATGTGGCTGGTTTTCAGTATGCCTGTGTGTGTGTGTGTGTGTGTTTAAGTAGGTCTTATGCCCAGTGTAGAGCCCAAAATGGGGCTTGAAACTATGACCCCAAGATCAAGACCTGAGCTGAGATCAAGAATTGGACACTCAACTGACTGAGCTACCCAGGAACCCCTGTTTTTGCTTTTAATAAACCTAAACCCGTCGCTATCATTGGACCCATCAATTGCACTCTTGTGAATTTATCCCAGTGAAATAGAAATTTATGTTTCCACAAAAATCTGTACACTGGACTTTTATTCAACAGTCCAAACCTGGAAACAACCTAGATGTTCCTAAATAGGTAAATTGTTAAACAGATTGAGTACTCCTAAGCAACAAATGGCAGTGAGTTATCAATGCAACTTGGGTAGAATCCTAATTATGATAAGTGAAAGAAGCCCATCTCAAAAGATTACAAAATGAAAATTTTATAAATGAAAGATAGATTAGTGGCTGCCAATACTTAGAATCAGGGATGGGGTGCAGGAGGGATGTGAGTGTGATTGTAAAAAGCCAACATTAGGGATATTTGTAGTGATGGAACTGTTCAGTATCTTGATTGTGATGGTAGATACACAAACTTACACATGTGATAAAAGTGTATCAAACTAAATGCACACACACCCACTTGAATACCAGTAGAACTGGAGAAATACAAATAAGATCAGTGGATCAATGTCAGTGTCCTATCTGTGATTTTACAGTATAGTTTTATAAAATGTTACCATTGTGGGGGCTGGGTAAAGTGTATATGGAATATCGGTGCTGTTTCTTAGAACTGCATGTGACTCTACTGTTATCTCAATAAAATTTTCAATTAAAAATTGAAAGGACCTGAGGATTCCCAAGGAATTTTTGCTGTCACTTATTTCTATCTATATTTATTGGGTTAGAAATTAAAACTAAAAATTATTTAAACAAAAAATATATAAGCACACATTCCATTAGCTGCAAAAGCAATGATGTCACCATCATCAGTAGCTAGTGAAACACCCCACTGTACACTAATGAGAGGATGAGAGTGAAAAAGAAAGATAACTTTTTTATATCATTATTAATATCATTTTGATCTTAAAGTTTCTCAAAATGGTCGTAGGGATAAGGTGACCAACTCATCCTGGTTTTCCTGAGATTTTCCTGGTTTAAGCACTGGACATCCTAACAAAAGCAGTATGGTTTGCTGAAACCCTATTTTAAAACTGAAAGTTCCTCCAAAGAAAACATACAAGTGGCCAATAGACACACAAAAAAATGCTCAACGTCACTCATCATCAGGGAAATACAAATCAAAACCACAATGAGATACCACCTTGCACCTGTCAGAATGGCTAAAGTAACAAGTCAGGAAACAATAGATGTTGGTGAGGATGCAGTGAGAGGGGAACACCCCTACACTTTTGGTGGGAATGCAAACTGGTACAGCCACTCTGGAAAACAGTATGGAGGTTCCTCAGAAAGTTAAAAATAGAGCTACCCTATGAACCAGCCATTGCACTACTAGATATTTACCCAAAGGATACAAAAATATTGATTCAAAGGGGCACATGCACCCCAATATTTAGAGCAGCAATGTCCACAATAGCCAAAATATGGAAAGACTCCAAATGTCCATCAACTGCTGAATGGATATATATGGATAAAGAAGAGGATATATATATATATATATATATATCCTCTTCTTTATCCATATATATCCATATATATATATAGAGAGAGAGAGAGAGAGATGGTTGAGGTATATATAAATAAATATGTTATATATATAAATATATATATGATATTACTCAGCCAAAAAAAAAAAAGAGAGAGAGATGCAATCTTGCCATTTGCAGCAACGTGAATGGAACTAGAGGGTATTATGTTAATCTGTCAGTCAGAGAAAGAAAAATACCATATAATTTCAATCTTATGTGGAATTTAAGAAACAAAGCAGATGAACATAGAGGAAGGGAAGGAAAATAAAATACGATCAAAATAGAGAGGAAGGCAAACCATAAAAGACTCTTAATGATAGAGAACGAAGTGAGGGTTGCTGGAGGGGATGTGGGAGGCGGGATGGGTTGAACGGGTGATGGCTATTAAAGAGGGCACTTGCTGGGATGAGCTCTGGGTATTACATGTAAGTGATGAGTCACTAAATTCTACTCCTGAAACCAATACTACTCAATATGTTAGCTAACTTGAATTTAAATAAAGACTTGGAAGAAAAAAACCTGTAAGTTCCACGTCAAAGAAATCTGTTAGTCTTGGACAAACTGGATTAGTTGTTCCCCATATTCGTGGACCTTTTTTGGTCCCTGGACAATATTTTAAGAACATCTGTTTAAGACAGTCCTCATACAGAAGAATTCCCAGTTTGGTGTTATTGCCTCACCATCACATAGGACCTGAGTTTCATTACATCATAATTTGTTAGAAACTCTGCTATCTCCATGCCAGTTGCTTGCTCAGCTTTCCTGTATAGTTTATTCTCCTCCTCCTCTTCACCCTGGATTCCTTCAACAAGATGTCAACGAAAGTGCTTGGTAATGAAAAAGTGTCATCAGAATGTGAAAGTGTATCATTTTCTTTTTGATGATTATTTTTTCAGGTCAAGTTAGTATGGTGCAGGTAACCATCCCAAACAGTGTTGTGAATGTGACTGTTGGATCTGATGTCACACTTGTCTGCACCTATACCAGCACTGTGGCCTCCCGGGACAAGCTCTCCATCCTGTGGTCATTCATTCACAAGAAGGACTTGCCACCAGCTTCCGTAAGGATTTTTTACCTCAACTATTCCCCTATGGTAGTTCGGACATAAACTGTTGGGATCAGTGTGTGAAGGAGTGGTAAGCCATTGATAACAGTGGCAGAGTCTCAGGTACAAAGAGTATGAAGATAGTTGTTTAGGGAAGACCATCATGTATGTGACATGGCCTTTGTCCTTTCTTCATATGCAGTTATAGACTGTTATCTCATATCTGAGTAGGTCACCATCTGGAGTATTGTGTGTTCTAGAGTAGACAGGAGTGGTCCTAGGTGAAATGAGCTGTAGTTCTGAAAGGGCTCCTCCTCTTTCCAAATAATCTCCCTATTATTTGCAGAAGACCCCAGTTCAAATACATGTCCTACTTGATCTGCAAATCTTTGTCAAATATAGCATCTGGGATCGGCCCACCAAGAAAACTAGCTCATTATGCCAGATGAGTCCTGATGAAATGAGACTCCCAGATGGGTGGAGAAGGGCCAAGGTAATAATGAACCCTGGGTAATCAAGGACAACAAGAAGCTAAAAGGCACAGGATAGGGCAAGTAGGCTGAGGTTAGGAGTAAGAGGTTGCTAGAAAGTCAAAGGAGAATGTTCAACCTGTAAGCTTGCCTAGTCTCAGGTTTTCTTCATCTGGCCTTAAGGGTAATTCCTTTTTAAATTAGCCCAAGGACTGAAATTGTGTACTCCAAGTGTATGTGTGTGTGTGTGCATGTGTGCGTGTGTGTGTGTGAGAGAGAGACAGACAGAGAGCGAGAATGCATGCAAGGGTCTGCAGGAGTGTGCAACATGTCTGCCAACACATATCCCTTAAAAGGAAAAAGTCTATATCTTTCATCAGATTTTCAAAAGGATGTATGATCCAAAACAAAGAGTTCAGAGAAGAAACAAATCAGTATGGTTTGGAATAGTTGAATATAGTTGAATTGGGGTTTTGATTAGTAGAAAATGGAGAGCGTGGTGAGTCGGCTAGAGGAGGTTGAAGGACAGAGGTAGAGAAGACGGGCTAGCTTGTAGGAGCCATGCCTTGGCCAGTGTGGTTTCAGCCATCTCTGGGCCCTTGGAGGTGCTAGGTCCTCTCTTTACCAGAGGTCCTGAACATTTTTGTAGCAGAAAACACCATTCAAGAGGTGATTTCATTACTGCCACCCTCTAGTCAATGTTCAACATTTTTACTCAGCATTGGTTACTTCAGATATGCATCTGAAGCACTCTGTGCCTCTCCTCAAAACATGGTGGAATGCTAACCCTCTTCTAGATATCTCATTGGGAATCAGCTGACATGTTGCAGGTGAAAATGCTTGGGGAAAATAGACTGTACATTTTCTCCCTTGTAATCCCCTTTATTATCTTCAGTAGTAGAAGAAACAATAGTGATTGTACCTCTTTTTGTCACCCAGATGTCCTAACCCAAGACCCTACATATTGCAACCAACCAAGCAATCATCCTTTGCAGGTTGCTCTCTTAGACCATAGATGGCAATAATCACATGAACTTTTTCCTTTTTAAAGTTCAGTTTCCTGAATAGTCTTTTCTTTATCTGTAGGCTTGAAGCGCTTCCCATTTTGCCAGAAGGGGCTGCAATTAGTGAGGCCTTGCCCATATATTTTGAATTATTTTTATGTGTGGTACTCAAATCCAAATGTCCTCAACTGCCTGGGAATGAGGCCAGGCCAGTGTGAGGTCAAAAATACAAATGGTTCTTTATGCCATCTCTGACACTGGAATTTACAAGGCCATCTCTTGGTTGAACCATGTAGTTAAGAGTTGGGAGATGCGGGGCAGAGGGATCTTGTGACCAGCAATGAGTTTTTTTTCTAGATCTGGAGATGCACAGAAGGTGTAGGTGATTGCACGGGGTGTGCTCAGGACATCTGTTAGAGGCATTTTGGAAAGAAACTTTATTAACAATATGTATTTATTTTTTAAGATTTTGTTTATTTAAAAGAGAGAGAGAGAGTGAGAGAGGGAATAAAGCAGGGGGAGAGAGAGAGGGAGAAGCAGGCTTCTTGTTGAACAGGGAACCCAAGGTGGGGCTCAATCCCAGGACCCTGAGATCATGACCTGAGCCAAAGGCAGACGCTTAACCCACTGAGCTACCCAGGCACCCCAAGGAGTATGTATTTACCAAGTAAATATTTACTTGTTATTTACCTAAGTCTTCAAAATGTCAGGTATAGGGAAGGCAAATAATTTAAGGTATCTAGGCTTTTGGGATGTCCAAATCAAAGGAGCTCCTCTACACTGAGTCACTGGTTCAGTGAGAGCAAGGTTCTTGGTCTTAAAATATTTTAGAAGTTTCCCCAATGCACGAGACCTTTTGTTATGCCACTGCCTTAGCCGCATAGGAGACAGGTTGCGGGAGGGTGGTTTAGCTCTTGGCTTAGAAACAGTGAAAACCAACTCCCCAAAGTCAAGCTTTCTCTTCTTTCTCTCTTTCCATTTTGTTTCAGCTTGCTCCAGCAAAGTCCCCAATTCAACTATCCTTAGGTCTCTACCTCCAGAGAATTGGGGGCTCTCACATTTTCCCCCATACCCTACAGGCATGTGCTTCTCTCTGCTTTTCCAGATGGGTAGTTTTGGAGCACCAGTGGAAACTTCCCGATGGATGTTGGTTCTACTCCTTGCTCTGCTACTTATTTGCTGACGGGATTACTTTAGACAAGTCAGTTGACCTTTCAGAGGGTCAGTTTTCCCTTCTGTGTAATGGGGCTTACCTACCTCATAGGTTTACTGTGAAGATTAAATGAGATTATGCTTGTGAAGCACTGGGAAGCCTTCCATGTAGTAGCCATTCAATGAATGTGAGCTATTACGAGTAGTAGTATCATTACTTACCAAACAGTGATTTTGAAAATCCCTATCCTATCCATACATCATGGGCGCTAGGGATCCAGCCCAACAAAGACATTTAGTACAGCTGAACAGCTGGGACAGAGCTCTTGGGGGAATCCTGGCCCAGGATTAGTTTCCTGCTTCACTGCCTGCCAGGTTCCTGTGGCTGAAGGGAGGGGTTAGCCTTTTCTGGCTGGTCCTGTCCCTGAACAGAAAATTTGCTCAACAAAGAAGTTGTAGGTATCTTCAGTTGAGATGGTATTTTTCAAAATGGGATTCGGCCTCTATTTCGAATTTGTTTCTTCTTTGGGTACTTCCATGCATTCAGAATCCTGTAGAGCATGTTGTATGCTAATCTAGGGATGGCTGGTGAACATTTGGGGGATGGTAAAAAGAGACTGCTATGCTATTAGACAATTCTCTGATTTATGGGCATATGATGTTGCCAGACTGATCACTGAGTGATTCGATTCAACTCCTGGGTTGATGTGGCAGTATATCATGTAGCATTCAGCTCTCAGACCCACCCATTTCTGCTCAAACACAGCACAGCCCGTGCCTCAGTACTGAGGGTATGGAGAAAAAGGCAGTCAGTCAGTGTCTAAATATGGCGCATGCAAGAGACGCTCGGGGAAGATGTAGCTGGACCTCTCAGGTAAGAACACCAACTGGTATACTACTGGACCCCTTTATTGTTTGGAATATCTAGGGCAATGGCACCAGCCTTTAGGAATGGGGTGGAATGGTCCAAGTTTGGTAACAGTCCAGATCAGCAAAACTGGGACAGTCTTGAGTTTGCCTTCTCACACCATGTCTAGAATTGTTTTCAGCCTCCCCCAAAGAGCTCAGGGACTTATTGCTGCCTCAAGTAGGGCAGGGGCCAGCTCTTGTTATACTCTCATATTCTCATATTCTTCTCCTATCCCCACATCATTGTTGACTCCAAGCCATAGTGTTTCTCCATACCTGCGGGAGGGTGTTATCCCTTACTGACTATCCCCTCCAAGGGGGTTCCTTTGCTGAATGGGGACTGCAGAAATACCTCATAAGTCTTTTGACCAGGAAGACCAGGATATTTATTAACATGGTCCTCCTCTTAGAGAAGCCCTCCTCTCGGAAGACAGGGACAGCTTCAGATGATCAGTCCCTCAGCAGAGACTCTCAGCTGAAGACTCTAGGCCCCAGAACATGCAGGTTAGCACGGAAGTTTTGGGTGGTTTTGTGCCCCTCCGATCACACCAATTTTCTCCTCTTCCACCCAGCCACTAACTGGTAGAACTAAAGTGACCTCACCTGCCCATGAACAGAACAGGCATTGATCCTACTTAGCATGGGTCTTGCAGACAATATTTACTCTTCTAGAACATCTGTAGTGGATGAAGCCCGTTGTCATTTTCATCTCCCCAGCATACATTGAATGTAGACAACTTCCTTCCAGAGCCCAGTGTCTTTGTATTCTCTGGCCATTCAGATTCTCCCCCACCTGGCCTGTCCTCCTCAGATAGCATTATTATCAAATGTTTTCCAAATATTGGCGAGGTAGGGGTGAACCATCTCCTCACATACATTTGAAAATGAGGGGGGGTATTGATGTGATTATTATAAATGGGAGTCACTGCTGGCAGTTAGTGGGTGGTGGCTAGAGATGCTAGATGACTTACAATACATGACTAAACCCACAGGAGAAATAACTGTCTGTCCCAAATACCAGTGTCACTTCCATTGAGAAACACTCCAAGTTCTTCCCTTCCCACCACCCCACCAACCCCTCCCATCAAAGCTTTTTTTAAAAATTTTTTTTATTTTCAGCATAACAGTATTCCTTGTTTTTAGCACCACACCCAGTGCTCCAAGCAATCCGTGCCCTCTCCAATACCCACCACCTGGTTCCCCCAACCTCCCACCCCCCACCACTTCAAACCCCTCAGATTGTTTTTCAGAGTCCATAGTCTCTCATGGTTCACCTTCCCTTCCAATTTCCCCCAACTCCCTTCTTCTCTCTAACTCCCCTTGTCCTCCATGCTATTTGTTATACTCCACAAATAAGTGAAACCATATGATAATTGACTCTCTCTGCTTGACTTATTTCATTCAGTATAATATCTTCCAGTCCCATCCATGTTGCTACAAAAGTTGGGTATTCGTCCTTTCTGATGGAGGCATAATACTCCATAGTGTATATGGACCACATCTTCCTTATCCATTCATCTGTTGAAGGGCATCTTGGTTCTTTCCACAGTTTGGCGACTGTGGCCATTGCTGCTATAAACATTGGGGTACAGATGGCCCTTCTTTTCACTACACCTGTATCTTTGAGGTAAATACCCAGTAGTGCAATTGCAGGGACATAGGGAAGCTAAAGCTTTTTTTTTTTTTTTTAAAGATTTTGTTTATTTATTTGACAGATAGACAGACACAGCGAGAGAGGGAACACAAGCAGTGGGAGTGGGAGAGGGAGAAGCAGGCTTCTCTCTGAGCAGGAAGCCCGATACAGAGCTCCATCCCAGGACCCTAGGATCATGACCTGAGCCAAAGGTAGACGCTTAACGACTAAACCACCCAGGTGCCCCCTTCCAATCAAAGTTTACCTATTCTGTATCCCTTGGCCTCAGGTGTGTATTCTTGCTAAACCTGATAAATCAATCTAATGAGGAGGGGCTAGGGAGTGGTGATGATAGTTATCTCTTCCAAAAAAAAAAAAAAATCCTTTTAAGCGTAGACTTGTGCCATACCGTCACCCAAAAGAAGCAGTTCAAGTGGTGGGGGGTTCTCAGGCAAATGGCAGGCTGGGAAGGTAGTGGTTTGAAGACAGGGATGTCTTCTTTTTGGTGTTCTTTTCCTTCCACGTGCAGTCTTAGACCCCCTCCTCCCCGCTCCCCACTCCCTGCCCACTGAGGAAATTCCAGAAAAAATTCTGGTCTTGAGACCATTGCCACCCCCGGCTCCTCCTCTCCCACGGCTAGCCCCTCTATGAGGAGTGCAGAAAACCAAGAAGCTGAAGGGAAAGAATGGGTGCTTTGCTGTGGATTTCCACACCCTCCATATTCCCAAAAGGAACCCACAAAAGCAGCTCGGAAGGCTAAATATGTTTATTAATTCCAACTCAGACTCAAACAGAAAGCAGACTGAATTCTTTCAGCCCTTCTTGTTTATACCCCAGCCTCTGGTTAGAGAACAGTGTCACAAAGCTGAGGGGGGAAAAGACCTTTTTGGACAAATCTGGCTCCCAGCTGCATGGCCTCATGTGAATAGGAACTTGGCACCGTGGGAGAGGAAAGTCTCTTGTTGCAGCTGGCAAACATTGAAGGCATCAGGTGGCAGGCCCATTCGGCATGGGCAGTGTCATGCCAATGAATAGTAGCAATTGGCTAAAAGAGAGTTGGAAGGGCCATAATAGGGAAACACTTCCTAGGAATCATCTCTCCCTCCAAAGGCAGGACTAGAAGTGCAGTTTTCATATATTTGGGGGAGAATCAGAAGGTCTGGTTTCCAGGTCTGATTATAAATTACGTGGCTTTGGACAAATCACTTCCTCTATTGGGGCCTTGGTGTCCTTTTCAGTTACCGAAGAGGATGAATTAGAGGTTGCAAACTGGTGGCCTCTGGGCCCGATTTGACCAGTGGATTCATGTTGGCTGACCAGCCCAGTACTTCGTTTGTTTCCACAGTTTGGAAGCCTTTTTTGTATTGGCTTTGCTGTTCACCATGGTCCCCACTGTCCTCTGTGATCCTCTCACCACCCACCAGCCCCTCCCAGCTATTTCCCACATTTCTAATATCCATCTGGCTCCTGAAGGGTCATCAACCTTAGAAGCCATGAATGAAGTGATCTCAAAGGGGGTCTTATAACTGATGTGTCATTACGACTGTACATATCAGCCTCTAACATCATGGAGGAGCAGAGGGGGTCTGGGGGTAGGGCCAGTAGGGCAGCCACAAAGGGCAAGTGGGCAACAAATTAACAAGTACCACTTAAGGGAACACTGGGATGGATTTTTCTTTAAGCAGATTTGCCACCCTCCCCCCCCAAAAGGATGTGTGGCCCATAGAACATCCATGGCTTTTCCTGCACCTCATTTGCTTTGATCTCTAAATTGACAATATACTTTCTTTGAAAAGATACAAGCCCCATGGGATCATGGGCTGAGTCCTGGCCATTGTTCTGCTTTGATTTTTCAAAGAGTTATTCTTTTGTGGAAAATGGCACCATGTTTCAGTACTTCCCGTGTGATTAGATAAGCAGTTTCAGGAAAACATTTCTTTCTTTTTTCTTTACAAGGACAGTGTGACAGCTTGGACTTCCCCTAACAGAAAGTCCCTCCATCTGTGAGTCTGGCCACCGGCTAGCCCTGGGGACTTTCCTTCTCAGGCCAAGGCCCTCCCCTTTAAGGTGTCCATTGTTACCCCTCCTTAGCGCCATTCTTATTCCTGACACCCTTCAGTATTATTTGTGAGAGGGTGAGATATAGGGGGGGATGGTATTAGGAGCAAGGGTAGAAGGGATGGGGAGGGTCCTTTTTAGAGGGAAGTTACAAGTCCAGGGCCTCATAACTTATTTGCTCATTTCACCTGGATTCATGACCAAAGGTGAGACTTTCACAGTGCCTTCTTTGCATGTTTTAGTCCTTGCCTAAAACACATGCTCTCTTGGCTCTCTGCTCTGCGCGGAAACAAGGTCTTTTCTCCCAGACCCTCTGACATTCACTGTAGGCCGTAGGCAGGACTGATGTTGTGTCTCATTGTGATGTCACCAAGACTCAGCATAAAATAGGCTGACTTACCCCCAGTCTTCCTGAGAGCAGGGGAAGCGGCCAGATGTCCAAGCTGTGAAAAGGCTTCTTGGATGGCCTGCAAGCTGTGTTCCAGGTAAGAGTCCACAGGACCTCAGATTGTCGATTACCAAGTAAATAAGCCCAACACTGGCTAGTGAAATGCAAAGCCTGAGAGCTTGGGTGTCAACTCAGATGAAGGCAATAGACCTCTGATTAGCTGACTCTCCTCCTGGACCCTTTGAATTCCTTCAGTTAAAGTTGGCTTTCCAGTTTATAAGTCCAACAGGACCCCTTTGGGGCAAACATTGGTGATTTCAGTAGGTGTGAATGGACAAATTGAATTATAAATGGCTCATTTGAGGCAGGAAAGAAAGCTAGTTGATGTTAGACAACTGGAGAGAGACAAGTATTTTTCTCCTTAAATATGGTCTTTGAATTTTCCCTCAGAATCAACCTCTCTGATTTAGTTTAAAACTATACTGGCTTTCTATTTGAAGGGGGAATATATCTGAATTTTTCTTGACCATATCTTTTTTTTTTTTTTGATTTGCTGATTGCCTTTTCTCTTTCATTATCCAATTAAGGTAAAGAGCACCAGACAAGGAGTTAGAAGAACCAGGTTCTAGACCTTTCCTCACTGTTAACTGTGTGTGTGTGTGTGTGTGTGTGTGTGTGTGTGTGTGTGTTTTATCTCTCTGAGCTTCAGTTTCCTCTAGAAAGTGAGGAGAGTGAATTAAATGAATAAGGCCCTCTTAGTAGATTTTATGAAAACAATTAGTTCCACTGGACCAGGGTGATACCTGTTTATTAAATAATAAGCCATCACTTGAATGACACACATTTATATGAAACTGACAAAGTGTTTGGGATGTGTATGTCTGATGAAGGAACCTCAGGGATCACCTAGTCCAGTGATTTCCAAGCTTCAGTCCTTTATGTCTTATCTTTATGATTTTTTGTCATAATTGTGCATACCAGGAGTATTATTTAATGTCACTTTCTATAGTGATTTGGTTTTTTAAAATATCTACCTCAGTGTCACCCTAAGCCATAATACCCATGAAGTCACAGATGTGATAAGCGAGATATGTGTCTTTCTAATAAGTTTTCATTTATGTGCCACCTAAAATCAGCTTATGTGCTTATACCTGGGGAATACATCTTGTAATTTGGAGGGCATTCCTTGGACTCCTTGTTCAGATGTGGAAAAGAAAAGCTGGAGAGATTAAATCATGTTGTTTCTCATCATAAAGCATGTTGCCATGGAGGCATGACCAGAGGCTACCTTCCCTATGTCACAGTCAGACACAGACCTGGGGCTAAAACCTAGGTCAACTGACTCCTAGACCAGACCTCTTTCCACCTCACCATGCAGCTTCTAGGGTTGCCATTATGATCTAACTATTCATGATCTTTACCAGAGATGGGACTAGAACCCAGATCTTCCTCGAGTGTGGTTAATCATAGTAGTAATAAATGAAGCCTGTGACTTGACTTTGGATGAGGCATTTAATATTTCTGGATTTGAGGGCCCTTATCCGTCTAAATGAAATAATAATTCCAGTTCTGCCTCCTGCCACATGGGGAGAAAGGGAGGAGCTGCCATTGACAAAGCACTTCCTAGGTCACTGTGAGGGGATGGGACCAGATGATTTCCTGGGGGCCCCTCTGCTCTGAAATGGTACTCTTCTAAGAAACAGGATAAACCCGAGTTTGTTTATCCAGAGGAGTAGGTGTGTATGAAAGGAGTACGAATTTTCTAACTCTTAGGGAAACTTGAGAGTCCTCTAGTCCCACTGAGTAAAGTAAAATCAAATAATAAGGAAAAAATTATAAAGCAGGGGAAAAATGATGGTTTTGGCTTTCCCATCAGGCATTTGTGTTCTATACAGTGAGTTTCCTCCAGGTAGGCTCCTCAGGTGAGCACCTTGATCTAGCCTAAGCTTAGCAGTTGAAACCTGTCATCTCCAGCTATTGATCATCTGTAAGATCGGCACATGTCCCTCCTGAGATGACATCACAGAAGGGCTGTGCACACACCTGAGGAGGCAGTTGTGCACAGCCCTGAGAAAACAGCCCTGTGCAGTTGTGCACAGCCCTGTTGAGACCACCGTTTGCCATGGGATCTGTTCTGTGTGGGAGAGGGTGGGTGGGAATGTTGCCTCTTGCCAGCAAAGGTCAAGGTCAGATGGAGGGTGCTTCCAGATAGCTTATCTTAGCGCTAGACACTCTGCGGTTCTCACTTCTGCCATTTTTCTGTCCTAGATTTACTATTCTGAAGGTGGACAAGCCGTAGCCATCGGGCAATTTAAAGATCGACTTGTAGGGTCTAACGATCCAGATAACGCCTCTATCACCATTTCACATATGCAACCAGCAGACAGTGGTGTCTACGTCTGTGATGTTAACAACCCCCCTGACTTCACCGGAAATAATCAAGGCATCCTTCAAGTCAATGTGTTAGGTATGGGCAATATTTCTGTTTTGTTTTGTTCTTTTTTTCCCTCTTCTTGGAACAACTTAGGACCTTGAGTGAGCCAGGGAAGTAAACAATGGTGCTATCTAAGTCCCAGGGATAAATATCCTCCCTGCTCCTTTTCTTGTTGGGGAAATAGAGACACACCACCAACCCAACCCTTAGAGTACAACCAAGCTACAAGAAATCACTCACAAAACATATTGAAATAATTGCCAAATGACAGATAGCAGAAGATGACCCAACCTCCAGGGATCTGGGTCTCTGAAGGGTGGAATGAAGACAGATGAGATGACACACTTGTCCCCACTAAATGATCACTAGCAACTCCTTTGGAGGGAACTTCGGATTAGAGCCAGTCCTGGGGGAGCTAACTGTCCAGTTATGAACTCTCCTAAGCCTTCCCGCTAGTCCCACCATGAAATCATTCTTTTGAGTAAAGGCAGGAGGGTCCCTTTTGAAAATGTTAGCATTATCTGGAAAGAGGACCACAGGTTAAGCCAGAATTGAGAATTTATTTATACACAGATATTCATGATGTGACATTTGGCAAGTCCTATCTGCTTTTCAAATGCACTTGGAGGGGTTCATTTTTACAGCATTTACTGAGTGCTTCCTGTTTTGTGCCAGGAGCCATGAAGTTTAAAATGCTGGAGGCATGGTTTCAGCTCATGGAGAGTTCACAGTTGTTGTTGTTGTTGTTTTTTAAAGATTTTATTTATTTATTTGAGAGAGAATGAGTGAGAGGGAGCATGAGAGAGACAAAGGTCAGAGGGAGAAGCAGACTCCCCAAGAAGCTCGGAGCCCAATGCAGGACTCCATCCTGGAAGTCCGGGATCATGACCTGAGCCGAAGGCAGTCACTCAACCAACTGAGCCACCCAGGCGCCCGAGTTCACAGTTTTTGATGATGTCTAGCCCTCCTTCCAATCTCAGAAAGGACAGGGGATGTTTTGCTCCTGTCTGGAGGCCTAGCAAGGTCTTGTCTGCAGGGCTGCAGAAGTACTGAAGGGAGAAAGGAAAGGGCTGTCAACCCTCAATGATTAACCTGTTGAGCTAAGTAAGGGCTCTCCCATTTCTAAGTAATCCCAAATGGTGCCCATCTAGTCATTGTTCCTTTCAAGCTGTGTATATCTATCCCAGGAAAGGGGGAACTAGATCAAACCAGTGACTTGATAACTGACTGGCTTGGAAAAGCAGCAGTTGGTAAAAGGTGCACACCTAGGAGAACCATCCAGAGTTGTCTGAGCTTGCATCCCAGGTGATGCCCCAGATGAGGTGCGCTACTGCATCTGCCCACCTGGAAAGGAGGGGAAAGGTCATCAGGAGCTGAGTTTTAAGAGTGGGGTAGCTCAATAGTGCCTTTATTTTGCTGAGCCCCATGTTAGGCATTGGGGTACAGGGGGAAGACAAGAGAATTACACACAAGCCTTTTCCTAGGAGAGTTGATGTTCAGGTTTGGAAGACTGGTCATTTACCTGGGAACTAAACAGTGCAGCACAGATGCTAGGAGTCCAAAGCCTTAGGTTCTAGTTCATACTTGGCTACTCAGTGGCCTTGGGCACATCAGTCCACATTTCTCTGGCCATTTTGAGATAGAGCTGTAATTCCTGCCCTGTCTTCACAGGTTTATTATGAGTCAAATGATAGAGTAGAGATTCCACATTCAAAGCATTTAGGGATTCGTCCTCTCATGGTTTCCTGCTGCTCCCTGGCTCTGGGTTGTCCTTCTGACCAGAAACAACCTAAAGAAGCCAAGCCTCTTTATCTCTGAGCTTGCAAAAAGCTCTGAGATAGTTAAACAGTAAGTTTAATGTCCCCTTTTAAAAAAAAAAGATTTTATTTATTTATTTGACAGAGAGAGACACTGTGAGCGAAGGAACACAAGCCGGGGGAGTGGGAGAGGTTGAAGCAGGCTTCCTGCTGAACAGGGACCCCATGCGGGACCTGAGCCGAAGGCAGACACTTAACAACTGAGCCACCCAGTCACCCCAGGAAGGTTAATATTCTTAAATTTAAAGCTCGGAGAATCCTTAGTCCAAGAAGTTGAGAGTCATTTTCTCTTTGAGTTGTTTTCCCATGAGTCTTTGGGTCAGTTGTTCCCACAATGACTGTGTCATGACTTTTCCTTAAGCATCCAGCATCCAGGCAAGGTAAAAGGCAGAAGAGTCTGTGGATTATCTTGTTTGGGAACTCTCAAGAATTCTATTTTTATTGATTGGGGTAAGAACTAAGGTCTTGTACAAATACATGCTTTCTGGAAATCTTGAGACCGATAATTTTCTCTAAAAATTGCAGAGGTTGTTTACCTTTCTGAAGTTCCATGGCCTTTGAGTGCCTGTCCTGCTTACCCTGACTGAGGGATGGGGCATGGATGGGACAGGGGGGTCAGGGAGGCCAGCTGTGGGGAGAGAGGTGTTGATACTTCCTTTGCAACCACACTTCCCAGCAATGCATTTCCCAGAGACATTCCCTGGCGCAGTGATGGGCGTAGGTCCCATGCATTCACTCCTCCATGCATAAATTCATTTCAGCAACTCCTGAACACCCGTCTCATTACTGTGCTACACAGTGGAGATGGAAAGATGTAAAAGATAGGCTATAGCCCTCTAAAAGTTTTGAGAAGAGGGGGCAGGGCATGACTTAGGTAAAGGAAACAACAATGAGCAGAGGCCCAAGTGGCTTGGATGATCATTCATTTGAGTGGCTTCCATTAGGTATGATAGCCTTGGAAAATGTGTCTCTGAAAAAAAAAATCCAGGTTGACGTTTGAGTAATTATTTTATATGCATTTGGAATGACCATCATATTCCTTCCGTGATTTGGCACCTAAAAAGAAAATGATGAATTTAGGGAAGGCTTGGGGACGCAATGAAGCATTTTCATTGATTTTCTGAGGTGAGCCTCTCCCTCCCACCCTCATTTTGCTGAAAGCAATAATGCTAAATGGTAGATCAATGGCTTTGCCAGTAAAACATCCAAATTCTACCAGGGACGTTAGCTAGATGAAATGTCAATTCAATCCTGATTCAGTAGTTTTAGAAAATATATAGGTTTGGGATATGGCTCAAAGTGATTCACTAAGTGTTTTGTTAATAAAAAATAAAGGGCAGAAATTGTGTTCAGAAAAGAAAAAAAGCCTATCTGGTGTTGATTCTGGGCTCCAGAAACACCCTCATTTAATTTTCTGTTCAAAATTGTGTAAAGGCCATCGAGTCATCATGGTTTTAAACAGGACATTCTCTAAATCTAGTGACAGTTGCAATGGACTTCCGGTTAAACAGGCTAGCTTCAGGGAAGCAAATCGAATGAGATGTTCCCATCTGAGAAAATCAACGGTAAGGAAAAAAGAATAAAGAACTAAAGAGAAAAATACTGATTTTTAAAAGATTTTATTTATTTGTCAGACAGAGAGAGAGCACGCAAGCATCGGGGAGGGGCCGAAGAAGGAGGAGAAGCAGGCCCCCCCCACTGAGCAGGGAGCCCAATGTGGGGCTTGAGCCCAGGACCCCAGGATCATGACCTGAGCCGAGGCAGATGCTTAACCGACTGAGCCACCCAGGTGCCCCAAAAAATACTTATTTAAATTTAAAACCACCTGTTTAAAAGATAGGGATGGAGAAGCAGTCCCAAGACCTCCAGCCATCTCTGTCTTCCTGCTCCTGGGTCCAGCTGGTTAGAGTCTGAGACTGGAAGATTGACTTCAGTAGAAAACTATAAAATGTGGCCATAGAAATTAGTCCTGCCTGTGGCCAACAGCAGTTCCATATGCGAGGTGCTGTAGACGTCATTTCGTTTATCGAAATTCGGTATGTTTGGATGAGCCTGAGATCAGGCAGTCTCTTGTTCACACTTACATGGAAGAGTCAGCTGAGGTTTGGTTGGGTGAGGTTACTTGTCTAAACACAGCTAGAGTGAAGCTGCAGACGGTGGTCTAGGTGGATTTAACTGCTCCCTCTGGTAAGACCTGTAGGGCTGCAGAGTCCAGAACATTTAAGGCATAGCTAGCCTGTGTCTTCGGCAGGTTTTGTACCTAAGTTACGATAAGCAAAGGTGAGTTGCTAAGTACTGACATTCAGATTATTACCTATATGGAACACAAGGCTTAGAACAAGGTGGGAGCAGTAAGACGAATGAGGAAATTCAGATCCTCAGTTGCCCACAGGACCCCTCCACGTAGATGTTTCATAAACTGCTGAGACTCAGTGTGTCCCCAGATGATGGTATCATCACCCCTTCTTCCTCCTCTCTCCATCCCAGAAAACCTGCGCCTCCTGTGCTTATCTTGGGATGGCACATACCCAGCTGTCCAAATCAGAAACCTGGGAGCCATCACTGCCTGTGCCCTCTTCCTCATGCCTCATTCGTTTGGCCACCAAGTCCCACCGATTTTACTCCCTTGAGACCCCTTGACTCTGCCTCCTCCTTTCCCTTGGTTCTGGCACCCCCAGCACGCGAACAAACCATCTAATGCATTAAAAATGACCACCATCCTTTCCCTACTTAAATTCCTTCCGTGGTTGTCCTGCTCACCACGTAAAATATATGAAATACAAAGCCTTCCACACTGTAGCCTCTGCTGCTCTCTGGCCGCATCTCCCACTACTCCCCCCATCCCACTTCAGACCTTGCAGGGGCATTTCCAGTGCCTAGTCCAGTGCTGGGCACACAGAAGGGATGAAAGATGAATAAAGATTTCAGCTTTGTGTAGCTCACCTTGTCCAAAATGGGCTTCCCCAACCAATGAGGGATACAGGCCAATTCAGACCATCCACTAATTTTGAGAACTAAATGCCCAACCGTGACTCCTAAAGGAAAGGAAAAATATGGCATTGATAAAACAAAGGTTGTAAAAAAAAAAAATAACAACTTAATTTCGAAGTAGCTAAGTGTTCTATTTTCCTTTAAAACTGGGCTTCAGAAGTGTAAACTGTGTCCTTAGTCATTTAGTGTTTGCTTACATTTGGCTGTCTTAATAAAGGCATATTTTAAGACACAATGCGGAAATTCACAGTCATGAATCTGGGGAGGGAGGCAGACGGAAGAGATGCTGCTAGAATTGTAATGGCCTGGTGCCTGGCAGGTCTTTGGACCTGAAGTGTTCTACTCCCACCTGGTGGTACAATTGGAAAACGGTTGCACAAAATTTGTAAAGCTTTCAAAACTGAGCGCCTAGTGCGGTAGTCTACAAAATGACAGCTGGAAGTGGCCTCCAATTGTGACAGGTTGCAACTTTCCCTGCAGCATTTTTACTCTGTGTCATTGCCTTACAGTCAGACCTTCTAAGCCCTTTTGTAGCATCCAAGGAGTACCAGAAACTGGCCATCCAATATCTCTTTCTTGCCTCTCTGTGCTCGGGACACCTTCTCCTGTATATTACTGGTATAAACTCAAAGGTGGAGACATCATCCCAGTGAAAGAAAACTTCAGTAAGTTCAGCCCTCCGTGGCCCCTGGCAAGGCCTGGTGTGTGTGGTTGGCTGATGGCGTGTGTGTGGCTGGTTGCTCAGTCTTTAGAACTCAGTCCTTCTGGAAAGGAGAAGGAAAAAGCAGATCTCCTAGCAAGATGACTGTGGTCTGGTCTTATTCCCCAAACCCTAGTGGTCAAGCCAGTGTTTGGCTCACTCAGAGGTGGTGGGTATGGAGGGAAGAGGCATGGTCCCCGGTGGGCTACCTTTGGAAGGGTCCTGAGGGGTCTAGCGGGACCCTGGACAGCTCAAGGAAGGGGTGGAGGCAATGTGGGGAAGTGGGTCGGCAAGGAGTGATTTGTTTACCATGACATGATCTGTACCCTCCGTAAGAGATTTCAAAAGTCCGTTTCCTGTTTTTGACAGACCCAGCCACTGGGACTTTGGTTATTGGAAATCTGACCAGTTTTGAACAAGGTTATTACCAGTGCACAGCTAGCAACAGCCTTGGCAACAGTTCCTGCGAAATTGATCTAACTTCTTCCCGTGAGTCGATCATCCAACTTTAATGCACTTTCTCCTTAAGTCAAGTATCCTGGGCCTGCCAACTAAGTGAATTAATTAGGATCCCTGCTTAAGCCTTCCTGCCTCTCGGGTGATTTTGGTGGTTTATTTCTAGGTTGACAGGCTGAATTATTACTATCCTAATATCTAAAATTTGCATGATACTTAATATGTGCCATACACTGCCCTAAAACATTTACAAAAAGTTTGTTTTACCCTCACAAAATTTCTAAAAGGTAGGTATTATGAACGAATAAATAAAACAGCAGCCCCACTGATAGTACAAGGCTGGATTTTCTTTGTGATGCTGTTGGTGAATCCAGGGGAAACCAGCAATCTGTGTTGGACATGGAGCTCACAAACTTTCTGGTTCTTCAGTAATTCACTAAGATCTGCCTCTAATAATAGTAGTAAAAATAACACCTGTACATACAGTCCCAGTAGCTAATATTCGTGGAGCACAAATTATGTGCCAGGCACATAATGGCTAGGTGTTGTGAGCATTATCTCACTCAATCCTCTAGCCACCTTATGGAGGCACAATATATTGTTAGCTTCATTTTACTGAAAAGGACATTGAAACTCAAGGAGGTAAGTGACTTGCCCAAGGTCATCTAGTTAGTGAATGGCAGAGCGAGGATGCCTCTATTTTTTTTCTAAAGATTTTATTTGTCAGTGAGATGGAGGGAAGAAAGCCCAAGCAGGGGGAGCAGCAGGCAGAGGGAGAAGCAGGCTCACTGCTGAGCAGGGAGCCTGAGTGGGGCTCAATCCCTGGCCCCTGGGATCATGACCTGAGCCAAAGGTAGATGCTTAACTGATGGAGCCACCCAGGCATCCAGCCAGAATGCTTTAAATCACAACCTTCCAGTTCAAAGGTGCTCAGTTTACTAAGCATAGACTTGAGGGCCTGGAGTTGTCAAATTGGGCCAGTCAGGGGCAAGCTCTTACAAGGGATACCTTGCCACATCTTTTTTTGTTTTTTTTTGTTTTTTGTTTTTTGTTTTTTTAAAGATTTTATTTATTGGAGAGAGCGAGCATGAGTGGGCATAGGGAGGTAGAGATGCAGGCTCCCTGTTCAGCAGGAGGGGAGGCTCCATCCTGGAATCCCAGGATCACAACCTGAGCTGAAGGCAGACACGCTCAACCAACTGAGCCACTCAGATGCCCCTTGCCACACCTTTGAATGATCACTTAATAACACTTGGGATCATGTCATCTATTCATTATTCCTAACTCAAGTTGAATCTGTGACTAATACATACCATATGCACATGGCCAGTTCCCTTGGACCATCGCTCTCCTATGAAGCTAAGCTTTCTTCCTTTCACTTGTCTGGAATCAAACATTTTCCATTTCCAGGTTGCTTCTTCATTCACCTAATTTCTATTCAAAGGTGAAGATAGGTCTTTTGGGTCTTCGTCTATAGTCTCATTCTCCCCCTAGTCCCTGGATCATTTCTGCTATAGATCTCCATTATCTTCTCCAGTCCTGTTTTGCCTTTCCAGAAGTAGTCATAATGCACCTGTAGACACTCGGGAGTTGTACTTGAGCCTTGCTTCTGCTCAAATACTCTTTTTAAATGATGTTGGCATTTGGTTGCCTGCTTGCTTGCCTGCCTGCCTGCATTCCTCCCTTCCAGCCTGCCTCCTCCTCTCCCTCCTTCAAACCTTAATTGGATATCTACTAAATGCCAGGAACTATCATAGGTGGTACAGATACAGAGATTAATAAGATCTATGTCTTACACTCAAGGAACGCACAGTTTAGCTAGAGGGACGAACAGTAAAATGTGTTAAATGCTAGACTAGCAATCTGTACAGGGCCTCTAGGACCCTAAAGAAGAAACAATTAATTATGCTTATAAAGCCAGAGCCAGCTGTATTGACAAAGTGCTATTTGAGCTGGATCTTGAAAGAACTTGCAAAATCCGTTTATCTATAAAATAGGGATGAAGGTGAAAGGCAGCTGACGGATGATGGCACTACAGCAGCAGGCTTAGGAGGGCAACCAGTCCCTGCTGGGGGAGGAGGATGGAGGGTTCCAGAAGAGATGTCTCCAAGGGAAAAAAATCTTAAGAAACCAAAAGGTTATCGGATGTGTTTAAACCTACTGAAAGGAGTTTTAAGAGTTTTAGTGGAAATTTTGGGGATTAGTAGTAATACCTTAAAAAAAATCCCCAAATGAGACAATTATTAACAAATTAATTATCAAAGAAACAATTTAAATGTACAGGAATCATACATAATGAGGGGGGCGCCTAGGTGGCTCAGTCAGTTAAGAGTCTGACTCTTAATCTCAGTTCAGGTCTCGATCTCAAGAGACATGAGTTCAAGCCCCAAGCTAGGCTCCACATGGAGACTATTTACACATTTTTCTTTCTTAATAAATGAAACAAGATGGGATTGGGAGGGAGACAAACCATAAGTGACTCTTAATCTCACAAAACAAACTGAGGTTTGCTGGGGGGAGGGGGTTTGGGAGAGGGTGTAGGGTTATGGACATTGGGGAGGGTATGTGCTATGGTGAGGGCTGTGAAGTGTGTAAACCTGGCGATTCACAGACCTGTACCCCTGAGGATAAAAATACATTATATGTTTATAAAAATTTTTAAAAATATTAGAAAAAAAACTAAACATTTTTCTTTCTATTTTTTTAAAGATTTTGTTTATTTATTTGAAGGAGAGAGAGACAGCCAGAGAGGGAACACAGACGGGGAGGTGGGAGAGGGCAAAGCAGGCTTCCTGGCAAGCAGGATCGATGCAGGGCTCGATCCCAAGACCCTGGATCATGACCTGAGCTGAAGGCAGACACTTAACGACTGAGCCACCCAGGCACCCCTAAAAAATTTCTTAAAAACCAAGAATCATAGGCTGTATTATGTTCTGCAGCTGTGAAACGATATTTACATAGTCATAATCCTGTAAACTTTGATGCTACAATTTGTGCTCTGGCTCTGTCTGGAGAATGTGTGAGTGGAGTGGAGTGAGAAGACAATCTCCACTGTTCCAGGGTAGGAGGTCATAAAAAAAAAATGACAAAAATCGGAAGGTTAAAACAAGCACAATAGAAACATGGGGGCAAATACCGGATGATGAAAGAAAAAGAATTAAGAGTTGGTTGCCTCTAGTGAATGGGACACAGAGACGGGGAGGAGCAGGGATGGGGACTGTTGCTTCCTTGCCTGAAGTCTAGTAGAACCGCATGACTTTCCAAATCGTGCGCAACAGAGTCCTTTAATCATCAAAAGTTGAAAGAATGACCAGGCAACTCAACTAGCCTCTCATCTCAAAATACAAGACGTCCGGCCTTGTTTGAAGGGAGGTGGATGGGGACGGGCCCACTGGAACTCAGGCAAGGTCTCCCAGGGACATTGGAAGGTCTGGCGCTCACATCTGGATGGTCGCACATTCGTTGAGTTTTTCCATAGGCTGACCGGATAGACCAGATACCTGTATATGGAAATGGGCATACCTCTTCCAGTGGCCAGAACACATGAGGCTCCTTGGTGAGCACAGCATCCGTGGAAGAGGTTTTTTAGGGACCTACTTCCCCTATGCTCCGGATAAACCTGGTGAAGTGTCCCTGCCTGTAACAGGGGTCCTTTCTCCAGTTACCAGATTGTAGCTCCGTGGTGTCTCCTTCACGGATCAAGCAGATGCCCAGTGAAGACTCACTTCCCTCGGCCCTATTTTGAAAGTGAGCTCTGTGCCCCCTTCCCCAGGTTGGCACATGTGTCTGTGTGTATCTGTGTGAATGGGTGAGCTCCACCGTGGGGCTTTCTAGCCTCTACGAGTCATGCTCCCCACCACATGAAGGCTCTGGATAGTCCACATGGGCCACAAATGTGCACGTGGGAGGCAGACCGCGTGTTCCACTTTACCAACCAGGTGCTTGTTTCTTCCAGATCCAGAAGTTGGAATCATCGTTGGGGCGCTGGTGGGTGCCCTGTTGGGTGCTGCCATCATCACCTCTGTTGTGTGCTTTGCAAGGAGCAAGGCCAAGGCCAAGGCAAAGGGGAAGGAAAGGAAGAGAAATTCAAAAACCAGCACAGAACTTGAGTAAGATCTTACTTTGTTGCCTTTACTTGAACGTTGACATTTGTCGGGCGTCGCACTATCAGCCAGCTCTTCCTCGGCACCCCCTTTAGACCGACATACGGGGGTGCCTTTCTGCTCCCCCTCACTGCTTCTATAGAAGAAGGGTAGCAGCAGCTACCAGTTCCTGACAACTGTGTGCCAGACTCTGCTCTAAGTTCTCTATCAACTCATTTAACCACCTCTGGAATCATAGTTTTTCTCTCTTGGACTCTCATTCTCTTGTTGAGACCTAACCTCTCCGGCTGGGAGAGAAGACAAGCGTGCAGTGTGACAGTGAGTCAGAATCCCAGACGTCACAGAGGCCCTGAGCAGACTGAAACCTGTGGTCACTGAAGCTAGAGCCTAGGGCTCCACGTGAAATGATGAACCCTAACTCGTTCTTCCCTGGGCCTTCTTCCTGCAGACCAATGACAAAGATAAACCAAAGTACAGAGCTCGAGGCAATGGCGGGGGAACATGCTCTCCAGCTCGAAGCGACTCTGCCACCTTCTGGCCACGAGAATGACCCCACTACCACCCTGGGTCCAGATCATGAGCCGACCCCGGAGCCGGAGCTGGAGCCTGAGTCTGTCTGGGAGCCAGCCCCACAGCCTGCCCTAGAGCAAGAGCCTGTCCCAGAACTAGAGCCTGTTCCAGAGTCGGAGCCTGTCCTGGAGCCAGAGCCTGTCCCGGTGCCTGAGCTGGATACAGAGCTGGAGCCTGAGCCAGAGACAGAGCCAGAGCTGGAGCCGGAGCCAGAGTCTGATCCCGAGCCCGGGATTGTAACGGAGCCCTTGTGCGACAGGGAAAAGGGAATGAAAAAGCCATAGGCTAGTAGCCAAGTACAGTGTTCATCAGTAGGGAACCCATTACTGGCATTTGGAGTTGCCCTAGCCAGTCTCCCACCATGTCCCTCTCTTCTGACCTGCCCTCTTCTAACAAAGTGCTCCTGCCTTTGATCCAAAATAAATAGGTCAAGATAAATGCAAGGGTTCCTCTGTTACTTTCACTCTAACATGTAAGCGTGACTAATGACAAAGCAAGTGACTTTCTAATTCAGTTGAAGGCATTTTGCAGCAATATCTACATTGTACTTTGGAAAATCTCATTTCTCTATTTTCAGCTACTCTGTTACATTCCGCATGCACACATGACAAGGTGGCATTAACTGGATTCAATGCTATTCCTAGGATCAATTGGTCAGGGCTTCCCTAATTCATTTTCACAATGGCCACAAAGACAAAAATTTGCCAGCCTTCTTTGAGAGAGATGGGAGGGGGGAGAAATCCTCAAAAATTCCAGAGGAGGATATGTAAAGGGTACATATTCAAACGAGGTCTTAAAAAATCAGTGCTTCATTTATCATATTAGATTTCCCAAGGAACCACCCTGCTCTACAAGATCTTGAGCACAGCAAAATTTTTAAATAACCTAATTTTTAAATGCTAGATGATGTACAGGCAAACAATTCCAAATGACGTGTTCCTTAGATGACCACAAAATGTTAGGATCATGGGTGGTGTACAATTTAGCTTCTAATGAGATGTTATCACTCTGTCTGATCCTATCTACTTTAGAAGGGCCAGAATAGGAAACTGTTCTAAATGAACACTTAAGATCTGTTTTAGATAATCTGAACTAATTATTTAATCTGTTTCACTGTTGGGATATTCCACATTAATTGATACCATTTTTGTATAAATGCTAACTATTAACTAACATGCTAAAATGTTTTTTCCATTGATTGTATTTTCCCCACATTCCACTTGAAGAAATTTATAGGTAGACTTTCTCATTTGTGTAATCAGATTTTAAATCTTGTTTTGAGGCTCAATAAATTCTCAATAAAATCTTATTTGAATGATCCTAAGGTAAATCTTTTATTAATGTTATAGACATATACTTCATGTACAATAAAGCACACCCATTTCACGTGTATCATTTGATGAGTTTTGACAGATGTATATGCCCATGAAACCACCACAGTTTAAATAGAGCATTTCCACCAAATCCAAAGTGTTTTTGATGCCTCTTTGTGCAATCCCACCATCACCCCAGCCCCAGGCAAACACTGATTTGCTTTCTGTCATTAGAGATTAGCTTTGCTTTTTCTTTTCTTTTTATTATTATTTTTAAATCATGCTCAGTCAGCCATTGCCTTTTCTTGACCTTTGTATAAATGCGATCATACAGTCTGTACTTGTTTTGTGTCTGCTTCTTTCCAAGGTGAATCCTTTTTGAATGAAGTAATGAATCTCTAACTTACCACACCCCGATTTTCATGTAGGGGATTTTCTTAAGTTGCAAAGCCCTTTATATAGAGAATATACTTACACAGAAGTTGAGGTAGAACCTTTGTCGGTTTTAAGGTAGATAGAACTTAACATTTAATTTACACTTATGTGGAGCCATGAAGAGAAGTAACAAGCTTTTACTTAGGTATTTTCTTTGATGTGTCAATTTTCAATGAATCATAGGGATTTTTTGAAGCATATATAATTCCATTCACATTAAATATATTATGATACACAGTGTCTGATGGGTCCAGTAAGCATGAAGGTTTTGAGAATGATCTATTATTTAAAGATTAAAAACTAAACACCAGCAGTGTAAAAATCTCCATTACCAGAACACCAAAGTAGCTAGAATTCACTTTTCTCTTCTGCCTTTATAATAGAGGCGAATTACAAGAGACCAATATGTAATAGTCAATAGCTGTACCTCCCAAATTTCTGATGGACTGGTGCTGAGCAGGAAGTCACTCTTGGTGATCTTACACAACTCTGTCCTTATCAGCATTGCTTTGGTCAAAATACTGATGAATAGTGGATTTAGTGGTTTTCAACTTTTTTTGAAGGTCATGGATCACCTTGAAAATCTGTTGAAAACTCTGGACCCCTTTCCATAGGAAAACCACTTATATACACAAAGTGTCTTATACAATTTTAGGTAAATTACAGACTCCCTGAATCCAAGATTAAGAGCAAGTGACTTAGATAAAAACACAGAAGGGACACTTAATAAATGTGTGGATGCCTTCCTCCTGAGGAGAATGATTACTAGGTTGTAGGACTCAAAATGATCTCAATAGCCTGGAAGCTGAGCTAAAATCAAACAGGAATGGAGGGGAAAGCCCAGATTTAAAAATATAGAGTACATGCTGCCCATGCAAAAACCTTAGCTGGGTAAGGCTGGGAAGTAAGTAGGGTTAATCTGAAGTGGTATCTTGGGATCTCTCCTTTCAGTGCCCTTCCAGGCCATCTGGCATCTTAGTTTCCAAACACCCAGGATTCTCATGTACCTACTAGCTCAGTGATCCACTCAGCCCTGCATCACCCAGACACCCACCCATTCATTGCTCAGGATTTACCTCTACCCTTGCTACCACTTTATTTACTTTTTTTTTTTTTTACAGATTTTCTTTATTTATTTGAGGGAATGTAGGTTGAGTGGGGGGGTGGGAAGAGGGAGAGTATCTTCAAGCAGACACCCTGCTGAGCGCAGAGCCCAGATGTGGGGTTCAATCTCAGGACCCTGAGCTCATGACCTGAGCTGAAATCAAGAGTTGGACGCTCAACGGACTGGGCCCTCCAGGAACACTCCCCAACCAACCACCCCACCCCCCACCTGATTTTAAAAGGCAGCGGTTCTGTGACCTGTTTTTGTCTAGTGACCATGATCTTTTATCATCCAGTGATGTCATTTGGATTGATAGTGAGTAGCTCTCTTTTGAGTATTTACCTTTGGAAAGGGGATTCTTGAACACAGGGGATTCTTTAATCCAAAGAGTCTAAATGGTAGAATTTCAAGCACTGGAACAATCCTGAGGGGAGCTATTTCTGGAAAAATGAGACTTCTCACATCAAACCATGTGGGTTACCATCTACTCTACCTACTTATAAGGGTGAGTGCAAGTTTCATCTTGATCTCCTCAGTCTTCTATTAGTATATCCATAACACCATGTATTTGTTTTGTGATAAAATCCTGAGACCCTGTAAAATATGAAATCGTAACAAAGTTTTCACTAAAGTTTACTTGGGCAGGAAAATGGGCTCATGTTAAAGAGCTTTCCAACAATGGAACCAAGCAAAGGTGGATCAGAAAATAAGAAATGGAATGGGTCATTACCCAAACATTCTGATTAAACTTAAAAATTACTCCAGCATAATTCTCATTCAGAGAGTGTACTACCGGATTTATTTTGCCACAGAGAGTTAAAATTTAAGTGGATAGTCACAATCAAATCCCAAAGCAGCTGTAGGTTTCTTAACCATTCACTTCTTGCTACCCAGAAAGATCTCCAGGAACTTCCTCCATCTGTTTTTGCACTTAGCAACTAGGATATGCTAAAGTCAACAGAAAAGGTTTTTGGCTGTAGGTCCTTATTCTCCTCAAATTCATCTGTTTATTCAGTCATCTGCTGGGTATAAATAGATTGAACAGCTTCTATGAACCAGGTACTGTGGCCGTGATATCATGATAAGAATGAGCTAGCTCTTGTCCCTGAGTTTTACAGCCTCGCTAACTGTGACAATTTCTTGCCTGTTGTTGAGAGCAGGCAAGGAAGGCCGACATTTGTACTGCACTGGGGAGGGCCTCCACATTACAGGGGTCTATGAGAAGAAGGGACTAAAACATAGAGATTCTTGACCAATAGCTAAGAAATCATGTACGCTGATATCTCCAATGGCCTTCAGAGCACCAGGTGACCTCTATCCCCCAATACACACTGGGGGGTTAATATCTGCAGCTCTTACCCTGGCCTCTGGGTAACTTAGGCTTGATGAGCTTTAAGTAAGTTAAGCTAGAAGAGCTAGGAGGGAGCTTTGGGAGAATAGCCCTCAACCTTTTCCAACTGCAGCACACCTGAGGGTCTTAACACACACAATGGCCTACCCCTGACTATGATTGGGTAGAGAGGGGAAATAATGAGAGAGTTACCTTCTTAGTTGGAGAGATAGGCAAAGGTAAATGTGGTTTTAAAAAGTTGGGTCATACTGCTTAGAGCACTGAGTGTGGTACATAAACAATGAATTTTAGAACACTGAAAAAACAAAATAAAAAAAATTTAAATTTAAATTAAAAAAAAAAAAAGGTTGGCTCATTCCTATGTATCCCCCACCAATCCCCAGAGAGAAGACTCTGTGAGTGACAAGAGAAAATAATCTGCCCAAGATTATACCATATCCACTAGATCCCAGTGTAATGCTCTTCAACTGCAACAAATTAATTTCAATGAAATAAACCCAAAGTTGTAGTAATAAAAGATTGTTTTGCAATGTCTATGTGGTGGAAAACAGGTTAGAGGGTCTCATGAAAGGTTCAAACCAATCACTAGTCAACCATCTTGTCTTTGAAACTTTGGTTTCAACAAGACAAAACAAAACAAAGACTTAGAGATGTTAAGGAAGGTTTCAGGAAACTAAAAACAAACCACTCAAGTAAAGACTAGCAGCTGGTGGGGAGGCCTGAGGTCCAGGTGGGCGGTGGAGGTGCTACAACTATCAGGTTATTATGAAAATGCCACAGTACTTCATTTGGTCCAGCTTTTGACAAGAGGCAGGCAGAAAATGGACCAGGACCCAGGAAAGCTAGATTCCTCTGGCTCTGGGTATTTTCTCAATGTAAAATGGAGATGGCTTTTGGTCTTCTTAAAGGCTGCAATGGAGAATGGATTATAAATATTTATAAACTATATAGTGTGGCAGAACTATACTATTGTAGATAATTGGTTCAATGCTCTTTTTTTTTCCTCTTGACCAGAGATTCTTACCCTTTTGGGCAGTCAGATCCCTCTGAGAATCTGGCGAAAGCTACGGAAAAAAAACCCTTTCCCAGAAAAACATGCATACAAATTTCTGCAATTTCAGGCAGTCAGAACTGTGACGCTGGGGCCACAGAACCCCAAGTAAAGGGCCCCTCCACCGCATCACACTTGCCTGCAGACTGACCTGGGGGCTTGATAGTGTGACACGATAGGACCCAGACACGATAGTGTGACACAGCCACATCATGACCTTGCTATAGTTGATACAGTTAAGAAATGGGAGAAATCAAAACACAGGGGTCATACGGTTAAACTGCTAAATCAAAGATTATGAAGCAAATGCGGTTTACCCTGAGTATCATAGAAACTCCCTCAAATTGTGGATTCCCTCCAACAGATACTCACACTTTTTTTCCACTGTTCCTATTTACCTGCATCTTTCAGCTTATATTCAGTTAAGCTTTACAAATGAAATTCTCATCTTTCTGGGATTCATTCGGAAGCAACTGTAAAACCTGCTGACCTTGAATCAGATTCATCTCTACTGGGTTTCTTATATGAACAGATAACAATCTGATCAGTATCCAGGGCCATTAATATCCTTATAATTATTAGTTTATATTTATAAAATTCCAGTAGCCTACAAATTAACTGAGGCTTGGTTCCATCTGTGTCTTATTAAAGAACTAAGATCAGTTCTCTTTCATACCCACAAAGCCGATTACCTTAGACATAAAGTCAGTGTTTATAAAGAGTAAATGCCTTCAGACCTAACAGGCCCAATTCAATTAAATACAACTTGACTCTCTCTTCACCGCTAAAAACCACTGTAAAGAAATGATTTCCTCTGTCATCAATTCTATCCCTGGCATTCAATAAGCAAACATTTCATTGCATTAGAAGATGCTTCCCTGATTAATATCTGTAATGATCAGCACTCAAAATGTTTATGTACAGGTTTCACATTATCAATGACACTATTCATGTTTATAGAACTCATTTCAACTACTGGCCGTTAAGTCTGACCCACAATTAATGCAAGTTTGTGGGCTCACCAGGATTACTGATTTCAAGCAATATTTGCAGCAGGAGATTCAAATTAAAAAAAAAATTTGAAGAGTCACTTGGAGTTCATTAGATTTTATGACTAGCAATCATTTACGCTGTTTCCCTAGACTGAGATCAAGGTCACACTTATTTTCTTTTGGTCCACACTTAATTAGCAATTCAGAAGATTACCATTTTTAAAGATTTTAGCTGCAGCTCAAGCTTCACTAATTTTATTGACTTCAGAGCTAGCAAAAACTGAGAAATGTCTTTATGAAGGATTTTAAGGTTTACATGGGACATCTAACTGACTTGAAAGAGAAACTGGGAGATTCTCTCAACATTTTATTTTTTGTTTCTGGAATACAAATCAAAATACATTTTTGTTACATATCATGTTAGCAGGTTTGACATTTCCCAATACAGGATAACTTAATACAGGTACTTAAAACTTCTGTTTTAAAAATACATTTTATTTTGGAGGGAACAAGCTCATTAAAAAGATACATGAGTACACCGGCTCTTATTTTGCATTATTTTAGTGTTTAGGAATTCTGAACTTGGATAGCATGCCCTCCAACTGAAAATCTGGTCCTTCAAAATACATACGTGTTCCATAACAAAAATAAAACTAGAGTGTATTGTTGAAAAAACAGAAATTTTTGGTATAGGCCTCTGAGTAAGCTTGAGAGAAAAGTCAGGTTGTGTTTCAACTGGACAGTGGAACATTCAAGAACCTACCTAGAAACATGTGACAGAACAAATGGCTTGGTGCTATCGGAGTTGTTCTGCCTCCGAGGGGAGGGTGCTGGAGACTCATCACAGCCACAGAACCAACTAACTCAAAATTAACCCGAATTCGGTACGGAAGAATGTACAACAAGAGTAGAACAATCCCAACAGTTATTCAATGCTGGGCAAGCTAGCTGTAAGCTCAGAACAAAGACCTCAGCAGGAACAATATTTCAACATGTTTATAAGACTTTGAAGACGAAAACACTTCATCATTCACGGACGATGGCTTGTGCACAAGGATATGAGTTTCCAGGACACTAGGACAACCACAAAACATACACAGGAATAATACATCCAAGCTGCTTAACCTTCCACCATTCTCTTGAGTATTAAACCCAGACCACCTTTGGCCACTTGCAGGGGTGTCTTTTCTTCTTTATTCTCAATGTAAATACTTGCTCCTTGGGATACCAGCAGTTTCGCTTCTTCCACTCTCTCCTCGTCACAGGCTAAGTGTCTGAAATTGAGGACCACAAAGACTGATTACTCCCTACTGATTCTAGGTAACCATGAGGAGTTCCTGAGAGGTGGTCTGAATGGCATATTACTAGGTGGTATAATATTAGAATATATAATCAGGAAAGGATCGATCTGCATGGGAAAGACTGTTGGTAAGCTAAAATTCCATGGAATGGTCTCATGGTATCAAATCATTTATCCTAATTCTGGACACATGACAGTTTAAGAAGGGATCTAATGCCAGCCTAAGAACAGCATCCATATTTTAGGGAGATCAGAGTAGTTTGCCCCAAAGGCACTCAATACTTCAGGGCTATGACTTAGAAAAGCCCCAGCTCATAATCTGCTAATATCAATTTGTGTGGTTGAAATTTTGAAAAAGCAGTTTAAAAGGTGTCATCTCATTTGACCCTTACAGCCACCTTGTAAGTTAACATGGTGATAATCACCTTCAATTTACAGTTGAAATTGTGGCAGAGGTTGAAGTCCTTACCTATGTTGACATGGCTGGCCGGTAACTGAAGGGGAAACCTTGTAGGCACTTAACGGTTTATTAGGCAGGGTAACAGGTGCTTTACCTTGTCATGTCATTTAAGCCGCACAACAATCTAGTGAGGAAGGAATTACTAACCTCATATTACAGATGTGGAAATTAAGGCTTAGGAAGGTTAAGTTACTTCTCCAAGTTACTTAATGTAAGTATTTAACATAGTTGATTAAATGGCTGAGTTTGAATAGAGTAAACAGCACCTAGCTCTCCCTAAATCCTAGGCTTTTCCCGGGACCCTGTCCTGCCTGACTCCTAGGTTTCCTCCTTGTTACAGAGAAAAGAGCTAGAATGTGCAAGTCTTTCTAAACAGAGTCACTCGGGACCAGAGAAAAGATTTTTAAAACGAAGAGTTAAGAAAATCATACTCGCAAAAAAGACTAAATCTCATTTTAGACTAAAAAGGAGACTCAGAATTTCTGGTTCAAAAAAGTAACCACTCGGGCGCCTGGGTGGCTCAGTTGGTTGAGCAGCTGTCTTTGGCTCAGGTCATGATCCTGGACTTCCAGGATCGAGTCCCACATCGGGCTCCCAGCTCCTTGGGGAGTCTGCTTCTCCCTCTGACCTTCTCCTCTCTCATGTTCTCTCTCACTCATTCTCTCTCAAATAAATAAATAAAATCTTTAAAAAAAAAAAAAAGTCACCACTCACTAAGGAAGAAAAGTAGCCAAGTACTGCCAAAAAAAATTTCCAAGGCAGACGGTGGCCTCAGGTCATACGCATGAATCAATTCCAGATGGACCTGAGTTACATGAAGAACGGTAACTCTCAACCAAAACCAACGCAATTTTTTTAAAGCCTCCAATAAAATACAGGTAAATCTTTAATTTCAGGGTGAGAAAGGACTTCCCAGTCATGAGAGAAGATCAACAGATCTAACTACTTAGAAGCTAAAAACTTCTGTTTCTTTAAAAAAATAAATAAACATGAAAAGAGAATCTGGCAAAAACAGTTTCGACTAACATAGCAAGTTAATATTTCTAGTATATCAAGTTGAGGGCACTTAAAAAAAATCACAAAAAATAAATTAATTCCCCGAAAGCAGAGAGAGGGACACACGGAAGGTTTTAATTTGGAGAAGAAATCCAATTAGTTGGAGACATTAAAAGATGTTACACTTCGCTGATAATAAAAACACAAATGACAACCTTGAAACACCATGTCTGATAGAACAGAAGGCTATTCTCAGTGTTGGTGAGGGGGTAATAGGCACTCTCAAACCTGCTGTTGGGGGGTGGGTACCATGACACAACTCCTCTGGAAGCAATCTGACAATACATAGCAACAATTTCAAAATGTGTGTATTTGTTGACTCAGCAGTCCTGCTTCTAGGAGTCTATACTAAGGTAACCATCACCAATATGGCCATAGATTTTTGTATAAACTTGATCAATGTAGCGTGATTTATATTCATGGAAAACTCAAAAAAGCTTAAACATACAGTCAGAGGAATGATTAAATTCTGGCACATCCATAAAATGGAACTGTATAGAGCCATTCAAAAATGTTTTAAAAACATTAAATAAAAAAATTTTAATGACATTGGAAAACACTCACAATATACTGAGGTTAAAGGAACACAATGTAATCACATACATAGTATGATCCCGATTTTGCAAAAAAAAAATTTTTTTTAAATATGCACATTTGCATACAAAGAATGGGAGAAAATATATGAAAAGTACATAGGTAATTTGAGCTTTTATCCTTATACTTATGTGTGTTTCCAAATTTTTTGTCATACACATGTATTACGATTATAAGCAGAATAAAAAAAGAAGCGATGTGTGAGAATTAGTGCAAGCAGGCTAATGTCAAGGAGAGCACAGATGACTGCTACTTGTCACTTACAGAGGAGTGTTACCCTCAGTGTCTTGGATATTTGTGGATGCTTTGTAGTACAGAAGGATATGAATCATCTTCAAGTTACCCTTGGCTGCCGCCCGGTGCATTGCTGTGGCCTCATAATGGTCCTTAGCATCTGGATTAGCCCCGCCTTCCAGTAACATGACAGCGATCTGGAACCCCAGGAGAAAAAAACAATGCAGACATCTAGTTGTGCTCGTGTACAGGTTCAGAGCTCAAGAGAAGCAGCAAGGAACGGAGGCCTACCTCATGCCTGTTTTTGGAAGCTGCGTAATGTAGGGGCGTACAGCCATTTTGGTTGACAGCATTCACTTGAGCACCTTTACCCAGAAGGGCTTTTACGATCTCATCACGGCCAGCAGAAGCAGCAATATGAAGAGGAGACCAACCTGCCTATGAAAGGGGAAGGCAGTATGAAAACCAGGTGGGGGGAAAGGCACAGGGATTAATGCTGATATGTAGGTACGGTTTACAAAGAGCTGTGTGTGAATGGTTAAAAAAAAAAAGTGAGCTTCTTTTCCCCTCATTAAACACTGCAAAAAATCTGGAGAGCAGATGTATACAGAAGGGACACCAAACCACCCATGATCCTATAACACAGAAAGAATGATACAGGTGTAATTCTAATGTGTTTTCCAGTTGGGGTTATAGGATATTAAGTTCTGTGAGTTGCATTTCCCACAATGTCACCTTCTTGTCTTGTGAGAATTTTCTACGTCCTTCTTTGGATTCTTGACTTTATTAGTTGAATATTATTTTATTAATGTGGCTATTCCCACTATAGTCAACCAGGTCTACACTGAACCACTTTTATTTCTTTGCTATTATAAATATTCCTTCAGGGAGCATCCTTGGAAAGGAACTTGCCTACAAAACATTTCCATCCTTATTCTTCACCAAGTTTTATCTTAATATAACCAATACCATTATAATCAATCTCTGTATAACAACAACAAAAGGATATTCAGGCCCTCAGTATTCAGGCAATGCTCACACACAAAAAAGCTTTCCAACATAATAAAAAGAATTTGTAGTCTTGTAGCCTTAATCTATACATTAACCTTAACTTATGGGGTATGAGTGGCAGAACCAACATTCTAAAATAATGCACCCAAAGACCTATGTGAGGTCACCAGGGCCCTGCTGTAACTAACTGCCTAGTCATAAAGGTTACAATTTTGTCTGTGAGCTTGATACGCAGTCCTCCGTAAACACCAGTCTGGAGTCTAAAGATAACCAGGCCTTTATCAACTCTGCCTAGGACTCACATCATCTTTATCGTTCACTGGCACTCCAAGCTGCAGCAAGAATTCCACAATTTCTGTATGTCCGGCTGAGCACGCCCAGTGCAACGCGGTTCTGCTGTCCTGCATGGGAAAGAGAGAAGCAAGACGATCGATATTCTTGAAGAGAAATAGAAGAAGGAAGGCAAGAAAGCAGAAAAAGATTAACACTGGGGCCAGCAAGCCTATAGTTTGGAAATAAGAAATGGAGAGCACAGGATCCTGGGGTAGGTAACTTTATACCATATTCCTTATTGTCGTAAGAGAGAACAAGGCTTCAGTGACATGGGGGAGAATCCAATGATGAATGTTAATTCTGGGCAGAACACAGCCTCGAAAGCAGTTGAGCACGAGACTGATTTCGCCACTTTGGCAGGAACAGAGCTCTGGCTATTTACTATGACATTATTTATGTACTGTTATGCCAGGCACTCTGCTGAGAGTTCTGCAGTCATCGTCTCATTTAGTCTCCAGGATCCGGAACAGTGGACATTATCCCCATTTTGCAGATGAGGAAACTAAGACTCCTCAGGGTAGGCAACCTGTCCAAGGTCACATAGCTAGTAAATGGTGAAGCTGGGCCACAAACCTCTGTCTGATGCTGATATTTCTAGATGCTCTGGAAAGAAGGAACGAATCTTATGGGAAAGAAATGTTCATAAAACTAGCTGAGATTATCTATATATTTAAAAAGAATACCACACTCAAAATTAGACAGCAACATTACTTTTAGAAAAAGAAGTCACGAGTTAGTTGTGTTTCTCAAAGGGAATTTGTTTTTTTGCAGTAACAGCTGTACTTCTTAGAAGCTCTATGGAAAAGAAAGTAGTATTTTAAATGTTATTACAAAAGAATTTCAAACACATAAAAATAGATACTGTAACAGAAACTCTTATGCTTATTATCTAGATTTACTATTTTGCCATATTTGCCTTACTTTATTTCCTCAGGGCTTTTTTTTTTTCCTGATGAGGTAATTTTTAAAAAACGAATTCTAAGTATCATGATTTTTCATCCCTAAATATTTCAGTATCTAAAGAATAAGGATGCTATCCTACATAGATAGCCATGAGGCCATTATCACACCTATCAGAATTAATACTAACTCCTTTATAAAATCTAAAACTCAGTCAGTATTCAGATTTCCCCAGTTGCCTCCCTCTCAATTTGCATCTTATTTTATTTTTCCTTCCCTTCCTCATGTCACTCTGTTTTGTTTCTTAAATTCCACAAATGAGTGAAATTATATGGTATTTGTCTTTTTCTGTCCCCCAAGTGATTTTTAATAGCTGGCTTGTTTCAATCAGGCTCCACACAAGGCCTGTAATTTGCGTATGAGCCTTCGTTCTTAAGTTTCCTGACCTGGAATAGCTTTCCTCTTTTTTTTTTTTTAAAGATTTTATTTATTTGACAGACAGAGATTACAAGTAGGTAGAGGCAGGCAGAGAGAGAGAGGAGGAAGCAGAATCCCTGCTGAGCAGAGAGCCCCATGCGGGGCTCCATCTCAGCACCCTGGGATCATGACCTGAGCCAAAGGCAGAGGCTTTAACCCACTGAGCCACCCAGGCGCCCCACACAGGTAATTTTTTTTAAAGGGGGCATGAAAACAAATTTGTGTTTTTTATTTCTCTTTTTTATTCCATTGACTCAGTGAAGAACAGATTACTAAATCTTAATTTGACATTATTAACTTAAATTTCAAGTATTAAATATTATCAGACCATCACAAAGGTAAATTAGGTAAAGGTAAAGCCATTTTCAGGCTGAGCAATAAAGGGAAGTTCCAGAAGTCAGTCTCCTGAATTCTGCTCTTCCAAAAGCCACAAAATGGAGATTTGTAGGTCCCTGACACTGTACTGATAAGTGCTTAGAATGGTACCTGTCATACAGAATGTAATCTATAAATATTTGTTGGCTTGCTGAGGTCTCCGTGAATCTTTCTAGAAACTTGGGGTCAAAGCACGAGGGTCCTTTGAGCAGAAGAGCAGAAACACTTCCCAAAGTTCATTCCCTTTTGGTCCGCCTCTGCCTAGGAATGCCCCTTCACTCCCCCAGGAGAATCCCACTCAACCTTCAAGATCTAACCAACCTTCCCTGCTTCGCAAAACCTTTTCAATTATCACAACATTCGCTCTTCTAAGGGAGATTAAGTCAGGTCCTGCCATTCTGTGTTCTGAAAGCACCACGTAAACTGCTCTCCAGAGCAGCCACTACAATCTGTTACTGGAGGTACGATTTGGGGTTACGTTACGAACGTTTGCTTCTTCCACTCAGCTGTATCCCCAGCTCCCAGTAAACTGCCTGGCACAGAACTGGCGTCTGGTTACACGTGTTTCATGGAATAAAACGACTAGTAAAAAGTAAAGAAACCCATTAAAAAAAAAAAGGCTTTCCTCCACGGGCAGCTCAAAGATTGGGCACTTCTGAGAAACGCGGTAAACGTTCTAGAAATATCCCAAATTCAGGGAGCTAAGTACCCTCGCTCCTCCCCCAAATATTTGAGGTTTGCGGGGCTCGCTCCTGCCGCCCCGATTCCAAGTCCTAGGGTGACCCCGTCTAAAGATGGGGCGGCGGAGGCGGGGATCTGGACCTTATGGAACCGGCCTCCCTTGGGCTGGGCCGGGCAGCCACGTTGGGCCTCGTCAACGCCACCGCATGCGGAGAGACCTCCGCGCTGCTTTACCTGGTCAGTCCTAGTAGCCAGGGATTTATCCGCCAGGATCCTCTCCTTCAACTCCTCCAGCTTTCCGCTGTAGGCCAGGTTGCAGACCATTAGGTTGGACACACACCCCTCCATGTCTCTTTCCCAGGATCTCCGTGAAGCGCGATCCACGACCGCCTCACGTCGCCAGATACGACTGCCAATCAAAAGAGCCGGCAGCGTACCACCAATCACTGGTCTTCCTCGTTCCTTTGCTTCTTTCCCACCCCGGGGCGCCTCTGGGAGTTGCAGTTTGAGCGCAGTTCCGGGCGGGGAGGCATCTTTGCCACTCTCACCAACTCAGCCCCTAGCAGCGCGGAACTACAGGTCCCAGGGTCCTTTGCGGCCGCCGTAGTCAAGTGGCCGGTGGAATTGGCCCAGGATGACAGCTGGAGAATGGAGTCAGGTACGGGGAGCGGCTTCGTGTGGAACCGGGGTGGGTGGTCGCTATTGGGCCATTGAGTCGGCCACAAGAAACGGGTGTGGGGTCCTGGCAAGAGAGTTATGGGAGCCTAAAGGTCCTGTCCCACGGGGGCCCTGACCTGCGGTGGCAGGCGGAAGGGACAACGGTAGGATCTGAGGACTGCCTCCTGGGCTTGTGCGGGTGGCTGTGGCTACCCTCCCCCTCCCTGCCGCCGCCAAAAGAGTGGAAAGAAGTAGGGGTTAATTAGTCCGACATCTCGGCAGAGTGGCATCAGGGCAGAATTCTGTCACAGCAGTGATAGTATATGACTCTGTAGTAGGGTGATGTGCCAGGGTGATGCCAAAGGCAGGGTGTGAGGCCATGGGAGCCACTTGATATCTAATTGACCTCGGTGAGTCCATGGCCTGGTGACATCACAACTTGATGAGAGTCATCTTCATACTGTGGTATGGTGTTGGCCCTTTAATGTCATGATAATAATGATGACATCGAGGCTTTGCTAGAAATATTAAGCTAATAGTGTTTCTATTTATGGAAATCCCAAATACTGCCATAAGCAGAAGAGATGCAAGGCTTATCCTTTATAGGACATATCCAGGAGGGCCTTATGCCAAAACTAGGTAATGATAAGAATACACTCAAGAAAGAGACTGATTATGTTTATATTTATCCTGTTATGGTGTAGAGCAGGACTCGGCAAACTTTCTGTGAAGCGCAGATAGTAAATACTTTAGGCGTTGCAGTCCAAAAGGTGAAATTGTGGATAATTTGCATGCACTTATATAACAAGAGAGAAAACAAATTTCAACAAATGTTTACTGATAAAATCCAAAATAAAACAATAGTTGGTTGCTTTTTTTTGTTACACAAGACTCCTTATAGAAATAATGGAATTTTTTGCGGGGGGGAGACTACATTTTGTTTAATTGGGGCTCACAGTCAGGGTTCCCCATCTTAATAATCACATCAAGTGTTCATCTGTTAGTGCTGCTCTGTAATGGAATTTTCTTATCTTTGTAAATGTCTTTTCACAATGGTAGGTACTGCCATATACTTATATCAACCCACAAACATATTCTTGTTAATTTTTATTTAATTTTTAAAATTTCAGAATGGCTCTAGCTTTACAGAAAAGTCACAAAGGTAGTACAAACTTCGTGTGTACCCTTCATCCAGTTTCCCCTACTGTTCTTTTCCTGTTTTTAACAGCTTTATTGAAATGTATTTTACATACCATAAAAGTCACTCAGTTCAAATGTATAATTAAATGATTTTTAGTAACTTTACTGAGTGGTGCTGCCATCCCCATAAAGTTTTAGAACATTTTCATTCCCCCAATAAGATCCTTCATGCTCATTTATAGTTAATCCTTATTCCCACTCCCATCCCCAGGTAACGACTAATCTACTTTCTGTCTCTATAAATTTGCCTATTCTTGACTTTTCATCTAAATAAAATCTTACAATATGTGGTCTTTCGTGCCTGGCTTCTTTCACTTAGCATGATATTTTTAAAGTCCATCCATATTGTAGCATGTATCTGTACCTCATTAATTTTTTATTGCCAAATAATATTCTATTTTGTGGATATAACACACTTTTCCTGTCTACTCCCTAGCTGATAGGTTGTTTCCAGTTGTTGGTTATTACTACTAATATTAGTTGCTAAGAACATGTGTGCACAAGACTTCCCGTGGACCTATGTTTTCATTTCTTATTAGTAGATACCTAAGGGTGGAATTACTGGAGCATATGGCAAATTCATGTTTAACTTTTCAAGAAACTGCAAAACTGTTTTCCAAAGTGGTCATACTATTTGCTTTTCCCCAGCAATGTAGGAGGGTTTCTGTTTCCCCAGATCCTTGCCAACATTTGTTATTGTCTTTTTATCATAGCCATTCTAAATGAGTGTGAAATGATAACTCATTGTGGTTGTAATTTGTATTTCCTTAACGACTAATGATGATGAGCATTGTCTTGTGTGCTTATTAGATAGTTGTGTATCTTCTTTGGTGTGGTGTCTGTTCACATATTTTTCCCATTTTTGAATTGAGTTATTATCTTTATTGTCTTTTTATTGTTCAGTTTTAAGAATTGTTTTTACATTCTAGATACAAGTCCTTGCAAGATATATGATATGTGGATTTTTTCTATTAGACTGTTGCTTGCCTTTTCATTTTCTTAATGGTGTCTTTTGAAGTGCAAGGGTTTTGAATTTTGATGAGGTCCAATTCATAATTTTTTCTTTTGTGAATCACGCTTTTGGTGTTCTACATTTTTTAAAGTGTACAATTTATTATTAATGTACTTTCGAGTTGTGTTACCATCAACACAATCTTATTTGAAAGATTTCCATCACCCCGGAAAGAAAACTTGTGCCCGTTTTCAGTCACTCCCCATTGCTACTCCCAACCAATAATCTAATTTCTGTTTCTGTGGATTTTTGTTTTCTGAGTTTTCATACAAACAGAAAGATTTGATATGTGGTCTTTTGGGTCTGCCTTCTTTCACTTAGCATGTTTTTGACCTTTCTCCAAATTTTACTATGTATCAATACTTTGTTCCTTTTTATAGCTGAATAATATTCCATTGTATGGCTACACAATATTTTATTTTTCTGTTCATCAGTTAATGGGAATTTGAGTGGTTTCCACCTTTTGGCTGTTATGAATAATGCTCCTATAAACATTCGTGTGCAAGCTTCTGTGCAGACATGTGTTTTCATTTCTCTTGCTACATATCTAGGAGTTGAATTGCTAGGCCACAGGGCAACTCTGTTTAACTTTGTGAAGAACTGCCAAACTTTTCTACAACAGCTGCACCATTTTACATTTCCACCAGCAATATATGATGGTTTCATTTTCTCCATCTCTTTACCAGAACTTGTTAATGTCTGTCTCCTTTATTATAGCCATTCTAGAGGGTGTGAAGTGGTGTATCATTGTGATTTTCTTCTTTTGACTTGTTATGGGAAGTATATAAAGCATGTTGACGTTACTTTTGGTTCAAACAGTAGTAGTTATTGAAATGACTTTCCAACAAAAAGTCAGTTCCCTTTCAATTTCCAGTTTTCTGAGTATTTTTATCATGAATGAGTGTTGAATTTTGTTAAATAGCTTTTTCTGTATCAATTGATATTAGACCATATTAGTTTTCTCGTTTTGTCATAATATGGTGGATTACATTGATTGATTGTCAAATATTGAACCAGCCTTGCATCCCTCGAATAAACCCACTTGGTCATGTAGTGTATAAATTTCTTTATATATTGAAGAATTCCATTTGCTAATATTTTGTTAAGGATTTTTGTGTCTGTATTTTTTTTGTAAGTTTCACAAAGAAATGCCGTTTTGCCTTGTTATTTTATTTTCTCTAAAGATTTTATTTATTTATTTGATGGGGAGATCCCATGTAGGCAGAGAGGCAGGCAGAGAGAGGGGAGAAGCAGGCTCCCTGCTGAGCAGAGAGCCTGATGCAGGGCTGGATCCCAGGACCCTGAGATCATGACCTGAGCCCAAGGCAGAGACTTAACCCACTGAGCCACCCAGGTGCCCCTTGCCTGTTATTTTAGATTGAATTAAGAAACATTACCAAGTCTGCAGTGAAAGCTCATTTCCAGAGCCATTCAGTGTTTGATAACAGTGACTGAAGGCAGTTTGTCTGACAGTTTAAAAATGTAAAAATCATTCCTCTTAGTTTCCCAGATGAAAAACATGAGTGGATTTAATTTGGCCTGCTAGATGAAGTTTGCTGATGGGGGTTGTAGAGTGAATATCATATTCATAGTATGTGTTCAATAAATATCTTGTTGATTACAGAGATACAGCTGGCTGGTTTGTAGTATTCACATAGGATTGAATATAGTAACAGTTTACCTTAATAATCCATCAAGGAATTCCATTTGATTGCTAAGAACAGCTGGAAAAATAACTCTGAGTAATCCTACTGAGTGACTTGTTTGGGTTATCTTCTTTTATAAATGGTGTTTTGTACTTTTATTTTGTTTTTATTTAATTAATTAATTTTTATTTATTTTATTTTTTTCTTTTGATACCACATGGCAGTTAACTTTCAGTTCTGAGTCCTTTGAGGCTAAGGGTAAGGTAACTCTTGACTTTTTGAAGGTTGAAAGACAGATCTATAAGGGAAAATGTTTCTTTTGTCTCTGGCTCCAAGTTATGGAGGAACAAGATGATGACTGTTTATCTATCAAGAGTCAAAGGAGGCCCCTGTTAGGGACTGACTCCCTTGCTGCCATATGATTATTTCCTGTTGCCTTTTCTACATGGTCACCTAGATTGTAGGTCCTAGAACAAGCCAGATTCACCTTCTGGACATAATAAGGCTAAGAATAACTAACATTTATGTGTCAGATACTGGTCTTATATCTGATTTAATCCTTCACAACAGCCCTAGGATGTAGGAACTATTATTTATCCAATCCCCATTTATTAAAAATGAGAAGGCAGGTTCAGAGAATTGAAGTAATCTAACATGCCTAAGGCCACACAGTTTAGTAAAAGTTGGAGCTAAAATTGAAATCCAGGCCTAATGCCCTAGCACCTAACCACTACAACATAGTACTCAATATTGCTGAAGATGAAATCATATATAAATGAAAACCTCAGATAATGCAACACTAATTCCTATAGCTCTTTGGGCTGTTAAGGCTACCTCTGATGGAAAGAAAATGACATGTTTTTCATGCTTGAGAGCAATGCTCTCGTATGGAGCTATTTGTGATGATGGAAAAGTTCTGTATCTATGCTGTTCTAGTATGGTAGTGTTTACTTTAAAAATAAAACTGTCAGTTATTTTAACCAAAAATGGGTTTATTCAGGAATAGCAGAGAATCACAGTTCAGGACACACAAGCTACAGCAAAACCACAGGCAAATCTGGAGAACAAGGAAGAGGAATGTGGTTTTATTGAGGAAGGGGGGGTAGTTGAGAGGAACTGTTATACACAAAAAAACCATTGGAGGAAACTGGGAGTTTGAAGTGTACTGGCTTTTTACTGGTTGAGTTGTGTCAGTCTCTCATTGGCTGGGCCATTTGCACCCAAGGAGAAAATCTCTCTTCCTCCTGCTGGGATAGGAAAGTGAGGCTTCTTCCTGTTGGGAATACAAAATAGGTCTCTTCCTATTGGGATCTGCGATTGACAGTGATAGGGTATGAGAGCTCCAGCTTCTGGCCTCTTGACTCCATTTTACTGATGTTTTCCTTTATTAATATTCACAACAGCTGCTAGTTACATTGAGCACTTGAAATGTGTCTAGGAAGTAAATTTTAAATTTCAGTTAATTTTAATTATTTTAAATTTGAACAGCTTCATGTGGCTAGTGGTTATCATTTTGGACAGGGCAGAGAGAGGCAATTTCCCCCTGTGTGCCCTTTCCTAATTATCACTAAATATTTTACTCAAGGCAAATATGTTTTTTTTTCATAACTGGAAACGAATGTATTCTATAGTGAAACAAACTTCAGGACAATTTACACAGGGTGAATGCAAATCAGTGAACTGTTAACAGTCCCAGGAATAGGTTGTGGGTTATCCAGAATGAAACTCCTCCTTCCCTACCACTTACAGGGTAAAGTTTGAACAACTGGCCTGAAGACACTTTGCCATTCATAATGCATGGTTTGAAGATGTAATTCCTTTATGTGGCTTATTGCAAACACTTCACAATTGCCAGTTGCCCGGTTTTAGAGGAGATGTTTAAATCTGTGGCTGTAATGTTTTTTCAGCACGTGTTTTGATGTTACAGAGAAATGTCTTTGGTATTGCATGTCACTGGCTATGTACACCTTCCCCATTTAAAATCTATCCCTTCGTACAACGGACTATCATAATAAAATGTTTTATTTACTTATTCCTTGGGTTTTAGCTTCCACATTCTTGTTTCTCAGTTATTTTATTATGGTTTCTTTTTTTAACTTTCTGAAAGTCAATAATAAAAGACATACACATTGCAGAAATAGTACAAAAATCTCCGTATATTCTTCATCCAGTTTGTCCCAATCACTACACTTTATGTCATCATAATACAATATGAAAAGCAGGAAACTGATGTTGAAATGATGTGTGTGTACAGTTCTCTGTTACTTTATCACATGAGTAGATTTGTGTAACCATCACGACAATCAAGATACAGAAATATTTCACTAGAAAGCTACCTTTTAAGGCCACACCTACCACTGACTTCCATCATCCATACCCCTGACTAATACTAATGTGTTCTCCTCTCTAATTTTGTCATTTTGAGAGTTTTATATTAATAGAATCATAAAGTATGTGATTTTCCCATATTTTTACTTCATAATTTTACCTCAAAGCCATCCAAGTTGATAAGTGTAACAATAATTTCTTCTTTTTTATTGCTGAGAAATGTTCCATGCCTTGGATATATTAAAATTAGGGTCAGGTCCACTCCTTCTTGTATTGAGGGACATTTTGGTCATTTCCGCTTTGGGGCTATTACAAATAAAATTGGTATGACCATTTAAGTATAGGATTTTCTGTAGACCTAGATTTTTATTTCTCTGATATAAACACCCAATAGGGCAATTGCTGGGTCATATGAAAAGTGTATGTTTAGTTTTTAAAGAGACCAACAATTTTTCCACAGTGGCTATACTATCGTACATTTCTATAGGCAGTGTATGGGAGATCCAGCTTCTCTGCACCTTTGCTGCTATTGGGAGTATCATTGTTTTTAGTTGAACCATTCTGATAGGTGCATAGTGACTGATAAATGTATTGTGATTTTATTTGCATTTCTCTAACAGCTAATCATAGTCAAAATTTATATGTGTTTATTTGCCATCCCTGTATCTTCTTCAGTGAAATGTTTCTTTATGTACCTTGCCCATTTTCTAATTACATCATTTGGGTTTGTTTGTTTTAACTGTCAAGTTTTGGGAGTTCTTTATATAGTCTAGATACAAGTTCTTTGTCATATGTGTAATTTGCAAGTATTCTCTAGTAAACTATGGCTTGTCTTTTCATCTCATGAATAGGATTTCTTACATAGTAAGAATATAATTCTGATGATGTCCAATTCATCAATTTGCTTTTTCATTTCTGGATTGTGCTTTTGTTGTTCTCTCTAACTCTTTTTCTTCAAGCCCTGGATCTCAAAGATTTTCTCCTAGATTGTTTCCAAAATTTTTCTAGTTACATTTTACATTTAAGTCCATGATCCATTTTCAGGTAATTTTTGTATATAGTGTGAGGTTTGAGTTGAGATTAATTTTTTAAACTATGGATACCCAATTGCTTCAGCTTCATTGAATTGCTTGTGTACTGTGGTAAAAAAAAATGAGTAAACTGAATTTGTATGAGCCTATTTCTGGGTTTTCTGTTCTGACTCATGTGTCTATCTATGTGTCTGTCACTCTGCCACACCCCAGGGTCTTATTTACTGTAGCTCTATAATAAGTTTAAAAATTGAGTAGAGTGATTACTCCTACCTTATTATTTTTTTAGTATTGTTTCTTTCTTTTCCTTTTCCTATACATTTTAGAATAATCTTACCTATATATAAAAAAAATTGCCAGAATGTTGATAGGCATTATATTAGACCTGTATATCAATTTGGGAGAACAGCATCTTTACTAAGTTGAGTGTTTTTAATCCGTGAATGGGGAGTGTCTCTCCATTTATTTAGATTTTCTTTTCTTTCTTTTCTTGGCATTGTGTCCCTTTCAGCATACAGGTCTTATATGTATTTTTTGAGAATTATAAATATTTCATTTATTTGAGTGACCCTTCATGGTATTGTATTTTTAATTTTGATTTTCATGTGTTCATTGCTAATATATAGTAATGCAGATGATTTTTTATGATAATCTTGCAGCCTGCAATGTTGCTGAATTCGCTAAGTTGTAAGAGGTTGTTTTGTGTTTGTTTGTTTGTTTGTTTGTTGTGGTTGATAGCTTCAATTTTCTTTGTAGATTGCCTTGTCATCTGCAAATAGGGACAATGACATTTCTTCCATTTTACTCAATATGCATTTTATTTTTTTCCTTCCCTTATTGTTCTGTCTAGGACTTTCAGTATTTTGAATAACAGTGGTGAGAGCTGAACCCTTGCCTTGTTCTCAATCTTAGGGAAGAAGCAATCAGTCTTTTAGCATTAAGTATGATGTTCGCTGTAGGTCTGTCTTCCTTTCCTTTTCTCTCTTTCTTCCTTCCTTTCCTTTCCTTTCTTCTTTTGAAAGTTGAGGTAAATGCCTACAGGGTGGCTCAGTGAGTAAAGCATCTAACTCTTGATTTTGGCTCAGGTCATGATCTCATGGGTCCTGGGATCAAGCCCTGTATCTGGCTCTGTGCTCAGTGGGGAGTCTACTTGAGATTCTCTCCTTCTGCCCCTTCCTCACTCACTCTCTCTTGTTTTCAAATAAATAAATCTTTAAAAAAGTAAGGTTGAGGCAGTTCCCTTTCAATTTCCAGTTTTCTGAGTATTTTTATCATGAATGAGTGTTGAATTTTGTTAAATAGCTTTTTCTGTATCAATTGATATTAGACCATATTAGTTTTCTCATTTTGTCATAATATGGTGGATTACATTGATTGATTGTCAAATACTGAACCAGCCTTGCATCCCTCGAATAAACCCACTTGGTCATGTAGTGTATAGATTTCTTTATATATTGAAGAATTCCATTTGCTAATATTTTGTTAAGGATTTTTGTGTATGTATTCATGAATGATATTGGCTTGTTATCTGATTTTTTTGTACAGTCTGTCTGATCTTAGTTTAAGGAAATATTGGCCTTTTAAGAGTTGGGAAATATTCATTCTTCTATTTTCTGGAAAAGATTGCATAATATCACTATTAATTCTCCTTCAAGTGGTTGGAAAAATTCTCCAGTGTGACCATCTGGGCCTGGAGATTCAATTTCCTGTATTAGTCATAGAGCTGCTCACATTATCTTCTTCATACTGAGTGAGTATATGTTTACAGTTTTCAAGGAAGTGGTCCAGTCTATCTAAATTGTAACATTTATATGTGTACATTTGTTTGTAGTATTCCCTTATTATCTTTTTGGAGTTTGTGGAGTCTCTAGTGATATCCCCTATCTCATTCTGGTATTAATTTATATCTTCTCTCTTTTATCAGTTTGTCACTCTTGCTAGAGAGCTATTGATTTTATTGACCTTTTTAAAGAATCAGCTCTTTATTTCATTGATTTTTATTTTTCAATCTTGTTGATTTCTGGTCTTACCTATTATTTCCTTCCGTTTGCTTCCTTTGGGTTTATTTTGCTCTTTAAGGGAAAAAATCTTCCCTTAAAAAATGGGAAGTTAGATTTTTTAATTTGAGACTTTTCCTCCTTTCTAAGGTACATACTTAGTGCTATAAATTTCCCACTCATCAGTGGTTTAGCGGCATGTCACGTATGTTTTATTGCTGTAAATAATACGTAATATAAGATCCACTGTCAACACATTTTTAAGTGTACATTAAAGTATTAACTATAGGCATGAAGTTGTCTGGCAGATTTCTAGAACTTTCTCATCTTGGTATGGCTGAAACTCTATACCCGTTGAACAGTAACACCCTAATTCTCCCTCCGCCCAGCCCCTGGCAACCTCTGTTGTCCTAATTTCTGTTTCTTTGAGTTTGAATACTTCAGATACCTCATGTAAGCAGAACGAGGCAGTATTTGTTATTCTGTGACTATCTCATTTCACTCAGCATGTCTTCAAGTTTCGTTCATGTTGTAGCATGTGACAGGATTTCTATTTACATGGCAGACTAATATTCTAATGTATGTATATACCACATTTTCTTTATCCATTCATCTATCGATGGACAGTTAGATTATTTCTACCTCTTGGCTATTGTAGATAATGCTGCAAATAACATGGCAGTGCAAATATCTTTTCCAAGTCCTGATCTTTGTTCTTTTGCATAAATATCCAGAAATGGGATTGCTGGATCATATGGTCGTTTCATTGGTAATTTTTTGAGGAACTGCCATAGTGTTTTACATAGCAGCTCTTCCATTTGCTCATTCCCACCAGCAGTGTACAAGGCTTCCAGTTTCTCCATATGCTCACCAACACTTGTCCTTTCTTCTTTTTTTTAAAGTAATAGCCATCCTAATAAGTGTGAGGTGATATTTGATTGTAGTTTTGATTAGCATTTCCCTGACAATTAGTGATGTTGAGCATCTTTTCATATATCTGTTGGCTATTTGTATATCTTCTTTGGAAAAATATCTCTCCAAATCCTTTGCTCAGTTTTAAGTAAAGTTATTTATTTATTTATTTATTTATTTATTTATTTATTATTATTTTTTAAGATTTTATTTATTTATTTGACAGAGAACACATGTAGGCAGAGAGGCAGGCAGAGAGAGAGAGGAAGGGAAGCAGGCTCCCTGCTGAGCAGAGAGTGAGATGCGATGCGAGGCTCGATCCCAGGACCCTGGGATTAGGACCTGAGTCAAAGGCAGAGGCTTCAACCCACTGAGCCACCCAGGTTCCCCTATTTATTATTTTTTAAATTGTTTTTTTGCTATTGAGTTATAGGGGTTCCTTACATATTTTGGATATTAACACCTTATCAGATATATGGTTTAAAAGTATTTTCTTCTATTCTGTAGGTTGTCTTTTCATTCTGTTGGTTGTTAACTTTGCTGAACAGAAGCTTTTTAGTTTGATGTAGTCCCACCTATCTGTTTATGCTTTGGTTGCCTGTGCTTTTAGTGTCATATTTAAGAAGTCATTGCCAAGATCAATGTCATGAAGATTTTGCCCTGTTTTTTTCAAGGCATTTTATAGTTTTAGGGCCTAAGTTGAAACCTTTAATTTTGAGCTGATTTTTGCATATGGCCTACAATAAGGGCCCCATTTTTCTTTTGCATGTGGATGTCCTTTCCCCAACACTATTTGTTGAAAAGCCTATCCTTTCTTCATTGTGTACTCTTGGCACCCTTGTCAAAGATAATTTGACAAAGATAATTTTAAATAAACTCATGTGTATGAGTTTATTTCTGGGCACTGTGTTCTATTCCATTGGCCCATGTGTCTATCTTTATGCCAGTGCCATACTCTTTTGATTGCTATAACCTTGTAATATATCTTGAAATTAGGAAATGTGTGGTCTCTAGCTTTGTTTTTCTTTCTCAGAATTCTTTCGGCTATTTGAGATCCTTTGTGGTTTCATATGAATTTTAGGATAATTTTTTTTGTTTCTATAAAAATGCCACCAGGATTTTGAAAGGGATCACATTCGGTGTGTAGATTGATTTGGATAGTGTGGATGTTTGCACAGTATTGTCTTCCAATTTGAGAGCATGGGATGTCTCGCAATTTATTTGTGCCTTTAAATTCCTTTCAGGAATGCTTTGTATAATTTATAGTATACAAGTTGGTCACCTCCTTAGTTAAATTTATTTGTAACTTTTATTATTTTCATTCTATTTTAATAGAATCCTTTTCTAAATAATTTTTTCAGATAGTTCATTGCTATTAGATGGAAATATGACTGATTTTTTTTTAAGATTTTATTTATTTATCAGAGAGAGGGGGAGAGAGCGAGCACAGGCAGATAGAATGGCAGGCAGAGGCAGAGGGAGAAGCAGGCTCCCCGCTGAGCAAGGAGCCCGATGCGGGACTCGATCCCAGGACGCTGGGATCATGACTTGAGCTAAAGGCAGCTGCTTAACCAACTGAGCCACCCAGGCGTCCCATGACTGATTTTTTTAAAAGATTTTATTTATTTATTTGACAGACAGAGATCACAAGTAGGCAGAGAGACAGGCAGAGAGAGAGGAAGGGAAGCAGTCTCCCAGCCAAGCAGAGAGCCCGGTGTGGGGCTTGATCCCAGGACCCTGGGATCATGACCTGAGCTGAAGGCAGGGGCTTTAACCCACTGAGCCACCCAGGTGCCCCTGACTGATTTTTTTGTATGTTGATTTTGTATCCTATAAAAATATTTAGATTACTTGCTCAATTCAATTACTCGAACAATTTTTGTGGAGTCTTTAGGGTTTTTACATACAAGGTTATATCATGTACAAAAAAGCTAATTTTCCTTTCTTTCTGATTTAAATGTTATTTATTTATTTTGCCTAATTGCTCTGGCTAGGGCTTTTAGTACTAGACTGAATAGAAATGGTGACACTGGGTATCCTTGTCTCATTCCTGATCTTAGAGGAAAGCTTTCAATTTTTCACCATTGAGTATGATGTTATCTGTGGACTTTTTATACATGACATTTATTATTTTGAGGTAATTTACTTTTATTCTTAGTTTGTTGAATTTAGAATACTCAACTTTTCAACATGAAAAGGTGTTGAATTTTGTCAGATGCCTAATCTGAATCTGTTGAGACGATCATGTGATTCCTCCCCCCATTCTGTTAATATGGTGTATCACATTGATTGATTTGCATATGTTGGGTCATCCTGACATCCCAGGGAGAAATCCTACTTAGTTGTGGTGTATAATATTTAAAAATATGTTATTGAATTTGGCTTGCTCATATTTTTGAAGATTTTTGCATCTATATTTATCAGAGAAATTGGTCTGCAATTTTCATTTCCTCTAGTGTCCTTTTCTTGTTTTGGTATCAGGGTAGGGGTGGCCTCACAAAAAGAGTTTGGAAGTGTTCCCTCCTTTTCAGTTTTTTGGAAGAGTTTAAGAAAAATTGGCTTCAAAACTTATTTTTTTAAAAAGAATAAATGTTTTTAACTTAAAGAGTGAATTTAAAGTTAATTCTTTCTGGGTACCTGGTGGCTCAATTGGTTAAGCATCTGACTCTTGATTTTGCCTCAGGTCATGATCTCACAGTCATGAGATTGAGCCCCTCATCAGGCTCTGTGCTGAGCACAAAGTCTGTGTAAGAATCTTTCCCTTTCCCTCTGCCTGTCACACCCTGCTTGCACACTCTCTCTCTTTAAATAAATAAGTAAATTGATAAATAAAATTTAAATCAATGAAGTTAATACTTTAAAAGATGTTAATTCTTCTTTTACTGTTTGATAGAATTCACCAGTGAATCCATCTAGGCCTAGGTTTTTATTTGTTTGGAGTTTTTTGATGACTGAATCAATCTCCTTACTAGCTATACTTCTGTTCAGATTTTCTGTTTCTTCACAATTTCGTATTGATAAGTTGTATACATTTAGGAATTTAACCATTTCTTTTTGTTTGTCCAATTTGTTGGCATATCATTGTTCATAGTAGTTTCTGATAATCCTTTTAATTTCTGTGTCATTGTTTATGATATTTCCTCTTTCATATCTGATTTTATTTATCTGGGTATTCTATTTTCTTAGCTAATGCAGCTAAAGGTTGTCAATTTTATTGACATTTTTAAAAAAACCACCTATTAGTAATTGATAAACCTCTAGCCAGACTCATCAAAAAAAGGGGGGGGAGGACTTAAATAAACAAAATCACAAACAAAAGAGAAGAAATAGCAACCAACACCACAGAAACACAAACAATTGTAAGAGAATATTATGAAAAACTATATGCCAACAAATTAGATAACCCAGAAGAAATGGATAAATTTCTAGAAACATATAACCTAGCAAAACTGAAGCACGAAGAAATAGAAAATTTGGTAATTACCAGCAAGGAGATTGAATCAGTAATCAAAAAACTCCCAACAAACAAAAGTCCAGGACCAAACAGCTTCACAGGTAAATTCTACCAGACATTTAAAGTTTGAATACCCATACTTCTCAAACAGTCTAAAATATAGAAGAAGAAGGAAAAGCTCCAAATTTATTCTGTGAAGTCAGTATTGCCTTGATACCAAAATCAGATAAAGACACCACAAAAAAATGAGAACTACAAGCCAGTATTTCTGATGAACATAGATGCAAAAATCCTCAACAAGATACTAATAAACTGAATCCAACAATACATTAAAAAATCATTTACCATGAGCAAGTGGGCTTTATTTCTGGGATGCAAGAGTGGTTCAATATTCATAAATCAATCGATGTGATACATCACTTCAGTAAAAGAAAGGATAAAAACCATATATCATTTCAATAGATGCAGAAAACACATTTGACAAAGTACAACATCCATTCATGATAAAAATGAAAACAACCTTGAAAAAGAAAAGGACAGCTGAAGGCATCACAATTCTGGACTTCAGGTTATATTACAAAGCTGTAGTGATCAAGACGGTATGGTACTGATACTAATATAGGCACATAGATCAACGCAAAGAATAGAAAACCCAGAAATAAGCACATAATTATATGATCAATTAATCTTTGACAAAGCAGGGAAAAAGACAGTCTCTTCAATAAATAGTATTGGGAAAACTGGTGTGCTACATCCAAAAGAATGAAATTAGATCACTTTCTTACACCATACATAAAAATAAACTCAAAAAATGGAATAAAGAGCTAAATGTGAGACCTGAAACCATAGAATTTTTAGAGAGCACAGGCAGTAATATCTCTGACATTGGCCATAGCAACATTTTTCTAGATTTATCTACTGCGACAAGGGAAATAAAAGCAAAAATAAACTATTGGGACTACATCAAAATGAAAAGCTTCTGCACAGTGAAGGAAACAGTCAACAAAACTAAAAACCTACTGAGTGGGAGAAGATATTTTCAAATGACATCTCTGATAATGGGTTAGTATCTAAAATATATAAAGAACTTATAAAACTCAATGCCTAAAACATGAATAATGTAATTAAAAATGGGCAGAGGCAGAAGACATGATCAGACATTTCTCTAAAGAAGAGACATCCAGATGACCAACAGATGCATGGAAAGATGTTTAGCATCGCTCATCATCAAGGAAATGCAAATCAAAACTTCAGTGAGATATCTGTCAGAATGGTTAAAATAAAAAAAAAAAAAAAACAAGAAACAACAAGTGTTGGTGAGGGTGTGGAGAAAAAGGAATACTCATGCACCACTGGTGGGAATGAAAAGTGGTGCAGCCACTGTTGAAAATGGTATGTAGTTTCCTCAAAAAGTTAAAACAGAGGGTCGCCTAGGTGGCTCAATCCGTTAAATGTCTGACTCTTTAGTTTCAGCTCAGATCATGATCTCAGGGTTGTGAGATCAAGCTCTGTATCAGGCTCTGCACTCAGCATGGAGTTTGCTTGAGATTCTCTCCCTCTCCCTCCCCAGCACCCCTCCCCCTACTCTCCCACTCTCTCTATAAAATAAATAAATTTTAAAAATCTTTTTTAAAAGTCAAAACTAGAACTACCCTATGTAGTAACTGCACTACTGCGTATTTACCCCCCAAATACAAAAACACTAATTCAAAAGAATACATGCACCTTTATGTTTATAGTAACGTTATTTATAATAGCATGATATGGAAGCAGCCCAAGGGTCCATCAATAGATGGATGAAGAAATTGTATATATATGTGTGTATATATGTATATGTATATACATATATATGTATTTACATGTATATATAATACATTTATACATTATATATAATGGAATATTATTCAGCCATGAAAAAAGAATGAACACTTGCCATTTGCAACATCTGGATGGAGCTAGAGTATAGTATAATGCTAAGCAAAATAAGGCAGAGAAAGACAAATACCATATAATCTCACTCATGTGGAATTTAAGAAACAAAACAAATGTGCAATGGAAAAAAATGGGGAGAGAGAAACTAAGAAACAGACTCTTAACTATAGAGAACAAACTGATGGTTACCAGAGGGGAGGTGGGTAGAGGGATTTTAAGGAATTGTGTTGAATCCGTAGGTTGCTTTAGGTCATATGGCTATCTTAACAATATTAGGTCTTTCAACCCATGAACACAGATGTCTTTCCATTTGTTTGTGTCATCTTTAATTTCTTTCAGTAATGTTTTGTAGTTTCCCACTGGTATACTTGTATACACTAAATAAAATTAGACTATCAAGTAAAAATTCTTTGTTAAACCTTGCTTTTCCAGTAGTTTCAGAGTATGAATGGTACCCCATCCATGGTTCCCAGAAATTATTTGCTGCTTGGCACAATTGCCACCCATACCAGAGGCTCTGCTTATTTGGACATTAAGGCATCAGCAAGCTCCTTTATGGTACAGGGTCTGCCTGCCGTTTTTCTTTTTATTCACTATCACTACATTTCCCTTAAAACTAGTCTTTTTTAGTGACTCTAAACTTGAGACCCTGGCAGGACTGCTTAATGATGGCAATAAAGGAAGGCAGAACCAGGCTTTGGGTGGAGAGGGACCTCAAAGCAAACCCAGCCCTGGCTCCTCAGTGAAGCCTTCTCTGATTATGCTATCCCAGGCTCATCTCCTTTTTCTGACCTCCTGATAACACTTGTGTCTGTTATACAACCAGCATTCATCTCATCTTACCAACGAAAGTAGAATCTCAGTTACCTCACTCTTTCTGGGGAAAAGGCATTTCGAATAAACAACTTTCTAAATGGCTCATGATTCCCTCTAAGCACTGTAAGCTTTTAACATTTTCCCTATCATGAATGGAATTCCCCAAAGAGGGGGAAAAAAAACCAACCAAGAAGCAATTTACTCCTCTGATTTCTTATACAGCTTTTATGGGCATAATCTAATTTTTTGAGTGAGGACCATTGTTATGACTATCAGTTATTATATGCTATAATGCAATGGTATTCTAAGGCCTGTTGAAATATGATTCAATGGTTGTCCCTTCACTGCATGGTCCCAGACCATTTAGTCATTGTATGTGTGTGTGAGTATATGACTCCATATTAGTTTTTTTATGATGTTCTGTCTGTTTCCTTGTCAGCTGGCCCTTTTTGCTGTTGTCAATCTACTTCTATAAAATCAGTTTTTATCCCCTTGTTCAGAAGGTTCACGGAAGAGCTCTAAACTGGGACTCAATGCCTGAAGGGAATGCTTCTCAAGGGTCTTGAAAACTTCAGCATTTACCTTCTCTAGTCTTTTTTGTTTGTTTATCTGTAGGTTTGCTCTAGTTTGGCAAACTTAACTCTGAGACTAAGAACAAAATCTGCAGGAACGAGAACCACTAGGGACATTGAAACCAAATCATTCATTGTTTTTCCTTCTGTCTAGCTCCTCTCACACTTGCATGACTCTCCAGTCAGATATTTCTTGCTGGATCTGATGGAAAAGATAGTTGGTGACAGGAAGCAGTCTGAGGCAACTCTGGCCTATATCACTTCCCGTCATCAGAGAACCAAACATCAAAAGGTGACACTTAAGAAACGGCGTTTTCTATTTGGGGCTCTCTGACCAGGACTACTCAGGTCTCTGACGAGGAGCTCAGAGTGGGGAGTATTTTTAAATTTTGCTATCGTGGTCATGGTGGATGGCAGAAAGTAGAAATGGGAACAGCCTTTAGGGATAGTTATTGTGAAATTCATAACAGAGAGGGGGAACCATGGCATGAGTGTTGCAGAAACAGTTCAAAGTTCTAGAAGTATGAACTGAATATAATGGAGAATACACTAGAGATAGACTTAAAAGTCATAATTGGGAACAGTTCTTCATCCTGCTTCCCTGTACACGTCTATTTTCAGTATTCATTATCATGAAATCATTCCAACTTTTCAGAGATGTTAGAATTTGAGTGCACTTGCTGATCCTAAATCTCTGGTGAAATATAAGATGTGCGAAACTGAAGTACAAGCTTTGACATTTAAGTACATTTTCTCTTGGCCACAACCAGGCACAAGTTCTAACGAAACACTTAGCTTTGGGGATATTAACACTCATTTAAAGTTTACAAAGCACGTTTATATCCATTCTCTCATTTGCTCCTCGCTATAGCCCTGTGGGGAAGATACTATCTACATTTTATGGATAAGGAAAGGGAATCTTAGTTTACAAGAGTTGCCCAAGGTGACTTACGTAGCAAAAGACAGAGCAGAAATAGAACCTAGTTCTTCCAATTCATAAGCCAGTGTTCTCTTCAGTCTACTATACTTTCTTCCACTAACATTTTGGGGGGTGGGAATTCAATATATTTCTCTGATGAAGATCAGCTAATGCTATAGTAGAAAAGAAGAATTAGTAAGTTTGGGAATTTGTAATCAAATCAAAGTGAGCCTACAAAATCGATAACATTTTGGAATACTAGAAGTTGAAAAATCCAATAAATTAGCCTGACATCTAAGTAATATCTGGAGCACCCAAATACTTTGACTTGGCTTTGATGTGTGTGTGTTGAGGGGGGGAGAAATTTAGAGCTATATCTCTGTTCCTGATAAACAATATTTTGTTGTTAGCATAATTTTGATCTATGTTGCCCATCTGTACCAGAAATAAATCCAGTATAGAGACTTACCTTTTTCTCTTTTCTTGAATTGAGGTATTCTTTACATACAGCTAAGTGCACAGATCTTAAGCATACAGCTCAGTGAAATTTTATATATGTGTACCCTCTACCCAGATCAAGATAACATTTCTTCCCCCACCTCTGCTGTCCCAGAGTTTCCATCTTGCCTCTTCCCACCAGCCAACACCACCTCCCAAAGGTAACAACTATTCTGACTGCTATTATCATAGATTAGTTTTGCCCGATTTCAGACTTTATATGAACAGAATCATATTGTATGTACTATTTTGTGTCTGACTTCTTTTGTTTAATGTGTCTGTGAGATTCATCTGTGTCTTGTACCTAATATTAGTTCTTTTTTCTTGCTCTGTACCATTGCTATGAATGGTTTGCCACAGTTGATCCATGCACCTTGTCTTAGTTCATTCAGGCTGCTGTAACAACCTTCATAGACCAAATGGATTAAGCCACAAGCATTTATTCTCACAGTTCTGGAGGCTGGGAAGCCCAAGATCATGGCATCTGCAGGCTGGGTATCTGGTGAGGTCTCTCTTTCTGGCTTGCAGATGGCTACCTTCTTGCTGTGTCTTCACATGTGGGAGGCAGATCATCTCTCTGGTATCTTTCCTTATACAGGAACTGATTCCACTCACAGGGATTCTGTCCTCATGACCTAACTACCTCCCAAGGGCCCACCTCCAAATGCCATCATACTGGGGATTAGGGCTTCAACCTATGTATTTGGGGCAAACACTAACACTGTGTTGATTGTATTCTACTGATGGACACTGGGATTGCTTCTAGGCTTTGGATGTTATGGATAAAGCTGCTGCGAACATTTTTTACCGTATCTTTCAGTGGACACATGCACTCATTTTTCTTGGACATAAATCTAGGAGTGGAGTCTTCAGGGTAGGTGGAGTAAATCAAAAGACATTTTTAACTTAGAATAAGTTAAGTCAGTATTAATGAAAGAGCTGATGGCTGGGCATCTTATAAGCAGCCCTACTTTGTGAAGAGCCACTTTTGGAGTTAAAAACGGATCTGTGTTTGTTTAGCAGATCAAGATTTTCTGCCTGCAGATATTAGAGAGTATTTTTTTTAAGATTTTAATTATTTATTTATTTGGCAGATCACAAGTAGGCAGAAAGGCAGGCAGAGAGAGGTGGGGGGGAAGCAGGCTCCCTACTGAGCAGAGAGCCCGATGTGGAGCTCAATCCCAGGACTCTGGGATCATGACCCAAGCCGAAGGCAGAGGTTAACCCACTGAGCTACCCAGGTGCGCCTATTAGAGAGTACTTTTGCTGTGGTTGGTGGATTGCTTTTCAGCAGATAGATGTTTATTTTCCTGGTGTCTGGTATACACAGTGCACAACAGGGATGAGGAGCCATTTTATAGCAAGCCGCATCTTTTTATTTTTTTTAAAGATATTATTCATTTGACAGAGAGAGAGAGAGATCACAAGTAGGCAGAGAGACAGGCAGAGAGAGAGAGAAGGAAGCAGACTCCCCGCTGAGTAGAGAGCTACATGCGGGACTTGATCCCCGGACCCTGAGATCATGACCTGAGCCGAAGGCAGAAGCTTAACCCACTGAGCCACCCAGGCACCCCAGTTGCATCTTTTTGAGATGGAGTACAGTTATCTCTTCTTGGGGCACCATGGCGCAAATAATGACAAAATAGTGTTGGAAAATCAGGTTCACTTTACAGAACTTTACCCGAGGGTTAACTTGGAACACATCTTTTGTTTTGAAAGTGAAGGTACATGTATAATTTTATGCAATCCAAAAACTGAACTCTGGCAGTATAGTTTTACATGACATCAAAGGTAAAGAATTTTTAAACATCATATGCCTGCTGGCAGTATTTCCTAATGATGTGTGATGTTGAAAGGGTGTGGAGAAAACTCCCATGGTCTGGGAAGTGGGTGAGGTGATTGTAAACAGAGGCGAAAACCTGGGCAAGTGCCCTAAATGAAGTGGAGAGTTACTGTTCCTGGGGAGGACTCCAGAGTTTTTGCCATTGTGCTATGCCAGTGAGCGTGCCCCAAGACAGAGATCCACCTTCTCCCCTTCCTTGACAAAGATGGTCACTTAAGGCTTTTTTTTTTTTTTCCTTAACAGAAGCTAATTTGATAATGTTTAAAAACCAACAACTAAGATTGGTATTACAGGCAATTACTTGTTGCACTGTTTCTATTCTGCTCATAGGGAGATGCCCAGACTTCCTCCTGAGTGTGTTTGAAAGCATTCAGGGACTCCAGGAAGCCTGGGTTAAGTCAGAAGCCTAACCAAGGCTTCCAAGGCCAACATCTCCTGGGCTTGTTTGTTTCTCCAGCCTCAACCCCTGACAGTTTCCATGTGGCCTCACTGTTGCACAGTCTCCCAGCCCTTGGCATTTGGGTCCAAGCTGTTCTTCTGCCTGGAACAGCCTTCTACCATATTTGCTTAACTCTGATCATTTAAGGCTAAGTCCTGTCATCACCTCTCTTCCCCAAGCCTTCTGTGTACCCAGGCTGGCTTAGATGGTCCTCTGCTGTGCTTCCTTAGCTCCACCTGCCAACACTGACCATACTGCCTAAAAATGAACTCTCCTTCTCTCTTCCCAACAGACTTGGAGTTGCTTAACACGTGTTACTCTCCCCAAGGCCTTGTACAATGTCAGTCATATGGTAGGTCCTCCACAAAGGATTGTTAAATGGATGTTTGCAGAGACATATAAACCAGCTTGTCAACTTTTGTCAGTGTGCCCATTCATCCCATAAACATTTGATGGGGCTTAGGGGGACAACTTATTGCAATGCCCTATGATTGGAGCTTTCGGGAATATGGAGAGAAGCACTACATGGACTGAGGTGGGAGTTTGTCCCAATAACAGAGATATGACATGCCTGAAAATAACAATACTCTAGAGAACAAAGTGCCCGGTGCCATAAAAGAGATAAAAATAAGGGACTGTAGCAGCTTAGAAGAAGCCATTCTCTTGGTGGGAAAATTGAGGGCAAAGTGTTCATAGAGAAAGTAGCATTTGAGGTAGGACTTAAGTATAAGTAGGACATGAATGAGCAGAGAGCCTCCAATGTATCACATGGTTTCTTTTGGCTGAAAAGAGTAATGAAAGGAGTAATGAGCAGCGGGGAACAAATACAAATGTAGGAGGTGGCCATATAGGAGAGAGCCTTAAATTCCAGGCTGATGAGTTCATATGCAACTCCTATCAGTTGGAGCAATCTTGGAAGCCCGGTGAGGTTTTTGAGCAGCTCAGTGACATAGGTGAAGCGATCCTCTAAGATTAGTCTGACAATGCTGTATTTTAATATTTTCTTAGTAAACTATTATTAACTAAATTGCCAATAATTATTTTTACTAAACAAATAGCATGGAAAAACTTCAAGGCCTGTAGCTCCTTGACCTTTTTGCACTAGTCCTTTCTCACTGGAAATCTCGATGAGTAAGAGATCATATGACCAATTAGTTCTGAGAAATGAACATTGAAATGGACAGAGGAAGGAAACACTAGCAAGACAGAAATGGCTCATAAAAATGCATAGACACATAAAGAGTTGTTTGCTTAGGAACCGTGTCCAAAACATTGCCTTCAGATGTCTGGAAAAATCTGGACAAAGCATATGAATATTATTGCTAAGATTTATTCCTTTGGGGTAGTTTAGGTCACTTCCAGTTAAAAATAATTATACTCTTCTCGCCTTGGGCAGTCTACTTTTACTATCCCCTATAAACAGTGGGGACTGCATTGTCAGTTTGTTTTATAGTATGTTATATGGCCAGAACATCTGATTTCTTGCCACCTTAGGCCAGGGATTCAGTGCTTCGTGTCTGCATTATTACAACAACCTTCTCATTCCTGCCCCTTGTCTCCAATGCCTTGGACCCAGCTTCTATTGTAACAGCAAGGTATAGTGGAGAAGAATACTGGACAGAGAGTAAGGTTAAGTCGGTTTGAATCCTGGTTATACAGCTCACTGACTCTGGGCAAGACTCCTCACCTCTCTGAGACTCAGTTCCTTCAACTCTAAACTGGAAGTAATGATCTTTGCCCTGGATACCTCAAGAGGCTGTCTCAAGCATCACGTGAGAGGGCTCTGAAAGCTGTTAGTGGCTTGACTGAGACTTGGACTCTACCAGCTTGCTTCGTTCCCTCTACCATCCAGGCTTTAGTCACGTTGCTAATCTCATCGCCCAGTATTCTCCAGCACTTAGACCCCTCTCTGACCCACACATACTTACTAGCATTCCCCTAATCTGGAATTTTCTCCTGTCTTAACTCTGTTCATCCTACTTGAAGCAATAATTTAAGCACCAGTTAAAATCCTGTGTCCTCTTTGAAATCATTTCTGATGGCTCTAATGCTCATTGATTTCCCCTTTTCTGAATTTTGATCACATGCAGTTATTATCAACACTTGCTTATGCAGTGCCTTTTATTATTAGATTTTTCATGGATGTAAGGCTCATATCTTTAGATATTATGCTTTTATGATGCCTTCAATTGCTCATTTAAATTTAGTGACTATTTATGAAGCTACTTCCTGTATATCCCTCACAGAACCAAGTACAGAACTTAGTAAATAATTGCTGGCTCAATTATTTAGAAATTCACACACAGACTCTCTTAAGAGAGAGAGAGACAAGTAAACCCATCTTCTTTCCCCAGAGCCTGAAGTACCCCTCCTAACAACCCACCCTACCTCTACCTCCATAGATAGGTTGTTAGGATAAACCTGCTCAATAGAACTTGTTATAGCTGTGCTGTCCAGTATGGTAGCCAATAGCCACATGTGGCTGTTGAGTGCTTGAAATGGGGCTCGTGCAGCTGAGTAACTTACATTTTGGTTGTATTTAATTTTAGGTAATTTAAATGTGAGCAGCTGCATATAGCTAGTAGCTACTGTATGGACAGTATAGGTCTAGACCACTGGCTTTCTAACTTTTTTGATCCAACAGTACAATAGGAAATACATTATGTATTGCTGCCCAGTTTATTTACACACAAATGAGTCTCATGAAATGGTACAAATCCTTATTACATGTGATATGTTCTAATATTTTTCTGTTGTATTTAATGTTTTTTTTTAAGAAATGCTGATTGTGACCCATTGTGTAGAGTTCATAGCCTGCTGAGGAGTTATGATGTGCTGTTTGAAAAACATACTGCTCATTTTATAGATGGAGAATCTAAGGCCCAAAGAACTGCAGTAAGTTCTCCATGGTCACACAGCTAGTTGGTGGCAGGGTAGGACTAGAACATAAATTTTAGGGTTTTTTGGCTAGAGCTCTTTTTGAGAGGGGAGAAGGGTGATTCCTCCTTTTCTTCACCTGCCATAAAAACCACATTTTGTTTTTGTTTTTAGTTTTTGTTTGTTTATTTGTTTTTGTTTTTGTTTAGAGAGAGAGAGAGCACACATGTGCACATGCGGGGTAAGGGGGCAAAGGGAGAAAGAGAGAGAGAGAATCTTAAGTAGGATTCATGCCCAGCACAGAGCCTGAACTGAGCCTTGATCCCATGACCCTGAGATCGTGACCCAAGCTGAAATCCAGAGTCTGATGTTTAACTGACTGAGCCACCCAGGTGGCCCCACATTTTTTTATGTTAGAGAAATACTGCATGATACATTCTTCATTTTGGCAAAACATTTTCATGATATCTTGATCCCCACATGAATCAGGAGCTCTATATTTGAGCATTCCTGTTCTTTTGGTTTGGACACTGTCCAAAATCAAAGGCACAATACCATGGGGGCTTTTTTTGGACCCACTATATGACAGCAACTTATACTCCTTGGGAATACAACCACGCTTTGCACTAAGTAGATTGAGTCTTAACAAAAAAAACCTCTTGATAATCAAGGTGATTCTCACCTCAGTTTGTGGGATAGTTGCCTCAAGTCTTGAATTATAAAGCCAATCATATACTTTTTGTCCATCCATCCATCCATCCATCCATCCATCCATCCATCCATCCAATGTCCTGCCTTCTTTGTCTTATCAATGAAGATAAGCCTTACCAAAGTGGCATCTTTTTATTCTTCTGAGAAAAAAAAAAAGGAATATCTTCAAAAAGAGCAGAGTTACATTGCCAAAAGCAAAAAGGGGCAGCAATTTAGAGGGACAGTGATCTGAGTGGTAGGTGTATTCCTTAGCAGTTCATGCATGGAATCCCATTTCTTCATGGGTGTCAGCAGAAAACAGACAATAATTTGTCCTGAAATGAGAACAACAAAAATATACTTAAAGAGGCAATGAGTTTTTTTTAAAAATCCCTTTAAAGATTTATTTATTTTTATTTTAGAGCGGCAGGGGAGGAGCAGAGGGAAAGGAAGAGAGAGAATCTCAAGCAGACTCCCCGCTGAGTGCAGAGCCAGAGGCAGGGCTCCATCTCATGACCCTGAGGTCACGACCTGAGCTGAAATCAAGAGTCAGAGGCTTAACTCACTGAGCCACCCAGGCACCCCCAAAAGAATCACTTTAAAGGAAAACCAGAGAGTCCAATTTTACATTTCATTTGATTCTTACCACCATTATCAGTAGGATGAATTGACCAAAATCTGTAAGAAATGTTCTATTTTGTGGGGCCAAGTTATTTATGGTCCAGTTGGTTTTTCTAGCTGTAGAGGGTACTGCCATTTCTCAGTCACTGAACAATGGACCCTCGGCAACTGGACTGGTTATCCCTTTGTGGACTTGCCCTGAAATTTGTCAGGCACAGCCTCCTGCTCTCCACCACCACCAGCACCAGTCAGTTAAATAGAATATCCTTAAGTCATAAAGTCCCACTGAAGCCTAACCCTTTGGTTAAGATTCTGTATTGTAAGTCTAAAATGATAAATGTTTTCTTGGGGTGCCAAAGTTTATAGTGGTGTAGAGAAATCCTTATGTCTTTTGCACTGTTTGACAACCCAGCATCTCTAGGATTTGATTTGCTGAATACATTCAAGAAAACTTGCTGTTTGGGACGTGACAGTCCCTCTTGAAATGATGAGGATTGTTGTCCAGTTCTCTATTTTCTAGGTTCTTGGTTGTCAGGAAAGCAGGGCAGTGGGAGGGAGAGAAATGCAGATGGGAAGGGCCTGAGCCTGGGTGGGCAGAGGCTTGCGAGGCCAGAACACTAAGTGGACCCAGAAGGAGGAGGATGAAGGCACATTTTAGGCTGAATTTGTTGTTTTGAATTCCACCTGCCTCCCGAGGCTCTGCTAATCCACCTGCTGTCTGCCATGTCCCTCTTCACAATCCCCGTGCAGGTTGACTTCCTCCACTTTTTTTTTTTTTTTAACCCTGTCCTTCTTCTATCAACCAAACCCATGAGTCCTACATGTTCTGGTTAGATCACACTTTATCTCCCTACCCCACATCTTGTTTTTCTGCTCCAATTTAATCATCCACACTTCCAAATTGCAGGTTATTTTTGTCTCCCTCCCTCCCTCTCTCTCTTTCTCTCTCTCTTCCCCCCACCAGCCCCACCCCACATTCAGTTGCTTGCCAAATCCTTTTGATGTTCCCTCAACCAGGAATTTCTTCCCTTCCCCCTTCCCACTTATAACTCATTTCTATTAAGGCTCAGCTCAGATACTACCTTCTCTAGGTTGTAGAAGGCCCACTCACCCCCAGTTGGAATTAATCATTTGTTGCCTTCTGTGTCGCTTTCTTTCTTTATGGAATTATATTTGACACACAATAAATCTATTAGTTTCAGGTGTATAGCCTAGTATTTTGATGTTTTTGATATTTTGATATAATTTATGAAATAATCACCTCGATAGGCCTAATTACCATCTGTCACTGTACAAAGTTATCCCAGTATTATTGACTATATTCCCTATGTTGTATATTACATCACTTTCCTTTATTATAGTACTTATTGTTATTAGTTGTTTCCAGACCTACCCCCTCCACTAGATTAAAAGCTTTTGGAAGATGGATGCTACGGCTCAGTGATGTTTTAGCCTCTGTGCACATGGTAGGTACTCAGTAAAAGTTTATGGAATTAATATATTAATGAATATTCAACCCTTACCATACCTATCTTCTTAGATTTTTTTTTATGTTTTTGAAGCTGTTACTTGACAGTATATTAAATATGTATGTACTGCTGAGAAGGCTGTTCTAGAATCAGCAGTATCCTGGCATGCCTTTAAAATCAGGTGGCCTATAAGGAAGATGTGCCATAGTATCTCAGGCGCTTTCTGGCCCTGAGATTCTGTTACCATGAGATTTCACTTTCGAGAATTTGTGTTGTTTGTGGGACACAAGCCACACCGAATCTAGGAGCCCTCACGTAAAAGCGTCTCTGGGAAGTGCTATCAGAAAATGTATCGTTATAAGTGACTCTTAATCTCACAAAACAAACTGAGGGTTGCTGTGGGGAGGGGGGTCAGGAGAGGGGGGTGGGGTTATGGACATTGGGGAGGGTATGTGCTATGGTGAGTGCTGTGAAGTGTGTAAACCTGGCGATTTACAGATCTGTACCCCTGGGGATAAAAATATATTATATGCTTATAAAAAATAAAAAATTTTTAAAAATTGATCATTCAAAGCTATTTTCTCATTTGCTTGCAATTTTGTGAAATAACCCTTAGAAATCTGGTCAATGACTAGAAAACATATTAAAGTAAGACATAGCAGAAATGGCTGAGTGAGGGCCTCTGAAAATTCTGTCTATAATAGCAATGAAAAAAATGGCAAAAATGGCCAGAATCAACCTTTTCAGTACTTTAGACATTTACCAAAGGCTTGCAACAGTCTGGGTAGTATTTATTCAAGAAAAGCAGCTGCATTTTGGCCTATAGGAGTCTTGAGAATTTAGAGCTTCTTTTTTTTAATATTTTATTTTTATTTATTTGACAGAGAGAGATCACAAGTAGGCAGAGAGGCAGGCAGAGAGAGGAAGGAAAGCAGGCTCCCTGCTGAGCAAAGAGCCCGATGTGGGGCTCGATCTCAGGACCCCGAGATCATGACCTGAGCTGAAGGCAGAGGCTTTAACCCACTGAGCCACTCAGGTGCCCCGAATTTAGAGCTTCTAATTGCAGGGAAAGCCAGGAGCCTGACAGCCATTGTAGGACACAGAATGGAGTTGGAGTTCCTGTAAAGCCACATTTTTATTTTATTTTTAAAAAGACTGTGTTGATTTATTTGAGAGAAAAAGAGAGAGAGAGAGCAGGAGCAGGGCAAGGGGCAGGGAGAGAAGGAGAAGCAGACTCCCTGCTGAGCAGGAAGCCTGACATGGGGCTTGATCCCAGGACCCCAAGGTCATGACCTGAGCCAAAGGCAGATACTTAACCAAATGAGTCACACAGGCACTCCAAGCCTCATTTTCAGAGAATTGTCATTATTTGATCTTTCTGATGGTTCCTTGGAAGACCCCACTTGCAATACTGTATTTATTTGCCCTTACTTGGAATGGCAGGGGCTTTTTAAAAAATTAAACTATTAGAGGTGCAGACACTATGGAAAACAGTGTGGAGGTTCCTCAAAAATTAAAAATAGAAATATCATATGATCCAGTAATTCCACTTCTAGGTATTTACCTAAAGTAAAAAACAAAACAAAAACAAACAAAACATTAATTAGAAAAGATATATGCACCCCTATGTTTGTTATAGCATTATTTACACTAGCCAAGATATGGAAGGAAGCCCACTGTCCATCAGTAGGTGAAAGGATAAAGTGTGTGTGTGTGTGTGTGTGTGTGTGTGTAATGGAATACTACTCAACCATAAAAACAAATGAAATCTTGCCATTTGTGACAACATGGATGGATCTAGAGGGTATTAAGTTAAATGAAATAAGTCAGGCAAAGAAAGATAGATATGATAAAATTTCACTTGTATGTGGAATCTAAAAAACAAAACAAGCAAACAAACCAAGAACAGACTCATAATTACAGAGAAGAAACTGGTGGTTGCTAGAGGGAAAAATGGTGAGGGAATTGGGAAAACAGGTGAAGGGGATTAAGAGGTATAAACTTCCAGTTATAAAATAAATAAGTCATGGGGACTCGAAGTATAGCATAGGGAATATAGTCAATAGTCAATTACAATATTGTAATGGTTTTATATGGTGACGGATGGTGACTACACTGATTGTGGTGACCATTGAGTAATATATATATTGTCAAATCTCTGTGTTGTATACCTAGAACTAATATAGTATTGTATGTTAGCTCTATTTCAGTTGAAAGTAAAATGATCAAATGAAAAAACTATTATAGAGGCCATTGTTTAACTTCATAGCTGGCTGAGGCAGTAGATAACTGGAAAGCTTAAAAGAAAAAGCTAAGGAATAACGTGTTCATTGGAGCTTGGAAAGTTTGGGCATATCCCTGGGAATCTAGAAGACTATATGCATGCTCAGGGCCATATACATTCCTACTGTTGTGTGCATGCTGAGGAAAGAACTGACGGGGCTTTAAGCTTTCACTCTGGCTGGTTCCAAGCTCTGCACAAGGGAAGACTAAGGCAGAGTTACCCACTGGCTGGCTGAATGTTGAAGGCATGTCCCAACATGTACACAGAGCCTCTTGGCCAAGACTGGGAGACTTGCTGGTTCCAGAAGTTTAAGGCATCTTGGTTCAGTTATTAGCTGACCACTAAGCCAACCCAGCAGAGACTCCAGTGCAATAATCATTATTAAAGTAAAATGGAACAGAGTGAAGCCTGTTGTTCAGACCTTGTAGAAGCAAATTCTTGGTCTGCCCAACTGCAGTCTTTGTAGCTCTGTCTGTATAGTTTCTATCTCTTTCAACGGGCTGAAAGGGCAGGAAAATCATATGGGGATGATGTCCTTGTTGTTTTTAAGGCAAGATAAAGGTAGTTTATGAAAAAAAATTAAAGGATTATGTTATTCAGAAGTGATTCTGTTGGAAAATGCGACTTCACTCCTGCACCTCAGTGATGTCTTGGTCTGCTTCTTCATTGCGCTGAATTCTCCTGGTGGACGACCCTATTCCCCTTTTCTCACCAGACTCTCTTGAATATACCCTCCTCATGTTACTGCTCTTTGCTTCTGTTAATCTCATCTTCTGTTGTGGCTTTCATTTGCTTCATCCATATACCCTCATCTGGGTCTGGCTATAGCCTGACACACTGCATTCTGGGAGTCCATCTTCTAAGGGGAGAATCGGGAAGAATAGAGATGGTAATGACCTTCTTTCTGGCCCAAGAAGGGCTGAATAGCAAGGGAACAATTTGGTGATCATTTTGGTCAGGGCCATCCCAAATGAAGCAACACAGTTCTTACAGGCTTTAAGGGGGTGTACTAATTTGACCAGATAGCTGGGCCATGACTCACTGAGACAGGATTGGAGATAGAGAAACGTTTTTGTTTTTTGTTTTTTGTTTTCCTGGCCAGTGCTAAAAAAAGACCCAAGGCTTATATGCATACATGCTGTACATTCATCAAGTGCTGCTCTTCCTCACCCCTGCCAAAGGAATGCCAAACAGGTTGCCCCTTTCCTGCACTCCTCTTGAGCTCCTTATTTTCTGACTCTGTTTCTAGGCTACACTGGATGTTCATTTTAACCTGGTTTCTCCTTCCTGTGAGGGGTAAAGAGTAGGGTGGGAAGGTACACAGTGTGACTTACACCACCTCAGTCCACCACCTCCTGGGGATGGCCTGACCTGGTGGTCATTTTTAGCCTGGTATTTCCTGGGCCTGGGCCAGGGGCCGAGGCCAGTGGCAGAAAGGGTAAGATGGCACAGGTTCCCTGGCAGATTCTGCAGTGATGAGCGTTCGCTACGGAACAAAATGGCTGCCTCATTTCTAACCCCTTCAGGTTTGAAATACTGCCGGAGACTCTAACCTTAATGATTAAAACATCCTGAGGAGAAAAGCTACTTAAATCCCTAAAAGATTGGGCTTCTGTAATAAGTTTCAAGAAAGGTGATATCCCTGGATAGCTGTTTTTCTAAAATATTAACTTCCAGATTGTAACTTCAGTTTGCACAAATTATACAAAATAAAACTTTAGCCTCCAACCAAGTATTTTGAGCAGGTGAACCTGTTTTCATGATCATATGGGACTCGTTTATATTTAGGAACATTTATTTCTATGAAAACAGCATGCTTCTGCCTCAGAAAACAAAGCCAAAAGTAAACAATTCATCCTTTCAAGTGGGTTAAACATATCTCGTAATGTCATTTTTGCAGGAAAACTGTTCCCATGGGGCTCGCAGGGACTGCTTTGGGAGAGTCCCTGCAGCTGCTTGGAGCTAGGGCCCCTACTCTCTCTGAGCTCCCTTCCCCACAGGGGTCAGGGAGCCTCCAAGAGCTCAGAGGAGAAGGCATGTATTAGCTGTCTTAGCTTTGAACTTGCAGTGCGTTGAAATATGAGCTATAAAATGTACTATCAATTTGGTTTCTCTGGTTATAGGTTAAAATAGGTTTTTGTGAGCTATCTTGGAAACTTATTTACCACCTACAATATTATTTTATCTCAGAAAATTGCTTAAAGAGAACTTTTGAGATAGGACCACTTCATAAGTCATTCTAAACTCTTTGAGCAGACTCCTTCCCCACAAGAGATACAAAAGTGAATTTTACCTCATCCCACATTATGTGGTCCCAAGTTCTGAGAGTCTGGCCCATGAGTTGCAAAGATTAATTATGTCTTTTTCAGTTACTTTATCATGAGAGATCACCACAGGCATTTGTGAATCTCAAGAACAAGTTATTTTTATCTTCAACTTAAAGATCCTTCTCTGCAGAAGTCATATGTGAATAAAATGGCAAATAAAAGTACTGTGAAAAGAAGGGCCATCTGTACCCCAATGTTCATAGCAGCAATGGCCACAGTCGCCAAACTGTGGAAAGAACCAAGATGCCCTTCAACAAAAGAATGGATAAGGAAGATGTGGTCCATATACACTATGGAGTATTATGCCTCCATCAGAAAGGATGAATACCCAACTTTTGTAGCAACATGGACAGGACTGGAGGAGATTATGCTGAGTGAAATAAGTCAAGCAGAGTCAATTATCATATGGTTTCACTTATTTGTGGAGAATAACAAATAACATGGAGGACAAGGGGAGATGGAGAGGAGAAGGGAGTTGAGGGAAATTGGAAGGGGAGATGAACCATGAGAGACTATGGACTCTGAAAAACAACCTGAGGGTTTTGAAGGGGCGGGGGGTGGGAGGTTGGGGAAGCCAGGTGGTGGGTATTATGGAAGGCACGTATTGCATGGAACACTGGGTGTGGTGCATAAACAATGAATTCTGTTACAATGAAAAGAAATTAAATTTTAAAAAGAATTAAAAAAAATAAAGTCTATTAAAAATGAAAAAAAAAAAGAATGAGAAAAAAAAAGTACTTTGAAAACATCTGGGCTTCCAGCTGGAATCTTACATTTTCACAGCTGTGTAATCTTCCATGTTTGTCATAGCTCTTTCCAAAGCCACAAGCCACTCGAAACCTCACAGTGTCCCCTGTGACATGAGCAAGAGTTGGGTATGCAAGCATTAGGTGAGATAAAGGATGCAAGATAAAGCATTAGGTATCACCGTATTACCTCGACACACTCCTGCTAGGAGAAGCTAGCTAAGTGGCTATTTACAAGAAAGACCCCATGACAAAAAGGTTCTGAAATGACCATCACTAAAAATTCAGAGATGGTACCAAACGGGACCACGAGAAACGGAAGGTGGGTATAGGTTCTCATAGCATTGAGAAATCCCTCTACTAGAGGATTTTGAGGCTTCCTGAGTGTCTTTGTTCCTCAAAGAAAAGGATTTGCTTCCACACGATTCAGGCCAATGACCTTCCACCTTCAGGATGGAGGGAATAATCAGTAAGCCACAGAAGCGAACCCTCTCCATCACATTTTGCTGTAAGTTTCTCTCCTCTTCTTTCAGTTTTATCCAGGTATGAAAACCAGATTACTATTTTTGCTGACTACTTAGAAGAATTTCCAGATACAGATGAGCTGGTATGGATCTTGGGGAAACCGCATCTCCTCAAAACGGGTAAGGTTTGGTAGCATTTGTCTGTGAGAACCCAAATGAGGTGGGTGCCTGAGGTTAAGGTCCCATTCATTTTTCCTTATCGGGTTGGTGGAATGTTACTTTGGTTACTGTTAATGTCACTCTTAGGTGGATGTATAGACCTTGCAGCCAGAGGAATTCAAGCCTCAAACCCTTTGCCTGCATAGATTGCTTCCAAGGCCCCAAGAGTCCTGGGTGGTGGGAGCGGGGGGAGAGTTCATATGGTCACGAGTGTTGGTATGATTTGAAAAAAGCCAGAAGTATTTTTATTCTTTTCTTAAAGGAGAACCACTGACTTCTGTAAGCCTTGGGTTTCATAAACCATGCCCCCACCCCTAGTATCACAGACTTAGTCTGCAATGCCTGGACTGCATACTTCCCATTCCCCTTGTGTCCTTTTCTGTCTAGATTCAAAATGCTGCCACCTAGGGGACTCCTAATCAGCCTATGGCTGTTAGAAACTCACATGCTAAGGGGTCTTCTTCTAGCTGTCGGTCTTCGCTGACGGTCAGCACTGTCTCAGTGTAGTCTGACCTTGTATGGAACTTTTAGCCACCGCAGCTAGGTGGGAAGGAGGCTGGGATATTTCTTCCCTACCCTTGTATACTTACAGATTGGGGAATTCCTTTTCCCTAACACTGCTAACAACCCAGCACCCAGTTGAAGCCTGAGCTTGGAGAGAGTCAACTCTGCTTTTTCTGTTTATCTGAGGAGAGACCCTCTTGGAAGGCCTTAGCATTGAGGAGGAGATAGGAAGGAGCTGATCACAATGCAAGAAATGCTTTGAAGAAACACACAAAAGCACTTGTGTTGTTCTGTATCCATTTAGATTACAATGCCAGTTGTAGTAGGTAGAATGGACACAATTTAATTACTTAATTTGCTTAGCGGGTATCTCTTCTTTTTAGGTAAACACATGTACATGCACACACACATGCGCATGCCCCCCTCTCATCCCTCCCCGCCCCTGCCACCATTTTAGATAATGGACAGCAGGTACCAGTGAGAGATCCAACCAACTGTCAGCATTCAGGCAGGGGCTGATTGCCTTGCTTGCGGGTTATCCTTGCTTTTCCTATTCCTCGTCTTTTGGCGGTGCTCCCAGTGTTAGTATCTGCCAGGGCCATGTCGCTCTATTAGAAGGAGACAAGGAACCACCCCGGGGGCCAGTAGCTCTGGTCAAAACCTAGGTGAGGAGGAATGCTGAAATTACTTGGATAAATAAGACTGGGTTGCCTCTGAACTTCTCTAGCCGCCTTGCAATAGTACTGACCAGTCGGTTATTTGAAAATGAGTTGGCTGCTGGCCCAGAAAAAAAGCAGATATCTTTAGATGGGATATGGTGATTTAATTGTAATTTCACATTTAATTACAGAAAAATCTAAGCTGTTGTCTGATATAAGTGCTCGCCTATGGTTTACATACAGAAGGAAATTTTCACCAATTGGTAGGTATATCGTTTGTTGTGCTGTGCTTTCTTCCTTGTAGATCGCTTGCCTGAGGTTATCAGTGACTTCACAGAAATCTCAGAATTAACAGCTCACTGTGGTGAAGACAGGCTTTAGGGGAATAACTAAGTCTTAAACTTTATTCGGAATTATTCGGAAGTTTCATTGCCAAAGTGCCTCATTGTGTATGGTTCCTTGGTGTTAAGGTATAACACCATTATACTTTTGAGTCCAGCTCCAAGAGTTCAGGCACCAGATTACATTCCTTATTTTATTTCCAGGAACAAGGAGAAAGTCAAACCTCTAATTTGGGTAATATTTACTAAATTATAATCCACTTCTCTGTAGACCTATGCCATCATTAAAGACAATTATACCTTGAAAGAAAGACAAGAAATCCTTTGTTTTCTTCCCCGTATGAAATGAAAGCACCTTGCCCCTGCCAGATGAATTATTATAGATTTCCTTGGAACTAATGATAGGCTGTGAGAGTACTACCTGCTGTCTAGGAAAACAGGACGGGTCAATAAGCTAAGAGAATAAGCTCCCCTTAGAGAAAATCTGTTTGTGAGTAGGGTGGCCTATTCCTGGTATCATGGCCCTGTAGGCAAAGAGTATCAAATCCAAATCGTAGAAGCGTTTTCCTAAGAGAAAAATCTATCTGACTGATTTTGATGCAGGCCGGGCCTAGGAACTGGAGTGAAATCCTCTTTTCCAGTAAGTGCCCCAAACCCAAGTCCACATGGATGGTGTTTGCACTCCACAAGAAGCGTTCAAGCAGGAAAACAAACCAAAGAACAATCTTTAGTACCCAGTGGTTTTGAACTGTTAACTTTCTCTAGGTGAAGAGATCTTCACAAGGCTTGAGAACATTTGCAGTTCAACTCTGACAACGTTTTGCCAATTGGCGATCTCCTCTTTATGTGGGCCTCACTGCATCCTTCCTGTACTAACGTGGCCTATAATCCCACCATTAGCAATAGCCAAAGGGCTTCCCCTTCCAGTTGACAGGTTGGCTCAATCATCCCCATCTTGCTATAGCAACTTTCCTTTAGTCCCCACAACCATAGGAAAAGGGTGGCCCCCTATGGCCCACTTGTCTTATGAGGCTGATGACCCTTCTTAAAGTCAGTCTGGTGAGGTGGTGCCCATAGCATCGTTTTCCACGTCCACGTTGGAGGGGGATGGAAAACAATGAAAGCAGGATGTCTCCTCTGCCTTCCAAGTTATCTGATTTCACTGGTACCTTGAAAAAGGATATTGAGCTCAGGCTGGCCACCTATGTGGGATTTTCGTTACGTCAAGCATCCTTAAATTGAACCTATTGTCTTACTTCATTTATTAACTGGTTTTAGGCCTTTTAAAGATGTGACCCATTTCTCATTTATTAGTAGCATATTTAATGATGGCCATGTCCTGAGTGGATTGTAGAACACTTTCACAGATATTTTCTCCTTTAGTGTTCACAGTATCCCCCAGTGGTAGGCGGGGTATGTGTTGTTGTTCCCAGTCTATGTCCAAGACTTGGATCAGGCACCTAGAGACAGACAGTCCTTCTGATGCCCAATCTAAGACTCTTTCCTCTATTTTATGTTGTCCTTCTTGCTGCTCAGATCTTCCTAATGTGTGTTTCTCTCAGTCTCTCACAGAGAGACTCTCACAGAACCTTCCAGATCTCTTTGACCAAGCTGATGATTCCCTTTTGGTAGCACTGATTCCTTAACTAAGGTTAAGACTGGATTCCCTGAGAAGGGAGCCTAGCAAAGCCAAGTTTGGTCAGGCAGATAATGATGTGGCTTGGGTTAGTGGTGGTAGTCATACCCGGCCATCATCTACCACAACTGTGGGCACACCGCATGGGACGTCTCAGGGGAGAAGGCATAAGGGGCAGGTTTTGTCCATTTGTTGGTTTTGTCTTTGGCCATAGAAACTGTTTCGGTTAACTCCACGTCCCCTTTGCAACTCCTGCCCTCTACCAAACCCTTCTGGCTGGCTGGCTGTCTCTCTCGCCACAGAGTCTGTGTGTCTGTCTGTCTTATATGATTCCCACACATGCTGATGTTTCAGGAGAAGGCATCTGAGGGACCTCACAGTCATTCCCATCTGTTTTGCCAACAGGGGGGACGGGGCCTTCATCAGACGCTGGCTGGGGATGTATGCTACGCTGTGGACAAATGATGCTGGCTCAGGCCCTGATCTGCAGACACTTGGGAAGGGGTGAGTTAAATGGGTCCCCCCTTGGAGGCCTCCACGGTACCACTGCCTGCTGGTGGCTTAGCAGTGGGGCCGAAGTTCAGGAACAGTCAGCAACAGAGCTGAGGGTCCTCCAGTGCTCTCTGCAAGCCTCAGTGGCGGGGCTGACAGGTCACTAAAGCCTCCCACAAGAAGGAAACAGCCGGCATTTCCTCGTGACTCACCAAGCCCGAGAGTGATTTTCCTGGGACAGAATTGAACAGGGAGGCAGGTGTGTCATTCAGAGTTTCCATCTTCACTATTGTTCCAGCGAGTCCTTAAACAGGTCAGATAACAAAGGGAGCAGGAAGAAGGGTGTGGCGGGTGGGCTGTTTCTTGACCTCCTTTAAAATGTCCACCCAGTGAGGGACGGAAGACCCAAAGGAAGTGCCTGATGAGGGAGCTGGAGCTATTTTCATTTGGGTTTGCCGAGAATGTCCATTTGGTGATGAAGGGATCCTTAAATTAGCTTTCTCAGGAGGCCGATTCATTAAGAACCTTCCAGTGATCTTCGCTGAAGCCCTCGAGTCTTGCATTCTTAAGCCAAATGCATGCTTCCCTGTGAGCATCTGGAGGATGACCTTGACTGGGTGCCTGTGAAGGCACTTGGGTGAAAGCTGGTATTGACCTGGGGATGAGGGAGTAAAAGGACTCCTTGGACAAGATCTTACCTGCTGAGCTCATTGGCTGTGGCTCCCTGAGATTCCTTCCTCCCCCAGTGCACCTTCACCAAAGCAGGCAGTGGGCAGGGGACGTGGGGGGAGGGGGTGCCTAGGGAGGTTTTAGGGCTTTGAGGCCTTCTCTTCAGGGTTTAGAATAACCTGAACCTGCTTCCCCTGGGGAGTATCATAATTCCAGTTTTACAGATGAAGAAACTGAGGCTCAAGAAGTAAGGTGACTTGGCCAGGGTCAAACAGAAAAAGCATGGATTGTGGAATAGAAGAAGGCAGGTCTCCTGACTCCTTGGCCAGTGATGTCTCTACCGTACGCATCCAGCTTGGAGCAGATCCACTCTCTTTAACTTCCCATGTATAAAACACAGCAAGATGATGCTCCTGGAATGAATTTTGTTGGAGGCAGATGAGGAAGTCATAAAACCCCACAGTCAGCAGTCTCAGTTGTTTTAACAGAAAAGCAAACAGCAGAGAGAATTTGGAAATTGATCTTGCTGCTGAAATAAATTCAAAGATGTAATTTTGTACAGAAGTGTTTTAGAGTGCCTCCTATTCACTTCATAATTAAGGCGCAGTGCACACTTATCCCTGTCATCGGTCAATATTTAGTGGTTCTTAGCAGCCAGCTAATCAGGATTTCCCCAGACTTGGACAATTCGGTAGCAAATGAAAAAAAGAGAGAGAGAGAGAGAGAGAGAAGTTGAATGGAGTTCACCCTCTGAAGACGGTGCTACCTACAAAGTTTAAAACTTTTATTTCAGAACTATTAGAAGCAAAGAGATCAGAGACTGGAGATAATGGCCTTCCACTTCAAGAATACTTAGTCGTAAAGTTATTAAACTATGTCTAAAACCTCAGGAGAGAAGTTAGTGTCTCGGAAGCCAACTAAACCCCAGAGAGCTGTCCCATGAGACGGAGTTCCTAGAGCAGAGGGAATGGGAGAAGCACATCCTGTCTATGGTAGTGATTATGGAGAATTTTTGTTGTTGTCTAGAGTCCTGGGATAAATAGGCTCTGGGGCATGTGGGGGGCCATGCCTCAGGCAGAGAGGGAATTCCTGTAGATGTAATTATTTGGGTTTTGGTCACAAAGAAGCTTTGAGCACTTGATAGGAAAGGTGTTTGTTTTGCCAAAAGTCCATGTGGACTTTTTCAAGGTTGTGTAAAAATGGCTGCATACCAATTTTTTTGAGCTTCCTTAGTCACGAATTGTATCTGTTCTCCTGCGCACTGTTGTGTGTCTGAATAGCACTTCCCCTACGAAACTCTTTTGGCAATGCTGCCAAAATATACCAGTGAAGGCCGTTGTTGTCTATGTGGAGATGAGACAGTATGGCGTCAGGGTGATAAAAGGATACACTTTCGCGTTTTGTGACGACCTCCTACTACTCATGGAGTAGCTGATCAGAAAAGCCTTTTCTGACCTTGTTTTCGTGTAATATTTATCTAGCATCAGCCCTTGTGCTAAGTCAATTCCTTGATCAACTCTTTGTTTTGCTTTTACTTTACACCCCCTGAGACCTTGAAAGTAGTATCTCCAGATGTCTTTGTCATCAAAATTGAAGTTACTTAGGAATGTTCTAACTCCACGGCCCCTGCCTTCTAGCTGCAACTCCTTCGTTTTCCTTCTAACCTCATAGTTATGGCAAGAGTGCAGAGAGGTAATAAGCAGTTATAAAAATGACTTTAACTCATTTTTTTTCCTTCAAAGACTGGAACTGGGAGAAACAAAAAGAACAACCCAAAGAATACCAACGGATCCTCCAGTGCTTCTTAGATAGAAAGGACTGTTGCTACTCTATCCATCAAATGGGTGAGGTCACATCGCTGGTTTTAAGACAATGTCTGTACCCATTGCTTTCATCCCCTGCCTTATATGTGGTTCTGCGAAGTTGTCCATCTGCTTAATTATTTATGCAAGGAATTAGGAACTTGTGGTGTGCTGGAAGAACTTTTGCTGATGTCTTTTCTTTCTCCCTCAATTAAAAACAGCGCAAATGGGTGTAGGAGAAGGGAAGTCAATTGGCGAATGGTTTGGACCAAATACAGTTGCACAGGTGTTAAAGTAAGTGAGTCTGGTGTCCGCCTTACTGTACTGTCTCCTATGCCTCCCTCTCCTGCCTACTCCACGTTCCTATCAATCTAGCTCTTCTTGCCATGCCACTGAGCCACCAAGCATCTGGGCCATTTTGCTCAGGCAGTTCTTTGAGACTGGCATGTGCAGAATCTGCTCACCTTCCAGGGGACTGTCAGACTGAAGGTCACTCTGAAGCCCAAGGGCTAAGACTAAGTAGTGGCGGAAGCCTGAGCCAACCTAGGCAAGACCAGGACTCCTACCCTATAGAGTATAAAAGACCTCATTCATTCATTCATTCATTCAGTATTTACTGAGTGGCTCCACCGTGCTAAGTGCTGGGTATACGGAAATAAACTAGACCCGGTCCTTGCCTCAGGGAGCTCGCCACCTATGGGAGGAGACCAACCCCGAGGGAGGCTTGGGATCAGTCATTTATCTCTTAGCCGACTCCACATACCCCAGCAGGGTCTTTTTGCCATGGCTCTGTTAAATTGCAGAATTCACCTCCCACGGCTGGAGAATCTAAGACGGACATTTTAGCAGTGAACGGGGTGAGTGGCTTTAGCCCCCGCACCTGCAGGCCTCCTTGCCTGTTGTCCCTCTCCTTCCTGACGCCTGCCTTCAAATGCCAAGTCAGTGAGGGCAGAGATTGTATTTGTCTCGCTCACTACTGTAAGGCTAGCACATAAAACTGCCTTGCACACACAGTGCTCAAATGCATACTTGAAAGATGAATGAAGATGGCATCCAGAATCTGGGGCGGGATCTAGGCCCTCAGAAGGTTGAAACCATCTGGACTCCTTGGGTGTAGCTTGCTTCTTCAACTACTGGGTTCTCTGGAGGATGATGGGGGGACCTGCTCCATGAAAAGTGCCGAGGGGGCACTGTTTCAGTTATAAGCCAGTCTTCATGGAATCAGAATGCTCTGGAAATGTGCTCATGAGGGAAGTAGGCTGGATTTCCCAGGGACCCAAGTGAAATCTGTTTCTTGGCTTTACTTCTTGCTAACGGTACAGCCCATCTAGAGCAATTTCTTCCCTTAATTCACAGTTCTTTCAGGGGGCATGGTTGACTCTGCTGAGCGAAGATCTGACAGTATTTTGGGAACCAGTGTAGGAAGCCAGGGTAGAACGCGTAGAAGATGAATCAGAAGGGCCATGCCGGGCCTCAGGCCCAGCCTGAAATACTTGGGTTTTTATGTGACGTCCCTCAGAATTTGCTTCTTTCGTCTAAATTTTGAAGTTCTCAACGACGGACAAATGGAAGCATATTTTTTTTTAAAAAAAATTTAAGTGGGTCCTGATTCATTGTGATTGTTACCATTAACAACAGAGTATTAGTATATCAGGGAAAGGTCATACCTCAAATGGAATGGAATTAAAGTGGAATGGTAATTAACCTCTTCCTAGGAGCTACCTTGGTCAGGAAGAGAATGTTTTTTTTCTCTTTTGTCCAGTAAGACTGCGCTTTACCCAAGAATCCCGCAAGTACCTGGGTTAAACAGGCCTTCTTTCAGACAGGCGAGAGAGAAATGTAAGGGAGATGAGGTTATGCTGCTTTACTCAGACCCCAGATGATCCCTTTATGAAAGGGGTTTTATTTCTAACCCCTTCCAAAGTCACACAATTCCGCATGCTCTCTGTCTTCAGCTGTTGACCAACAAGGCGCCGCACCAAGGCCACCTAAAGCTAAAGTTTCTCGAATAGCGTTTGCACTGCGTGTGTGGAGGGATGTAAGAGATCTCTCTCTTTTTCTACATTTTCCTGGGCCTTATTCTCTGTATTATCTATGCTCCCAATCCCTTGTGTATATGTATATATGTATATATGTGTGTATGTGTGTATATATGTACACACACACACACACACACACTTTTTTTTTTTCCATGACAGTTTCCCTTTTTTGGGGAAAATACCCTAGTAAGTCAGATTGTCTTTTATTTGAGAAGAGAAAACAAAACCTCTTGGCAGAAATGTTGGTACCTTTTCTCTTTCACCCAGCAGAAGTGACATCATCTTGTGAGGTAGATTTTTCCATTATATAAAGCAGGCTTTTTTTTTTTTTTCAGGATTTGAAAACAGTGATTCTGTGGCATTCTCAAGGGTCCTGGACATGGAATGTTCCAGGGCTCTCAGTCCAGGGGGCCAAAGCTTGACTCAAACCCTAACTTCTCTGTGGTTCAGTGTTCAGTGACTTTAGGGACACAGGACATAGATTGTGCTGCTCCCTGCTGATGTTGCGATCTTCCCCAATTTTGACTTCATTGTGTGTTGCTTTTCAGAAAACTTGCTTTATTTGACGAATGGAATTCCTTGGCTGTTTATGTTTCCATGGATAACACAGTAGTCATTGAAGATATCAGTGAGTCCCTAGCTTCTTTTCCTTCCTGGGAGTTGGGTGGTTGAGGTCCTTCCTCAACATTCAGAAAGTGTGTGCGTGTGTGTGTGAGAGAGAGAGAAACAGACAGACAGACATACACTGCCTCCAGCCTGCTTCACCAAAGTAGGGAAACTTAGAGGAGCATAGGACTCTGGTTAATCATTCCCTGTGCCTTTTCTTCTCTTCCCTTTCAGCTTTCTGAAAGGAAGAAAACAATGAGAGGGTCCTCTCTCCTTGGAAGGGCCCAGACCCTTTCCCTGCAGGATACTCAAAGTGAGGATAATCAATTAAACCACTGAGAGGTCTTCTGCCAAGGCCGCCATTTGCCCAGCCCTATGCTCTCCACCATGGGGTTAGAGAAACCGAAAGATACGGCCCCTGTCTCAGAGGCCCTTGCGGACTAGTTGAGAAATAAGATTTTCTCAGTGAGCCTCTAATATCTGGCAGGAGGTGAGTGCTCAGGTGCCAGAAGGAAGTAAGGGCTGAAGGAGCAGCCTGGGCTTCCCATGGGAGGTGAGGCAAGCTGGCCTCTAGTGGCAGAGGAGGTGGGGCTCCAGGCCAGGAGATGAGGAGGCCCTTAGCTTCACCCTGGGCATATCTCCGGTGACTGGATACCCTTTGACCCAGTTCTCTTGTCTTATCTTTCCAGAAAAAATGTGTTGTGTCCTTCCCTTGAGTGCCGATACAGTGAGGGAGAGTCCCCCTGACACTCTGAACGCGTCGAACCAGAGTAAGGGCACCCCTGCGGGCCACCCAGCCTGGAAACCCCTGCTGCTCATTGTGCCCCTTCGCCTGGGCATAAACCAAATCAACCCTGTCTACGTTGATGCGTTCAAAGTAAGTCAGTCCTTTTCCCGGGCCCATTGCCGCCTGCCCATCACACCGCCATGTGAGCACGGAGATCCGTGAGCAGCAGTCCACAAGTGAGTTGAGAATCTTGCATTCTCTTTCCCTCTAGGAGTGTTTTAAGATGCCACAGTCTTTAGGGGCATTAGGAGGAAAACCAAATAACGCCTATTATTTCATAGGATTCTTAGGTAAGAAAAGAGGATTCACAAGTAAGTCGTCACGGGCTGGGTTGGGGGTGGGCAGAAAGTTTGCACGGGAGCCCAGGCAATTCTGGTTAGGGGACCCTCATCTCACCCAGAGCTTCCATGGCCTCTGGTCAGCTCATCCTGTCTCTGGCCTGATCTGTGGAGAATAACACTTCTCGGTGCCCCCTTCAGTCCCTCCATTGCCTTGCCTCTCAGAAAGATAGTTCCACAGCTGCTTGCCCATGGGATCACCTCAAGGGCATGACATTTTAGCATCTCCCTCTCCTTTCTGTGGGGGCTCAGGGAGGCAGGGTTTCACTCGCCTGGCATTATGGATCTGCCTCTTCTTGGGGCTTGGGCATCTGGTCTAGGACCTATCCTCTGACTTCCCAGGCCCACGCAGCTGGGCCTGCTGCCTCACTATTTGGAGCCATGAACAGGAAGAATTGAGAGGAGACAAAGACAGAGCTATCCTTTTTCTGCTAATGGGGGCTAAGCCTTAAAACCACTAATGTTCCTAACACGGATCCTAACAAGCAACCCAGCATTCCCTTGCCTCAGCTGATGCCTCTGGAACTCCAGCCAGCCTATACACTAGCTGTGATCTGAGTCATTTAAGGCCCTTGGCGCACCAGGCAAGCTAGCCCAGTACTTCTCAAACTCTGGTGTGCACACAGATCACCCTGAGAGGTGATTAAAATACGGGTTCAGCAGGTCCGGGGTGGGCCCAGAGATTCTGCGCATTTAACTAGGTGGGCCCAATGCTGCTGGTGTACACACCACATGTTGTGTACCAAGGGCCCAGGCATCTGGTTGGTGCTGAAGAGCACAGGGAAGGGAGTGGTGTGGCCTGAAATTGGGTCTTGGGGAATATGAGCTTGGGTTATAATGGGGAGCCTTGGATAGGCAAGAGGAGCCAGAGCAGGCATGGGGAATGGCATGAGGGATGTGCAGAGCAGAGGGTGCAGTGGGCTTGGCCACCCTCCGCCCCACTCAGAGATTGAGAGAGCTGAGGTGGCATGGGAAACTGACATCCCCAGCCTTGTCGGCTATTTCTCATGCCAGCCGTGTGACAGCAGGAAAAGAATATCCACCCTTTCATCTCAGTTTCTTATGGAAAATAGGGCTGAGGCCCCTGGCCAGCTCAGCTGGGGGTAGAGCACGCAACTCTTGCTCTTGGGGTCCTGAGTTTGAGCCCGACATTGGGCATAGAGTTTACTTTAAAAAACAAAAAAGAACATAGGGCTCACCCCTGCCTTGCTGTGTTGTCACCTCACAGACGAGCACTCAGCCAAGAGCCGGGGATGTAGTGCACACCCAGTGAAAGGTGACCCCACCCTTCCTGACCCCGGACACTGGCCTTTCCTTTGCCTGCTTTCTTCTCTTAGAGGTGGGGTTTCTGCAGTGGCCTGAGCGCTCACTATTGCTGCCATCTATTGGTCAAGCCTGAGAACTACAGCTTTGCAAATCAGGGAGACATTTGTTTTTTCTCAGTACAGAATACAGTCTTTGGAGTCCTATACATGCCTTCCACTTCTAAACTTTTGGGTTCCTGTCAAAGAAAAGGTTGCAAAAATAAATTTTGCCTTTTTCTTTGCTCGAGGACAAGGCAGAAACCGATTGGAAAATAATTTTGGAGGGACCTCAAGGAACAATGGATGGGATTCCTGGGGGCCCTGAACTTCCCTTACCCCAAGTTACCCAGAAAGAGTTTGCCAAGCTGGCATAGCCCTCCTGTTTCGTGAGACTGCTGGGTCAAGGTGACTTTTGTGGAGGTTGACTACTCATTAAAGGGGTGTGGGCAATCCTCAGCAGCCCAGACAGAGGTGTGCACAGTTCCCATTTGCCCATTGCCTTTCATAAATCCTTTGCTTCACCTTTATTGGAGGCCCCAAAGTCCTCCCGAATCCCCTTGTCTAACTTACCCCCTGACTGTATTAGTTTGGGGATTCCAGAATGGTCAAATGTCTGAAGGGAGGGAACAGATGAGAACTGCCATTTGCTGAAAAGCTGTCTTGTGTCGGGGACCCTGCAAAGTCCCACCCCCAGACAGATATATAGAGAACATACATACACATACAGGTATAGACAGATAGTCCAATATAGAGATATAGATACAGATAGTTAGATACTCCTGTGAGGTAAAGCTTAGTATAGTGAAACTAAGAGTTGGAGGGATTGCCTCAAAGTCACCCAGCTAGAAAGTAGCCAAACCAGCATTCAGTTCCAATGAGGCCATCTCTGCCTGCCATGCTACCTTGCTTCCTGAGGGCCCTCTTTTCCAGTGGGAAGCTGGGGAAAGCTCTTGATGTGTGACCCTATGTCCAGGATGAGAGTCTGTCTGTCCGATTTTGCCTGCTTAGACAGGAGATGTTTGCCCCCTGCACTTTGGGGAAGGTTGTCACCAAGGATCCATAGCATGAGCCACTTGTCTGCAGATGGCTGACCAGATGGCCTCTTGTTCTCAGGCCTAATTAGAGACCTGGGTTTGGTCCCCACATCACTTCTAGAACTTTTGGGGGATTCTACTGTATCTCTTCTAAGCATTCTCAGAAATAGCGGCACCTGAAAAGCTCCACTCCACATACACATTCATGCACACGCACACACACACGCAGGCACACACCTGGAAAGGGCCAGAATCAGAGAGGATGCTCTTATTTATCCAATTATTCCCAGCACCTTAACTTGAAACACTGGCAGAATGCTTGCTCCTAATCCCGCTCTGGATTTCCATTTTCTTGTGCACAGCTTCCTTTTCTTCTTCCTTTTCTGTGGTCATAGGTAGGCTTCCTTCTGAACATCCTGGTTATTGCTTTTCTTTGTGACTTGAGGCTTTTGGGGCATAACTGATCTACCCAGCAGTGGTCTAGCGGGGATATATATGTCTGTGGTAGAGACAAGTTAAGCTATTCATCAGGCATCAGAAACACGTTGTCTGCTGACAGAAACACTTAGATGTGGCCCAACGCCATTCTGGATGTCACTCCAGGGAGGGTCTTGGGGGGCATCTCTTTCTACCCCATTCTCCTGCCTTGGGTAGATCTCTCTTTGGTTGCCCAACCCCATCTACAACACAGAGGCCCAGATGGTCCTGAAGCCTGACCAGTGAGGATGGGCTACCACTCTGGCCAAGTCAGCAGGACACTGATGAGCCCTGGAGGGCCTCTCAGCCCTTTGAATATCAAAGTAGAGGTGTTATTATCTCAGATTCCTCCCAGGTCGTTATTGGGTTGGGCTTTTTCCACCTTGACAAAGCATGGCTCTTCTCTCCTTTGTGCAGGCGGATCATCTCAAAGTGAATTTCCTTGGTGAGGTGTGTCTGTGGTGGAATCAAAGCTTTCCACTAGGAATCGCTTAACTTGCTAGCTAACTGAGATCAGAAGTCAGAGCCCATCATTAACAGAGTCAGCATTTCCATTTCTCTGGGAAGGCCAAGGCCTTTTCTTTCTTACCAGATGTGCTCTCTGCCCACAAGTCTGAGAACCAATGGCATGGAGCCAGCAAGATGCTTCCCAATGTAGAAAGAGGCAGGAAGCTCCCTAATGGTACCTGGGCTCCCGCCCTGGTGGTTGTACCTCCCACCTCTTTGCTAACTGCTGCTCACAGAGCCTGCCACATCATCTCTGGTCTCTCATTTGCTCATTTGCTCAAACCCGTCCCTCTCCATTTTTGGTCTTGGGCTTTGAGGAGATGTAACTGCTAGGGCGAGTCCTCTGGTTGAGTGATTGGATTTGGCTTCCTTCAAGCATGATCACCTGAGTTCAGGCTTTCTGTCATCTCATTCCCATTGTCACCAAAGGGAGGGGTTAAGAAAACCAGAGCGCCTCCTCCCCCTGAGGGACAGCAGTGGGACAGGGGCAGCCGTTCTTTCTAGATTAAGCATGTCTCATTCCAAACAGGTGATGAGCTCATTTTCTTGGACCCTCACACAACCCAGACTTTTGTTGACACCGAAGAGAATGGAACGGTTGACGACCAGACTTTCCATTGCCTACAGTCCCCGCAGCGAATGAACATCTTGAACTTGGATCCTTCCGTAGCGCTGGTGGGTATCTGAAGGTTGGGTGGGCCAAGAGACATGATGCCACCCTGTTACAGGTTGGTTTCTGGGGAGTTCTCTAGCTTTGCTGGGTAGGAAGGCGAGAGAGTATGTTCCCTCACCATGCCCCACCCCCCAGAGGTATACCATAGTATAGTAGGGAAGGGATGGACCCTGAAGGCAAACTGCTAGAGTTGGAATCCTGGCCCTGCCACCTCCTAGCCATGGACTTAGGAGGAGCCCTTGAACTTTTTTGAGCCTCAGCCTTCTCACCCCTAAAATGAGCAGAACAGTACTTCCTTCAGGGTTGTGGGAGGCATAAGGCATTCAGCTCAGGGCTGGGCACCTTGTAAGCATTCTGTAAATGCTAGTTATTATTAGCATTACAGTCTTTACCCATTTACTTCTTGCCCCCTAGTTATTGCTACCCAGGCTCAGGGAATAAGGCGGGACATAGTTAGGGAGGGATCAGAGGGGCAAGACCTTCCGGGTAGATAGTGCTCATTTCCCTGGGCACTCAGGGTGTTCCCCCCTGGAGGTATGACGACTGTCTTCACACACTAAAGGGACAGCTGCCTGTAAAGTTACTGTTGGTTCTGAGGCCTGGCTGAATCCTCTCTTCCAGTTTAACCTAATTGTCAGAGCACCAGAGATCGAGAGAGGACAAGAGCCCTCCTCTTGTTTTGGACCATTCTTTCACTACTGTAGGATGGCTCTGAGGATGGGGAAGGAGGTGGATGGTTCTTTTTATTCTAACAGATCATTTCCTTCAGGTCAAAGCCATCTTACCATGTATTACCTCCAGCTACAAGTACTATTTGACTTTTTGTGGTTGGTTTAATCAACTGTTCTTTATGGATGTATCTGTTTACGCACCAAGGGTAATGGAATTAACCCCATGCTTTGGAGAGTGGCCTTCAAGTTACTATATCTCACAGTATGAGGGGAGAGGGACGGGGGGTGGGGGAGAGCGAGTAGGACAGAGAGGGAGAGGTGGAATGAACGTGTAAATGTGTGTGTCCAGGTAAAGTAATGGCCCAGGAGAGGGAGCAATGCAGCCAATGTGCTCCATTATTGCCAGAAGATGCATCTAAAGAGAGCAGCCCCCATCCTAGCTCCAGGCCAGGGGCGCCATCTTGTAGTACAGAGGGCCTGACTCTGTGCCCCTGACCAGTTCTAAGTTCTGTTCTCTTGCTTTTCCCCCCAAAGGGATTTTTCTGCAAAGAAGAAAAGGACTTTGATAGCTGGTGTAGCCTTGTACAGAAGGTAACGATGTATGTTTTTCTTAGTCTTAAAAGCAGAAGTTATTCAATAGGATCGCTTTTCAAGACTGCTCCACGTAGTGACATGAGTCTAGCCTGATGGGATTATACTGCAAGAGAAAAACTAAGATGTGGGGAATTATGCATAATTCTGGGGGGAACCAGAGCAAAACCTTTGTTTGAAATATGCTTAGTATGTCAAGTGGGTGATATTTTTAGCTACGTAATGTCTCATCTGATTATGCCTACAAGTCACATGAAATATTCAACGAATATTCCACCATTTTCACTTAATGCTAATTTCACAGAATTCCGCCTAAATTCTTCCTCGTGCCCTTCATAGCACTGAGATGATTGAAGGAACCAAACTGCTTTTCTGTTTGTTTCGTGGTCTGTTAACAGTTTCATATAGTCCATGATGTAGTTTAGGGAGTGTGTCTTTCTCTTAGCTGTCTCGTTTCTATTAAAGGTCGGCACGCTGCTGCTCAACGAAACACAGTTTGCAGGAATCTGTGTGGACAGCAAAGCCAGATATGCTCTTTTCTCAGTATTTTGTGTAAAAGCGTAGTCACCGTTTTTGCTGGCTCACCAGTCTTTGTATCTGCCCTGCTCATCCTCACTTCTAACACATGCCAAGTACGTAGGAGACATTGATAAATGCTTATTAAAGAAGGACGATCACAGGGAATAGTTGAAAAGTGCCCCAGATGGAATGGCAGGAGACATGCTATTCTCCTACCTGCCAAAAAAAAAAAAAAAAAAAAAAAAAAAAAGAAGAAGAAGAAGAAAGAAAGAAAATAGAGGCCAGGAGATGGGAGCCCAGAGCCTCCGGCAAGTGTGAGGAGGGCAGATTTTTTTTCTTCACGAGCCAACAGATAATTGACGTTAATGTCCCTAGCTGACTCTGCCACCCTAGTGAAACACTGGCTGGGACACAATGGAAAATTATTTTCTTTTTTTCTTTTTTTTATTTTTTAAAGATTTTTATTTATTTATTTGACAGAGAGAGTAGGCGGAGAGGCAGGCAGAGAGAGAGAGAGAGGAGGAAGCAGGCTTTCCACAGAGCAGAGAGCCCGATGTGGGGCTCGATCCCAGGACCCTGGGATCATGACCTGAGCTGAAGGCAGAGGCTTTAACCCACTGAGCCACCCAGGTGCCCCGGAAAATTATTTTCTAAAGGTAATTCTTAACCTGTTAGAAGGCAGCGCAACTCTAGACACACCCCCTGTAAAGGTTGAATGAAAGTTCTTTGGTAAGACTGTGCCTTATCAATTAGGACATACACCACATGTGTTGGACTAAAATCAAAACCCCGCCAATACGCTGTCCCCGGATCCTTTGGGGCCAGGTTTCACGTAATGAACACAAAGTTCTTTGGAGGCAACACATCAGGGACAGCTCGCCGCTGAATTGAGTTAGGCCAGGGCGTCTGGCTTTCCGTCAGCTCCTCCGTCCAGTGTCCTTCCTTCCTGGGCTACCAGCGCTAGCACAGAAGGGGGCTGGGTCCTCGGATGGGGTGAGGAGAAGATGGGCGCACTGGGCTTGGTTCCCGCCTTTCAACAACCAGGCCACTCTCACAGGGTTTGGGATCACAGATGGACAACCAGCCTGAAATGTGTAGTCAGTCTGAAATGTTTACAGCTGTTTCTGTGTGTCCTCAGGAAATCCTAAAGGAAAATTTAAGGATGTTTGAATTAGTTCAGAAACATCCATCACACTGGCCTCCCTTTGTTCCTCCAGCTAAGCCAGAAGTGACAACCACTGGGGCAGGTAAGCCATTGCTCCAGGGTTCTTGGGTGGCTGTTGTTTCATGAGACTGAATCAGCTGTGGCTCAGGCTTTCCATAGAATGTACAGTGTCTCTTCAGCTGGGCTGAGCAGGGAGTGTGTCCTCGATGATTTTAATCTTCCAGTGAACTGATCTGTACTAGTTTCAAAGCCTGAGAGTTGAAGAAAATGAGCTCGATGCAAAAGGGCCATGTGAAATCAAAATGACGAGAATGTATATTCATGGTCTGGCCCAAAAAAACAAATCAGGGGCCAGGGGTGATTTGAAAAGTACCTCAAAGGCCCCAGAGCCTTGTCCTCATCCCTGGAAATAAGACTGTGTAATGAACTTAACTATTTTGCTTCTTTCTTTTTTTTTTTTTTTTAAATTATGTTAGTCACCATACAGTGCATCATTAGTTTCTGATGTAGTGTTCCATGACCCATTGTTTGTGTCTAACACCCAGTGCTCCATGCAATCCATGCCCTCCTTAATACCTATCACTGGCCTCACCTCCCTCTTCCCTCCAAAACCCACAGTTGGTTTCCTGGAGTCCGTAGTCTTTCATGGTTCATCTCCACCTCTGATATGCCCCCTCTTCATTTTCCCCTTTCTTCTTCTAATGTCCTCCATGCTATTCCTTATGCTCCACCAATAAGTGAAACCATATGATAATTGACTTTCTCTGCTTGACTTATTTCACTCAGCATAATCTCTTCCAGTCCCGTCCATGATAATGCAAATGGTGGGTATTCATCCTTTCTGATGACTGAGTAATATTCCATTGTATTTATGGACCATGTCTTCTTTATCCATTCGTCTGTTGAAGGGCATCTTGATTCCTTCCACAGTTTGGCTATTGTGGCCACTGCTGCTATGAACATTGGGGTGCAGGTGCCCCTTCTTTTCATTACATCTGTACCTTTGGGGTAAATACCCAGTCGTGCAATGGCTGGGTCATAGGGTAGTACTATTTTTAACTTTTTGAGCGACCTCCATGCTGTTTTCCAGAGTGGCTGCACCAGCTTGCATTCCAACCAACAGTGTAAGAGGGTTCCCCTTTCTCCACAGCCTCTCCAACATTTGTTGTTTCTTGCCTTGTCAATTTTTGCCATTCTGACTGATGTAAGGTGGTATCTCAATGTGGCTCTTTCTTTTTTTTAAATTTTTATAAGTTTTTTTTAAAGATTTTATTTATTTATTTGACAGAGAGAGAAAGTGAGTGCACAAACATGGGGAGAGGCAGAGGGAGAGGGAGAAGCAGGCTCCCTGCAGAGCAGGGGAATCCTGATATGGGACTCGATTCCAGGACTCTGGGATCATGACCTGAGCTGAAGGCAATGGCTTAACCAACTGAGCCACCCAGGAGCCCTCAATGTGGTTCTTTCTAAAGAATCTCTAGTACTTGTCCACGGTCCCACCTGCGAGTCTCTTCCACGTTTCTCTAGCAAAACAATTAAAAAAAAATGAATAGCCTTAACTATTAACTGTGCTGACCATTTCAACCAGAGTGTCAAGCTTCCTTCTTTCTCATTTCCGTACTCCAACAGAATTCATTGACTCTACTGAACAACTAGAGGAGTTTGACCTGGAGGAAGATTTCGAGATCCTGAGCGTCTAGGATAGCGGAAACGCGACTTGGCGGTCTGTCTTCCACCCGGCACAAGAAGAGCACAAACCCATTACATGAGACTTTTCTAGTCAGCAAGTGCCTGATATGCCAACAGCATACAAACTTGAAAGCAATCATGACTGAGCCAATTACCGTTTCTCAGAAAACAAACGATAATAACCCTCCCCCAGAACGAACTAGAACAATCATGGAACATAGGAACAGAAAGGTTAGGAGTTATCCCTTGCTTCCCGGCTTGTCTTACCTGGCCACAGCGAGTCTTCAGCTACTGAAACGAGGAGATGGCTGTCTGGAAGACAGACAGAAACTCCCACCTTGCTTCAAGCACCAGCAGAGAAGAGATGGTTTCCCTGTGCTTCTTCACCCCTTCAGGAGTGACCTCTTTTGGGCTAAATACTAAGAAGCAATCTGTTCTCTTGCTCTAATAATAAAGTGATTGCATCAGGGAGAAAAAGGTCTTTTTAAGTTATTTGAATATGTATTTTAAATGATTATAATTCAGATCAAAAATTTGCCTGAGAAATCACATCAGATGCGCCCTGGTTGATTTCCTTTCTAGCTGAGGGCAACTTGCTGTCTGATGATGGGTGTTGCCATCCTTACTGATGTTTTTGTCACATGCCACCCTGCCCTTCAATCAAGCCATGATCGCTTTACCTGTTTATTTATTTAAAAACTCATTTTTAAATAGATTTTATTTATTTAAGAGAGAGAGAGAGAGAGCATGAGCAGCAGGGAAAGGCAGAGGGAGAGGGAGAAGCAGACTCCCCACTGAGCTGGGAGCTAGACTCGGGGATCCATCCTGGGACCCCGGGATCATGACCTGAGCCAAAGGCCTAACCGACTGAGCCACCCAGGTGCCCCAAGTCGTGATCACTTTAAATCAGCTATGCGCAAACTTTTCCTGCCAAGGGCCAAATAGTAAACACTTCTGGTTTTGCAGGCCATATGGTCTCTGTCACAGCCACTCAGCTCCATGGTCAAAGTGCAAAAGAGCAAAATCAGCCATTGCTGGTGTGCACACAAATGAGCCTGGCTGGAAGCCAATAAAACTTTATTTACAAAAGCAGGCGGTAAGCTGCAGATTTAGTGTGTCGGCTGTAGTTTGCCAATCACTGACTTAAAATTGTTGATTCGGGGGAAATCCAAATTGGCCTTTGACTTCGACTCCATTTTGGTTGACAGCTATAATGAGAAAAAATTATTCACGTGGTGACATTTAATCCGTGCGGCAAATGCAATTCTGAACCATTTCAGGATGAGCAACATAGCAAATCTTCAAGCACATTTTGATCAAATTGGCTTTACTAAATCCTCTTTTGTGTGGCTGTACCTCAAGCCCATGTTTCTCTCCTTCCCTTTTAACTTGGGTGCATTCCACCCCACTTCTCTACCAAGGCCCGAGGAAGGCCAGCAAACACTAGCCTTGAAAGCCAGCACCAAACTAAAGTTTGTTTTGTTTTGTTTTCTGTATATGTAGGAATATTAGAACACTTGTTTCCTTGAATTCCATTTTTTCCCCAGTAGGTAATATATTCCAGTTCAAAAATCAAAAGGTACAAAATGATATACAGTGAAAATGTCTCTCCCTCCCATGGATCGGTTTCCTTCTCTGAATGCTCCCAGAATCATGGCTTTCTTATCAGTACAGAAGATATATTTTATGCATATACAAAATATGCATATATGTCTCAGATTTGATTTTAACAACCTCAACATGTCTCTACTTTTTTAAAAAAGAGGTTTTATTTATTTATTTTTGAGATAGAGAGCGAGCATGTGCATGTGAGGTTGGTGGGGTAGAGGGGCAGAGGGAGAGGGAGAGAGAGTTTCAAGCAGACTCCTCACTGAGCGAGAAGCTTGATGTGGGGCTTGGTCTCATGACCCTGAGATCACGACTTGAGCCAAAACCAAGAGTTGGATGCTTAACTGACTGTGCCACCCAGATGCCCCCAACATTTCTCTACTTTCGATTTCTCTGAAGGATCCTGAGGCCCCAGAAGTATGGAAACCCATTTCTTGAACTCTAGCATGGATGGGGCTAAAAGCAGTTGTAGGTGTATTTTCAGAGAAGTTGTGGATTTGTTGCCTTCTACCCTTTGACTTTAATTGTATTTTTTCCACCTCAGTATTATGTTGTAAAGCTCAGCTTGCATTATCAGGCTCTGAGGGGAACTCACGAATTATAGCGAGATGGACTTTAGAAAAGTATTCATCAGAAAACATCCAAAGAGCCGAATGTTAATGTGTGAGTCCTTTTATTTGCAATGCACAAAGCTGACAGCACGCTTATTACTTAGGAGGTGAAGGTAACAGTAATTCAGATTATACTGATTTTGCTTTCTCTGTGTTGGCATGGTTTACATAATATTTAAGGAAACAGAATCACCCAGAAGGAATTGCCTCATGTTAACATAGCTAGGTATTCCGGGAAACTGATAATCAGGGGAAGTGGTTAAAACACATCCCCCTGCAGAGAATGCAATACACTTTATAGTCCACTCCAGCTTGTTTTAGGTCTGCCAACTGCTAAGGAGAGGAGTGTGCTAGATTTCTATGAGACTTAACAATGTATTAAAATAGTTTAACAGGCTACCCATGAAAGAGCAATTGGATGGACATTTTAATGGAAAGTCTCTAACAACAGCCTCAGAACGCTAAGGACCCCAAACACCATGGCTTCGATTTGCCCCACTGCACACATCTGGATGGCATTTGGAATAAACAGGGACCTCTGAGAAACTGGGACAAGGGCTTTGTCTTTTTTTGTTCCTGGAGTCCAAAGCAAAATTCACACCTTCTTACCCATCCACCTCTCTGCCCCCAACTCCCCCCACCCCCACGCCCGACCTGGCCTGGGAGAAAGGGGTGTGGTTCTCATTTCCCTTTCTGGGCCTGGCTGCACTTGGTGCCTCCCCTGCTCTACTCTGGACTAGGCCAAGTTCTCGGTCTCTGGCTGGGGAGGGCGCTGGCAAGGAGGAAGTAATTCATTGGGGATCATCTGAAGTTAACAAACCCACTCCTGAAGCACTCTGGGGCCCAGCTTGGCTCACCCTTGAAGGAACCAAAGAGCACCCCCGGCTGCTGGTGGGCACCCCATTCCAGGTCCACTGCCTGCCTAGACACAGTGGGTCCCCTGGATGAGTAAGAGCTTGCCCCATGCAGGCTCAAGCCACGCTGTGAATGCTTAGCCAGAGAATTTTCTGGCTGAATGTAGAAACACCAGCTTCTGGTTTAAGGCAAATAATGTGGTGACCTCTGGACAAAAAGAAGTGACTTCTCAGCTATGGTGAAGGGCTTTCTGATCAAGACAATGAGGAAAGCTAGGAGTCTAAGAAAGCAGTCGCCCAGCAGGTCTTTCTGAGGTAGCTGTGAATAAGCCTGCAAACATCCACGTCCAACAACAGCACCAGTTTGAAATGGGACAGCGGCCCCAGTAGGGTGGGCTCACCCATTGGGCCTGATGGTCAGGGTGACCAGTGTCCAGTAGTCCAGCCCTCAGGAGACTCTGATGTACGACTTGACGAGAGGCAACAGAGCAGGGGTCCTTCCTTCTTCAGCTGTGAGGTGACCGTTGTGTGGGGGAGGGGCGGGCGGCGGGGGTGCGGCAGCTGCCCCTCTACAGGCTTTTCATACACACCTGGCAGCGGCTGACGCGGGTGTGGAGCTGCCCGGCCTTCAGTGTTTCGGACACCGGTTCCTCCCTAAACTGCTGCCTCTCTTCCACCGTCGTCAGCCAGAAACTGTACTTGTTGGCAAAGTAGTGGCATGTGCCCCGAGCCCCGCTGCACTCGATGAAAGGAGTGGCTCGGAAATCCTCCAGGCAGGAGCCCGGGGAGACCAGGGACTGGCCGCCGCCCTCGGCGCCCGCCGCGGTATGCTGCAACAGATGGGGTCAGCGCTTCAGCCCTGGGCCCTTACGCAGCTCTGGCCCCTGGCTCAGCCCTAGCATCTAGCCTACAGCCTCAAATCTCCTAGGACCACTTGAGCTTGTAGCTCCTCAGGGCCAAAAGCATTCCCTCCAAGCTCCCCAAGTGACCTCCTAACCCACTGTGCTTGGGCAGCGGGGACCTCTTGGCCAGTGTCCTCCCCCACCAAACTCCCAGCATCCCACTGAGTTCCGAAGTGTGTTCGGCGGCTCCTTGGCAATCCCCGTGGGCAAGTAAGTCTGAGAAAAGCTGAATGAAGGCAGATTCAGTAGGTTTTAGAATGCAGGTCTTTTCCAAACCCTTGTCTACTCCAAGCCCTTGGTGGTGAACCCCAAGAAGAACGCGTGGTACTCCACCAAGTGGCTAAACCTGGGGCCCCTCCCCCAGCCTGAATAGTGCCGGCTCTGCAGTTAGCTTCCTTAGAACTTCTTACGTTTTCCACCTGTACCACACCCTTTAGGACAACACAGAGCATTGTTGCTTGCTGAGCACAAGTGGGCCTTGTATGTGGCCTAGCGTCCTGGCCCCCGCTTCAGGGCCCCTTCAGCATCCAACGTCAGTACCATTCATTAGCCCATAGTCGCCACTGTACCCAGATAGCAGTCCGTGTCGCTGCACTCCCCACCCCCTCTCCCTTCATGTCAGCTGGGGTATTAGCTGGACCACAGGGCGTGAGGAAGAGGCTTCATCCCCCCAGGGTCAGCAAATGGCCAATGGGACAAATGCCCAAGTTGGACGCTCAGGGATGGCTTGCTTTACACAGCTCTGGGAGGGTTAGTCTCCTTAGAAGGGATTTTCCTGATATATGAAGTGTTAAATCTTTCCTCATTTTGAACCTCAGCTGGAACATATTCTAGAACAAAGGACACACTACCCTGCCTTACTAATTGGGCAGACGCTGTGCATTTTACACTTGGCACAGGACTCAGGCTTGTTGTTGGGAATGTTGCTTTTTGCATTGGACAGTTGTGTCCCCAGAGTTCTTAGGCCAGCTTTGAATCATTTTCTCCCTCTTTTCTCCTTCTTAGCAGGCATGTCTTATGGTCCCAAGAGGCCATACTAGGCAGTCCAAATTCCCACCCTTACAGGTTTTCAGAAAAATATGGATATTCTAGAACACTAGAATTCTGTGAAAAGTAAGAGTAAAGAGATTCTGAGTAAGGACTTAAGAGTGCTCCCTGGAGCAAAACACAGGTGATTTTGTACAACTTTTGTACTATTCTTGTGGAAACTCAGGGGCCTTTTTGACTTATTTCCTGGTCTGGGTGGTGGATGGGACAGGAGAGGTGAGGTGACTCGGTATCACATGGGGATAAACTGCCCAATTCACACAGAGCAAAACAAGGAAGTACCTCATCCCAGGTGGGCACACTAACGTGAGGAGAGGCCTATGGCTTTGGTAATTCTTCAGACACTTTCTCGTCATCTCACCCCTGGCGATCTAGCAAGGAAACTCTGGCGAGGCAGAGTACTTCAGAGGGGCCACCCTGGTGTTCCCTGGGAGCGATTCTGGCCCGAAACCTACCTTTTGCTTATTTAATGTCCGACCCCCGACCCCGGATATTCACACAGAATGGCGTGTGAGGGAGTTGATGCCTCCTTGGGCTTGCAGATGTTCTCAGCTCTTTCTTACCAAGACATACAGCTCTCCCACCATAGCGGGCAAGCAGCAAAAACCTCAGTAAGGATGTAGAAACAGAGTACACCCTCATCGGAAGGAGCCTTTCAGGAGGACATGGCGGTGGCCGGTGGGGCCTGGGACCGTGGGCAGAAGAGGAGGAGCGGCCATGCCCAGCCTGGGCCATGAGAGTGTGTCCCAGCCTCGAGGGTGGGGTGCAGCCTCTCCAGGATCGGCTGTCCACCAGGATCGCCTGTCACCTCCCTCCCTCGCTTGTGGTGTACCTGAAGCAGGCGTGGAGACGTCAGGGCCTTTGCCCATGATTCATAGATATTCTCACCCTGGACTGCTAGGTGCAAACCGCTCCCTTCTACTCACTCTCAGAATCACCCATCATTCATGCAGAACTTGGCCAAGGGCAGGCCAAATCTCTTCCTTCACTTCAAATTCTGTGCTTCCTACATCATGTCGCTTGAGCCTGCGAACCTGCCTGAGGGACCCTCCCAGGGTCCCCCCCGCCACCGTACCCCCACCGCTGTCCTCTGCCTCTACACTGGGGAAGGGGGCAAGGCAGGGCCTCACCATGAGGAAGGAGTACCCGATCCAGAGGCTGCGCCAGCCCAGGGGGCACCGCGGGATGGTGACATCCTGGCTGTGCACAGCGATGGCCTGTGAAGGTGCCTCGCACACAGAGCAGCGGCTGATGTACTGTGGGATCTGGGCCTGGCCCACAGGCATCATGGGAATGGGGGCGGTGGTGGAGAGCCAGTAGGATTTGTCATTACGCCCGGCGTAGTGGCACACTTCGTCCATGTTGCAGTAGATGAAGGGCATGGTGCTGAAGCGGGGCAGGCAGGAGCCAGCAAAGCCTGGAAGGAGAGCAGGTGGGCAGAGGCAGGTAAGGTGGGGCCGAGAGGCGGGGCTGGGACCGTGCCCAGTGCCACCAGGGCTGGACTGGCCTGGGTGGCATCCAGCTACTTGTCCCAGAGAAGGGACGGCCCTCCTTCCAGGGCTGGAATATCATGCATCCGCTGGCGTCTGTTGGTCCAATCCTATTCTCAACACACCAGGGAAGTTCGAGAATGAAAGGAATCTTTGTCTAAGCCGTGGAACGACTCCCTAATTAATCTGCTGTGTCAAATCCGCATTGAATAGAGTGAGTCTGTGGTTCAGAGTCGGCACACCTGCAGACAATACAATTAATTCCCGGGTAATTGCTGTTGCCCCACAGGTCATATTATTATTATTACTCCTGCTTAACATGCCGAACATTGTCCTAAGCGTTTTCCATTGGGTGATTCATGTAATCCTTATAGCAGCCTCTGAGATAGGTACTAGCCTTAGCTTTGTTTCCGTTTAAGGAGGAAGTGGCAGTTCAGAGAGGTGGAAGAACTCATCTAGGTTTCCCAGCCAGTAAGTGGGAGCGCCAGGGTTTAAACCCAGATATGCCTGACGCGGCAGCTACTGTTGGAATCCTGCTACCCAATGGTGGGCCCGCCCCAGGCTGAGAGGACCGAAGAGGGGAGCTCTTGATCCCTGGGGTGGTGGGTTGGGGGGCATGACCAAGGCTGGTGTCAGAGCCGGTACTTACCCAGGTCCTGGTTGTGGGCTTTCTCCTGTCCCTCCACGAACAGCAAGCTGTAACCTACCCACAGCTGGCTCATCCCGACAGGGCACAGGGGCACCTGTTCCGACTGGCTGTGCTTCACCAAGGTGTACCCCACTCTCACGCTCTGCCCAGGCACTCCAGCCCTCCCAAAGGGACCCTTCTTCCCTGGAGCGCCTGAGAGGGAGACAGCAGGAAAGAGGGGTTAGGGTGAGCCGCTCATAAAGGCAGCCACTGACCTCAGGCTGAGCACCCAGCTGGGCTCACTGGATCCTCACAAAAACCCGATTACCCCGATCTGTAGACAATGGAACAGGCTCACAAGTCCCCCAACCCGTGGAGCTGGAATGCCAGCTCAGGCGTATCCAGCCGCACAGTCCCTGTTTGCAAAAGTGTGCTTATCCGGCTCCCCTCCCCCAGCCTCTATGACGGCAGGAGGGGGCCGAGGGGGCGACTCCTTGGAGCTTGCAGGCTCTCCCAGGACATAACCGGGCCCCTGATGAATCAGAGGCAGCGAAAGCCGAATTGGGATTAGCGGGGCAAAAATCCCACCAGTTCTCCCGCCCATGGAAGACGTGGCTAGTTAATTGTACCCCTTTATCCACTGAGTCTCAGAGCTGGTCTCTGCGCAGGACAACTGATTTGCCATCCCTGTTACCAAATGGGAAGTAAGTAGCAGCCATTCTTCATCTCAGACTTTCTTATGCCTTGAACTACCCCTTTCCCATCCATGTCAGAATCCCAGGGTAGAAGAGGGGAAGTGCAGGGCCAGGGCCAGGCTAGAGGACCATCATAGCTCTCGGAGAAGAGAACCCAGAGAAGGATTTGGAAGGAGTCCTTGGCCTTCCAGAATGTGGGGCTCTCATCCTTCCCAGGCTCAGAGGTGGATGGGAGCGAATGAAATGCAGTCTGGTTTTCCAGGCTCCTTTCAGTGTCAGGCGTTACTGCCCCATTTCCTGTTTCTCAGATTTGAGATTCTGGCTCACTCCAAATCCCCCTACCCTCATGGAAACCCTCAGCCCCCTGGTGCTGACATCACCACACCTTCAAATCCTGGAGGGCCTTGCAGTCCAGGAAGACCAGGGTCACCGAGAGCCCCAGGCGGGCCGGGGAGTCCATTGAGGCCATCTTTGCCAGGGATGCCAGGTAAACCTTTGGAGCCTGCAAGGAGAGAAGGCCAGCAGCTGGGACTCAGTGTGGGAAGTCCTTGAAAGCAGGCCTCAGGGAAAAAGGACTTGTGTGTTATGCCCAGAACTGACCAGGAGAGGGCGCACTGACCATCATGTTAGAGCACTCCTGGGCTGAGCCACCTCTTAGTTCTTAGCTTCCTGGCCTGGCTTCTCTGTCCTGAGACCACTGCTCTACACTTAGCCCTTCTGAGCCCCTTCACACCTACTCCTCCCTTCCTCTCATTCTCCTCACTATGCACAGAATGCACAGAAGCTGTCAGAGTCCCATGTCAGAGATGAGAACACCTGCACCCGGAGAGACTACTCACTTACCGGAGCTGGTGCATCAGCTGGGATTGGAAGCTGGGATTGGAAGCTGGGTTTCCTGACCACCAATCTGCACGAAGCCTCGGGCTTTGTCCATGGCTCTTGACCTCCCACCACACTTCCTCCTTCCCTCGGCAGCACAGTAGAAAGGGAAGCGCTACCCTGCCTGGAGTAGCTGCTATGTTCTGCCCACACATTTTCTAAAGCCAAGTACTTCTGCTGACCTTGCTGGCCCCCGCTTCCCAACAAGAAGTTCAGGGGCTTTGTGAAGGAATGGAGGAAATGCTCTGAGCTGGAGATCCCAGCCAGTTGCTTCAGCCTCTCAGCCAAGGCCGTCTTAACTCCCCTCCCCGAGAAGTCCCCTGTCGCTGGTGCTCTCCTAACCTTGGAGGCCTACAGGGCCTTGAACCCCAGGGTCTCCCATGAGGCCAGGGATGCCATCGATGCCTGGTAGACCCATGGGTCCAGGAGGAACCTGAACTGCTTCTGTAATTGGTTTTTGTCCAGGAGCACCTCGGGGTCCAGAAAAGCCTGGGGACAAGTGGGAGAGATGGAAATATCAGGTGGAGGCAGAGGAGGCAGCCAGCACAGGGCCCCAGAAGCTTGCTTTCCTGCCTGGCCATCACCCGCTTTCAGCCTTTGCTGTTTGCCCCCACAGTCCCCACTGGATCCATCCAGAAAGACCGTCACTATCCTTTACGTGATGTCCTCTTTACCCACCTACCTCCCCAGTGAACTGGTAACTTCTAGAAGGCAGGGAGTGGGTTACATTCATCATGTTTCCTCAGGGTCTGGGACATGGTTTTCTAGGGCCTGGGACACGGTAGGCTAGTCAGGACACATCTGTGGCCAGTGAGGTGGCCTGAGCTTTCGTCTGGGGCTGGCGTCGCTGGTTTGCTCCCTCACTGGTTAGAGCACAAGGCCAAGGAGGCCAAGGGGAGGAGTCCAACCTCAGAGATTCAGCTGGCACCACAGCCTAGGACCCTGAGCCTGGTCTGCCAATTTACGAAGAGACACATGAGCTGATTTGCTTACTACTTCATTGACCAACTATTTTTCAAGTGCCTGTTATAGGGCACACCCTGATAGACTGAGGCACAGAATGTTGTGGAGATTACGGTCTGGTGAGAAAGATGGGAGATGCATAACCTGAAAAATACGATTCGTCTCCCTGGAAGTTGTGAGAAGCGCTACAAAGGAAATGAACAGCTCAGTGACAGTGACACAGACTGTGACGGTGAGCTGAGGGGTTCCTGGGGTGGAGAATCTGCTTGAGAAAGAGTAACAAGTGGCCTCTTAGAAGCAGGGACATTTAAGCTGAGACCATTAAAGATGAGAAGGAGCAGGGGTGGAGTGGAGGGCAAGAGGACTCAAGGAAGTAGACCTCACCTGTGCAAAGGCCCTGGGGTCAACTGGGTTGGCTAAATGAAAGAGGCTGGTGTGGCAAAGAAGGGGAACAGAAAAGAGGAAGGGCTGATGATGGGGATGAAGAGGGAGTTGTCCCATGGGACTTTGGGAACCACAGTTCATTGCTCTGCTATGGGAGGCCAGTGGAGGATTTATGTCTTACAAGATCTGACTGCTTCATGGAGAAATGATTTTTTGGGGAGCTGTCCAACAGGGGAGGAAGCCATGAGGCCAGTTAGCAAGTCACTGCAGTGATTCCTTTGAGAACTGGCTGTGCCCTGGACCCAGGTGGCAGCCAGGGAGGGGCTGAGAGGTGAGTAGATGCACACATATTGAGGAGAAGCAGCCCGCAGGGCTTGCTAACAGTTTGGGTGTGCACGAGGGGATGGTGGTAAAGGATGGAAAGAGTCCTTCATTTCCAGAATTGAGCCCATGGCTACGTGGCGACGAGTGCAAACCAAACTGAATGTGCCTGCAGAGGCAGAAAGAGTGCAGAGGGGACATCAGCGGCTGGACCCATGGTGGTAGTGACCTTCAGTTCCAGAAGCGGCCAGGGGCAGCGATGCCCCAAGCTGGGGAGATACCCTCCTTGGGGGAGCTTCATTCAGCTGCCTCAGACATCCAGGCTTTCTTGGTGTGGTAAGCAGTGTAGGTAGGCTCCTGTAGGTTCGTGACCCCCAGACCCATCCCTCGAGCTCGGGAGCATCCAGGAACGTGCTCTCAACTCACCTCTGGGCCCCAACTTCCCCTTCATTCCAGGAAGTCCTGGGTCTCCAGGTGGCCCAACTTTGCCTGGAATCCCCATGAAGCCAGGCTCACCTCTCATGCCTGGCAAAGTCCAAGGGAAAGCAAGTTAGGGCCTGGCACGGTGGTGCAGGTGGGGGACAGTGGGGTCGAGACTGGGCCGATTTGAGGGTTGGAAGGGCATGATCAGGAAGGGGCCATCTCTAACTGTGGAGTGGGAAAGGGCCCAACAGCCAGCCGTGCAGCCATACCTTTCAGTCCTAGCTCTCCAGGGAGGCCGGAGAAACCTGGAATTCCTTGGTCTCCTGTGGGCCCTTGAGGGCCAGGAACTCCAGGGAAGCCAGGGTCTCCAGGGTCACCTTGATCAGAGGATGGCCCAGGGGGCCCTGGGGGCCCCGGGGAGCCGGGGCGGCCTAAGGATAAGATCAGAAGAGGAATGAGGGCAGATGACCTGGAAGCGGCCACCACCAAAGGCCTTGGGGCTGCTAGGAAGCCAAAGCCCATTCCCAGGGCAGAGAATGTTCCCTTGCTGTATGTGGGGTCCCAGTGCCTGGACCTTCCCAAACCCTCCAAGCAAATGCAGCCCGTTCCAGTCCCCTGTGTCCCTGCTGGGGGAGGGATGTGGGGGCCAAGCAGGCCCATGTATGTCCAGCAGTAGGAATGCGGCTGGACTGTATCAGGATCTCTCCCAAATCTGGACAAAAGGCAAAGGCCAAACCTCTTCGGGGCTTCCTGTCTTTACCTCGCTCTCCATCTAGGCCTGGTCGCCCAGGGTCACCAGGCTGTCCCACTATGACTGAGGGCAAGGAGAGGCCTGGGGCACCGGGCAGACCAGCAGGACCCTGGAGACCTGGGAAACCTGCAAAGAATAAATGAAAGGTGCCACTATGGGCTTGGTATGGTCAGGCTTTTCCAGAGAAAATGGAAGCGGGGAGCAGACCGGCGAAGGGCAGCAGACACACAAGGTCACGGTGATTCCTTGTTCTCGCCTGCCCCACGCTCCCTCCTCCACAACACCCCCACCCCCAGTAGGTGCCTCGGTTCCTCCTCGGGATGGAGCTTTGGAAAGTTCTAGCTCTCAGTGTCACTGGAAATGGAAATATTTCAGACAGATTTCCCTCAAACGGGGAAGAAAAGAAGGCATGATGAGTACAGCACCTGGAATTGAAGTTTCCTGAAGTTTTTTTAAACCTCCTGGCCCTGTAGCACATTTTCATTGAATTATCCAGTTATGTCTGGGGCTCCCCAGAGAAAGTAGAAGGGGTGGGGTGGGGCATGGGCTCCAGCCAAAACAGCCGCCTGCTGGGTCTGAGTGGAAGTCCCAAGAGGGCTGCAGCTACCAGTGTCTTCTAGGGCTCATTTCTGGGTCTTCTACGTAAACTGGAAAATACTTTTACAGACAACTCATGATATCAGCTGGATGCTTGCATAATTTCTCTATATCATATCCCCTCCCCCCTTTTGATCAAAGAAAAAAGCCATTTATTAGAGTGGATACAAAAATACTCATCTGCTCTGATATTTTTTACGTGTTTTCCATTTGTGCAACGATTTCTACTACAGTGCTCAAAACCAGAAAATTTCAATGGATGACAGATTTATTGAATATGCACACAAAGACATGGGTGGAGTCTTGGTCGGAAATCACATCAAAGCCATACGTAAAATGTTGAAGTCCGTCTTAAACTTGTAGCATAAAAGAAATGTATTTATTATTTTGGCATACTCTAGAATACATTCCAAGGAAGAGAAATAGATTCCACTGGTTGATAAACTATTCTGGTGCTTGAGATGATTTTTGTTTGTAACAATAAAATCCAAAAGTACTAATGTTGAATTTTTGTTTTTCTGATGAAGAAAGCCAAAAATACTAAGGTGGAACTTCTTGGGCTTCATTAAAGAAATAGTAAATCCATAAAAATGCATAAAGAAAGATGGCAGATGAGTGAATTCCGGTGGTTTTTACAGCTCATTAGTGAACTGAATGCAGATGGAACATAAAGGACAAAAAAGTAAATTTCAAGAAAAGGCTTATTCAATTATTATAGGTCTGGAAACAAGACAAAAGAAAACAAGAAAAAACAGTTGTAAAGCCATGTGATGCTACTTCTAAGTATGGTCAGTTAGGTCTCGATGAACCTTTCAAGTAATTTTCTTTGTCACAAAGATAAACATCTGAAAAGAAAGACATATTGTGTTTTTTCCTGAAAATATAGCTTTATATATACACATACATATATTTATATATATATATAGTGAAGTGAAGCAAAAAGCAATAAGCAAGACACCAGATAGTACTATGGGTAGCACACAGACTATAAAAAGCTCCCATAGTAGTTTTTGGAGGTGCCTTCTCTTTTTACCTGTTTCTTGAGTTTTGAATTCCACCAATTTAGCATGAAAACTGAAATACAGGTTCTACTGATCTCAAGTAGTTAAAAAAAAAAAAAGTTCACGTATTTCTTTAACAATGAGGCACTTTAAAGGAGTATATGAAAATGCTGGGTGGCATGTTTTTCCAACTCATTTGAGTGTCTAAGACTTAAGCCTAGATACACAAGTACAGCCTCTAAATATTTAGTGCAAATGAGAAAATGAATGGTGGGATTCAAAATTATTTAGATAAAGGTATTTTAGGACAGGGACTGGTTTAGGAAGTTTGCTTTGGAGTAAACCTTCATTTTACACTGATTTCTACAATCATAACAGAGATAGGTTTCTATGGGGGGAAGATATTTGCTGTGTACTTTTAAAACTGTGTTTTAATTAGATATTGAGAGGAGCAGAAGAATATTTATAAATAGCAAGTAAAAAAAATCACCCAGATAAAAATGAGCATCTCTGTTCCAACCACCCAATTTAAGAAAAAAGAAGAGGGCATTACCTTTGAATTTCCTTGCATGCCCTTCACAGATCCCTACTACCTTCCCTCCCTTCCAAGGGGCAACCACTCCTCAATTTTGTGTTCCACATTCCCAGTTTGAACATATGTATCTGTGTCCTTAAAAGATATATTGCTTGTTTTCATTTATTTATAAACTGGTCAGTGGAATCATACCCAACGTCTTTCTCTGCAACTTGGGTTTTTGTTTGTTTGTTTTTTCTTTGTTTGTTTGTTTGTTTTAAATCAACATGGTGTTCCTGAAATGTAGGCATCTTCACATGTGCTTTTTACTACATTTGTCACTGTGATTTTCTTATTACCACAGAGAGTCAAAGGAAATGGATAATTTAATGACTAGGCATCCATAGTCAAGATGGGAAACCATCTGGGTTTTGCTTCTATCCGGGCCCCCTCTTTCTACCTCCTGTGAAAAAAGCCACACTCTCTGCCTATAGGCTCAGACCCTGCAGGAGCCCCCACTCGGGAGAAGCTGCTGGCTTTCAGAAAAGAACAGGTTGGTCCAGACCAAAAGAAAGAGGAAACACAGAGAGAGCAGATGCACCAATATAAAATTCACTAGAAAATGAATTAGTGTAGGAATTAGTTCCTGGAAAACAGACACGCATTATACAAACATGCACATAAATAAGAGGCAGGGGGCCCTCAAGCTCCACGAGCAAACGGAGGTGCAGAACATTTTGCAAATAGGATTGCCCTGGGAATACATCATGATATAACGGACGTTTCTTAAGCACCTACCATGTGCCAGATGCTGTTCTAAGTGCTTTCATACCTACTACCTCACTCCTCATTGGTTCCTCACCAAACCTGCGCAGTTGATTCTCTTATTATGCCCATTTTATAGAAAAGGAAAATGAAGAGTCCATTGAGGACTGAGGGGTGAGTCATTTCCTTGTTCAAGGTCATATAGCCAGTATGGGGTAGAGCTGGAATTTGAATCCAGCAGTCTGACTTCAGAGTCCATACTCCTAGGTAAGATGCTACACTAAATTTGTTTCCTGTCTTACATCGAGTGCCTTGTATCTGGGTCTTAGGAACATTCCCAAGGAGAAGGAGAGAATCAGAATTCATTTTCACCATTTATGAGGTTGGGAAGGGAAGGCTCAGAAGGAGACTTCAGATGACACCCTGAGTCAGGGCTGAGATGAGGGCAAAAACTGCTTTCTAGTAAACCCCACAGATCCTGAGTGCCTGGGGAGTGCCTATCCTACGGAGACATTTATCCTCTTAGTCTTGGGCTCCTTCCGGCAGCCATGCTGTCTTTTAAGGACCCTGGCAGTGGCGCGCCATCCACCCCGGATGTTGAGGAACTTCTGGCAAATCTCTTGCTAAGTGGACAAGCCCTGTCCCTCAAGACCGTTAAAGTCAGGCCCTGGCCAAGGGTGCAAGAGAGACCCTGGGGTTAATAAGGGAGAGCAGGAGGGAATAAGGAGGCTAAAGGGAGCTCACTGGACTTCTCTCCCTGACATGCCTTCTGAAAAAGCCCTAAGCATGGCCCCCAGCTCAGCAGTCAGTTCCATTGAGTTCCATGATCCCTAGGGACATGAAGATATGCACAACTCAACCCTGTGAGCCATGTGGCCCTGAGGAGCCCCAACCTTGGCTCCCTGGCCGGGCCTTACTCAGCTTCTATAAGGCTTGACTTGGACTCACTTACCTCGGCCACCTTTTTGTCCTTTCATTCCTGGCTTCCCTGGGGCTCCAAGGCCAGTTCCTGGAGAACCTCTTTCCCCTTTGGGACCAGGCAGGCCAGCTGGCCCAGGCACGCCGGTTATACTAGGTCCTAGGAGGAGATGCAGACAGAGGACGGACAGAACTCAGTGCAGCTGAGGCCCTCATGCCTAGCTCACAGGCTCAGGGACTGTGTGACACATGCCAGAACAGGAGTACTTAAGTAACCAGAAGGAGAGCTCATTCTGGGTAGAAGGATGAACTTCTTCCCCCTCCTCCTTCCTCCACAAATCAAGGCACCTCAGACCGGGGCAGGAGGGGGCTGGCAAGGAGATCTATGAGCTGAAGGATATGGGATATCCCACAGTTGAGAACTCATGGCCAGCCCCCGCCAGCCTTCTGGAAGAGCTGATGCTCTCCTTCTTGCCCTTAAGGGTCTTCCTCACCTGGATTTCCATGGGTTCCCTTGGTTCCTGGAAGCCCATTCAGTCCATGTAAACCAGGAAGTCCAGGGAAACCTGAGGAGACCGAGTATCAGAGATGGCTCCAGCAACTTCTGAATCATGATGGGTCAGCCAAAGGTCCTGCACCCCAGGGCCTTGTGAAGTCCTCATTTTAAAGGTCCTGGTCTTTCTGGAGGCATTACTCAATGCTCTAAGGGAGAGAAGACCGTTCCCTAACCTCCACCCTAGCACTTCCTGACTCTCCTTAGAGACCCATACAGCTTTAAGAGAAGGGTGGTAGATGATTCAGTCTCTTTGAGAACACAGTGTGGCAATGCCAAGACCTAGAGGAGCCAGCAGCCAGAGACTCGCTGCCCATCCCTGATGCCTGGAAGACTACGTGTGCCAGGACGACAGCCTTTCTCGCTAACTCTTCTCTCCACGTATTCCATGTTCTCCTCCTCCGATTATCCATCATGTGACCCAGCCAGTGACTCCCCTGGAAATGACTTGCCTCCAGAGAGTGTCTCCTAATATAAAGGAATTGCTGTCCTTTTTCTGAGGGAAAAACCCCTTTCCCCATGACCCCCTCTCAAATACACATACCTTTGGTTCCCATTAGGCCAGAGGGTCCCAGGGGCCCAGATGCCCCTGGATGGCCTGGAGAACCTGGAAACCCTGGATTTCCTCTCATGCCTGCAGTCCCGGGGAGCCCTGAAAGAGAAAACAAGGCAGGAGCTCAGACTGGACCATGGCTTGAAGCCAACCCTCAGTTTTTCAGAATACAGTCATCAGGTGGCATGGTACCTGAAGATCCAGGAAGGCCAACATCTCCAGAAATCCCAACATTCCCATCTTCACCTTTGCTTCCTGGGAAACCCACATCACCAATGATGCCATCTGTTCCTTTCATGCCTACAAAATCAAGAAAAATGCTGAGTGTTCAGGCCCTGTTTCAGGCACCATGTTTCTTCTAGGGGGAGAGGCAGCAGGAAAGGAAATCTACTTGAAATCTCAAGAGAGTCAGGTCCAGTGAAAAGCCTCTGAAAAATATGGCAATGGTAGCTGTCTTTGCATTTGCAAGGTGCTGCCCACTAAGGTAAGTCAATGTGTTCTGAGTGCCCCCATAAGGAGTGGCAATGGGTGGAAATGACTGAGAACCAGTTTAGATAACTATAAACCAAGGAAGGGAAGCCATTATCCCAATGGTCTTACTAGACTTACCCCATGAGTCTCAAGGGAAAAGTAAACTGGTTTGCTTGGGGAAACTGTGGGCTGCCTTGAGTAGATATGTGTCAGGGTAGAAATTTCTCTGCACTGGATAGAAGTTATAGAACTTGGGGGTTGACCTCCCCAATTCCTCCTGATCCTCAGTTTTGAGGAGTCTCTGAGACACGTGAGATAAAAGGACAGAAGACTTACCTTTAAAACCAGACTCCCCAGGTTGTCCCTTGGGTCCTGGGCTACCGGAAATTCCAAATGTCTGACCTTGATCTCCTGGGGATATGAAGATATTGTCCAAGTGGTTAAGAGAAGCTAGACCTCATTTTGCAGCAAAGAGATCTTTTGATGGCAAAACCTTTTCAGATTCAATGTAGCCAGAGATGATCCTTCACAAAAGTATGCACTGGGCAAAAGCGACCAATCACCAAAAAAAGGCTGGGATGCTATCAGGCTATTGGCGAGAAATGCTGTTACATGAAGCATATCTCCACTGGGAAAACATCGCTAGGTTCAGTATGCGCAGAGAAGATGGGAGGAAGGGTGCTAAAACATCACCAGAATGAAACAATGATGATGGCAAGTATGGGAAATTTTGCTGCCCTGTGGGCTGGGTTCAGCAAGGGAAAAGACTGTCTTGAGCTGAGGCCCTCCTCTGCTGCTGAGTTTGGAAGGCAAGTGGGTCAAACCACTGTTTGTCACACATGTTTGAGGAGCAAAGTCTGAGAAGGGGGCTTGGCCAAAGAGAAAAGGTAAATCAATTCACTTCCCTTTGAACACTGAGTTTCCTTCCCCAAGAACCCCGAGCCTGCTAGAAATCCACCTTACTCTGGAAACACCCATTAAAAGAGAAAATGCTCCTCAACTTTTTAAAAAAATATTGTTATGTTCAGTTAGCCAGCATATAGTACATCATGAGTTTTTGATGTAGTGTTCCATGATTTATCAGTTGTGTACAACACCCAGTGCTCATCACCACACATGTCCTCCTTAGTACCCATCGCTGGTTACCCCAGCCCCCCACCCCCCTTCCTTCTGTAAACTTCAGTTTGTTTCCCGGAGTCCAAGTCTCTCATGGTTTGTCTCCCTCTCTGATTTCTTCCCATTCAGTTTTCCCTCCCTTACCCCTGGTCCTACGTGCTGTTCCTTATGTTCCACATATGAGTGAACTCATATAATTGCCTTTCTCTTTTTGGCTTATTTCACTTAGCATATGTACAATGGACTATAACTCAGCCATCAGAAAGGATGAAGGCCCACCATCTGCATCAACATGGACAGGACTGGAGGGGATTATGCTCCTCACCTTTTGAACCTGGGAGACCAAATGTTCCTGGGAGTCCGGGAGCTCCACTAAGGCCCTGTGAACCCTTCAAAGCAATATAGAAATCATTATTTCTGCCGGGAGCTCGGGGCCTTCCACACTCTTGCCTCCCACCCACCCCTCATCTTCCCTGAACCACTGCCTAAGAAAGGTCTACTGTGTATGCTGTGGCGGGGGGGGGGGGTGCGGATGGGCATCCTGCGGAAGGGAAGGTGATGAGCCAAGGGTGGAAATGCGTAGTCAGGGTTTTTAGGGGAGGGACACTATCTGCAGATTAATCCTGGTCCCATCATTCATAACTTCCCAACAGCTATCAAAAGGAGAATCTTGGGAAATCAAGGTGTGGCTGTTGTAGCAAGTCTCCTTAAAAATACAGGACATAACCATCCAGCCAGATGTTTGGTGGTGCCCCCTGCAGACAGTCGGCTATCGCCCCCCCCATGTCAAAGCTCTGGAGCCATGATGCATAAGGAAAAGGATTGCTTCGTGGGGAAAGCGACAGCCCTCAGCTGCAGGTTGTGCAAGCTTCGGGTCCCTGCAAGGAACCACGTAGCAGGCAGGCTGTGCGCAGGTCCTGGAGTCTGCATTTGGGTTAATGTTACCATTTTTATAGAAATGCTTTCCCACTTTGACTCCATCCATCCAAGGGGTGGAGGAGTCCGGATCATCCAGCTAAGAATGTTTTCCTTTGCAGATGCTTCTGGGATGTGTGTGTGTGTGTGTGTGTGTGTGTGTGTGTGTGTGTGTTCTCTCCATCTCAAGGCCTGCTGCTTTTAAAGGGATGGAATTTTGCCTGCGAGGAGTGCAGGTGTTCTAGAATCCAGTTCATTTAGTCCCTTCAGTACTGCTGCTATGACGGCTACCACTTATCGAGAGCCCACCATTTGCTGGATACCAAGCTAAGCACTTTACTCAGATCAGCTCATTTAATTTTCACTGCTATCCGAAGGAGGTTTGAGTATCTTTTCCATTCTGCGCAGATGAGAAAAGCAAGGTTCAGGCAAGGTAAGCAATATGCACAGAATCACAGAGCTCATGAGCAGGGGAGCAGAGATTCGAACCCAGCTCCCTCTTATGGCGATGCCTACCTTATTGCCCTGCCTTTGAAGAGCTCAGACAAGCTGATTTGATTACTTGCCATTTGTCAGCAATGACCTTTCTAAAATCACAATGTCCAGAGCCCTGTACCAAAGTCTTACAATGCGCCTAGCTCAAGGTTGGGGCATTGAGGGGAGGGATGCCAGCAGTGGGGTGCAGACTTCTAGAAGAGCTTGTAAGGACTTGTTCTCAAGGCCTGACAATCTCATTGAGGAAATCGAGCCCACATAGAACCAACTGAGATTCACATAAGCAGTGAGAAGTGCAGCATGCCGGCAGGGCGGGACCTCCGAGACTCCCGGGGTAGTGGGCACCCAGGTCTGGGACCCGAAGCACGGGTGGGCATTTGCATTTGCAGTTAGCTGCAAAGCACGGGTGGGCATTTGCATTTGCAGTTAGCTGCAGTTAGCTGCTGCTCTGTGGCGGAAACAGCATGAACAAAGGCCCAGAGGAAGGAACCTTCAGGAAATGGGTGGAGGAAGGCCTGCCAGACTCAGGGAGAGGGCTTTGTCTGTGGTGAGGTAGGGGAAGAGGCCGGGAAGTGGGCTGGGGCCAGAAAGATGGGGCCCAGGGGTATGTCCCCTGCTACAGAGGCCCTTCCCCTGTGGAGAGAACAGGAGCTGGGCAAACTTACGCTTTCCCCTGGTATTCCTGGGAAACCTGTGATTCCAGGGGACCCCTTTAAGCCAGGTAAGCCCCGCTGTCCGGGGGAGCCAGGGATGCCAGCTCTCCCAATAAGTCCCTTGATGGTACTAGGGAAGCCAGGAGCTCCAGGCAAGCCTGGTGGCCCCGGGAGGCCAGCCTCTCCTTTGTCACCTAGGAAAGAAACAAAGGGCTTAGAAAAAAGACTCTGGGCAGGAGCAAACCTGCTCCCCAAGTTGTAGGACCCCAGGATCACAGGCAAATGAAGTGCAGCCTTGAGGACTTGGGGATGGCTAGCTCAGTGTGGGGGAGGGGATTGTGAAGGTGGGAGTGGGGGAGGTGCCTCCAGCCTTAGGGTGCACCAGTCAGGGCCACTCTGTCTCAACACTGCTGGTGCCCATGTCCCAGCATCTGCTAGGCTCCTCCAGGGGGTACAATAGCCAGTGATTCAAAACTTCAGTTTCAGGGGCGCCTGGGTGGCTCAGTGGGTTAAAGCCTCTGTCTTCAGCTCAGGTCATGATCTCAGGGTCCTGGGTTGAGCCCCGCTTCGCATCGGGCTCCCTGCTCAGCAGGGAGCCTGCTTCCCCACTCTCTCTCTCTGCCTGCCTCTGCCTACTTGTGATCTCCGTCTGTCAAATAAATAAATAAAATCTTTAGGAAAACAAAAACAAAAAACAAACTTCGGTTCCAGAGTGACAATGAACACTGGGAGCCTGGAAGCCCAGATGCCCCGCAAGCCCAGAGAAGGCAGCCTCCTTGGACCCCCTGCTGCCACCCACATTGCCACTCTGGGGGGCTTTGTGATGGGGGCCTTTTCTCAGGAGGGAAGTTGAGGATGAGCATTTCTCCTGCCGGTTGCCTGCCCCCCGGCACCTCTGGGCCCAGGAAATCCATCAGATCCAGCTGAGCCTCTCGAGCCTTTGTCTCCTTTGAACCAGAGGTTCAGCATGGGAGGTCTTGGGCTGGGTATTCCAACTGGCCCCGGGTCGCCTCGGTCTCCTGCAGGGGAGGGGGGTGGAGATTGTGAGACCCTTGTGAGAGGAAGCTTAGACACAGGGTCAGGCACGAGCTGACCTTTCATCTCTGCTCCTCCCACACTACCCACAGGCCTCCTTTCCAGGCCCTTCCCTGGCTGGCCCTGGTCCCCTGACTTCCCACCTACGTTCATGCCCTCTCCTTTGACAGGCCCAAAGTCGGCCAGCAACTCTGAAGCCTACTGCAAAGTCCCCTCCACTGAGCAACAGGGAGCATGTGGTGAGGCCTCTAACACATGGCGAAAACTCAGAAGTCATTAGGTCTTATGGCTTAAAAGCCATGGGATGGGGTTCAGAAACCCCCAGTCTTATTATCTAACACAGGGTGGGTACAAGCCACAGCAGCCTCAAGGTTGACAAATAAAACATACCTTGGGAAGCAAGGCTAGCAAGTTCAGAACTCAGTTCCCCAGCTCACCTTTTTTACCAGCACTACCAGCCCGTCCAGATGGTCCCACTCTTCCGGCGGAGCCAGAAATTCCCTTTAATCCACTTGCGCCAGGAATACCAGGGAGACCAGGCATCCCAGGAAAGCCAGCCAGCCCGGCAGACCCCTTCTCACCTGTTATGAAAAGAGAACTTCTATTATTATCCCCATTGGACATACAAGGAAATGGAAGCTCAGAGAGGTTAAATAACTTACCCCAAATCACACAGCTTGGCAGCTGCAGAGAAGGGATTCCAACCCAGGTTTCTCTAACTCCAAAGTCCCAGCTGCTAACCCTTACATATAATACTACTTCCCTAAACAGGGACATGGCACTGAAGCGACAGGAGGGAAAGAGGAAGTGGGTGCCTTTCTTACCATGTGCCAAGTTAGAGCTCCCGAGTGGCACAGGGAAAAAAAAAAAAAAGTCTAGGACTAAGAGGCAGGGAGATGAGCCCTAGCTGGGTGCTGTTGCTAATTGGCTGTGTGACCTTGGACCTGTCATTTGCCCCTATATAAAAAGGAGACGTCTCCTATCCAACCTCGGGTGGGCTAGTAGAAACTGAGAGCCATCGGACACCATGGAAAATGGTGGGGCGAATGAGAACAACCAGCATGGTGGTCATTGTTCTGGGCCTTCCTGCCAGCGTCATCCGGCTCAGCACTCCACCCAGCCAGTAGCGAGGGTGACTCAGCTTAGGTGGGAGCCTTCCCTTAACACTGGCCCTGCCTGACCCTCTTAGCACAGAAAATCCCACCCGCTTCACTTACCCTTCGGACCTGGCAGGCCTGGCAACCCAGTGTTCCCTGGCGAGCCTGAGCTCCCCAAGAAGCCAACCAGCCCTGGAGATCCTGGAAAGCCTTTCAGCCCTGGCAGGCCTCTCTTTCCAGCTGATGAAGGGGGACCTGACTCGCCTCTTACACCTTTCTTTCCAGGATGTCCTGAATTAGCATAAGAGAGAACATGGGACAGTGTCAAGGGAGGCTGTGTCCAGATCTGGGCCGGTGCCCACTCCCATGGCTTCTGGTTGGCTGGGTGGGTGTTGGAAATGGTCTCTTAACAATGGCCCCATGCAGGTGGCTAACTGGCAGGCTTCTAGGCTGGCTGAAGCCTTAGCTTTCACCATCCCGAGAAGCACACATGCCAATGGCTATCACTCTCAGCGTGGCATGGCGGCTGGCAGGGCACGCAAACCCCTTCCAGTTAGAGCTTCTTCCCCCTTTTATGAATGGGGTTCACATCTTTGCCTGTGAATGGGGCTCTGGGAAGCCAGGGAGGCAACTGGACCCTGGCTTCCTGGTACGTACTGTCTGAACCATGCCACAATGGCTGTTTCCTGAGCCAATCCGGGGAAGTAGAGGTTAAAGCTGAGCCATTGTTTCAGCCTCCTAGGGAGCCATGGAGACAGGGCTGCCCTTTTAATCCTTCTTGCAAGCAGTTAAATCAGCCAGTTCCTTGGCCTTAAGATTGAAAGACCCCCTAGTGCCAAGTCCTGTAGAAATCCCCAAGGCCCATTTGGTCTCCTAGGTATTCTGGGATTTCTTTCACCGGGGTTTAAGTTGGTCAATGGGATTAACCTCCTGAGCTGCTGCCCAAGTAGAATGTTCAGGTACAAAGCGAGGAAATTAAAAAACCAAAGGATTAAATCAGTGACGACAGATGTGTTTGGGCCCCCAAGGACCTCAATGAATGGCTGACTTGGCTTTCCACGAATTGAAAAGCATCCAGTAGCCACAAGCCCCAGGATTCTAATGGGGGGCTGGGAAGGGGATTCCACAACAAGGGAAGGAAATTCAATGGGGGCCAACGCCCCAGCATGAGTCCGGGGACCCCTGGCTATGCCAGGTTCTAGTGTATAGTCTGTGAATGCCTTGAGCAGGGAAGCCAGTGGGGGTGTTAGCCTGTGAGCTTGCCTACTGTTTTCTCACCTGGACAGCCCATGGGAAGACCCCAGAAACACAGAAGGATAAAAGGGATAAAAAGGGTTTTAGTGGCTCGGCAGAAACTCAACTACAGTCATGTGGCCAGGAATAAGGGGAGGGGGGGTCACGTAGTCACTGAGGTAGGGGTGAGGTGGGTAGTATGAGGAGCAGGTGCACCATGAACGCTAGTCTGGAGCCAATGGGTGGATGTCAGCCCCACGGCCCAGGGACGGCTGCTTTGGCTGCAGGTCCTCAGAGGCACGGCCTCCGGAGAGGCAAGTCACCATACAGCCGCCCTCTTCCCAAGCTTCCCCACCCCAACCCTGATCCCAAGCAGGCTCCCCACAGTCCCAGCCAAGCCAGTGGAGATGGCTAGACCCACCTGCACAACTAGGGCACTTCCTGAACTGGGAAAGGGGGAGCGAGGCCATGGGGAAGGGACAGGGAGGGACGTGTGCTACCCTTTTGGAAGCTAAAGTGCAGAAATCTCTTCTGCTTGGCACTGCCAGGGCCCCCTGAGACTGGGAACCGTGAGAGGTTGAGAAGGTCGAGGATCCTTCTAGACCCTGCCCCTGGTGCACTGCTGTGGTTGCCCCCCAGGGCGACAGGGCCCAGGGCCCCGGCTTAAGGCTGTCAAGCCGGGGCTCCTCCTCCAAAGGACCTACCTGAAGGGCCGGGAAAGCCTGGTGCACCTGGGAGCCCGGGTTTGCCCTTGACGCCAAACAGACCCTGAGGCCCTGGGGGCCCTGGCTGTCCCACGTGGCCCGGCATGCCGGGGCTGCCCCGCTCACCTTTGGGGCCTAGCAGGCCCGACTTCCCAAGCAAACCTAATGAAAGGAAGGGACAGATGATCAACAGCCTGGATGGACAGCAGGGACTGGTCACCAAAGCAACTTGCAGCACAAGACGTTGGCCCAGGTTACATCCCCGGTGTGGTGGCCTCCTCTGCCCCAGCCCTTGCTGCTCTTGCCCTAGTGACAAATCAGATCAGAGGCTGTACACGAAACCCAACTCACTCTTACAGTTACTTCGGGATTTACGAAGTAAGGAGAACAGACTCCAGCGATTTAAGAAAAAGTCCCCAGAAGTGAGAGACAGAACAAAATGGCTTTTCAGTGTCACCCCTCATGGGTCCATTACCCCAGACTCAGGTGTCTATTCATGCAAGGATATACTGGTCACTGAAAGACTTTCTGTAGATTGTTATGTGAGTCAAAAAGAGTCACCCTTGGGTCCCAGAAGGCCAGAGTCTCCAGGAAATCCTTTGTCCCCTGGCAATCCCTGGAGGCCTTGCTCTCCTGGAGCACCATCCTCAGCGCCAAAGATGTCACCGGGTGCTCCCTTGGAACCGGGTAAACCTGGACTGCCAAGTTTCCCGGGCAAGCCATCTTTTCCAGGGAGCCCAGGAAACCCAGGCAAGCCCTTCTCCCCACGAGGTCCAGGAAATCCTAAATGTAGAGAGGCAAAAAATAAAAAGGCCATGGAGGTTTAGAAGGGATAGGTCTGGGTGGAGATCCCTGAGACAGATTTTGGTTTTTCTATTGCAAAAGCTAATATTTTGATAATGTATGTCACTTCTCTTGAAAGGCAGGAGCCCCTGGTCCTGGGAGGATGCACCCAGAGGCGGGGATGCACCATGCAAGCTGCAGAAGTTTCTAGCTCAGTAAGGCCTTGGGCTGAGCCCAGTAACCCACTCTCCGGGCTGTTTCACAGGCCAAAGAGCACAGGTTATATACCCAGGACTCCCTGTCAAAGGCCCAATTTCTTCTGCAGTCATCTCCCCCTGCTGTCATGTCTTCCTCTTCCTGGGTGGTCGGAGGGGATTGAAGCTGGGTAAATAAACCATGGAGGACATGGCCCATGACAAGCCCCATGCTACAGAGCAGGGTGGTTCTCAAACTGTGTGTGGGTCAGAACTACCTGGGGAGGGGGTGCTTGGCCATACCCACATGGCTGAGCACCCCCACCTAGCGCCCCCCCCCAGCTTCTGAGCTAGCTCTGCCGAGGGGCCAAGACTCTGCATTATTAACAGGTTCCCAGGTGATGCTGGGGCCGCAGATCTGGCAACAGAGTTTAAGACCCCCTGGTGCAATGGAGAACAAGCTTGCAACAGGGTGTGAGCCAAGGGGTAGAAAGGAACCCCTTCCTTTTGACTCATTTCAATCTCTTTGTCTGACCTGGAAGGAATGGAGCCCAGAACTTGCCAGAGGCTTGGCAGTCAGCTAAGGGGGAGCGGGGGGGGGGGGGGGGAATCCTAGCTCTCTCACTAGTGGCTTCACAACCTCAGGCAGAGGCACTTTCCATCTGAACTCCAGCTGGTCCCGGCTGATTGCCCTGAGCACTCTGACTCACTGTCACACCCAAGCTTGAAGCCCTGTGCCTCCTGGGTAGGAAATCAAAACCACCCCACGCACACCAGAGTGCAGACCTCACTGCCCGTGACCAGTGGCTGGCTGGCTACCATGATTCAAGCCCATGGTCCCAGCAGAGGAGAAGCAGGTGAGGAAAAGCTTTATTCCTTACCTGGCAATTCAGGAAGGTGAACCAATCCTGGACTTCCAGGCTCTCCTTTATTCCCATGCAGTCCGGGCTGGCCTGGGGTCCCAGGGAGGCCACGGGCCCCTTTAGGGCCTGCGAACCCAAACATGAGTGGTGAGGGGAAAGGAAATTCAGGGTGGCTGACCACCCTTGGGATGTTCACTCAAGAATCCTGGTCCCTCGGGTGGGGGGACGGGCTCCTACCCTTACCTCCCCACACAGACTTCTCCAAGAGCCATTCTATTTCCTCAGTGTTCAAGGCCGCTCTCTCAGGAGGAATGTGGTTCTCCCCCCCAAATGCTGCCAACATGTTGCCCACTTCCGTGGGCTCATTGGCCCTTACTAGCGTGCTCAGTGGCATTCTCTGGTCTCATGCCATACCTGGGAATCCGGGAACTCCTGGTAAGCCTGATGGACCATAGGACCCAGGAATTATACATGGCAAGGTGATCCCTGTAAGTGGTGACATGGAAGCATCCAGTGAGCCCACTGAGTCAGAACGGATTTCCCGCTAGCATGATACTTTATTCCCATCCCCTTGGATGGCACAACCAAGTTCTTCCTACCCAGCAGCTGGGAGCCCATGCAGAAGAATCCTGACATCAGAAGCTCTTGGGAGTTACTCCTAGTGCAGAGGCTTGTAGATAATGGTACCCCTAGGGGCCAAGTGCCGGAAAGCCACTTCCTAAATCATCAATGCCCAGTGGGCAGGCAGTCACCTATGCAGCAGATGTCACCTAACAAGATTTCTGAAAGATAACCTCTGTAGGAGCAGCAGCAAAGGGGAACTGCCTACTCATCCCACCCTCATATGGAGCCTGTCCCTACAATGGGGGCTTGGGGTTCATCCTCAGGATCCATTATGGCCAGGTGACTAGACTGGAGGGCTTGCAGCCAAGACCCCTCCAGTTTACATGTCTGCCCTTTTCTTGAAATGAAAACAACCCATTGTGTTCTTTTGCCCCACCCCATTTGAGATCTCCAGAAACCTACCGATGATGGCCCTGGTCTGAAGGTAGCTGGATTTCTGTGCTAGGCAAACACTGAAGGCCATGCTCTTGGCTGTGACAGACCAACAGTGAACCTTCCCTCAGCTCCTTCTTTGAAAAAGTCAACTCTGTGACTCAGGGAGAAGCAGTAGTCAATTTCAGTGTTTGAGACATTGAAATTGGCATGCCCAGCCCTTCCGCTAGCAAATTCCTCCTTGCTCGTTCATGATGCAAATAAAGAGTCTATATAAGATCACAGAGGGGACGTTTAATAAAATGCTGATGAACAAATTGCATGTCGAGTCCCTCAAGTGCCATTTACAAACAATTGCTATGCTAATTAAAATTAGTCTTGCCTATTCATTAAAACAATCCCCCAAGGTCTGCTAAAAGCCACAGAGCCAACAGTTCCAGTAAACTGCTATAGCTTTCACCCGTACTTAAAGGAAATCACAAATTGCATTTCATACAGATATGTATACAAGCTATGATTCAGTTCACATACTCAACTTCCTGCCATTCTTCCTCCACTTGTTCCAGTCTGAAAGCAAAATGGGGAATTGAACAGTATAGTGCATTGGTTAAGATGCTGGGCTCTGAGGCCAGAGATGGGAGCTTACATCCTAGTTCGGCTACTCACTCGTCATGGGGGCAAGATACTTTAACCTCTTTGAGCTTCAGGCATCAAATGGGAGCTGTTTTCTCCTATGGTGTTGGTGAGGAAGACACAACATGATGCTAGCAGTGTTTTGCCTGGTGCCCAGCTCCCCAGCCATTCCTCAGTGAATGGGCATTTTTAAAAATCATCTTATTTAAGGAGGATTATTCAGAAGACACTTCCAAGGCCATCCCCTGGTTTCTGCATTAGTCTGGTTAGCGACAGTAGTCTGTAGCCTGGGGAACCACTATCTGCCTTCTAGACCTCAGGTTCTGAGAGTCTTCTGCAGCTGGGGAGAGGACCTTTGGGCCTGATCTTCCCCCGTAGGTGGTCACACCCAACTCCATCCTTCCAGGCTTTGGGATGATGGGGCTGTTTCTGAGGGCCATTTCCATACTGTAGAACTAGACATGGTGGGCAAGCTCAACATGAGAAGATGCTTGGCTGAGTAAAGGCTGCCAATCCTGTGCTCAGCTTGGGCCTCTGTCCTTTGGACTAGGCTGAAAAGCAGCCTCCCTGGATGCTAGCGTGAGAGGGACCCTGCAGAAGGTTCTCATGTCCTCGCCATTTCAGTAGCCTGTTGACTCCAGCGCATCAAACAAACATGCAGATCCGTGGCTTTCAATCTTACAAAATAAAGGGTAAAATCCAATGACTCTGTGCTGGCTGTAAACATGAACATCCATCCTCACTCCAGTCATCAGATAAGTTTCATAAATTCTTTTCCCTTGTGATAGCCAGATAAAAACAAACCTTTAGAGGATGAGGCCAAGGACTGGCATTTGGAAAAGACCCACACACCCCAGCACCCTTGTGTATTGCAAGCGGAGGGTTGAAATGCTCAGGAGGGAAGAACTTCAAGTCACCCTGGCATCTGGCTCTTTCACTTTACTCCTCTGTCTTCTACTTTCTATCCTGAATTCAGAGACTCCTCCCCTGACAAAGCAGAAATTGTCTCTGAGTTCTCTTTTGCAAGTGCAATGCTGGAGCTAATTAATCCAAATTGTCCCTGTTACTGCCCAGAGGCAACTTCAGAATAAAAAGCACCTCTGTTTCTTGAGATTCTAACATCTCCATTTACTCGGGGTCCCCTGAATGAACATCAGACATGTATACATCCTTCCGGGTAACTCCCAAGGCAAGTTATGGCCCCAGTTAAGTTCACCAAATGAAGGGGCTCCAGGCAGACATCAGCGAAGCCATTGACATGCATGGTGAAGGAAATCAAGTCCCTCTCAGAGACCGCGTGCCTACTTACTACTTTGTGCCCCAGCCTTAGGATCACAACCCACCCCCCCAACCAACCAGAGGCTCTAGTGTGGTGCTCAGATCATGGGTGTCTGAGATAGAGGTGAATGAAAAGGAAAGGAGCTTTTCCCCACACTGGTGTTCGAGAACTTCAAGACTGAGCTAGTGCTCACCTCCCTCTGTGACTAAGTCTCCTTTACCAATGCTCTCCCTGCAGCAGCAGTCACCTAGACCAATCGAGTAAAGAAGAAAATTAAACCAGGATGGGAGTTCCCTGAGGCCCTAGGTTACGTCTGGGCTGCAGTCTGGGTATGCCCACATATCACATTCCCTGTCTGGATTGAAGGGAGAGAGCTGACATGCACACGGGGATCAAGGACACTGTAGCTGTGTCGGCAATAACCAGGGTGAATGATTGCTATGAGCATCTGGTTGAGAGCCTCTTTGGAAACAGCCAGTTGTCTGCTTGTCCAAGGTTTGTAATAAGTCACACCACTCGAGTAGAAGGCTTCTAATGACTACATTCCCTTTCCTGGCAATGCAGCCATCCTAGCCTGGGCCACGGCTGGTTGGAGTGAGTACATTAAGAACAGCATCTTCGGGGGCACCTGGGTGGCTCAGTGGGTTAAGCCGCTGCCTTCGGCTCAGGTTATGATCTCGGGGTCCCAGGATCGAGTCCCGCATCGGGCTCTCTACTCAGCAGGGAGCCTGCTTCCTCCTCTCTCTCTCTCTGCCTGCCTCTCTGCCTACTTGTGATCTCTGTCAAATAAATAAATAAAAAATCTTAAAAAAAAAAAAAAAAAGAACAGCATCTTCGGGGGCACCTGAATGGCTCAGTTCGTTAAGTATCAGACTCTGGGGGAGGAGTCAAGATGGCGGAGAAGTAGCAGGCTGAGACTACTTCAGCTAGCCGGAGATCAGCTAGATAGCTTATCTAAAGATTGCAAACACCTGAAAATCCATCGGCAGATCGAAGAGAAGAACAGCAATTCTGGAAACAGAAAAACAACCACTTTCTGAAAGGTAGGACCGGCGGAGAAGTGAATCCAAAGCGACGGGAAGATAGACCCCGGGGGGAGGGGCCGGCTCCCAGCAAGCGGCGGAGCAACGGCGCACAAAATCAGGACTTTTAAAAGTCTGTTCCGCTGAGGGACATCGCTCCAGAGGCTAAACCGGAGCGAAGCCCACGCAGGGTCAGCGTGGCCTCAGGTCCCGCAGGGTCACAGAAAGATGGGGGGTGTCTGAGTGTCGCAGAGCTTGCGGGTACTGGAACGGGAAAGCCGGCTACAGAGACAGAGCCGACAGTAAGCTCACAGCTCGGTGTAACCTTGAACTGGTCGCAGGCTTGGTGAGCTCGGAGCGCGGCCGGAGGTCAGGCAGACGGGAGTAACTGGGCGTTGTTCTCTGAGGGCACACTGAGGAGTGGGGCCCTGGGCTCTCGGCTCCTCCAGGCCGGAGACCAGGAGGCCGCCATTTGTATTCCCGTCATCTGGAACTCTACGGAAAGCGCTCAGGGAACAAAAGCTCCTGAAAGCAAACCCAAGCGGATTACTCACCCCGGCCCCTGCTAAGGGCGGTGCAATTCCACCTGGGGCAAAGACACTTGAGAATCACTACAACAGGCCCCTCCCCCAGAAGATCAACAAGAAATCCAGCTGAGACCAAGTTCACCTACCAAGGAGTGCGGTTTCAATACCAAGGAGAGCAGCAGAATTCCAGAGGAGGAGAAAGCAAAGCACGGAACTCATGGCTTTTTCCCTGTGATTTTTTTTTTTTTTGTTCCCAATTTTTTTTTTTTTATTTCCAGCATAACAGTATTCATTATTTTTGCACCACACCCCGTGCTCCATGCAATCCGTGCCCTCTATAATACCCACCACCTGGTACCCCAACCACCCACCCCCCGTCCCTTCAAAACCCTCAGATTGTTTTTCAGAGTCCATAGTCTCTCATGGTTCACCTCCGCTTCCAATTTCCCCCAACTCCCTTCTCCACTCTAAGTCCCCATGTCCTCCATGCTATTTGTTATGATTTTTTTTAGTCTTGCAGTTAATTTAATTTTTTTCTTTTTCATTTTTTGTTTTTTTTTCTCGCCTTCTGGTAAAATTTTTTTTTAACTTTTACCTTTTTCCTTTTTAACGTTTTTTAACCAGTTTATCTAATATATATATTTTTTATTTTTTATATTTTTCTTATTTGTTTTCTTTTTTTTAAATTCTTTTCTTTTTTTTTTTTCTTTTTTCTTTTTTTTTTTCTTTTCTTTCTTCCTTTTTGAACCTCTTTTTATCCCCTTTCTCCCGCCTCATGATTTGGGATCTCTTCTAATTTGGTTAAAGCATATTTTCCTGGGGTTGTTGCCACCCTTTTAGTATTTTACTTGCTCCTTCATATACTCTTATCTGGACAAAATGACAAGAAGGAAAAATTCAACACAAAAAAAAGAACAAGAGGCAGTACCAAAGGCTAGGGACCTAATCAATACAGACATTGGTAATATGTCAGATCTAGAGTTCAGAATGACAATTCTCAAGGTTCTAGCCGGGCTCGAAAAAGGCATGGAAGATATTAGAGAAACCCTCTCGAGAGATATAAAAGCCCTTTCTAGAGAAATAAAAGAACTAAAATCTAACCAAGTTGAAATCAAAAAAGCTATTAATGAGGTGCAATTAAAAATGGAGGTTCTCACTGCTAGGATAAATGAGGCAGAAGAAAGAATTAGTGATATAGAAGACCAAATGACAGAGAATAAAGAAGCTGAGCAAAAGAGGGACAAACAGCTACTGGACCACGAGGGGAGAATTCGAGAGATAAGTGACACCATAAGACGAAACAACATTAGAATAATTGGGATTCCAGAAGAAGAAGAAAGAGAGAGGGGAGCAGAAGGTATACTGGAGAGAATTATTGGGGAGAATTTCCCCAATATGGCAAAGGGAACGAGCATCAAAATTCAGGAGGTTCAGAGAACGCCCCTCAAAATCAATAAGAATAGGCCCACACCCCGTCACCTAATAGTAAAATTTACAAGTCTCAGTGACAAAGAGAAAATCCTGAAAGCAGCCCGGGAAAAGAAGTCTGTAACATACAATGGTAAAAATATTAGATTGGCAGCTGACTTATCCACAGAGACCTGGCAGGCCAGAAAGAGCGGGCATGATATTTTCAGAGCACTAAACGAGAAAAACATGCAGCCAAGAATACTATATCCAGCTAGGCTATCATTGAAAATCGAAGGAGAGATTAAAAGCTTCCAGGACAAACAAAAACTGAAAGAATTTGCAAACACCAAACCAGCTCTACAGGAAATATTGAAAGGGGTCCTCTAAGCAAAGAGAGAGCCTACAAGTGGTAGATCAGAAAGGAACAGAGACCATATACAGTAACAGTCACCTTACAGGCAATACAATGGCACTAAATTCATATCTCTCAATAGTTACCCTGAATGTTAATGGGCTAAATGCCCCTGTCAAAAGACACAGGGTATCAGAATGGATAAAAAAACAAAACCCATCTATATGTTGCCTCCAAGAAACTCATTTTAAGCCCGAAGACACCTCCAGATTTAAAGTGAGGGGGTGGAAAAGAATTTACCATGCTAATGGACATCAGAAGAAAGCAGGAGTGGCAATCCTTATATCAGATCAATTAGATTTTAAGCCAAAGACTATAATAAGAGATGAGGAAGGACACTATATCATACTCAAAGGGTCTGTCCAACAAGAAGATCTAACAATTTTAAATATCTATGCCCCCAACGTGGGAGCAGCCAACTATATAAAACAATTAATAACAAAATCAAAGAAACACATAAACAATAATACAATAATAGTAGGGGACTTTAACACTCCCCTCACTGAAATGGACAGATCATCCAAGCAAAAGATCAGCAAGAAAATAAAGGCCTTAAACGACACACTGGACCAGATGGACATCACAGATATATTCAGAACATTTCATGCCAAAGTAACAGAATACACATTCTTCTCTAGTGCACATGGAACATTCTCCAGAATAGATCACATCCTCGGTCCTAAATCAGGACTCAACCGGTATCAAAAGATTGGGATCATTCCCTGCATATTTTCAGACCACAATGCTCTAAAGCTAGAACTCAACCACAAAAAGAAGTTTGAAAAGAACCCAAATACATGGAGACTAAACAGCATCCCTCTAAAGAATGAATGGGTCAACCGGGAAATTAAAGAAGAATTGAAAAAAATCATGGAAACAAATGATAATGAAAATACAACGGTTCAAAATCTGTGGGACACAACAAAGGCAGTCCTGAGAGGAAAATATATAGCGGTTCAAGCCTTTCTCAAGAAACAAGAAAGGTCTCAGGTACACAACCTAACCCTACACCTAAAGGAGCTGGAGAAAGAACAAGAAAGAAACCCTAAGCCCAGCAGGAGAAGAGAAATCATAAAGATCAGAACAGAAATCAATGAAATAGAAACCAAAAAAACAATAGAACAAATCTACGAAACTAGGAGCTGGTTCTTTGAAAGAATTAATAAAATTGATAAACCCCTGGCCCGACTTATCAAAAAGAAAAGAGAAAGGACCCAAATAAATAAAATCATGAACGAAAGAGGAGAGATCACAACTAACACCAAAGAAATACAAACTATTATAAGAACATACTATGAGCAACTCTACGCCAATAAATTTGACAATCTGGAAGAAATGGATGCATTCCTAGAAACATATAAACTACCACAACTGAACCAGGAAGAAATAGAAAGCCTGAACAGACCCATAACCAGTAAGGAGATTGAAACAGTCATTAAAAATCTCCAAACGAGGGACGCCTGGGTGGCTCAGTTGGTTGGACGACTGCCTTCGGCTCAGGTCATGATCCCGGAGTCCCGGGATCGAGTCCCGCATAGGGCTCCCAGCTCCACAGGGAGTCTGCTTCTCTCTCTGACCTTCTCCTCGCTCATGTTCTCTCTCACTGTTTCTCTCTCAAATAAATAAATAAAATCTTTAAAAAAAAAAAATCTCCAAACGAACAAAAGCCCAGGGCCAGACGGCTTCCCGGGGGAATTCTACCAAACATTTAAAGAACTAATTCCTATTCTCCTGAAACTGTTCCAAAGAATAGAAATGGAAGGAAAACTTCCAAACTCATTTTATGAGGCCAGCATCACCTTGATCCCAAAACCAGACAAGGATCCCATCAAAAAAGAGAGCTATAGACCAATATCCTTGATGAACACAGATGCGAAAATACTCAACAAAATACTAGCCAATAGGATTCAACAGTACATTAAAAGGATTATTCACCACGACCAAGTGGGATTTATTCCAGGGCTGCAAGGTTGGTTCAACATCTGCAAATCAGTCAATGTGATACAACACATCAATAAAAGAAAGAACAAGAACCATATGATACCCTCAATAGATGCTGAAAAAGCATTTGACAAAGTACAGCATCCCTTCCTGATCAAAACTCTTCAAAGTGTAGGGATAGAGGGCACATACCTCTATATCATCAAAGCCATCTATGAAAAACCCACCGCAAATATCATTCTCAATGGAGAAAAACTGAAAGCTTTTCCGCTAAGGTCAGGAACACGGCAGGGATGTCCATTATCACCACTGCTATTCAACATAGTACTAGAGGTCCTAGCCTCAGCAATAAGACAACAAAAGGAAATTAAAGGCATCCAAATCGGCAAAGAAGAAGTCAAATTATCACTCTTCGCAGATGATATGATACTATATGTGGAAAACCCAAAAGACTCCACTCCAAAACTGCTAGAACTTGTACAGGAATTCAGTAAAGTGTCAGGATATAAAATCAATGCACAGAAATCAGTTGCATTTCTCTACACCAACAACAAGACAGAAGAAAGAGAAATTAAGGAGTCCATCCCATTTACAATTGCACCCAAAACCATAAGATACCTAGGAATAAACCTAACCAAAGAGGCACAGAATCTATACTCAGAAAACTATAAAGTACTCATGAAAGAAATTGAGGAAGACACAAAGAAATGGAAAAATGTTCCATGCTCCTGGATTGGAAGAATAAATATTGTGAAAATGTCTATGCTACCTAAAGCAATCTACACCTTTAATGCAATTCCTGTCATAGTACCATCCATCTTTTTCAAAGAAATGGAACAAATAATTCTAAAATTTATATGGAACCAGAAAAGACCTCGAATAGCCAAAGGGATATTGAAAAAGAAAGCCAACGTTGGTGGCATCACAATTCCGGACTTCAAGCTCTATTACAAAGCTGTCATCATCAAGACAGCATGGTACTGGCACAAAAACAGACATATAGATCAATGGAACACAATAGAGAGCCCAGAAATAGACCCTCAACTCTACAGTCAACTAATCTTCGACAAAGCAGGAACGAATGTCCAATGGAAAAAAGACAGCCTCTTCAATAAATGGTGCTGGGAAAATTGGACAGCCACATGCAGAAAAATGAAATTGGACCATTTCCTTACACCACACACAAAAATAGACTCAAAATGGATGAAGGACCTCAATGTGCGAAAGGAATCCTTCAAAATCCTTGAGGAGAACACAGGCAGCAACCTCTTCGACCTCAGCCGCAGCAACATCTTCCTAGGAACAACGCCAAAGGCAAGGGAAGCAAGGGCAAAAATGAACTATTGGGATTTCATCAAGATCAAAAGCTTTTGCACAGCAAAGGAAACAGTTAACAAAATCAAAAGACAACTGACAGAATGGGAGAAGATATTTGCAAACGACATATCAGATAAAGGACTAGTGTCCAGAATCTATAAAGAACTTAGCAAACTCAACACCCAAAGAATAAATAATCCAATCAAGAAATGGGCAGAGGACATGAACAGACATTTCTGCAAAGAAGACATCCAGATGGCCAACAGACACATGAAAAAGTGCTCCAAATACTCGGCAACAGGGAAATACAAATCAAAACCACAATGAGGTATCACCTCACACCAGTCAGCGAGGATGCGGAGAAAGGGGAACCCTCCTACACTGTTGGTGGGAATGCAAGCTGGTGCAGCCACTCTGGGAAACAGCATGGAGGTTCCTCAAAATGTTGAAAATAGAACTGCCCTATGACCCAGCAATTGCACTATTGGGTATTTACCCTAAGGATACAAACGTAGTGATCCAAAGGGGCACATGCACCCGAATGTTTATAGCAGCAATGTCCACAATAGCCAAACTATGGAAAGAACCTAGATGTCCATCAACAGATGAATGGATCAAGAAGATGTGGTATATATACAATGGAATACTATGCAGCCATCAAAAGAAATGAAATCTTGCCATTTGCGACAACATGGATGGAACTAGAGCGTATCATGCTTAGCGAAATAAGTCAAGCAGAGAAAGACAACTATCATATGATCTCCCTGATATGAGGAAGTGGTGATGGAACATGGGGGCTTAAGTGGGTAGGAGAAGAATCAATGAAACAAGATGGGATTGGGAGGGAGACAAACCATAAGTGACTCTTAATCTCACAAAACGAACTGAGGGTTGCTGGGGGGAGGGGGTTTGGGAGAAGGGGGTGGGATTATGGACATTGGGGAGGGTATGTGCTTTGGTGAGTGCTGTGAAGTGTGTAAACCTGGTGATTCACAGACCTGTACCCTTGGGGATAAAAATATATGTTTATAAAAAATAAAAAATTTAAAAAAAAAAGTATCAGACTCTTGATTTTGGCTCAGGTCTGATCTCAGAGCTGAGATGGAGGCCTACATCAGACTCTGGGCAGGGCGTAGGGCAGCCTGTTTCAGATTCTCTCCTGCCCCTGCCCACTCACCCAGCCATCTCTACACTCTCTTTAGAAAAAAAAAAACAGAATCTCATCTTTGGTTTTCATAGCAAAAGTAATGGCCAAAATGCAATGTCTAGAGCTCACAGGTTATGTGTCTTTAAAAATGTGTGGAACAAAATCGCTTGTTTTGAGGAGTTATGTTTGGTTGCCATGGAGAGAAAAAAGAAAGCTGATGCTCTTAGTTGAAGTAATTTTTTGGAAAATCTTGTAACTGCAACAAGACCATTTTCTGCATAAGGCATCTCCCAGGCTAGAGTTTACTATAAAACTATATTCCCAAGAGCTTTCTGTGTCTGGGACCTAGTGACGTTTAGGGTAGGAATGTTCCCATCGGCCTCTTTCTGTTGACTCAGCCTATTGTCAAGCAATCGGAATGCTGATAATATCCGATTTGAGCGCACATAAGTATGTGTGCACCGTCCCAGTATAGCTCAGTGTAAAACCCAGTTGTCTGCACAAATGGTTGGTGTAGAATAAAGTTGGCAGAAGAGCAATGGAATGACCAGGAATAATGTCCCTGGGAACAGGGCTGGATGCAAAGCTGTAGCTGACACCAGGACTTGCAAAAGGCAGGATGATTGAGTCTGATAAAAAAAATTCCTTACTGCCTTCATAGGAATCTATAAACTGAAATATTGACTTGGTTTTAAGAATCTTGAATCATTGATTCTTAACCTGTACTATCATCCTTGTTATAGCAACGTACACAAGTAGATTTTATGGGAAATAAAAATTGACATGCTCTGGTTTCTGTCTTCTTATTTTGGTAATTCTTCAAGGTGTCAAGGTAGAAAGAGAAGAAACGGGCCTAAGAAATGGCCCTTTGGTTACTGAGAATTCCCTTTTGCTGCAAGTATATGTTAGTCCCTTAAGGAATTTGCATTGTACTAGGCAAATTGAGACATGCCAAAAAGGATTGCCTCCCTTAGCATCCAGATGCTTACAAAGCAGTTGGGAAAAGCAAAAACATTAACAGAAGAAAATACATAATTGAAGTGGCAGTGACATTCTGGGGAGGTCAAGAGAAGGCTTAGTGGAAAAGTGGGGCTTGTACCCTGAAAGACAGGTAAAACCTGGCTGCATAGAAAAAAAGAGGAAGAACAGTTCAGAAATAGAAAATCAAGGAAGAACATTCCAGAAAAAGGCCATCATTTGTGGCTTCATACTAGGGCGAAACACAATGACAGCAATAATTTACAAACATTATACTGGCAGCAGTGTTCACAGCAGAATTGAGTGGGTGAAATTCTGGAGGTAGGAGAGGAGAAGCCACATAGGAAGTTGTTGCCATTCACCCATTCACCCACACATCTATCCAACCACCCATCCTTCCTTTCAACCCTCCACTTATTCTAACAGGAATGGAGGTATATTTGATAAGCTGGGCACGAGATAACAAGACATTGACAGCAAGAAAAGGAAGGAAAGAACATAAGAAGCAATGCGAATGAAGAATGAGAGATGAATTTCAAGTTTCCAAACTTCAGATAACCATAAGTAGGGTGGTTCCCAAATGGAAGCCAAAGTTGGAATGAAGAGCTGTTCTGGAAGAAGGCGATTTATTAGCATGGCCCCTTTGCCATCTACAAGCACGGCTGTCACTCCTTAGAATTCCAGCAATTTAGGGACAAAGAGAAGCTCTTTAAGTGGGAAGGATTTAAGGTAGAAAATAGCGATAAGACTAGATACGGGTAGGGTCTCTTGTCAATCTGAGACCTCAGGAGTGAAGGTCTGATGACATTACCATCTAATTTAGAGGACACCTATCCCATCTCCAGCTCATTACTTTGATGGTAATTATAACAAAATGGCCATCCGGCATCTGCTTGAAATTTCCCAGAGACTATGCTCTCATAAGCTCCCAAGGCAGCTCTGTTACTTTTTCAGACTGGTCTGTTACCAAGTTTTCTCACTAAGTAGGACTGAAATCTACATTGCTCTGTGTGGTGTGTACCATGGCATAATTACGATTCTTTTCTGCATGAAATCCCTTAGAAATTGCAATCTGCCAAGGCTATTCATCTGACACATTTCATGTACCTGGGTCATAGCCATACTCTACTGGGGGTCAGTTTTTCAGGGCTCAGGCCATCTGATTCTATGACTTACCAGGAAGTCCAGGGAGGCCTTGTTGACCTGGTAATCCATTGATTCCTTGATCTCCAGGAAGCCCTCGAGGTCCAGGAGATCCCGGTAGCCCAATTCCTGGGGGCCCAGTTGGACCACTGTGGCCCTTTTCACCAGGAAGTCCTGGGAAGCCCTTTTCACCTGGGAAGCCCTGTCCATCGTCACCCTAGACAAAACAGAAGAAAGAATGAAATCCTAATTGAAAGAAGGATCAGGAGAGGCTTCTGACCACAGGAAAGAGGTAACCAATGTGGCCAATGCTTCACTTTTGGCTAAAATCCTCGATCCCTCTAGTTTCTCAATCAATTCCTCTGGTTTGGTTAATGGGAACGAAGCTAGTCAACCCTTGGAGATCTGATCATGCAAAACCTCCTAGATCAGTGGTGGAGAGGGAGTTAGGAAACAGGAGCAGGGTAACAGTCCTTGGGGGCCCAGAAAGCTGCTGGATTACTTGCAGGGGAAAGCTAGTGAGAAGTTGAAGCATTTTAAGCAATAGGGTCAGTGGTTACGGGGGTTTATCAACTGAGAATGTGACCCAGGCCCAGAGAAAGGTTCCCATCTTACTGAAAGGAGAAGCACAGAGAAGCATTAGTGGCCAAGACCAGAAGAGATGCTGGGGACTCTGTTCTGCCCTGTCTCATGGTCTAGTGGCCATCAGAACTGCCCCCCACTGCTGACTGAAGTCAGATGTGAGGATTTATAGAGTTCGTCACCCAGTAATGATCAACTTACCGGGAGGCCTGGCAGACCTGGTAAGCCGGGTATTCCATCCTTGCCTGGGGCTCCGGTCTCCCCAGGGAGCCCCTGGGGGCCAGGATCACCCTGCTCCCCCGGCAACCCTGATCCTGAACTGAGAGTCGGTTCTCCTTTCTCTCCTTTGGGGCCCACAGGACCGCGAGGCCCAAATAAACCCTGGTAAAGAGACAAAAGGGCAGAATCAGGAGATGGAGACAGGGTAGGACTCAGGCACCCAGCCTAGGTCTGACCTGAAACAGATCCTTGGGTCCCTTTTAGCACCGCTCTGGGCACTTGAATATATCATCATCTTAGAGCACAACTGCCCACCGATTTTCTTATCCTTTCTCAAAGTTTAAATCTTTGAGGATGGTAACCTTGTCTTAGTTTGATTTTTACCTTCAGGGCCCCGGAGTGTGCTAGGCAATTGCAAATGATTTTGTGGAAGGAAGGGAAGAATTGAGGAAGGGAGGGACAGAGGAGGCAAGGATGCAGAAAGGGACTTTGCACATCATCTGGTCTGACTTTTTCATACTACAGATCCAAATCCTGAAGCTTTGTTTTATCCCCATCTCTCTTTTCTGTGTTTTAGGAAAGCACACGGGGTGGGAATAAGGGGCCCTGGAGAGCTCCCAGTGCTCCCTCCCAGCAAAAGCTGGGTAAGACTTACTGGAGTCCCTGATGGGCCCTGTGCACCCCCAGAGCCTGGATCTCCTCGGATTCCTTTAATGCCTGGAAGGCCTATGAGACCAGGGGGCCCAGGCAGGCCTGGATCCCCAGGTGGTCCAGTATTAGGGATACCACCATCACAGGCACAGAAGCCCAAGTCCCCTAGGGGAAAAAGAAGACAATGGTTAAACAAAGTGGACAACCTTTCCAAGAAAAAAGAATAATATGAATGCAGGGATCTGCACCTTGAACAACTCTATGGAGGGAATCAGAAGGCCTAGTAACAGGTGCCAGGAAATAGGCTAGCTCTGCGGTGAGTCAGGGAAGAGCCCAGGCTCACATCCTAAGTCAAAGCTTGCAATTCCCTTCCTTTTCCCTCCAAATAGTCCTCCATGGAGCTGCACAACAAAGATGGATCTAATTAAGTAGTGACATGTTAGGAGGTGGCACTGAGATCAGGGAAGAGGAAGTGAGGGCCGCTCTACTTGAGGCTGAGGTGAGCTGGTCATTCTGCAACAGAAGAGGAAAGATCTCGGGTACTTGAAACCCCTCGGCCATCCCCAAACCTCTCCTCGGCCTGCAGTCTCACCTCTTCTTCCACCTTGGCCTGGGCCGCAACTGAAATGAATTGATTGATTTGCACTTTAATATCCGGCTCTCAAGAGTGTGCAACAGAGGAATGACCCAGAGGCCGTAAGATGATGGACAGAGCTGTGCCGCCGAAGGCTGCGTTAATCGATCAGCCCTTCCCTCTCAGTGGGGACCCGTGGTTGTTTTCCTAGGGCCTGTTGGCTTTTTTGGAGGGCCAGGACTTGACCTGTTCAGAGTCCTTTCCTTCAGGCTGAAGTTAATGAGAAGCGACTTTCGGCCTTTGGCCTTGCACACTGGGAAGTGCTGCAGCATGTGCGGGCTGATAGCCCGGGCTGCCGGCCACAGCTTCTGCCGGCAGATGGCATAGGAAGAGGAAGAAGAGCCTGTGAACCACTTTGTCCCCTGTGACCTCAATTACCAGCCTCAGTCTCTGAGCCCTAAATATGGAGCTCTGCCAACAATCCTATAATCAAATCCCCAATCAGACCCCCCGACTGCTTCTGTTCAGGTTCCCAAAGCTGTTAGTCTGCTCATGCCCCAGAAAGGCTTCTGCAAGGATTTTAGGGGAACACAGAAACCCAAGGGGACCAAAAACAAAAAGTCACCTTTCATTCCTTTGAGGCCTGGGTTTCCTTTTGGACCTTGTTCTCCTCGGAGACCAGGGAAGCCTGGCTCTGCATTTTGTAGGGTTCCAGTCTCAAATGTGGGACCTTCAGGAAAAGGGAAACACAAAGATTGATGCATCATGTATGACTCAGCACAGCAGCTCAGTTGCTAAGGCCTGTGCCCTTGAGGTTCACACAGAAGGACTACCATGTTCCAGGCACTGGACTAGACACCGAGAGGACAGGAATTACCAAGACAGCTTCAGTAAGTGAGCAGTCCCAATGTCTACCCCAGAAAATGCTCTTGGGACAACAGAGGAAATGGCTATAAGCTTCCCAGGGTTCAGATGATATGGTCATGGGGCTCAGATGATGATGAAACATGCTGGGCCTGTGACCACCCTTTCTCTTAGAATCTAGAACCCATGCTCAAGTAGAAGACATAAGAATAAGCCCTGTAGAGGCTTGGAGCAACCATCTTGAGGGCCCAGGCTTGGCTTCCCATGTCTCAGGCTCCCAGCCACCCGCCCCCCCCACCCCAGTGGAGCCCTAAGGACCAGAGGAAGCTTGAGAAAGAGCCAACGTTGCTTCTTCAGGAGCTGTGAGACCAGAGACAGAGGGGCTGGGAACAACAGAGGATAGGATGAAATGACTACACAGATTGGAAGTCATCAGGCAGCTTTCAGGCATCAAGGCGACCTTAGCTTGCTTGCTTGTGGGTGAGTGCTCTGACCACTCTGGTCATTAGACTGTGGCAGCAGGGCTCTGACCCAGGAGCACCAAGGGTTCTGGCTACTTCTCCTATGAGAAGAATCATGACTCCCTCAAGAATCATGACTGTTCTGAAGTCCCGATCACACCTGAGTCTCAAGACCAAAGAGAAGCATGAAAGACTTACCAGGTGGGCCCGGTAGGCCGGGCAGGCCTGGCAAACCATCTCTGCCAGGGGGGCCAGCTGTCCCAACTGTGGTGCGGCCTCGGTTTCCTTGGTCCCCCTTCACACCTGGAACTCCTTGGGGCCCTAGGGCACCTGGGATACCTGGAAGGATAAGCAATGCAAATCACGTAATGTAATAATGTAATAATAATAATAATAATGTAATTATAATAATAATAATGTAATAAGTAATGCAAATCACATCATCCTATTCTTCCGGGGGTGCTCCAAGCAGCGGCATATGCTGGGAACTCCCTCCAAAGGAAGAATTGGGGAGACCATTTGCCCTTCTCTTGCATCAGATTTAGAAGGGTCCTTAGGAGTCATCTAGGCCAACCTCTTGGTTTCAGCTCAGGGTCAGGATCTCAGGGTCGCAATCTCAGGGTCGTGAGATTGAGCCCCATCCAGGCTCCCCTGTAGCCTTGCTCCCCCTTTCCCAGTTCGGGAAATTCCCTAGTTGTACAGATGGGTCTAGCCATCTCCACTGGCTCAGCTGAGGCCGTAGGGAGCCTGCTTGGGATCGGAGTGGGGAGAAACTTGGGCAGAGGGCAGCTGCAGAGGACATGGGGGAACATGGTCAAGGGTGCAGAGCTTTTTGGTGGTGAACCTGAGCAGGAAGCCTGGTCTCCAGTCTCCTCCTTTTTGATTTTTCAACCTCAGTGGTGCTTGCTTTCAAAGCACAGGCATCCTTACAGATGTCTATCCCCAAGGAACTTAGAAACTGAAGCCTGTCAAAGTCCTGCCTGAACTTACATTTGGCTCATCATGGCCTCTGAGAATCTAGCATGGTATTTCTCTATTCACTAAGATAGAATGACATATGGGTGTGCTTCTCTAATGGTGGCTTCAGTCATAGGTTCCTGGGCTATTTAGTGTCTGAGTTAAGCACAGAGTGAGGGTCTGGGTACTTGTGTACCCCTCTTGGCTTTTGTTAGCCCCTGCTGGCAAGCATCAGCTGGGATGGCAAATCCACTGAAGAGTGACAGGGCTCCAGCTGTCCAACACCGGTCCCCTCCAGTTACTGCAAACCCCAAAAGGATTGTCTGTCCAGCAACACCACATCAGCAGGCCAAAGGAAATCTGCTTGGCCATGTCCTATCCTATACATTAGCCTTGGGCTGGTGGTGGAGAACTTAGTGACTACAGTTTACCTTTCCAATGACTTTGGCTAGGTATGTACCCAGACCAGATGGGGATGCTGAAGGGGATGCTGGGCACCAGCATGTCTGTGCAGGGGGTGGTTAGTTTGTTTCACCTGGTAAAGCCGGTAAGCCGGGGACACCAGAAGGGCCAGGTTGGCCCTGGATGCCTTCATCTCCTTTAAGTCCTGGGAGGCCTGGCATACCGGGGTCTCCAGGATAACCTGGCATCATGATGAAAAAAAAAAAAGGAGTAAGCAAACCCAGAGGAGGCCCACAAAGGCACAGAATGCCTAAGAAGGGTTGCAAGGAGATGTCCTCAGGGTAGAAGTCTCTTTGTTGCCCTTCACAGGTCTCCCAGATGCTGATGGTCTTGTGTAATCATGGGCTGGCAGGAGCTAAGGCTCCACTAGTGTTCAGAACCAGTCCAGCCAGGGCTAACCTTCCATGGTAAGATCTGCTAAGAATTAGGAAGGGTCTTCTACTACTATTAACCTTCTGTCATGCCTCAAATGTCTACCACTTGGATGAGGGTGTTGAAGTCTACTATTCACATTATGCCAATAGGTTCCCAGGAAGTTACTACCAACCATTAAAACCTTAGTTTCAATGAGTTTACTGGACAGGGCATGGGTCAGAGAGGATGAGAGGGGAGAAACAATTTCAGAGACTGAGGCAAAAGAGGTACAGTCATAGAAGACTTTGCTTAAGCAAGAAGTCGCAGGAGACAGTGGGCATACAGATGTTTGGAGAAGGCAATGGGAACATTGTTGGATATTTGGATACTTTTCCACTTCCTATGCAGTTGTCAAACCCAAGCAGGCATGGGATCATGCAGATAAGACCCCAAGTGTCCCATTGTTTCAGGCTGAAGTCAGCCTAGCCAGGGGGGATATCAATCCTTCCCTAGCATCATTAGGAGAACAACTTTCAGCAAGTCCAGGCCCAGTCTGACCAAAACCCTAGTTAGTCTTGGTGGACCCAATACAAACATGGAGTAGAGGCCTTGGCTTCTTTGCCCAAATCATTGGAGTTAGCTTCATTCCCCAAGTACAGGACCCATGAGGGGCCCTTGAGGGCATTGGCTTGAGCAGCGATACAGTGATGGAAAAGTGTCCTCTTAACAATTATAGGGTATATAGATGTAACCCCTACTCCTTTCTTTTTCACTCCAATCAATGAGAAGTTGCACCTGAGATCACAGCACCATCTGTATCGATGAAAACATCTGGGCCTGGCAAGCCAATGGCACCCTTTTCACCCTGTAAAGATTCAATCAGTTAAACGCAAACTTCCCATGACCTTATCACTCAAGCTCTATGTGCTCTCAAAGCCATTCCCCCAGGAAAATGAAAGCTTTCTCCTTCTGCAACTCCTGATTCCCAGGGCCTGCTAGGTCCAGTAAATTTCAGATGAAGGCAATGCAAAGGACACCAGGGGCTTGACACTCAGTTTGCACACCTGTCAAAAATAAGGGATCCCAATTTTATTCAGCAACCCAACTCCTGGGTCATCTGCTTCTGGGTCTGGGACACAGATCCCAAGAATAGACAATGTTGCCACACCATAGAGGTGTAAAGGAAGGGGCAGTTTCAATTTTTTTCTCCACCCGAAGCAGGCCCAGGACTCTGCTGCTGTCATAAGCTTTGTTAGAAGATGATTTCAGGCAGATGAAGTCAAAGGAGTCCTGAGTCCAGAGGGACTCAGTTATCAGAATCAGATACAGTGTCATATCCAGTGGGGTTGGTGGGAGCTGCCTGTCCCCAGTACAGGTGATAAGGGGATGCATTGTCTGTAGAGTATTTTAAAACAATCATAAAACCAAAAATTTGGCAATTATGAGCAATGTCAGTAGTAGAATATTCCTCCTTGTAGAGATGGATTTGCTCCTGCAACCCTCTCCTGCGCGCCCCCCGCCCCCACTCTTAGTCTACTTCTGATCAAGCAGTATCTAAGGAAGGTTCACTGGTTTTGTGTGCTCAAAGTAGGGTACATACATTTCACATGAAAGAGGAACATTTAAGAAGTTAAAATATGGAAAGAATACTTCATCTCATAGGTAGGCATTTGCTATGGTCCAGGTGTTTGCATCTCCCCTGCCTCCAATTCATTTTGAAAATCAAATGCCCAAAGGGATGATATTAGGACATGGGGCCTTTGGGAGGGGAGCAGGTCATGAGCATGGAGCCCCCAGAATTGGGACTAGTGCCCTTAGAAGAACAGGCTGAGAGAGCTAGCTTGCCCCTTCCACCATGTGAGGACACAGTGAGAAGCAGTGACCGGAAAGGGACCCTCACTCAACCATGCTAGCACCCTGATCTCGGCCTTCCGGCCTCCAGACCAGCAAGGAATAAGTAATTTTCTGTTTTTTTATAAGCCACCCCAACTGTGAAACTTTCTTAGAATGGCCAAATGGACTAAACAGCATTTATGGAAATTCTTCACCCCTCCACCTCCCCTATCCTGGATTTCTACTTCCCAACAACATTACCTTCATTCCTGAGAATCCATTAAGCCCAGGGAAACCTGAAGCCCCCTTCTTGCCCTGTGACAGAAACAGAGTTAGAACTAAGTCAAATGTCTAAGAGCCTAAGAGGGACTGGTCTTTGGATGAGGCCAGGGCAAACGGCATAGGGATCTTGGCAGACCTTCCAGGGTATGCATGGATTCTACCTGACTCTGAAGGGTGTACAATGTTCCAGAAGGCAGTTTGGCTTGAGGTAGCCAACTTGCCTGTTAGGAGGTATATGGGCCCCAAGGCTAGGAATCAATACAAGCAGGCTGGACTTGCTAGCCCCTGATAATATAATGAGCAGTAGGACCATGGAATGGCACTGGATTGGTCAACCCTGGATATTCAGCCTCATGGATGAAGACAAAAGAAGAGAGCAGCTGAGATTATACCCATCAAAGGGAGGTAGACAATTTGTACCATAAGCAGTGGTTCCCTCTGGACTGAGGCCATGTTAAGTAAAACAAGGGGACCTTTTGATTAGTGATCATAACCAAAATACCTGACTGCCTGGAGGGCCTTGGAATCCTTCCAAACCCATAGGACCCTGTGAAGAGAAGGGATCCACCTTAGAAAGATTAATAACCCACATTAGAAAAAGCCAGTAGACTTCTATAACAAAGCTTTCCCTCTGAGTTCAGAACTTAGCCAGCTTCTAAAATCAGGTATGAGAATGTCCCTAGACCTGGCTTAATGACTTCTAAGCACTAATCCATCAGGCAGAATAGCCACACAGAGCATTTTTAAAGAGCAAAATAAATGGAAGCATTTTAAGTACTGGGTGGAATTTGGAAGAAAGCCTGGGTGGTATTATACTTAGTCTGCATTAGTTCCAAGTCATGACATTTTTAAACAGATTGTGGGAGGGCCTCTTGTCTCTCACCCCAACTGCATTCTTTGCTGGTGATTATGTCTTTTCAAGACAAGGGAGTAGAGAAAAGTAGAGAAATAAACAGCAGGGTAAAGGGCAAACATTGCTGAACACTCAAAAGATTCTTAATGAGTTTTATGATTAAGCCAAAATCACAGTTCTCTAAATGTTACCTCTTTAAGGCTAAGGCTGGCCAATTGCTTATAGCCGAATAGCTAAATGCCTAAAGCACTTAGAATCACAAAAGTTAACAATTATTTCCTCCCCTTGAAGAGGGGTTATTACTGGAAATTATTGACTGCAAATGTCACTCATTATGTTCTAGACCATCCCAGGCTTGTTTCTGTCCTTTAAAGATTATACTCAGCCCTCTTCCATTACTACAACATCCGCACCCTAGACTACATTCCCCCAGGATAGAAAATAGTGAAGTCAGGACAAGCTCACCCCGTTATTAATCCCGAAGACAATTCTCTATGATGGCAAGGAAAGGAAGGAAAGGAAGTTGGCTGAATTCCTTATTCAAGAGAGCCATTAAGTCAAGGAAATGGGGACAAAGTGAAAGAAGGGGTCTCAGGGGCCTGGTGGAGAGTTGAGGAAGAGAAATAAGAGACACTTGGGTGGCTATCAATTTATACAACATAAAGATGCGAACAGGACAAAAAAATGGACCCAATGGACCGGATAACCTGACAGACCCAGGAAAGCAACATTCTATGTTCATACCCTAAGTCCTGGCAAGCCAGGGATTCCCTTTTCTCCTTTTTCTCCAGCAGTTCCAAATCCCTAAAGGAAAAAAGAAAAGAAACCACAAGTTATAATATCCATTTCTTCAGAGGTCTCCTGGCTCCATCCAAAGCAGGGAGGTTAGCTTTGAATCAGTGCCCTTCCCACTGGGGAGGCTTACCACACTGAGTCTCTTGTCACTGCCTGAGAAGTCCCCTGTAGGGCCAGGGAAGAGTTTGGATCATTCATTCAAAGTTCCCTCTTGGTTTTAGAAGTAATGTCTTGTCCCCCTAAACATGATTACATGTCTTCATAGCTACATGGACTAACAGCAGAGAAATTATTAAATATCTAATTATCCCCATCTGTTAGTCCACATAGCTATGATGCCCCCTATAGGGCCTGAGAACTGTGTTCATCCTTGGGGTGAACCAGAGGGAAGGACTTTGTCCTTTGGAGGCATGATGGCTGCGTCATCCTCTTCAGTGGGAAGGATTCTCTCTATCTAGGTGTGTTCTAGACCCCTGTGGGCCCTAGCAGCACTCCAAATGGCACTATGACACGGTCTTCAACCCCTCTTGCCCTGCTCACAGGAGGTGAGGGCTTGCAGCCAAGGACATGACCTGGAGGTTCTCTAGGGAAAAGCAGAAATCCAAAAAGCAGAGTGAGTGAGAAAGCCTCCTTCCCTCTGGGTCCAAGGCAAGCATATTCTGGGCCCTTGAGGTATAGAAGAGTTCACTACCAAAGTAGATAGTGTCTTTCACAGCAGACTTTGCTGAGGCCATTTTGCTGTTATTGTTTAAAAGTGGAATTTCTGGAGCATAGATTTTGGCAAACAACATTTAGGCCTATTGTGAGAATGGAAGGAGCCATGACACTTTCTAGAATGTAAGCTTGTGAAAGACAGTAAATGTTGGCATGTCTCGTGGCTCAGCCAGCTGTGTACCCAGTGCCTGAGACCTGCTTCTTGATTTTTCTTCCTCTTATACACTAAAAGCATTCCAATGGGTACTGGGAGTTGGCTGAATAGCCCTTAGCTTTCTAGGCCCAAGTGGTTTTTTCTTAGCTATTGTTATTTTTTTTTTCATGTAGGGCACTCTGTGTGTGTGTATGTGTGTGTGTGTAGCGTTTCCATTGTGGGGCAGAGCGTGGAGAGTGCGTCTGTGAAGGGTCTAGTTCAAAGCAGACTTTGGTTCCCACTTGTCTTTCTGTTTTTCCTCCATCTCTAGTTGTAAGGCTTATGGCTCAGGCCTCATGCTGAATAGGATTTCTACTTGAAAGGTCCATGGGTCAAGTTGAACACAAACTTAATTGAAAGTGCAGTGCTGCATCTCAAATTGGAAACCAAGGCATGCTGCCATCTGGTGGAATGCGTCTCTGGGCCTCCAAAGCCTAGCCCCGTGCGGCCTTCCCTGACCTGTCCACGGAAGCTGGGGCAGTCCACGTTGCCCTAGACTCTTATCAGTACTTAGATGGGTTATGTAGGAATCTGTAAGCAGAAGGTCTGTACCACACTCCCATCCATCTCCTCCAAGACACGCTACTGCATGCCACACATATACAAGGTCATTCCATACATCCTTGTTGAATTCAATAGAATGACCCAGAGAACAAAGCAACAGGTGAAACAGGTCCAGGAACTCTCATGCTGTCTACCTGTCTTGCCCACAGTTGCAAAGACAAGAGGACCTTGTCCTCCTGCTTCAGAAAGCAGAAAGGCGTAGGGTGAGGAGGAGTGTCTGGGTGGCTCAGTAGATTAAGCGTCTGCCTTTGGCTTAAGTCGTGATCCTGATCCCGGTGTCCTGGGATTGTGTCCCAGGGTGGGCTCCCTGCTCAGCAGGGGAGTCTGCTTCTCCTTTTCCCTCTGCCTGCCTCTCCCCTGCTCATGCACACACACTCTCTCTCTTTTTTCTCTCACTTGCAAATAAATAAATAAAATCTTTTTTAAAAATTAAAAAAAATAAAAAGCAGACCTTTCTGTCTCCGGACTCTTGCTTTCCCAGAGAGCTTTTGCTACCGTGTGTGTGTGTGTGTGTGTGTGTGTGTGTGTATAAAACACTAAAAAGTTTAAAAAGGAAAAAAAAATCAAAGAAACTTCTTTATGTGTGTGTTGCGGGGGGCAGTTAAAGCCCATTAGACAGACATGACTTGGTAAGATACTGGTATGTAGGTGCAGCTTGTCCCCCAGTGCAGGGAGGCACCATACAGGGCCCTGCTGACCAAGCAGTTCTAGCAAGATGTCCTGGGACCCCACCGTGTCACAGTCTGTCCTTGCCAGGAGCAGTCTGTCCTGTGTCCACTGCTCCCAAACCCCTTCTCACCCATGTCCAGGATGGCCTCATTAGAGCACTGGCTTAGCTGCTCCTAGGTCTGCTGGCTAGGGTCCTGGTCTCCTGCTATTTTTGGTTCAAGGACATTAGTGGCTCTGAAAAAATTCACCTTCAGTCACATGGCCAGGAATAAGGGGATGGGGGGTGACGTAGTCACTGAGGTAGGGGTAAAGTGGGTGGTAAAGGGAGTAGGCATGCTGTGAATGCTAGTGTGGAGCCTGGGGATGTGAGCCCCGTGGCCCAGGGATGGCCGCTTTGGGCACGGGTCCTCAGAGGCATGGCTGCCCAAGAGGCAGATCACCACGCAGCTGCCCTCTGTCCAAGCTTCTCCCCCACCCTGATCCCAAGCAGGCTCCCCAGGGCTTCAGCTGAGCCAGTGGAGATGGCTAGACCCACCTATACAACTAAGGATTTTCCCGAACTGGGAAAGGGGGAGCGAGGATGGGGCTCAATCTCACGACTCTGAGATTGCGACCCTGAGATCCTGACCCTGAGCTGACACCAAGAATCAGACACTTAACGGAGCCACCCAGGTACCCCATAACTATGCTTTTAAAAAGTTCTCATCTCCGGGGCGCCTGGGTGGCTCAGTGGAAGCCTCTGCCTTCAGCTCAGGTCATGATCCCAGGGTGCTGGGATGGAGCCCCACATCGGGCTCTCTGCTCAGCAGGGAGCCCACTTCCCCTCCTCTCTCTCTGCCTGCCTCTCTGCCTGCTTGTGATCTCTGTCTGTCAAATTAAAAAAAATAACTTCTTATCTCCTAGAAATACTGAATTCTTCTATGTTGAAATAAGTCTGTTATTTGCTTCAGCTTGCCTTAGTAGCTAAATGTCAAAGCTAAATGATGAATACGCAGCAGGATCATTATGCCATTCTTTTTTCTTGGCATTTGTTTAAAATGCTCCATAATAACAAGTATACATTTTTTTTTTTTTTACATTTTCACTCCACGCATTTCTCTCTTATTTTCACTGCTATCACCATAGTCCAAACTGACCTCATCTCTCCCCCGGGCTGATGTAGTAGCTTCTGTTTGCTGCCTCAGCCTCCTCTCATCCTCCACACCCCACCTCCAACCCTTGCCAGAGTTATCTTAAAAAAGCAGGTTAGAGGGGCCCCTGGGTGGCTTAGTCCGTGAGGCGTCGGACTCTGCATGTTGGCTCAGGTCATGATCTCAGAGCCTTGAGATCCAGCCCCACTTTGGACTGCACACTCAGCGGGGAGTCTGCTTGAGATTCTCTCTCTCCCCCTCTGCCCCTGCCCCCTCTCGTGCTCTCTCTCTCTTTAAAATAAGTAAATAAATCTTTAATAAAAATGCAAGCTAGAGCCTTCTGATGGCTTCCCATTCTATTTAACAAAAAAGCCACATTCGACCTACAGAGGGCCCCATGATCTGGCCCTTGCTCCACCTGCTTGTTTTCTTGCTGGGTTGCTCAAAAGGGTCTTGGCACTTGCTGTTCCTTAGGCCAAAAAAGCTCTTCCTGATCCTCACAGGACTTGCTTCTTCATAATGTGCACTTCCTCAGAGAGGCCCTTTGTGACTGCTCTGCCCAAAGTAGCTCACCCCCATTCTCACTCCACACTCCATCACCTTAGCCTTTCTTTAACTTTTTGTGTGTCTCTTCTTACAATATCAACCTGTTCTTGATTCATTTGTTTGCTTGTTTATTGTGTCTCCTTGCCTCACTCCCCTGTTAGAATGAATGCTCTTCAAGGACAAGAACTTTTACTTCTTTAACTGTTATTTACTGTGGTGCAGCAGAATGTCTAGACCCACCTGCCTGGGACCTAGGCACCCTCAAAAGTTACATGCTGAGGGAAAGACAGTAAGATACAAGGGCAGATAGGAGAGTGAAGACAGGATTACTAAGATTAACTACCATTTACTGAACAACTAATACATGTTGGGCACATATGAAGTCTTTCCGTGTGTATTATCTCATTTAATCCTCATAACTATGCCATTATCATCCCCCCTACTTTTTTTTTTTTTTTTTTTTTGAGGGAAGCTGGAACTCAAGAAGGTTGAGAAACTTGTCCAAGGTCACATAGCTAGAAATTGGTGAAATCAGAAGTCAAGCCTAGGTCTGTTTTCAATTTACAACTTGAGCTAATAACTGCTAAGATATATAGCCTGGGGAGAACCAGGCTAATGTCCCCGTGGGTTTGAGAAACAAGAACATTTCCTTAAAGGCCTTCTAATAAAGAAGATGGTAGAATGCTCTCCAATAATCACAGGAAGAGGTTAGCTTCCTGTTAGCTTTCTATTGCTATCGCTTTTGTCCAAGCAGGTCTTTGAATACATGTTGACCAAATGGGGAGACTTACTGGGAGACCCGGAGGGCCACTTGTTCCTGGGAAACCTGGAAGCCCTGGTTCACCCTGGAAAATGAACCAAAGATTAGTGAGTAGCAGCAGGAAACAGTGAACATAAAGGATATGGATCCCATGAGTTGCTTGGGCTCAGCAGTGGGTAACAAAGAGGGTGTCAGATAGTATAAATTACCCAGGATCCCCAACTAATAGCTGTACCAGAATATCAGTTTGGGGAGCCCCTGTGGTATGGGAAGGACCAAGACCCATGGCAGGGAATGAAAACTGTCTAAAACAGAATCTCAAATGTTGAAGCTAATTGGGAGATGGAAAAGATGATCAGATAGCTGCTCTCTTTCTAGAGACAGGAGCCATTCAGCATGATTCCCTGTTGCAAATTTCAGGCTGCAAAGAAAGCAACAGTTTGGGGAAAAGAGTAACAATTACAGTTTGAATGGGAACCTGTAACACTGTAATCTGTTTTTCCCCAATATGCTAATTTACCTAGTTGTGTCTCGGAAGGGGTCTTTAAGGTCTGGGAATGATCAGGGAGACAGGTAATCTTTCATATGCTCCCAAACTGTTTCCAAATTAATGATTACTTTCTGTAAACCAGAAGAGGGCCTGGAGCTCTTGCTTCCACAAAGACAAAATTAAAGAAATGGGAGTAAACACCTTCCCCCACCTGGGTCCCTTGACCATTGGCACAGAATCACAAAACTTAAGGGAACCCTACAATGGAAGGGAATGCAGGATACTGAAAGTTATCTATCACCCTAACAGCATACAGGCATTTGAAAATTACCAGATTTACACTCACTCACAACAAAATAGAGATTATAACGTATCTCAGTTAAACAGGTCCACAGCTTCAGCCACAGTAGTTCATATCAGGCGAATTAGGGAATCTACTGCCACTTGGTGACAGTATACCTGATTTGTGGGGTCAGGTTTTACAGGCAATAACTTCTTTAAAAAGGTAAAGTAACCAGTATACCCTTTGTGTCCTGTCGCAGCGCTTTGGGGACAAGGTAAGTATTGAGAGCGTTGGGAGTTAGGAGGGACAAAAAGCACAAGTACTTAACATTTGTTTTAAGTTATTTAGCATCTTGGTAATTGAATCTGAGAAACCAAACCACAGAAAATATGACTTAAACAAATGCTCAGAAGTCCAGGCACACTCATATCCTCACATGCAAACAAAGACTTTTTAGAAAGTTTTCCACAGGGGATAACACAAAGGTTTTACCATCACTTCCAAACAAAAAAGCATGACCCAGAACCCTCTTTTCTTCCAGTAGAGTCTGGTTATTAGAGTTGAATTTTGGTATTAATAGGAAAAGGATGGTTAGCATTTCTTAGGCTTAAATGTTCACTACCTTGGATCCTTTTTTCCCTTTGGGAAATCCCATAAATTCCAGCTCCCCAGTAGATGGTGGCGGTCCTGCAGGGCCTGGGAGGCCAACATCCCCCTGTAAGATCAAAGGGAATGTTAAGCAAAGCAGAAAGGTTTGTCCTCTGGATGTCATTCACAAATAGACTGTCCACTCCTTTGGTCTCTTTACCCTCACCCTTGCCTCACCGAGGAAACAAAACTCTCAGTACCAAAGGGGTAGGAAGAATTATAAGCCTGGTCAAATGCATTTTGTACCAGAGGGAAAAAGCCAGATGGATGAAGGGAAAGAAACCACAGGTTCGTGGTTGCCAGGGTCATGCATCAAAGGGTATTTAGAAGAGAGAGAGAGAGAAAAGGCCTTTGAGCAAGGAAAATGGCCACCTCTTGGCAATGGCGATCAGACTCTAATTGGTCCAGTCCTTGCCAAGAGCATAAGCAGAGGCAGTGAAGTCTGAGTTAGAACACTGGAGGCTGGATTTGCTCCTTGGAGGCAGTGTGATCTACAAAAGGCAGCCGTGAGGGGTGAAGAGGCCAAGCTCCCAGGCTCCCTCAAGCTTCCCAAAATCACTCTATGGCTTATGCAGACAGAAACAGGGGAATGAGGGAAGGGATGTAGAAAAGAATGGTGAGAGCTTGAGAGGGCAGAGAGAGACAGGAGGAGAAGAAAGAGGAGGAAAAGGAGGGATGGCGGGAAGAGGAGAAGCAAAGAAAAGGAAAGGGAAGGTGACATGATACACAGAACATCAGGGTAATACCCCGGTGGGAGGAGGAGGGAAGCAATTTCAACCGAATGTGTTTCTAAACCATGCGCGCTTCACAGGTCAGAGGCAGGGAGACTACAGTATTTGGAAGAAAAAAGACCCCAGGAGCCGACGTATGACATGTGTGCTCGCAGCCCCTCCTGGAATCCCACCACGGGACCCACGTGGAATGGGAAGTGCTCATTTCCCGAGGCAAAGATCCAATTCCCCTTAAACCAAGCAGGCACATGTGTGCAGCTACAGATAGTACTGGGAACATATGGAATGCAGATTGTATTTTCCAAAATCTATTTACCTTGACTCCTTTCTCTCCTTGGAAACCTAACCCCATATTCCCCTGGGGCACAGCATTGCAGGGAGGAAAAACAAAATCAATTACTAAACAAGCTCCAAGAACTTAAATTAGAATGCAGTCTTTTGCCAGAAAGTGTGTTTAAGCAAACCAGAGTCTCTCTGAGGGAAACCAGAACACTTAGTGGTAGGAGGCCACATGCCCCAAGAAAATGTATACTCACATCAGTACCAGGGAAGCCTGGGGGGCCTGGAGGACCCTATATTAAAAATGAAAGGAAGGAGCACTTGTTAGTTTCAGACAAAAAGAACCTGGGTATGTGGAGAGTCACCGGAAATGAGTCTCCCACTCCCTCAATATATTCTGGCTTTAGCGCAGCAGAACCTAGCTCTCTCTCCCATAGTGCTCCCCGCCCTTTTAAAAAAATCTCCTTAGAAATCTCCCACGTTGCACTGATAACCACGTTCGTGCTAAGGTGGGGAAGACTCATGCATCATTCCTCCCAGTAGCCTGGACATTTAAAAAAATAGTGGTCTTGGGGAAAGCTAAACCAAAGTAATCAGTGGTGAGATTGCATGCACTGGAGAGAGAACATTCTGGAAACTGGTCTTTCCCAGAACCACATGGGGATAACTGGCTATGTTCTTTCTATACTGGTGAGGGCAAATAGGTTTGGTATCCGAAAAGATAGGTAGGTAGGTAGGTAGCTCTGCCCAAGGTGGGGTGTGGAGAAGGATTTCGAAGCTACTTCTGTGCTCAGGGTGGGTGATTGTGGGGATGGTGTGATTAATTAGCAGGGTCTGTCATGGGTGAGGGCGTGGAAGGTGGAAATGGGTGTGCCAGGCAGCTGCTGTCCCCGGGTGCAGAGCCAGAAGGTCTCTGATAAAGACAACTGTTCCTTACAAGAGCATGCATCACTTGAATCCTCCAAGAATGGAGGTTGCCCTTTCCACTATGAGAGCCTACACAGGCTTGTATTTAATGCATGGCCTGGTGGGGAAAGCATTCATGGGAATACTGTGATCACATGGTTGATTTACATTGGTCTTACTTGCAATCCTGGTGGTCCCATGGGTCCTACAGCTCCTGGGGAACCAGGTGTTCCTGGTGGACCCTAGAGAGGCAAGTTTTTATGAAAGTCAGAAAAAAAAGACAGTTTCTCAAGAAAATTGGAAATATGCATCCACAAGAGTTACATAAGAATGTTCATAGCAAATTTATTTATAGTAGTGAACAACTGGAAATGTCCCAGGTATCCACTGATGTGAGGACTGATAAATAACTGAATCATCTATACAGTGGAATAAATACTCACCAATGAAAAGTAACAACCTACTGATATGTTACAGTGTGGGTGAATCTCAAAAGCATTGTGCTAAGTAAAAGAAGTCAGACCCCCAAAGGCTACATATTATACTATTTTCTTTATATAAAGTTCTAGAATGGGAAAAACTGAACTATGATGGAGAGAAATCAGGACAGTGGTTTCCTTTGGGTGGGGACAGGGATTGACTGGGAAGGAACAGAAGGGAACTTTCTGAGGTGAAGAGAATGTTCTATATCTTAAATGGGTTTGGTTTACACAGGCATACGTCTTTGTCAAAACTCAGCAAATGTACCATTTAGGATTTGTTTATTTTGCTTTAACTTTGACATAAAAGAAAAACTGCAAAGACATATTGGAGTCTAGCTAATGATAGGCATGCTGTAGTATTTAGAGATAAGAGCAATATCGTCTGCAATTTACTTTGAAATGCATCAACCATAAGATGGATTGATGGATGGATAGAGATGGATAGATGGATAGAAGTGGGATAAAGCAAGTACAGTAAAACATTAATAGTATGGGTGTTCACAGCAAAATTCACTCCCTGTTGCTCTATATTTGAACTTTTTTTTTACATTAAAGTGATGTAGAAAACAAAAACTTCAAAAGAAAGCAAAAAAAAAAAATCTTACATTAATATCAAATAAAGTAGACTTTGGGACAAAGAATATTACCAGAAATGAATAGGGGGTAATTTTGTCATGATAAACTAAGTCAGTTCATCAAGAACACGTAACAATCTTCGACATGAAACACAATCTGATGAAGCGAAACAAATCTGCAAGTATAGTTGGAGAATTTTAACATCCCTCCCTCAGTAATTACTAGAACTAGATTTAAAAGATCAGTAGAAACACAGAAGATATAAACAACACTGTCAACTACCTGGAACTGATGGACATTTTTTAGATCATTATACCCCAGAGCAGCTGAACACATTCTCTTTAAGAACATATGGCACACTCAACAAGACAGTTTTGTATGCTGAGCCACGAGAAAAACCTCAACCGATTTAAAAGGATTGAAATTTTCCAGAGTGTTCACTCAAACTGCACTGAGATCAAAGTAGAAATCAACCATATAAAGATAGCTGGGAAGCTGCCAAATATCGGGAAATTAAACAACGCACATTTCCGTGGGTCAAAGAGAAATGCAGATGGGAAATGAGAAACTATCTGAAACTGGGTGGTTAATGACAGTATTACAAGCAAGACGATAAAAATCTAAGAGAAAGATGGTATGGGGAAATAGATGGCCCGATAAAAATGAAGGGTGGTAACGAGGTGATAGGTAAGTGATGGAGAGGCTAAGCAAAGTCATGAGAAAGTAAGGGTTCAGAGGGTCCTAAGGAAACAGAATCCTGCTTTGACCCATATGTCCTCAGTCTTCACTCACCTCTGCTCGTGAGTGTGTTTACACACGTCCTGTTTCTTGCCTACATCTTCCCACACCGCTCTCTCTGTTTAGAAACTTCTTCCCAATGCAGGCCAGTCCAAACATCACCCATAGTTCTCAGAGGCTACCTTCTCCATCTTAGATATAAAGTCTCCCATGATGTATCTTTAGGCAGAAAGCATCTCTTCTTTCAAGCTGGTGAGAAATTTTTATGCCACGGTCCTACTAGTTTTTCACATCTTGGTGTGTGTTTCAGAGGGGGTTGGGGGAGGACAGAGACCCTGTCTGCACTGTCTTGGGGATCACTCATAGCACCCTGAGGCTAGTAGGAGCTCAGTGGTGGTTCTGGAATGAAAGAAGAAAGGCAGGAACCCCAACATAGCAAAGAAGAAAGAAAGGGCTTTTACGAGGCCACTTCAAAGGAAAGCAATGATGACGTGGCAATTCAAGGAAACAGAAAGTTCTTATTTTTTTTTTAAGATTTTATTTATTTATTTGACAGACAGAGATCACAAGTAGGCAGAGAGGCCCAGGCAGAGAGAGAGAGCAGGAAGCAGGCTCCCTGCTGAGCAGAGAGCCTGATGTGGGGCTCGATTCCAGGACCCTGGGATCATGACCTGAGCCAAAGGCAGAGGCTTTAACCCACTGATCCACCCAGGTGCCCCGAAAGTTCTTATTTCTTTTAAGATTTTATTTATATGAGAGAGGGAGAGCATGAGTAGAAGGAGGGGCAGGGGTGGGGAAGAAGACTCCCCACTGAGCCGGGAGCCTGATGCAGGACTCGATCCCAGGACCCTGGGACCATGACCTGAGCTGAAGGTAGCCACTTAACCAACTGAGCCACTCAGGCACCCCAGAAAGTTCTTACTAATACATCTCATGGCCTCACATGGACTCCCAATTATTAAGAGTCCCTAAAACGAATTTCTAGACAGAACAGCTTTCACAGAAGAGTGTTCCACTTTTTTTTTGTTTTAACCCTCAGCATTCTGAACACACAGAGAACAGTTAGTAGATGCTTGTTGAACAAAAGGTGAAATTCTTTCTTAATGCATCACAGGGAGTATGCATGTCCCTGGCCTAAGGGTCTGGAAGGCTGCTCCCTGTGTTATTTGAAGGGGACAGCCGACTCTCTCAGAACTTTATCACCTGGAAAACGTTAGGTGTGACATTTTAAAAGGATTGCAATTTTCCAGAGTGTTCACTCAAACTGCATGACCCATTCTACCTCAACTTGAGAATGTCTACAAAGACCTTCGAATGCCATGGTAAAAAAGAATGCAAAGGGACCCGCAGTGACTGCCAACCAAACATTGAGCACTCCACCCAGAAACAACAACTTACAGTGATTCCATCCAGTCCAGGCAGCCCAGGCTCCCCCTGAGAAACAGACAAAGGTGGGACACGTAAGAGATTAATTAAGCCTGCGCTATTATTTTGTAGATAACGGACCTACGCTTCAAGAGCAGAAAAATACATTGCTGATGGCTTGGGTCTCCTAAGGTCTCCTGTCAAGGTCTTGTGTTTTAAATAATGCATGAATTGGGCATATTCAACCATTTACTTTTTTTTTTCCTAAGAAAAATCCGGACTCCAGAAGACACATATTATAGCCTTGGTTAAACAGGATTTTATATTTTACTTGGAGTAATTAATTTTCACCTTTGCTAGGAACTTATCAATTAGAAACTGTTTCTGTGGGCTGGTGATTCTCCTGCTCTTTTTGGAAGAGAGCAAAGCTACCTTCCCGTGTGCCTTCATCCCCAGAGAATCTGTGCCCATATGTATACAATGCAAATCAGACATTTCAAGGGAGAATCAACAGAGCATACAGTCTCTGATTACGTTTTAATTACTTTGCAGCATCTTAAGTCACTGTATGAATCTGTAATATAACCATATTGTGGAAATTGATGTGTTCCACGGGGTCTAGGGTCTCTGTGATTTTTGGCAAAGCCGTTTAATCAATGCTTGCTATGACAATGGCTATATTTTGACACCTGCTAGTCTTACCCGTTTGGCTTATGGTCAAAAAAAAAAAAAAAATCAGCTCTCTGCTGCATGGAAAGAGCACTGCCTGGATTTTAGCTCTCTGGTAAATGGGCTATGTGAGTCTAAGCAAGTCACATAGCCCCAGTGTACCTCGGTTTTTCTACCTGTAAAATGAGCAACACGAATCCGATAATCATGAGCTCCCTTCCAAGCCTACCATTCAACCTTTGGCCATGACATCTAAGCCAAGAGCCCAAACCCTGTACCTTCTCCGGTTCTTAGCCACCCACCCCAATCACCACCTTCCAAATGGATTTGCAGTGTTTCTGGTTCTGTGCATGGATGGAAGACAGAGGTCTTCCAACCTCAGCTGAGTGAACATGTGTGCACCTTCCCTTCAGATGCTGGGCATATCAATTACCATCTGCTACCAAGGGAATAATACCAAGCTCACCTCCCACTCTGCAAGGGAGTAGGGTCAATCATTTGGGCACCAGAGTTTCCAGGTAGCATATACCAAGAGTACAGTCACAAGAATACAGAAGATTCTGGTCAATTCTAGGAAGTGATGGAGGTTTCCAGCCAGCTGCAGAGTTGATGGGCAATTTTTGCAGACAGTCAGGGGCCTGGTGAGGGTAACAGGTTGGCGTGCAGGTACAGAAAACAGTGGAGCCAGCATCCTGGGCCAGTGGCCATGTTGAGATGGGCAGAGACATAACATGGCTTCATACCAAGGTATGCAGACATCAAGGATTGTAGGGTAAACAAAAGGTATCTGCCTCCAGGAAATGTCTTGGCTTGTCAAAGAAAATGATACCCATGCAAACTGTTTGCTGATCTGTCTCTTATTTTGGGTGTAGATCCTATAAAGCAAATCTCTTTGACAGTATGGCTGCAAACATTTCTGCCCGTGTTTCCACCACCAAAAAGCTCCAGATCCCTTTTAAGTCTAGCTTAGTCTGCTCCAATAGAGACACAGATGCTAGTTCTCAGAACGGTCTTGTTGGAGCTGGGCCCAGTCCCAGGGAACTCAACTTATAGCCAGCCTACTTAGCTGCCTGCCTCAGAGGCTCTTACCTTCATTCCTTTGAAAGTACCTTGGTCAAAGACAGGTTCGCCTTTAGAGCCTTTCTGCCCAGGAAGCCCCTGAGTAAAATAAGAAACACTTGTGAAGAAATGCATGCACACATACAGAGTTTTAAACAGTATGATCTGATCACATAGAGGACCCAATGTCGAGAGCCTGGAACCATGTGGTTTATTCTATGGCTGTGCTAAGGGGCAAAGAACATCCCCCAAATGGGTGCTGAGTCTCAAAGTTATATGGCTGTCTCCCCAACTCCCAAGTCAGGCGTCTGTAAAGGAAGTAGGGGACTTTGACTCTGTTCAGAACACTGACCGGAACATCCACATATAACACACGGCTCACTGGGAAGCCTCCCGCTCATCTGCTCTACCCCTCACAGCTATGTCACTGAAACGGCCCCCAGCTACGACTAAGCTTAGAGAAGATCGGTAAAGAGGCAGATAGTAAAGAATTTAAGCTTTGTGGGCCTTCTCTGGGCTCTGTCCTGTATTCTGCTTCTCTCATTCCGCACAAACCTTTAAAAATATCAAACCAAGCTGCAGTCATGGGTCACACAGGCCAGTTTGTGACCCTCCGGGTTAAAAGATGTCTACAAAACCATCTCCATCTTGTGCTTCTACCACAAAACCTCAGCTTCAAGGCCTGTCTAAGAGGTGTTAACACGGAAGACAGGTCAAAGTACACCGAACCTGACTACCAAACCAGACTTTTTACCGTCTCAGTGGCAGACGCTGGCTAACATCTGCTAAAATTTGTCTTCGTGGGGAAAATCAATGTCCCTATATCTAAGGGGAAGTCAGGATTAGTATTAGAGATAGGAGTAAGCTTCGGGGACTGAAGAGTTGGCTGAATTATGGATTCCTTGAGTTCACAGATCATAGGTGTGATAGAAGAATCAGTGGGTCCCCAAAGCACCTTCTTTCCTAATGTTTCCTGTTTCCCCTTATTCTTATGGCCGCTCCTTTCATCAAAGAAGCGTGACAGAATACCCACTAGCAATTCAGCAGGGTTAGAAAGGGTTCAGCTTAACAAAATCTACGCCCAAGTTCCTATTTAGGCTTAAGGGGAGGCTTAGGGACAGGATTAGGTTTTACCCTTGTCCTTTATGCTGTCGGAATGTTTATTACCTCAAGATTTCTTGTCTCCCTCTTGGGGGCAGCATTTCCTCACTTTGCTGGATTTCCATTCTCTTAACACAGATGTGATTTGCTCTCCTCTTCTGTTGCCATGGCAGTGTTTGGAGCCCTTTGTGACCCAAACAAGCTCATACTATGTAGGTAATACATCTTTCTCCACCCCCCCGACCCCCGCTGCATTTTGGTTCGGTCTTTAGATATCAGGGTCCTTTATGCCGATATGAGACCCGTGTTTTGTCTGTCTCTCTTATGCAGATACCCACACCCACAGCTTTGTCACCGAAGGCACTGGTGATGCTCTTCCAATAAAATACTAACTAAATAATGCTTCAATGAACATAGGGGGCATATATCTTTTTGAATTAGTGTTTTTGTTTTCTTGGTATAAATATCCCGGTATGGAAATAACCTAAGTGTCTATTGATGGATGAATAGATAAAGATGATGTCACACACACACACACACACACACACACACACACACACACACACACTGGAATACTACTCAGCCATTAAAAAAGAAGGAAATCCTGCCATTTGCGACAACATGGACGGGGCTTGAGGGCATTATGCTAAATGAAATAAGTCAGACAGAGAAAGAAAAATACTATATGATTTCACTGATGTGTGGAATCAAAAGTAAAACCAAAATAAATGAACAAGCAAAACAAAACAAATCTTGGGGACAGAGAGAACAGATTGGTGGTTGCCAGAGGGGAGACTGGGAAGGGGATGGGCAAAATGGGTGAAGGGAATCAAGAGGCAGAAACTTCTAGTTACAAAATAAGGAAGTCATGGGGATGCCATGTACAGCATGGTGACTATAGTAAATAATGTATTTTTAAGGATTTCATTTTTATGTAATCTCTATACCCTAATGTGGGGCTCAAACCCTGAGATTATGAGTTGAGTTGCATTTTCTGCTGATTGAGCCAGCTAGGTACCCCTAGGGTAAATAGTATTATATAGTTGTTAAGAGAGGAGACCTTGAAGGTTCTCACCATAAGAAAAAAAAAATTGCCACTCTGTATGGTGACAGATGGTAACTAGACTTAGTGTGGCGATCATTTTGCAATGTATACAAATATCAAATCATTATGTTGTATGCCTGAAACTAATATAATGTTATATGTCAATTATACTTTAATAATAACAAAAAAAGAATGTGGGATAGCACTGGAATAAGACATACTGGAAAAAAAAGCCAATTAATTCATGTAGCCACAGAATCTGTATAACAGTATGATTTCTAGCTAAATCTATCACCTGAGTACCCTTAGCAGCTTAGATTATTTCAAATAAGGTTGATAACGGGCTTGAATTGTTATTTTTCTCTTCCTAGTTGTTTGTAAAAACAACCTTGCAAGGGCACTGTATCTATTAGAGATCCTTTAGATCCAGATATTGGATCCCTATCTGGATGAATAGAATTAAATGAAAGTGGTGACAGCAGGATCTAAAAAAATGCTCTATCAATCCTGGAACCAAGGGTTATGGGTTGGGTGGGGAGGGGGAAGGGGGCAAACTATGTCAGTGTAGAGTAGGATTTCTCAATTCTTTCTCACTACAGACACTTTTGGGACAGAGGAATCCTTGATGTTGGAGGAAAGCTGTCTTGTACCAGTGTACTCTGAGTGGTGACAAACAAAAATGTCACTAGTAACTGTCAAATGTTCCTTGGGGTGGGAAATCATCCCTGGTCAAGAATCACTGGTTTAATAAGTGACTCTTAATCTCACAAAACAAACTGAGGGTTGCTGGGGGGAGGGGCGTTGGGAGAAGGGGGGTGTGGTTATGGACATTGGGGAGGGTATGTGCTTTGGTGAGTGCTGTGAAGTGTGTAAACCTGGCGATTCACAGACCTGTACCCCTGGGGATAAAAATATATTATATGTTTATAAAAAATAAAAATTTAAATTTTTTTTTAAAAATAGTACATTTGAGGGAATGTTTTCCACCTATAAAAATATATTAATGTAAATATGTTTAATTGAGATGCCAAAGTATGAATATTAAATCAGTACATTCCCATGTTAAAAAAAAATAAAGAATCACTGGTTTAGACCAAGCCTACCAAGCCCTTTGGGTCATCATCAGTGCTCCCATGATCTCATGTAAGCCTTCCAAATACTGCATTTTCCAGTGTCATCTGATGTGGGAACAAATCAAATAGCCCAAGTGTGTACTTTGCTCTGAAATGTACTGGAGGCTCTTCACAGTCTTGCCAGCTCTAAAAGCATCATTTGAAAAAGAGAAAAAAAAAACCCTCTGAGAAGTGGAACATGTGTGCCTCTTCTGCAACTAGTATTCTTTAGATGCAGGTGCTTAACGAGGTCTCCATAAAAGCAGGGAAAGGCAAAAAACACCATTTGAAATAATGGACAAAAATTCGGCAACATACGGGTGGTCCGAGAAGCCCAGGATAGCCCTGAGGGCCTGGATATCCAACAGCTCCTTGAGTGCCATTACAGCCATCCAGGCCAGGTGGGCCCCTGGGCCCTGGCTGTCCGGGGTGGCCCTGTTCCAAGAGAAAAGAAGGGATCACATCAGCCACAGGACTCCGACCAACCCTCACCAGCTCCCCAAGAAGAAAAACTAAGTATGCTGCCCACCTCTGGCTCCTTGTCTACTCCCTTTGCCCTGTGAGAACCATTCTCTTAGAGCTTTCCTCCACACTCAGGTGTATGGAGCTGGTGACAGCGCAGGGGGACACCCTCCCCCCGCAACCAAAGGATCGATGTTTTAATCAGACCCGTGCTGAAACCAAAGGGATCAAGATGGGATACACAATGGGGTGCAACTTCATCTTCCCAGGGTACAATGATGTACTAAGATAGGACTTAGCTGGCTGGCCACTGAAGGGTTACCATCAGGGAATCACGCCAGGCCTTGGGACTTCCTCAGAATAGACCAGAACCCAGGCAGCCCGGTGTGGCTCTTTGTATTGGGAAAGCCTGGGGCTTTTTAAAAATATGGCTCTGCCTAGGAAAGGATGCTGACTATTGGTCAACAGAGCAGAAGCAGTTTCCACGGCACCACCCCTGTGTCTTCACTTCTTCTCCATACTTGCTACTGAGACCATTGTTTTGCCAGGGGAATTAGCAATCATTCACATAATTGAAGTTGAGCTTCCATGGTGCACAGAGTCCACTTTTACGGTGCAAACAGATCTTTTAAAATCTGTCATCAAGAGTGGGTTATGTGCTGGGTATGGAGCGAAGAGATGACGTGAAAGCCCAGAAATCTGGACAGGTCCATACAAGGTTGACTCCTACCCCCCTCCCCGGTGCATGTTTTAAAGCCAGCCACGGATATTTAATAATTTGAGGAAAGCGTGCCACACATTCGAAACTCAATCTTTTGCATTATTGGGGGAAATAAGCTTTTGTCAAATTCTTATTAGGAAAATGCGCCATAGAATTTTGATGCATTTTCATTCTTGTGGTGGTAGGAGATAGTCTACTGATATAAAAGTGTAAGTCTAGAGTGAACTAAACCGGGAACAGCTTACTAAGTTGTCAACATTTTATTCCAGAAGGAAACAGCTATTCTTGTTTGCCCTGAAGATCTATGCTCCACCTTCCCCAGATCTGTGCTTTCGGAGGCTGACCTTTATGGACAGTGCTGCTGAGGCTCCCTTTCCTTGTGTCTCCTGAGAGACACAGGCAGATGATCAAAGAACAGGAGCAGAAAGAACACAGGTTGTTTATTTCCCCCATGCAATCCCTCCCTGGCCATATTTCTGACAATGGCTACATTTATCTACAATTCTTCATTGAGCAGCCCCTACTCCATGGCTCCAGATCTGACCAGTATTGAGTTCCAGTATCACCATTCTTTCTTTCATCTTTGGGCCTAGGGGCAGCCAAAACTCTTGTGTTAGTTTCTTGGCAATCCATTGCTGTTCCTCTGAATCATGCTTACATCCTTTAAATATATCCTTCACGCCACTCAGTTCAGTTAACCCTTTCAGGTAGAGTGTCTATTTCTTCCTGGAATCCTGATCACCACTTTAAAATATCCCAGGCAAACGCGCTAGGCATTATCGCTCAGCTGGATAACAGGGATGAGTTAAGACAAAGACAATAGACTGGCTCAGTACTAGGCACCTGCCTCACTCCTGGGGCCTTGGTTCTGTTTGACACCAAAACTTCTACCTGGCCTTTTACCCGTTAGTATCCACATTTTTTTTTTTAACTTGGGCCCCAACCCTGTGGTTTTCTTGCCTGAATTCCTTTTTTAAAAAAATATTTTATTTATTTATTGTAGAAAGAGAGCATGAGTGGGGAGAGGGGCAGAGGGAGAGAGAGAATCTCAAGCAGACTCTGTACTGAGTGTCGAGCCCAATGTGGGGCTCCATCTCACCACCCCAAGATCATGATCTGAGCTGAAATCAAGAGTCAGACACTCAACCGACTGAGCCACCCAGGAGCCCCTTGCCTGGATGCCTAGTATCTTCCACCTGCATTATTCCAGGGGGTACATGTTCATTCCTTCCTACCTTAGCTGAATTCTCTGGCATTTGACTTAGATCTGTCAGCCCCGTCTTGTCCGGCTGATACCATGAGATGCCAGCTAAAGCATGCTCTGAGTCAGCCAGACTTGTGTTCCAATCCCAGCTTTGCCTCTCCCCATCTTGAATCTCAGTTTCTTCATTCGTAAAAATGGAGATGAGTAATACTACCTGCTAGGGTTGTTGTCAACATCAAAAGTTCATTACAATTACAAAAAGTTCATTACGATTACAATTAAATGAGGCTAAGTTTACTAAGTAGGAGCTCAGTGAAGGAAGCCTTCTTCTCCTAGGTAAGTCAACGAGGATATGTCACTGGGCTGAACTTCTAGCTCCTTTTTTTTAATTCTCAGTAGTACCACAGCATTTCGGGCACTTGGCCCCTTCTGGTTTTAGCTAATGATTTTACATATGTGTGGGCCAGCTCTCAATGAGAATGTAGCTCTTGGAGGGAGGACACCACGATTCTATACAACCACAAGGCACCAAACACACAGAGTAAGATGGGCTGTAATCCAGAAAAGCAACACTCCTCCAGGCCCAGATTTCAAAGGGAAAATTTTCCATTTGGTGACGTCTGTGTCCACTTTGAAGATATAAATCTGGTGTGTTCATTTACGAGTCTCTAGGAAGGGAAATATTTGAGATTAACTCCAGGAGAAAAGCTAAACATACATTGCAAAGGACAACTTGAAAACTTCTGCTTCCAACTGATGGGAACGAAAACAGTTGATAAACATGCATTTCTTGTGGGTGCCCACATCCCCAGTGCACAGCTGTGATATCATGAAAAACCACAAGCCTACTGCCCTGAGTCTACATTATTCTAATGTTGACTATCTTGATGAATGCTTGTTTGTTCATTCTCCCAACTGGTTGCTGTGCCCCTTGGTGCACAGACTTGAATGATTCATAAAATGATTATTTGCTCACTCATGTTGAAACTACCTCCATGGCAGCCACGATGGAGTTTTGGGACCCAAACCAGTGATACATATGTTAGCGATCAGCCAACATTAAGTGGGGAATCAGATTTGTGCAGTGATCCAGTTTAGTAAGATGTGTTGGAAAAGCTGTTGGTTTCAGCTGCCGAAAGCAGAGCAAAATAATTAGTCTTCCTGTGTCTGAGGGAGTCCTGCCAGTCTGACAACCATTGCTTTTGTGGGCACTAGAGGTTGGAGTCAGTCCCACAGATATTTCTAGCATTCCTAGCATGTGGTGAATTTAGCCCCAGGATCTCTGGGGCCTGCGAGTAGAGTAGGAGATGTACTCTGCACTTTCAAGAAAGCTAGGTAAGACCATCACACAAGACAACTAATAAATACCGTGGGCCACATGTAATAAGGAGATACCAAGGACTCCTAGATTGGAGATGGAAGGGAGAGGTAAGCAGCAAACAGAAGGTGCCCAACAAATACATCTTGAACCACTGGAAGAGAGGGAAAGAACAAGGGAGAATAATTTAATGGAGTGAGAGAGCCTTGGGGCCTGAGGCTAAAGCAATTGATAGTCAAAAACAAACACAGACAATCTTTGGTCAAGGGAAGGGCCCAGGGAGTGGGAACTTCCATCAGGGGTAGTACATTTATTTGGAGGAATCTGGACACCGTACTTCATTCTCTCAAGCAGTGAAGCCCCCAGAGAGAAGTGATCAATTCCTTCCAGCCTCCATTAAAAAGAGACGACAGGAGGACGGGCTCAGTGCTGCTGCAGGCTCCAACTTCCCCCACTCAGCTCCCCAAAAGGAATGGAAGAGGTGCTCTCCAGCTTTCTCGTTTTCCTTACCCCTGGCTCCCAGAAGCCACACAATCTGAACTGGATCCTGGATCAAGTGCCGATAGGAACACAGCCAGGGTAAAATGCCAGAGGATGTCATAAAAGAACAGCCAACCCCATACACTTATTTCCCTGCTGGCCCATTTCTGGGCATTTTGCAGACTCTGCAGTTGGATAAAATGCAGAATTCTGTTGGCCAATTTTTTGATACAGATAACAAATGGAAGGAAACGAGACTTCTGTCTTCCAGCTTCACAACTGTATACTAGGTCTGGAAAGAAAATGGATCAGATGATAATATCTTTTTTTAAGATTTTGTTTATTTATTTGAAAGACAGAGAGAGAATGAGAGAGAGCGCACACAAGCAGGGAGGGAACAGAGGGAAAGGGAGAAGCGAACTCCCTGCCGAGCAGAGATCTTGATGCAGGTCTCGATCCCAGGACCCGGGGATAATGACCTGAGCCAAAGGCAGATGCTTAACTGATTAAGCCATCCAGGCACCCCCAGATGAAAATCTGAGGGTAGATTCATATGCTTTTTCTGTATCCCTGTAGTAAAATGACAACATCCAGCAGGTGCACAAGAAATACCTAGAGATCGGCACAAAGAGATTTAAGCCCCCTTCCTTGATACTAGATGATAATGCAGTATAACTCTAGAAGCTGTTAAGTCCAGAATTTGCCAAACTGTGCTTAGATATGGTTCAGAAAAATGCCTTAGAGGTTGTTGGAAGGATAAAAACAGGCTCTAAAACCTCCCTCAAACAAAGAAGCTCTACTTTTCCCTGATCCATACACCAAACTTCCACACAAACCTTTGGGTCTTCTTCGTAACAAGGCTGAAAACCACTGCCATAGATAAACACAGCCTAGGCTACAGATTTGATATATATAGACACGTGACAAAAAGCAGAACTAAAAAGTGACAGCAGCAAGTTGCAAATACTGTATTTTAAAGGCTGGTAAAATGTTAATCAACACTGGCAAAATGTTATTCATGGACTCTCCAGTGGTGGGATAAATAAGAATACAGGGTGAACGGAGCACCCAAAGGGTTGGATCAGATAAAATGGGAAAAAGAGATGCCTGTAAGCTCCAAATTCCTCACTTATATCCAGCAAATCCCGGTCCTCAGGATAAAGGGAAGAGGCTGTCTCTGCATGATCTGTGGAACAGCCACTCTGCAAAAACTAAAGGGAAATTCACTCTGGAATGAGACAAGGCTGTAGAGAACAAATTACTGGAATGAAATGTATTGAGATACCACCAAGTATTTTTCTGTCTAATTCATGTATCCTCTTACTATTCCTTTTTTCCCTTTAATTTTCTTATAATACATGTGCATGTGCTCTGATGTGTGCAGTATGCATGTGCTCTGATGTGTGTCTCCACATATCATCCCCGGTTGAATCTCCCCTCAACCACAAGACCTAACTCTTCTTGGCTAAGATATTGAGGGTTATGCCTGTGCGTGTTCCAGCCACCTGACTGAGTGCTACCTGTAACTCAATCCCTGGGAAAGTGTGTGCAAACACTTTGCTTCAAACCCGATCGTGTGCATCTCGACACTTGAAACAGGATGTGGTGAAGGCCAAGGCGACCTAGAAGTGATATTAAAAAATGCCTCTGTGCACATACTCACTGGAATCCCATTGATGCCGAGAAAGCCAGGAACTCCCATGGGACCCTAAAACAAGGAGTGGGAAAAAGAAGGTAAGAGACACTCTAATTGATCTCCACTAGATTAAGTGGGTTCTTCCATGTGATTTGTGACCTAAGCTGAAAAGTGTTGTGCACTTCCCTCTCCACATTACATCACCTTGCTCCCTCCTCCAGGTCTGGGTAATCACTTGCCTGTACTCAAGGTCTTAAATATGTCTGTGTTCTGAGACCAGTTTTTATTTTAAGCAATATGGTGCCAGACTGAAAATAACGGTTCAGTATAACGTGCTGTTTTGATATCTGGGAAAACCAGGAGGGCCTCTAAAGGCCTAGTCCCATGTCCCCCTATCTCCTCTGCTCCCACAGATAAGATCTCCTAGGCAAATGGTCCTCCTTATGAAACAGAGAAGGTGCAGCTCCTGCTTATTCCTGAGTCGTGGGTTTCAGTCCCTGATGGCCCAGTGAATTATTCAGTGTTGCCTCCCACTGCCCCTTCTGGTTTATTCTGTTCTAGAGTGCACCTCCACCCACCATTTTGTGGTCCTGTGTGGTGTGTCGTGTCTTTCTACTTTTTACTGTGAATATAGGTGACTAATAAACCTGATGTCAATCTCTTCCATCTGGCGTCAGGGGTCATATCTTCTGCCATCCCCAGAACCCTGGGGTGGGAATACCTCCTTTACCAGTGGGGTGAATGGGAGGTGATTAAAGTCTGCAGGGAATATAAACTAAGCTGCTAAACTCAGCCAGCTGCCATGACATGATCAACCTCCTTTCTGGAGTGTCTTTCCCTACCTTTGTGGCCCAGATTTCTTCCCAGTATTCTGACGCTTTGCTTCCCAGTCTCCTTGATTGGATTCCTGTTGTCTCCTGCCCAGCTGATTGAACTTCTGACCCATGCCCACATTGAACCCACCTGAAATCCCAGCCCAGCAAGCCCACTTTTCTAGCAGCTTTTTTTATTAGTATTATTTCCATAAATGAGATTTAGAACCTTTTACCTTCATACATGTAGTCCATACTCAAAGAAAAACCAAGCTCTGGTGTTTTTACCTTATCTCCTTTTGGTCCATATGGTCCCAGGGGGCCTGGGGAACCCCTTTCTCCTTTCAACCCTGCTAAACCACTAGGGCCAGCAAATCCTTGAGGGCCCGCTGGACCTTGAATTCCAATTGGTCCTGGTCGCCCCTATGATGGAGAGAAGGGGTGCAGTTAGCCAATAGGGGACTCAACATCAACACTTCCAATTTTCCCATGCACAGAGAACACTGTCATCACTTCGCTAAGTAATTTTGGCTTAGAGATCTGTGAAGCATGCCAAAGTTCCAGACATGGGTCAGAAAAGGCTATTTTCAGGGCCGCTAAGCTTATTTGGATAGAACATATTTTATAAGCACATTTAATAAGATTCATGTGCACCAAGATCCTTCAACTTTGTACTTCTTAGTTATTCAGGCAGGATAATATTATCCTCTTCCTGGTTAGTGCCAGGCCATCCATCAGATTGTCAAAATAGTGAAAGAACAGAACACTGGAGAGCATCGTGACATTTTATATCTCACATTCAAATGGCCAATCCCGTACTTGCTGTGAAGTCTGGAATGGCTAGGCCTAAAGAACATTGCCTCGGGGGATCCAGAGAGGGGACAAAGATCCAGAGAGGATCTTTGGGCTGGTCAACCTGCAAAAGCTCATCTTCATATGCAGATCCCAGGGCCCCATCACTGCAACTGGAAACAGATGCTTACAGGGAAAACACACACACACACACACACTGTTTATTTTTCCTCTATTTCTTCTTCTTACCCTTCAACCCACCATCTGTAGAGTGCTGAATGTGTAAAATTCAAGAAGCCTGAGAATATGCACAAAACATCAATTATGATAGCAAGAGGGAGCACCTTGAGGATTTTGAATGCATTAGCTATAAAATGCCTGTAACAATTAAGCATGAGAGTTCAGGCTGACATTTTCAAGCTAACAGAGACAGAGAATTAACCCCAGTGGGTGCAACACAGGTGGGCTAGTCTATCATTTAGAACAAATCCCAGTAGGTACTGAATATTCTTGGCAGAAAGATGAAAACCATTAGTAATGAGCATTACCTCTCAGAGAACACAACACCCTACCAGGTAGAGACCCTATTTTCATGAATGCTTCCCATCTCCACCTCTTGGTCCTTTTTCAGACTGAAATCTGCAATTTCCTCAGATCTGTGAAAAACTCAGAAAAGCCCATTAGACAGGCTCCTTAATATTCACCCGCAAAGGTTACTTTTTAAAAGGCTGGAAAAAGGACAGATGCTTTAGGCAGTGGTTAGAATCACGTACTGGAGATGCAAGTGGCCACCAGCTATGTGGGGCCTTTAGAGTAAAATATCCGGTGTCAGTCAGGCCGCCCAAAGACTGACGACTCATCTAAGGAAGTACAAAGAGGTTCTTCCCAAGGAGATGCAATTTTCTGGGGTGACCACGCACCACTCAACCTTCTCCAACACCCAACGTATAACTTTCAAAAGGTGCTAGGCTGTGTAGTGCTTAATGGGCTTCTTTCTGGGAATGATGGAGCAGGAAGAGAACTTTCACTTTTTATGCTTTTATCTCCCATTGTTGGAATTTTCTATGTAATGATTCTATTATTTATTACTCTTGCATATATGGTAAAAGAAAAAGAAAAAGACCAAAAAAGAAGAAAAAACCAATACTAAAAAGAAGACCAATTATAAAAATATAAGTATATTTTATATAAAATATTGTAGATTTTATATACTTATAAAAATACAATGCTGGAGTGTTGAGGGTTAACGAAGAAGTCTAAAAGGTAAGCCATAAAACCAGAGCAAACAGTACAAGAGCCTAAGTGGTCCAGGAGCACAAAGAAAGTGGTGGCCATGGAAGGCCTGGGAAATGCTTACGTTCTGTCCATGGTTGGGGAGAGTCATGGCCCACGCTGGAAAGAAAGGGGGCCCCAACTGAGGGGGGCCTGGAAAGCAAGGAAGGAGAGTTGAAGACTTGATAGAGGAGCTCACAGGGAACCCTCAGAGGTTTGGAGATAGGGGATGGATGGGAGAAAGGCAGCATTTTGAGGCTGAAACTCATCAGTGAGCATTCAGAACATGTGTGTGTTAGCTGGAGGCCAGGGCAGCCTGCCTGAGGCTGGGACAAGGGAGACAGATAAGAAGCAGCTGTTGGGGGAGGAGGGAAGTGGTTGGTGGGAGGACAGGACCCAGGATGGGCTTGCTGAGGCCAGGTTATTACTAGCAGAGACAAGGCAGGCAGGGCACTGCAAGCTTGACCCAAATCTGAGGCCTGCCCAAAGTTTTCTCACATCAAGGGATGGTAGGCGGAGAGCACAATAAACCATTGCACTGAGAGAGCGGATTGTGGTGTGGCCCAATTCCCATCTTGCTCGCATCACCAGGGCCTGAGCAGGGAAGGCCTGGCTGGCACGCTCCAACTCTGGTCTCTTGCCTCTGTGAGCACATGCTCAGCAAGAGTAGCTAAGGAGACGTAGGAATGAGGCGATTCTAGAACTGGACTCAACAGGAAATCTGATTCCATCCAGAAAAGATAGGATTCCCTGGGGGGCTCCCTTTCTCTTAAAGGGCCTGCCATGCTGAATTTGCCACAGAGAGCTTAAAGTGAGTCTCTGAAAGGACTTGTAGATTCTTTGGATGCTAATTCTTTTTCCAAAGGGGTTTCTGAAATGGCCCCCCTCAGGGGTATGCTTACCTCTGAGGTAAGCTTCTGGGCTGGCCTCAGCTAGGAAGCTCTCAGGCCTACCTAAGGGCCAGAAACGGCATGCGGGATGTCTCAAGGCCTCTGAGGTTCCAGGAGCCTAGAACTGCCTCCTCAGTGGGGTGCCAGGCCCTTCTAGAGCCTGCAGTCATAGGCTAAGAGACAAGAACTCTTCCTCCCCACTGCAGTGTCACCCTACAGTGGCTCAGAGCACTGGGAACAGATGAAGATGACTACAAGAAGAAGTGAGAGACAACGTTTGTTTTCTGGGATGTTTTGTCAGCCATCTCTAGATATGCTTGCTCTGTGCTTCCAGATGCATGTTCTTTCTCGCTCGTCTCCAAGGCACAGGGTTCCTGTCTCTGTGCTCACTCTACTGCTGAAGCTTAACCCTAAATAAATGATGAACTGCTTTGGGCTGGGGGGGGGGGGGCTTGGGCTCTGCTGCGAAGTAGCGATCGGTGGCACTTTTCATAATGGCCAGCAGAGGTCAGTGTAAGAACACAGCAGCTGCAGATAAGCAGGTGGGTAGGTGGGCCTCTCTCTCAATACAAATAAAAAGAAATCAAACCAGTGTCAGAGAAGTCACAGAATGTTCGAGCAGAAAGGGCCCTTGGAGACCATTTCATCTAGGTTCTGTTTTATACATGGGGGTGGGGGTGGGGGAAGAGGCGGAGAGAAGGAGAAGGACTTGTTCAGTTCCCAGAGCTAGTGAGGAAAACAGTACGAGACTCCAACCAGACTGCCTGCTGCCAGTGTGTGGCTCTTTCCCGGCTCGCCAGTGGCAGATGTCCTAGGGGGTCCTTGAGGCTGCTCCCCCTTACCCCCGGCCCGCCCCTGGGACTATCCCCATCAGTAGGCTGCAGCAGCCAGATGCTCACACATCATTTCTGTCTTCCTAACTCTGATCATTTCACAGAACCAATCTGAAACACCAGCACTGTTTGGACTGCTAGCAGAATTTCAATGGGTTTGGACCAATGCCCTGCCCTGATACATGTCATTTATTTTGGCAAATAGACCCAGACAGGGCAGAAGGGACTCCTCCAAGTCTTTCCAACAAGCTCTCTTGCCTCCATCTGCTAGGGATTTTAAATATGTGCAGCAGGGTGGAATTCTCAAGAGACTGAGCTGGGACTTGAGCCTGAGGCCAGGAACTGCAGCACCCTACTGAACCCCAGGCTGGCTGACTCCCGCTGACCACACGGCATTGGGGTTAGGATGCAGTTTCGGGTCACCTTAGATCAGACCACAGCCACAGCTCTGGCCCCACATCACTGGGGTAACAGACCTGGTAATGGCTCTGCATATAAAAGACAGTAGTCCCTCCTTGTTCATGGGTATGTGTTCCAAGACGTCCAAAGTGGTTGCTTGAAACCACAGATGGTACCAAAACCTATATACATATATACACACTATTGTTTTTCCTATACATACATACTTGGGATAAAGTTAAGTTTGTAAACCAGCCACAAGATTGACAATAATAATAAAATAGAACAACTATTAACACTTTGCTGTTAAAAAAAAAAAGTTATGTTAATGGGGTGAAATGAAATGAAATGAGGTGAGCTGATACAATGCCTACATGATGAGGTAAAACGAGGGGAAAGATGGAGGTGTTGTGATGTAGCCGTTAGGCTGCTAGTGAATAGGTCAGAAGGGGGATCATCTGCTTCAGTACCATAGCTGACTGCAGGTTACCGAAACCATGGAAAGCAAAACCGCAGAGAAGGGGAGACTACTGAGGTACCCATGCGCAAAAATAGCATCGAAGACTCTTAAAAGCACACACCTCAGACTAGTTAGGAGACGGAGAGGGGGCTGGCTTTTCTTTACTAGCCCCTTTTTGTCTTTTTATCCCTCCCTGAAGTTTCCAGTGTCCTTCTCCAATCAAATTAAAATTTATGCCTACAGAAGAATCTGAAACTCATTGCCACTGAGGCATACATGACTGACAACAACTTAGAGCTTTACTTCTCCCCAAGGGGATTTGTATTTTAATGGAGAGCAAAGCATTATGTTAAGGGATGCAAATGATATCTATGAAGCAGAGGAGAAAAGGGAACATTTGCAGACTTTCCTGGTATCAGAATGCTGGATCTGGAGTCCGACAGATCTGGAGTCCAATCTCCTTATTGCCACATAATAGCTAGGTGACCTTGGGCAAGTGACTTAACCGCTGAGTCTCTACAGCTCTGAGAAATAATAGCTCTTGTGAGGGTTATTGTAGGAATTTAAGTGAGTTAATGAGCTCCTGGCAGGTAGCATGAAAATATCCGTTCCCATTCCTCTTTACGTATCATTTACGATAAAATGGAGAAGTTACAATTGAGTACTTTTAATGTTCCTTCTCTGAAGTTTAAGGGGGAGATGCACAGATAACATGGAGAAACTCTCTTTGGGGCAGGGATGTGCGCCCAGGAATGAATGAGCATGTATGCCAGCACCCCACATCTATGAGAGCATTGCCCCCCCCCCTTACTTAGCGTTGGTGTCTTGGCTCTCCTGGGCACTCAGCTCTTCAGTGTCTGCTCATTCTCCTAAAGGAACTTCCTCTACATATTAATGACTCTCCAGTGTGAACCTCCAGCCCCAATTGCTCTTCTCATGTGCCAGATCCTGATAGCTAATGACTGACTAGGCCTCTCCATCTGGATATGCCATTCCAAACTCAGTAAGACCAAAGCTGAACTCATCATCTTCTCCTCAACCCTATTCCCAAAACCAGTTTCTTCCCCTTGAGTTAATGGAACTAACTTAGCAAATCACAGTCTATCCACAAAGTTGACTGAACCAGAAACCCAAACGTTCTCCACGACCTCTCTTCCCTCATCTTCCGCATCCAATCCACTAGCAAGGACTGTCAGTTCCACCTCCAAAATATAACCCAAACCTATTCATTTCTCTCTATCCTCATGGTCTTCAGCCAGGTCTTCCTCATGTCTCCCTAGAGTGTTGCCACAGGCTCCCAATTGGTCTACCATCTTCCAAACTTGCTTTACTTTCTTTTAACATCCTGCCCCAGGGCCTTTGTACATGTCTCTGATCTCCAGGTTAGCTCCTATTTATCATTCAGGATCCAATAAAGATAGTAGCTCCTCCAGGGATGCTTGGATGTTTCAGTCAGTTAAGTGTCTGATTCTTGATTTCAATTCAGTTCATGACCTCAGGGTCATGAGATCAAGCCCTGCATTGAACCCCACACTGGGCTCCACACTGGGTGTGGAGACTGCTTAAGATTCTCTCACTCCCTCTCCTCTAGCTCTCACCCCCCCTTTCACTTGCTTACTCACACATGCTCTCTCTCTGTCTCTCTCTAAAAATTTTAAAAAATAAAAAATATTTTACAAAGATGTCATCTCCTCAAGGGAGCCTTCCATGATTGCCCCCACCTCACAGAATCTGCTAGATTGCTTGTTTGTGTCTATACCCCTCAATAGATTGTGCTCCTTGAGGACAAGTCCTGTGTCTTATTCCCCACCAAATCACCTGCACTTAAGTACAGTGCCTAGTATATAGTGGGAGTTCAGTAAATGCTGAATGAATGGAGAAAATGAATGAATGAATATGCACACTGAGAAGCCAGTGGTCAGGCACAGCAGTGCCTTCATTGGAAGTCTAGATAATCATATCAGAGTGTAATCAAGAACCATCTGATCATGGAACTGCAGAAAAAGAAAGCTGAACAAGAATTAGGACCTCATCCCATTTAGTATGGAGATGCTGATACCCAGAAAGGGAAAGGAACTTAACCAAAATCCATACAGTATCAATTCTACACATAAAGGAAGGGAGAGGATGGGGCAGCAAGACCAGATAAACAGAACCCAGTGAGGAGGCTGTGAATTCCTGGAGAGAAATAACGGTGACTTGGACTAGGTTCATGACAGTGAAGACAAGGAGAAGACAGATTTGAGACTGATTTCAGAGGATAAAAACTGTATAGCATAGTACTAGATTGGAATAGGTGGGTTAGCCAGAGGGAGGTTTGAAGGATGACTCCCAGGTTTCCTGACTGGACAACTGAGTGGATCTCTTTACTGACTTGAGGAAGCCTAGGGGAAGAAGAGTCTTGGGTGGAAGATGAGGAGTCCACCTTTGGAGAAGTGAGGATTAAGATATGTGGGGACCATGTGGAGAGATATTCTGCACCTGTTGCCCTCACTAGACCAAAGGTCTGAGAGGGCAGGGTGCTCAGTTGACACATTTACCATGGTATCTCCAGAGATGCCATGTCTGGTATGCAGTAGACATTCTATTCTGAGGTGTGCTGTGGAATGAACAACAATACAGAATTAAATGTGTACTTGGGAATCTTCAAGAAGGTCACCTCTGAGTCTCATTAGTTAGGGGAAAAATTAGATTAAAAGACTTTGTTGCTATCCTAGAAAAGACCTCTAATGACCTTTGGGGAAGATGAAGCAGAGAACCCTGACCTCCAGCCTAGGAACTAGATGGCTTGAATTCTACATTTTGTCCTTATGTTCCAACTGGAATTCCCATCTTTGCCATAGGGCTGGGCAGAGGAAATGCAAGAACTTATTAGACTCTGGCTGGAATAGCTAGAGTATCTCTCCTAGCCATGAAATATATGGTAAGAAAGAACCTAAAGATAACACCCCCAAGACCAGAATATTTAAGATACTTCAGGATACTTTTCCTTTCACCATTCCTTTGGAAGATCACAATACATCTGGGTGGTAGGCTGAGGGCATCAAGCTACAAAGCAGTTAGCCAACTGGGTTTGCTAATGTCATACCATTGGTCAGTGGCAGAACTGGTATCAGGGCCTCCCAATCACCTCTGTGCTCCTTCTGTTGCAACATATGGAGACAGCCATCCACAGAGCCCTATGCTCCATTCTCTTATTAATAGCACTAATGGGCTAGCATTGTGGGCAGAAGCAAACAAGGGAGAAAAACACCAGTTGACGAAGAATAGGTCTAGTGTATGACCAAGACTCATATCATATAGATAGACAGACAGACCCATTTTGTGGCCAAGGAAGCCCTGGTTCAGCTTGATGCTGATAGCATCATCTACAGTTTGCCAGCAAGGACACTGACCCTACCCATCTACACACACACATAAATTGTGATCAGTGTCTAGCAAAGTGGGAACCCTCCCAAATTATTAGTGTCTGCCACAGCTAAGAAGCACTATCAGAGGTTTGCCCTCAACACCCAAATGAAATCACATTTATTCTCTTGTTCTTAAGCTGTAATCAGTGCTTGAAGCCATCCCAGGCATGAAGACATGCATCTACATGTTTTGTTTGCAAAGACACACACACCCATTCCCGTGGTTATTATAAATGTGTTGAATATTTTAGAAAGACACCTTCCAGAGTGATAAAGTTAACTCTTGCCAGGCCACACTCTTCATCGCTCCCTTTTACCTGTTCATTCATATTTCTCTTCTATTTTTTTAATTTAAAAAAAATTGTAAGTAGGCCCCATGCCCAACGTGGGGCTTGAACTCATGATCCTGCCATCAATAGTCGCTAGCTCTACCAAGTGAGCCAGCCAGGTACCCCTAACATACCTCTTCTAAAATGTGATAATGACCTTCTTTCTACCAAGCACCTACTAAGTCCCATCTCCTGTAATCCTTCTCTCTAACAGCCCCAATGGGTGGGTAAGAGACTCATTTTACAGGTGAGAAAACCGAAATCCAGATTCAGAGAGGGTAAGAAACCTGCTTGAGGTTACCCATCAGGCAATTTCTGAAGCTAATTTTGGTGATATAAAAGCCTTTGCTTCTTTCACCAAGCTACATTGCCCCTCTGCATTGACTAATGCATTGACTAATGCTCCAAATATAGAATCCCCGGCCCAATTGAAAAGGGGCAAAGAGAGCTATTCTGGGCAGAAAAATACTGTCATTTTCACTGATAGCAGAACAACTGATATCTATTTGCCCAATCTTTTCACTGGAACGGGTAATATTTAACAGAAACTCATTTACTGGAATTAAGAAATTAAGTCCTAAAAGGCAGTTCAGGGAATAACACTTCCCAGAATTTAAAAAAAAAAAATTTTAAAAAGAGGAGATATGTTTTTTTGTTTAATTTCTTCCCTCCTCCTCCTCCTATACAAAACCTATACAAAGAGACCCAGTGTACTACAAAGCATATACAGAGTTTCTGGACCACCTGAGAAAATAAATATGGCTCTTCTTGGGACGAATTTCACTTATACCAGTAGGTGAGTTGAAAAAACTTGAAATCTTTACTTTGCCATAATTTTGTTTTCCTTCTTCAAATTTAGAAGGCAACTTGTGTATGATTTGATGGCCTGGGCCTCTTAAGAAAGCCTTTTAGTAAACTCAGATTGATGGTGTCATTGCCTCCCAGAAAAACCTCTTGTTTAAAGAAGAATCTTAAGATTCTGGTTCTGTTCCCCGTTCTCACTTTCTAGCTGGATGATATTGAGAAAGCCAATTCATCTCTAGGCCTTAGTTTTCTCATCAGCAAAATAGGGCTATTATATGCCCCACCTATTTCCTGGGTTGCTTTGTGCATCAGTTGAGACAATGTATGTGAGAGGGGCTGAGGGTTCATTCTATCAACAAAGCTTTGCTTTTGGTGTGTGTGGGGGGGAAACTCTGACAACTAAACTTCCAGTTTTCAAAAATGTCCATTTGCTAGTATTATAAGGCAAGAAGCCCTGAAATCAATAAAGGGCTCATGAGGAGGAGGTTTCACTAGGAAAAAAAAATTGAATCAAATGAAGAGCATAATTTAAAGCTGAGAAAGGTGGGGGACAAATTAACTGTCCAGCACAGGATTCTAATTATAGTTTAAAGATGATTGGGCCTGCACTATCATCTTATTATTGTAGTTTTTAAAAACATGGTTTAAAATATATGGTTTAATTACAACTTAAAGCTGATCTTTTTCTTTTAGCATTTCTAGCAAAACATAGCCATGGTTTTATTATAAAAATCAAAGTGAAACAGGACTTGCCAGAAACTCACTTGACAGCAATTTTTCCTGCAGTGTATCTATTCCATTAGACAAGGAATACTTGTGGCCTTTTCCTCTGACACAATAAATCACCCATCATTGATACACTGCACAACCTTTGGTCCAATACTAAGCTGATGTGAGCTGATTGCTTCTGGATCAATGCTGGCTTCCCCAAGTCTCTGATGAGAAGCCATCAAGATTTGGGAGTTGGAGGGAATGTGGAATAACCAACTACTGCTTTTGAAACAGAAGAAGAATAAAAGGAGGATACGATCAAAGAAATTCCCTGTTGGAACCCTTGCCAATGAGTTCAGAGAACCCTGAGAGGGGAGGGAAGGGCATGGAAGGAAGAGGAACAACTTACTCACATAGTCTCTGTGTGGTTCTCTCCCCGATGCACACCCCTGTATTCATTTAGAACCAAAGGAGTATTCATATCCAAACCCATGCAGATAAAGAGATACACATTCCAACCCAAATATACAGACCCGTGGGCACAGGAGTCTGCTAAAATGGCAGGGCTTGCTAGTATTCCAGCATAGTCCACCATATACATCTCAGCCAGCCATGGATTTGAATTCTAGAATCTGGAATGAGTAACATCTCTCCCACCTATGCAGTAGTCCCTAAAGAGAAGTAAAGTCATCCATGTAGCTCCATATAGGCCAAAAAGGATATGGGAAGGGTGTCTGGAGAGCAAGGGTTTCAAAATCCTGATATCTTTTCCTGTTACCTTTCATGTGATGGATAATTAGAAGCTAAGGTGAAATCTAGCTCTGTGTGCAACAGGAAAGACGGGCCACAGTGGTGATGGCAGCTGTGGTACAGATAAAAAGTAGGAGCTCTAGAATCATAGTGGAATCAAGAAAAAGAGCTACAAGGGGCACCTGGGTGGCTGTCGGTTAAGCGTCTGCTTTCAGCTTAGGTCATGATCACAGGGTCCTGGGATTGAGCCCTGCATCAGGCTTCCCGCTCAACGTGGAGTCTGCTTCTCTCTCTCTCTCGCCCTCTGCCCCTCCCTACCACTTGTTTTTTTTTTTTCTCTCTCTCTCTCTCAAGTAAATAAAATCTTAAAAAAAAGAATAAGTACTGTAAGCTTGTACTGGAGAGGTGAGTCAGACTTCAGTGTCGGCACATCCAGAACTCCAGTTAATGTTCATAATAACCTTGTCTTCAATAAACTAGAGAAAGTAACTGAGGCCCACAGGTTAATGAACTTGTCCATGGCCACACAGCTTATGAGCAGCACAGCCAGACCTTCTTATTCCCAGTCTAGTGCTCTTTTTCCAACTCCCTTTATGAAGTGACAGGTCAATTCTAGGTAAAAAGAAAAAAAATCCCAATACCGCATTACGTAGCTCCACCAAAAACACTGGTTCTGGACCTTATCGAATCCTCTTGATTCTTCCCTTCATCATTCTTGCTGTCCAGGGGCCCCCTTAGTAAAACACTAAGTAGATGCACCAAGAACAAAGAACTCAAGTCAATCTACTTGCTCCCCTCATAACTCACCAATTTAGTAAACATTTGTTGAGTGCTTACCATGTGTCAGCCATGGTACTACATGTTGGGAACACAGAGTGAAATATTACATGGATCTCGCCCTGGAGATGTCAGTCTGATTCAGAAAGATGAGTTATGTACACACATGAGTATATTGTAAGCCAGAGGAAGATAGGATGGATACGACTCTGAACCCAGATGATGTTGATAAGTTTGTCTTAGAAACAGAGGAGGGCCTTTTATTCCTCCAAAGGAGAGAGTGGAGGAGGATGCATTTTAAAACAAAACAAAACAAAACAAAACAAAACAAAACAAGGACAAGTTTTGGTAAGTGAGAAGGAAGTGGAGAAAGTCCATTTCAAATGGGCCTCCATTTTTGCAATCAATGTCAGAAGTGAAGATTACATAAAACTGAGGGTAGCTGAGGTTCAGCTGGAGAGGGCTGGGAGGAGATGTTATGGGGGACTTGGCAGGAAGTCAGATGTTAGAAAAAGTGTGAAGGGCTGCCAAACAGCCCTGGGAACTCTGCTGACACTAGAGAACATGTTTTTGTCAAGGAAGATTTCCTCAAACAATACTTGGGCAGCCCAAGAGCAGGAGCAAGCAAAGCAGGTGGTGGGGTTTTCCAGGGTTGGGCTCTGGCACAGACATCAGAGGTACTGGCGGGGGAGGAAGATGGGTGTGAGGGAGAAGGATATGTCCAACAGGAGGACATGAGAGCCTTGTTGACATATCTCATCTTGGGGTCCAGCCTGGAGAATGATCTGGAAGGGAGCTAGCAATTCCTGATTAACAAATGACTGAGTAGAAAAGTTGGCTTTGCTCTAAGCAAGAATTCTGAACTAGCTGTACCTACGAATTAGGGAGAGCATTGAGTACTTGAGTGCTGTCTGGACAAACTGGGAGTCAGAGAGCACAACCTGGAGATTCACACATGGAGAAAAATCCACTGTTAGCCATGCCAAGCCACATGTACCGATGACTGAAGACCTTGTAGTTCGGTCTAGTGCCCAGCTCGAAGGGAGATGGCTTCAACTGATGCAGATTCCACACCATGTGTAAGGAGGGAAGCAGGCAACTCACATGCTCACAGCTCACCCCACGTTCCCCACTTCTAGAATGTCATTTGCATTTTTGTCACATCATGTTCTGTCCAACTGTTCCCGTAGGGACAGTAGCAATGACTTGCAGCAATGATCTGCTTCCTAGAGAAAGCAGATTCATTTCCCAGATGAATCAGGAAACTTGTCTGTGAAGAATCCAGGTGGGACACTGGGGAGGGAAGCAAAACTAGCCAAACCCTAGGATTTGGGGGGTAGAAAAAGAGATTAAAAAGCTGCCGGCCAATCCAGGGGCCTGGCCTGGAGAGGTTAATGGGGTAACAGGCCCCATGCTCCCCTTACCTCTCCATCCATCACCACTTTTTTTTTTTTTCTTTCTCTGGTTTTGTGAGGTTTTTAGAAGTTTCTAGGTCTGGTGCCGGCAACGTCACAGAAAAAGCTAACAGAGAATTCTGCAGAGATAAAGTCCCCAGTGAAGCCTGTCCTAGCCAAGAGTAGCGACTATTGTCCCCTAAAGCTGAGTGGTAAACAAACATTCAAGTGCTTTCTTTCCCCTTCAAGGGTTTGAGAGGTTCAGGTCCGTTGGCTGAGAACCCAGCAACTAATTGCTTCTCTTGACTTGCTGACTGACAAAGAGAGGTTCATTTTGTCCAATTTTAACCATTCCCTGGAACTCAGGAAAAGAAAAGAAAGCGAGGGGGCAAAATGTGGGAGAGCTCTAATAAGGCCATAGTAGTGGAAGGAAGATCTCCCAAGGGTGAAGGGGCATGGCTAGGGGAAAGATTAAATCAAGGTGGAGAGAAAAGCTTGCTTTCAATAAGCAATTGTCAGGTAGACTACACTGGGGCGCAGGGGAGCCCCTCTATCCCTCAGGACCCTACTCAGTAACTACCCTTCCTTTTCCTTATATCTCTGGACTGGTTGCTTTCCTTCAGTTTTCAAAACATGCTCTGGTCTGCCTGATGTCAAAAAGTAAAACAAAAATCTTTCCTCCTAGCCCATGACCAATGCCATCTCTCCACCACTGTGACTTTCCAGAACACAAGTCTTGAAAGACTAGACAACACTCACTGCCTCCACTTTCACTCTTACCACTCTTCCCAACTCCTGGCAATATGGGCCTACCAGCTCCTTCCTCTTGAAAGCATTCTTTGGGAAGTCCCCAGAAAACTGGAAAGTAAATTCGAATCCCATAGACATTATTTGCGGCTCTTGTCCTTGCAGAACATTCTTTTCCCTCTGCAACCATCTCCTTGGCTTTCCCTGCATGACACTATGGGTCACCCGGTCTTTAATCATCTCAGTCCTCTTCACTGGCCCCTTCCCTTCTGCCCCAAGGCTCTTGCTCCTCTCTCGGTGATTCTATCCACCTCTTCAAGTGTCTACTATCTCCTCTATAAAGATGAGACACCACTCTAATTTATTTCTCAGGTCCTATCAATTTCTCAAGCCCATGTCTACATTCCTCTTACTGGTCCCCTTAGGGACCAATAACAAAAGCCTAGCTCAGTCCCTCATTAGCTCTCACCTGGATAATAACAACCTTTGGAGTTCTGTCTGCATCAAAACAGTGCTGCCAATCTTACACACTGGACCATAATCTTCCTAGATCTGATCTTATTGCTCTGCTCAAAAACTCTAAATTACTCCCTATTACTTTCAAAAAAAATTCATACTCCTTAACCAGGCATTGAAAGCCTTTCACCATTCAGCTCCCACCTGTCTTTGCAGGCTTATTTTCCACTAAACACTTCTGGCTGCCCTAGATACCAGGCACGAGTCTCCTCGCTGATACTGAAATCCATCCTGTACTCACTTTCTACCTGGCTTCAACCAACTGATTTCCTTGCCAAACAGACCCCTCTTTTCCTCTTTTCCACAACTCTCTCCCAAGATTCTCTCTCATTCAAAGATCAGCTCAAATCTGATCTCTTTTCAAAAGACTTCTCAGATTTCCCTGGTTGGAGTTATTGTCTCCCTCCTCATAGCACTCCAATTAAAAATTTTGTGTCTGTATTGTTTAGAACTCAGCTGTAGAGAGCTGAGTTAATCACATCCCTCAGCTGATGGCAAAATATTATCATTAGTCCATATAAGGTCCTTGCTTTTATTTTATTACTTTCCTTCATCCAAATCTCCATTCTCATTCTTGTCCCCTCACAGGGACATTCTATAATGCATTGGATGTAAGTCCAGGATATAGATACATAGATGATAGATAGATACATAGATAGATAAATAGATGTTGTCGTCGTCATTGTTATTGTTGCTGTTGTTGTTGGTAGTGGTGGTGTGTGTGTGTGGATATAAATATTATTGGGCCATAGATCTTCTATTTCTTTTCATATGAACTTTTTCAAGATCTCTTTGGTATTTGCACAACTACTTTATGGCTTCTAATCCTTGTATGCAGTCACCACACTTTACATGTGTATTTTCCCAATGATGGACACCTACTTTGCCTCCAATCCTTTACACAAATGATTCTGTGATAAACATCCTTGTAAGCATCCCATTTTAGAACCCTGGAGAGGTTCCCCAGGACACATAACCAGGAGTGAGGTTTCCGGGTTGTAGAAACATATCTGTTGTTACTAGCAATACGTGTCATCCCATTGCTCTCCAAAAAGCTAGACCAGCTTACACTCCCATGAGCAATGCTGAGGATTCTTTATTCCCCACATGTTCATAAATGCTTGGTGTTATCTTTTTAATTTTTGCAGGTTGAATGAGTATAAGTTGGTATTTTGATTTGTATTTCTCTGAATACAAGCTAGTTCTATCATCTCTTCATATGCTTCTTAGCCAATCCAGTTTCCCCTTCTGCGAGCTGTCCATTCTGTGAATATGCTTTGCCCCCCCACCCTTTTTTTCCTGTTGTGTTTTCTGCCTTTTTCTTACTAACTTACCAGAGTTCCTTGGACATTCTAGATATCCATGCCTTGCCAGGTTTAGACATTACAAATATCTTCTCCTAGTCTAGCATCTGTCTGTCAACTTTGGCTAGGATGTCCTTGATTGAATTGAAAGCCTCAAGTTTGATGAAGTAAAATTCATGACTCCTTTACCTTATGTTCTGTACTTCAGGGTCTTATTAATGAAATCCTATACCATCTTAAACTATAATGAAATTCTCCTCCATTTGTAGTTTTACTTTTCACATTTAGGCTTTTAATCTACCCAGAAGTCACCTTTGTGTGTTATATGGAGGTAGCTATCCAACTTTATTTTTCTCCAGATAGCAATGCCTCTCATGTCATCCTTTTCATGTCATGGCACAGAGAGAATATGATAGCATATTTTTGGCATAATGTGGGAAACTAAAGGGGCTACTCATGGCCAGAGGTGGAGCCTACCAGCTTGGGAGCTCTGGCCATGTTAGATCCTGCCTGGCCATCCCAAGGGTCAAGGGGATCAATAATAGCTCTTACTCCTGTAATCCATGCCTGGCTTTCAGTGTGACACACTGACTGAGAAGCTCTGTCACATGGGGACCCATTCTTTCTAATACCAAACAATCCATCCTTCCCTTGTTGTGAAATTGCATTGATATTATCATGTTTCTGAGCTCTATATTCTGGCCCTTTGTTTTATTTGCCTTTTACAAATATATAAGGCCTACAGTAATTTACTACTACTACTACTACTATTATATCTTTGCAGCATGTCTCAAAATGTAGGAGGGCAAGTCTCTATTCTTTTTCAAAACAGACTTGGATAACCATAGACATTTATTCTTCTATATGCATTCTAGAATCAGTTTTTTCAGGTTCCTTAAAACATCCTGCTGGAATTTTTGTTGGAAGGGCCCTGAAGTGGTAGATTTAGACATTGCACCATCAGTCACTCCATTCATCTGTATAGTGTCTACTAACCACTTGGTCAGAGATTTTTATATCTTTTCATAGAATTTAAAAATTTTATCTATAACATGCCTAATATCCTTTTCATTAGATGAATTACTCAAAACAAAAGATATGTTACAGGGTTTTTTTGTTGTTGTTCTTGTGAATGGTGATTTTGTATACAGAATTTTGTATGTCTGTCATTATATTTAGAGTGTGCACTGAACTTGAAGTCTGTGTCCAAAGGCCTTCCCTAATTGGGGCATCTGAAGACAGGCCTTTGATTCACCTTTCACCACAGTAGGAGCTCACTTAATATTGTTATTTAAACTGAATAGAGGAGACTGCAAAGTACTTCAGAATGCTCTGGAAATTACCATTCATGTAATTTTTCTGACAAAAATGCCATGTGATTCTCATTGAAAACTAAACGCTATGTTACTTCAGATTAGACGGTGAAGGAAAGAGAGGGTAGGAGGAAAAACAGATTACTACTCATGTATAGTTTCGACTTTTGAACCACGTTACTGTTTTATATATTATCCCAAATTAAATTAAACTATGAAAGAGGGAGGGGGAAGGATCTTTGAAACTGAATAGAAACTCCCCAAAATGGAAGTTAATCATGGTGGGTAATAACTGAGAGGGGGACATATGGGAGACTTCTGGGTTGTGAGAATGGTCTATATTTTGATCTGGTTGTTGCCTTCATGGGTGTGCTCACATTGTAAAAATTCCTTTTGCTGTACACTTATGATTTGGGCATATTGTATATATAACATATAATTTAAAAGTAAAAAAATTAAAAATTACATTTATGGGAGAATCATGAATAATACAAATGCATACAAAACGCTTAATACAGTGTACACGATAAAAACATTGAGTGTTTACCATACCCTGTGCTTGTGCTAAGCACCTCCTAAGGATGGTCTCATTTAATTCTCGGGGAAGAAGTATACAAAGGAGATACTATTATCATCCACACTTATAGGTAAGGAAAATGAGACAAAGAGAGGTTAAATTACTACTCACAGGCATACAGTTGAAAAATGGAAGAAGTCTATTCAAAGCCAGGTTTCTGCACACTTAAGCCCTATGCTGAAGTGACATTCAGTAAACAGTGTTATTGTGATGTTTTATATATTTAAAAAAATATAAGCCAAATAAAAGACAGTCAAATATATATTATGGAAAAATATATAAATATATAAATAAGAAAATAAATATAAATATATAAAAATTAATATATAAATATATAAAATATATAAAAAGTATATGTAAATACACACACACACACACACACACACACACACACACACAGCTTAGAAACCACCCCCAAAAAAACTACCTCTGGAGAAGAAAAGTGTTTTCGCTCTTGCTGTCTTTGTCAGATTGTTTCTACTGCTCATTCCCATCTCCTTTTCAAAATGATGGGTCATAATAGAGTAAATTTTTTCTATTTTCTTTTAAAATATTATTTGTTTATTTATTTGACACAGAGAAGGAGAGTACAAGCAGGAGGAGCAGCAGGCAGAGGGAAAGGGAGAAGCAGACTCTCCGCTGAGCAGGAGATCCTGAGGTGGGGCTCGATCCCAGGGCCCTGGGACCATAACCTGAGCTGAAGGTAGACACTTAACTGACTGAGCCACGCAGATGCCCCATCAATTTTTTTTTTAAGTAAGCTTTACACCCAGTGTGGGACCTGAGCTCGCAACCCTGAGATCAAGAGCCACATGCTCTACCAACTAAGGCAGCTGGGTACCCCCAGGTTTTTTATTTTTTAATAAACTTTTTACTTTGGAACAATCTTAGATTTATTTAAAAAAAAACTTGCAAAGATAGCAGAGTTCCCATATACTCCACACACCCATCACCTCGTTTCCCCTCACATTAACACCTAACGTAACTATTGTACATATATCAAAACTAAAACATTAACATTGGTATGATACTATCAACAAAACTCCATATTTTAGAGATCATTAGTTTTTATAAGAATTCCCTTCTTCTGTTCCAAGAGTCAAACCAGGATACATCATCACATTTAGAGGAATGCATTACATTTAAAAAACTGTGGGGAAAACGCACACCTTACATTTACCATTTTAACTGATTTCAAGTGTATAATTATGTGGCACTAAGTACATTTACATTGTTGTGTGACCGTCACGACCATCCATCCCTAGAACTTTTTCATCTTCCCCAACTGGAACTTGAAAAATGTATTTTTACTACCAAGAAAGCCTAAAGCCCAGGGGAGCTGGAGTCAGAAACATATACAACCACGCAACTAGCAACTGCATTGTAACAAGACCAGATGGAGAGGTTGATTTACATGGAAAGCACGGAAATAGCAAAATATAAGCAGTACGTATAGGACACATCCAGATGGGGATAGTGGTAAACACTCTTCATACACAAAACTTTGTCAATAAAAAGCTAAGCAACCCACTGGGGTGAAACTCATAGCTTGAACAAGTGGCCGTAACTGTGGGCAACCAATCCCAAAGCAAATCAGTCACCAGGAAAAAAAGGGGAACTGTACCCCTGTCCTCAGAAGAGAACCTAAAACCAATTACTTCACACATTGCCTGGCAGCTACCCAACAATGTGCATGGCCCCTGAGTAAGTGATCAAGTCCCAGCACACGCCTTATGGATGCTATGTCATCAAGCAATGGCCAGAAGGCTGCACAGTCAAGCACCTGGAATCGGAGATAATACTATAGTATGTCAAGAGCTCCCATGGTTATTATAAGCATTTGACCACAGGAGGAAGATGCCCTAGAGCAGGAAGTTGTGAGATTCTCTCAATCACCTGGGGGTCTTACTAGAATACAGGTTCTGATTCATCAAGTCAGAGGTGAGGTCTGAGGTTCTGCAGTTCTCACGGGCTCCCAGGTGATACTGATGCTGCCAATCTGTGGGCTGCCCTTCAAGTAGCCATGCTCTGAAATTAGTAGTTCTCAGCTTGGCCACGTGTTGAAATCACTTGAGGGGCTCCAAAACGTACTGATCCCCTACCGTTCCCAGAGAGTCTGATTTGATGAATTAGTTTAGGGTATCCAGTAGACTGAATTAGATTCCCCTAAAGTTCGTATGCTGAAGCCTTCACCCTACCATGTAACTGTATTGGAGAAAGGGTCTTTAAAGAGGTGACTAAGGTTATTAAGGAGGGCACGTGTTGTGATAACTACTGGGTGTTATATGCAACTAACGAACTGAATACTACATCAAAAACTAATGATGTACAGGGCACCTGGGTGGCTCAGTGGGTTAAAGCCTCTGCCTTCAACTCCGGTCACGGTCCCAGGGTCCTGGGATCGAGCCCCACATCGGGCTCTCTGCTCAGCAGGGAGCCTGCTTCCTCCTCTCCCTGCCTGCCTCTCTGCCTACTTGTAATCTCTGTCAAATAAATTAAAAAACTTAAAAAAAAAAAACTAATGATGTATTACTATGCAGTGGCTAACTGAACATAATAAAATAATAAAAAGTAATCTTAAAATTTTTTAAATAAAATAATGAGGTGATTAAGGTTAAAGGAGATCATTAGAAAGGTGAAGTTCTGATTGGAGAGAATTGGTGCCCTTTTAAGAAGAGGACCAGACACCAGAGTTCTCTATACCATGTGGGAACACAGCAAGAAAGTGGACATTTGCAAGCCAGGAAGAGCGCTCTCCAAAACCCAACCATGGCGACACCCTGGTCTTGGACTTCCAGCTTCCAGAACTGTAAGAAGATGAATGTCTGATGTCTTTAAGCCACTTGGTCTACAGTATTTTCTTCCAATAGCCCAGGCTGAGATAGGGCGTGAGCTGAGCACTGGAAGGTTTAAGAAGCTCCCAGGTGATACTAATGTGCAGCCAAGGCTGAGAACCTCTGCTCTAAATAGCAGTTGAAGTGAATGCATGTCATATTTGCACCATCCTTGCACCTGTGTGAACACAAAGGCTCCTGCATATGCTTGAAGAACTATCAGCCCACGTCACTGATTCATTAGAGGACAGACACATGTCCCTCTCCTGCCCAAACAGCTTAGTCATACCCATCAAAGACATGAGTGCCCCGCTTAACAGTTGGGACAGCTTATGTGACATTTAATAAAATGATAACTGTCATATTTTTCTCTTAGTGCTGTTCAGGAGAGAGGCTGGAGACAATATTATGATTTGTATTTTCTGTTTCTGGCTTTAACCAAGACATATGATTTTCTAACCTGAGTGGGCATCTGGAAAGTTCTGTGAAGAATGAGCTCTTCAGCTATGTTCATCACCCCTCCCTTTTTTTTTTTTTACTTATTTCACAGGAGAATGAAAGGAGAGCTATCAAACACTGATTATACCAAGTAAGTTTGAGCTGGAGTAATGTGTTATTTAGTGCTCACCTTTAAGCAACATTTTCTGAGTTAGAATGCTCAGAATCAACATCAAGTTTGGTCAGAAAAGAATAGATTTAATTTGAAAGAACTTTGCAGCAAAATCAAAGGACCCAGAGAGATGAATCAAAGTCTTTTGTCGGTCATCTTCTGTGCCCGGCCGGGGTGGGGGGCGGTCACCAAGAAAAAAGGCATGCAACTGGGTGCTCGGTTTGCTTAGGCTCTGCTTCTCTTTAGGCTGACCAGTGATATCATGGTTTCCCAAGTCCCAGGCCCAGGGCACCCAGGAAATAACACACCTAAGTCCTTGACCTGCCAGAGGGCATGGTTGTTGACCAACCAATCTAGGGGGTGGCCCCTAATCATGGAACTGTTCCTGGATTGTTGTGAGGGTAAAATGAAAATCTTCAATGGAAAAGTGCTTTGAAAAAGGATTCAGTGCTAGATATGATGAGCCCAGCATGGTAATTAGGCCATTAGAATGTTTGCTCATGCTGAAACTGTTGGGATGAGCAAACTATAGGTAGGCTGGTTTAGGTATCCTAACCACCATTCCTTTCCCACATGCAGAATAATCTAAAAATAATAATAAAAATTTCTAACGGTTTCCCTGAGTTCACCCTTGCTACTTAGCTCCAGGCACTTATCAAAAAAAAAAAAAAAAAGCCAGCCTGGACAGCCACAGAGCTGGATTTGATCCACAGCAAAGAGATGTCTGTTTTCTGACATCCTTCAGGTGTTCTCTGGCCACATTACCGGAGAGTAAAAAGAAGACATTCTGGGGGGACCAGTTACGTGCTACCAAAAAAACCACCAGGCCCTCACCAATTCTCTCCCAACCCACAGCTTGGCAGAAATAAAGTTTTCTTCTTTAACTGTTACAGAAGTTTGGGCATAAAATCACAGAGGAAAATACCCCAATCAGGACATGTGACAAGACAATGAAGTATACTCTTGCAAACGTTCCCAATGAGCTTTTAAAAAGACAGTTTTACCAGAAGGGTGCATAAGCATGCACACTCAGGAACAGGTCAGACCGGTAACACTCCCAGTGCCCTGGTCCAAGCAGCCTCTTTCACCAATCTGCATTTTGATCTGCCTCTGACTCTTCCAACAGAAGGCTCACTGTTGTGAGATGTTTACTTGTCATTAATTAGCTCAATTAAGTTGTGCACCAAGTAGAGGGAACACCATGTTATTGTAAGTGTTCACAGCAGTCCCATGGAAGGAAATCCAGGTCTAGTGGGTGAGACAAAAAAGCTGTATGTGCCCGAAACTTCTCCCACCCACCCCTGAGAGACTGTGGTTCTGGGGCCACTGTCTTCTGCACTTTTGGAAAAAGCAAAGTGTGAAAGGGATCAACATTCGGGGCATCTGGTGGCTCAGACGGTTGGGCGTCTGCCTTCTGCTCAGGTCATGATCCCTGGGTCCTAGGATGGAGTCCTACATCAGGCTCTCTGCTCAGTGGGGAGCCTGCTTCTCCCTCTGCCTCTCTCAATCTCTCTCTCTCTCGTTCTCAAAAATAAATAAATAAAATCTTAAAAAAAAAAAGAAAGAAAGGGATCATCTGCCCTGGTTGGGGGAGCCAGGTGGTGGGTATTAAGCCAGGTACAAATAGTGGAGCATAACAAATAATATGGAGGACATGGGGAGATGGAAAAGAGAAGGGAGTTGAGGGAAACTGAAGGGGAGATGAATCATGAGAGAGTATGGACTCTGAAAAACAACCTGAGGGTTTTGCAGGGGCGGGGGGGTGGGAGGTTGGGGGAGCCAGGTGGTAGGTATTAAGGAGGGCACATATTGCATGGAGCACTGGGTGTGGTGCATAAACAATGAATTCGGTTACGCTGAAAAGAAAGAAATAAAAAAAGGGGGGGGGGACAGACCACACATTTCAATTGGCAGGTGAACGAGACTTATACTCGTCCTCAAGAACCAACGCATCTTAGCAGAGACAATACTGCAGTACTTCAGTTCCTATTAACTTGGATCCTGAGCAGGTCACAGTGACCTGGGAGAGGATATTCAGCCTCCACTGTCTAGTCTAGTTCGGGGCTGCAACTCAAATGTATTCTAGATTTCTCAGTAAGCAAAAGGCCGGCAGACCCTCCAAAAACTAAGAGGTCAGCGTAACCTTTCGACAGAGGCTCAAACCAGTATTCTAATGGACTACAGAGAAGCAGCCAAGAGGGAGATAAACACATCAAACCCCAGCTGCTGCGCATCTCTAGTCCTTTTTCCTTTCTGTTTCCATGGCACTGATCATTTTGGTGCCTCTGAACAACTGGGAGCAATAATTTTCTTTCTTTTGTTATCCCCAAAGAGGTTCTGAGACCAGTAAATGCTTCATCTGTGTTTTCTTGGTCTCTTTCATGTGTGAGAGTCAGAGAGCTCCGGGGAGGCATTTTAGCTGTGTCACTCACCAGCACTTAACTATCTCTGTGATTCCAGGCCCAGGACTTATGTTCTCTGGGTCTCCATTTTCTTAGCTTCGATGTGAGGTCAGCAATAGACCCCAGCAGTCTGGATTGCAAGAAGGATTAGATGAGATAACTCACTTGTATCAGTTAAAGTACTTGGCAGTGAAGGACAAGAAATCAACCCTGAGTACGTTAAAGCATATTTTAGGTTGTCTACAGCTGCCCGTAAAGCCTAAAATATTTACCTACTGGCCCTTTCTGGAAAATGTTTGCCCGATGCTGCTCTCTCTCCTTCCAGTAAATCCCTATCTTGCTGAGGTAAACAGGAGCAATCAGGTCAGAGGACCATGGCCACAGCCACTGACGACCACCGTGGTTGAATTCCGTCTCACAGTCTTAGCCTTTGGTTGTTGCAGATTGCAAGTTGCTGGGGAAGCATCCTACTGGCCCAGCATGGGTCCTGGGCCCACACCCTAGCCGCCCAGGAGCAGGTAAAGAGAGTGTCTGGTCTCCTTTGCCTTTCCCCAGTAAGAGGCCAGCCCACAGCAAGACTCACACAATGAGGGGTTCTTTCCAACTAGAAAAGGCATTTGGGTGCTGAGTGATGGAAAAATGACATATATTCACTTTGCCCCATAAAGTGCTTGGCCCGGTGCCTTGCACGTTGAAAGCTCTTGCTGGTTTCAACTATGCTGCCGCTGCTTATTAGAATTATCACCAGGTGTGGGCCCCATGTTTGCTCCAAGGCGGGTGCCCAGGGGGTGCCAGACCTTTCCTCTGCTCGTCCTCTTCCCCTCTGCCTTGTGCAATTTCCTCTAAGTCACTCCCCCCACCCCCTAACCCTGCACTCGTGGATTGGAGTCCTTATTCTGATACTCCCTAGCTATGGGACCTGTGGACAGTTTCCCCACCTATAAAATCGTTCAGTTTTGCACTTATGAAAAATGGAATAATGGTAATAATAGCACTTGCTTCACAGATATCATAAGGATTAATCAAATAAACTTTGGTAATAAAGTGCTTACAACAGTGCCCGGTACCTGAATGACTACTGTTGTTATTCAGTCTCTCCTCATAGTTGTTCTCCTCCCAAGTTTTAACTCCACAGTCTGAGTCTTCCGTCTGATTGCTTCCCTCAGCTTTTCCAACACCCCCCCCCCATTTCACATTGCCCTCAGAGTATTTCTGTTGAGATGCTGGGATGTCATGCGAACCAGTTTCTGATTTCCAGTAGCCACTGCCTTTCCTTGACCAACCCAAACTTGAGGTCTCAGAGCTGTCATAGATTCTTTCCCCCTCCCCTTCATCTTCTGTTGACCACTGACACCTGTCCAGGCTCCCTTTGAAATGTCACCTGGCTCTTTTCTCTCTGTTCCATCACCATGACATTTGCATTTCAGGCCTGAGGTTTTCAAATGGCCTATCAACTTGTCTCCCTGCTTCTCCCACCTGCCCCACCCCAGCCCTCCCTGGCCCCAGCCCATCCATCTGAGGCACAATGAGCAGACTTAACTTCCTAAAAGAACAAAGTCAAGGGAACAAGAAGCTCCTCAAAAGTCTTCAGTGCTTTTCTTTATCCAGAAAAGGGGACCCCACCCTCTTTAAAATGACATGGATGAGAAAGTTGAAAAAGCTTCTGCACATAGGTTTCTGGGGAAAGGAGAGGAAACGTAGCTTTCATCAGATTCTTCAAGGGCTCCGGGGTCCCAAAATGGTTAGCTGATGTTCTAGGACAATGGTATCTAGGGTGGGGACACAGGCTCCCCACCTCCAGGGAAAGCACAAGATGCTTCTTTGGCATGTGAGATGGAAATAATAGAACTCTGACATTTTCATTACATCATCCTTTGTGATTTTTGTGTAGGCTTTATTATGTATGAGTGCATTAGTACAAGTATACGGTTTATAAATAAATATACATATATTGGGGTATGCTAATGCATTTTTCTTTTTTTTAAAGATTTTATTTATTTATTTGACAGAGACACAGCAGGGGAGGGAACACAAGCAAGGGAGTGGGAAATGGAGAAGCAAGCTCCTCACTGAACAGGGAGCCTGATGTGGGGCTTGATCCCAGGACCCCTGGATCATAACCTGCTCCAAAGGCAGACATTTAACCCACTGAGCCACCCAGGTGCTCCAAGCAGGAAATAGCTAATATATTTTTCTGATAGGAGTGTATGATCCAGGCAGTTTTAAATATCCTGTTTTAAAGAATCAAATCGAAATTCCTCTGCTCTCTGGTCTGAAGCTGTTTTTTTTTTCTGTCTTCATGTCTTTTCTGTGACCCCCTCCACATCCATTATAGGCTCCTTCCCACCTCTGGACCTTGGTTCATGTGATTCTCTTTGTACAGACTGGTCACATCCTCCTCCCCATATTAAAATTATATCCATTTTTTTGAGGCTCCAGGAAAAGTCCCACTTCCATCAAGAAGCCCATCCTGACTAATCCATCTGCTCCATCACTTCAAAACTGTCTAGAGCGCTCATTATGTCACTCCAACAGATGGCTCTTAAATGTGTACATTTTATTGACTTCTCTCCAACTACCAGAAAGCAAGTTCATTGAAGGAAGATTACGGAAATGTTTTCCATCTTCTCGTTAGGACCTAGTACAGTACTAGAACCAATGCTTAACAGAGGCTTGCTGAATGGAGCCAAAGTGACAAGCTGCCGGGATAGAGTCCTCTAGTGGTCTTACCAGCGAGAATGCTCTTAGTGGACAGAGAAATGGACTCGCATGAAGCAGGGACTCTCTGTACCTGTGGATGACCTAGAAAGCAGGTGTCAAAGAGTAAAAAGCCTAAGGAAACAAAATCCATCCAGTCACCCCAGAAAGCTTTATACTTCCAGTCGCTTCCCCCAGGGGTCCCAATTTTCTGGTGAGGCTGATTGGATAAATGTATTTGAGGGGCAAAGTATTAATGATTGATAATGTAGTTAATGTCTGGCCCCATCTTACATAATGGTGGTACTGAGAGACCTTCGCTAGAGTGATGGACTGTCAGTTATAGGCACTAAAAGGATTGGCTGGGAAGATCTGGGCTTGAGATTTCACATCACACCCCAAAAATGAATAGGCAGGGGGTGGGGGGAAGGAAAAATGGGACATCAGGATTTTTCACCACACAAAGAGGTGAAGTGAAGTACCTATCTGAGATCAGAGTAAGCACGAAAACCTTCCATGACAATCTGCCTTTTCCTTCTCTGGAGGCTGCAGTATATATATAGATACCTATATCTATATATATACCTATATATATAGATATAGAGATACCTATATATAGATACCTATATCTATATATATCTTACAATTTGTGATTAAGATGCCCTCCATTGCACACAGTGTAGGTTGCAGTGACATGAGAGACACAGAGCTTGAAATACTTCAGAATCCAAATGACTCTAAATTTCAGGCTACATGGGTCAGTCTCCCCCTCGGGCGGTGGAGCTGTGCAAATGAAACTGAATGGCATCCCCATCCCACCTCTGTTCAGCAGGAAGTCTAGAGGCTCAGAGAGGGAACCAGCTGGCCAATCCAGGAAAACATAAATTTCCAAACAATTTCCAATTAGTTGTAATGCATCAGCTCTCTACAGAGCGCTACCTTTTACCTCAAGTCTTTTAGGTAGTGGTCAAAGAGCTCTGACAGCTGGAGGCAAGAATTGAGACCTCCCCCCACCCAACAACTCCCTGAGAAGGGGGCATGTGGAAACCTGGCTCTTGGGGTTCAAAGCTTCCCTCTGCTACAAAGCGGCGGATGTGCATCGGGCAAACATCCTGAGATGAACTCTTTACCTATTTCAGTTCCTCTCAGCTAAAGTCTATGAAATAATTAATCCCAGCCCCCTTTTCATCGCTTACATGATCTAGAGAAGTTCATGGGCATTGATGACAAGGCTGTCAACCTCTCCCTAAAGCGCCATTCCTTTGTGTGCATAGGCTCCCCTTCCCGTCTGTTCAATCTCTGGAGGACAGAGGCCTTTGTCTCCAAAATCCCTCCTTCCACAATACAATCAGGGCATAAGTGACTCCCTGGGCCTGTAGAACCAGTCATAATGCCCCATGCTTCCTGCCCTGAGAGCCCAGAATTCATGACCGTGCAGATAAATGAATTATACACTTGGCCAGAGATTAAGCCTGGTCCTTTGTACAGCAACCTCTGAGGTCTGGGGGAAGATTTGACCTGTCAGGATCTGTGTTCATTTTGCCTTGATGAGAGGCAGAGCAAAGCGGTTCTGGCTGTACAGTCCCACACCCTGGGGTGTGATAATCAGCAAATTGCAGACAAGGAATTGGCCATTGCCCGATTCTCATTGTCCGGGGCCCAGGCTGAACTGCTCAGGGGCTGGCAGGCTGTTTCCCTGACTCCAGATGGCAGACCCATCTCTTGCCAGGCAAGCCAAGGAAGGAGAGCATCCTGAGCTGTGGTGTCAGCTACAGAGGGGTTATGGGAATTTCAGGGGGCCAAACGCACAGAGCCAAGTCCATCCAGGGTCCCACCCAAGGGACTGAGGCAGGAGGATACTTGGGTCTGAACTCTGCTTCCTTGCCTTTCAACCCAAGCATTTAGGTAGAGCTGGGAGACTCTGAGAGTCTTTTAAATAAGAACCACCACCCCCCTGCACCGCAATTGCCACTTCAAACCCACTTAAAACCCAGACATCTTCAGATTTCCAGGGCCTTTTGTATGCCAGATGGGTGCTGTCTGGTGTCTGAAGGGTAGCAGCATTGTCTTCACTATACTCCTCAGGTCTCTGCTCAAGTGTTTCTTGCTCAGAGAGACCGATCTCGAGGCCCGGATCTACACCCCATCCCCTTGTTGTCATCTCTAACCATGCATGTTCTTTTTCTTCCATGGCACGTGTCATAATTTTTACCGATCTATATTTGCTCATTGGCTCAACGAATATTTGTTATATGTTTATTGGCTCAGTTCTAGGCGTTGCAGTTACAACAGTGAATGAAACAGATAAAAATCCCATGCCTTCAGGTAGTTCCCATTATAGTAGAGGAAATAAATATATAAAAATAAGATTATGTTACCTAGTAAATAAAGGTCCAAACATGAATTCTCATGCCAAGAAATATTTGCAAGAAGTTGTACGCTGGTTAGTGTATATTCCTATAATGTATGGTCATGAGCTAATTATGTTTCTTCTCATTCTCTAGTCAGATAAATCCGATCTGAACTCATGATAACAAAGTGGTTGTCAGCACAGGAAAACAGCATCCTTATAGCTTTTTCCACTGTGAAATAACAAAAAGTACTCACTTTGCATTATGTTTATACTTCTATAATAATATTTATCTCTCTGAATTGTGATTGTTAATCTCTTGGGCTCCTTCTATCCTTGAGTAGGGAGGCACTTGAGGGTAGGGACAATATCTTACTCATCTTTGTATCCCTAGAATTCAGCGAGGTGGTCATAAGTTTTTGTTGAAATGAGAATCCTGGACCCTGTCATAGTTCCTGAGGCCACAGAATGATTTGGATATTTTTAAAACCCAGGAACCAAGTAAGACCAGATGGTGCATCTAGCCCTGTGGAGTTCAGGCCAGGCCGGGGCAGAACTAGAACCCCTTCTTCTTTCCCAAGCTGGAGAAAGCATTGTCTGATCCACAAGCCTTTCCTCAGCCCTTGGGAATTTTATTCTAGAATTGATGGGCTCCTGTGGGTCCCATCTTTCAGAGAACTCCTTAATTTATTAAGTCATCTATTAGAAATTACAGTAAATCTTATGTGATGGGGATTCTTGGAGTATGGACTATGAAAGTTTACGGAATTGTCTGGTTCACTGAGGCCTAAGGGGAAAACCTTTACTGATGCCATTCTTTCTAAATTGTCAGAGGCAACATTCTTGCCTCACAAGCTAGAGTCACGGGGAAATGATGGAAAAGCTTTCTTTGCTGTTTGAGGACTAGGTGGGATCTGAGTTATTTTCCAGTAGATCATTTTCCATTGTCTGAAATTGTAGTTGTTAGAGATGGAGGACACAGACTAAATAAGTAGACAACCCAGGATGCTACTTAGAGGCTCCTTTATTTTTCTGGGAAAAATCCCTGACTTATTCTCAGGTCATTTTCCTATCATATACAATTCTTCCTAAAGAATCCACAGGTATCCCAGATAGCAGGGTTCTGGCTTATCAAGATTTTACTGAGCATTTCTGTGGGATAGCTGTAATCCCATGGGCACACTTGCTTTATGAGAAATGATTTTCACTCTACAATCTTCTTCCTAAGATGGCTGAAATAGGGTTTCAGCAAAAGCACGCCTGGACAGTTGAAGTTGATTATCAGGGGACTACTGTCATTTAGTTTGGATAAACACTGCAAGTACCAAAGAATGTGACACAAAGGGATAATTAGTCCTTCCCTAGGGAAGAAAACAAGGTGAAATCTACCACTGGCACATGTTAAATGCACACTGATTTGAGGCTGAAATGGCCATTTTATACAGCTTCCACACTTCTCCAAATTTTGTATCGGTAGATGTCGTTATGCCAGTGGGCACTCTATTATTGCTTATCATGGGGAATTGTGCAGAATGGGAAAGGGGTCAGAGGTGGGTATATGCCAGGGTCACAGGGCCTGTGGTGGAAGCATGGGAGTGGTTGAAGAGAGGGTGAGTTAATTTTGAAGAAAACACCAGTGGGGCAAAGCATTTTGTTCACTTTACCTTACCCGGGCAAATCCTCAACTTCTTAACTTCAGAGATAGAAAAGCAACAATCGAAAATGGTGCCTCAGTGAAAAAGCAAACCCTGACCAAGTTTTGTATAAACTCTTCCCTAGTTCTGTCAGGGAAGAATTCCAAAATTTGGATGCCTTAAGAAGCCTCTATTGCTCTTCAAAGGGCACTTACAAAGAATCCCCAGTGTTGGCTTTGTTGATTGCTCAAGCCACTCTGAGCCTCACAGAGAAAAAGAAAATGAAAGGGTACCCCAGAATGGAGGAAGGGGGGACTACTTCCCAAAGAGAGCCATCTGCAAAGTTCTGCTCTGATGGGTTGCTGTTTGAATTGGACCAAGGAGGGGGTCTACATTGTCTAGGAGAATCTGTGTTAGCATTCCACACTTTAGTAACTCTAAAATGTTGAGCAGTGCTTGTCAATGTGCTTGGGGTTCAAACCCTTAGGGGTTGAGGGAACTTAAGAAAGCGCTGATGGTTCAATAAAGAGACTAGGTAGCCTGCCCAAGGCCTACTACAAACAATACCACATT